>NC_084472.1:41119700-42612426 GCF_027409185.1 Cynocephalus volans
CAGTGTAATATTTAGCCTTATCATCATCTTTTTAGCTTTAAAAAAAAAAATTACAAGAAGCTTTTTAAACCCCAACTTTGATCAGACATATATTACTTTTTTAATGAATAATACCCTAATTTGAAAAGTTTTCAGGTTCTCTTCACTGGGGGATGAATGCCTTATACTCACGTTTCTTTTTTTTTTTTTTTTTTTTTAAAGATGACCAGTAAGGGGATCTTAACCTTTGACTTGGTGTTGTCAGCACCACGCTCAGCCAGTGAGTGAACCAGCCACCCCTATATAGGGATCCAAACCTATGGCTCTGGTGTTATCAGCACCACACTCTCCCCAGTGAGCCACGGGCAGGCCCTTATACTCATGTTTCTAAAGAAAAGCATCCCAACCCCTTGGTGTAAGAACTCAAGATTAAGATTACTATAGCCTCTGTTCCTTCTACAGTGAACCTATTTGGATAGGAATATCTTGGAAACTTGTTGGAAAATGTTAGTGTGGAGGGTTTGGTGCCGAATTTTTTTTGCATCCAAGGCTCAAATTCTCTCTTTTGCCTCCAAAATAAGCATGTGATCTCTCATACCTACAGCTTTTGAGAGCCATCCCTGTTGGAATTGGCCAAGTGTATGGCTGTGACAATCCTTGGACTGGAGGAATTTTCCTTGTAGCTCTGTTCGTTTCTTCACCTCTTGTCTGCTTGCATGCAGCAATTGGATCCACCATGGGGATGTTAGCAGGTCTGTGTCATCCCTTCCCCTTGTTAATGGGCTGTAAGGTTGTTCAAGTCTGAGGCCAGCTCCACAGAAAATGGTGACATGTCTCACCTGCTGGTTCTCTCCTTCCATTATATCATGTTTGTCCACTTTTGGTGCTAGTACCCTCATGTTCCCTTGAGCAAAAGCTGCTGTCAAAAAAAGGCTTTGGTGTTAGTCATTTACACCTTAGTATAAATTTAAACTTTGGGAGAGGTTTCTTCTAGGCATATTTATATTTTAAACCTTACCTGCAATAACAGTAAGAAAGATTTGTTCTCCATTAGAGAATATTAAGATACAAATGAAGGAGAGGTCCTTTCCTGGAAGGGGAAGGACATTCCCTGGATTGCTTACATCAGACTTCAGATTCCTTACTCAAAGGGTCTTTTCAACCCTACCAGTTTAACAAGTAGCATTCATGTGACTCTATGGTCATTTGTTTCCTTTACATGCTTTTTCACTGAATACAATTAGAAGTCCTTTTTTTAAATATAAATACTTAAGAGGATAACTGGTTCTGGGCTCAGAGGACTGTGGTAGATTTCAGAGTGGGCAGGTGAGCCCCATAAGACCCCAAAGTCACCAGCGACACCTGCCCTCTCTTGTAGCACTCACTCTCGCAACGCCCTTTGACTCCATCTACTTCGGCCTGTGTGGCTTCAACAGCACCCTCGCGTGCATAGCCGTGGGAGGCATGTTCTACGTCATCACCTGGCAGACGCACCTCCTCGCCATCGCCTGCGGTAGGTACCACCCACAAAAGCCCCTTTTGGCCTCAAATGATGTTGCATCCATCCCCGCAGAGAAAACCACCCTGCAGAGATTCTGCTACTTCCCCAAAGATAAATGGGAGGAATTGCTTGCTTTACAAAAGGGTTTTTATTTAAACTGTTTTCAGTGGTGTAGTGATTACTACATTAAAAAATATTTTCACTGAATACACAGTGTTCAGCCATACGAAGACAGATTTTTCTAGGTCAAGGTTGTTTGGTGGTTGTTCACGGTCTGTCTCCTATGATTGCTATTTTCCTGGCTGGTGATTGGTACTAACTGACAGTGCCACTCTTATGTAAGTTAATCCTTTTATATGAACTCAGATGATTTACATCACATAGCAAGTGGCATTAAGCATCCAAACATTGACCACAGGCCCTTCAAATGATCCCTCTTGGTTGCATATTTGTCCAGAGTTCCAGGAAATTAGATTAACTACAACAATTTGGTATATTTATATATCCTTACCCTTGAACATCCTTTATTTCTTGATATTATATGAATGGAAAACAAATAAAACTTTTTTTGACCAAGACATTTAAAACAGGTTTCATTACAGCACACCACAGACTCTGTAAACATTATTTTTTAAAATAAGTTTATATAGATAGCATAGTAGTTTGCATTTTTAAAAATAAGTTTATAATTTTAAAAAATTCCCAAATATTCTTGGGCTAAAGAAAATGTTCTGGAACAGATATAGCTTTACATTTGTTTTCTATTAAGAAAACTATTAAGATAGTTTGTAGATATATTTTCTTTTGCATTTTATGACAGTCACTGCAAAGATGGAGAAAAATTCTGAACTAGATGTGAAGGTTAATGCTGCTTTCTTTTCCTTTCCTCTTTCTTAGAATTATTTTTTGCTACCTCAAAAAGCTCAACCTAAGGCCAGCACATTGTAGTTACTTAAGAAATAATAGTTGTCATATTGACCGAATAAAAGGTAGCCATTCACCCAGCACCTACCACAAAAAAGGCTCTTTAAATACCTCATGTCTATCCTTAATGCCAACTCTTCAAGGTTGGTATTATCATTTCCACTTTGCAAAAGAGGAAAAATTGGGACAAAAATCAGAGCTGGGACTAGAGGGAGACAAGTGAGAGAACCGGGATGCAAAATTTAAGGAGGTACTCACTCTCAACGACCTGCAGGCAATGATCCTCACATAGCTCCATGACCATGAGAGTGAGGGTCACCTTAAATTTTTCACCCCAGGTGCCACACTCATCTTCTCCTACTACCAACCCTGTCAAAGAGGATAAGAAGCTCAGCCATGTATTAAAGACAAGGCTGGGATATGAATTTCCTCACTCCAAACTCATGTTATGTTCTTAACTCCGCACCCTCTTTCCCACCATGGCTCCTCTCTATGTCCCAGATGCCTCTGATAAATCAAGGAACACTCACGGTTTCCAGGAAAACTGAGTAGCATCACCTCCAAAGAACTGCAGATGGGCCCAGTAACTCCAAGGAACATGAGAATACTTTAAAGTGAAGGAATTTAAGGTCCCCTTACGTGAATCCCTGAACTTGTAAACAGACCACACAATAGTATTATCCAATGTTGATTGGTTTTTATGAAAATACTTTACAAACATCATCCCATGAGATCATTGTAAGAAGCTGGATACTCTATTCCCATTTTGTAGCTGTGGTGCCTGTGGCCCAGGGAGGTTGAGAGGGCTTGCCCATGGGGAGAGGTGGAGTCAAACCTCCTTCTACAAGTTAGAGAAAGACCTGGAAGCATCCAGTGATGTACTTTCAGACCAAAAATGGAGAAGGCTATTTTTTTTAATGGGTTTAATAAGCAGAAGATTTTAAGATGAGGCTATCCCAGAAAATCTGGAACATGTGGTCAGCTTACTTGAGTGTGGGGCCTGTTGAAAGGCAACCAGGAAGCAGTGGACTGGATAGCTCCTTTATCAATCAGAGCAGCCCCATTTGAAATGAATGTCACAGTGAATATTTTAATTTAAATTTAATTTAATTTTTAAATAGGCCAGCATTTATTCCATGACCTGAAACTCAGACCCATGCCTTTTAATTTCCTTCCCTAAAAATGTCCCAGTGACAAAAATTTTAAACTTTTACACATATCTTTAAAATCTCTAATGATTTATATTATTGAATTTATTTTGGATTTATAAAAAAAAAGAAAAAAGGAAGTGTGAACACCAGAGATGAAAAGCCAAGGAGTCCTGAAGATTTTAGAAGGATTCAGGGCCATGACGGTGCCTGCTGTAAACTCACCTGCTCTCTCAGCAGCCCCAAACTCCACCCAGAATCAGGGCATGGAGGTCGCCTAAAGGGAGGGACTATGTCCAGTGCCTGGAGCTGTAACTTCTGTCCAGAGTGTCAGAGGCCAAAGACATCTGGGGTACCAGCTGGGAAATGACTTTACAGCCCCAAGTTCTGCTTGTCCACTAAGGAATGTTCATGTTCAATAAACAAGTCTTAAATGCTCAAATTATATCAGATGTTACCCCACTGGTTCTCAACCAGGGGTGATTTCCCCCTTCCCCAGAGACATTTGGCAATGTCTGATGACTTTCTTGTTTGTCACATCTAGAGGGAGAAGGGCAGAATGCTCCTGGCACCTAGTAGGTAGAAGCGAGGGATGTTGTTAAACATCCAAAAATGAGCAGGACAGACCCCACAACAAATAACTGCCCAATCCAAAATGTCAGTGGTGCCAAGGTGTGAAACCTCGACACATGTCATCTCATTTACGCCTCACTACAACCCTGTAAAGTGTGTGGATACTATTACTATCACCATTTCACAGGTGGAGGATTGAGGCTAAAAGCTGAATAAATTGCCCAGAGTCAGGTCTGCCTGACCGTAGAAGTCCGTGCTCTTTACAGGACACCACACTGCTTCCTGAGCCAGTGCTTTCTCTGCAGGTGAGAAAACCAAGGCTGAGAGCAGTTAGGCTTTTTTCCATAATCACACAGCCTGTGGTGAACAGGACAGGTGAGGTGGCCAGCATCCCTTCTGGAAGGTTCCTTCCACCAGAGCCTGCTCCACACACCCTTGGACAGACAACTCTCCCTTTAACCCAGACAGGCTATATGTCCCGTTCCCTTCTCTTCCTTCTGTTCTTCCTCCTGGATCCCCACTCTGCAGGCCCTTCAACCACACATGAGCACACACGAGGTTTTCAGAGGGTTTGCCTGCTCATAACAGACCAAAGTAGATAAGATAACAGTGGGAGAAGGGAGAGTGAAAATAACTCCTTTGACTCTGGATCCCAGGGAAGACGGATGGAGTTGGGGTCTCCACTCTTCGTAGGCCACCCCCGGAGTCCCACTCAGGCCTCTGGCTCCCATTCTCTGGGGCTTTGCTGGAGCTTGGGTTTACCCTCCATATTCCCCCCTCTTCCTAACCTCAGACCCAAGAGGCTGCAGCACTCAGCAGCTAAGAGCCCTCTTCTGGAGCCAGGTGGCCTGGCTTTGCCATGTGTTAGCACGTATTCCTGGGCAAGTCACTTGAACCCTCAGCACCTGATACCAACAGTGCCCACCTCCCAGAGCTGTTGTTGAGATCGGATCAGACAAATCGGATGCCTGAAACATAGAGAGTGCCGGGCACACAGGGCCCCCCTTCTGTATAAACAACATATATTACCACGTGAGGATTCAGCTGACACAAAGGACGGCATGGGCGGCTATCCCCTCTCAGAGAAATGCTCTGTCTGCTGCAACCCGTGAAGCCATTTCCTGCCCTACAGCCCACTTCACATAACTCCTTCCTTAATCTCTACGCTTCCACTTTGAACCCCTACCTCTAAAACTATGGGGGCTTCTCCTACTGTAAGACAGGCAGAACGGTCATCATTTAACCTTTCTGAGCCTCAGTTTTCTCACTTGTGAAATGAAGACAATCATAGTGCTTACACTGTAGGAATGCTGGAGGGTATAGTCAGTATTGCTATGAGCTGGGCATGCAGCAACTATCTCATAATGGTTAGCTACTGCTATATCCTAGGAAAATTGGGATGCTCTCAGTTGAAAAATTAAGGGTTCAGAAGCAAAGCCCAATTACGCTGGTCCATTTTAATAGCTTCTCACTTCTTGCTGGCACTCAGTTCCTCCCAGTGCCCGGCCGGGTCACGCCCTCCGCAGAGCCTAGAGAACCAGGCAGAAGGCATATCTGGTCTTCCTCAACCTTACAGAATGCTGCTTCTCCCTAGGTACCCATATTATGTTAATAATAACTTGTGATGAAATATTCCAGTAGGGAGTTCTGGGATTTACTTGCCTTTGCTGTACGGTAAAATTTCCATTTATGGTTTATGCTTTTAAATGTCCCTTTACTGGAATGCAAGGTGGTAGGACCCAAGAGAACCATAACAGCTAAATTCTGGCCCTTTTTAACAAAGTTCATCTGCTGTCTTAGCTGTGCCAGCATTTGCATGGAATTTAACACTTTTAAAGCTGCCAAGCACTGGAATCATGACTCAATTTTTTTAAATCTGAGAGTATTTGTGGCATAAAATTTATGTGGAGGAAATATGTAGACTAAGTTTGGGTCACTGTCCAATAGTTACTGGACCATTTCTTGTTGCTTCTTTCTCCAGCACTGTTTGCGGCCTACCTGGGTGCTGCTCTGGCTAACATGTTATCTGTGGTGAGTCAACCTAGGCTAAGAATGTGCCCACAACACCTTCCTGGTATTCTCTTGGCTTCCCAAAGCCTGCTCAAAACCCCTCTTCCAGGAATCCTTCCCCAACTCACCCCTCTTATTTCAAATCACACTACTCACCTTGGCACCTACGAGACAGAAGGAGCTGGGTCTCACAAGTTTAAATGTCAAGTGTTGCCAATTAAATCCCACTGTCAGTGGGCCAAGAGCTCCTTAGAGAAAGACAATTCAAAGAGCATTATCTCATAAGTCAAACTCCTTTCTATTATATAACCCTCTAGAACTATTTTTAAGTCTTAATTATTTAGCTTGTGTTTATAGATCGTCTGCCCAACTAGCTTGAGAGCCAGGGTACATTTTGTTTGTCCCATAGCAACTTGCACACTTGGTGGGGGGTGTCACTAGCTAAGGCTTCAGGGAAGAAGGGGAGTCACTCTCTAGCCAAGAAGAGAGACACAGAGCTGGTAGCTTGGGCAGGTGCAGCAGTCCAAGTGAGAACGCCAACTTTGTCTGGGCCCAGCAGGGGGTGGGGAGGGCGGGGGGAGGCACAGGGCTGGCCCAGGCCCCAGCACAGATGCTCGGGGCTCAGCTTGCAGTCGATGCCTCCCCTCTTAGATGAGGGTGCAGGGCACATCTCACTTGTTCCACCAGGAAAAGTCCTGGTGATGCTGCGGGTGGATGGTTGTGCATTCTGTGGACACCTGCCTATATCCCTCCCTCACTGCTAGTGAAAATGGGTGGTTTGGACTTAGCATACGACGATATTTTCTAAGGAGTATAGTTGGCCCTCCCTAATACTTTCCTGTCTCCTCCAGTGGGCTAAGTCCCTCCACTGGGCCCCATCGCATCTTTTACACACCTTGGCTACAACAGTTGATATACAATTTTGTGGCAAGCCTAGTGCCCGTCAGTCCTCTTTCACTTTCAGCCTATGGGATCCTTCAGAAGCAGGGCCTTTTCATGTTCTTATCTTTATCTCTAGTACCTATTACAGTGCCCAGCACATAATCGGTTCTCAAGAAATACTGAGTGAATGGATCGCTCAGGCAGTGAGCCTCCACAGTAGGAAATATTAGACCATCAGAAACACGGAGGGGGGACAAGAGGATGGAGTGTGGCCTCTGAACTCTGTCCACTCCAGGCTTTAACATCTCTTCCTGCATTCTTCCATTCACCCAGTGTTCATCCAATCAATATGTAGCATGTGCCCTCCTTGGACAAGGCACTAGAAGAGATGCAAACTGGGAGGCGTTGGTTGCTGATCACAGGTGTTTCTGGTGGTCATTGGCCTTCCTCTGTTTGCAGAGAAGTTACAAACTATACCACTCAATAGTATAGCAGACAGACATTTTCGTCTGGTCAACAGACATTTTTCAAAACAAAATCAAGTTTACTTTTTGTGTGCTTACTATGTGTATGACGCTTTGCTGACCACTGTCAGAGGGGAAGAAAAAAAAACAGTGCAGGTTAACTCACACTGAAGAAATTTCCAATCTCGTTGAGGAACAGGACATAAAAATGTTGAATGACACTTATGAGACCATTCAAGCCCTTAGAAGAGCACTTATGAGTTATACTTTTTTGTTTTCCAACTGGCACATGTATGTGAAGCCCCATGTCTCCAGAAATGCCTCCATTGGCTTGACGATCATGATCACATACTGAGGACCATTTATTGAGTACTTAGCATGTGCTAGGCACCAACTTTCTGAGCAGGAATTGTTAACCCTCTTTTACTATTGAGGAAATGGGTCTCAGAAAGATTAAATGACCATAACAAGGTGATAGGAGTTGAGATTTGGAGCTGGGTTTGAGAAATGCCACAACCACGTCCTTTCACTGCAGGACTCCTAGCGGCACTTCCTAACATACCTGTGCAGCCTTAGCAGGGCTTTGGAATGACTCTTTGAGTGGAATTTATCACTCATGGGTACCCCTTACGGCCTCAGTTCTGGTACCAGGTGATCACCGTTCTTCCCCAAGTCCCATCCAACAGTGCCATCTTTGTACACACACATGACTGACATTGTTACTCCCATGACATTACCTGAGGCTTTTACTGTTTATAATAAAATGATATTTGGGGAAGAGGGGGCATAATTTAATCTACCTCATGATTAAGTTGGTAGACTCTTTGTTAACAAACTCTCTGCTCAAGCGATCTCTAATGAGGAGTATTAAAAAGCCTCAAGGCATCTCAGGGAATAAAACATAGGGCAACATCATGAGAAAGGGAGCTGGGGGTGAGAGGGCCCTTGAAAAGAGAGGCAGCTAGTCTCCCCTCCAGCTTCCCAGGATGAGGATGCCACAGCCCTATCTCTCCATGTCCTCTCTCTTTCCCTGTGTCTCTCTGTGATGGGTTTTGTCTGCTGCACACACAGCCTTCAAATGGCCACCCATCCCTAATTGGTTCTCCAGTCCTTTAGTTCAAGAGCCCTATGGACAGTCTCTGTACCTCTTACTTCAAATTCTCGAGAAAGGGATCCTATTGGCCCACGTGACCTGCCTATGGGAAGATGCATTTGAGTCAGGTGTCCGCCTCTAGTCCAATTAGCTGTGACCAAAGAGAAAAAGGTCTTAAGCTACAAAATGGCTGCCAAAAACATTCCTTCAACAAGGGCTGATGGGAGAAGGCATGGAATGGCCATAATTCTTAGAGTGGAAAGTATAGCCAGACCCCAAGACAAAGCATGTCTTCTACAAAAGGCAGACTGATACTACTGGCAGGATTTTATTTATATTGGTCTTCAATTAAGTATCCTTATCAATGCTCACGAAGCATCCCCTCCTCTACCCAGAGCTGCAGATTATTGATAAGGGCTCACTAAACAAGCACGAGCATCCCATGTAACCAATGCTTCTCTTGTGTTCCTCTGTCCCAGTTTGGATTACCACCCTGCACCTGGCCCTTCTGCCTCTCAGCGCTCACCTTCCTGCTCCTGACGACCAACAACCCTTCCATCTACAAACTGCCACTGAGCAAAGTCACCTACCCAGAGGCCAATCGCATTTACTACCTGTCCCAGGAGAGAAACAGAAGGGCATCGACCATAACAAAGTACCAGGCCTACGATGTCTCCTAAGTTGCCCTTTCCAAAACATGTCACTATAAATTCAGCCTTTGGTAGGCCATCCAGGTCCCCAAGCTAAAGACCACTTAACCTTCCCTTTTGTCTGTCCTACGACTATCCCCCAAGCTAAGGGAAATACGTGTGTAGTCACCATTCAGGGACCTCTGAACACTTATCAAAGATATAATTAGTTTAGACTTTATACCTGTAGCTTTCTCCCAAAGAGCTCCCTTTAAAGGGAACTTGCCCTCTTCTGCAAAATATGCCACATCTTTAAAGAGAAGTCACCAAGAAGGGGACAGAGATTGGTGATGTGGTCACCCAATTCAATCATTTAATGTAGCAAAGCACAGTACCAAGAAATGT
This sequence comes from Cynocephalus volans, assembly GCF_027409185.1. Taxonomy (NCBI): domain Eukaryota; kingdom Metazoa; phylum Chordata; class Mammalia; order Dermoptera; family Cynocephalidae; genus Cynocephalus; species Cynocephalus volans. The sequence goes on from NC_084472.1 coordinate 41,129,309, forward strand.
GCATTAGCCTGGAAGACAAGAGGGCTGGCTCACCCCAGCTCTGCCACTAATGAGCTCCTACCATGGTGGACAAGTCCTTCTTGGCTCAGCCTCTATTTCTTAATTGGTTTCATGACAAGAAGAGATCGAAAGTCCTTTCCACCTCAGAAGTGTTGATTCTTCTTTATCTCCTACAAAGTGATAAAAATCAGGATGACCAGTGGGTAATACTTTGAGTTAAGCGAAAGATGGAAGGGTTACCCAGAGAAGAGGCAGGAAGATGTTAATATTCTATGGAGGTTTATCCTTGGATCATAGGAAGATGCTCTCCAGACCTGGGGTTAGGAATCTAAATTCACTGAAATGCCAATATGCCTTCCTGTACATAACAGAAATATATCTAGAAATGTCCTAAGATGAAACCTGATCTTTATCAACATTCAAATCATATTGTAAACAAGTATGTTTCCTTTTGTAACATTCATGATCATACTCTCATTAAACTGTTTAAGTTTGCAAGTTGGTCTCAGGGCTTTCTTAAAATGGGCCTGACCCACAGGTTCCCACATTGCCCACCTGATGGATTTTTCACAGTCAAACCTGTGTCTCCAAAGAGATGAGAATGGGTTAAAAATTATCAGAAGAGGGTTTGATTTGCTTGTGGAGGGAATTATACAGAACTGACCATGGACATTGTTTTCTGTTGAAGCACAAATTGTTAATAACCCATTTCACTTTTTAGGGGATCATCTTTTAGCCTTATACCCCAAAATTACAAATTGAGCCACTCTTGAATGGCCAGTAACTCTTGCTATTTAGTAACTCCGGTTATAGCATTGAGCTCCTAAACCACAAAACCCCTTTGAGGGATGCCACTTGGCCCAGCCTTTCCACCACTTCCCCAGAGGAGGAGGATGAACCTCTCATAGTACTGCAGTGGGACCACCACCCCCCTCCACACACACACACACACACACACACACACTCTCTCTCTCTCTCTCTCTCTCTCTTCCAGTTTGGCATGCTGGATTGAGAACATGAGAGAGGGTTGGGGGAGGAAGCCAGGGGGATGGGACAGACTTGCCATAAATGCACCTTTAAGGAAGAAATTACATTTTATCAAAATCCACCCTTCAGAAAAAGCTGGCTTCTATGTTTATTTTTTCTCAGTCTGTCCCATAATCCGAGCCATCTTTTACCAGCCCAAGACCACCAGGCTGTATATTCCTCTCCCAGGTCATATCTAGTCCATGGTGACTTTGCCATGAAAATGGAACTCTTCTCCATGGAAACAAATCCTCCACGTAGGAAAGATGAACAAGTCACACTCCAGAGGTTACCTCTGAGTTTGTCATCACACCTTGAGGCCAAGAAGGTCTCAGGCTTTATTTTAATGACCATGGAATTACTGCTCTCTGAGGATTAAGCATCTAGCAATTTCACCAGAAGGCTGTTTATGCTCACAGCTCACTCAGCTGCCCCAGAGCCTCTAAGTGATGACAGAACTATTAAAGTACCAGTTTTCATGTATTTTCCACCAAAGTGTTATAATCTGGTTTTATTAATAGCAGGAAACCCTCTGCATGCATGCCGTTCTGATTATTGACCACTAATAAAACCCTTGAGCTGTTCTAAGTATTTCAATATCCTCTCCAATTAAGCAAGCTGAGTTGGCCCAGGATACTAAGCAAGGTGGAACTAGATTGGGTAAAAGAATTTGGCTTATGAATATGTATGATGTCTACAGGATACCAAAGGAGTCAGTCTAGTTCAGCACTTCAATCAAGCTTTGATGGTGGAGAGCTGGAGCCAGCTCCACCAGCTCCTGAGAGGCAATTGTGCAAGTGAGAACATTTCTCCCAATGACATCCAGTGACACCACACTGATAGCCTGAAATTGGCCATGGTGGGAGTATTTACACCACAGAAAGCAGCCAACTCCACAAATCTGGGCATGCACACAATACACGTTTTACAAGCACATATACAAACAAAAAAGGTACATTGGAATACAAGAGGGGAAATAGAGTGAGGTATAAAAATAAAAGGACATACCCACCTTCATACATTCAAGAGAGGGGCCTTGCATGGTCCAATGAAGATTACATGCCAGCAATTAAGTCATGTGGTTAACTCAACTCTGTCAGAAAAAAATTAAAAATGGGTGGGGCAGAGTGTGTGCTACATACATATACATATATACATACATGCACATGCACACATACAGTTGTTTTTGCTGTCTCTCTCCTTCATAGAACTAGCCCAGTCGTGGCACATAGTAGCCCTGAGAAATAGTTGATTGAGTAATGGACTGAAATACACTCCCATCCCCACTCTCTCTCCCTCTACAGAGTCTATTCACTCATTCTTGCTGGAATCTGAAATCTGTTTCACACACACAACTACATACTTACAATAGACAAACAGAATTACAGACAGGCCAGCTGACTTAAGCTTGCCTCCAAAATTTACTGCCTGTAGCCTTCTCCCAACATGCATGAATGGTGTTCAGGAAAAGAACTCCTCAGAACAGTGCACGCCATCTAGCCCTAAGCATTCATCATTTTATCGGCAATAACTTCAAGCCTCTGCAAACAGTCTTTTGCAACCATCCTTTCCTTAGAGAGCTTCTACAGCTTGGAGCCCCAAACCATGTAACTGTCTCAGGTGAGGCAGGTAGATGGTAGGTCAGTCATTCTCAAACTCGAGCATGTATCAGAATCACCTAGAGACCTTATTTAATACAGATTACTGAGTCCCATTCACAGAGTTTAATTCAGTAGATCCAGGGCAGGGCCTGAGAGTTTGCATTTCTAACAAGTTCTCAGATGATGCTGATGCTGTAGGTCTGGGGCCCACATTTTGAGAGCCACTTGTGTAGTCTTAGAAATGGGATGCTGCCTCCAATCACTCCTCCCCTTCATTGCACATTGTAATGCACTTGTTGCAAACTCTTGTGCATAGAAGAATCATCTGCAGGATTTATTAAAACAGATTCTCTGGGCCTCACTCCAAAGATTTGGATTCAATAGATCTGGGTTGAGCCAAGAATCTGAGCTTCTAACAAACTCTTGGGTTACAAGATGCTGCTGGTTCAAGGTCCAGACTCTGAGATCATTGCATAGGTCCTTAGTACTGGCTAAATTAGAATCACCTGATTGTGATGCACTGCCCTACCCCAGACCAATTAAGTCAGCAGTGGGCCTGGGCACAGGTATTTTTTCAAAGCTCCTAGGGTGATTTTAATGTGCTGCCAGTGATGAAAACAAATATGGTGTCTGTTTCCCCGGTCCCCACCTATTTCCAATCAGAGTCACTCCCAGAGGATAAGCCCTCAGTCCCCATCCTCAGTCCCCAGGTGGGTTTTGATAAGGGGCAGTGAGCCCGACAGGGGGGCAGTGAGAAGCATTAGGCACCTAGAGGCAGGAGGAGCATGAACAGCACAGTTTGTTTGTCAGTGTTGTTGGGGGCCAGCACTGCACCCCAAAGGAGACTAGATGAAGAAAATGAAACCACTAACCAGACACCTCTGGCTTATTAGGCCGAGCATACAAGCAGGATTTTGCACTGGCCCCAGAAGGCTGCTGAGTGAGCGCCTTCACCCTAGAAAGGAAAAGTAAATCAGTGGGGTTGTCAGCAGCCCCTCCAATCACACTGCTCTCGGTCAGGCACTGTGGATGCAGGTAGTGCTGGCCTGGCAGAAAGATGTGGCTACAGATGAGAGGCAGCAGGCGTGCTTTGTGCACAGGTATGGAATGGGTCACAGGCTCCCTGGGGCGGGACAGAAGGTGGAAAGGGTGGGGAGGTGGTGACAGCAGCAGCTGTGGCAGGCAGGCAGGCAGGTGGTGCAAATAGAAAAGGAGATCCCACTAGTCTGGCACGCAGGAAGCCCCAAGCAGGTAGACATCTGAGATAAGAGGCAAAGCAGAGAAGCAGAGACATCGAGAAAGCGAGTGCTGGCGGGCAAGGCAGTGCTCACTGGAATAGGGAGGAAGAAAAACAGGCAGGTTTCAGTGGGGTGAGGCTCCACCCCTCTGCCAGCTCCCTGGTGGGGCCAGGGATGGTTCAGACACAGGGATGGCGGTGTCTCTCACGCCTTCCCCAGCACTCGCTTCTTGAGGGGTCAGTCTGAGTGATGAGGATCCACCATAATATTGGAGAAAGAGACTCGCTTAGTGTGGCCTGAGCAGACGTGGCAAGGAGCGTCACGAAGCTGGAGGTAGCAAATCAGGCAGCAGAACATTGAAAAAGCCTGGTGTCCAGGCCACAGCCCAGACCCACATCTTCAGAATCTCTGCGGTGGCCCAGGCAGGAGTGGTTTTCACAGCCCCCCAGAGGATGCCGATATGAAGCCAGGGTGCCCCCCCTGAGTAGAAGGTGTGGAGGGGCTCTGGGCTGTGGGGAGGCTTCAGGGAGAAGATTCTCTAGAGAGTTCTCAAGTGAGAGGAGCCCCAGACCGCATAGTCTTGTCAAGTGGAGGTCGTCCCAGTCTCTGGAGTCAGAGGTGGCCTGTTCCCATGCAATTCTTAACCTCTGGGTCTGGACAAATTTAAACTGTCCTCCCGGCCCTTCTAAAGACCTGTGGAATCCTCTTGTGCTCATCTGTGTATGTTTTGTTTTTACACCCACTGAGAGACACTGATGCCCAGCTAGTTTCTGGAAATCCTAGCATAGGGCAAGACAGAGAACTTGGGACACAAGACTGAGGCGAAGACCTAGAGGACAGGACAGGGACCCCAGGCCAGCCTCCTGGGCCTGTGACCCATGTGGTCACATGGACCCGCACATGATTGAGAGCTCTGCCGGCATTGTCTTGCAAGTCTTAATACCTTTTGAACAAGTGGACGCACATTTATATTTTGCACCAGGCCTGGTGAATTATGTAGCCAGTCCTGCACTGGGCTCTTGATGGCCACTGGAGCTCCCTCCTCCATGGCAGCAGCATCAAAGTTCCCCTGGACTACTTCTCTCTCTTTCAAACTCCTTCCTTGCCCATGACAGCATGAGACAGCAACACGATACCCCAATACACACAAAGGGGCCTAATAAGGAGAGGGGGTACTCCAAGGGAAGAAGGAAACACAGAGAGAGATGGCACCTGCCACCCTGGAGGTCCAGCACACCTGGGCTCCATGGTTCAGGGACTGGATCAAGCCAGGAAGACACCTAGCAACAAAAATGTTCATGAATTTTCTAGCTGGAGTAAAGGAAAGACCCAGAAGACCCATACTCATAGGCAACACACTACTGTAGAAAAGCATAAAGAACAGCCAAACTTTTCCCCTTCCACACTCCCCTGGAAGCTCAGGATTTCACCCCAACATGAGTGGGGGGCACCTCCATGATGTGGCTTCCTGCCCAGGGCATCAAACCACGACTGGTTCTGTAAACCACCGTCCCCACTGTGCTCTGTAATGATCCAGATTGCGTGTATCTCGCTGCCCCTATTCCCAGGCCTTGGCATGTGGCAAATACTTGGTAAATGTTTACTGACAAATGGACCCATACTTTAGCATCCTTGTAAAGCTGGAGTTAATTCCAGAAGGTTTGTATTAAGGAAGGTAAGCCTTGTTCAAAATGCAGATTGTGGGGCCCTGACTTGAGAGATCAGTATTCTGTAGTGGCAGTGTACTAGGAATCTGTACCTTTGTGAGCATCTCAAGTGACTTGAGAAGGCCGATTCCCCTGGTTGTCTGAGGGAGGCGGGTAGGGAGAGGAGGCCTCAGGACGGGGATGTGAGGAGGATTCACACAGAGGCCCAAGGCATAGTTTCATGAGTGGCCAAGGATCGGGGGGGGGCTCTCCCAGTGTTGAGTGATTCTGCAAATTCTAGTGCTTGGAAGGTCTTCTCCTAGAAAGGCCAGGCTGATGGGCCTGGCAGGTGGCTACCATCCACCAAGAGTAGCTGCAGATGGCTCCATGCGCTCTGCGGACCTTGCCCACCCTCCTTCCCCACTATCATGACGGTTGCCCGAACAGCCCAGAGAGCCACAGTTTGCTGACAGTGGGGGAAAAGAGCTGAAAAACGGTCCAGCATAACGTGAGGAACATGAGTGGTTTGTGCATTTCTCCCCAAAAAATCTTCGGTTTGCCTCCTGCATGAATTTCTTAATAGCTCCTATAGTCATTTAAAAACTATAATTTTAACATAAAATGTAATATTGACCATACAATTTAATACTTAATTTTTATATTGCCTGGTATCGCTTGTCATCTGGATGGGCCTTATTTCCCCAATAAGGTGACAAATTCTGAGGTCAGGGACCTCATCTCATAATTATCTGGACACAACTTAATTTGGGGAGACCAAATACATCACTGAGCACAGGATAACTCTGCTGCTTGAGTCAGTTAATATTTGGACTCCTGGTCCTGGGACTGTTATCTGAGAGAAGAGAGAGGGTACCTGATGGGCTTCCACAGAGAGAGGAAAACAGTGTCTGAGCATTAAAGTGTGTGAGCTAGGGAAGTCGCAAGAACTCTTAAGAGTTTCAAAGTTTCAGCTCTTATATTTAGGCCTTTAATCCATTTTGAGTTAATTTTCATATATGGTGTGAGGTAAGGTCCTCAGTTTTCCCAGCACTGTTTGTTGAAAAAACTATTTGTTTCCACATATAAGAATTTTTTTTAGAACCCAGAAAAATCTTTAGTTTACATTCCTCTTGTTCTAGGATAAAATTTCCAAAACTGGTGAGTCATAGATCTTAATAAATATGTAAACCCCCAAAAATGAAAAAAAGCCATATGATCCAAGAAGGTCCAGGTACCTTAAGCTAAATAAAGTTAAACATCTTTCTTTACCATAAGCTTCATAAAGACTTTAATGCCAGTGTGCTGTAATAAAACTCTCATCCTTACTTTATCAGAGAGGGCTTGTGTGTGTGCACTTATTAACGTCTCTCGGCACACACGTCGAAAGAGCTCCAGTTTTGGATTCACTTCTTTTTGAGAATAGATTTAATGATTTGAATACTACTGGATAGTTTTAACTTGATCTTTGAGAACTGGGCCACCAGGATGGTTCAGGTTTATGTGTTTTGTAGAGATGTATCTTTTATCTTTAACCAGGTCAGAGCAAAAATAAGACAGTACCACGTGAATTCCTCTGGAATCCTTCCAGCAACTGGATGTAGAAGCCACATTTGTAGTTTACTTCTGAAGGATCCATATTTCTTAAAAAGCTGAATATTAAACAGTGTGTTGTTTTTAGCTTTGTTTTGTTTTTTGAAAGTATAGTCCAAGAACCACCTGCAACAGAAACTCTTGGGTGCAGTCACAAAAATGCAGAGTCCTGGGGCCCCTTCAGACATAATAATCAGAAACTTTGGGGCTGGAGCCCAGACTCTGCAGCCTCAAGCTCCCTGGTGGTTCCTGTGCACATCAAAGTTTGAACAAGGAGTTCACCTCTGAATTAAAAGAGACCCAGTTGTTCATAGAGAGATGGGGAACAGAGGCTGACTGGTATCTAGGACCAAAGTGGCTCTTCCTGTACCTCTTCCCTTCCTTCCCCATCTGCACTGCCCGTTCTGTGCCCTTTGGCATGTTGACACAACTGTGTAGCCTGTACTGAACTGTAATCGTCGAGCCCAGGCACACTGAGAGCTCCTTGGCTTATGACACCTCCAAATGGTCACCAGAGGGTGCCAGAGCATCTCCAAAAGCCATGCAAGGCTCCCTTTGCTCCTTGCTTTCCTCTTTCACTGCAGGTTCTCCACTCAGTCTAGTCTCCCTAACTGTCCCCATCTGATTCACTGATGCTCGAAAGGACATTGGATCTCATGAGAGCGTACTGTTGCTAAGAAAGGCACTTATTAGTTGTGAGGGCCTGGGGGATTTGTCTAATACCTCTGAGTGCAAGTTTCTCGTCCTAACAAGGAATTAATATGAACTTGTAACAGTTAAATGAGATAATAGGCGCAAAGCTCCTTGATCAGCTCCTGGCTCTTAGTCTATCATAAGGTAGTGATTTGCATTGCTAGAAAACCAGAAACCTTGAATTGCAAAAAGATTTTTTAGAATTTTATTATTACCACATTATTGACAAATCTAAGTTCAGCCTTGGCTATCTTTCATCCATATACTCAGAAACCTTTCCATCTCCTCTATAATTTTTGGTCCTGACCTTGTTGTTTCGCTTGCAGCACACTTCACAACACCAATGGTAAGCAGAACAACACAGGTCAAAAGAGAGGAGCCTCTTCTAGAGGTGGGAAAGGGGGAGTGCGAGGAGGGTTACGAGAAATTGGTAGAGGGCCACAAAAAAATGGTTACATTGCATAATGTTGAACATACTGATTATCCTGGGTAAATAAATAAAATTAAAATAATTTAAATCTTTTTTTAAAAAAACTGTGTTCTAAGGAAAAAAAAAAAAAAAGGAGGAGCCTCCCCAAACTGATTAGCTCAGTTCCCAAACTTTACACTGAACTCATTCAGCACTCTTTGTCTAGGCTATGCTAGGTATTTAAAAATTAGGTATAATTTAAATTTTGTTTCCTAATTAAGTGTGCTATAATTAGCATTACAAGAATTCATTCCGTGAAGACAATTATTGTAATAGGTACTCCGGTGGCACAGGTGGTGATGGTCGTGGAGATGGAGTTGGTGGCAGCACTGATGGTGATAATGAAGTTGGTGGTAGCACTGATGGTGGTAGAGGGAATGGTAGACTCTCCTACTTAGCATTTTTCAGAAGTTGCACCTGCCTGGAGAATAAAGCCCAAACTCCTGAGCTTGACAGACAAGGTGCTCATGCTTGGCTGCTGCTTACTTCTTTAGCCTCACTTCTTACCAGCCACACACTCACGAAGCTCTTCCACATTAGAATATTCTCTGAGCCTTATACTCAATGCACCTTAATTTTATTCAGTCTTTGTTTATGCTGTTCTTGTCATTTCTTTCTTCCATTTTCCACCAGAAACACTCCTACTCGGTCTTCCAAACCCATTTCAAATGTCACTAACATCTTTTGTAAGGACTTCTCTGATTCTCAAGGCCAAGTTAAATTTCCTTTCTCGACACTTCCACAGCATTTTGTGTATATCTCACCTTTAATATCTCTGATCTGGCTTTCAAGAGGTTGGTGGGGTCTTCCTGCCCACCAGAGGTGGACTTTTGATTGACCTCTTCAAGAGCCCTGTTAAACTGATCCACAAACTCTGACCCAGTGCCCTCATGCTGAGCTAGAGTCACTCCGTTACAGTCGTGTGCCTACCGTGAGGTTGAGTGTGGCAGAGCAGGGAGTGCTCTGGGATCAGACAGCCTGTAACAAGTTGGGTTTTTTGTTTCATTTTATGTGTTATTAAAGTATGACATCTATCCAGAAAAGTGAACAAATCATAAGTGTACCATTTAGCCAGTGAATTTCCCGTAAACGAACACACCCATGCAACCAACATCCAGGTCAAGAAACAGAATATTACCAGCGTCCAGAAGCCCCTCAAGGACTGTATTGAAAAATGCACTTCTAACTATTTAAACTTATGATTTTAAAATGGGCTATCAAATTTCAAATATACAAGTAGTTACTAGTTTTTCAAAGACATTTTAGAAGTGACAGAAGCCAAAATACCTCCAAGGAAGTCACTCTGAGGATCTGGGGACACTGTGTTCCTTTCCTAAGAAAAACACAAACACTCAGCTAACCTGGGCCCCACAGAGGGCACTCCCGAGCCCTGGGGCTGAGCCAGGGTCAGGGAGGCGGGTACACCATCTGATTAGGTGAAGCAACTAGTGATGCTTGGAGAAGAAGATCACATTGACTGTAAGGACATTCCAAGCAGATGTGGATGGAAGTGAGGTGGAGAACATCCATAAATAGTTGCCTGTAAGCCTCTCCTGGTTTCTTTGATAGGAACTTTACACATACCGTCTCACTGATACCATTGAGAAGGTCATTCCATTTTAAAGAAAAGGAAGAGGTAACAGAACTTGTCCCAAATCTACATATGATGATGTGTGGAAGCCCCAGAACCCGCATTTCAATCCACCTGGCTCCCAAGTGTATCATCCTAGAAGGAACAGCATAGGTAAAGGTGCTGGGGTGGGGAAGAGGACACTGTCCTAGGGCACGTGCACTCAGGGGGAGCTGTCTCACCCATGTAATGTCCCACTGAGGAGTAATGAGAGTTATGGATGGAGGGGTGGGGTAGCACCCATTACAGAGGGAGGGTCCTGAGAATAGGTAGAGCAGCTTGAATGGAGGGCTTCTTCCACTCGCCCCAACCAGCTACTCTGCCCTTCCAGCCCCTCCATGCGTCATGGTTAAGAGTTCATGGTGGGGACCTTGCTGTGAGTGTGTTCGTGTGTGTGTGTGTGTGTGATATCTTGACATGTGTTTCTTCCTCTGCATGTCAGCAGATGCCTTGGTGTTTCATGTGTGTTTGGTAGTCTCTCCCACCCTGCTGTTTTCCATTAGAGGAAGCATACAGGCTCTGTTATTTGACACATCACTTCGGCCTTCAGCATCAATCAGGTGTTTGGAATGGCATCCTGACCTTCTGGCCTGACGTGCTTACAGGAAAAGTACAAACCCAGCAGCCAACACCAGGCAGAGGGACCACAAGCCTGTGTCACTGCTCTGTGTGAGCACAGATTCTAGCACATTCTTCTGTATCTCGAGAGGTCCCTATGCTCAAGGCAGCACGTTGCCCACCACCCCCTCAGGCTGACCTTCAAGGCCCTTCTGTGGGGCCAGCCGACCTGCTCAGGTGCCTTGTCACCCTCTGCTGTTGGCAGCTGCAGTGTCGGAGCACTGTGTGCCCTGGAGGAGGAAGGCTGGGCTGGTGTCCTCGCTCCACCCCCACCAGCCCCAGACATTTCTCAGTGTTGGATAGGAAGAGAATGCCACTTGAAAAGGTGAAGGAGCATCTGCCCCCCACCCCTTCAAAATATATGACCTCAAGCACAGAAATCATGACTGGTCTGTGACTATACCATCCAGAATGCACCCAGTCTCATCTGACCTCAGAAATTATGGTTGGCAGAGCCAAGCAGAGAGTCCTCGCATGGGGAAGCACCAAATAAGCTTCTGCCTTCTGACGAGGCTCATAAGTGCTCTTTCTAGCTGCTCTACCACTGTCCCAGAAGATGTGCCTGTGCTCTCACCTTCCCTGTCACTTCTGCATAAATGATCCCCAAATTCAACCTCTCCAGCCCTGGGTTCGTACCCAGACTGGAGTCCTGCATCTCCAACCGCTTCCTGGGTATTTCCACCTGCCTGTTCAGACGTCTCAAACTCAGTGTCACAAAGTGGACTCCCAATTGTCTTTGCTCCATTTCATACTGTCACTTAAATATTTTTATTTATTTTTGTTGTTGTTGTTGTTTTTTTGTTTTTGTGACCAGTAAGGGGATCGTAACCCTTGGCTTGGTGTCGCCCGCACCGCGCTCAGCCAGTGAGCGCACCGGCCATCCCTATATAGGATCCAAACCCACAGCCTCGGTGCTCCCAGCGCCACACTCTCCCAAGTGAGCCACGGGGCTGGCCTTAAATATTTTTATTGAAGTATAATAGACTTGCATTAAAGTACACATATCACAAGTGGACAGCTGGATGAACAGTCAGACTGACACAGCCAGGTAACCAGCACCCAGATCAAGAAACATTATCAGCACCCCAAAAGTCCCCCTTGTGCCCCCTTCCAGTGGTGACGAATCCTGACATCTCTCAGGTTAGTCTGTTATTGAACTTGGTGTAAATGGAATCATACAGTCTACACTCTTCTGTGCCTGGCTTCTTTCACTCAACACTGTGAGATTCATTCATAACCATGGCATGGAGCTGTAGATCATTCATTCTCTTGCCGTATAAATACATCATTATTTACCCATTCTACTACAGAAGGGCGATTGGTTTGTTACCCATTTTTGACTAATATGAATACTGCTGTATTACACTTTGCTGTGCTTGCCTTTTGTTGGGAATGTATGTACACATTTCTTTTGTGTATGGTCCTGGCGGTGTCAATGTACATTTCTACCAGCTGCCTATGTAAGTTCCAGTTGCTCCACTTCTTCCCCAACACTTGATGCCATTTTTGATTCACCTTCCTTCACCTCATGCCTATTGGTTGTTCTTTTTCATCCTAAATTATCTCATGTTGCAGACCTTTCTCCCATGGTACTGTCTTGCCACACAGGCTGTGAGCTCGCAGCGAGCTTCCCAGGCTTTGAGCTTCAGGCCACCCCGTGGACACCACCAGACAATCTCCCTAAATAAATGCTGCTCTATCATCACACTCTTCTGTCCACAGACTTCAGTCATTCCTGATCTCCTATTACTTTAGAACTATATCTGTTTATTTGTCTGGTTTCTGACACTCTCCACAAACCTAGTTAGTGATCAAGCAGACCTCATCTTTCCTTCAGGCTTCAGTGCTGCCTTTGTAATTTCCACATGTCATTTTCCAGTGCCTTAATCCCTCTTCCAGCAAGTCTCTGACATCAGCTTGTTTGGCAGGAAAACTGTCTTCTGTGTTAGCAGTTCTGTAAAAAACCAGCCCAGCAACTCTTATTCCAACATTCTTATTTTCAGAGAACCACCCCCTCCCAAGTTGTAAATAACTTGTTAAAAAATACTAATGACTTGGCAGGTGTTTTCACATCTTTTTTAAAGTGACAACTGCCATTTCTTGTTTGTTGGTAGCTTTTATTTGATCTAAAAGCAGGCAGAATTTTAGATATTAACTGAGCAGGGGAAAACTGAGTAACAAAGAGAAATTTCAAGTCCAGCCTGCTTTTAAAACTGCTTCTCGGTGAAAGAAACATCCCCATCAGCAACAGTTGTCAAGCATCGGCCACAATTCAAGAAGTTTTCGACAAGCAGAAGGTTTTGAAACCTCCCATCATTATGGAGAAATCATAGAAATATGTGGAAAATAGAAAGAAGACAGATTTTGCTTATTTCTACCAAATTTTAAGAAGGCAAATCAAATTCTTGTGTTTAATGTTTGCTTACAGTTTCTTACAGTAATTACTTAAACATATATTTTGTACAAGGGACCCCAAAACATTCTAGTTCATGTTGCCCATATTACAGAACTTAGTGCAAAAATTCACCATTTTAATGGCCGTAGTTGCATCTAGTTGCATCTTTCCTTTTATAATGTAGCATTTTTCTTACCTATGTTTTATTGGATGCTGAGTTTTGGGTAGGGACTATAGGAGCTCAATGCCCGGTTATTGCAACGTATCCCATGAGGAAGCCAATGTCAGAGTGCGCTGCCAATCCTGATGCCTTGTGCAAACACGAAGGAACATTGCTTTCCTGTGGGCACAGCAGGACTGGGTTCGCGGGCCATGACTCACCGAACACACCCACCAGTCTGACCGATCACAAGGCTGTGGCAGCCCCACAAACATGCCATGCTTCTCTTGGTTTATACTCATGACTCTGCCACGAAGGTCGTTCCTTCTTTTCCTGCCTTCACTAAATGCTACTCAATGTTAAGGGCCTTATTAGGCCCGTGTCTTTAGTAAAGCTCCCTCTGCCTACTCCAGACACTACTGATAGTACCCACATTCTTTTAACCCTAAATCGTGACTGCCCACAATTTAGCACTTAATTGCATATTATCTAATATCATTTAAGAGCACCTTAAAATCTGGCAGTTCTTGATTAAACTTTACAGGCATCACATCCCTCCCACTGTCACCATTGAATGATCAATATACGGGCTTGATGTTGACACTAATGTTCCCTGTGTCTTTTTGTTGCACTGGGATGCAAAACCTGTCTTACACTTCACACCATCACCCAGAGTCCTGAGGACTTACCTAAATATGCAGTAGGATGGGAAATAGGGGATGAACAAATGGCGGCTAACTGGAAGGGGGCCTCGGAGCACAGGCTACAGCCTGAGAGAAGAGGCTGAGTCCCTGACCATAGGAGAGTGGTGAACTGGCCTGGGCATCATGAGTTTGAAGCTTGACCATGAAGTAAAGAGTGGAGGAGCTGGCCATACCCCACACCCAATCCACGGGGATGCCAGGGCTCCTGAGTGTGGGCTAAGCCTGGGTTTGGCAGAGGGGATCGGGACTGTCCTGTGTCATCCACATTGATCTCTACCAAGGAAGCCCCAGAAACGCAGGATTCCTTTCTGTTTGCCACCCTCTGAATGGCTCAGGTGTCCCTGGAACTGACCAATCGCCACACCTGGAGCCGAGGGCTCAGGTCTCCCCAGTTTCATGGCAGTCCTAGAGGCAAGCCAAAGCCTCTGACCACAGGGGTAGACCTGCAAGGCTGGAGTGCTGAGTGATTTGTGCCTATGGCTGATTGACCTATGGCAGGAGCCGATGAGCAAGGGCCATCCACATGTGTCCAGGGTGGCAGGAGCATCACCCCCTTGACTACACACCCCAGTTGTGATGCTGCAGCCCTGCTCTGAGGGCTAAATTTCAGGGGAATCGACCCCACCCCCTTGCCACACCAAAGACACACAGACCCTATGTCAGTACCATGCAAGAACTTATTCTAGCCCTTCAAGAGTCAGAGTCATTAACCCATTTATTAAACCATATACTCAACAAATAACTATTGAAACTCTACTCTCCATGAGCCAGAAACTGAGCCTGAAACCAGGGCTACAGCAGTGAACAAGACCAGCCCAGACTCTGCCCTCAGGACACTTGCAGGCTAGCAGGCACACTCAGTGAAGCAAAGACTCACAAATTATGTGATTATACATAATGAAAAATGCTGTGGAAGAAAGAGAAACACTCTGGGAGGCAAGTGCCAGCAACTGCTGCTCTAGCCTGAGTGTTCATTGAGTGACTCTTAATGGGAGACACTTACCCTCCTCTGCCCTGGAGCAGGAGGGACAGCGAATGGGATGGCAGGTGTCCTTTGAAAAAGCATATTCAACATGTCTATTGTTGTAATGTAGGCTATAGAAAGTACAGTTCCACACAGCTTCTTTGGCCTTTTGGCCAAAAGAGTTATATACTAAGGGTGGAAGGGAATCATTGCAGGAGCCATGGGTTTAAAAGGTCAAGAAAACACCAAGGTCCAGGGTTTGATCCCTGTACTAGCCAGCTGCAAATAAAAGAAGGCCAAGGAATCCAAAGTGGAAAAGCAAGGGGGGGGGCAGGAAAATGCTTAGGGATCCTTGAGACCTTTGGGGGTTGTTACTGCAGCAGAGAGTATGTCAGTCCCCGTGAGTGGGCAGGATGCAGAGGCCTCTGGCTGGACCATAGGAACTGCTGCCAGGCTCCCTGTGCTGGAGGAGGTCCTGCACCTGTGCATGCGAGCATTACCTTTCTGTGACCTGTGATCATGTCTCATGGTAACTGATGGCTGTGAGGTACCCATCGAGTCTACGTGAAGGAGCCAGCACCAGGCAGAAGAAGGGATTTGATGGAGTGACTCGATGGAATCTAATGGATTGTGGGGCTTCTCCTAGAATGCTGCCTTCAACCGGTATGTGACAGTATGTGACAGCGTGTGACAACATGCTCCATGCTGCCAGCCAGAATGTAACCATGACTCACTTGGGCTCACCATGGCATCTCCAACAAACACATTGGAATTTGTATTCTGTCACCACTCCAGGAGCCTGAATTCTTCTCTTTCCACCAAGTCTCAAGGACAGGAATGCTTTAGAGTGGTGCTTTCCAAACTAATATGCACACAGATTCCCTGGGGATGCAGATTCTGATGCAGAAGTTCTAGGTAGGGCTGAGATTACTCATTTCTAAACAAGTTCTGGGGGATGTTGATGTGTCTGGCCTATGGACCACATGTTGAGTAGCAAAACTTGAGAACATTAACCAGTGAATGAAATTAAATCTTCTCTCCTTCATCAGGAAGGATGATCAGCTCCACCATTTGGTAGTCACTCAGCAAACATTTTTTTGAGTAGAGCTGTGATAATTATGGTACCATTGGCAGAAGTAAGGAAGTCAGAGACAGGAATTATTTTAGGGGGAATAATAATAACAATTACCTGTGCTTGAATGCCTCACGTGCCATAATCTTGTTTAATCTTTATATTTGGCAAGGTGGGTGCTATTAATCTCCATTAATTTCATAATGGAATTAAGACTCAGAAAGGTGAAGTAATTTTCCCTAGGGTGTTATTGCTGGCTGGAATTTGATCCTGGTCTATCAAACTCCAAAATTCATATGATCCTGTTAAGACACACTTCCTGGTTTGGGAGGGTAAAGAATTAGGATAAGACAGATTCCATCCAGTGGTTTTCAAATTTCCCTGCCCATTAGAATCACCAAGAAGACTTTTAAAACTCCCACACCTCAAACTAATTACATTAAAGTCTTTAGGACAGGAACCCTCTATCAGAATTTTTCTAAAACCTCCCCAGGTAATCCCAATGTGCAGACAAGACTGAAAATCACTGAGTTAGCCCAAGTCCTCCTATACTAAGTGAATGGAGAAGCTGATGGATGAAGGGCAATCTCATCAGTCAGAACTAGTACCTTGAGGGCAGCCCCCTCCACTCAGAAGCAGGAAAGACAGCATGCCCGGGGTCCTGGGCAGGAGCTGAGGGCAGACTTCACCTCGAAGCAGGCAAGAGAGCACATGAAAAACACCACTTCCATGCAGATGGCCCACCATAGCCATGACTGCTGCAAAAGTAGCTTGATGCCACAGCAGTAGCCACACCCACTGGGGAGGCAGCCCACTAGATGCTCACCAGTGGAAAGGAGAGTCACCAGTGGAAACTAGAGTCACCAGTGGAAACTAGAAAAAGAAGAGGATGTCTCTGTCCTCATAGCTCACTCCACAGTAATAGAAGAAGCCACTGCTCTACCAGATGACTAGACATCAATGCAGAGATACTAGAAATACGAAAATCCAAGAAAATATGACACCACCAAAAGAATACAGTAATTCTCAAATACCAGGCTTTTAGAGCAGGAAACCCTTGAAATGACTGAAAAGGAATTCCAAGCAACAATCTTAAGGAAATGCACTGAGATACAAGAAGACTCAGATAGACAACATAATGAAATAAGAAAAAAAATCCAGGATATGAAGGAGGAAATCTACAAAAAGTTTAATATCTTAAAAAAGAATGTAGCGAAACTCGTGGAACTGAAAAATTCATTCAACAAAATATAAAACACAACTGAAACCTTAAGCAGCAGGCTAGAGCAAGCAGAAGAAAGCATTTCTGATCCTGAAGATAGTGTATTCAAAATAACTCAGGCAGACCAGAAAAGGAAAAAAGAATTTTTTATATTTTACTTTATCAATATACAAGGTAGTTGATTTTGATGTCCCTTTACCAATTCCTCCTTTCCTCCTTCTCCCTCTCCCCTCCCCCATTAACATCATATCTGTTCAGTTGTCTTAACAAGTTCAAGGAATTGTGATTGTTGTGTCTTCTTCCCCTGCCCCCTATTTATTTGTTTGTATATTTACTTATTTTTTTATTTTTAGCTCCCACAGATAAGTGAGAACATGTGGTATTTTCCTTTCTGTGCCTGGCTTATTTCACTTAATGTAATTTTCTGTAAGTACATCCATGTTGTTGTGAATGGTAGTACTTCATTTTTTTATATATAGCAGAGTGGTATTCCATTGTGTAAATATACCACAGTTTACTTATCCACTCATCTGGATGGACATTTGGGCTGGTTCCGACTCTTGGCTATTGTAAATAGTGTTGTAATAAATATAGGAATACAGATATCCCTATGTCGTGATGATTTCCATTCCTCTGGGTATATACCCAGCAGTGAAATAGCTGGATCATATGGTAGATCTATCTGTAATTGTTTGAGGAACCTCCATAACTTTTTCCATAAAGATTGCACCATTTTGCAGTCCCACCAACAGTGTAGGAGGGTTCCTTTTTCTCTGTGACCTCACCAGCATTTATCATTCTCAGTCTTTAGGATATTAGCCATCCTAGCTGGGGTGAGATGGTGTCTCACTGTGGTTCTGATTTGCATTTCCTGAATGCTGAGTGATGTTGAGCATTTTTTCATGTGTCTTTTAGCCATTCATATATTTTCCTTTGAGAAATGCCTATTTAGCTCCTTTGCCCATTTTTTAATTGTGTTACTTGTTTTTTTACTAAGTTGTCTTGAGTTCCTTGTATATTCTGAATATTAATTCTTTGTCAGATGTATATTTTGCAAATATTTTCTCCCACTTTGGTTGTTGTCTTTTCACTATGATAACTGCTTCTTTTGCTGTGCAGAAGTTTTTTAGTTTGATCTAGTCTCATTTGTTTATTTTTCCTTTGGTCACCTATGCTTTTAGGGTCATATTTATGTAGTCTGTACCCAATCCTACCTCCTGGAGTGTTTCTGTATGTTTTCTTTAAGGAGTTTAATTGTTTCAGGATGTATATTTAATTCTTTAATACATTTTGAGTTGACTTTGATATATGGTGAGAGGTATGAGTCTAGTTTCATTCTCCTACATATGAATATCCAGTTTTCCTAGCATCATTTGCTGAAGAGGCAGTCTCTTTCCCAGTGTCTAGACTTAGTGCCTCTGTTGAAGATCAGATGACTGTAGGTGTATGGGTTGCTTTTTGGATTCTCTATTCTGTTCCATTGGTCTGTGTGTCTATTTTTATGCCAGTACCGTGCTGTTTTGGTTACTATAGCTTTGTAGTATAGTTTAAAGTCAGGTATTGTTATGCCTCCAGCTTTATTTTTTCACTCAGGATTGCTTTGGCTATTCATGGTCTTTTGTTATTCCATATGAATGTTAGGATTGTTTTTTCCATTTCTGAGAAAAATGTCTTTGGAATTTTTATGGGGATTGCATTGAATCTGCAGATCACTTTGGGTAGAATGGAGATTTTCATAATGTTAATTCTTCCAAACAAAGAGCATAGGATATCTTTCCATCTTCTTGTGTCCTCTTTAATTTCTCTCAACAGTGGCTTGTAGTTCTCATCATAGAGATTTTTCACATCCTTGGTTAACTTTGTTCCTAGGTATTTTATTTTTTTGGTGACTATTGTAAATGGGCTAGCTTTCTTGATTTCTTTTTCTGCTAGTTCATTGTTGTAGTATAGAAATGCTACTGATTTTCGTGTGTTGATTTTGTATCCTGCTACTTTGCTGAAATCCTTTATCAACTCTAAGAGTTTTTTTGTAGAGGCTTTAGGCTGTTCAATATATAGGATCATGCCATCTGCAAACAGGGACAATTTGACTTCATCTTTTCCAGACTGGATGCCCTTTGTTTCCTTCTCTTCTCTGATTGCTCTGGCTAGTACTTCCAACACTATGTTGAATAAGAGTGGTAAGTATAGGAATCCTTGTCAATCTAATTCCTGTTCTTAAGGGAAAGCTTTCAACTTTTCACCATTCAGGATAATATGGGCAGTGGGTTTGTCATATATGGCTTTAATTGTGTTGAGATACTTTCCTTCTATTCCCAATTTATAGAGTCCTTATCATGAACAAATGTTTAATTCTGCCAAATGCTTTTTCAGCATCTATAGAGATCGATGAAACAAAAGGTTGTTTTTTTGAAAAGATAAACAAAATTGACAAACCATTAGCAAGGCTAACTAAAAAAAAGAAGAGAGAAGATACAAATAACAAAAATTAGAAATGAAAAAGGTGATACTACAACTGATAACTCAGAAATAAAAGGAATCATTAGAGACTGTTATAAACAACTATATGCCAACAAATTTGAAAATCTGGAGGAAATGGATAAATTTCTGGACACACACAAACTACCAAGACTGAGCCAAGAAGACACAGAAAATCTGAACAGACCAATAACAGTCAAAGAGATTGAAGCTGTTATCAGCAGTCTCCCAACAAAGAAAATCCCAAGACCGAATGGCTTCACTGCAGAATTCTACCAAACCCTTAATGAAGAATTAATACCAATTCTCTACAAACTATTCACAACATTGAAACAGAGGCCATTCACCCAAACTCATTGTATGAGGCAAACATCACCCTGACACCAAAACCAGACAAAGATACAACAAAAAAGAAAATTGCAGGCCAATATCCTTGATGAATATAGATGCGAAAATCCTCAAAAAAAATACTAGCTAATAGAATACAACACATACATAAAATTATACATCATGACCAAATAGGATTCATCCCAGGGATGCAAATCAATAAATGTGATACACCACATCAATAAAATCAAAAAAGAATTTTTTTAAAAAGAAGAAAATCTAAGAGAGGTAGCAGACAATCTTAAGTGCACAGACATTCAAGTCATAGGTGTTCCAGAAGGGGAGGAGAAAGAAAAAGGCATTGAAAATCTATTCAACAAAATAATAATGGAAACTCCCCAGGTATAGGGAGAGACATAGGCCTTCAGATCCAGGAGGCTCAAGGATCCCCCAACAGATTCAATCCAAAAAGATCCTCTCCAAGACACATTATAGTTAGACTGATAAAGCTCAAAGACAAAGAGAAAATCCTAAAAACAGCAAGAGAAAAGCATATAGTCACCTAAAAGGGAGCCCCTATCAGACTAACAGCAGACTTCTCAACAGAAATTCTGCAGACCAGAAGAAAATGGGATGATATATTGAAAAAACTAGTAGAAAAAAAACTGCCAGCCAAGACTACTGTTCCTAGCAAGGCTATTCTTCAGAAATGAGGGATAAATAGTGCATTTTCCAGACAGACAAAAACTGCGGGAGTTCACCACCACACAACCAGATGCCAACAGTAAGGAAGGAGGAGGAGTGAGGGCTAGGAGACTTTGGATCCCTCTCTAGCTGTTGGCTGCCAACTGGTGTAAGGCAGGGGAATAGTAATAGGGAGCATTTCTTATAACCACGAAGGGTCCTTTAAATTAGGCTGAGCTGACAAAACTGTGCAGCCAGCAGATATTAAGTCTCCACTTGGGACAACTGTGAGGAGCCTGAGCCAGCTGCCACCTCTCCAGCTCCAGAGAGCAGCCTCACCTGGACACATTCACCCCATCCAGCCAGGCTCCCGGGTGAGAAACCCAGGTCCCAGGTGCAGAGAGCCACATTCGCAATGGTGATGCCAGGCCATCCCGCCTTCCCTTCATGGCCCAATTATAAGATAAAGTTCAATTTCCAAAGCTTGGGGCCAATATCACCGTATCTCTCACACTGAGAAAACAATCCAGTAAGTTGTGGATTACCTACAGGAGAGGGCCGAGGGAAATGTGCCCATGCCAGTCCCCACCCCTTGTTTTTCCCTATACTTTATTCCCTTCCTCAACCTAGTCTAAAGAGATTGGAAAGATTCTCCTCCTACCTCTTTTTCTGTTATTGCTCATTGGGAAATAAATTTTTTTTTAATGCTAAAGAAACAGAAGCACCAGCAGGACATTGCTAGCCAGTATGGCCCCTTTGTGCAAAGATATCCCAGCACCCCTTTTCTCAAGATGTTTTAGAGCCATCTGCAGAAATTTTGTTACGATAAATACATAAATGTCTAGGATGTTAATGGTGGCCCTTTAGACATGGTGCCTTTGTGCAATGTGCAGCCTTCACACTCTGAGGCACTGGCCAATGATACCAAAGACCTACATCGTCCTTGCACTGGCCTGAGTTTAAGTTAAAAGGTGGAAAGTTGATATATGTGGGCATCTGATGAAAGTTGTAGGCAGTAATGGAGATTCCCTTATCCTTCTATTTTGTGCAGGAGAAACTACCTCTCTTTGGGTGCTTCCAGCTATTGAGGCCCCTTCACTCCATAAATGGAGCTGAATAATTGCAGGACTGCATTTAAGAGCTAAAACATAAGTGCCTCAGTGCCTCCTGCTGTCACCCATCCCCAAGCTCCCCTGTCAAGGGCAGGCAGCAGAGGTCTGAGCAGGACATTCACACTACACAGCTGCTTGTCCTTTGGCTCCGCATCTAGGAATTCCTACCACTGAGGGTACCCCCCAAGTGGCGTTCTGGGTCAGTGGGAGTTTTGGCTTCCATCTGGTACCTTTTTCGTCTGACTGTTTACCAAACCAAAACATCTGTGAGCTCAGAACACACTGCAGAGGGACGTTCTGTTCCAGACTGAGGGTCTTTGTTTCACTCTCGGTTGGGGGAGGGAGGATAGAGAAGAACATGTTTTTTCTCTAATGCTCTCTTCCGTTTAGAAAGCCCCACTCAGGATGCAGAAGAGCCCTCCGTGGCATTCTCCTCTTGCAGAGTTCCTGAGGGTGGCCACTGCCGAGCACACACACTTGTAGTACAAATTACTTGTAAAGTTAAACTGCCAATACATAGATCACTATCAAGCAGCAATCAAAATTAAATAGTGTCATAATACTTTCTGAGTCAAAAAACACATATTTACAAAGTCCTACAAATGCAAGACATCACAGAAACAGTTTTAAAATTGTGTCATTATCTATAGTTTTGTTCTCTCTTCTTCCCCTTTCTTCATCTAGTCCTATCTCCTCTCCTACGTACTTGATGAACTACCTCAAAATCTTTCTGGAAAAAAAGAGTTTCATTAAACATAAAGAAAACTATTACAGTCGCACCTTATCATCCTAACCTTAACCTTACAGCCCAGATGAGACTGAGCAGCATAAAATTTAAATAAATAAAAGACAATACCAGAACTGTTGCAAGGCCAGGGGGCATGATTATGTGCCCAGTGAGGAATATAGACATTAATTGCTTTAAGTTCACAGAAGTCCACTGGGAAATCCAAATAGATTTGGACAGAGTGTGGATAGGGAGAGAGGAGAAAGAACAGTCTAGGGGCAGAAACTCCATGGAGAAAGTGGAAGAGGAGGGAAACTGTGTGTGTGTTTACCTGTGATTGTAGCCTGATGGAGAGATGGAAGGTGAAGTCCCTGAGAACAGGGACAGAGAGAGGGCCACACAAAGAGAAGTGGTGGGAGAGACTAAGGAAAGGCGTGGCAAGGAAAACCACATTAGGGCATGAACATGCAGCAAATAATGCTTTGTAAATGATACCAAGAGGTACTGGAGAAAGAACTGAGAAAAAGTCATTGACTTGTACAATTGGGGCCGTTTAAAAATACCAAGAACGAATGGATGCTGTCAGTATTGGGAGCCCCATTGTCTCTCTGATCTCCAGCCCAGGGGTTCTCTCCGAAGCCACAGCAACCAGGTGGCAGCAGACCCTAGTGTCTTGGGATCTTGCACTATGAGAATTTGGCAAGCCCTGCACCAGCCACCTGCCTGATCCAGGGTTCTTGCCAAATGGTTGCCTCTGTGCTTATAACTGCACCCCTTCTAATGCCAAAGCCAAGAAGAAGCTTTCCCTCTGGTCCAAGCTGGGAGAAGGATCCCATTCTGGAATACTTGAGGGCAATGCAATGCTGATTGAGAGGGGCTGACATCAGAATGGAGACACCTCCACATGTAGGGCATGGTGCTTTACATATGTCACCCGTGGTCGCACCCTTATAAAAGAAGTAAACTTACCTCACTTTACAGTGAGGAATCTGAGATTCAGAGAGGGTGAATAACATACATAATGTCACACAGCTAGTAAGGGACTAAGCCAGGATTCAAACTCGGGTTTACTTGACTTGGAATCCCACACGCCTTGTACTACCTTGTTATACCATATGACAAGGCTGTATTTTGTGACCAGCACTTAAGGTGTGGCTTTATAGGGATGGGGGGAGAGGAGGTGGTTCTGCCAAGAAGGACTGAGACTCACTACCTACCCTTAGCCCCTAACCAGGGCCACTGAGGCAGAAGGGCGCGTGAGTGCCGTGTGGAGCCCCTTCGAGATGAAGACTGTAAATACATGTTGATGGCTGAGTTAACTGGGTTAATTAATGAATTAATGAAAGCAAACATGGGCAGAAGTTGAAAATATTGGACAGCATTAGAGTGGTTAAAAGTACAAATTTCAGTGTTAGACATCGGACAAATTATTTAAACTCTCCGAGCCTCAGTTTCCTCATCTGCAAAGTAGGAACAATGGATTTTTTCAATGATTGGAATGACTGGTGTGTGGAAAGCGCTTAGCACAGCGCCAGCAGACAAGGTGAATGCTTAGCCATTTGTGGCAGTTCTCAGCATTAGATTATCAGTATTATTACTATCAGGGATTATGGCCCATTTGCATAAGAAAGTTGTGGAAGCCTGACATGATTCTTTTTATTCCCAAAGCAGGCTCCTCACACTGTCCTCTTGTGACTTCTCTCCTTCAGAATAACCCTGGGGGTTATTTTCTCCTTATTTTACTAGGAAAAAAATGTTGGAGGGAAATTTGTCTGAATCTCAAAACTCTAATCATGGACCTGAACCTATGAGCTTTCTATCTGGCCCCAGACACGCCCACCCGCCACAGTCCCCGTGGGAGGCACCGGAAGGAGGGGATCCCAAGCAGACAAAGAACCCTGTGGTCTGGCAGGTGTCCAGGGGTTGGAGCCAGAGAGTCCCCCGGCCGCTGTGCTGAAGGCCGATAAGGACTATCTGCACATCCAGGCGGGCGGGAAGCGTACGTGAAGGGAAGACCCATGGCTTCTGCATGGTTTTCTTTGTTTTTTGTTTTCTGGGTTTTGTGTGTGCGTGCTCATAGACGTACACCTGAGTTAGATTTCTGCCATAACAGAACAAGCCACAAAATTGAAATTTAAAAGGATAGGGAAGGAAGGGATTTTAAAATTCAGTTTTAGTTTCCCCTGCTATGGAATGTTTGCCTCCTGACTTTTAAAGGCGGTACAATTTGTCCTGGGATTCTCACCTAGAAAGAGGGATGTTCCAGGGAAACATTTGTATCTTTGTTTTCTTCTCACTGGGCAAAAAGGCAGTTGGTTTACAGAAAACAGCTCACACGCACCTCATCCTCCCCACCCTCTCACTACACCCCCCAGGCCCTGGCCAGATTTTTGCACCTGTGCAGAAATTACGTCAAGTCTAAAAGAAAATTCCACCCCAGGAGCAGCTGCATAGCTCCTGAGTCCATTCTGCAGCAACCTGTCCCGTGGTTTTTAGCTTAAGTAACAGCATTGACTCTTTTCAGTGACAAATCTTTCCAAAAATATTTCAGGGTAAGGGGAGGGGCTAGAAGAAACAGGGTGAGGAAGAAAAAGATGCTTTTGAGCAGGATTATCACTGGGCAAGGACCTCGAATGCCGTGGAGACAATGGTAAAGCAGTTGGCACAATATCAAGAACAGAGAAAGGGAGAGACATCAGGCGCCGAATCCAGGGGACCAGTTCCTCAGCATTGCTTTGGCACTGGTGCCTGAAGTGGGAGGAGAGAGCCGAGCCCATGGATCCGCAGAGCAGGGCTCTGGGTATAAGACTGTTAGGTGCCTCCCGCCAGCACTATCTCCTCTGGAGCCCTCTCCCTTTTAATAGAGCCCTGCAGGTCTTTATCAGCCGTTGCCTTCTGCCCTGGGAAGCCAGCTGGAGTGTAAGTACCCTCCTCATTTCTATTAATTTCCAACTGTTCGTTATGTAGGGCTTGTCTTCTCAGTCCTCTCTGATTCTTGCTCTTTTCTCCCTTTCTTTCTTTTTTTTTTTAACAGAGAAGTATGTTTCAGATTGACAGAACTTAAAATAAGCAGCAAAGTCAGAGTTGTGGTAGACTAGAAAGCAATTTACCAAAGCCACAGGCTTGTTTCTGGCAGCTTAAAAGAAATGTCTTTATTCATGATTTCTGAAGCAAAGTACAAGCAGCACCTGAGCTGATGGGGAAGAGGATTTTCAGCAAGGTGTTCACTGGAGTTGCTAAGTGACTCTGAGTTAATCAACAGTAATAGAAGTTTGGGGCTGTGATCCTGAAATAAGCGAAGTTGGAGACAAGTATCTCCATGACTCCAAAGAAAAAAATTGGGGTCTTGGAAATGGTCCTCTCCAGTTATGTATATGTGGACTCTTCTGCGTGAGCTGTCACGCTGAAGAGATTGTGCTTTGTACCCATCAGGAGAACTAGTCGGTTACAACTGAGGCCATGAACGTGGCAGCGTCCTTGCTGCTGCCCTTTTTAGCATGTGGAATTCAAGGCTTCTAGTAGGGTCTTCCAAGAAGGGAAGTGTTTTAATCAGGGGACAGGAATACCTGACAGCATTTTCTCTATTTCTGATTACAGCTTTAAAGAAAACTGAGCACCTCCTGCCACTTAAAATCAAAAACTACCTAAAATAAAGATTATAGTAAGTACCAAATAAGCGTCAATGTTGAAAGTTTATTATGACAGAGCATGAATGTTAAATGCTTTCTTCTACATCCAGATCCAAAACTTTGTATTATTTTCCAAAGTGATACTGGAGGCAAGAAAAATTGAAGACTTTCAGCCCTCTCCAATTGTACATATTTCTGATATATGCTGACAATAGAATGAGTTTTCCTTCATGTAATGAAATGGGGACTATGGGTTGAATTGAAACCTTGGTATTGCCTCACATTAGAATGCCAAACACTACCTTGTTTCACTAGTGATCTGGGCTGTGAGAAATGCTTTCTGACTCCTGTTGGAAGGCTCATCAGGTGCAGCTTCCAAAATATTCCTGGGATGTTAACTTCAGCACACACCAGCTTTGTTGTGGACGTGTCAGAGAAGCAGGAAAGTGAGGCTCACTTTGAGGCATGGGGAGATGTTTATTCATCAGAGTAGCTGCTTCCAGCAAGAGAACAGAGAGAAATTGGGGATAGCAGAGCCTTTCTTTGTTGCTGTTCAAACCCATTTCAGGGTTATTTCTAGGCAGATGTAAAGACAGGCTGTGTCTAGTACATCACTGACCCCAGCACCCACTGCAGACCCCAGCCCACAGAAGCTGCTGCTCTACTGTTTGTGGACTTGGACAGAATCCTGGGCAGCATTAATGTGCCTGGCCCCAGACTGGAAGAACCACCAGGGCTTACCTATTCCATAAGGCCCATTCTGCCTGCTGCTTGCTGAGTGAACCCGGATGGTCCCCACTCTGAACCTCAGTTTTCTCTTCTATAAAATGAAGGCTTGAACTATGTGGTCTCTAAAATCCAACCTAGCTCTCAAATTTTTCTGTCTCTTGGCTCTAAGAAAATGTTGATATTGAGTTCAGGAATGTGGTGCTCTGAGGTGTGTGTGATTCTGGTGGTAAGGCAAAGGCAGGCACCGAGCAGAGGTGGAAGGTGTAGGCATCTACACTGAGAGAATGTCACTGTCCCCGCTTGTCTTCTTCTTTCCTTTTTTCTTTCATTCTCCTTTTTTTCTTCTTTCCTCCTATAAGATGAGAACCCTACCATTGTGTAGGATGAGAACCCTACCACTGGATTTCTTAATATTGTTCTTCATCAAACAGAAATATAGATAATGCAACCCTCAGACACATTAGTTTGGAATATAACTAGCCAGGAAGTTTACCATGGATAAATGCACACACGCACATGCACACACACACAATTTTTTTTTTAAGACATGTCAGAAATATTTTATCAATGTGGGTCTTTCTGAGTCACTCTGGTAAGTTTTCAGGTTTCAGACCAAGCCAATAGAAGAAAGTAAAAATACAATAAATAAAAGGGGGAGAAATAATGTACCACACATACAACTTTTCTGGACTTCTGAAGAAAGAATGATATCCTTGGGTGCAATGGAAGTTTAATAAAAGAAAGAAAATGTATTATAAGTTGCCACCCTAAGAATTGAATTCAACGAGGAATTGTTTATTATTAACAAAGCAATGTTCAATATTTAAGGACTCTTATTTAGGTATAAGAAAGACACCATTTATCAGTCTCTTAGACTGGGCTTTTGTGGTGCACAGAAAGTGTGGCTAGTGTCTTACTACAGAAAATAGATCCCATACCACGCACTCTTCTTCTTACATTTGATAAAGAGCAAGACTGGAGCCATATGTTATATTGGTGTTTGTCCCCAAGATAGACCCCTAACAATTTGCCCCAAGCGTTTCACAGCCTGAAGCCTATCCTCTCCCTCTGAAACAGACTTCAGGTCCACCAGCCTTCTGCCAGAACAAAATCAGGGCATTGGGCTCTATGCAGGATGGTTTGCTACTTTTTTTTTTTTTTAAGCAAAATGAAATGAACATTCCACTACTGTACTCAGCTCACATCTCTCCCCCTTCTGCAAGCTTGTTGCTGATGAGGAAGTCTGCCTTCTGTGTTAGAGGTCTCTGTATGGGACACATCTTACCCCACCAGGAACCCACTGGGCATTTAACCTCCTCCATCAGAGCCAGGTTGCATGTCCTGCTGATTCACATATTTTTGCCCTTTGTCATGGATGGAGAAAAAGGAAGGATGAATGGACAGTCCTTGATTGGCGGTGCTGGTGACACCCATCATGGTCCTTTTTGAACGGACCCTTTTGGAAATAAAGCTGGGGAGGCAGCACGCAGAGGCTTCACCTACCTATGCTTGGCGCTGGCCGATGGGCCAAAAGAACAGGTATGCTTCTTTCGTGCAGCTCTGTCTCAGGAATCTGGGTGCCTGCTCCAAACTCTGGTGTGTCTTTGCTGTGCAGAGCCTGGGAAGTGGGGGTCTGTAAGCTCTGAGCGGTGCGGCTATGGGCTGAGCCAGAGAGACAGGGATCTTGGTCCCAAAAGTCACATGGTACTCACCTTGGTTTAGAGGCTGGACCGTTGAACTACAGAGTGGTGACAGCCGTGGAAAAGCTAGGAAAAAGGAGTCTGGGGTTTT
This sequence comes from Cynocephalus volans, assembly GCF_027409185.1. Lineage (NCBI taxonomy): Eukaryota > Metazoa > Chordata > Mammalia > Dermoptera > Cynocephalidae > Cynocephalus > Cynocephalus volans. Next base: position 41,157,814 of record NC_084472.1, read on the forward strand.
ACATTTGTCCTGCTTCTATTTTATTAGGGTTCTTTTTATTTTATTGTTCTCTCCTCTTAGTGGAAATGTAATGGGCCACTTAGTCGGGACTGAGAGGTTTGAGCATCAGCAGATCCATAGCCTTGTGTTGCCTTCCTAGTTGGGACATGTAGATTCCTCAAGTTCCCTACAGGAATGCAAGTATGCTAGCGTGATAAAATTTTCGGGTGAAGTATAACTTTAAGTCATCGATTTCTCCTAACCAATCCTAATGCCTGATTTCTGAGCAAGTAGTCAGTGCCCCCAGGGGCTCCAGAAGACTCAGCACTTCAGAATAAATGGTTCCTGGGGACTGTGATACAGCAGCAACTGTCTGCTCCAGCCGTGAGAAGACCCCTCTCTCTAGGACATCATAGCCTTACAACCCATCCCAATATGTGGATATTGGAGACACAAATCACAATAAGCCTTTTTTATGTTGGGCTGTGGATTTGGACAAAATAGTTTAATCTTTACTTAACTTTGGGTGGCTCAGGCCATTCAGGTTCTCAATCACGTCTGACCAGTTATATTATCAGGTTTCAAATCTGTGTCTCCAAAATCTCGTAGGCAACAGGGTATTTAAAACCCTCTAAAATAAATAAATACATGCTGGAAATTTTGAGAACATGAATTTGTTCATTCTGGAATAGCCCATATACCTGTTTTTGTAGTTGATGGAAAATGTCACTTCAATGCTTTCCGTGGATGCCACCACTTTAGGACCTGACATACTCAGTTATAGAAACTCAAGGCATTTGTATCTTTGAGCTTCTTGTCGTACCCTGGGCTGAAGCCTGATGCCTCTCATAAGCTGGCATGGCTTTGAAAATGGGTCACTGTAGCTGAGGAAGGGGCTTACCAAGCAATATTTCAGTTACGAGATTTAAAGAGGGAGATATCTGAAAATAAACAATAACCATTGCTTAGATTATGAAATAAAAAGCAGTTTTTCTTAAAGGCTTACTTATTCAAACAATTTTACATCCTTAACTATGGTGTCAGCTGAGCTCCATGTGGACTTAGTCTTGGTTCCTGACCTTCAGTATTTTTCAATTTAAGATTGGTTGGAAATTTCACAGATGTTGGTGTCTAATATTGTTTTGCCAAGACCAAACGACCTTGGTCTGGAATGCATTGTATAAATAACTCTTACTTTGTGTAATGATTAATGGTCACTATTGTTTAAACTGCTAGATGGTTAGTTGGGCAGTGAGGTAATGCAATCAAAGTATAATTGTTTCCCCATAATAAATCAGTTACCCACATTGATTTCCATACTGAGATTAATAGAAGCCAAAACTAGAGTCAGGATTTAAAAAATAGACGTAACTTTATCATCTGTTAGTAGCTATTTGTTGGATATGGTCAATGGATCAATGATGGGACCAGAAACAGCTGTGGGGATCCTTCATTCACAGCCTGGCCACAGGGAGATGAGCTGGTTTATCTGCAGGGGCTTTCCGTGTATCTCTGGTCATGTCTTATGTGGCTGTGGCTTCAACATTCCACAAATATATCTTCTGGGTTTTGATGGTTCTGGTCTTTAATTTCGTAAGGTTCAGTTTCTAGTCCAACAAATGTTTATTGAGCACCTACTTCCCGTACTCAGGGAGCTCAGTTTAGTGGAGAAGACTGAGAAACAGTTAATGTCAACAAAACAAGTCAAATAATATGGAAAGAGCTAAAAGCAAGAGCTTAAAACTCAGGCTATCGATAAAAGGAGCAAGAAATCAGGTTACAAAATGGCCTGCTTCACATTCACCTGGCCGTGCTGTTGGCTGTTTTTGCACACTCAAGGTGGTTTTACCACTGTCTTTCTCCTTCTGCCTACCTCTGGGATTAGGTCATAGAATTCTTTTGTATCTACCTTCCATACCATGAGACCATCATTTCTGTCTACAGGGTACAATATTCTGGTGATGTTGGTGCTTTCCTGTTACTTATCATGAAAAGTTAATAGTCTCATTGAACACAGTCATGGTTATACTGTTTGTATTTTCCTGAGGCATGCTTAGTATAATTGTGCCCTGTACAGTCTTATATCATACAATCCTTACATTACAACTCTGGTTTTCAACAGCTTTGCCCACTTCCACCTTTCCCTGTTTCTATACCTTTGTAAAATATCATTCTTGTCTGTTTTTACATATTTAAATAACAAATTTCGAAAGTAAAGAATATCTGTGGCACTTGCATGATGTAAAGACAAATTCAAACAATCTTGGAGAGTGGGGAAAGGGAGTTTATGAGGCTGTGTCAATACACACAAACGGTTTTATATTTTTCTTCCCTTTCAGACTTTTAAAAATGAAACTTTTTTGGCAAAAATAAAAAATTAATTTAAAAAGGCTCCTCATCTTGGAAAGTAGCTGATCAGTCTGTACCAGAGAGCAGGCCATTTTGTAACCCGATTTCTTGCTCCTTTTATTGATAGCCTGAATTTTAGGCTCTTGCTTTTAGCTCTTTCTGTATTATTTGACTTGTTTTGTTGACATTAACTGTTTCTCAGTCTTCTCCACTAGACTGAGCTCCCTGAGTACGGGAAGTAGGTGCTCAATAAACATTTGTTGGACTAGAAACTGAACCTTATGAAATTAAAGACCAGAACCTTGTCATGGTAACATTAACAGCATTGATGACAAAGGTAGCGTGAGATTTGGGTTTGGGTAATAATCTCCATGATGATATTTCAGGAAGAAAACGGTGCTTTCCTAGTGCCATAGGACATCATGGTTCAGATGAAAACCTTTAGACTTATCATCTGTGGCTACTGAACCCAGGCCCAAAGCTGGCCAATCTGAAGTGATCTGTGTTAGAGATGTTTATGAGCTCTGTCCTTCCCTCAGGAGCCAGAGGAAGAGATAACCATGGAGGACAGCGCCACCGTGGTTAAACTGGACAGGGGTAAAAACCAGTTTTCACCATGTCGAGGGAGAAAGTGCCTCCCCAAGGCTCTTGGTTATGTCACCGGTGATATGAAAGAATTTGCCAACTGGCTTAGAGGTATTTATAACTTCATCCTTCCAAGAGATGGGAGACGTGGCTTTGGGGGAAATGGCTTGCTGGTACTTCTACTTAAATCTGTGGTTATATTCCCCAATCTTTCATCTATCTCTTCACCCTTCATTTTTTTATTTTTTATCTTCTAACCTGAAAGCCTCTTCAAAAATTTTTAATGGAGCCCACTCACTGAGGAGGTGGATGAGGATGGGCTTCCACTATGGGGTCGGGCACAGACCTGACCACGGTGCCAGCTATTCAACAGACAAGAATGGTGGCATTTCTAAAGCAACTTGTGGCGCATGCTGTACAGCTCCTCGACCACTCTTCTACAGTTGGTGAGGAGAAACTGGCAGACCTTTCTCTTTGTAGCCAACAAGTTGAAACAGCTCTCAACATTTTAGATGCAAAGTTGTCATCTATCCCGGGCTGAGATGATTCACATTTGAAGTATCTCCTTGAAGTGTCACAAACGGATCACATTCTAAACCCACTTTAAAGCAATCACAGCAGAACAGTCCCCAAGACTCTGGATCATAGGAAAGTGAAGTATCTTAACCGTAAATAACAGCAAAAAAAATCTTAAACGCAGCCGAGGATCCTAGATATGCCAGATATCTCAAAACAGCTCAAGGGGGTATTCCAGCAGTGGCAAAAGGAACAAAATGGTATCAGAAAGACCAGAACCAGCTCTTCTAGACTGGACGCTCCAGAGCCTCGTGATGAAAGTGAGAAAACTGCAGAGGAAAGTTCAGAGAGTGAATCTTCTTTCAGTGACTAAGCTTAATTTTGATAAGATTTATATATATATATGTATAGAGGTACATTTACATTCTATAAGAGAGAGCCCTGAACCCTGTTAGTCACAAAAACATCAAATGGCCCCATATCTATGCCCAGCTTGCTCTATGTTGAAAAAATAAAATAAAATATTTATAACCTGAAAAAAAATTTTTTAAAGGAGATAGTGGTCAGACTAGGGCCCTGTTCATATTAAAGGAAGGCACCCAGTTCCATCTGTAATTTCAGTTTTACTATTGGTAGTTTTACTATTGGCAATTCATTCCTTTGGCTTAAGCAATTGTACCTCTGAGCATAGTAAGTGCATTAAATGCTTTCTGGAGCTCAGGTTCTTGTACTGACAGTTTGAGTTGTACATAAAGAAGCCAGATGCTTTTAGGAATCTGGGTGCCGCTGAAAGTTTAAAGGAATATAGAAAGTAAGTTTCACCTCCAGGGGATTTTGATGATTGTGCTCAGGCTGTGTGCTGGAGCTGGGCAGGAGCATCGTTTGTCTTGCCACTTCCTCAGCTGTGTTCATTTCCTCTCTTCCAGACAAACCTGTGATACTCCAGTTTGTCGACTGGGTTCTTCGGGGCATATCCCAAGTTGTGTTCGTCAGCAACCCCATCAGTGGAATCCTGATTCTGATGGGGCTTCTGGTCCAGAACCCCTGGTGGGCCCTCAATGGCTGTTTGGGGACATTGGTCTCCACTCTGACAGCTCTCTTGCTCAGCCAAAACAGGTGGGCACATCCTTCCAAGCCTGCTCAGCTCATTTCTGAGACACAGGAGCTGACCAGTGACCAGGGGCAGCAGTGATAAAGCCACACCTTTCCCAGGAGAAACAACCTTTATCCCACAGAACTCTTTACATTTGCCTTTAGTCAGAGGTCAGGGAATCCTTCATAGTCTCTTATAAAGACTTGAGTAAGTATTTATCAGTATATGAGTAAGTGGCCAGTCTGAAGATGCCAGATTCTCAGGGCAGTACACGGTAACCAGAACTAAGCTACAAGTAATTTCCAGGAGAAGCTCTTTTGTGATTGATAAAATTACTTGTCATCAGCATTTTATTTGGGCAAAAATTCATATGAGTTCGTGAAAAGTCTTAGTGGCTTAATAACCCATTGTATCTTGTTCTCATGATTACTTTAGCAAACTCATTCTTCATAGACAGTGCAAAGGTCAGCTCAGCTCCTGAAGAGATGAATAACCATAAACTCCAAGTTAGTAGGTTCTGATTTAAGAAGCATTTAAGAAGTCTTCTGATATATGTTAGGTTAAAAATAGCATGTACTTTGTAACTGATCTGTCATTGAAGGAGTGATGAGCTGACTTCTACCGATAGACAGCTCCTAACTAGCCAGTTCCTTCACAGAGGGTGCCAGTCTTCCAGATGTCCAGGAACAATGCATAGTCCCCAGTAATGGTTAATATCCAGCTAAGCTCTTGTAAAACTTGCTGTAAATTGCCTAAGGAGGTTCTGGAGAGAGATTCAGCAAACGCTCCACTTTCCCATCAATCCCAAGGAGCCTGATTTGCTCCCTGTGGAGGGTGATTTTGTATCTTAGGTTGAACTTTATTCTAATGCACATCAAGAAATGTTCTTCCCAGTTTGGGGATGTGGTATAGGATTGTACTGTATTGAGTATTCCTTCATTGTTTTGTTCCAGCAAAACATGACCAATCCCATCTTCCTTGTCAGGAGTTATATAGAAGACAGGTGATATTTACATGTGTTAGTTTTCAAATATCTTTCACTTTCCTGGGTCCTGAAAGACCACATTAAAATGGCAATCCTGTTTTAAGTGAACACATGTCTTCCTGCTGCTTTAACTATGCATCCACAACTCGTTGATGTTGCAGTTAATTTTCCACTGATGAAACTCAAGCATTAAATCTCCAAGTCGGTTATTGAGAGGACAAGTCTTTGCTTGGCTCTCCACTGTCACCACATGTAGTCCCAATTTCTGGGTTATACCAATACAAATGGTATCCCCTGCCCCTTGGACTCACTTCACCATCTTCACTCCCCCATGCCCTGCATACATCGCTCTTGAGTGCCATGTTCCTGGGAAGTGGACCCTGTGACCTTCATGATGGCAGACACTGCCAACACTCAGAGCCCTGGGGGGCCTGGCTTGTCAGCCTTGGGGTTTATTCTACAGAAATCTTTCCATTTCTCACTCAGGGCTTCTAGCTCCAATTATGAAATGGGGACTATTTTGGTCAGAGTAGAAACTTACCCATATAACAACCTTTAGAAGACACATTAAATACTAAGCAAAAAGGGACCTCAGAAAGAATTAGGTGCTAAATATGCACATAATTAAATGGGGTACTTTGCCAAGTGAAAGAACAGTAATGGTTTTTCTTCACAATAACTTGGAAATGTATGTTTGGAGACAAAATAAAAGCACAGGAATAAGAAAATATATGCTAAGTTGGAAAATTAATGTTTATAAGATGAAAGACTAAGAAAATGAATTTACATTTCAGGAATCTTCTATCTCTCACCAAAAAATCAGACTTAAGAAATGGTTTCATATGCTAAAAATTCTGTTCAAGTCAGCGGTCCTTAATGATTTAAAAGAAATAACTTTCCAAAGGAAAGGCCAAAAGGAAGCAGAGTGGGTTGACTTGCAGATTCTCTCTCCCTGCCTCAGACGCTGCAAGCCTGTCTTTAGTTGTAACACCTGGGGAGGGAGTGGTTCTACATGCACATTTGTATTTTTATCTATGTATATTTTACTTCTCTATGCTTTGATTAGTATTTGTGTGATGCTTACATAGGCTTAGAGATAAATTTCCAAGAATAATCTCATTTTCTAACATGAATATGATCTGGAAGTTACAAGTGTTATTTATGTGCAAGTCCAACCAAAGTCCACTGGGAAATGTCCATGCCATGCCTCTTGCCCGCAGGTCAACAATAGCAGCCGGGCTGCAGGGCTACAATGGCACCCTGGTGGGAATACTCATGGCTGTCTTCTCAGACAAGGGAAACTATTTCTGGTGGCTGTTGTTCCCTGTATCTGCTGTGTCCATGACTTGGTAAGTTGGACCTGGTTTTCAAAATGCCTTTTTAAAAAAATTATGGGGGCTGGTTCAGATCCCCATAACAGTCAGTCGCCAAAAAAAAAAAATTATGGGAGGAGGAGGGAATGGGAGTTACTGTTTAATGGATAGAGAGTTTCAATTTTGCCAGATAAAAAATGTTCTATGAATGGATGGCTGTGATGGTTGTACAATGATGTGAATGTACTTAATGTTACTGAATTGCACACTTAAAAATAGTCAAAATGGTATATATTTACCACAATTTAAAAAAATTTTTTTAAATTTGGATTCAAGTTATGTCTACAGGAAACAGAAACAACTATTTTAAAAGGTGTATATGGGCCGACCCCGTGGCGCACTCGGGAGAGTGCGGCGCTGGGAGCGCAGTGGTGCTCCCGCCACAGGTTCGGATCCTATATAGGGATGGCCGGTGCACTCACTCGCTGAGCATGGTGCGGGCGACACCAAGCCAAGGGTTACGATCCTCTTACCGGTCACAAAAAAGAAAAAAAAATAAAAGGTGTATACAAGTATTTCCATATAACCAGTTATTTGGCCTTATGGCTGATCCCCCTACATATCCAACAATATCTTCCCCTTATCCAGGAGTACTCAACCCTGACTAACATTGACACCTCCTGGGAAGCATTAAAACACACTGATGTGTGTGCCCCACACACACACACACACCCACCAAGATTCTGATATAACTGGTCTGGGCCATTGCCTGGGCAGTGGGAATTTTAAATCTCCCCGGGTGGTTCTATAATACAGCCAAAGTCGAGACCCACTCACTACAGCAGTGGTTCTCAAACTGGAACACTATCAGAATCACCTGGAGGGCTTGTTAAAACACAGAGGTCTACTCCCCATCTCTAGGGTTTCTGATTCAGTCGGTCTGGAGTGGGGCCTGGGAATTTTCATTTCTAATGAGTTCCCAGGTGACGCTGGTGTGGTGGTCCAGGGACCCCACTTTGAGAACCACTGTGCCTATATGAACTCCAGTCACCCACCTGCCTGGGCCCCCTTCAACAAAATTTCTTACTGAATTCTTTTTTTTTTTTTTTTTTCTTTATCCTGAATCCTTCAAACTAGTTTGTATCTTGATATCATCCTAAATATAAGATGATGTAGAAAACATTTCCTTCTTCCTGTAGTGTATTTAGAATATAAAATACTGATATCCACACAATGAGAAGGATAGCCCACTATGGACAGTGTCTGCAGGAGGGCCGCCCACCCTCGTTGTACCCACAGGTATGTGGAGGAGGACCTGCCAGACCCCAGGAGGTAACTTGGAACCTGCTCTGAAGAGCAGTTTCAAGAGCAGGAGGCATCCCTGCGGGTGCTTGCCACTCCCCATCTCACAATCCAGTTAATCTGCAGTTCTGATCTTTTTTTTTTTTTTTTTTTTTTTTTTTTTTGCCGTTTCTTCATGACCAGCACTCAGCCAGTGAGTGCACCGGTCAGTCCTATATAGGATCCGAACCCGCGGCGGGAGTGTCGCCGCGCTGCCAGCGCAGCACTCTACCAAGTGCGCCACTGATCTTCAAGTGATGGCTCCTTGATTGGATCAACAAGTGAGAGTGACACAAGGACACAAGGACCATGAAATCCAATCCCCCAGTTTACAAACAAGAAACTGAGGAAGAATGCCTTGCCTAAGGTCACACAGTTTATCAGCAGCTCAAGGGTGTGAACGCTACCCCCCTGACTGCAAGATCTTAACCCACATCACCTGCCTCCTTATTTGAACAATTGTTCGCCTTTTCCAAAAATAGATATACAACAGACACATGGAAATGACATATGCCACACTCAGGATGGTGGCTACCTGTGGTGAGGAAGAAGGGACATATGATCAAGTAGTGTCACACGGGGGGCTTTAACTATGTAGACAATATTTTATTTTGTATGTCTTACGTACTTCAAAAATATTTGTAAAACTTTGATATATAACTCACTCTGAGCAAACCCCAAGTGTAATTTTCAAAAGCCAGGTAAGCTAAGAGTTGATTTTTGACTTTATGTAAGATGCATTGTCTCTGTGATAGGATTTATCCCAGGTTTTCTTTTGTGGGAAGTTTGCCAACACAACACGTTAGGGACTTATCAGCAGATGAAACAAAGCCCCTTCGTAGTATAGAGATTCAGTTTGTCAGCCTGGCTTGTCACATGCATATTCTTCTGTTCCGTTCTTTTTTTTAGCCCAATTTTCTCAAGCGCATTGAATTCTGTGTTCTGCAAATGGGACCTACCTGTCTTCACCCTCCCTTTCAACATGGCGTTGTCAATGTACCTTTCAGCCACGGGACATTACAATTTGTTCTTTCCAAGCAAATTGTTCACGCCCGTGACTTCAGTTCCCAATGTCAGCTGGTCTGACCTCAGTGCCCTGGAGGTAAGATACTATCTTTTCATGTCTCCCCTGTCTCTGGAAGACACCCAATGTCTTCCTAGTTAATTGCCCGTGGATATCAGCATCTTAAAGATATTCAGCTCTAGGGTGGCCTTTCTGCCTTCCATTGTCATCTAAAGCATTTCTTCTACCCCAAAGCTTTGGAGTCTAAGGGATTTTTTAAATGACCATTTAGTCAAAACTCATTTTTACCCCTCTTTTCCTTAAAAATCTGTAGCGCTAACTCCAGATTATAGCTACATTGGAAATCAGACACTCTATTGTGAGCTTGGCCTTTGTTTGGGTGGGTATGATGGAAGCCAGCCCTTGAGGCCAGTGGCCTCAGTCTGGGGATAAATCTATGATCTGCTTCCTCCAGTCAAGAGAGTTTGATGCTCACTCTTGGAGCTCATTACAGGACCTCTCTATTTTGCTTTTTCTTATGGTATATCTCATAGAATGTGTACAGTCATTCAGGGTTCTCAAGCTTTGGCAGGCATCAGAATCATCCAGGAAGTTTTTTTTAATAACAAAACAGGTTCCATCTAAGATCCTCTAAATCATAATCTCTGGGGTAGGGCCTGGGAACTTGCAGTAACAAACTCCCTAGATTGTGATGTGGGCCTGAGTTTGAGGATGTTTACTATGTGTCTCTTTATAGACAGGTACTCAGAGAGCATGGATTTTTAAAAACCTAGTTAACCCAAATCAAATTCCAGCTCTTCCTGTCGATGTTTATTTAATAAATCTGTTTAAGGTTTCTTGATTATTGAGAACAAGAAAACACTTGAAATCAGAAGAAAACCAAAGAAACCGCACCTTTTTTAATGTGCAAAAGACTATCCCCATCAGGCTATGAAACACATGAAGAGCTCAAGTAGCCTTTTCTTTAGCTTCTTGCCAGAAAATGAATGGAAGCTTTTGAAAATAACTCAGAAGGAGAATCAAAGATTTATTAGAACTACCCATGGAAAATAATATTACAAAATAGTATTTATCTAGAATTGCACTATCTAGTACAGCAGCCATCGGTCCCATGTGGCTATTTAGATTTAGATGTAAATTAATTAAAATTTGGTTCCTCAGCCTCACTGGCCACATTTCAGGTGCTCAGTAGTCACACATGGCTAGTACCTCCTGTAGTGGACAGCACATATATAGACTATTTTATCATCTCAGAAAGTTCTGTTGGACGGTGTTGATCCTGGGGCAAGGGTGTCCTGCCCTTCTCTTCACTCTGAACACCAGCCCATCATCAGCACACTTATCTGCCATCTCACCCACCCCCTGCCCACACCCCATGACCAGGGATAGAGGGATAGAGAGTTCTGCTGTCAAGTGCTGAGATAAAAACCTATATAGCCTTTGCCCGTGCCAAGTTCCCTGATCTAGGAGAAAGAGGAAGTGATCTTGTGTAGACATGAAGCCCCAGCCTGGGCTGGAAGAATTTAGGACCCATCTTAGGGTGGAATCAGACTCACAGTATGGTCCCCTATGCTAAGCAAAGACCACACTTGCATGTGGAAGCCCTCATCAGACCCAGCCTAATACAAGAGGGGAGGGGACCCTCCCCTAGTGCCAGAGCTGGGGCTCCCCCTGTCAGAGTCTCTGCCTCCAGAAGGCACCCATAGGACCTAGAAAGGGTGGAGGGGTGAGAGAGGGAGCTGTGGAAGGGGTCTTTCAGGAAATGGCCTTGCTCAAAAGGGAAGTGTCATAGGTAATTATGCCTATTCTGGCCTACTGGCAGCCTTGTTGGAAAGAACTCTCATTTGTTAGCTTGAGGCAAGCCCCATGCCTTCCTGAGAACTCCCATTCTGCAAGCACATAAGCTATGTTCAGGCCTCAGTCGTCAAGTAGAATTGTGACATTTGCATGTGTTTTTGTGTTTTAAGGCCTGATTGACCGTTGTTAGCAACTGGAATAAACTGAAGATATCTTGGTTTAAATTAATACCTGTTCCACTTAACAACAGAAGGGTGAACATGGCCATAATTCACGAACTTGCCAATAATTGCTTCTAAATTGTGGATGAGATAACCCAGTTTGGGGTCTCTGGCCTTAGCATTACCAAATTGCATGGCGGTGATGATATTTCTATTGAAAGCAGGGATGCATTGATGGGTTGTCCTAAGCACTGAGGGACAGCTGAAAGCTTTGGTCTCTGCCATCTTCAATGTGAGGCGTGTCAGGTCCTCACAGCCAGGAGCAGTGATACCTCATGGGAGCTCATGAGCAATCAAGGCCAAGTGTCAATTCAACCGGCAGAGCCAGGAGTGTAGCAGAGTTTTGACAAGGCATGCTTAGTGTGCACCAGGGAAGGGCTGGTGTATCCGTGGGGATAGGGCTGAAGAATGACTTGGATTTTTCTGTAATTAAAGAGAGAAAAAACTTTAAAAGTAGAAATACTAATCTTGAAAGATAAGGTATGTTAAATCTAGAATTACATTGTATGATTTTGTGGGGGTCCTGAGGGTTTCTGCTCAGTTGTTTTAGTGGACTTGTTTTGTTAATTGCTTGTGCAGCTACTGAAATCTGTGCCAGTGGGGGTTGGTCAGATATACGGCTGTGATAATCCATGGACAGGGGGCATTCTCCTGTGTGCCATCCTCCTCTCCTCCCCACTCATGTGCCTGCATGCTGCAATCGGGTCGTTGCTGGGGATAGCAGCAGGTAAGGATAAGGCTCCTACCAAATTTGAGCATTTCCTCCATCCCTGCATCGTCTCAGACTTCTTCTGTGCTCCAGATCTTTCTTGAGGTCTTTGCTTCCTAGGGTCCAATGGGTGTTCTTGAGATGCTTCTCCCTACCCCACACCCCACTCACCTACCCCCACCCTCTGGCTCCCTCCACAGCATCCCACCTTTGGTCCAAAGCTCTAACCCCTCCCATCTTGCATAATAGGACTCAGTCTTGCAGCTCCATTTGAGGACATCTACTTTGGCCTCTGGGGTTTCAACAGCTCTCTGGCCTGTATTGCAATGGGAGGAATGTTCGTGGCACTCACCTGGCAAGCTCACCTCCTGGCTCTTGCCTGCGGTAAGTATCCCATGCAACTGAGGGGAGGGTTTCTCATGACTAAGAGACCAAAATCAAGGACAAGCAGTTAAGAAGGACTGTGTGAGAAATTAGGGCTGGGATTCTAGTTTGGGCCTACCTATCTAAGTGTGTGACCAGAACATCTCCTCCCTGGGAATATCCAAGTCACGTCTGCCTACTTCACTGGTTATTGTGAAGACAGGAGGAGCTTGTTGAGTCATATTAACCACTCCAAAACATGTGTGTTTTGGGGGATGGGAACTTAGACTTGTCTCTTTTCTTCGTACTTATTGTTGGACCCAAGAAACTAAAAGGAAATAACTCAAGCTAAATACAGAGCCATGTCCCCAGTGAATCAGGTGGGATTACATGTGGCCCATTGAAAATCATATTAATTCAGCCATTCTCAACTTTGTTGTTGTTGTTGTTGTCGTTGTTGTTTTTAAGATGACCTGTAAGGGGATCTTAATCCTTCACTTGGTGTTATCAGCACCACGCTCACCCAGTGAGCTAACCAGCCATCCCTATATGGGATCCGAACCCGTGGCCTTGGTGTTATCAGCACCACACTCTCCCGAGTGAGCCACGGGCCAGCCCCCCATTCTCAACTTTGAACATGCATCAGAATCACCTGGAAGGCTTGTTAGAATACAAATTGCTATGCCCTATCTCAGTCTCTGATTCAGTATTAGAGATGGGGGCAGAATTTGCAATTCTAACAAATTCCCAGATGGTGCTGATGGTGTTGCTCTGGGGACTACATTTTGAGAACTGCTGTATTAACCCTTTCTGACCCCCAGTATTCTAGCCGTACTCAGCCTGTCAAGACTAGATGGTGTTCTGCAGACCTCATCTCCACCTTCTCATTTTATTGTTGGGGAATTGAGGCCAGACAGGTTAAGGGATGTGCTGAAGGACACCCAGTCACTTGAGTATAAATCCAAACCTAGAATCCACATTTACCAACAACCTCCAGAGTTACTCTCACTACACTGCTTTGCCCTTTTGTTGCATTTTGGTCCTAAGGCAACCCCTTAGGTAAAAACAGACCTCATATGATTTGGATCTGAAAATTTAATGGGTTTCCCAGGCTGATTATAAGAGGTGGCTTATTCACCTATTGCCTCTGGCATCCCTAACTCAATACCAGTTAAAGCATTTAAGATAATGTTCTAGAGTGGAGGGAATGATGTTCCCTTGGGGACAAAAGGGTGAAAGGATAGTGGAATGTGAGAAATTATTTCTAATCTAGTGGAAATATATGTCTGGAGTCAGTTTTTCCACCAGATTAACTGATACAAGGTATCTAAGCAGCTGTTAAAATGCTGGACCACTGGGAATTAGAATGGATTCCTGCATTGGCAGGAGGAAGAATGGGACCTGGGTGTTCTAAAGGCTCATTCAATTGTGATTTAATGCTGTAACAAGGTTAACAAAACTCAGGTTGCCATGGTGTTGTCATTTAGATGTCATTTTTGTCAATTTCTTCACAGTTACTCAGCTATTTCACCTAATGGTCCTGTCAAGACTTTTTGTTCATTCTCCATATTTGTTCTCAACCTTGGGGCAAAGACAGACCATTATGGCCACCTGAGTTCAGCTGAGTTAGAATCTTTTATCCTATAATCTTCCAGCCTTATTCTGAGGTTGGTTTGGCGTTTCAAACCTTCATTTAGGTTTCATTTCTTTATTTTTCCATGTAGGCAGTAGCAGCAAATATGTATTAAACACTCATGATAAGACCCAGAGAGTACTAGAGGAGCATGGGGCTTAGAAGCTTTAGATCCTCTGCAGTACCTGTGCACAAAGAGTTACAGTGGACGGTAGAAGCCAGGTAAGGGAGGGAGCCCAAGGGAGACCATATGATTTTTGTAGCAGAACAAGGAGAAATCTATAGTACAGTATTCTCTGGGGTGAACGTTCAGTTCAGAATCACCAAGAAGCATTCCTGGAGAGGGTGGCTTTTCCACAAGTCCTAAAAAATGAGAGGAAGAATTCTGTTTGGTGGAAAGGGGTACAGAACAGCATAGGGACAGCCTAAGGACATCCTCCAAGATTAAGCAGAAACTATTTGGCGCACAGATGTTGATGAGGTTTTGACAGACCGTGGAGAGAATTGAAGCCAAAGATGTTTGTACATGTGTTTCCCCAAAGTGGGAATATTATTTTTTTAATAAATTTATTTACTTTTTATTTGACATATATCAATTGTACATATTTATGGGATACAGAATTATATTTCAATACATGCATTCAATATGTGATGATCAAATCAGGGTAATTAGCATAACCATCTTTGTAAAAAAATTATCATTTCTTTGTCATTATTTTCTTTCTTGTAGAAGTAGTGCAAGTTTATGGTACAAAACAAAACAAAACAAAAATTCAATCAATATAAAAAAGTATAAAGCAGAAAGTGAGTAATCCAGGATGATCTCCCCATCTCAAGGTCTTTAACTTAATCACAGCTGCAAAGTCCCTTCTGCCATGTGAGATGACATATTCACAGTTTCTGAGGATTAAGATGTGGACGTAGGAGAGGGCATTATTCTGTCTACCACACTTACCTTCCTTTGGCTAGATAGGATTTTCTTTACTAGTGCAGCATAACGGTTAAAGCCATGTATTAAACTAGCTATGAGCTCAGACCCTGGTGCCAGACCACATGCATTCAAATCCCAACTCTGCTACTTATTAGCTTTATGAACTTAAGCAAATTACTTAACATTTTTGTGACTCAGTTTCCTCATCTTAAAAAAAATGGAGGTTACAGTACCTAGCTGACAGGATTGTTCTGAGGATGGAAGTAGTCATTGTATGTGTAAAGCATATAAAACACCAGTTGTGTCTAGCACTTCATGATCACTACTACTTAAGGGTCTGGAAAAAGACTTTTCTGGTGGCTTTGCACAACTTATTACGAATCAATCTTGCTTATTTTCCCCCTCAATTTATTGAGCTTATCAGTACCTGTGTCTTCTCTCCAAATATGATTGGCACCTTAGCCTGCTTCATCTGGGAAGGCCCATTTCCTAACAACTGCTGAAACCATGTTAACACAAAATTTTCATTTTGGATTTGTTGTAAGTGTACATTTTTATTTTTTGTTACTTGCTTATTAGGCAACTTTGAAGCTTTATTAACTCACTTATTCACCCTTACACCCCACAGCTCGTACTATCCTTCTTCATTTGTGTGTCTTCTTGTTGGATTTCTTCTTTAAAGAGTGTTTTCAACCTTAGCTCTCTTTCATCTGAATAACTCCAAATCTAAATGGGACTTGGTAAAAACTCAGCTTTAAAAAAAAAAGTGTCTTCAAAGAGGGTTTTATAAGGTAAACCTTCTAAGATCCTGAGAACACCTTCATTTCACCCTTATTTAAATTTTAGGCTAGCTGCTACAAAACTCTAGATTTAATTCTTTTTCTTTCAGTACTTTGAAAATTGTCTTCAAAAACTACATTGTTTTCTTCTTATGCCGGAATTGCTATTAAGATGTCTGAAGAGAATCTGATTCTTGTTAGAGGTGATTTTATTTTTCTCTCTGGACTCAGAATTTTCTCTGTGCATATGAGATATATATATATATATATTTCTCACTGTTGTCTGTCTAGATGAGTTTTATTTGTTTGGGTGTTTTTTCTTTTTCTATGCTACTAGGCACTCTCAATGTAAGCCCTCACATATTCCTTTAATTCTGGGATATTATCAGTTTTTAATTTTTCAAATGTTTTCTCTCCAATTATATTCCCTTTCCTTCTGAAATTTCTAGTATTTAAATACAATACTTTTATGTTAATTTTTCATAACTTTTGATTTTTTCTTAATATTTTCCATCTCTTTATTCCTTCACAAGGCCCTCTAGTTCAGTTGATCAACCTATCATTTTTTGACTCTATCCATGGTGCTGATAACATCATCTTTGGGGTTTTTCATTTCTGGTTCATTAATTAAACATTATTTACTATAGGTTGTTCAGTTTCTTGTCTTTCTGTTATGGCGTTTGCTCTCTTCAGATGTCCCCATTTCTTGTCCTGGAGCCCATGTATCCCTAAGGATGTCAGCTGTTTGGGCGATGAAACTCTGAGTAGAGAGTGGAAGCCCAGGGCTCAGCTGGCATCTCTCCCAGTGTGTCTGGGAAGTGAGCAGAAGGGGCACTACATCACAGGACGCAGAACCTCTGCTGCTCAAGGCAGTAGAGATAGACACTATGTGGATACTTTATATGACAAGCGTCATCTTGCTGGAAGAAGTTCAGATGGCTTCTAGTTTGGAGCCACTTTATACAGTATTACAATGAACATTCTTGGTACAAATATCCTTGTATACTTTGTACTAGTATTTCTGTAAAATGTGCTTATAGAAGCTGAATTGATAGGTTAAATGGAGTGCCTATTTTAATTTCAGTAGATGCCAAATTCATATCCCAAAAAGCCATATCAATCTCCATTGCTACCAACAGCATGTAAGAGTGTCCATTGGTCCACACTGGGTACTATCAATCCTTTTAATCTCTGCACATGAATTTTTGAGACAGACCTCCAGCCCCTTTCATAAAGCAAATCTCAATGTAAAGTGCCATAGCAATTTTCAGCTTGTCCACATCACCCTGACACTGCCAAACAAAAGACTAACCTTGTCAGCCAAGGCAAAAAAAAAAAAAAAAAAACCCTGACATTTATTATAGAGAAGTTCTTTTACTAGTTCTTTAATGATGTCTTTATCGAGAAGAGGACTTGGGAAACTCTGATAGAACCTGGCAGTGCTGTCATCTCTGCCTCTAAATCAGAAAGTGCATGGCCAGGGAATTTCTCAATTTTGTTACTTTAGCAGTGGAAGCCACAAACATTTTGTATCTCTTTTTAATGATTAGATTATCATAGTAGGACTCACATGACAGCCCTTTGAAATGGACATTGTCCATCAAGAGCTGAAATCCAGTCTTCCCTTCTGTACTCAAGGGCTTTTTCTCTCCCTCAGCTACCAAGAATGCTGTCAAGGTCATTACCTACAAATTGTCTGTAGTGTGCGGAATTTCCCCCCTAATGTAAGGCTTTCCCAGTCCTTCTCAGTGAGTCTTAATTGATGAGTGCACATTAAATAGTCTCACTTCTGCTATGGAGAGCATAATACTATGAGATGTAAAAGTGCCCAAAGCAAGCCTTAGAAGTGTCATCGGTATTAAAAGGGGAGAAATGGCAATCAGGTCTCACATGCTCAGGGAGGTACTCAATGCTCAGGGAAGAGCTGGTACTCAATCAAGAGAGCAGGGACACAATGTCCCTGGTTCTTTGCAGGGGGCCAGTGAGTAGTTGTTGAATTAATTAATTAATTTTAAATGAACAAAATTGATGAAACTAAGGAGGGAAACCTACTCAGCCCAAGCCAAGAGTGTCCTCCTGTTCAGAGCAGTATCTCCACCCCATGACAAAAGGGATGAGTTTACAGCTGCTGTTTGTGGAAATACATGATGTCATTTGAGATTGGGCTTCCCTGTAAAGCACATTTTCAAGCTGCCTTTTAACTAGTGATGAAATTTGAATCAGAAATATTCAGAGATTTGTTATACAACAAATAAAATGGCAGAGCTGGGATTTGAAACCAGGATGTTTCCAAAGACCAGTCCTTCCCACTAGCACCACACAATTCAGACGTGAAAAAATTCAGTATACTATTGAATAATAAACATCAGGATAAAAAGACAAAATACTGATAAAAGGATAGAAATCTACAGTGAAATATACGAGGATCAAAGAGTCCCTCCCACCGTTTCCTGCCACACCCCTACACCCCAGGGTGGCGGATGTGATTTCTCGCAGGACAAAAAGACTAAATAGGGAGTTTGTCTCACAGTGACTGCTAGTGGCCCAAGCAGCTGTGTGGCCATCATATGAACATCATTCTTCAGGCTGACCCTGTGAAACCTAAGGGCTTCCCTGAGCCTCCTTGAGCCTCTTCTTCAACCAAAACTGAGGAATTGATGATTAACTAATTTTGATCTGTGTTTTTGTTGTTTTATGTTGAAAGTCACACATACTCAAATTACCCACTCTGATATGTTTGCTCACTCAAAGTAAATAAAAACAATAGGGCTGGCCCGTGGCTCACTCGGGAGAGTGTGGTGCTGATAACACCAAGGCCACGGGTTCGGACCCTCTACAGGGACGGCCGGTTAGCTCACTTCGGAGAGCGTGGTGCTGACAACACCAAGTCAAGGGTTGGGATCCCCTTACCGGTCATCTTAAAAAAAAAAAAAAAAGTAAATAAAAACATAGGATGTTTATTCATCATATGCCAACCTTAATGGTATTTGGAAAAATGTTATCGTGGGGAGGAATTCCAAGTTTGTGTTCAGTTTCTGCTGTTTTCTGAGGTGTTACCTTCCTATTTTTATAAACCATGATTTTTCATAACTGAATTTTGACCATTAATATGAGAGTCCTAGATGCAGTTAGATTGTATAGAAATCATTCTACCTCAAGAAACATAAGTTTCATCTTAATTCAGTGATGCTTGGATAAAACGAAAGGGAAGTTTGTCATGAAAGGCCTTTCCCTTAAGTATTAGTAATAACATCAAAATAGTAACCACAAAAAAAACTACCTTTACTGAGCACTTACTGCGTGCTAAACACAAGCATTATTTCCTTTCATGCTGACACTAACCCTGTGAGAGAGAGAGTCCTATTACTTTCATTGCACAGATGAGGAAATGGAGGCTTAGAACAGAGTCTACTAAGCTACTAAGTGGTGGAGCTAGGATTTGAACCCAGAGCTGCTGACTCTTAAGCTCATACAAGGTACTGGGCTAGCTGGTGGAATGCAGAAATGTACATTCTAAGTGATTTATATTGGAAGGCGGTCTTTCCTGTGATTAAAAGTACAACTACCAAGCATTGTTCTCTCCTTTTTGTAGCCCTGTTCACTGCCTACCTTGGAGCCAGCATGACACACCTAATGGCTGGGGTGAGTTTGCTTTGATCGCACTTGATCATCGACATAATTGACCAGCTTTCAATGATATGGAAACCCCTCCTGAAATCTGGATACCTGGGTGGTGTCCATGACCCATGGCCATGACAACCAATGCTCTGTCTTCTGCTGGGTTCTCTGGCCTCTCACCTTCCAGCACCACAGTAAACTTCAATCCCAACTATACTCACTACCAATATCAGATTGTTTGGTTTAAAGAATGAAACTTAGGTTTTAAAACATTATCAAGTTCATAGTCTATTTATATAATAAGAAGTTGACTTTAGAATATCTTTTACTTAAAGAGAAAGCCAGGACTATGTAGTCATTGAGAAATGAGGAAAGGGAGGAAAAGGATAATTGGCTAAAGACCCACAGGTTTTTGCTTTTTTAAATCCAGTCAATAGTTTTCATACCTCTTGTCTTTTTTTTAATCTCAAGTCAGTTATCAATAAGACTTATTATTTAGTAGGCAAAACCTTTGCCCATTATGTGCCTCTTACCACTCCTTCTGCTTCCTCTACAGCATGTCTTCCTTCCCTTTGACCTTTTCCTTCCCCTCCCCTCAGGAGCCCAGTACCCCTAACTCTTTCGGGATCCACCACTTCCCAATGCCCTGAATGTTTTTCTTCTTCTCTCCCACCACTGCAGGTGATGCGGGGCCAGTTTCTCATAGCTCAATCCATGTTGATGTGGTCATGGCTGCTAATGAGCTAGGCAGTATCTAGCCCTCTCAGCAGCAGCCTAGAGATTTTGTCTGGGAGGGTCCTTTTAGATACACAATATCTTAATTGTGGAAAGCCAAAGTCCCACCATTACAGACATGCTTGATGGGGAGTACATGAGACAATTGAGGGGCCTTTCACATACCAACAAAGAAGGTTCATAGGCTTTGGTCCATGGACCAGAATTGGGCAGGCTACAAAACAGAGTCATTTAGGGAGATTTTGAAAAATACAGATCTTTAGGCTTGATACCCTGGCATTTCTCATAGAGTGGATCTGGTATGATGCTAGAGCACCTATGTTTTTTTTTAACTCCCCCAGATGATTCTGATGTGCAGTAAGGATAGGGTACCCCTACACTCCGTCAAACCCCAGGGGGCCCATGCATAGGGCCAGAGCTAACCAATGGTGTATGCTCAGAATTTGTGGGTTGCCATGGACAGCACAAAGATGTTCCTCAGAGTCAAGGAACTTAGAGTCTTTTTGGAAGACAGAATGGAAAGAAGTAAAGCAAGTAGAGTCCAAGACTGAGACTGGGCAGAAGTCAAGGTCAGAGAGGTCACTGTGGGCTGGGCTAACAGAGAAGGCCTTGTGGGTGTGATGAATGGTGAGGGGCCACAGTGTTTTGCTAAGCATCATCTCCTTCTGCCAAGTGTCATCTTCGCACATCTGGTGAAGGACGTCTGAATGTATAAGAGAGAGGAAAAGACATATAAGATAGAAACATAACTAATCACCCTAAGAATGGATGAAAGCATTTCAATGCTACATGCCCTGAGCTCTTAGATTTAGTCTCCGTGGACATAAGCAGCATGCAGAGCAATACCCATGCTGACTCATCCCCCGGGCTGAATGTGAACAGAATAAAGTGGACTTCTTTCAGATTGGATCTCAAAGGAGCATGTGTCTCTTCTTTCCAGGTCAGATTGCCACCTTGTACCTGGTCCTTCTGTTTGGCCACATTACTGTTCCTCTTGCTGACCACAGAAAACCCCAACATCTACAGGATGCCCCTCAATAAAGTCACTTATCCTGAAGAAAACCGCATCTTCTACCTACAAGCCAAGAAAAGGACAGTTGAAAGCCCTTTGTGAGAGAGACCCCATCCACAGCTGTGGCCGCGAGTCATTTCTGACTCACTGTGCCAAGCTGACTTCCAAGGTCTTGACAAACTATTGTTTTTCACTAGTAGCAACTTTCGTACTAATCTGTCAGCGATCTATTCTTATGCTCATTTTGTATTTTTCTTTTTGACTCCAGGAATATCCTCAAGTATATGAGAGCCACATCTAGGTGATGTACTTTAGTGTGGAATTTTAAACCCCATTGGGGGGTTAGTGCTAAGACTGTAATGTACATACAGTCAAAATGCTTCAACAGGAAGAGGAAATGAAGCCAGAACTAATTATTGACATTTATTGATATTCTTGGTGTTTAGCTGGCTAGATGATACTAACAATATTAAAAATTAAGCTCTATAAACCAATTAAGCCATAAAGAATTCACAGTGATCAAATCGAAGTCAACCCAGAATTCTCAGATAAGCAGTTTGGTTTTTTCAAATCAATGCAAGTTACACATTACAGCTGTGGTCAACACTGCAGAGGCGCAGGCTGATGGCTGAGCTCGGTCCCCACTTCCTCAGGAGAATGGCCTCCATGCTGTTCACTGTGTGTGTGGCACTCTCTTCTGGGAGATGATTGGGTTTTTTCAGGTGAACAGAGCTTCAGGAGAGAGAAAGGGATTTTGTCAGTCATAATTATTCTGTGTTGCCAATTTTCTTAGAGATGGCAAAGGATTTTTTAGATAGAGATTATTATTTTTTCTTATGATAAAGGATTTGTTTTCAATGAGACACAGTAAGAGAAGTTTCTAGCTTAACCAATTCCTAGATAGTAAAGAAAACTTACATATATATAAAATACTCAGCACAGCTATTTTTACTATAACCCCTAAATTGATTTTGTAAATGCCGCAAATGCATAAAATTGTCACCAACCTCTAAGGACCCTTTAAAGTCACATTTTTAATTCATTTGAGAATGTCTTATAAAGACTAGAGGTTAAGGTTAAATTGCTGATGGGTGTTATTTTTAGAAGTTGTTGAATTTCTTTCTTACTTAAAAAAAAAAAAAGCAACTCATTATGTTCTGCACAGAACCCAATGGTACTTGAACCACCAAAAAGAAACACAGGTAAGGAATTCTCCTGTTTTCCTCTTTTTAATTTACCAGTCATCAGTTCTATAGAGGTTCTATGACCAAACTTGCTGAAGATGGTGGTGGAAATTTATTACCTTCCACTTCAGTACATATCGGTGCAGTGTTTTGTGGACTGGAAAAGTGAAATTGGAATTCTAAAGATGATTTCCTTTTTGGTTTTACAGTGCTCAGTGCACATTATACAGTTTGCTGAATGAATCAACACACATAGGGAAGTAAACATACAAATATTTTAGTCAAAGTTCACATCTTCCTTTTCTCAGGAAAACAAACAAACATTTAAAACGTTGCAATTTAAAAACCCTGTGACCAAAGCCTTTTGAAATCATGAATTTGCAGCTGTCGTAGATTTGTGGATATTTCTGTGGAAAAACTAAATTTTCAGTGTTTGAGCTGAAATCTTCCTTGTTAGGGATTTCTGAAATAAGAGTTAGTTCCCAGACTCCTTTCTGCAAAGGAGTCTGGGAAAGCACGCATCTGGTACCATCAGCTTCTGCTGTGACAGATGAGCTCTTTCATATTGGAACAAAACAGGAGGAATCTGCTACTGGACAGGCAGCCAACATGTCTACTGCACTGGTATATTGTACCACCACATTAGTACCAACGTGCCCAGACTAGAGAGAGTCCTGTGTTGATAGGCAAGGGGAAACAAATAAAGCAAACATAACCAAAGGTCACCAGCAGCAAAGAATCTGGGCCGTGGCTGAGTAAGCCAGAGGCCTCTACAGTGGACCAAGCTGATCTTCAGAACGGAGCTCTGATGTGCTAACTACAGGGTCTTCTCCCTTTGTGCCCACACAGACTTGTAAATAGGAACATTGTCTAATTTAAACGGTATTAATTCTCTCAAGCTGTCTTTGTTACTAAGTGTTATCCTAAAATTGAATTTTCTTACGGAACACTTGTATTTTTTCCTATTGTTTGTATAACAAATTTCTTTGTAAGTATAGGAATAAATTATACTCACAGCTCAGTTTTGTGTAATGTGGTTTTACATCATATTTATGAACAGTCACATGCATAAGAATGTATTGCTTATATTTCAATGTGCTAGAATCCTTATTCCTTACTTGTACTTGGTAATCCGCCAGATATGTAGTTGAGCATACCTTGTTCAACTTCAGATTGACAGGCCCATCCCCTTGGGTCTCTTCTCAACTATCCATTGTTCTCCCAACTCAGGGATGAGAATGAATTACTGAGGACAGTTACAGATGCTCAGACACAAAAGGTAAGTTCCACAGATCAGGAATTTCCAAGGGGGCTTATTAGAGACAAACTTGCAAGAATATTTTTGTGATTAGTAAATACAGAACAATGGATAATTAATTATGTTGATGGTTTACCTGTACGAATGTTTTCAGCCTTTTTCCTATCTAATGAGTTTCTTCCAAAAGGCTGCGCAATCTTTAGAGTTTCATTTCCTTCTTGAACCTGCATTGACAGCCCCAAAGACCATTAGAAGGACTTGTAGCTTCAGGGCTACAGAGTTCCATTTGCTAAAACAATCAGCAATGCAGGTCCTGAGGGAATCTAAGGCTTAATAAATGAATAAACAATAGACTTTTAAAGAAAGAAACGTAAGTATAGTCTGCTTTTCCAGTTCTTAAAATTAAACTGTAAAATAAATACAAACGATCAAAGCAGACATATGCAAAGTCACTTAAAAGAGAAAATTGCTACCAAAACTGACCTAACCTTGTTGAGTATTAACCTGGTAGGTGTTAACCTGTCTAAAGCAAACTTGTGTCCATCCAGTGAAGTAGCAGGTCAATCACTGATGCTTAAGAGATGGAGGCAAACACAGGCAGAGGGTCTTCAGCCCTAAGTTGGGGGAATGACAGGAACAGATGTCAAAGGAGATCTCTGTGGTGGAAATGGTCCTGGGGTATCATGGTTTAGTAAACTGAAACATTTAGATCAAGCAACTAATGCTCCTTGTCTGAGCCTGTACTCACAGGCTATTTGGCTTCCTGTGTAGACTTGCCTTTCAGAGGAAAAAACCATACTTGTCCACACTCATGAGTTTGTGGTCCTTGATATTTACATTTCTCATTTTAATTAATAATTCTGATTTCGATAATAAGACAGTTTTATTTGCCTGTATAGGTCACCAAAAGCCAAATTAAACCCCATGGCGCTCCAACAAAGTTAAACTTCTAAAGTGGATGAGGTGAGGGGTAGTCAGGCAAGGTCCCCTGAGGCAGTGACATTTAGACAGAGATCTAAAGAAAAGGCAGCAGGGGGGGTGGAGGAAGGTGGAGGTATGGAGGGATCGGTGGAAGGAAGCGTGTGGATGACGGCCGGAGAAAATGCACACGGTGTGGCTGGAGCACGGCGAGTGAAAGGGCACTGAAGTGGATTCAGGAAATGAATGAGGGCACCGCAGTAGTGCAGGAAAGAAGTGGTGGAGGTGGCTTAGACTCCAGAGGTCACAGGGGAGACAGAGAGATGATCATGGGTGTCTGAGACAGAAGGTGGAATCATCAGAAGTTGGTGATAGGTTGATGTGGGGGTGAAGTAGAAGGGGGCTTAAGGGGGATGAGGGGGAAGGAGGTTTTGAGGACGACTTCCCGATTTGCAGCTTGGACAACACCGTGGACAGTTGTGCTGCACGATCAGACGGAGTGCGAGGAGTCACGTCTCTCCTCACGCTGCACACTCTGCCGGCCCAGCCCATCCTTCTCCCGCTCTATCCAGACCTTATGTTCAACTGCCCACAGGCACTGTTCCAAAAGCACAACACATCCAGGACAAACCCGTCTTCTTCAGCTCTTCTGCTCTCCTTCCCATGGTGACTCATGGGGAAAGGAAACACCCTGTACCCAACCAGACAAGCCAGAGACAGGGTGCTGTCTTTAACCTCATTCTGTCACCTCTAGGCAACAGCCAGATCCTGAGGAGTCGACCTCCTTGACAGTCCTCTTCATTCATTCGTTGGCAAATATTTATTGAATAACTACTTATTACTTAACAGGGGCTGGGACGACAACAGTCAACCAGACAGTCATGGTCTCATGAGAACTTTTTGATGTGAACTGACAAATACATGAGTGACTATAATACACAGTGTGGTGATGAGGATGAGTGAGAGAGAGCTGAGTGACAAGGCTGCAGAAAGAGCATTCCAGTGACCTCTTCCATGTAGGAAACAGACGACAAGAATATATCATTAAATACCAGGCATGCATGCCAGTTAGGATGCTCTTGGCTACAAGTAACAGAATACCTGACTAAAAGCAGTTTAAACAGGAAGTTCATTCCTGAAAACAGGAAGTTCCAGGTTTGGTGCAGCTGCTCAACGATGTCACCAAGGATGCCATTTCCTTCTGTCCTCCTCATCATTCTCAGCATCCCCAGAAGGCACCACTGTCATCCCCAGACTTCTGCCTCACAGTCCCCAAATGGCTGCCCCATCTGCAAACATCACAACCACATAAAGAAGAAGGGAGTCAATTAGATTTGCAAGAGAGCCATTTTCTCCTGTCTCTCTCTCATTTTTTGTTTTTTTGTTTTTTTTTTTTTATCATGGAAGGAAATCTTTCTTAGAAGCTCCCCCAAAATACCTTTACTTATGTCTTTTTGGCAGAACTGAATTATTTGGCTATTTCTGGCTGCAAAGGAGTCTGGGAAAGCACGCATCTGGTACTGTCAGCTTCTGCTGTAACCGATGAGCTCTTTCATATTGGAACAAAACAGAAGGAATCCGCTACTGGACAGGCAGCTAACATGTCTACTGCACTGGTATATTGTACCACCACATTAGTACCAACGTGCCCAGACTAGAGAGAGTCCTGTGGTGATAGGCAAGACTGTCTATTGTGGGGTTCACAAAAATGTTTGGGACAGAGATCTCAATCAAGACAAGACCTTTTTCACAGGGATGCTTTCAGGAATACTTGCTGGAATAGTCCCAGAGTACATTAGGATACTCCAGCCTTATACAAAGTTGTATAGCCTCTAACAAGATTCTAAGCAAAGGATGAGATGTGATAATGAACAGGCAAAGGAGGCTTGGGGTCCATTCGTGTTCTAATTAGTTCTCTTGATCTCAGTTTGAAGCCTATAAATCATACCACATTGCAAGGCCCCGCTGGAAATAACTGAGTTTTAATTCAGTTCCAGTTCAATGAAGCACTAAAAACAAGTGTTCAACATTTTCTGGTTTATGGTTCCAAATAAACAGTGAGAAAGCAAGTGTCCTGTTTGGGTTGGAACCATTGGATCCTAGCCCATCAAAGCTTGAATTATATTGCAGTGACAGGCGAAGATTTCAAGGGGAAGAAGTGAAGTGCAGGGGAAAGTCAGCACAGTGCCAGGAAACCTGGCTAAAATTAAGCCCCTCAGACCACAGAAAATAATGGTAACTAGGACCTGAGCCAGTAGCCCAAGTGCAAGTGCAACTTGGGGCAACAAGAGCACACACAAGCAGATCATGAAACTGGCAAACACAACAAGGAGGCCTTTCTGCATTGTGAGACCCCCATGTTGGCCTCTGAATGAGAGCCTAGATCTGTCCTTTCAAATACGGTAGCAACTAGCCACACGTAGCACTTGAAATGAAGCTAGTCCAAATGCAGATGTACTCTACAAGTAAAGTTCACAGTGGATTTCAAACACTTAGGATTAAAAAAATGTAGAATATTTTAATGATTTTTATATTGGTTAAATTTTGAAGTGACAATCCTTTGGATACATTGGGTTAAATAAAATATATTATTAAAAGTAATTTCACAATTTTTTTTTACTTTTTTTAATGTGGGCACTAAAAAGTTTAAAATTACATGCATGACTTGCTTTTTTGGCTCACATTATATTTCTATTAGGCAGCACTGGCCTCGACAGTGCCCTATCCCCCGGCTTTTAGTGCTTTACAAAGTCTCCATGGCAACTCAGATGGCACCAAGCTGATGGAACTCAAACTATCAGAGAATTCATCCTTCTCTTAGAAAGAATGCATGGATAAGAAGCTTTTTCTCTGTTACATTATGGAGGCAGAGCTTGGTGATTCAAATCCATCAGTTCAAAGATTCCAAATGTCAATTTCAGATTAAATTTTACACCTTTCCAGGAATGCTATATTTCATGTACCTTGAATAGGTCATTTTTTTTAAATAATCACGACACATTTACATTGTGAGGAGACTGATTTTCTTGTGTGTGGTGTGAAGTTTTTCTGAAGGCAGTACTTGAAGAGGAGCCTCTAAAACATTCAGAGCTAGGGTGGCACCCCGGGGACAAGTGGGCCGCCTCCCAATGTGCCCAAGTACAGATGACCCTCACCTGGATGCACAAGTGCTCAGCAGTCATAAGCAATGAAAAAATGAAGCAACTGGGTATAAGGCAATAGGGAATAGTGGAGACAGTAGCAAATTGAAGATTGTATATCCTCATTCACATTCCGATTGCACATTCACATTCAGATTTTTTTTTTTAACATAATACTAGCCAAACAAAGCACATTTGGGAGCTAGATTTCTTCCACGGGCTCCATTTTGCAAATTCTATTCCCAGGCACCCCTGATAAATGGGTTACAATGCTTCGCAACCAGGGGCATTTATCAAAATTATGGATAAGGGCCTTTGAAAAAATTTCAGTTGTTTCCATCTTATCTAGACCTCCTGAATCTGTATCTTTAAAGGTACTACAGATGATTCTAATGGGCTCTCCTACATAAAAGCAACTGCAAGTTCAGAAGATTGAGAGAGCCCTGGAGGCTGGAGCAACTGAGGAGGGTGGGGAGAACAGAGATTTGGTGTGCCCACCGCATTGTCACACACATGCATGGGGCCCCACTGAGCAGGACAGAGCTGAGCAAGAAGAGAAGGTGGGTTGGATCAAGGACCTTTTTTTGTGCTCTTGCTCCTGCCCTGCAAATGTTAGGAGAGGGCCTGACAGGTCCCCAGATCTAAGGCAAAGGCCAACAAAGCCATTAAGTGGAGATGCAGGGATGAGCCAGGAGACCGAGCTGCTAGCCTGTGGCCCAGATTCAAACAAGTGAAATCAATGAGGGTTTTAGAAATCTGTATTGCCAGAGAAACACTAGGCCGAGCAAGCAGGAGCTTATGATTGTCCACCCCAAGCCCCAGAGCTCATGCCAGGAGGGAGTAGGCCTCAAGGCAGGACAACCTCAGCAGCAAAATCCTCCCTGGAGCTCCTCAGGGTGACCACGGTGAACCATGTGGGGAGACCCCTGCGAGCAGGGAAGCCACACTGGCTGACTGAGGACTCCCCACGGCCAGGGCAGTGAGTCAGTAAACACATCTGCCTGCTTCCTCACTGCTCCCGACGATCAGGATATGGCATCCTCTGGGCCAGTGGCCGTCACCTCCTGTTCCCTTCCCCCTTGTTTAAATGGAGTCTTTATCATTACCTTGTTTCTCCTCCATCATGGTTCTCTATTGGGTGCTTTGGGGTGACACATTTGTCCCTTTGCGAGGTCACGGGGTATATATCCAGGTCTAATGGAGAAGGATAAGTGGTATTCAGTGAGCTCTGTTGTCTCTGCAGGAAGGAGGTAAAAGTAGTGCAGTATTATCTTAAGCAGGGACATTTTGAATTGTGTACATGGGCAGAAGTGGGTGTGTGAGCTGGGCGGCAAGATGGCTGTTGTCTTTGGCAAGTCTGTGCCCACTTCCCAGCCTCATCCATTCAGTCACAGACCTTGAAGCCCTGACCACAGAGGGAGGCCAAGAGCCAGGCCAGAGCACTCACTGCACTTTCCTCAACCACAGTGACTCATACAGGGTGGCCCTTGATGACAGCTGCCCATCTCATTCTTCTGGCCAGAGCTGGTGGGGAAGAACTTTCTTTCTTGGTGGCCCAGCTATTGGAACATGAGTCCAAGGATGTCAGTAACCGTGTTCCCCACTATGTGTAGAAACACCACCTGGAGTGGGAAAGAAGGAGGTAATGGGCTAAGAGAAGCAGAGAAAGAGAAAGTGTGTTCTAGAAGCCTCAAGTCCCTGGGTCCAGTCCCTGTGGTCCCCAGGGATTCCCTGATTCCTGCAGGTATTCCTCTGATTCTGTGAGCTTCCTCACCTTTTCCGCTTAAGCTAATGTAGAAAGCATAACTGGTTCTTTCAACTTAGAGTCTCAACTAATCAACACTTAACATTTGAGCTAAACTTTCTTAAACCCATGGCCCTCTACGATATTTTCTCATTCTGTTTGTATATCCTCCCAACCGTGTTCCCACCATAAAAATGATAACTCTGAAGTAATGCATTTGTCAATTAGCTAGATTTAACTATTCCACAATGTATATATATTTCAAAACATTACATTGTATATGATAAATACAATTTTATTTGTCCATTTTTTAAAATAAGTAAATTTGAAGAAAAAAAGAGAAAGTTTTTTTGCAAAGTTTTTGCAATGTTTCAGGAGACACTACACATCCAGGTATAAAATGAGAGCTGGCAGAGCCACAGAAAACAAGAAGGCATCATTTCTCCAAAAAAAAAAAGCATTACTAACTCAAGTGCTTCAAGGCTAGAAATTCATGTTCTATTGCTGGTATAAAAGAGGAATAACAACATTGTAAATGGTACTTTAAACAAACCAAAAAAAAGGTAGATTTTCTAAGCCCTCAGACCACACTGCATGGGGGAAAAATGCCATGATTCTATGTCACTGTGAGCCCATAATTTCTGCCAGAGAGAAAAAGGAGTCAGCATCTCCTACTCCTGTTTGCTAGAGTAATCATCCTCAGGGATTGGCTAAAGGACATGAAGAAGACCTCTCTACATCTTCCCCACCATTAAGCAAGCTATGACAGCTCTTGGGCCCAAGACAGCTCAGTTCATTGAAGAACCATGAACCAAATGGAAGCAATGTACCTAATGCTCTAAGTTGAACTCAAATTAGATTTGACAGTGAATAGATAGAAAAGGAAAGCATTTTACAGGTCTCTGCCTCTTGAGTTTCTTCGGTCTCATATCTCGTTGCCATGAAAATAAAGTACAATGAGGTCCCAAGTTTGACAGATCTAGAACATAGAGATACTTACAGGGTGCTGTAAGAGTACAGGTTCAGGGAAGGCTTACCAAAGGAGACATTAGTGAAGGTGAGCCCTGAAGGCTTAATAGGTGTTAGTCACAAAACAAGTTGGAAGAGTTGGAGGATACTGATCAGGAGAACCAACAAACACTAAGGTCTGGAAGCAAGGTATCCATGTAGAGCAATGGAGAACCACTGGAAAGTCCAAGGCTGGGGAGAAACTCTAGCTGCATGAAGACAATGGCCTGAATAGTACTCCAACTAGAGAGACCAGTAAGAAGCCCAGTGCAGTAAGCTAGGTAAGAGATGATGGAGGTCTGACCCAAGAGAATGGTACTGCAGTGGATAAAAGTGATTCTAAAGCACTTTATTATTTTTTAATCAATGAAATTAAGACAGTAATTGATTTCACATGCAGAATAAGACTAAGGGAGTAGTCAAAGATAACCATCTTGGGCAAACTGAGGTGAAATTCACTGAAAAGTGAAACACAGAAAAGAAGGAAACTACAAGTTTGGTACAAAGGAATCCAAGTAGAGGATCCCTGGACCCAGTGACCATAATGGTCTGGGACTTAGGAGAAGTGATAAGGCAGCAGATGGTAATTCAAAACATGAGTCAATAAAATGACCCCAGGAGAGAATGAGGAGTGAGAAGATGAGCATAGGACCCCAGCAAAAATTAGTCTTTAAGCTGCAACAGAAGAAACAAACCCTGAGAGAGGAGAGGAAGGAGGAAAACAAGAAAAGTGGGTACCACAGGATCCAAAGAAAGAACAGATTTCAAGAAGGCAGTGTTAATAGTGGCTACTGCTTCCAAGAGTTGTCCATGAGATTTCAAAACAAGGAGATCCATGATGACCTTGGGAGGCAGAGCTCAGACAGGTGGGAGGAAAATCCAGAGAATCTTGGATTTAAGAGAGGATGAAAGGTAAGAATTGGGGTCAGTAAGTCAGAAAACCTTGGGTGAGGCTAATCTTTAAAACGTTCAAAAGAAAGCATCAACTGGAACGGGATGAGAGATGGGAGGGTGATTGTTTTAAAGATGAGAGACACTTGGGATAATTTAAATGATTTGTATTTATTGAGTACCCACATGTGATCTCATTTGAACCTCACAACCACCCCATGAGGAAGTTTTCCCATCCTACAGATTTGGTAACTGGAATTGAGGCTAAATTACTCTTAGAAACACAAGACATTTATGGTAGGGTTTGAAAAAGGACACACAGCCATTCCTTCCTTCCCTGTATTCCCAATGCCACTCCATCATGCTGGAGGTGGGAGGCAGGGAGGTGCAGAGAGAAAACAGGAAACGAAGATTGGGAAGGTTCACACTTCCTAAGTCTCTGTTAGGTGCAAAAACTATTAGACACTTTATGTACTTTATAACCTTTAATCAAATCCCATCAACACTCCAAGATAGGCACTGTTATAAAGTTTCATTGTACCAGTAAGGAAGGGCTCTGAGGTTGAGAAAGGTTACACCTTCACTAAGTCACCCAGCTAGTAAGTGACAGTACCTAGACTTGGACTGAGGTTTGTAAACATTGACGGGTCTTCTTGCCACTTATAGTGAGCCCTTCATCTCAGGCTTCTGGGCTCTCTCCTCCAGCAACTGCTACCAGTCTCCACGTCCCCTCCTCCCATGACTACTTATAAACATTGCTTTCATTCCACTCTGTGGCCATTCAAACCCCACATGGCCCTATGTCTCACAACAGGAGCCCCCCAGTAGCGTGAGACGATGTGCCTGAAGGAAGGGAAGCTAAAGGATCCCACATCAGCTCTTCCCTTTTACTCAACAGTAAGAAATTTAAAATAAACAAGATGTTGATCAAAACACAAAAATGACATAAATTTCTGACATAAAGCATGAGCCTTCCACAAAACATTTTGCCTGCTACTTTGGACTCCATCCAACTCCTGTTTAGAATATTTCAGAGGAAAAGTATGAAAAGCAACTGGTAAACAGGATATAGGACTTAGGATGGAATTTCAGAACTTCTAGTGTGTTCCACTTGCTTTCCAGGCTAGGCGAATCCCATGTCTCTGCAAGAACCTAGTTGATACCCCCACTACATCCCTTCAGCTTTCCCTCCTTGTCTCGTTTGCTTCCCTGCAGACTTGAATGCCCTTCTCCGACTCACTTATCTGAAATATGCTCACCTGCCATGAAGTCTTCTGGGATCACAGTCATCTCCCTTCCACTAAGCTCCTCTATTAAGCCAGCACTTGTCACACCATTGTTGTATTATCTATCTGTGGTTGTCTCACTGAGCTGCTTGAGAATAGGACTGCGTCTGCCACGTCTTCATGCCCCCACACATGGAGCAAGATATCTTTCCCAGAAATGTAAAAACAAAACAGCAGCACCAACTTAGATTTAATGAGCACTCACATGTATGATCTCATTTGAACTTCATAATATCCTCATGAGGAGGTTTTTCTATCCTACAGATGTGAATACTGATACTTTGAGAGGCTAAATGGCTCTTGCAAGGCCATGTAGGTGAGATAAAATGATAACATTCTGACTCCAGACCTTGTGCCTTTGACCACCATGCTAAGTAGATGCTCAACAAATGTTTATTGGTTGACTTTTTTCTCTTCTTCCTCTTAAAATAGCAGCAGAGTGCCATTGAGTGACCTTTGTAGACTCCATGTGAAACAAAAGAATCACCCCACAGATCCCCACCCTCATTTTTGACCCACAAAATCATCAGATATAAACAAAGTGGTTGTTGATTTAAGTCACCAAGTTTTGGAGTAGTTTGTTAGGCAGACACAGAAAGCTGGAATATGCTCACCAGGTCTCAGATAGCCTCATCCTCATAGTTGACACTTGATGCTTTGTTGTATTATTATTACTGATGCACATTAGGCAGTTTGTGTCTAGTGCCCTCCAAGTTCCTTGTCAATGCCCTTCCCCAACTACCAGTACTCTTCAAGATCCTCTACTGCTACGGTTTAAGTGTGCCCATCAAATCCATGTGTTGGAAACTTAATCCCCAGTGCAACAGTGTCAGGAGGTGAGGCCTAATAAGAAGTGACTGGGTCATGAGAGTAGAGCCCTCATGAATGGATTAATGTAGTATCACAGGAGTGGGTTAGTCATCATGCATGTGGGTTGTTATAAACAGGTGTCCACCCCTTATGCTCTCCCTGTCTCTTGAGTGCTCCCTTCTACCTTTCTACCATGTTATGGCACAACATGAGGGTCCTGGCCAGATGCCAGTGTTATGCTCTTGGATTTCCCAGCCTCCAGAACCATAAGCCTAAAAAACTGCTATTGTTTATAAGTACCCAGTCTATGTTACTCTGTTATAGCAGCAGAAATCGGACTAAGACATCCACCATAACCATGTGTCTTCCTGAAGACCCTTCCCAGACCTCACACCTCCAAGATGCCCCAAACCTCACAATCCCTCTGATCCCATCCCTCTCATCTCTTTTCTTCAACTTCCTGTCATACTTTCCCTCTCCCTATTAAGGTGTGTTCCAGGTGTGTTTGTATTTTTAAAAAAGAATTTTCTCCAAGGTAAAGACTAGAAGGAGAAAAATTAATACAGCATCTGTAGAGGAGGCTTAGAAAGACAAAGCCCAAACACCCAGCAGTCTCCCTGCTGTTTCTTCTCCATCTTCTGTACCTAGCCTACTACACAAACCAGACGTGAGAAGATGCCTACATGCTCCCACTTCCCATAGCAGTAACATTTGCTACGTTCTGACTTGAAAATTGACAATTTTTTTCCTTTTAAGCCATGATATTACAGGTTCCATTACATTTATGGGAATAAAAGATCTGTTAGGATAAATAAAACATTAGTATATAAAGTATTGTTCAGAGCAGTTCATAAACATCAGACCTCCCCTGGGAGTCCTCTCTCTTCTGCTCTGCTCACCACATCCCATCCTTCTCTTCCAGCCCTGCTCTGATATTAACTAAGAACCCATTGAAACTGTGATTTCCTTCAGTCCTGCCTAACTGGAGTTTGAATAAACCATTAACTATGTTTGAACAGGTCTTTTTAATCAGAAAGATTACCCTAGAAGACAAACATTACTCTTCCATTACGTGGCTGCCTATAAAACCCCAGATAGCTTCCTGTTTTTCAGTTTGGACCTCATGTGTCCACCCAAGGGTTACTATCTCTCCAGTGGCTCTGAAGGAGGCAGAAAAATTGTATTTATACAATTTATACAGAACTGTATTACTCAATCTCTGTCCTAGACCACAGACAAAGCCTGATAGGGAGGAGAGTGTCACATCCTCTGGTCTTATCGGGGTGGCTAGTCACCCTAAATACAAAGGTAGGACTGTATCTGCTGGAGATGAGGTTTCACATGCCAACACATACCTCCCATCTATGTGAACCTCCCCTTCACCCACCTTGGTCATGCCATTCCTCACCTCACTTCTCTCCTACTCCACATCCAACCTGGAAAGGCTCCTCTCCTCCTGTCCACCCAGCTAGCGTCTACCTAGCCCTCCAAAGTAGGCTTCAAGCCCCACTTCCACTCTGAAGCATCCACTGACCACCTAAATGTTTCTTCTGACGTTCACACTGAAGATGTCAACATGTGCTCCATCTGCACTATTTCTGGTGGCACCTCCAAAATAGTATAATAGAACGGTTTATGAAAACTCTGCCTGTGGTATTTCTCTTCCCAATGTTACCTTTAAATTCTCAGAGGGCAGTCTCAGGGGAAAAACAAGCTGAAATTCGCCGACTGGATGGCAACTCTACCGGAGGGCATTCACAGCATACCCCTCACCAATTTAGCCATCCCAGACATCTGGAAGGAGTTAGTCTGGGACAGAAATGGTAGCTGTCTAATATCTCCAGGGACCCAGGCTCCTCTCTTTGTGCTTTGCCATCCTTAGTACATTGAGTCCATCCTCAAGGCCACCTTTTCGTCAGGTATAACACCTACATTCCAGACAACAGAGACCACACACCCCACGGTGCTGGCCCGCAACCCAGCAGGTAGGCCTCACATCTGCCACCCAACTCCACCCCCAACCCAGCCGAGTGCACGCAGAGCAGGGAGACGTCCAGCAGGGGAGGTGGAAGCTCCGCAGAGACCACACACGCTGTGGTGCTGGTGCATGACCCAGCAGCTGAATGAGCGTGGAGCAGGGAGATGTCCAGCAGGGAAGGCAGCTCCACAGAGACCACATGCCCTGCGGTGCCAGCCTGCAACCCAGCAGGTAGGCCTCACATCTGCCACATGACTCCACCCCCGGCCCAGCCGAGTGCACACAGAACAGGGAGACATCCAGCAGGGAACATGGAAGCTCTGCAGAGACCACATGCCCTGCGGTGCCAGCCCGCAACCCAGCAGGTAGACCTCATATCTGACACCCAACTCCACCCCCAGCCCAGCCGAGTGCGGATGGAGCAGGGAGAAGTCCAGCAGAGGAGGCAGGAGCTCTACAGAGACCACACACCCTGCAGTGCTGGCGTGCGACCCAGCAGCCCAGCCAAGTGCATGCTGACCAGAGAGGTGGCTCCCTGGAGAGGCCCAAGACCCAAGGCAACCACACACACAAGGCACTAGGGGCCAACTGAGCAGAAACTGAGGTGGCCATACCAAATTGGCAACCCCAGCAACATCCTAGCCAGACAATCATGTCAAACCAGTAGACTGTGACACCCCCTGCCACAATGACTGAACATCAAAGGAAAGATACCAGAAATATGAAAAATCAAGAAAGTACACCACCAAAGGGTAATAACTCTCAAGCTCTAGATACTATAGAACAAGAAGCCCTGGAAATGTCTGACAAGGAATGTCGAATGATAATTCTAAGGAAACTGAATGAGATAAGAAAACTCAGCTAGACAACATGATGAAACAAGGAAAAGTATACAGGAACTGAAAGAAGAAATGTACAAGGAACTCAATGCCCTGAAAAAGAATGTAGCAGAACTTGCCAAGCTGAAGAATTCATTCAATGAAATAAAAAACACAACAGAGAGTATAACCAGCAGGCTTGAAGAAGCAGAAGAAAGAAATTCTGACCTTGAAGATGGGCTGTTTGAAATAATACAGGCAGACAAAAAAAAGAAAGAAAAAAGAATTAAAAGCATTGAAGAAAATCTAAGAGAGATATCAGACAACCTTAAGCACTCAAATATCCGAGTCATGGGTATTCCAGAAGAAGAGGAAAAAGGAGATTGCATTGAAAACATATTCAACAAAATAGTGGCAAGAAACTTCCCAATTATTGAAAAAGACACAGATCTTCAGATTCAGGAAGCTCAAAGATCCCCAAATGTATTCAACCCAAAAAGGTATTCTCCAAGACATGTTATAGTCAAACTGGCAAAACTCAAAGACAAAGAGAGAATCTTAAAAGCATCGAGAGAGAAGCATCAAATCGCCTATAAGGAAACCTCAATCAGACTAACATCAGATTTTTCATCACAAACTGTAAAAGCCAGAAAGGAAGGGGATAATATATTCAAAATATTAAATGGCAGAGATTGCCGGCCAAGAACACTCTACCGTGCAATGCTAGCTTCCGAAATGAAGGGGAAATAGTATATTTCTCAGACAAACAAAAACTGTGGGAGTTCACTACCACACATCCAGCCATACAAGAAATTCTCAAGGGAGTACTAGGTTTGGTACCTGAAAAACAAATACCACTAACATAAAAACCCAAGAAAATCAAAATCCACTAGTATAATAAAAATGGTATCCATAAAGAGAAAACAAACTAAAAAAGGCTATCTACAACCGAAGGAACCAAGAAATACAGAAAACAAACAGTAAATCAGAAAGAAAGAAACAAAAGACACTTAAGACATCCAAACAAAAATCAATAAAATGCTAGGAATAAATCAACACCTTTCAATAACAACTCTTAATATAAAAGGCTTAAATTCCCCAATCAAAAGACACAGACTGGCTGACTGGATTAAAAAGGAGGACGCAACTATATGCTGCCTACAAGAGACCCACCTCACCCATAAAGATTCACATAGACTAAGAGTGAAAGGATGGAAAAAGATTTACCATGCAAACAGAAAAGAAAAACGAGCTGGAGTAGCTATTCTTATACCTCACAAAATAGACTTTAAACTAAAAACCATAAAAAGAGACAATGAGGGACACTACTTAATGATAAAAGGACTGATCCATCAAGAAGACATAACAATCATAAATATGTACGCACCCAATGTTGGAGCAGCCAGATTTATAAAACAAACTCTAGTAGACCTAAAGAAGGAAATAGACACTAATACCGTAATAGCAGGGGACCTGAACACCCCACTGTCAATATTAGACAGATCATCTAGGCAAAGAATCAGCAGAGAAACACAAGATCTAAACAATACTCTTGACCAGTTGGAATTGGCAGATATCTACAGAACATTCCATCCAACAACCTCAGAATATTCATTCTTCTCATCAGCACATGGATCATTCTCCAGGATAGATCACATATTAGGTCACAAATCAAGTCTCAATAAATTCAAAAAATTGGAATTATCCCATGTACTTTCTCAGACCACAATGGATTAAAACTAGAAATTAATAACAAATGAAACTCTGGAAACTATACAAACACATGGAAATTAAACAGCATTCTATTTAATGACATATGGGTCCAAGAAGAAATCAAGCAGGAAATCAAAAAATTTATTGAAACTAATGAAAATAATGATATATCATACCAAAACCTGTGGGATACTGCAAAAGCAGTATTAAGGGGGAAATTTATTGCATTAAATGCTCACCTCAGAAGAATGGAAAGATGGCAAGTGAACAACCTAGCACTTCACCTTAAAGAACTAGAAAAACAAGAACAATCCAAACCTAAAGTTAGCGGACGGAAAGAAATCATTAAGATCAGAGCAGAACTGAATGAAATTGAAACCCCAAAAATGATACAAAAGATCAATGAATAAAAAAGTTGATTTTTTGAAAAGATAAATAAAATTGACAAACCATTAGCATGGCTAACTAAAAAAAAGAGAGAGAGAAGACCCAAATAACAAAAATTAGAAATGAAAAAGGTGATATTACAACTGATACCTCTGAAATACAAGGAATCATTCAAGACTACTATAAACAACTATACGCCAACAAATTTGAAAATCTGGAGGAAATGGATAAATTTCTGGACACACACAAGCTCCCAAAACTGAGACATGAAGACGTAGAAAATTTGAACAGACCAATAACAATAAAGGAGACTGAAGCTGTTATCAGAAGGCTCCCAACAAAGAAAAGCCCAGGACCAGATGGAGTCACAGCAGAATTTTACCAAACATTCAAAGAGAAATTGACACCAATTCTTTACAAACTATTCCACAAGTCTGAAACAGAGGCAAATCTCCCAAACTCATTCTATGGAGCAAACATCATCCTGATACCAAAACCAGGTAAAGATACAACTAAAAAATGAAACTACAGGTCAATATCTTTGATGAATATAGATGCAAAAATCCTCAATAAAATACTAGCTAACAGAATACAGCAATGCATACGTAAAATTATACACCATGATCAAGTGGAATTCATCCTAGGGATGCAAGGTTGGTTCAATTTACACAAATCAATAAATATGATACAGCATATTAATAAAATCAAACACAAGGACCATATGATCATCTCTATAGATGCTGAAAAAGCATTTGATAAAATTCAACATTCATTCATGACAAAGACCATCTATAAGTTAGGTATACGTGGAAAGTATCTCAACATAAGTAAAGCCATATATGATAAACCCACTGCCAATATCATCCAGAATGAGGAAAAGATGAAAACTTCTCCTTTAAGAACAGGAACGAGAAAAGGAAGCTCACTCTCACCACTCCTATTCAACATAGTGTTGGAAGTACTAGCCAGAGCAATCAGAGAAGAGAAGGAAATAAAGGGCATCCAGATGGGAAAAGATGAAGTCAAACTGTCCCTGTTAGCAGATGACATGATCCTATATATTGAACAGCCTAAAGCCTCTACAAAAAAACTCCTGGAGTTGATAAATGATTTCAGCAAAGTAGCAGGATACAAAATCAACACACAAAAATCAGTAGCATTTCTATTCTCCAATAGTGAACACTGAGAAAGAGAAATCAAGAAAGCTTGCCCATTTACAATAGCCACCAAAAAATAAAATACTTAGGAATTGAGTTAACCAAAGATGTGAAAAATCTCTATAATGAGAACAACAAACCACTGCTGAGAGAAAGTAGGGAGCATACAAGAAGATGGAAAGATATCCCATGCTCTTGGATTGGAAGAATCAACAGAGTGAAAATGTTGATACTACCCAAGGTGATATACAAATTCAATGCAATCCCCATCAAAATTCCAATGACATTTCTCTCAGAAATAGAAAAATCTATCCAGACATTTATATGGAATAACAAAAGACCGTGCATAGCTAAAGCAATGCTGAGCAAAAAAAAATAAAGCTGGAGGCATAACACTACCTGACTTTAAACTATACTACAAAGCAATAATAACCAAAACAGCATGGTACTGGCATAAAAACAGACACATTGATCAATGGAATAGAATAGAGAATCCAGAAATCAACCCACACACCTACAGCCATCTGATCTTTGACAAAGGCACCAAGCCTATACACTGGGGAAGAGACTGCCTCTTTAGCAAATGGTGCTGGGATAACTGGATATCCATATGCAGGAGAATGAAACTAGACCCATACCTCTCACCATATACTAAAATCAACTCAAAATGGATTAAAGAATTAAATATACACCCTGAAACAATAAAACTTCTTAAAGAAAACGTAGGAGAAACACATCAGGAAGTACAACTGGACACAGACTTCATGAACATGACCCCAAAAGCATGGGCAACCAAAGGAAAAATAAACAAATGGGATTATATCAAACTAAAAAGCTTCTGCACAGCAAAAGAAACAATTAACAGAGTTAAAAGACAACCAACAGAGTGGGAGAAAATATTTGCAAAATATACATCTGACAAAAGATTAATATCCAGAATATACAAGGAACTCAAACAACTTTACAAGAAAAAAACAAGCAACCCAATTAAAAAATGGGCAAAAGAGCTAAATAGGCATTTCTCAAAGCAAGACATACGAATGGCCAACAGACATATGAAAAATGCTCAACATCACTCAGCATCCGGGAAATGCAATCAAAACCACACTGAGATACCATCTAACCCCAGTTAGGATGGCTAATATCCAAAAGACTCTGAACGATAAATGCTGGCGAGGCTGCGGAGAAAAAGGAACTCTCATACATTGTTGGTGGGACTGCAAAATGGTGCAGCCTCTATGGAAAATGGTATGGAGGTTCCTCAAACAATTGCAGATAGATCTACCATATGACCCAGCTATCCCACTGCTGGGAATATGCCAGAGGAATGGAAATCATCAAGTCGAAGGTATACCTGTTCCCCAATGTTCATTGCAGCACTCTTTACAATAGCTAAGAGTTGGAACTAGCCCAAATGTCCATCATCAGATGAGTGGATACGGAAACTGTGGTATATCTACACAATGGAATACTACTCTGCTGTAAAAAAGAATGAAATACTGCCATTTGCAAGGACATGGATGGACCTAGAGAG
This sequence comes from Cynocephalus volans, assembly GCF_027409185.1. Taxonomy (NCBI): domain Eukaryota; kingdom Metazoa; phylum Chordata; class Mammalia; order Dermoptera; family Cynocephalidae; genus Cynocephalus; species Cynocephalus volans. The sequence goes on from NC_084472.1 coordinate 41,198,623, forward strand.
AATTATATTAAGTGAAACAAGTCAGGCACAGACAGAGAAATATCACATGTTCTCACTTATTTGTGGAAGCTAAAAATAAATAAATAAATACAAAAAAACGGGGGGGGGAGGGAAGAAGACATAACAATTACAATTCCTTGAAGTTGATAGACAAGCAAACAGAAAGGACATTGTTGGGAGCGAGGGGGGAGAGGGAGGAGGGAGGGAGGTTTTGGTAATGGGCCACAGTAAACCGCATTGTATATTGACAAAATAAAAAAATAAAAATATTAATAAAAATAAATAAAGTAAAACCAAAAAAATAGAAATAAAAATAAATAAATTCTCAGAGTGCAGAAAGTGTGTGCTGCCTATGTGTGGACGTCTCCCATGTCTAGTCAAGGAAAATGTCAAAGTAAAACCCATGATTAATACTCAGTGAATAAAGAGAACGGGCGTGATATCATTCAGACATCTGTTACTAATAACTAAGATTAGTCACTATTATCAAACCGGCCAGACTGCAGAGAACAAGCCACAGGGGCTGCACTACAAACTACAGACTCAGAGAGCTCAACAAGCGTTTGGGTAGGATAATGTATTTGGAGGGTTTGGAAGACCCTGAGCTTAAGAACCTCCAAGACGGCGGAACTGTTGGGCTGCGGGCAGCTGGGAAAGGTTTGCCCGATGCTCTGGACTGGGCTGGAGGAAATGGGGGAAGGAGAAGAGCGATGCACTGGGCTGCCGGAAGCCGGGTTCCCTCTGACGACGTGGCGCTCCTGTCCCCCAAATCGTTCCCCAACCCCAGCCCCCTCAGGAAAGTCACTTTAGAGTCAAATGACAAAAGTCCCGCAGGGATCGGAGCGGACGTTTCCCTATGCGACGCCTAGGGGCGGGGCGGCGTCAGGCCTTCGCTAGGCCGGAAGGGTTACCTTGACCTGGAATTTCGCCGGCCCGGCCGGGCTCCTAGCTGGGTCATCCCGCGGCGGGGAAGCGCGGACTCCGTCCTCCCAGGCTGGGGTGGTCACCATCTGCAGAACGGAGATTCTGGGCAGAGATCGGGCCCTGCCTACTAGCGTGTCGGGAACCACTTGCTGCGGTGCCTGCCTGAAAAATCCACTCTTAAAGATGCACTCCCTTAGGATAAAACGTTCCCTTCTTTAGAGACTTTAAGATAGTAAAGATGACTTTTTAAAAATCATTTTTAAGTGTACAATTTATTGGCACTAAGTGCACGTACATTATCGAGCAACCACCACTACTATCCATTTCTAAAACTATTCTTTAGGGTCCTTCTTTAAAAATGCATTCTAAGTGTAAATTGGTACAAACAGTATCTTCCCCTTGTAGATGGTTGAAAGCGGAATGCTGAGAGGATGGGATTCTCCGGGAGGAGGGAGGAAGGTAAGGCTATTTACAGTCCTGAAATGGACAGCTCTACTGTGAGGGGGCTGGGGGTGGAGGGTGGCAGTTCTAGTTGCTTGGCAAATTCGCCCTACTTGGTTGTGTGACCTTGTTAGTGCACTTCCCCTCTACAGTTCAGTTCCTCATCTGGAAGAAAAAGTTGTACTAGAGTAGTGGTTCTCAAAGTGGTCCCAGACCAGCAACATCAGTGTCACCTGAGAACTAGTAAGAAATGCAGATTATCAGGCCCACACTAGACACTGCATCAGAAACAGCGGTGAACCCAGCAATCTGTCTTTTAGCAAGCCCTCCAGGTGATTCTGATTTTTGATCAATTCTGAGAATTACTGGACTAAATGATCTGGAGAGTCTGTTGGAGAGAAGGGAGTTCATACTTCTTAGTATGGCTCATAAGGCCACACAAGGTGCCCACTAATTTGGTGCCCATGTAAATGTCCAGTTTCTTAGGTCAACAGGCTTCCTCATTTACATAAAACCACTAAAAATTTTCCTAAGGGGATTTGCTTTTTGAAACCCCATGCCTTTTCATATGCTGTTTCTTCTTTCTGAAATAGCCTTTTTCTTCCATTACCTATGTCCTATTTGCCCTTCAAGACTTGTTTTAGTGATCACCTCTTCCACAAAGTCCTCCTAATACCTCCTTTTCCAGGTCAGATGTCTCCGTTCTGTACTCTTGTAGCATCTTATGAATATCTCTGTTCTATCCACTTACCACTTTTATCAGGTCCCCCATCAGACTGAGCTAGATGTGGACAGAAACTTTTATTTCTGCACATTCAGTGTCTGTTACAATGCCAATTGCATAATATGTCCTCAAGAAATCATCGCATTAGTGAATGGATGACTTAAATCCTGTTGTCAACCACCTGAGGGCTCAGATAATGACTTCTGATTCTTTTTATTTCTAATCATTGATAATTTAATGCTCTTCATTTATAAATTCTCAGTGATTGCTTTGTCATCAATGTTTATTATTGTTAGTACTTCTTTATAGTGCATTAAATAATCCAAGTTTTCCTATATCTATGAGCCCATTTGAACCTCTCAGCAATCTTGTGAATTAAGTTAGAGCGGGTACTGTTTTAAACATTTTAACAGCTACGAAATTACTCAGATATTAACTGAATTTTCATGGTTAGCAATTTCTGTAAAAATTATTTTGTGTCTTCTTTGTGCAAGGCATTGTAATAGACACATGAGAGATACAAAAGTTATTAAGGACGTGATCCTTTTCCTCCAGGAACATGTATTCTAGGAAAAATAAAACTTACCCTTCAAATAACCACAATGTAGGACAGTTCACCACAAATCCAGTGTTGAGTGAGTCCATTAAGGATCTAAGAGTTTCATGGACAGAGGAGCCATGGGTGGCAGCATAGACAGGGGAGATATGATTATGGCAGAGGCAGAGGGACTAGATTAATAAATGAACAGAGACAGGAACACTTGGCATAATCAGGGGTAGTGAATAGATCTGATAGCTGTAAGAGATATTATGAAAGGGAGCTGTGAAGTCAAAAATATAACTATTAGTGCCACTACATATGCCACCGAAGGTGAGTGTGATGGAATTTTGCATATTTATTATTCTATTAGTGGCCACTCATGAAATTATAACATACATCCTTGATTTATCAAACATTAATGTGGTTTTTTTGTTTTGAGGGGGTGGGGGGCTTGTTGTTGTTTTTATAAAGATGACCGGTAAGGGGATCTTAACCCTTGACTTGGTGGTGTCAGCACCACGCTCTCCCAAGTGAGCTAACCGGCCATCCCTATATAGGGATCTGAACCTGTGGCCTTAGTGTTATCAGCACCGCACTCTCCCAAGTGAGCCACAGGCCAGCCTTATCAAACATTAATGTTAACTGTTACTTTACCTCCTCTCAAACAATGCAAGGACCTTAGAACACTAACTCCATTTTTTCCCCTCCTGACTTACATGCTATTGTTATTATGTATTTTGATTTAATATTTTATTTTTTTTTGATTCAGTATTTTAAATCTCACTAGACATTATTATTTTTGTTTTGCATAGTCAGTATACATTTATATTTACCTGTATAGTTTCCATTTTTATTCCTCTTCATTTTCTATTCATCTGCAAGCTTCCATCTGGGATCATTTTCTCTTTACCCAAAGAATAGCTTTCAGAATTTCCTTTAATGCAGGTCTGCTTGCAGCAACTTCTTTCAGTCTCTATTTGACTGAATTCATTTTACCATTATTGTTGAAGGATATTTTCACTGGGTGTGGAATTGTAGATTAGCCATTATTTTCTTTCAGTAAATTGAAAATATGATTCTAATATCTTCTGATTTCCATTGTGTGTTTTGAGAAGTCTGCTGTCTCTCTATTTATTCTGTTTTTTACCCCCCTGTCTGCTTTCAAATTTCAAATTTTTCTCTTTGCTTTTCATCTTCTGTAATTTGACTATGATATGTCTAGATATAAGTGTCTTTTATTTATCCTCCTTGAGATTCATAGGACTTTTACCAATTTTGGAAATTCTCAACCATTCTCCTTTCAAATATTCTCTCCCCTCCTTTTGGAATTCCATTTTAATATTTTATACATTCTTACTGTATTATATATATCTCTTACCCTTTCTTTTGAATTTTTCATCCTTTTTCTGTGCTATGTCTCAGAAGTTGCTTTTGACATGTCTTCTAGTTCTCTCATTAACTGTATTTATTTGCTGCTAAATAATATGCATTTAGATTTTTTTTTTTTGGTTATTATATTTTTAATTATTTTTGGAGGTTCTCTATCAAATCTGCACAACTATTTTTTATAACTTCCAATATTTGCTGAATTTTAAGTTTGGATTTTATGTCCTTGAATATATGTAGAGTTGCTTTAAAGTCTGTATATGGTAATTTCAGTCAAGAATAACCATGAGCATCTTTCTGTTACCTCTTGTTTGTCCTGATTCTTATTTATGTTGTCTTCCTTCCTCCTTTTCATGGTTATTTTTATTCCATGTTAGATGTTATGTTTGAAAAATTATTTGTAGAAATAATTTGAGAACTAGGATGGCATCATCTTCCAGACAGGATTTTCATGTGCTCTGTCAGGCATCTAGGACACTAGCAATCTAAGATCACCTTAATTCAAAATCAAGGCTTCAGACTTTGGGGGTCACCCAGATGACTAAGCTAAGCTCTATTCCATGTGGAGTTAGTTTACTTCTGGTTTACCTTAGTCCCACAGTACAGCCCTTTGGAGCCCCAACTCTAAGTGCTAAGTGGTTTGCCAGGGACTCCACCCTGGAAAGGAAAGTAAATAGCTCATCTCTCAGCCTCCTCTTCAGGTCAGCAAATGCCCCAGGTAGAAGTAGCCCTAAATGTCAAGCTCACCTCTCTGGATGTCTTCTCCTAGATCTTGGCTTGCAAATTTCTCACTATCTTATTAACTTTTGATGTTTTAGAGGGAAAAAATAATATTTTCACCAGATTTTTTAGTTGTTTTCAGAGGTAAGGTTGGTCCACATAACCTAATCTGCCTCTACTATAAGCAGAAGTCTGAAATGGGTTCTGGATAGAGGTGAAAACCAGAATTTTTGAGAACTGAGGGACATGAGCAGAGAAATTAACCAGAAAGTAGTGTATCAGATCATTTGAAGGGGCTGTTGCCGGGGTCAGTAGAGAGGTAAGAACAGAAGAAAAAGGTTCTATTTATTGGTTTGTCTTTGTTGCTCCAGCCAGCACAGGATCAAAGATTTATTAGGTTAATGCTCAAATTGGTACTTCTAATCCTAGACAAACCCATGGCATTTCAAAAACAAACAGCATTGTCTCACTTATTTAACTGCTTCCTTGTTGGGGATCCTTCCATTCCAACTGCAAACTCTGCCAAGAGGAAAGAGAAACCCAAACCGCAGATGGATTAATCCCCACTCCAGGAGCACTGAACCCTAGTCCCTGCTCTCAGAGAGCCACCTTGAGCCATGCTGGGGCAGTGGGTGAGTTCAGGAGATCCAGGCTTCACTGATGAGGCACAAGCACCAGTCAGGGTGAGGGGCCCTGTGCTGTGGCCCCCTGGCTGCCTGCCTTCCAAGGCTGTAGGTGCTGGAGCCTTTCCTGAGTAACAATGTTGGCAGACCCTGCCACTTGTCCAGCACAGTGTCCATCCTCCACCTCCTTCCCCTTAAGTGCTTTTCACCAGGGAGGCTAGAATATGTAAATATTCATTTTTCCAGTCTCCCTGCATCTTAGAGTGGTCATGATAGAGTCCGGTTAATGAGATGTAATCAGAAGTTTGGCGGGATGATTCTGGGAAAGTTTTAGCTTTGCTGGTAAGAGACAGACGGAATTGCCACTGACCCTAGTTCTGATTTCAGGCTTGAATATGGGTGCGTTGCCTAGAGTTGAAGCAAGCTTCTTATGACCATAAGGAGACACACAGGAAGGAAAGGCCCAGAAAATCTTAAAGGCACCAACCCTAACATTGCTTTCTTGTTATGTGAGAAAAATAAGCCACTATTTGTTCAAGCTACTGTGGCTAGGTTTTCTATAATTTACAAATGAAAATACTTCTAACTGATGCAAAGGTATTCCAAATGCCAGGACCCAGCATCAGAGCAAAATCATCTCCGGCTTTAGAATGAAAACATGATCAAACATCAAATACTGATTGAACCTCCTGTGAGCCCAGCACTGAGCTGGCTGGCACTGTGGAAATCACCAAGGTAGCAGGCACTGAAGGCACCCACAACCTAATTGAGAAACATACTTCCATACAATTGAAAACTTATTACCAAATATTAGAAAGGCCTTTAAGATGATAAGTGGTTTCTGACATGTTTTAGCCATGGCACCATTCCAACAAAATGCCTTACAGAAATGCAACGTATAAAACATATGATATGCTTCATTTAAGGAGGGTTGGTACTGAGAAACCTGCCCAATTGGCCCCTGCATATCTTTGATGATGTGTGGTTGAAAATTGGTGATGGAGCAGTGCATTAGATTTGACAATTGAAGAAACTGGGTCTCCCCAGGAGAATGGAAGCAGCTTATTCTAGGAGGTATAATAGGTTTGCCACGGTGCCCAGATGAAATCTACATCTCCAGGACCATTTTCAGAGATCAAAAGAAGAGACTGGATGATTACATGTTAAATTGCATAGCAGTAGCAATAACTGGTACAGGAGATGAAAGAAAGGAGAAACCAGCATAAGCAGAAGTAGCCAACGCAAGTTTCATAGAAGAGAGGACTTACAGGAGGTAGTGAAAGATAAAGAAAATGGATCAGTGGTTCCATTGCCCCTCAGGGGACATGTGGCAATGTCTAAAGGTGGTTTGGGATGTCACAACTTAGGACAGGGAGTAGCATCTAGTGGGCAGAAGCCAGGGATGCTGCTAAAAGTCTTACAATGCACAGGAAAGTCCCCCACAACAAAGAATTATCTAACCCATAATGTGACTAGTGCCCAAGCTGAGAAACCCTGGAACAGCTAGAGAGAAGGCCGGGCAGAGGAAATGGTGTGAGCAGATGCACAGAGGTAGAGATGAGCAATGAGTTCCTTGAAAATAGAGACTATGTCTGTCTCATTCTCTGTATCGCTCATGTGCATCAGTAGCTGCCTGATAGGTACTCCCTTGTTGGATGAATGAGTTAACACTGACCATGCTTGAATTCTACTATGGCTTTTTTGTAGCAAAGTCTTCTGCTCAGAACAAAGAAAGAAGTCAGCCTGGCCGATACTTCTTTTCCTTATTTCCCCTGCCCCACCTCATCCCAAGTCTTCAAAAAAGGAAAGGAGTACAGTAGTCCCTTCGTATTCATGAGGGTTGGTTCCAGGACTTCATGTGGATGCCAAAATCCACAGATGCTCAAGTCCCTGATATAAAATGACATCGTAATTGCATATAACCTGTGCACATCCTCCTGCATACTTTAAATCATCTTATAACACCAAATACAGCTAATACTAAATACTATGTAAATAGCTACTATAGTGTATTGTTCAGGGAATAATGACAAGGAAAAAATGTTTGTATGTGTTTAGTCCATATGCAATTATTTTTTTGAATATTTTTGATGGGTGGTTGATTGAATCCATGGATGCAGAATCCATGGATACAGAGGACCAGCTGTACCTCTTACTCATCCTCCTCAATTCTCTTATATTCTTACACCCGGCCTGCTTTCAATATTCACCAAACACCTCTGCTACCTGGTGTCATCCTTCTAGGTCTCAGGAACTAGAGAAAGTACCAGCCCTCACCTTCACTAAGCAGGCAGGTCCTGGGAAAGTGTGTATCCATTTGTACTCATAACTGTCAGCTCTTCTGGACTCCCAGCAGCTCAGCCTGATCTCCCAGCTCCCATACATATAAGTGGAGGAAGGGAGAGAGAGTGGAATTACTGGTTCTTTCACAGCCAGCATGTCTCCAGGCTGTAACCTCAGGCCCCAGAGAGTCCCACCTCTTCTAAAGGATGATTTCAAATAAATGATAGGTGCCCTGTGGACCCAGATCCACCACACACCTTTTTATGCACATCCTGATGGGAGACGTCTCACTGAGATCTAATTGCTTTTCCAGACCTCAATACTATTCATTTTATTGTGTACGAGAGAGACCAGTGAAACTGCTCAGGACAACAAATGTAGACATGGGCAAGCCCATGCCTCAAGGCCTCTGGCTCAGTGAACGACGTGTCCAAGAAACAGCAAAGGATTAGGAAACAGCAAAGGATTAAATAACCGTCAGACCATCCAAATCCAGGAGGCTCTGTCTATGGCTGCTTCCACCCTATGCTGCTATGATCCCCACCCCTGCTCCTTTCTCAGTCCTCACTGTGCTGCTCCTTTACTTCTCATCAAAACACCTTTATAAGATTTGCTACCAGCCACTGGCCCTCAGTCTAGTATAGCTCCAGGGGTTCTAGTCTCTTATGTCTCGTTTTAGAAGAAAAAGAGAAAAGGTTTGCCCTTCCTAAAACTCATTTCAGGCTCTGGGGCACAGGAGAGGGCAGAATTTTGTATGATGCTTATGATGGCATGTGAGGGAATTCTTTCCTGGGATTCCTGAGATCCCTGAGCTTTATCACCTCCTTCACAGAAGCCCAACCTTGACCCTTTTAGATCAACTTATCCCCATTCCTCAAGATGAGCAATATCAGATCCAAGATGCTGAGTAATTTGCTCAGGGTCACAGAAATAAGTAAGCGCCAAAAACAGTATTGAAATCCAGATCTGTTCCACCCCAGAGACTGAGATCACAACACTCCTAAACTAGATAAGTGGGAGGAAGCACCCAAGGGACAAAAGTGTGCACACAGATGGAAATCTATTAACCTGAGTAGGCCGTCACTTCAGTGAGGGCACTTGAGAAAGCAGAAGTACACTTACACTGGAAATGCACGCACACACACACGCACACACACACAAATTCACAGCCAGATCGAAGGCCTGGATGTTCCTTCCCTAACAGACATCATAAAATAAATCCAGATGCAGCAAGCTGGCTGGTGGGGAAGGGACCTCCATAACATGTCAAGTTCTGCTAAAGTCACAGCACCTAATAAAGTATGCCTTGCCTTTCTGACCATTTAAGCTTAGAAAAACAGAGGCAATAACAAGGGAAAACTATACGGTTCCTCAGTACCTGTATCTAAGCAAAAAGAAAAAACTAGCTATGAAAGTGACATCCTTGGGACACAGTGATTTCTTTCCTACTGTTAAAAGTAGACTTTAAAATACTGTAGATGCAGATACATATAGAAAAAGAGAGAAGAATACACACAAAAAATATTAACAGTATTTTTCTTTGGGGGTGAGGATTACATTATTTTATTATTTTACATTATTTTATTATTTTTCTCTTTTGCTCATTTATGAATTTTTGTGTTTTTCTACTAAACATATATTGCTTTTATAATTGCATATATATCTTTCAAAATTAATGATAATAAATGAACAAATCCAGAAATAGGAGGACCTTTAAAAGTTTAGAGTGAAATTTTAACAATAGTATAAAAATATCCAAAGTCCAGAATGAACTGGACTTATGAAAACTGCTACAGACCCCGGATAAGCCAGTAAAGTTATGCTTAGAGACAGAAAAAAAATCAAGGAAGGTGAAGGCCCACGGCCAGAGAGGAGGCTCTAATTTTGAGGAATGAAAAAGAGAAAGCAGAAATCATCAACACCTCTCTGCACACATCTTCACCAAAGAAAATTGTCCTCAAGTTGGAAAAGGCTGAATAGATAACGCCAAGAATTCAAGCCTAACACGGTATGTTAACGAAGACTCCTGGATGCAAGTGACCTAAACCCAAGTCCTCTCAGCTATAAAGGGAGGGAGGGTGCTTTGGCAGAGGTGGGTGGCTGCTGTCACTCTCAGAACGTGCAGAACTGCAGGACGCAGGCTCCTGACTGGAGAGAGACCTCACACATCAGGACCTTGCCTGTCTGTCTCCATCCTACTACTCTCCTCTCTCACCGTCTCATCCTCTCCCTCCCATGTGCTCTCTCTTGGTCTTTCTCATCTCTGCTTATCTCTTTAGGCTTCACTCTTCAGAGACCCTCTCCATGGGGCAAAGATGGCCACCAGCCCCGCAACCCCAGGGAAGAGAAGATTTCTGCCTCCCAGTGTTTGTAGACCAATCCCAGGAAAGGGCTCTGATCATACCTCAGTTCCCACAGCTAGAACTGATCGAGAATTGCCAAGAACTTGGGTTCCACAATTAGCCAGACCCAAGTCCTGGGCCCCCCCCCCTGTGGCCAGGTACTAGGACTAACATTTCCAGAGCAGGCAGGGAGCCTAGATCCACACTCATAGTAGAAGAGAATGAGAGAGCTCCTAGGTACTGTATCTGAGTTTGTCTTCAGGCTCAAATACCTCTCACCCTATTTTTAAAAATAAATGTCCAAAGTGTCATCGAACTTACCAACAGTAATACTTGATAAATTGTAGAAAATAGGACACAGGCCAAAAGGAGACACGCATCTCCTTAAGGGGGACAAGGAATGTTTTGAACCATCCTCTGGAAAATCCCCAACATAGAGCTTGGGTCCCCCTGACACTTCCAGACAAAGCTCTTTTCCTTCTCAAGAGAAGCAAACTTGGATTAATCGCAGTCAGTGTCTATTTTTCTTGAGTATCACCAAGGTCGTTGTGCCCCGTCCAAGAAATCAGTCACATATGTGCCCCCTGGAATAGTTAGTAGAGGGACAGTACTGCTTCAGGTCAGGCAATAGACAGACCTCTGCTGTGTACCCCGCTGTGGAATGAGCTCCTTTTGCTCCTGAGTGCATTCCAATGGCTGGCAACCCCCACTGATGAGCAAGGAGAGGTACACTGGGCATTACAGCCAACAGGAAGTGGAAAGCAATGCAGGGAATAGGAGCTTTTGCACCAGTCATAATCCTTGTTATCAGTGATAAAAACCAACTATGAAGAACTTAGGCAGAAAAAGAACATATTGGTAGATGACAGAAATGACAGGAAGCCTGGGGAACTAGGCTTGGAAAACAGATGGAAACAAGGGAGACTGGGCAATAAGTAACGCAGCCAGGGCAGCCCCAGGGGACAGTCTAGTTGGTATGGTTTCACTGGACTCTTGTCTCCTTGTGTTAGTCCGTTTTGTATGGCTATAACTGAATTACCTGAGACTGGGTAATTTATAAAGAACAGAGGTTTATTTGGCTTATTATTCTGGGACAGCTGCATCTGGCACAAGCCTCAGGCTGCTTCTATTCATGGTGGAAAGTGGCAGGCAGCCGGCAGGTACAAGCAGATCACATGGCAAGAGGAAGCAAGAGAGAGAGGAGGTGCCAGAATCTTTTCAAACAACCAGCTCTCACGGGAACTAATAGAGCGAGATCTCACTCATTAATCCCCCCTCCCCCAGGGAGAGCATTAATCCATTCATGAGGGATCCGCCCCCATGACTCAATCAGTTTCCAACACTGCCACATGGGGGGTCAAATTTCCACATGAGTTTTGGAGGTGACAACACATCCAAACTCCATCACTCCTCCTTGACTGACAAGTAATCTAAAACTTGTCCCTGCACATTGCCTCATTCCTTGCAGGGTTAGAGTTCAGGTGGGATCCTCCAACTGGCCCCGCCTCGGTCACAGACCCACCCTGAGCTGCCAGGGCAAGGACAGGAGCTGGCCCTCTTCAGATGCTGTGTTGGGAGGAACTCTTGCCTTCGGCTGAGTCCCACAAACTGGAGGATTCTCCCAAATAGAGACAGAACTGAGAGGCAGCCAGAAATGAAACAGAACACCACAGGCTAACTACACATGTCTTTAAAATCTGCAGGGCTGGATTGATTCATAATAGCCCCAAAGGGCAGAGCTGAGATCAGAGGAAGCAGATTTCAACTCAGTTCATAAAAAACCTTTCCTCAGGCTGAGAACTACCCAGACGCGGGCAAGGCCACCTCCAGAGAGGCAGTGCCTCCACTCCACAGCCTGCTGAAGCAGCACAGAGCAGGGCTTCTTCTACTCACCATGTCCTTCAAATCCCATCTCTTCTTGCATCCCCAGTTTTTTCCCTGGTTAGATTATGAGCTTCCTTGCAAGGGGGCACCACGTTTTATTTATCTTTGTGTCCCACGGCCTCTACCAGAGTATGCTGCACTGAGAGAAACTAAGCAAAAGTTGGTCACATAAAAATAAGCTGCCCTCATCCTGCATGATGTCAGGACTTTTTTTCTAACCATACGACTGATAAGATGATCAAAAAAGGACACCTAGGACAGCACAACTAAAAAGGTTGGATTTTTAAAAGATGTTTATGAGGTGGTGGGAAAGGAAAAGAATTCCCCAGAGGCTAGAAGGATTAGAAAAGGCAAATCCAGTGGGCTAAGAAAGCACTGGAGCTGGGGTTTATCCTTGAAGGCATCTGCCAATCCCTGAGGACTAAGGCCTATGTGGAGGAGAAAGAAATGGAAACATGGAGATCAGGCAGAGTGAGAGGCATGCTGGACCAAGACCCCAAATGGATGACACCCTCGTGGGGGAGCCAGAGCAGCCCCTACTCCAAGAAAAAGACACTGCAGTTGTGTGTCTTCCTGGGCTTTGGTTCTGGATGGGCCAGGGAAAATACAAAAGAGAGAGAGACAGAGAGAGAATTCTTAAGAATCCCATATTCACATGGGGTGACCAGGCAGAGTCTGGGCAGCTGTAGCCCACAGAGCAGTCATTTCAGGCACAACAGCCTTATAGACTTTTTACCAGTTTACTATAGGAATTTATGTGTTGTGACTTAAAAAAAAAAAAAAAAAAAAAGGTTGACAAGCATTGAATTAAGTGTTTGCTGGATACCAAATCCACCAGCCTCTTCCATCAATCAGCTCCCAGAAAACTGGGAGCCAGGCATATACCCCTGATAAACAGACTATAGGATATTCCTCTGAAGAATATCCCCGATACAAAAGTAAATACCTAAAGATACTGGCAATGAAATAATCCACCAAAATTATCCTATAGTGAAGACCAAAGTTGGCAAGCCCTATCCACATGATCAGAATAGTCCCACTTTTTAATGCAAGCAATAAACAAACAATCACAATATTTTTGAGGAAGTCATCTTTGTTATGACAGAGCCCAAAACAATTAAATCTTTTTAAAAAGCAGTCTGGAGGAAACAGAAAGCTATGTGGGGAGAAGAAAACTTACAATAAAAAAGTTACCATTAGTATCCTCAGAGAGCTCAAAAAAAGAGCAATCATGAAACAAGAACAGAAAGCTATAAAAAAGTAATTTGGGGGAACAAAAACTTTTTGGAAATTAAAAATATGATTGTAGAATTAAAAATTTTAACATATATCTTTGAAGAAACTATTGAAGAACTCTCCCAGAAAGTACAATAAAATGACAAAGATGGAAAATGGCAGAGAAAGATAATAAAATTAGACAGCGAGCTTAGCAAGTCCAACATCTGCATAAGAAGAATTTCAGAGCAAGAACACAGAGAATATCATTAATGAAATAATACAAGACAATTTCCCAGAATTGAAGTGCATATGTTTCCAGACTGAATAGGCCTACCAATGCCCAAAGTAATATATGATAATAGACCTACAATAAGGTACAAATTTCAGAACACTAAGGACAAAGAATAGACCCATGGAGTTCAGGTGAGGGAATGGAAAACAGATCACTTACAAAGTGACCACAGTCAAAATGGCATCAGACTTCTTAGCTAGAAACTAGAAGACAATGGAGGAATGCCTTCAAAATTAAAAGGGAAAATGTCTTCAACCATTTCTCTGTTCAGTTACATTATTAACTAAGTGCAAGAGTAAAACAAAGATAGTTTCATATGCAAGGTCTCAAAACAATTTACCCTTCATGAATCTTTTCTCTAATAGCTGCTAGGAGATGTGAACCAGAGCACAGGGGATTGATGCAAAAAAGGAGACCTAGAATCCAGGAAGCAGGTGAAGGGGAGCTGCAGGATGATTGTGAGGGGAGCTAGCAAGATTACAGCTGCAGACAAAACTAGGCAAACAGCCAGCCCCAGCTGGAGCAGGACAGAGACACCTGGAAAGACTAGTCAGGAAAACGAAATTGATAGGGTAAGAATGTGGTTGGACACGTGGAGATCAGATATCCACAAAGGGGGCTAGGGTGGGTTTGGTTTTACTTAGTCACAAGTATATTTTTTTTTAAAAATCTAAGCATACAAAAGAGTCTTAATTACACAGAAAACAAAAATTGTTCAAGAAAGGCAAAGTAAACAACTGAAAGCACTATAAGCATGGTATTTAAAGTTGTAGAGAGAAATCAATCAGTTAAATGTTGAAAGTGATTGGCTCTGAGGAACTGGAAAAGGTGGAGTTGGAATGAAGGGAGAGGGACTGCTGCATTTTTTGAAAAAGACTCGTTTATCTATTTAACAATTTAAATTACATATGTGTGTAATCTTGATAAAAAAAAATTATAGCTAAATCAAGGAATTTGAAATCCAGTCCCCAGGACCCTGCAGCTTGGACCTTGGAGGTGGGACAGAGCAGCAGTTTTGGAAAGTCTTTACCTGCATCAGAATTATGACACCAGTCCTTCCAGAGACACAGCCTCGAGCAGCCACCTGCTGGCCTTGTTCTCAGTGGTAGGTGACCCAGAAGATGAGGCCAGAACCACAACCAAACCAATATTCATGCAACACACCCCTCCCGTCCCACCCTTTCCCACTCTCAACCAAATCTTAGAAAGCCACCCTCAGCATAATGTGTGGCAAAAGCACAGGTGTCGCCAGCAAGACAAACTGGCTTACACAGGTCTCTGCCTCTGGCCACCTGGGTGCCCTTGGGCGAGCTTCTTAACATCTCTGAGCCTCTGCCGCTGCTTCTATAAAATGGGAATGTCGCTATCTCTCAGGGCTGTTGTGAGGATCAGAACAAATTCAGAATCTACTAAATATTTGTCAATTCTCTTTTGATGGTGAATAGTATCCTTATTTGGGGGACAGGTTCAGGGGACTGGCCCTAATGGTAGGTCAGGGTGATGTGTAACTTTCCTTGTGATCAAAGCAACATAAGGCTTTTTCCAGCTTGCAAATGACCTCTCAAAATAACCTAAATTTCCATCCAGTGCTGGTGGGAACATGTCAGGCACAAACTTTGGGGAAATCATCAGGCAGAAGTTAGTAACTGACTTAAGAATGGGCCTCAAGCTCATAATGGGGCAGAGGAAACAGAGGTTGGGAAAGACTCAGCCTGCCTAGGGTTAAAGGAAACCTGTCGTGGTCATCCCACTCCTGGGAGTCTGTCCTAAAGGGCTTGTGCACCAACACTTTCACTTCAGACTTACCTACAATAACCTAAAAACAGAAACAACCCAAATATGCAAAAAACAGGCAAATTTGTTAAGTAAAATAGGCATATACTTTTGACCAAATGTTAGGCAGCTGTTTAAAATGATGCTTTTTAATGTCACAGGAAAATCCTATTGGTGTAGGATTAAGTTTTAAAAGCACTATAGAAAACAGTGTACACTATTCAATCTCAACTATAGAAAGAAAAAAAATAAATGAAAAAGAAAAGACTGGAAGGGAATATGCCAAAACATTACCAGTGGATAGTAAGTTTGCGGGCTATTTTCTTCAATCTCATTATCATTTTCTCTATTTTCTAAAAGTTCTACAATGGGCATGCAGCACCATGATGACTGGGAAAGAAAAGCTAAAAATTAAAAATAAAAATGACAGCTAGTGGGCTGGCCAGTTAGTTCACTTGGGAGAGCAAGGCACTGGTAACACCAAGGTCAAGGGTTTGGATCCCCATACCAACCAGCTGCAAAAAAAAAAAAACAAAAACAGCTGATAAGACATGTCATTGAGCCATAGCTTCACATATGTGGCTGGAGGTCTTATCTCTTGACAAATTTGCAAGCCCTCATGCTCTTGATGTCCAAGTATCTTCCTCCTGTGCTGCCTTTTCTGCCTGGGGGAAAGAAAGATGTGTCCCTTCTGCTGGGCCACCCAGGGGAATCAGGTAGGGACCCTGGATATCCCATCGCATTGGGCTATGGACAGAAGTGGCTGCACACTGAAACCAAACACCTTCAGAGAAAGGTCGGACTCCAATGCTCCAGGTAGGGCAAGCCTCTTAGGAGGGAGAGAGTTGACACCTGTCTGGAAGGAGAGGAAATTGATGGTGGGGAATTTGGGTGAGAATTTTAAAAAGAGGGAGTGTATAGACTCCAAAAGCATTTTCCTCCTGCTTTTTTAAGTTTGATGGAGGGTGCAGGTGAGCACAAACTTAGCAGTTAATAAACAGGAGAACAGCAGAAGAGGAACTACTCCAGCTCAGAGGAGATGATTCTAGGGAAAAGGAAATGGCCCTTGAGCTGAGTCCAAACTGCGGCGTAGAATTTGTGACATTTGGACAACACACACCATTAGTTTCAGTTTTACTGAAACCCTTTCAGTTTTACTCCCCTCCCTCCAGCTCCTTTGCCATCCTTAAACCCCTTTGCTCTTCCCCTTCTACTGTTTTGATCCACCTGTAAACCCACACCCAGAAAGAAAGAGGGCATGCTAAGGACAGCGTCTTTCCCCATCCCCAAGTCACTGTCTGCAGCTGTAGCAGGGCTTAGCCCAGGGAAAGAAAACCCACCTGGCAGGATTTCAGGTAGCAGCTACAGCAATCAGAGGAGAACCGTGGTACCCCTGCCCTTCAAGGCTCTCCTGGGAGGTGAGTGCAGTGCCCACCACAGGGAGAGCTGAACCTTATCACACCCTCTGCAGGAGGGTTCTCTGGGTCCTTCCCATACCACCCTCAGCTCTGACAGTGGAAGAGTTAGCAGAGAAAGGTGAAGATGTCCATGGCCTTGGGCCTCTCACCCTCTGGTGTCCATTTCTTCTGCCCGCAACCTCTCCTGTCTTGGCTCTTTTTCCTCATGATCTCCCCTCTGGTGAGCATTGATAAGGTGGAGTGACCCTTCCCTGAAGATTCGTGGAACAAAACGGGTCTTTCAAGAGCATCTATCCATGGCCATAGTTTTATAGAGGAGAAAAGGGGGGTGATTTTATGGAGTCCTTTCTTTTTTTTTTTTTTTTTTTTTTTTGTCTGTTTTGTGACCGGCTGGCACCGCGTGAGTGCACCAGCCAACCCTATATAGGATCCGAACCCACGGTGGGAGCACTACTGCGCTCCCAGCACCGCACTCTCCTGAGTGCGCCACGGGGTCGGCCCTTATGGAGTCCTTTCAATTGCCCCAAACCTCATAAGTCAAGGAAGACTGAAGTTATAACAAAACCTGGCACTGGTCTCTGAGACTCCAGTCCTTTCCAGCTACTTCTAAACATCCAACATTCACCCAGTGCCCAGAGAAGGGTGGAGGCAAGAACTAAGCCCAGCAGGGTCCAGTTGCACCCAAGACCTCTAACCTTTCCCCTCAGGGCCCTAGCGCCTCTCCCAACCTCCCTCTGCGTGATGAATGACTTGACTCAGATTGCATTTATTTGCTCATTTCTAATCACATCCTAGGATCTCATGCCCTCTTGGTAGTAAATAAAAGTGAACAGAAAATGCCTCCTAATGACCTGGTAAATCAAGTTCCTTTCCTGAACCAGAGTTGACTTGTTCTAAATCTAGTCAAGTCAGAACTAAGCATAAGCAGGTGTCCTGACCACTTGGCCACTTCCCCCAGTCTCTTAAGACATAGTGAGTCACCCACAGGGGCTGGCTCAGCCCTTTGTGAGTCAATGTCTCCTGCTTGTGTACATAGTCATTACTTTCTCTTCAGAAAAAAAGGCTCTTGTCTATAGATGGACTGGGCATTGTAACTGAAAAGCATTGTCAAAAATTCCCCTTCCCCAAAGACATCACCAGCCTCACAGTGTCTGAAAATCTACCATCTGAGACATTTCTCAGTCCAATGACCCTTTATAGAATATTTGATGAGGCCAGAATAGAATACTCATTTGACTAAGTGACACTCAGTACATCTCAGTGGCTCATAATCAGAATCTGGACTGAGAGCCACTTCTGGTATGGCTGAATAAATTCTTACTGTACTTATCTTCCTGCAGATAACAACTATAATCTCTGGGATGGGCAAAATCTATCTGAAAGCTCTGGAGAGTATATAAAAGCAGGCCAAGTCTAAAGGAAAGTTGATACTTGGAAGAACAGCATAGTATGAGGTGAGTCTCCTGAGGGCAAGCTGCTGTCAGTGTCCTGAAGGGCAGCTAAAACTGAGAGGAAACCCACAGTCTTTCTGGATTGAAGAACAAAGACAGAGTTTGGGGCAACCATGGCTGCTGGAAAGTGAGGGAGAATCCTAGAAAAGAGAGAGCCAGAGAGAGGAAGTCCCACATTTCATGTGTAAACACTGCCCAAATTTTTGTCTGACCCCTAACCATCCACATACAGGATAGGCTGTAAATAGTCTACATAAGGGTAAAAGAATATGGGAGATTTAAAATGCCACCTCCCCAAAAAAAGAGTTTTCAGTTTAAATCCTACCAAGTTAATTGCTTGCTAAGACAAAAATGCAAGACAATTTGAAGGAATAAAACAGAATCCAGTCTCCACAACATGACTTTTGTCAATTTCCTTTCCTATTGAGAATGGGTCACAATATCCAGGGTATAATCCAAAAATTGTTGGCATGTTAAGAAACAGAAAAATGTGACCCGTTCTCAAGAGTAAAGAAAACTGACCAAAGTCAAGCTCAAGATGACACAGATATTGAAATTAGCAGAAAATTATTTTAAAATAGCAATTCTGACTATACTAAATGACATAAAGGAAAATGTGCTAATAATGATGAAAATATAGTAAATACAACCACAGAAATAGAGACTATTAAAAATAGAATCAAGGCTGGCCTGTTAGCTCAGCTGGTTAGAACACAGCCTTGTAACACCAAGGTCAAGGGTTCAATTCCACATACCAGCCAGCCACCAAAAATAAAAATAAAATAAAATGAAAATTCTATAACTGAAAAATACAATATCTGGAATTTTTAATTAACTGGATGTTCTTAACAGCAGAAAGGAGAAAACAGAGGAAAGAGTCCCTAAAGAGCGATCAACAGAAAATGTTCAATCTGAAAGACAGATGAAAATAGTAGAGCCTGGGGAGTGGCAGATTACCGTGTGCAGGGCAAAATGGAGCCCAAGACCATGAGCAGATACACCAGCCCAGTGAACCCAGCTGTCTTCCCCCATCTGACCATGGTGCTTTTGGCCATTGGTATGTTCTTCACTCTCTGGTTCTTCATTTATGAGGTTACCTCCACCAAGTACACTCGGGATATCTACAAAGAGCTCCTCATCTCATCAGTGGCCTCACTCTTCATGGGCTTTGGAGTCCTCTTCCTGCTGCTCTGGGTTGGCATCTGTGTGTGAGCTCCCAAGGGTACCAACCAGGCAACATCACTGAATCTCTGCTTTTGTAAATTAATTTTTTTACTCTCGCTGGAAGCGTCCCACCTGCTCCTCACAATAAAGGCAAGTGTGTGGGGGGGAAAAAAAAGAAAAAGAAAATAGTAGAACCTGAAGGATAATATTGAAAGGTCTAACACACACATAATTGAAGTCCTAGAAGGAGAAGAGAGAGGAAATGAGGTAGAAAAAAATTGTTTGAAGAGATTATAGCCAAAAAAATCCCAAAATTTGGCAAAAGACATAAATTTACAGATCTAAGAAGCTCAGCAAATCCTAATCATGTTAAATAAAAGAAAATCATGCCTGGGCATATTAAAGTCAAACCAATAATAAAGAAAACAATGTCAAAGGCATGCAGAGAAAAACAACACGTTACATAGAGGGGAATAATGATTCAAATGACTGCTGTTTTCCCATATCAGAAACAATGAAGGCCAGAAAACAGTGGACCAACATCTTGAAAGTGCTAAAAGCAAAAAGATCTGTCATCTCAGAATTTTATATCTGGTAAAAATATCTATCAAATAGGAAACCAAAATAAATGCTTTTCAGATAAAAGAAAACTAAGAGAATTTGTCACCAGCAGGCCTGAATTCCAAGAAATGCTAAAGAAAGTTCTTCAGGGCTGAAGACAGATGATACCAGATGAAATATGGATCTTTAGGAAGGCAGAAGGAGCATCACGACTGGCAATATAAAAGACTGCTTTACATCTTAATTTCTTTCAAACATATATGACTATTCTAATAAAAAATTATGACATCATCTTATAGGATTTATAATGCATGAAGATATCATATGGCAAACATAGCACAAAGGAAATGTTGGGGGTAGATATAATTAAACATGTATGATTGCAAGGTTTGCATATTTTGTGTTGTGAGGCAATATTAACTCAAATTAGATTGTGAAAAGTTAGGGATGTATATCGTGATTCCTAGAGCAGCCAATGGAGCAGCCAAAAAATGTGATAATATATAGTAAAAATACCAATTTATAAATTGAAATGGAATTCTAAAAAATGTTCAAATAATAATTTTTAAAAGGCACTAAATGCAATGTGGTATCCTGGATTGGCTCCTGGAACAAAAAAAAAAAAGGAATATTCATGAATAAACCAAAAAACCCAAATAAAGTCTAGCACCTAGTTAATAGTAATGTTGGTTTCTTAGTTGTGACAAATGTACTACGATAATGTAAGATGTTAACTTTAGTGGAAATTGGGTGAGGAGTATATTTAGGAATTCTCTATACTGTCCTTGCACCTTTTCTGTAAATCTAAAATTATTCAAAGATAAAAATCTTATTTTAAAAAAAAAGATTGGAGAAAAAGAACAGAAGGACAAAAATCAGAAGGGACACACAAAAAAACAAGTAATAAAATGATGTATCTAAATATAAATATATCAACAATTACATTAAATGTTATTTGACCAAACACTCCAATGAAAAGTTAAAGATTATCATAATGTATTAAAAACAAAAGTAAGATCAAACAATATGCTGTAAATAAGACCCACTTTAAATGTATATATACAAACAAGTAGAAAGTAAACAGATGCAAAAGTGTATACCATGCCAAAAAAAAAAAAATCAGATAATTCAAGACAGAAATATTACTAAAGATGAAGAGGGACATTTCATAATGGTTAATTTGTCTTCAGAAAAAAGTAGCAATATCATATGTGTATGCACCTAATAACAGAACTTTAAAATACATGAAACAAAAATTGATAGAACTAAAGGAAGAAATAGACTATTCTACAACCATAGGTTGTGGTAGAGTGTTGGAGATTTCAGCACCCCTTTCTCAGCATTTGGTAGAAAAATTAAGACAAAAATTCAGGAGAAATAGATGACCTAAACAACACTACCAACTACTTTTTTCATCTCTAAAATGGAAATAATAAGCCCACTGTTTGGAATTGCTGTGAGATTTAACCAAGTAAATTGTTTACCCCAAGAACACTGTTTAGTTCAGGCACATAGTAAATCCACAATAGTTATCAGCTACTTATCTAGGATGGGGAAATTTATCAGCCCAGTAGTATACCATTGGCAGGGATTAATTTGCCAAATTAGCTAATTTGGTATAGTAAAAAGCAGATACTTAAAGAGCTGAATATGAAGAAAAACTTTGTTTTTTTATCATAAAATTAATATATGCAGATATTAGAAAAATGCAAACAGTACAGAAGAATAGAAAAATACGTTTCCTTCTTCCCTTTCTTTGCTCTACCACCACTTCTACTTCTGTACAGATGCCTATTACTACATTACAGATTACACCAAAACTTAATGGCTTAAATCATTTATTTTACAGTTCTGTGGGTGAGGAATTCATGAGCACTTAGCTAAGTGGTTCAGACCTAGAGTCTTTCATGAGGTTGCAGCTAAGATGTAAGCCAGGGCTGCAATCATTTGAAGGCATGACTGGGGCAGGAAGATCTGCTTCCAAGTTGTTTCACTCATATGACTATTGGCAGGCAATCTCAGGTCCTCACTGGCTACAGGCAAGAGGGCTCATTTCTTTGTCACATGGGGTCTCCATAGTGCTGCTTGAATGTCCTTATAACATTTCCCTCTCCCAGAGTGACTAATCCAAAAGAGAGAGCAAAGATGATGTCACAGTGACTTTTATGATATAGTTTCAGAAGTCACAAACTGTCATCTTTATCACGTTCTACACATTAGATGTGAGTCAATAAGTCCAGACTACAGGGAAATTAAACCCCACCTTTTGAATGGAGGAGTATATTTGTGGACATATATTAAAACCTTCACAACTCCTTTAATTATTTAAAAAAGTGAACACCTTCATTTCTTTTGAGTCTTTCCAAAAACTATCTATGCATACATAAGCTTATAGACCCTTTTTCTTTTAACATAAGTAAAATCTCACTATATATCCTATTCTATACCTTGCTTTTTCCATTCAATAATATAGCTTTAAAATCTTCCGAAATTAGCACATACAGATCTGTACTACTTTTTTTATAGGTCCAAAGCATCTCATTATATGGATGTTTAAAATACTTAACCAGCCCATGCCAATGGTCATATAAGTTGTTTACAGTTGTTTACTACAGCAAAATAATACTGTAAGGAAGATTCTAGTGTGTATATTTTTGCTGACTTACTTAATAACATCTAGGGAATAAAGTCCTTGGAGAATTGCTGGGTGAGAAAATATACACATGTGTGATCTTGATTGATTATGTCTAATCATTTCCAAAAAGTTGACTGATTGGTACATCCTCCTGTATTGCTGAGAGTCCATTTCCCTATCCTTATAATGCAAAGTTTTCACCTACTTTTAAAATGTTTGCCAGTCTGATAGGTAAAACATGGTATTTCATTGTCCACTTAATTCACAATTGTTTGGTTACCATTAAGTAAGATTATCAGCCATTTTTATTTCTTTTCCATGAATTATCCAATATCTTATTACCATGTAAAACAAAGGAAACTAGTCTTTGTCTATCATATGTGCAATGTTTTCCTTCACTTTGTTATTTGCCTTTTGAATTAATTGTGGTTTTTTCACAGAAAAGTTTTAAATTTTAAATAGTCAAATTTAAAGTAAAATTTTAAGAGGTCAAATTTATCCAAAAAATTTTCTGGTTTCTGGGTTTTTTCCAAACTTATAAAGATCTCCACTTCATAATTTATTTTAAACATCACCCATGTTTTCCTCTAGCGTTTTTATTATTTTAATTTTTACCTTTACGTAATTGCACCATCTGGAAAATAGATTAAGAATTGAGAAGGATATCTAGCTTTGTTTTTGTTCAAATAGCTAACTACTTTCCTGGCACCAATTATTAAGGAATCCACTTCTCTCCAGTATTTAAAACACCACTTTATTATATGAGGATACTTCAAAAAGTTCATGGAAAGATTCATATTATCTTTCAATTCTATTTTTCCACAAACTTTTTGAGGTATCCTTGTATATTCTGTGTTCCTCTCTGTTTTGCAGATTATTTCTGAACTCTATGCTTTGTTTCACTGATCTGAAGATTCTCTTTAAGGACAATTTTTGAAGCATAGAGAGGAGGAGAAAGTTCTAGATCCAAGGAGTTCAAGGCCAGTGAGGAAGCACAGCTGGAGTGTGGGCAGGGAGAGGAGTGAAGACTTGGGGAGCACTGGGCATGCAGAAGAGAGATAGAGGCCAAATTATATAACATTATTTTTAAAAGCAATTATATTGCTTCCCAAAACAATTAAAACTAATAATGAAGAGTTGTCCAGTTCCTCAGAGGACCTACTTGAATTAATAAAAGATGTATTTAATTACATATTAATTAATTTGACAAATGTTTCAAAAGTGCTTGAAATCATTTTGCCCTCTCATAAGTATCTATTTTCCAGTATTACCTTCTGTCTAACTCTTGAAGTCATGTTGTTTTTTCATCAGAATCTGAATCTATGCATATTCCACACAGGTAGGATCCAAAATAAGAAGATTATTCTGCACCCTTCTGATCATTGGAGTTCTCACTATGAGCCCAGCACTGGACATTACCCCTTGTGAGCTCTCCCTGTTGTCCCTGCAGCAATATTGTGAGGAGGCCATTATCATCCACATTTTACACAGAAAATAAGTAGTTGCCCAACGTTACACTGTCGTTAGGGGCAAAGCTGGGACTCTTAGCACTGTCTGCTGCAGAAGCTGAGTTCTTGCCAGGATACAATTCGGCCTTCCCCATGTGATCAACAGGGTAGGGGAAAAATGACACAGAAACCTAAAAATAACTAGGTTTTCCAGAGGAGGAAGTGGAGAGAAGACATGGAGAGGAACGACCATCTTCATTCAGAACTGGCAGGGGGACATGCCCTCGTTTACCCTGACAGCCATACTTAGAAGACGCTGAGGTTTCTGTTCCTCTTCCCGGCCTAAGTGTGGTGTGAGCTAGTGTCCCTCTGGCCTGAATTCGAGTTTTCTATGTCATGTGTCAGGGAATGTCCTCCTCTCTGGAAGTCTCTAGGCAGAGACTTGATTTGACCTCCCAGACATTGTGCTAGTCAATCAGAAATACAGTCAGCAATTCAATGATGTCATCAAAGACTCAGGTCTTTTCTATTCTTTGTATATATTATTCAATTTGCTAAAATTCTACTGATAATTATTTAACTATGTTTATAGGTATATTGATCTATACTTGTTTCTTATAATGTCATTGCCTGGTTTTAGCATTACAGCAATGCTAACTTTATAAAATGAGTTGGGAAATGTTTTAACTCTTCTATTTTCAGAAGAACCTTGTATAGAATTTTTATTTTATCTTTCTGGAATGTTTTACATAATTCGCCAGTCAAACCATCTGTGCCTTGAGTTTTTTGTTGTTGTTGGAAGGTTTTTGACTATGAATTTAATTTATTTAATATAATGCTATTCAGATTACCTATTTCCTCTAGACTTTTGGTAGTTTGTGTATTTCAGGGAATTGGTCTATTTTATCTAAGCTGCTGAACTTACGGGCATAGAATTGCTTATAATATTCCCTTATTATTCTTTTAACATCTGTAGGATCTGTAGTAATTTCTCTCTTTTATTCCTGAATTGACCAAACAGAACTTTAAACAGCTCAAAGGCAAATAATTTTGAATCCATATAATGTCCCAGGTACTATGCTAGACACTACCCCAAATATATAGAACAGCCTCCAGGGATGCCTTACCTTCTAACTGAGTGTGCCGGCTATATACCTCCCAGCTCTTAGCTCCAAGCCCACCTTTCTGTACTCTGCTCTAGATGCTGGAGATAGGACTCTGCAAACCACATTTCTCAGACACAGCTTACCAGGGAAAGACACTAAAGAGAGATTGGAAGGTGGGAAGAGGGCTTCTAGTTCCTGTTAGCATTGCTCTGGTGGCAGGTGAAAGCTCTAGAGCCAGCCTCCAGCTACTTTTGGCAATCCTGGGGACCGTCTGTACTTCCGACCTGCTCTGCACTGGAGAATAGTGGTTTCTGGTGGCCACGGAGAGCCCCTGGGAAAAGAGCCACAAGTTCTTGCTAAGGGGACACTAGTGGGGCACTAAAAGTATCTGCTACAGTGAGGGCACTGAGCTTCACTAAAGGGTAGAACCCATTTTAATAGCTTGTGTGCGAATAAGCTTCAGATAAATTGACACCCAAGGAGAAAAGGGAGTTTGGGAAAATCAGTGCGTGATGACCCAAATTCAAGAAGAGTCTCTGGAATCCCTATAGGATGGTGTTTTTCACCCACAGGGATAGCAAGTTCCAAGGCAGGGCCCTAAATCGCTGGAATAATGAGGTTATAAGTGCAGCCTTCCCGGGGCCAGCACTGGGACTTGAGGCAGGGAAAGTCAAGAAGCAGGATGCTGAAGGGGCTGAAAAGCTCACCAGGGCGAGCAAGGATGCCAGCGTGAATCTACCTATGCATCTCACCCTGCCATGTTTGGGGAGGCCCCATTACCAAGACCCTAAATAGAGGTAGTCCTTGGCACAATCTATATGAGAGTCAAGGAAAGGACCAGTGAGAACCCGGGGTCATTCTGATGAAGTCCAGAGACAGCTGTCAAGGTACTTTATTTTATACATTTGTCAACTGAAGATAAAATATTCCTATTGTATTCACTTTTGAGATAATATTATAAGGGTAGAACAGGATCATGGATGTGAAAATACATTGCAAAGTAAAGAGCATCAAGAGGTGGGCGTGATTTTTTGTTGATGACTCTTAGCTAGGCAGTAGCTATGGAGAATGGACTTCCTGGTCTCTGAGAACCTGTAAACATGCACATTTCCTGTACTCTCTGAAGCAACCTTTAAGTTCCTCATGCAAGGTTGCTCTATGTGAAATTATTTTAAGGTCAGTAAGATTAGGAATCAAATTAATGTGTCAACCTCAAGTTGGAACTGTAAGATGAGAACAATGAAATGTCATGGAAGAGTTTTAAGCAGGGAAGTGAAATTATTGATGTCATGGTTTGCAAAAACCACTGTGCTTGCAGAGTGTGACTAAATGATTGGAAGAGTCCAGTGAGAAGGGACACAGCCTGAGCCAAGGCAGAGATAGCCCAAAGGAAGCAGGAGGGACAGAAGCCACAGGACTGGCTATGGATGGGGAGGAGGAGGCAGCATCAAGGGGGACTTCCACATTTCTGGTTTGACTTGCCTGGGAGGATGATGTAGCCATCCACCAAGTCATGGAACCTGGAAGCTGGGGACAAGAGGAGGCAGAGCAAGAGTGGTGATGGGCTTTGTGGGCATGCTGAGGTGAAGATGTCTGTAGGCAGCTGAATAAACCGGTCTGGCTCTCCAGACTTGTAGCTGAGCTGGATAAGTGGGTTCAGGGTACTATAAAGACCCCAAAGTGCTAGGGGCAGAAGGGGGCAGAGGGACCATAGGACAGGTAGGTGACTAGCAGGAGGTATCAGGTCACTGGCTAAGGGAGAAATGGACAGAGAATCTGCTCCACAGTTGGATCAACTGCTCAAAGAACAAACATCTGCACATCTGCCCCATGCATCTTTGACTGGGCACTGGAGACCCTGTCCAAGCTTTGGGAACATCAGACCCTGATTCACCTGCTAGCCTGCCAGGTAAAACGTCTACTCTATTTATCCTTCTTCCAGAATGCTTGTTGTAAACCAGAGCCTCCTTGCTTACACTCTGAGCTTTCTGCCCCAACAAGGGCCCTCCCCAGCTCCATGCAAATAAACCACCTGCCCCAAACCACCTGGATCTGAATTTGCAGTTTAACAAGATCCCCAGGTGATTCTTATGGCCATTAATGATTTAGAAGTGCTGTTCTAGGACCCCAGGCCCTTTGGAGAGCTCTGTTCATGAAAGTGAACCGTCTGCTGGACCAGTCTTTTTCTTGCAAATATTGATAACTTTCCATGGCCTTATCTCAATGAGTTGTGATGTTGGCAGGCTCCTCCGCTCTGTCTTTTTTGTCATCTTGCCAAAACCCCTCTTAAGAGAGGTGTGAAGGAGAGAAAAGAAGGGACAGAAACCCCATCTGGCATACTAAAAATGTAGAAAAGGAGGGTGGGAAGGAAGGAGTGAAGGGAGGGAAGGAGGGAGGTAGGAAGGAAGGAAAGGGAAGAGGGAGGGAGGGAGGAAGGAGGGAAGGAAGGAAGGAAAGAAGGAAAGAAGCAAGGAAGGAAGGGAGGGAGGGAGGGAGAGAGGGAGGGAGGGAGGGAGGAAGGAAGGAAGGAAGGAAGGAAGGAAGGAAGGAAGGAAGGAAGGAAGGAAGGAAGGAAGGAAGGAAGGAAGGAAGGAAGGAAGGAAGGAAGGAGGAAGGGAGGAAGGAAGGAAGGAAGGAAGGAAGGAAGGAAGGAAGGAAGGAAGGAAGGAAGGAAGGAGGAAGGGAGGGAAGGAAAGATAGAAGGGGAGGCCCAGGGAGCAGTATATGGACAACAGTTTTTCACAGTGGCCGGTGGCCACAGGAGATGGCCCTGCCTCTTCCACATCCACTTGCCTGTTTTCTGTTCTGGAAAATCATCCCAGCACTTCCCCTCTTGGTTTTCCACATGACTAAACTCCACTGGTCTTCTCTAGTCATCCCTCTGGCCGCCTGGCCGCCTCTCCCCAGTTGTTCCAGCTCCCGCAGAGCCCGGCAGGGGATGCAGACCTGGGCACCCTGCCCACCCCTCGCACCCTTCTTCCCCACACCCACACCAAGTAGTGTTCTCGCTGGTGGCCTGGCCGAGTGACAGGACTGGCCTGGGGTCTGCAGATGCTCACAGCATGGAAAGGTCCATCCAACTCCTGGCCTGCATGGCGTGCATTGTCCCGATCGGTGAGTTTCCACTGTTGTCTCTGGCCCATGCTCAGAACAGAATAGGCACAGGCAAAGTCTTACGTACAGTCTTCTCTCCTTGAAGCCAAGAAGCCAAATTTGCCCAGGGCTTCCAGGCCTGTGGAGGAGGAAGAGCTGCACTTTGGGGGCTGTGGTGACAGGAACCAGTTCAAATCTGGGCTTTGCCAGGTGACTTGAGTCAGTCTCCTGACCTCTCTGGGCCTCAGTGTCCCCATCTGTACAAAGGCTGCCTGCTCCACCCATTGCTGTGAGGATCCAGGGGGACAATAGGCCAGGTATGGGGAGGACAGCGCAGGCTCTGAACAAACTTTGAGTGTTGCTGTCACCAAGTGCTTATGTCCGGATGGGCACAGCCTTGAGGACAAGCAGAGGAAAGCACATGGTTGTCTGGGGATTGTGTTGGGGTAAGGGTGGGGATAATTTCATGTGGGGAGTAGGACAAGTCATAGAGACTCTCCTGGCAGGGACCCCCAGGGGTGAGTGGGAATGCTGTGGCAGACTTAAATAACAATGTCACCATTCACTTAGCACAGCGTCCCTGGGAACAGTGTTTCTCAAAGGACACAGGGACTTTCTGCATCTGTGTCCCAGGGAGGGAGGACATTTGTTAAAATGCAGAGTCTCTGGCTCCACCCCAGACCAGCAGAAGCAGAATATCAGGCAGCAGGGCCCAGGACTCTGCATTTTAACCACCTTCTTGGGTGAGTCTGATGCCCAATGTGGTATAGGGTGTCTGGGATAGATGGCAAAGGGCGATCCTGGTGAGACCCTCTCCCAGGCCCCAGGCCCTTCCTCAGCCCCAACCTGGGATGGGCCTCTGTGACTGTGCTCCTGGACTCAGCTGTGCCACCGTGTACATGGTCGTTGCGTGCCACATGCTGACATGGAAGTGCTCTGGGCTGCTTGTCAACATTCCTCGTGTGGGGTCCCATCGCCACAACTCATTATAAACTCCCACACCTTCGACTTCTTTCCTTCCTCTCCAGTGTTTTACACAGAGCGGAGTACAGTTCGGGTCTTGTTTGGACAGTAACAGCAAGCGCCTACATAGGTCTGACTAAGTCACTCACATAAGCCTCATCGCCCTTTGAGAAGGAACTGTTTATAGTCCCTGCCCACAGGTGAGGAAACTGGGGCACAGAGAGGCTCAGTGAGTGCGATGTGAACCCGAGCATGTGTGGCTCTAGGCTGCTTCCTGCCCCACACACACGGCCATTGCCCCAGGCACAGAGTCCCCAGTGGGCACTGACAGAGAGGGTTCTGTCTTTCCTAAGTTGACCTAACTTACCCATCTTTCTGTTTTGATTTAGGGTTGGATCCCTCTAAGAGGGTGGGAGCTAGAGGAGTGGACGCTGGCCAGACAGGAGGTGGCAGATAGGAGAGCGGTTAAGGGTGTGAGACCCAGCTTTGAATCCTGGCTCTGCTATTATTAGCTGTGCAGCCATGGGTAGGTTGCTTGCCTTCCCTGAGCCCCTGTGCACTGGGGTCCCTGCCACCTGGTGCTGCTGGGAAGGATAATTCAGTCTGGATGAAAGGCTCCCAGCGCAGCTGCTGGTGCTCACTGGTTGCCCAATAAATCAAATGAAATGTTGCTGAAGTCAAATAACTTCAAAAGGGGCAAGGCTTTGGAGGTTTCAGTTTGGGGATTTTTTTCCTCCTGCTAAGGGTCAGCTGCTATGAATCAGTTAAAGACAAAACGATTTACAGGAAGCATGAGCCGTGCAGTCACATGTTCAAGAACAAAAAACAAACCACACGGGTGCTCTAGCTGTGTCGAGACCACTGAGAGAGGCCAAGCCACACATGTGAGCCGACTCCTTTACACACCAGCCGCTGCTTCACTGGTGAAACCACAAGGCCTGTGCCCCGCGGTGATCCAGGGACCCACTTCCTGAAGCCCTCTGGCTGCCATTTGCCTGTGCGCCTGTCCATGTGGCTCAGCCAGAAGATGCTCAGGCAGCAGGCCTGGCAGGCAGGCAGAGGACCAGGCGTGGCTCAAGGGGCCCGTAGTCAGTCTCTTCCTGTCACATTTCAGAGTATGGGGCCCAGGGCAGGCCCTTGGCAAAAGACAAGTGGGAGGAATTCGTCCCCGGATCCCCCTCTTCCACTTTCCACATCCTTATCCTCGAAGCCATTGCCACCTATAGCCAGCACCCTTGGGCAGCCCCTGATTTCCCAGGGGCTCCTCAGTCTCCCCTGTATTTCCTCCCTCTGCTTTTAGAAAGCTGGAGGGGCCAGGGAATGTGGAGTAGGGGGAATAACCCTGGCCTGGGAACTCTGACCACCTGGGTGACCTTCAACAAGGTCTCAGTGGGCCCACAAGCCTTTGAAAAGCTCGGGTAGCAATCACAGTAGCTGCTACCCTCAGGCACTCTGTGCCAGGCCTTTGACAGACAGTTAATTTATTCTTCACTACAGTCCTGCAAAGTGAGGATGCTTATCCCTGTTTTAGGGTGGTTCAGGGAGGTTAGGACTTTGCTGGGCGTCACAGCCTGGATGTGAACAGGAGGCTTCTGAATGCATGCCCAGCTCCTCACACACCCATGTGCAGGGAGCGGGGAGTCTGGGGCCAAGTGGGGTGCCAAGAGCTATTTACCGCACTAGCTCTGAACCACCACAGAAAACAAACCAAAACGGCAAGACAAATAGCCACAGTTTCCCCAGGACATGGGGGAGATTATTGGGGATGCAGGGGAAGGTCGGGGAGGAGGTGCGCTGCTGTCATGGGTCCAGGGAGAAATGGCAGGTTTATGAGCCAGGACACTTCTGCTCCCAGTGGCTGTGGTGGGCAGGTGTGCTTGGACTGAGGAAGTCCTACCCAGGGAGGAGTGAAGGGGAGCAGGGCCCCCTGCGGAGACCAGGGAGCAAGGGCAGGGACAGGCTAAATTGCAACTCTGAAGAGCAGCCCCATGTGGTGGGCACTTGGGCCCAAGACAGGGTCAGCCTGTGGCTCTGCACCTCTGTCAGCTCAGGTCAGCAGGGCCACATCGACACCCACAACCACATCCACAACCACATCCACACCCACACCCACACCCACACCCACACCCACAACCACAGCCACACCCACACCTACACCCACAACCACATCCACATCCACATCCTGGCTGGAAACACAAGGCTTATAGGGGAAGCTGAGACAGACCTAAGGGCAGGGGGAGAACCACCAGTCCTTTCTCTCACACTCTCTCTACCTCACCTGTTCTCTGGAACCTTCTGGGTCTGATTCACCCTCAAGAATGGAATTCCTCCTTCCTCTGCCTCCTCTCCTCTCTGGTCTCCACCCCATTCTCGCCTTTTCTCCACTGGTAACCTATCTTGACAACCTGCAAG
Organism: Cynocephalus volans; assembly: GCF_027409185.1. Classification (NCBI taxonomy): domain Eukaryota; kingdom Metazoa; phylum Chordata; class Mammalia; order Dermoptera; family Cynocephalidae; genus Cynocephalus; species Cynocephalus volans. The sequence goes on from NC_084472.1 coordinate 41,230,025, forward strand.
TCCAGCCAAAGAATTGGTGGGAGCAAACTGAGGGGCAGGTGGGGACTGGACATCAGGCAATGGGCCCAGCTCGAGCCACACACCTGCCGGTGAGGTTCAACCGCCAAGATGAACTTCGCTCCTTGCCCCCAAAACACCTTCTCCTGGCCCTCCAGGCACCATGATGCCCCAGAGGCCACCACAGAAGCCACTCCCCAAGAACACCCATCTGAGCATGCTCAGGTGTCCCCAAGGAGGGTAGCCCCTTAGATAGTTGAGCTCATCAGATTGGCCACCTGTAATGTCAACCACGGAGAGGCAGGTGGGGACAGAACACAGCAGATCTCTGAGGGCCCCCAGCTCTGGGTGCCAGGACGCTATCCCTCCAAGAGGCATGGTCCATCCACGGTGACTGACCATCTAACGTCAGCTTTCCCTCCCCACTCAAAATCCATAACTTGCTCTCTCCTAAAAACTGTCATAGAAAGCCCACCCCAGCAGACCTAATCCTTGTTAAAGTGCCATTCTGTGAGAGCACCCCATATGACTATTGTCCCACCACAACCGCCACGGACGGGCTCACTTTCCTGTCTGTGACCCCCCGAAGAGGTTAACTCCATTATGAATATACCAAGTATCCACAGACAGCACTTGACCCACACTCGACGGCGAAGCCGGCAAGCAGTGTGCTCTATACTTAACCTAAGCGCGATTGCATAGGCCACCCCACAAATGATCTACCCAGAGGTTCTCACGCAGGTTCCTGCTTCCTTCCTCACCAAGGAACTGGTGGAAATCTTTGGTCAGCTGTGGCAAAACCCAGGTTTCTATCTCTGCTCCCACCCCAATGTGCCTTCTGCCCATCCAGGTTCTGCAGCTATGATTCTGTCTCCCTGGATTTCTCTCCCCTCTCTGGCACCACGGGCACCGGGCTTCTGGATATTAGGTCCGGGTTTAGTTGTCTACTCCCTTGTTGGGCCATGATTATGATTATGCGAGAGCTAATGCCTGCCGCTGTGTTTAAATCAGTCACCACGAGGAGGCATAAAGAGAGCTCTGGTGGAGAGTTTCGTAAAAGGCTGTGAAGGACCAGCAAGGCGTGGGTGCATCTCTCCAAGAAGCTGAGTTTTCTGTAGCGGCTTATTTTCAAGGACCTAAAGTCTTTGAATAAATTTAAATAGCATATTTCCAAAATGATTTATATGCTTCCTTGTCATATTTATTCAAATATCATTTTCAGACATAGACTTTTAGACTTAAAAGTCACCTTAGTAAACAAACATCTAGAAACATCATCTCACAGATGAGCCTAAGGTCTCAAAGTCAGTGTCAGAACCAGGTAGACTTGCCTAAGGTCTCAAAGTCAGTGTCAGAACCAGGGCTAGGGGCCCAGACAGACCCCTGACACCCCACCTGAGGGGTGTGTCACTAAAGCAGGACACCTCTCATAGCAATGAGCTTTTCTATGGTGACTATGGTCACCTCTGTGTATACCTGTTACACTAGCCTGCTGCAACGTCATGATGGCTCAAGGCCCTCTGGATTTCATCCTCCAATGGTCCTTTTGATGCTGTATTTTTATGCTTTCTGTCCCAAGCTGTCTTCTCATTATTGTTACTGAACCCTGCCTCTCTGAGTGAATGTCAGCTGTCACTTCTCACTGCTTTCCATGGGCCTACTAAAGAAAACTACTTTCCAGCTCTTCAATTTTTATTCTCCTGGCCTGGAAAACTGATAAATGTGTTAGAATGTGTATAACTTAAAAACAAACAGTGACTGAGCAATGGCTCAATTGTCACCACACTGAGGAAGGCTACTAATTGTCACCACCACTATATCCCCAACACCCTGCACTGTCTCTAGCACATGGAAAACTCTCAGTAAATACCTATCAAGTGAATAAATGAATAAATCAATGACTAGCTTCCAGCCAAGTTGAGGCGAGGACTGGCTACTGTACCTCAGCTGGTCTGAGATGCCAAGCTGAGCTGCACATGGTGTGATGTCAGGGTACCAGTGCCTCACCCCCTGCAGCATCACCCTGAGCGCTTCTCCACCACTGGTCAGCACCCCACCCTACTCCCTCTGTTTACACCCCCCTACGCAGGGCTAGTGAGGGAAGAGAACTAACACGTGTGGGTATTTGCTGTGTTGGGCACAGTGCCAGGTGACCTACATATGTGGTTCCATTCAATCCTCAACCCTATGAGGAGGGTGTTATGCTCCCCATTTTGGTCAGAGGCGTCTGAGACCTGGGGTATTAAGTAATTTGTCCAGAGTCCACCTAGTGTGCGAGGAGCCTGGGATGGTGCCAGGCACAAATCAAGTACTTGATAAAAGTCTGATGAAAGAATGACCAGAGGTGAGATTGTCATCTATGTCCAGCTGTGCCAAAGCTAGCATGCTTTCTACTACACCCCGTGGCCCACCATTGAGGGGAGGTATTTTGGACAACAGGAAGAATGTGGGCCTTCTGTTGACCCATGGCGGTTGACAGACGTGAGGCTGAGAGATGGTTCCAGTTCAGGAATCATCCCTCTCCTGTCTTAGCAGACAGGCATGCACTGCCAGAGGGAATGGTAAATGTCACAGGATGCTGGGGAGCTTGGATTCCTGCCAAAGCAAATGCACTTGTTCCCTAAGCAATTCCTGCTGAGCCTTCCCACCCTCACCTTGCGTCCCCAGGGCGGGCTCATCCAAAGGTCTCTGTGTGAGAGGGAGTCCAGGCACCCGCCTCTATGAAGCCCGTTCAGCAGGTAAACAGGAAGCACAGTTCCCCTCCTTATGGGAGCCAAGATCGAAATCTTGGTGAAAGGGCCTCTTTCCCTTTCTGCTCCTAGAGCAAAACCCACACTGGGAGGGAGGCCTGCCGTTTGTATCACACTTGAGGATGTTTCCAAACTAGCCTGAGCAACTGAGCGTACAATAAACGTAAGAACATGAACAAAGAAGGCACAACTACCCAGGGCTGAGCCCTGGCTCTGCTAGTGGGTGGTCAAATGACCTTGCCAAGTCACTTGGGCTCTGCAAGCTCCAGTTCGCCCTCCTTTAAAAGGGGGTGAATGATAGCGCCTCATGGGGTTGTCATGCATTTTAAATGAGATGAGGAATGTCTCCCAATGATCCCCCAAAGCACTCTGGCCTCCTTTCCCATTGAGCCCCACAACCTCTATGCTAGTGTTTATGCCTCGTGGTTTTGCTCTGCCGCTCCCATTTCCTAGAACGATACCTCCGGGTTTAATGAAATTCCCCTCCTTTCTCAAGGCTCTGCTAAAATGACATCTTCTCTCTCATCTCCTCTCTCCCTACCTGCGTAATATCTGCACACCACTCTTCGCCCACCCCCACACTCTCCAGCCACCCTGATCACCTGCCTTCTGTTCTCACATAGCATTTCAATTCAACATCGATTACTAGGTGGCAGGTACAACACTGGGCAATAGCAACACAAATAGGACCACACAGACACGGTCCCTGTTTCTGGGTGTCTGGGCAGGACACAGTTAAACAGGCAATGCCCATACTGAGGAAGTACCTATGCCAGCCTTGGGGCACAGGTGAGGAGACCCAGGCTTGGGGCTCAGGAAGTCTCAGCAGAGACCTGAGGATGGATAGAGGGAGCTGGTGAGTGAAGATGGGCCGGGAACCATGTTCAGACAGAGGGAGTATTGTTCATGTCCATCATTAAAGCACTTGCAAGCTAGTGTAATTATGCGTACACAGATCTGTCTCCCTCTCTGAGCTGTGAGCTCTAGCAGGCTGGTAAAGTTTCCTGTCCATCTTGTTACTGCAGCTTGAATCCCAGTGCCTGGCACAGTGTAGGGAAGCGTCTGATAAATGTGCCAAATTGATGAACGCACAATAGCAAACAATACACGGGGATTCAGCGCTTGGCTCTGTGACACCTGCAAGATGCAGGAGGCCAAAAGAGGTTGAGGTCACAGAGAGCGGGATGTGGCAAGGACACGGAGGCAGCGGCTGAGCCTCAAGATCAGGAAGATGCTTTCTGCAGCCAGAAGTACTGACTGAACAAGCAAAACCTTCAGACAGGGTTTCTCAAATTCAGAACTAGACTCTGATTACTAACAACTGAGCAAACAAGCTCTTACTAGGCATAAATGCCAAGTCCTCCACTTGAGTTCAAAAATATAATTCCACTTGTCCAGAAAAAAAGACGTTAGGCTTAAAAGCAGGTTATATGAAAAAAGAACTTGTGGGTTTACTTGATGGCAAGCTGTGCATGAGCCCACAGGGGGACTGTACTCAAGGCACAGCTCCCACACCCGCAGTGGCACCACGGGGCTCATGCCACGCTGCAAGTGTAGCACACCTGCAGCCATCTGAGTCAGGACACTACACTGCAGGGAGAGGACAGTGAGGATGGGGAGGAGAAGGTGAGGGACCAGGACTTTCCCACCAGAAAAGGGGAGGCTTAATAGGTCCAGGATAGCCCTGATGGGATCCTGGGAGGCCCATCCTGGAGAGAGATTGTGCATGCTCCAGAGAGCAATGGCGGGCCTGAGAGTGGCAGAAGATATTGGTCTGTGCAGGACAAATGTCCTGGCCTGTAAGTCATTCATAGATGGATGGGCTCCCTGGAGGATGGTTGGCCAGTGATGGGCTGGACAGATTCCTACCCAAGGAGTGAATTGGGCTAAATTACCTGAAAGAGCAAAGAGCATAGGGCTTGGAGTCAGAGAGGCTGAGTTTCTCCCAACTTTGACTCGCGTGACTCTGCATCTTCATTTTCTCATCTGTAACAATATCTGCCCTGCCTTTCTCCCCTTGGGTGTTCTGAGAGTCACATGACATGGTGTATACCAAAGAGCTGTGTAATTGTAAAGTCCTTTGGAAATACAAGGGCTGCTATATTACTTCCTCTAAAGATCCCTTTTGTGAACTGCACCCCAGGGCACTGGCCGCGCATGCTTAGCAGTCTGCCCTCCCTCCTCAGGGAGGCACCACCCCTGGCCTGATCTTCTGAGGCTCAGCACTGACACCCACCCACCCACTGCTTCCCCTCCCGCGCACACACACAACAACGGGGGGCCCTGTGGCTCATCAGTGTTCCGTGGGCTGGAGGCAAAGCTCATCTTCCAGACTTTGGCTCAACCTTACTTCAGTGGTTCACAGGGTGGGAGGTGGGGAAACTGAGACCAGAGGCACTTACACAGAGCAAGGACACAGACTAACAGCCCACCATTCTGGTCTGTCAGCTCCCTCCCTGAGCACTGTCTTTTGGGAAATCAGTCAAGGCACAGTTCATTTGGGTTGACCTGGATGAATCTCAACCACCAGCTGAACACATTAGCTTCAGAACATACTGTTCCCTCCCAGGACCTCAGCTTCCCCTCTGTAAGTGGGAGTGTTGATGTCCTCGGATGAGCCCCAAGGTTCCCAGCCTCTAGTGCACTAGAGTGCGGGCTGTGGAGTGAGGCAGTCCTGAGTGTGATCGCTGGCTTTGCCTCATTCTGGCTGTGTGACCCCAGACAATTACTCAACTTTTCTGTGCTTCCTCAGTTTAACATGTAACGGGGGATAACTGTGCTTACCTGTAGGATCATTTTTGAGAACTAAAAGAGATACTACTGAGAACTTGTTCAACACAGAGGTGCACAGTAAGTGCTTTTATTATTGTCACCATCCTGGGGATCTTGGGACTCTATTGTAACCACAGGATACGGGGCAGCAGGGCAGGTTTTGATGGGGTAAAACTAAGAGTATGGGGTCACTGGGCTGGTAGGTGAGGCGGAATGTACCATGAATGAGGCAAATAGTCTCAGAGAAGAGGGGAGAGGGTCTAGGTAGCTCCCGAGTCATGGGAGTGCAGGTCCCCAATGATACCTCTCAAGTCACAGTTCAGGGTTTCGGATCCCCAAGGTGGGAGGGCACTTCCCGAGTCCTGGGGAGTTTCCAGGATCCCGGGGTCAGAGGCTGGGGGTGGGGAGAGGGGCACTTCCCGAGTCCTGGGGCTCCCAGGCCGGGGGTGGGGTGCGGGCCGGCCTGACGCGCCCTCCCCCGCCCGTAGGCGCGCCGGCGCAGCGCTGGTCCATGCAGGTGCCGGCCGAGGTGAGCGCGGCGGCGGGCGATGCAGCGGTGCTGCCCTGCAGCTTCACGCACCCGCACCGCCACTACGACGGGCCGCTGACGGCCATCTGGCGCGCGGGCGAGCCCTTCGCGGGCCCGCAGGTGTTCCGGTGCGCGGCGGCGCGCGGCAGCGAGCTGTGCCAGACGGCGCTGAGCCGGCACGGCCGCCTCCGGCTGCTGGGCAACCCGCGCTGCGGCGACCTCTCGCTGCGCATCGAGCGCCTGGCGCTGGCCGACGACGGCCGCTACTTCTGCCGTGTCGAGTTCGCTGGGGACGTCCACGACCGCTACGAGAGCCGCCACGGCGTCCGGCTGCGCGTGAGCGGTGAGGCGTGCGGCCGGGGTGGGCGCGGGCCCCGCTTCCTCCCTTCCCTGGCCCGAGGGTTTGCTGGATGCCAGGCGCTGTGCCCGCCGCTGCGATAGCAAGGGCAACCACATCCAGCCCCTCTCCTCCACCCCCGGGGGTCTTAAACCTGGGGGTGATTAAGGGCCACCTGGGAACTTGGCGAAAATGCAGAATCCTGGTCCCAGGGAGGGCTGGGAGGGACCCGGAATAAACATTGTAATGAAGCTCGTAGAGAGTGACTGTCCCGAGTAGGTCGCAGAGAAGGGGAGAGAGAGAAAAACAAGTGGACAATGAGCCTAAATATGGCAAGGGCTGCAATGGAATGTGTGCTACCCGCACTGAACGACACGCGCAGCCTCTCGAGGGGTGCACAAGGAGCCCGCCAAGTGCCCAACAGACTGCTAGACCCAGAGATATAAAGATGCCTGGACCAGGGTCCCCGTCCCTAGGGCAGTGGTTCTCCATTCTGGCCCCAACCGCGCACTGCAACAATAATGACCGCTTAGTGAGCACTTGCTATACAAGGCCAGGCCCTAGACCGAACACCCCAGAAGGATTAATTTGCGATATCTTTCCAATAACACCATAAGGTAAGTGCTGTTAGGATCCTTATTTTACACATGGAGAAACCGAGGCACCTAGAGGTGGACTAGCTGGCTTAAGGCCATACCTGTATTGGGACCCAGACAGCCTGGCGCGCGAGTGCCCACTCCTTCCTCTCCGAGCCCCCCACTCCTCCAGCGCTCGCGCCCGGTGGGCTGAGGAGAGGGGTACCCTTTGCTTTGCCCGCTGGCTCACTGCAGTCTGCTTTCTCGCCCCCTGCCTCCGTGCGCCTTGACCGCCGCTCGGTGACCGTCGCTCGCCTTCTCCTTGAGCAGCTGCGCCGCGGATCGTCAATATCTCGGTGCTGCCGGGCCCCGCGCACGCCTTCCGCGCGCTCTGCACGGCCGAAGGGGAGCCGCCGCCCGCCCTCGCCTGGTCTGGGCCCTCGCTGGGCAACGGCTCGGCTGCCGTGCCGGGTCAGAGTCACGGCCACCAGGTGACCGCCGAGCTGCCCGCGCTGACCCACGACGGCCGCTACACGTGTACAGCCGCCAACAGCCTGGGCCGCGCCGAGGCCAGCGTCTACTTGTTCCGCTTCCACGGCGCCACAGGGGCCTCGGCGGTCGCCCTCCTGCTGGGCGCACTCGGCCTCAAGGCGCTGCTGCTGCTCGGGGTCCTGGCTGTTCACGCCGCCCGCCGCAGTCTAGGTGGGTGCGCTCCAGACCCGGGTGGGCGCGAGGGGCGGGGCCAGGGCTCTCCTGTTAGGAAGACCATCTGGCTGACCACCTGGCATGACACAGCCAGAATGTCCTTTTTGCACCTCTGCATCATCTCACTTTCCTCTCCCTGCATCAAACCCAGCAGGTGGGAACCAGAGTGAGCCTCAATTTCCAATAAGGAAGCTGAGGCTCAGACAGATTAAGTAACTTTTGCCTAGAGCCACAGAGACCCAGAGGTGTCTAGCTAGCTCTGGAGCCGGCCCCTTTACCACAACCCCGTAAATGTAAGGGATTTGTAAGGGTCCCAACCACAAACTTTCCCAAATAGCACCATTCCATTATGTTACAACCAACATCCTGAGGGCCTACTACGTGCTGCATAGACGCTGGGAGTAGAAAAACGAATAAGCGCAGGTCACTGCCCTCCGGATGGGATGCTGAGGAGTAAGCAGATCATTGCAACATGCTGTGAGAAGTGCTCTCCTAGGCCCCAGGTTCTGCAGAAGCCAGAGGACAGTGCCTCTCTCTGGTGGGGCGTCAGGAGAGGGAAGGCTTTACACAAGAAGGGAGGTGAGCACTAAACCAAAAAATACAAGTAGGCATGAGCTGGGAAAACAGAACCAATGGTGTTTCTAGCAGAGGAAACGGCCTGTGCAAAGGTGTGGCAGCTTGAACTAGCAGGGGGTCCTTAGAAAGCTGCCACGTGTCGCTGAACTGCATGGGAAATTCACTCTGTACCCTAGAGAGGAAGGGGGCTTCCCAGAGCCTTTCAGACCTTCCAGGTCAATAGCACTAGCCTCAAGCTCTCCCAGGATGAAATCCAAGATTTGTCACAGTCATCCTGGATGCTGCCTCTGCTGTGGCCGCACTGGCTTTCTTGCCAGTTCTTCAAACTCGCCAAGTATTTTGTGCTTCGGAGTTCCCAGAAAGGCGTTTTTTTCTGTAGGACCACTCCTCGCTCCACTCTTTTCAGTCACCCTCTGGTCATCTTTCGGGTCGAGGCTTCGGTGTCACTGCTTCACACTCTGCTAGTCTGCTGTCTGTGGCACATTTCCTTGAGACCACTTTCCCCTGTGGGGGGGGGTGGGGTGGGCGGCAGGCATGCAGGCTGGAGGCAACAATGGAGATTTATGCCTCCTCTCTCTCTATCCCTCCCACAGAGCATCTGGCCACCCAGGGCACCCCTCCACGGTAAGTGCACTCCCTGCCTTCACCCCACCCCACCCCATCTAGTCCCCATTGACCAAGTGTTACAGGCTTCTCAGGGCAGTGACATGAGGAGAAAGAACAGGCAAAGGGACCGGGCTGGGGCCTTTTCTTTGCTAATTTACTGCCACACCAAGGCTCCTGAATCAGAAAGCAGACTGTGATTCAGTCATATAACAAATGTTTATTGAGTACCTACTACGTCAGACACTGGTTTGAATGTTAAAGACAGAGCAAAATACCTGACCTCGCAGAACTCACATTCCAACGTGGAGCATTTTAATAAACACATAAGCAAGATCATCTTAGACTGTAAAATAAGAGCTGAAAAGGAAATGGACATGGTGGTGAAGCAGAATCCCTAGTGACAGGGTGGCCACTGGGCTCCTTTAGATCAGTATGTTCTGAGGGCATGACATTGAGGGGACCTGAAGACGGAGGCTAGGGCCTGGGGGTGGGGGCGATCCAAGAAGGGGAAAGGCTGTAGAAAGGCGCAGGTGAGACCCAGGAAGGAGGCGGGCATGGCTGGAGCGTGGGACACAGGGAGGGCAGGCACACTGTGGCAGTTGTTCTGAGTGTGACAGGAAGTCACCAAGTGGTTTTAAGCAGATGAGTGAACAAGAGGGTCTGGGAGACCTGGGAGGAGGCTGCTGGCAAGGCCGAGGCTGTCCTGGCCCCTTGGTCACAGGCAGCAGGGGGAGAGGTGGGAGAGGTGGGAGAGCCGTGGGCAGCACGCTGTGAGGCAGGAGCCAGGATGCCCAGGGATAGAGCCCGAGCCCTGGGTGCCATTACTGGGATGCAGAGGGGAAAAGAGAGTAGGTGAGGTGTCAGGATCATGCAAAGTATGGTTTGACATTTAGGTTTGAGATGGCCATTAGAAAGTCCCAGGAGAGAATCAGGAAGGAGGTCAGGCCTGGAGATATCAGTCTAGAGGTCAGGGACATGGAGATGGTTTTGGAGCCTCATACGAGACCCCTTCAAGAAGGGAAAAACTGTGCAGTCTGGATGCTGTCACTCATGGCAGCCCCTCCCTGCTCCTGATTCTGCCCCTGACATTGCTGGTCTCCAAGCCCTGCTGGTTGTACCCCACAGCCCCTATCTCATCTCCCCTTCCTGGCCCATTGCTTGGGTACAGTGTGGGCAGTCAGTACCTCCCCTCTGTATCGGGTGGTCAGTCAACTTTTTCCTGTCTGCAGGCCCCAGGCTCAGGAGTCCAGTTATGAAAATTTGAGTCAGATGAACCCCCAGCGCCAACCAGCCACTGCGTGTTCCCCGTTAGGCACCGTTCGGCCACCAGCATCCATTTGTGCGCTGTGAGGAATGAAGACGGGTGTGAGGCTCCTATAGCCCTTCTTGTTTTTGAGCACCTTGGCAGCCCCTAGCCAGGCGACACCCGAGGGCATTGGACCTTGATCACAGAGGTTCAGATGGTCTCCTACAGGACATCTGTCTCGGGGCCCCATGATACTTATGCCAGTGGGGCCGCAGTTTGAAAGAAGGTGCATGTACATGTGGGTATGCACATGTGAGCCTCAGCCTGAAACGTCTGAAAAATTCCCCTCACTCTTCCTTACCTAGAACACCATAGTCAAGCAGACAGGAAACTGGTCAGAGGGTCTGGAGGCCCAGCTTCCATTCTACTCTGACACCAACTTGCTGTATGGACTGGGACACTTTCTTCACATCTCTGGGTCTCATTCACCCACTGTTGAATATGGACAATAACATTCTTCTCTCCTGGCTGGTAGGACTATGAAGATCTGAGAAAATAACAGATGGGAAGGGGCTTTGGAAAGTACAAAGACATCTGCAAGATGTGTGACCTTTGGATGTACAGAGTCCTTGGATAAGTGTGGCACCCATATCAACCTTGCAGAGAACAGGTTATAGAGAGTAAGCCTGGGGCTGGGGATGTGCAGACCTGCGGTCAGAGGAACATCAAATCCTGGAAACTCAGCAGTACAGAGAGGCCTGGAGTCCTGCCTCCTGGGTCTCCACTGTGACTGTTCCACCCCTCTGCTCACTTCTCAGCACATTGGCTGCTCCACACTGCCTTGAGCTGGGACTCCTGAGAAAAGGAAACCAAACACTCATCATCTCAAAGCATCTACGAACCACTGCCTCAAGGACTGAAAACTGGGAGACCTGAGGGGAAGTCTGGGCTGCAGGGTCCTCAAGGGTAAAGCAGTGACAGCTGTGACCGCTTTGCACGACCTGCATCTTCCCAGGATGTGCAAAGTCCAAAAGCACTGGCAATTTCAGCCCATTTGCCCAAGTCTAGGCAGGCTGACTTTGGGGGTGCTGCCTTCTCAATTTATACTTCAGTGTGAATGTGTTGATCATATTAGCTCCTGGGAGAGGAAGGGTGCCTGGGACTCTGGTGGGCTGGCAAGAGATAAAGGGATAGAGGGTAGGGAACTAAAGAGGCCACGATGCTTTTCTGGGGAGATGGCCCAAAGGTTGAGAGATCTTCACAAGTTACTAAGCAGGACAGTACGTTAAAAGGCTTCTCTCCTTGCCAGAGCCTTCTCCAGGGCACGTTTGTGATGGCAGCTCATGGTTGACTTGGGATCCAATCAGAAGCCTGTCTGAGCTGTTAAGAGGTCAGAGGAGTTGGCAATTGTACCTCCTTGTACAGGGATACTCCTGGACACCTTCCTGGAGAGTCCTGTGTCACCAAGGAAGAAGTTAAGGACATAAGAGTAATGTGTGTTGGAACATCTGCTTGGTCTTTGAGGCCAGTGGCACAGCCAAGAAAAAATGTGATATGAATTATTCCTTATGTGTCTGCTTTATGCTAGGAATTGGGCAAGCTGTTCAGGTATACAAACATGAATAAGGCATGTGTGTCAGTCAGGGTGGGCTAGGCTGTGCTATGATAACAAACCCCAAATCAAAGCTACATGCACATCACAGATCAGCAAGGTGGTCTTTGCTCATTGTTGTTACTTGGGACCCAGGGATCCACCATCTCTAATGTTGTGGATTTCTGGGTTGGAGGTAAAAAAGCTCTGGAGGGCCTCCCACTTGTGCTCATAGTTCATTGGCCAGAAGAAGTAGGTAGGGGCTCTGTGGGAGCACATAAAATGGTAAGGCTTCCTGGAGAAGGGGAGGACACATGGAGATGCTGCAACATTGGCCGTGCAAACAGGGGAAGCCATGGCAGAGAATGGAGGTTGGGAGGCAAAATAAGGGCATTCTGAGCAGAAGGGACAGTGTGAGCAAAGACCCTTTGTTTTGGACACAGCATGATGTTTAAGCAGTAGTAAGTTCCAGGGTTTAGTACCCCATACCTTGTCCTCCACAGCCTATCCCAAGTCCTGCCTGCCAGTGATCTCAAAGGGCCCCCAGAGCTGAAGATTGCCCAGGAGAGTCCTCGTGGAGACATTGGCCCCACACTTTCACCAGAAGCAGCTGTGACCTGAAGGTTGAGGAGGAGGGCGGGGGTGGGGTAAAGGAAACTAAGGACACAGAGGGAGGGAAAGTGGAGGAAGTAGAATGAGGGCCCTTAAGAAATATTAAGGAGGAAGCAGCAGAAGACAAGTCAACCAGGGAAGGCTGGGAGATTGCAAGGGAAATCTGGCCTAAGCTACAAATTTAAGGGTATATTAAAACATGGTGTCCAGGCCAGAGTCCATTTTGGTTTACTATGACCAGGAAGGTGGGTCTGTTTCCTAAGAAGGTTTAGGCAAACGAAGTCCAGGAGGAAAGAGGTCTGTCTTCAGAAGAAGAGCAATTTTTGGAAGATCTGAGCTCCTTCATCCTTAGATGAAGACCTTTTCTGAGTTGCCTTATGGCAGCATGGACCACCTCCAAGTGGTGTTTCTTTAGGGGAGTGTCCCTACAAAAATGCCTACTGGTCTGGAGATGATGAACTTGATTCCTACTCTAAAAGGAGGTGGGACAATGTGCCACTTTCCCACCCTTAAGTCTTGTGGCTCTATCTGGAAAAAGAAGCCACACCCAGACAAGGATGGGGAGGCACATCCCACATTTAAAAGGTCCTGTCCCTGGGGAATCCCAAACTGATGTTAAACCCAAATTTAATGTGCAGCCCTCCTACCACACCTTGGCACATTCAAGGTGTCTTACAAATGTTAATGAAATTAACACTAAAGAGGAACTGCCTGGCTTCCCAATGCTGAAGGTGGATTTCTCCAGCAGAACTTGACCAAGCTCAGGTTACACTGGCCTCCAGATAGCTCTCCCCTCCCAGAGGCACCCCCAGCCCCCACCCCGTCACAACTCAGGCTGGGAGCTTCTGTGCAATTTTATGGTTCTCTTCCTACCAAAGTTGAGGTGACATGACAGACCTGAGGGAAGCTCTCTTGACTTCTCTGGGATCACCAGGTGGCCTCCTGTCCATGCCAATTCTTAAATGCCCAAGTTATAAATTCTCTTTGAAATTAGAGGCCTTGCCCATTATAAAGAAACAGAATATTCTACCCATTACAAGCTTTCTAATTTAAAACTTTTCTTAGTGTGGTTTATGTATGAAAAGACCAACAACCAACTTGCCAAAAGCAATGAGACAGGCCTGCCATGTTGTAAATTAAATTTGAACCTCGTTTATTTGCAGAATTTTACTTAACCCATTCTCATTTTTTCCTATTTCTCACCATTATATAAAAACTCATACTTTACACAAGTACATAAAATGCTGAATATTGCACATTTAATGACCAAAATAAAGTTGTGGTTTTTAAAGTGCACACTAGACATGTAGGAAGGAAGAATTGAACACACTTAAAAAGTGTTTGTCTCCACATAAGTCATTTTAAACCATTTGAAAGAATAAATTCTAACTCTCAATGCTCAATGAAAGATATCTGTACATTAAAAAATAAGTACAATAAGTATAATAAACATAACACTTCTTCGTGATTTCATTATCTCAAAATAGGATTAGTAGTTTAATTTTCAAGTTATTGTCATCAGGAAGCAGGAACCCATCCAGAGTGAAAGAAATTTCAAACACAGAGCTGCTGCAGGACACATGACGCCTGAGGCAGCCTAGAACCCAGAGTATGCTCATGGACTAGAACAAAGCCAGCACTAGTGCCTGGCTGTAAGGCGATAACTGTCCCCAGCATGCAAATGGAAGAGCACAGAAGGGAACGCTATTTTTAAAAGCGACACGTGCTTATTTCCCAACATCGTATTCTCCATTTTGCTTAATAAGACAAAGTTAACTGAGCAGAAAAACAATCAGCTACTACCTCAAAATAAGATGTAAGTTGGCCCCAAATGAAGAGCAGGCAGTAGTAAAGGATCGAGTGCAAAGTGCCTTATTGTTAGGCCCATCCTGCAGATATGGCATGAGACTGGTCTTCAGCAGCAACGTATTAAATTGAGGTCTGGAATTTGAAATTGCCACTAGTTTAATATGTCAACCACAAGTCACAGCTACTGAAAGCCAGTGCAACCCAAGTGTCCACACTGGTGTGACTGTCATCCCAGGCCAGGGACAGCATAAGGCAAGTGAGGCACCAAGGGCACAGGATGTGACAAGCACCCTCTCTTGGCACCTGCAAGCATGTACCTGCTTGAATGTGTGCCCTAGGTGTCTCACTCATCTCGCCATAGTCCTGGCCTGCTCAGCCTGGGCACATCCCTTTTAGGATAACATGGATTAAAAGTGCAGCCCTGTTGGACACGTGTGGAAGAGGACTAACTGGAGACATTGGGGCATTTAGCCTGAAGAGGACTAAGTGGTGGGGAAGCTGGTGGGGGCAGGAAGTGACGAGAGCTAAGAATGTCTGAAGATCTGTCATGAGGGAGTAGGAGAGCAGCCCAGCCTGGACAGCTGCAGGCAGAACCACAACCAATAGGCAGAGCTGCCAGGAGGCGCTCAGCTCGGTGTGAGCAGAACTACGGATAGAGCCCGCCAGTGGCAGCCTGGGCTTGCCAGCAGGGGCTGAACTACCAGTCACTGGACGGGGCAGAGGAGAGGCTGGAGGATCCCTGCCGAGGGAGAGGTGGACTAGATGACTTTTAATGCCCCTTCTGGCTTTAAAAGTCTATGATTCTAGGATATTTGCTACCTGTTCCAGAATGATTTTAGGAATAGAAACCCAACGAAAGACTATTATTCAAAAGGAAGAAGAGCGTAAACACTATTGACTTGTACAACATGGACACACTGATTTGGGCTGTCACTTGGATGAAGGTAGTTAGGCTGGTCTGTGGGTTTTCGTTTTCTGGACTAGCCTTCCCCCAACCTCAAAGAACTGAGAGACCAGGCACAACCCCAGGGAGGTAGAGGTGGCCAAGCCAACCAAATGCTCATGAAACTGAGAAACGAGTCATGCTTTGGAGCTGAGGTCAGGAGTGTGTAGCAGCTTGGAGACCAGGTACAGGCGAGTCCTGGCTCCACCGGCTACTGCTACACTGTGCAGACACATCCAGCAGGACCTCTCCTGTTTAACATCC
Source organism: Cynocephalus volans (assembly GCF_027409185.1). Lineage (NCBI taxonomy): Eukaryota > Metazoa > Chordata > Mammalia > Dermoptera > Cynocephalidae > Cynocephalus > Cynocephalus volans. Next base: position 41,245,337 of record NC_084472.1, read on the forward strand.
TGTGCCCTCCAGCTTTCTGCCCTTCACTTGTTCTAGTTAGGCGGTGGAACGGGGAGATGGGGAACCAAGTCTGCTTCTGTGACCCATCTGTGCATTGTAGGGTGGGGAGTGATGAATGGAGAAGCAAAAAGGCACTTTCCATTGAGATCAGAACACTGCCTCCCCCTGCTCCCAGGAAGCTGCTGGACAGCCTTATCAGAGCCAGATACCACTGTGCAGGATGGGCCAGAGTGTGCAGCAGTTCACCTTCCACACTGCTCGGCCCACGAGGCAGGCCTTGGCCTTGCTGGATCCCAATATCGACATGCAGCACCCATCCCTTTCTCTGAAACTGCAGCCCTGCGCTCTCTGGAGGCCAACAGTTTTTTCAAGCAAAGGCTTGTTACTCCTACAAGTCAAGGGCAGGTTTGTCCATCTGCTACCCTTCTCTCCCAGGGGGCCACAGCAGTGTTGTCATGATCTCAACTATCTCAGTATCTTTAAAGCTTTAGCTTCTTGCAGGAACCTAGGAGATGAGTAAACCTTTAATGTTAAGCATGAAGGAGTTAAAGAGGAAGCACTTTTCCTGACCATCTCTGGTAATCAGGTTACAGTGTCAAATAAATGAGATGACATCAGGCATAAATGTCTACATCAATTTTAACTGAATACAAGACTGCGGGATAGCCCTGTAATTCAGATTCTTATCAGTGATAACCAAAGATTGATTTTATTTTTCATAATTTTTACAGACTAAATAAATTATAAATATTATAAACTTCTAAAGTTAACAAATCATAATTTTCTTTAAAATGTACATACTGTCACTCAAAAAATTCACATTCTAGGATATCGATAATTACATCCTCCTCAAAGAAAACAGCACACAAAATATTTCCTGTCATAAAGTCAGTGCTGCCAAATCAGTCAATTAAACTGTCCACAGCTTCTAAAATTTTCTTATACACAAGATGAGAAGATGACTGATTTTGAAAGTGGAGAGAAGCAAATACAAGGCATTCTGAGACATGTCCCTCTGAGATGGACACTTTGTGGCCTGCAAAACTCACACTGAACATGGATGTTCTTTATCAGAGCTCCAAAGCAGTTCAGCGAAGCAGAACTCTTCTGTCCAACTAAAAAAGTTCAAAATAAAGCTCTCCTACAAATTTCCCAATGTTGGAAGCACTCCAAAAGGATGTTTGAGAAGCAATTATCACTCTGGTAATGGTATCTCTTTCCCTCTACTAAAGGCTCTTAGTGGCTGTTTAGACATTTTTAGGTAAATACTCCTGGACTACAGACAACCTTCAGACAAAGACACATTATGTAAGGTAGACAAAACCCATTTTGAGCCAATAGAATTATAAATATGATGACAGAAGTCAAATTGCTAATTCCTGGGGGAAATAACATGAGCAAGAAGATGAAAACAGAACAAGGCAATGTTACAGACAGGCTTTGGTAATGAATGAACTGTTAGCAACAACAGAAGGCATGTGGCCACTGAGAAAAAGCCAAATTTCTGTAATTCTCCTGACCTGACCCAGTTTCCGTGGACAAGTGTTTCAGCAGGTCCACTAGCTTCATTCAAGTTTAAATATGGAGTGAAGAAACAAGCAGAGAATAGAGAACCAAATCTTCAGGCTGTCTATCTCTCTACAGTGGGGCCTTCAGAGACCAAACTCGGTGTCTATGAAGAGTTGCAAACCGAAATGTCGAAGGGGCAGAGTAAGTGATGTGAGGGATGGCTGGGGGTAGAACCCGAGGGTCTGTAGGGACTCTGGTGACTGCAGAGTCAGCCCTGACTGCACTCCCCGCAACGTGAACCAAACAAAATACATCTGTGCACAGCATGCCCATCACAGACTGCCAGCGTGCCACCCTGATTCAGAGAGGTAGCTCCTTTATGAGGACTCATGCTGGATGGAGATGGACTCGTCACAATCTCTGCTGTGCACTAAAGTCAGGATCACATGACTCACTTCATTCAGCATTTTTAATCTCCCTTCTGAGAAAAATAACATAATACTTTTAAGCTGATCTTATTTCCCCACATTTGACAAATGTAGAAATTTTTCAAGTTGACTTTTTTACTTGGAGGAACACAAACAGGGTTGAAAGCAAGGGTTCTCCGTCACTCTTAAAACAGTCAGACCTGGCACAGGAGTCTTGACATTTAACTAAAACAGGGGAGGCAAAAGTTGAGACATACAAAGTACCCCATCTGGAGGTCCTGTGACAGGACATTCAGCAACTGTGGGTGGCTCTGTACCCAACTGGAACTTAGCAAGTTTCTCTTGAGGATAGAACATAAAAGCTAAAAAGTCTCTGGGAAGTTTTAAGAGCTAAGAAACACACACACACACCACACCACACACACACACACACACACACACACACACACACACACACACACACACACACACACACACACACACACACACACACACACACACACTCCTCTCTCTCTCTCTCTCTCTCTCTCTCTCTCTCAAAATGCCTCTGGGAAGTTTTAAGAGCTAAGAAACACACACACACACCACACCACACACACACACACACACACACACACACACACACACACACACACACACACACACACACACACACACACACACACACACACACACACTCCTCTCTCTCTCTCTCTCTCTCTCTCTCTCTCTCTCTCTCTCTCTCAAAATGCCTCCCGACTTGCATCTCAGTCAACTGCCTACTCCGTGGCTGAACTGAGCTCTGCAGCAAAATCAAGTATAGTTCCTCATGCAACAGCAAAGTTACATGTAAACATAAACGGCACCGGGGTTCCAAGAGCTTCAGTGGGACTATCGTATGTTGTCCAAATAATGCACTTCTGGGTAGAGAGAGTTAATGAGAAGAGCCAGGAAGCTTTTCCCATCTTGGAGGCAATGGCCAGGATGTTTTATAAATTGGGCAGCTTGCAATATCTGATCCTGGTATTCGACATACTGCTTATTTGATGTCATGGATTCAAGAGTGTTCAGAGCCTAAAAGACATGGAAAAAGAGAAGGTTAACTCCATAGATGCACATACCTTGATTACCAGAGCACATCTAACATTATTATATCTGGTTCAGCTGTGAGCCTCAAGGGAAGAAAGCACACAGAACTGGAAGTAGGAGTCTGGAAGCAGGCACTGATGAACTACAACCCAAAGGAGTCCAGCAACCCAGCTTCTCTGTAGCCTTCCACATTACATCCAGCCTTTCCTCTTCTTGACGCCAGCTATTTCCCGATCCTTCCTTGCCAAGAGTCACTGCTGTGGAGGCTGGTCTTACTGCTGGACTCCTGATCTGCCGTGCCCATTTCTGAAGCCTGCCTTGGTCTTCTTCTCCCCTGTCCCACCTGTGGGGTCCTCTCCACCAATCATCTGCTCCCTCTATTCCTAAAGTCCAACTGGAAATCACAGGCACCAGCTGCATTTCCATGACACCTGTTTGACTTGCTATTGGGTTTGTTCTTAGGTTACAAAATAATGTCATATTAAAGTGTCTAACTAAATGGAATTCTGAAGAAACCAGTTGCTAAGTGCTGCTGAGTGTAAACAACAAGGTCAACAAGCATAAAGCACAGACCAAGTTCCTTCTGATTCCATCTGACAAATGGCACAGAATCGATGGAAGAAAACGTTCCCATACCCCTCTTCTGAGGAATAAATAAAAGTATTATTTGATTCCAAAATTTTAATTTTTCCTTCCTTCATAGCAGGAGAAGAGAAGGAGAAGAGACTGTATATGGAGGGGGAAAAATAATCAGAACAGTAGTTCTTGGGGGTAGGGATTTTGTTACCAACTGCACAAGCTCATCTACTCCAAGGATTCTGAACACATTCCCCTCCCCACTGGGGCACACCCACCACACCCTCCCTTCCCGTTTATGGGAACCACTGCAATGGAGAATATATATTAAAAGATGGAATTTGCTTAGTTCAGAGAACAAGGAAGAAGTAGATTTTTGAGGATGGTAAATGAACTGGAAGCCTAGAAATAAATTACCAGGCATGCTATAGATATAAGTCTTAGAGTTAAAAATAAATAACTTGAAGGGATTTTGGTACCAAATTAAGAGCTCTATGAACAGAATTTAATCTAAGAACAGGAATCAATGGAGACAGGTACTCCCATGAACCATGGTGTCCCTCTGTCTCTCTCCTCCTCCCTTTCTTTTGTTTAAATTTAGTCCCCAAAATGGTCCACTTTGACAGTTTGCCTAGGACTAATCATTTTATAAAAAGATGACATTTTTCAAGTCTGAAAATTCTGATGACAAGTTTGCATAAGACATGCAGGGAGTCATCACTGTAAGTCTAAAGAAGTGCAGGCAAAGAGAGGCAGGGCATGGGTGAGCTGTGGCCACAGCTAAACGCATTGAACACCTCTCCAGTATTTCCTGCAATGCATCTCACTGACTTCACAACCCGCCCTTGGAAGACTCATCTGCCCACCCAAGATGTTTCCTGTAAGACAACAGGGATTCAAACAGCAGTTGTCTAGTCAGTGAGTGACAAGTATCAGGTATTTTATAAACTGAGATCCCTGTGAAGAACCTGCCAATCAAACCATCTGATCCTTGCTCTTAATAACCAAGAACTCACATGGCACGTAGCTGGCTTAGACATTACAAAGCTGCACAAGAAGAGGAGCTGTGGGGTCTAAGTTCTTACCACTTGACAGAGACACTCCCGTGGAGTGGCATGTGGGGAAGCCTGGAGCCACACTGGCCAATTTGCGGGCTCCCAGCCCCCAAGTTACTAGCTATGTGATTTGGGACAAATTACTTAGTCTCTCTCTGTCTCTGTTTCCTCATCCATGAAACCAGGATAATAACAACCCTGTAGCATAGGAACTATTATTATGAGGATTAAATGAACTAAAAATTTAATTCATTAACATGAAGTGAGTTAAAACTTAGCACAGTGCCTGGTATGTAGTAATCACTCAAGAATGCTAGCCATCACTTCATACTGTGAACCTCAGTACCTGGCTGGCCTTACAGATGAAAAACAGAGTTATAGGAATGGGACCACTGCCACGTGGCCTTCCAGGTTTTTAGAACAGTTATTTCTCACAGCTACCATTTTGTTTGTGTTAGGTTATTCCAGCATCAGCCAATAGTGGTCAGCCTTCAGACTCACAAAACAGGAACTACTTCGTTGGTTCCAAGTTACAACTCAGCTAATTTCCATTCATCTCAACTATGGCCGCATCTTCTGCACTAGCCCTTGGCCCCAGCCTGTGGCAGGTCGGTGCATATTCACGCTCATCAAAACCAAGTTCAATCCTAGACTGGCTTGCCCATGGCCTTACTTCTTCTACAATGATAGTAACAGTGATCCAGGCAAGTGCCTATAAAAATAGCTTTAAAATCTGAGGTGGGCACATGTGGTACCCATTTTCCAATAAATAGAGCACACAAAAGAGAACACTGTGCTACCAGAGAGAATCATATCATGGTGTGTACAGGCTACAGCTGCCACCTCCCCACCTTCTGGGGAAGCTGTGCTGGAAAACTTCTAACCCAGTAAATCTGTTTTTACTGACCTGCTGAGCTTTTGGGGTCAAATGTAATTCAGAGCCAGGCTTCAAACGGATCTGATCTTCTGCAGGAACCTGAACTGAAAGGAAGGCAGCCATGCCTCGGGCAACCACTCGGAACCTGAGGTGTTAGAGAGAAGTCAGAAGAAGTAAAAGACTATTAAAGGAAGCATTTAAAAATAAACACCATATTTTCTATTTAAACAAAAAACAAACAAGATAAACAGAGATCTACTGTGTTGTTAGCCTCTTCAGGAAAATCTTAAATATGATGTAGAAGGAGCTTTAATTTTCCCTTCAATTACCAACCAGACAATGGATGCATAATTCAGGTTCAAGAATGATGGTGTTGGCAAAGATGTGGAATAACTGGCACCCTCATACATTGCTGGTGGGAATGTAAATGTGCAGGTGCGAATGTAAACGTGCAGGTGCTATGGAAAACAGTTTGGCAGTTTCTCAGTAAGTGAAACATGGAGTTACCATATGACCCAGAAATTCCGTTCCTGGGTATATACCCAAAAGTGAAAATAGATGTTCTAACAAAAACCTGTATGTGAATGTTCCTAGCAGCATTATCCACCATAGCCAAAAGGTTGAAACAATCCAAATGTCCATCAGTTGATGAATGGGTAAACAAAATGTAGTATATCTGTACAATGGAATATTACCCAGCCATAAAAAGGAATGGTATAATGATACATGCTACAACATAGATGAACCTTGAAAATTTTATGCTAAGTAAAAGAAGTCAAACCCAAGAGGTTGCATGTTATATGATTCCATTTATATGAAATGTCCAAAATAAGATTTAATACATAAAGTCATAAAGTCAATTAGTGGTTGCCAGAGACCAGGAGGAGAAAGGAATGGAAGTGACCGCTTAATGAGTACAGGATTTCCCTTCGAGGTGACGAAAAGAGTCTGGAACTAGATAGTTGTGATGGCTGTAACAATATTGTGAATGAACTAAATGTCACTGAATTGTACATATTAAAATGGTTACCATGGTAAATTTTAAGTTATGTGTATTTTACCACAATTAAAAAGAAAAGAATAAAAGCACCTGATTTGAGCAAAAGACACATAAGCCAAATTTAAGTGAAACAAAATCATACAGTCCTGCTAAATTCTACCATGAACAAAGAAGCACGATGTTAACTGGTTTGGAATGAGTGGTTCCCAAAGCTGCAACAACATGAAGAGCTATTCCACAAGAATGCTGACATCAGAATGGTATGAGATCCCTTTTCAACACTGACATGGGCTTGAAAAGAAAACGATGATATAAATTAAGTGTTACAAGATAAAATGGGAGGCTAATAACAATCCTTTCATGCCTTGGGATTTTTAGCAACAAAAACCTAGACTCGTTTCTTAATTACGCTTCTTACCAACTGACTTCAACCCATCTCCACTAGACTGAGTCTCTCACAGGTTCTAGATTCCCCTGAACTCACAGCATGATTATCAAGTGCCTGCAATGAAGCAGCTAACTGGGGTATTTTAATCTAATCTCACACATCATCACTGGCTAAAAACCAAAAAGAAATCAGTAGTGTAGTCAGGTTACAAAGTGAAAACACAAGAGATACGACTAAAAAAAATACTGTTTGAACATAAAGTTGTTTTAAAGTGAGGAAAAACAAACATGCTTTTTATAATACAGAGATGTGATCAGGCTCTGATTTTTTTTCCTCAATCTTTTCAAGAAACCTAGTCCCTAAGTCGAAAAACGACTCAAGTATCACAACCTCTAAGTAGGTGCAAATATTTGAGACCTATTTAGAATAGAAGTGGTAGGGGCTTCTTCACCTGTTAGACAAGGGCGACTTCCGGCCCAACCCGATTGCCCCCAGAATCCCAGAGCTGACCCTCTCCTCGGCCACGAGGCTCTGCCTGCTCTGAAGCATGAGCAGAATTCGAATGATGGATTCTGTAAGGATCGAGTCATTCTGCTCCACCTGAATCAGGGACAGCTGCAGGACTTGGTGCCACCACAAAAACAGCTTTGCTTCTTCCTGCACGGAGCTGGAGGGAGGCACCAGAAGAACATAAAATTAGAAGTGGATTCTTCCCACTCCCATTTAACTGAAAGTCCACATTCGAGTTTTAAGTATAGGAGACATTTCACACTTGAAAAGCTTAGGCTAATACGTGATAATGTCAATAAAGCAATGGGATAGTAACAGCTACCATTTATTGAACACTTACTATATATAAGGCACTGGGTATGGGTTTTATGTTCTTACAATTAATCCTCATAAGAACCCTATGAGGTAGAGATTTCTTAACTGATAAAGAAGCTGAAGCTTGGTGCTTCAAAATGCTTACTTTAGGAAATAAAAAACCTGCTCAGAAAATTGGCCCATCAAAGTAAGAATTTTTCCAAAATAAGTGTCACTGTACCTCATAACCTTGTTTGTTTTTATGCACCACTTGGTTCTGTGTACTTAAATACATGCTTACTTAAGCCTTAAGTTCCAAGCTAACCAAATGCAGCAAGTTTGATACAATGGCCAGAAGGACGATACCTTGGATACACCTGTTCCAACCACTTGCTTAAGATGAGCAGCACTTTCATTTCGTTCCTCAGCGTTTGCTCACCATTTAAGCACTGAAGCAGGTAGACATAAAGAGTCAAGTAACTGCCAAGGGCTAGGCACTCCTGCAGAAATTCTTCTATGGTGAGCTCAGGAACTTGAAGGGACACCAGAATGGGGCCCCATCCTAAATTTTGATTGAGAGAGCCTAAAAAAAGAACACCAAGAGGAGACATCAATATATAAGAAAGAATCAAATTATTTAACTACTCTAATGAATTGTTTCACTTTAAGCTGTACGTCAAAACAACATTTCTCACATTAGCCCTAGAGGCCGCAAAAGTGAAATGTACCTTGGGGCTTAGACTGGAGAGCCCTCAAGCTAGATGCCTGTCTCCAGGCTAGGGGTAAGAAATCAGAATTTGGAGCAGTGTATTTATAAATCACCTTTCTCAACATTATTATGATCATTAAAATCACATGTAGATACTGCCTATCTGAGTCATCTAAGAGTTTTATCTAATACCATTTTAAAGTATGTATGAATAATTATGCTTTTCCAAGGGAAATTGTTATCACTGTGTGTCATAATTATTTTTGCTTATCAAAGCTCAGTTTGACTCATAACTCAATGGCAAACTTTTGATTTTAATAACAAGCAAATATGGAACAGGAGTGTTATCTTAATAGTTCTTAACTCTTTGGGAAGAGTGAGGGTGGGGTGACACAGTGACATGCACAGCACCTCATGGGTGGACATGGACTGTTCATGGGTTGTCAGGACAGGACAGATGACAGGTTATGTGCACTTCCTGGATCTTCACTTTAATATACTTCTTTCTCTCCCACTGTCTGCAGTATAATGTCTACCTGGATATCAGAGCTGAGAAGTGCTATTCTGAGCAATTCTTAATCAGACCAGGTTGTTTACAGAATCTGAAAGTTTAGAGGCAGGAAATAAGGAAGATTAAATGGGGGGGTCAGGGGGACATGGGAGTGACCCCATCATAATAGTTTAAAAGGTGTGACGGAAAGCAATAAATGTACTTTTATGAAAATTTGTTTTAACAAAAGTGATGAAAACAGGGAAAATTAACATCACAGAGCATTATTATATAGATTCTGGTTTATACCATTTGTTTTGAGGACTCTGACTTGGCCGGTGACTTAATGCAATTTGCCTATCACAAAAGGGTTGGTCTGGTGCTCAAAAAACAATGTAAAATGAATTAGAGATTTTCTTCCTTGAAACTTGATTGTACCAACAGACATATCATAGGTTCTTATGCTAACTGCAGATCTTTATGAAAAAGACAAAATATATTCTGAAATATCAATAACATTTACAGAGCAGAAATTAGAATGGTACAGTTTCCTCACTAGGAAGGGTCTGGAAAGATATCTCCTGATGACAAAGCTTTAATCTTTCCTGGAAAATACCAATATAATGAGAGCATAAGATGACATCCTCTCTTACTTTCTTTGAAATAGGCAGTGATGCAGGCTTCTGCAGTCTCAGCCATGTGGCGGACAGAAGCCAGGCTCTGGCAGGCTGCTGTTAAAAGGGGCAGCACCACCAGCCCATGCACTTTTTGGCCAATCCATGTCCGGATACTGCCCCGAAGGAATTCTGCCGTTGGAACAGTCGCATTGTTCATCATCATTAGGACTTCCATAAAGAGGCTGCTGAGGGCCATGTGGCGCATCTGGCTGTCCATGTCTGCAGGGGAACACAGACACACTAGAGAAAGGCTGCTGGAATGGTGATAGGAATGTGATCAAGAGAACAACAGTGCTTCAATCTTAGCTGCTCTCTGGCAGATTTTACAATTCTAGTGGCTGATCGCAAGGGACCAATAGGAAAGCCTTGCACGGTGTTTTAGCTTTTACGGATGGGATGTGGCACATAAGTATTTTGTAAGAGCAAAAGTAGAAGCTACTATGATTTCCCTGGGTACAGCAGTGTGGTAGATCAGTACCTTAATAAATAGACATACATCAAGCTGCTGTGAAAGAGTAACTAATTTACCAGAACACACCTAATCAGTCCTTATTTTCCAAACTTTGCTCATGTAAAACCAAATACATAGATACTGGCAGTCACTTGGTAAACTTGGTAAAATTAGCAACAGTATTCCCCACCCTCTCCACTACCATTGCCAATGCTGCTGATATTCTAGGGTAATTTATACAGAATAAAAGTTATTACTTAAAACTAAATATAAAAGTAAGGGAAAACCTTTTTAAAGGTTCCTAACAGCAGCTCGTTTGTTTCTTTGTTCTTTAAGTATACAGACTGGTAATATAAATGGGTCTTTCAAAAAAGAAGTGGAGGTGAAAGAGTAGAATGCAAGAAAAAGAGCAAATTCATTTTATAAGAGAATTGCAAATGAGTAGGAGAAGGTCGCTGAGGGAGATTCCTTCTTCACATTCAAAGACAGAAAATATATTTCACTGATAGCTAACAGGCATAATTTTTGCCAACTATTGTTTTAGCTCTCCTTGAGTCAAAAGGGGGTGAGGGGGGCAGGGGGAAGTACAGGAGTGACCCCATCATAACAATTTAAAAGGCGTGAAAGGAAGCAATAAATGGACTTTTATGAAAATTCATTTTAACAAAAGTGATGAGAACAGGAAAATTAATATCATGGATCATTATTATATAGATTCTGATTTATACCATTTATTTTGAGGACTATGACTTGCATAAATTTTTTTTTATGGAACAGAACTGTGGCTTTCTCACCACAAGGATTAAGTATTTTCATCAATGGGAACCATAAGAAGTTGGGAGATCTTACTCATCACATCTATCAAAACAAATTCACCTACCTGTCCAGCGCTAAATAAACCCTCACTTAATGTCACTGTAAGACCTACTTATTATCAGGCAGGAATTGAGAGATTAACAGTATATGTGTGTGTGAATATATATTTTTTCATGTATTTCTGTGGGTATAAATATTCTTGGTAATAAAGACCCTATCTCTGAATTTCAACTGAACAGCAATTTTAATTTTATCTTTTTTATGACTCATAGGAACAAATTACTACACTGAGTCTCCTAACAGAATCCAGCCTCTCCTCTTCCTGTTCATCATCAACATGGCCAACAAATGTTTTCCTAAAAACCAGAGCTGATCCTATCACTCTTCTGATTAAGATTTTTTTCCCCTCTCTCTGATCAGCAATTACTCAACCTTCATGGCCCAAACACATATGACCAATTCTAGAACAGTCTCTCCAGCACTGCTTGCTGATTTTTCTTTCTTTTCTAACATTCATTGAGTGTTACTGACTTACCAGGCTGGTGCTAAAACTTTCGCTCTATTATCTCATTCAGTACTTACAATACCTATATGAAATAGGTATAATTATTAACAAGGTTTAGCACCTTTTCATATGTTTGTTGGTCATTTGGATATTTTTCTTTTATAGAATGTCAATTCAAGGGTCTTGCCTATTTTTTTCTACTGGGTTGTCTTCTTTTTCCTCATTTTATCCAGCATGACAATTTTAGTCATTCACATTTAATGTAACTGCTGATGCAGTTGGGTCTAAATTTACTACCTTACTATATGCATCCTATTTGTCTCTCCTATTTTCTACATTCCTTTTTCTCTCTTTTATTTGCTCCTTTTGGATTATGTCTTATTATTCTACTTTTTCCCTTTTAGTTTGGAAGTTAAACACTCTCTTAATATTCTGATAGTGGTTATCCTACAAATTACAACATGCATTCTTGATTTCAAAGTCTAATGTTGATTGGCTCCCAGACAATGCAAGGGCTTTGGAACATTCTAACTCCTTTCACCTTCCCCTCTTTTGCCCTAACTCAGTAAGTAACACATTACCATTATTATTGTTTTGTATTCATATAGTCAGATTTTATTTAGATTTACCCACACGTATGCCAGTTTCATTGTTCCTCATTCTTAGTCTCTTCCTATTTATCTTCTCTTTATTATTTCCTTTCTTCTACAGTTTTTGGTTTTATTTGGCTGGGGTTTTTTTTTTTTAATAATTTCTTATGCTGGATGCTTACCTTATTAACTTTTACTTTTTCAAAAATTCTAACATAAGCATATAAGACAATGAAAGAAAGTCCCACTTTAGCTGCATCCCACAAGTTTTGATGAACTATATTATTCAGTTCTAAATATATTTAATTTCTATTATGATTATTTCTTTGGTTATTACTTAAAAGTTTGTGTCATAATTTCCGACATACTGTATAGCTTTTTTCTCCCCTAGCTATATTTTGTTACTGATTTCTAAGCTCATTACATTGTGATTAGAATATGTAGTCGGTTTGATATCAGTCCTTTGAGGTTGACTGGGTTGAGACTCGCCTTAAACCTATTAAGGGGTCAAGTTTCTTAAATGTTCCACGTGTGATAGATTTTGCATTTTGCATTTACAGGGCATTGCATTTTCCATTTACAGGGCATAGCATTTTGCATTTACAGGGCATAGCATTCTCTATGTATCCATTATATGGAGCTATGCTATTTGAATTTCCTATAGCCTTACTGATTTTCTGTCTACTTGATCTGTCAATTACTGTGACACATGCTAAAATCTCCCACTGTGAGTGAATTTGACATTTCTCTTCCTAGTTCTGCCAATTTTCACTTCCTGCATTTAAACTTCTACAGTTTTATTAGGTACAAATTAGTTTAGAATTATTATATCTTCCTGGTGAATTAAGCCTTTTATCAATTTCCAATGATTCTTTATTTCTACTAGTGCTGATCTCTATTAATGCTTCTTTTTTGTTTATTTTTTGTCATGCAACTTCAGGGCAGGAAAACACACTAGAGATTATCTGGCTGTTGTAATGCTTTCTGCCTTACAGTCCTATTTATCTAATATTAATACATCTAGGCCAACTCCCTATTTTAATATTTGTCTCATATGACCGTCTTATGGAAAGCTTACTGTATCCCTTTGCTTTAGATATACTTCTTATAGAAAGCTGAAAGCTAGATGTTGTTGATTATTAACCTAGTCTAGAGCTGGTCAGGTTGCTCAGTTAGAGCATGGTGCTGATAACAACAAGGTCCAGGGTTTGATCACTGAACCCGCCAGCTGCCAAAATAAATAAATAATCTAGTCTGACAATCTTTTTCTTTTAACTTGAGCACTGGTCCTGACTCTGTTGACTAGTGTTCTGTATAGACTTTTGCTTGTGGTGCCTTTTTTCCTTATGTTTTGTGATTTTTTTTTTTTTTTTTTTTTTTAACCGTGAATTCCTTGGAACTTTGAGGCCTGAGTTGAAGATGAGTTTCTCCAAAGAAGATCTATGGTTGCTTTCTGCCAGATGTCTGCTGGCATTGCCAACCCAAAACTACATTAAGTACAAGTGGTGACAATTTGCTTTATACTACACGGATATTCATAACGAATAAAAATAAATTTTTTAAAAATAGAACTACATTAGCTAAATTCTTAGATTGAGGTTGTGTTTGTTTTGGAAAATCTAGGTTGTATGAATTCTTGCTTCAAAACCACATGAGGGTCAGTTTGTACTTACCAATTTTCAAAATAGATATCATCTTCCCTGCCACAAAGACATCTGTTCCATCACCAAGGCCAAAACAGAAAACTGTCTTTGCTTTCCTCTCATAAGAGCAGGTTTATTTCTAGCTCATTTTCTACAGTAAAGATGTCATCCTGTGGATTATGCATGGGATCTCCTTTTCGGATCCCATCTTAGGTAGGCCCTGGGCTTTTTCGCTTTCCCTAATACCCTAAGAACGGTCAGCAAAAGCCTTCAGGGTGAAAGCCAGCCTCAGTCCTCCATCTACCTTTATGGGTTCCTCCTTTCACTTAGTTTCTAGCCTCACAGATGTCCTTACCTTTTTGCCACTTCATTGGTATAAGTTTAATTTTTGGTTTCTTAAAAACAATTTATCCAGCATTTTTAGTTGTTTTCAGCAGGACAGGCAGTCAAGATATTTAGTTCACCAAACTGCTAGGAGAAGAAGTTCTTCATATAAAGTTTCCTTACAAGTCTACAAGTGATTCTGGAGTGCTTTCCCAGTTAGGTGCCAAAACCCCTAGGATCACTACTTAGAAGGTCTCCTGTTATCTCCTGATAATTAAATACAGTTGTCCAGCTTAATCTTCAGTCCAGTTCACCTCACACCAGCACCTGCCAGTGTCAACCACTCCTCAGGCTCTTAACATTCATGCCTCCCCCAATGCTGAGTGTCCCCGGTGTCTACACATCTGTGACCACTGCTCCCCTGGAAACAGGAATGACCATGTCCTGATCATCTTCCTGATCTCACAAGGCCTTACAAGGAGTTCACTGACTGAATGAATATGTGACTTCCCACTGGTCACTTACCGGGTGGGTTAAAGACAATGATATCATCTAAGAGCTTAGACATCTCCTGTTCCAGGACTGCTAAGGTGATTTTTCCGTTTTGTTCCAGGGTGCTGAGGAACTGAACCATCTGATGAGTGAAAGCTCGGCATTTTGGAACTGCATCCTGATAAACAAAAAAAGGACCATTCAAATGAATCCAAGCAAGGAATGTTAACTGAGTTTTCCCTGGGTGCATGGCACTGCACTGAAAGCTTGTGCAGAGTGGAGAGGACAGATCAAGAAGCTATATGAAGACCTAATCCCAGGTGGCCCAAGGGCCTGTGTCTAGGGATATGCCAATGTGTGGTAACACTGACTGGAAACCGTGTTCTCCCAAATTCCAGCATAACACTCTTCCTTTTTTTACTACATTAATATCAACACTAACTAAACACTACCTTACTTTGCCAGGAACTTTTCCAAAAACTTTTATGTGATTTATCTAATTCATTCCTCATCACAACACTTTGAAGCAAGATATTATTTGCAATTCAGTCAAACACTAAGGGACCTGCCCGGGGTCAGAATGGCAGTGAGTTGGAGACCTGAATTTGTCAGACCTCAAGCTCATACTCATAACCCTCCCTGCTATTCTGCTGCCAATGACACTGAGATCACAAAACCAGCAGTGCATTGCAGCCTCAATCCTTTTGACCTCTCACCAACATGTGACACTGTTAGTAAGTAAAGGCTGACCAAAAGGGAGAAATCAGAATAAAAGATGCAAGAGGCCAAAGTATGCATATACAGTGATATACAGCCTTCAACTTTCTCTGCTGGGCAGTCACCAGGTTCAAGACTGTCCTCAGTTGCACTTATGCTACTAATCAGTCCCAAAGTCTTTTAAACTACGCTCTCAACTTACAAGATGTTTCTGGCTGTCAGTAGAAATGGAAAGGCCCGCAGACACTTTTAGGAGCTTCACAATTAATTCAGCAGAAGATTCCTTTGCCAGGATGATGGACGGTGGGTAATGACTGCTGAAATAACCTAGCACACTCTGGTATGACACAATATCCACAAGATGCCATGAAAGTGAGCTTGTCTGCCCAAGGAGACTAAGTAAAGGTGAATCCTAAAAAAGAAACACATATCCCTTTAGTTCCAGAGCTCCCATTATCCTAGAAATATGTGTCTCTAACTAGTCTGTAGAATAACCACTAAGATAGCCTATGATAATAAGCACAGAACTGTTGTCAAGTAAGTATCTATTCAAGGTAGGAGTACCAGTGAAAGCAATGACCAAAGTCTTGGCAAAAACACATTAATGTTAAGATTTACCAGTAGTTAGAGCACAATTTTCAAAGGAACTCTGTGCTCTGGTGGTACATACCAAAACTGACTTCACAAAGGATATAGGACATTAAGCTAAGGAATTAATGAGATGTAAAACAAAACTGATTAATATATTCTAACTCATTATGGTCCTTTTCATAATTTTGAATTAGATAATGAGTTATTCAAGAAAATCAAGCATTTAACTGAAGGTATATCTCACATGACAAACATCTATTCACACTGATAGAGGCGTTAGAGGAAGAACTGAAAAACTACAACCTAGTAGAAAGTGAGGACCTAAGGACCCTTGCCAAGTCTTTATCACAAACTCCCCAAACTTACTGTTTGGTCTACTAGTTGGACCTCCTTTGCCAATAAAATCATCATGAAAAGGAGGCAGACAATCATGCTCTGGGTTTCTGGGTGGGGACTGGGATTCCAGGCATCAGAGAGCACACTAACCCAATTGACTTCACAGAGTACAGACCCCAAAAATAAGAAACAGCTCTTGGGACTTCCTCGTTCCACCTAAAAGGAAATAAATTAAAATCAGTGTTTTGCTTTATGCTGTCTATGTACTTCAAAAATATGTATAAATCAATGTTTCATAAATTATATCTTAAAAACCAGTACTTCCCCACATTATAAATATCACACATAATGCCACCCCCCAGAGATTTATAATTATAATATTTATAATATCTTTCTTTCCATGTTCAGTGTATGTGTGCAATTTTGAGCCTGTCTGTTTGTTCAGATTTCATTATCCATTTCAATAATCTTAACAGGAAAGGAATGACCTTCCCTAACCCAACCAAAGTGAAGAACCCCTGCCACAGTAAGTCCCTGGAGCTGCAGGGAGCACATTGGGATCCTCAGGTGTGCCAAGTCAGGACAAAAGTTGAGATCTACTTGAGTAGGCATCAGAACCATCTGGAGGATCTATTAAACACAGATTGCTGGGCCCACCCCTAGAGTTTTGAATTTCCCAGGTATGGGCTGGGAACAGGAATGTATGTTTCTGATAAGTTCCCAGGTGATGCTGATACTGCTGTCCCCAGGACCACACTTTAAGACCTTCTACACTAGTATATATAATATTTGTACTGCCTTTTAACGCAATGTTATAATATAAAAACGTCTCCACATCATTAGTCTTTATAATTTTTGATGACTGTATAATACTTAAATTCTATTTTAAATATATTAGAGATGGAGGGGAGCAAACGTACTATAAAGTACATAATCAACTTCAAAGTTATCTTTTATATGCCTATTTCAATATTTCTAAATTATTTAAAATAAAATATGGCTAATCACAAATTTTTCCTTTAAAAATGAAGATTAAAAGCACTACTCCATTTATAAAATCATTATGAATGGAATTTGGTGATGAATCCCTTCTTCCCATCATAGTTATTATACTATGCTAACTACTGATTCTCTTCCTTTCAGAAAACGATTCTTCATCCTCCTTTACAATCTGTTCTCTATCCTCACCCTCAACCCTGCAAAAAAACCCATTTTATTATGCCAATGAGATACAAATAATTAAAATATTCCTAGCTCCTGGGCACGTCAGGGCCATCTACCATTGGAATAAAACCCCTAGAGACAGAGAGTCTACAGCATCCCTTAACAGACCATTCTACTATTTAATCTGTCTTATAGTTAAGGTATCCCTCTTACTTAGTTAAGATTCTATCTTACAGCTGTTTAAACCAACTTTCTCTCATGTGTTCATAATGGTAATAAATATCTACTTAGTGCCTGCCGCATATTCTAAATCTAACTGTAAAATCATTCCTAAACCTGGTATTCTAAAAGAACTGCCCTCGGCTTTCCTTAGAGATCAACTACAGAGGAAAGGCTGATGAGAGCAGCACTGGGTGGGGTTTTGTTAATAGCACCGAAAGACTCAAGTACATTTACCAATTGCTATCGTTGGGAAAGTGAAGGAAAATGGTCAGGGGCCCCTCAGATGTTGAGAATCTTGCCGAGCATTTGATGTAAATATGCACATGCATCCAGGTGTTCCTTGGTTATTGTCTAATGTAATTGCACATGTGCACCCAGGTGTCCTGGGTTACGGACTTAAGTATAAAGGAGGAGTGGCACTGACCCACAGTCCACAGTGCCCCCCACCCTCGGATGCCCCCGGAGAGGCCACTACTGCTGCTGGAGGCTGTTGCTGCCAGTGTCCCCGGGATGCTCCAAGAAGCTGCCACCGCTGCTGCTGGAAGCTGCTGTTAGCCACTGCTACTGCTGCTGCTGCTGCGAATTGAGCTCATGTTGTCTGCCAAAGGCTCCTGGGATCTTTCCCAATTACCTAGCATGGACCTACGTGTGAGGGGTCTGGGGACCCAGCCTGGCATATCAGGGGTCTGGGGATCTAACATGTACAATGGGTTTGAAGGAGCTGAGCCCTGGCCCTGACAATATAAATGGAAATTTAGTATCTTTAGTTATGATCTGCCTTACTCAACAACTGGCATAGTTGTGTAGCTTTACAGTCATAAATAACTGTAGACATGTATCAGTTAAAGCACTTAAAGTGTCTCAATAATAAGTGTCTCAGTAATAAATCATAAATGATAAAAATTAAGAGTAAACACAAATGAATTGATGGCTATGAACAAGTGAACTGAAACTATCGTAAAAACCTAAGATTATAAAGGGTTTATTTTTTTTTTTTTTTTTTTTTTGACTGGTAAGGGGATTGCAACCCTCGGCACGGTGCTGTCTGCACCACATTCAACCAGAGAGTGCACCGGCCATCCCTATATAGGATCCGAACCCGTGGCCTCAGCGCTACCAGCGCCGCACTCTCCCAAGTGAGACATGGGGCCAGCCCATAAAGAGTTTTTTTAAAATAGAAAATAAGAACAACAAAAACAGCTCCAAATGCCTGACTGACACATAAGTTACACTACAGAGCTTGCTCTCTGTAACTATTCCTTCTACTGCAAAGACTCACACTTATCGGCACTTTCTTCAGGTGATTTCAGGTCTTCATCTGATTATGATGCATCATCAGTTGCTACAATGCATTTTATCATCTATAATCTCATTATTTACTTGTGAGACTACAAATGAAACTAATGGCTTAAGCACCAATTTGCATTTTGCTTTGATAGAACATTTAACAACAAGTAGTACTAATGACACTATCCCAGAAAAACATGCATACACACAAACACCCACCAAGACTGAGAGTGACAAAGTCATTAAACTATGCCCTCACACAACATCATTGCGAAAGCCTGTGGGATGACTAACATACTACAAACAAAATCTTTCTCTTGGTTTTAAAAATGGTCCTAAAGACGTTTCCCAATCATCTACTGACACAATGAAATGCTTCCCATGGGACACTGCTTCCCATGGGACACTGCTTCCCACAGCACCATTTAGGCAACACAGAATGTGGGCACAGTCCGCTGTGACACACACTGCCACGTGCCCAACCACAGTGAACAGGCTGCTGCTAGAAGCCAGAGCTGCCCAGGATGTGACCTGGAGAGTGGAGGGCTTACTTTGAAGAAGGCCTCCATGAGCATCTGGTCGGGGTGGAGGTCCTTCCACTGGAGTTTCTGGTATGCACTGTGAAGAGCGTACAGAATGAACTCTGGCATTTTAGGTGCTGTACATGCTTCACAATAATGCATCAGGTGTAACCGAAGGGCTCCTCCGTCACCTGGCAACAGCTTATCTGAAATTCAAGAAAATACAGCTGAAGACCTTTGGTTTATCATTAAAAAGAAAAAAAAAAAAAAACCAATACAAAACACAAATTTGAACTGAAAGTCTAAAATCTAAGGTTCTCAACATTTACCCAATTTCAAAGATTTTTATGTTGAGGGGGCTGATGGGGGATAGACCACTGGCAGATTGATAATAAAGAACGGTACTTATTTGGAGCAAATGGTGTGTGGGAGATATTAGGGGTAATCAGTTTTTCTTCAAAACTTCTAAATATATGGCTTTTTAACTCAAATGCACTTCTACAGTCTGTTGTCCTCAGCATGTATTCAGTCTCATACAATTAGTGCTTCATTCATTTGGCACCTTGGAGGAATCCAATATTTCTCAAAAAGAAATGTTTCAAATGACTAAAACTTAACCCTTGGTGCAATAAAACTAGACTATTAACTCATTCATGTAAGACATTTTAAAATGAATCTCACACTTTTCTGCAACCTGGATTACTACATATTATCCTTACAAGTATCAATTCCTTTAATGCTCTTGACGACTAATGGCTATATAAGGGGCATTCAGTCTAAAACAAATGCAGACTTTCTGGTTCTACACAAAAGAATATAACACAGGGAAAAGAGAGCAACACTCAACGAGAACAGAAACCTGAGTGTTTCTCAACACTGATCTTCTGTTGAAAGAAGATCAAAATGGCCAATGAGCATCAACACATGGTACCAGAAAATTATCATTTCTAACATTCCTGTGCCCTCAATTCCCCGACCCTTCTTTTATTCTATACCATGAAACATTAATGCATGTTTTTTAACAACTTTAAGACAGTCGTTATATGGATAGCATGTTTTATTATTGATAAAAGATAGTTCATCTAGAAAAAGATGGATAAGTTCATAGAAGACATCCAGGAGGACAAGACACAAATAAGCTTTGTGACATCAGATAAATTCATTTCACTTTTCAGGTCTGAAAGGGATGGCCCGGAGTTGCAAAGAATTACACCGAGAGACAGATACTCAGCCAGAATGTATATTGGAGGGCTTCAGGGGCGAGCGGGTGGGCTGCCCTCTCAAAGCGGGAACAGCCGCATGCAGAACTAGGGAGTGCCTTATATATCCTAATAGGTCGAGCTGTCTCATTGTCATTGGACAAGAGGACCAAGCGAGAGTTTAAACTGAGCTGGGACTTTCCTATAGGTGGGGAAAATTGCACAAATGGGAAGGTGATGTGGCGATGGGGGGGGGGGGTTGTCTTTTGTGGTTCTCAGAAAATGTGAAACTTTCTGCAGTCATTTTGGGTGTTCTTCCTGTCCACCTGCTGCCATTTTAGACTGACATTGGTCATCACATAATTGGCTAACAAGGTCCCCATTTTTTCTTATCAATAAAGGAAAACAGCTGGATCAGATGATCTCCCTAAAAGACTACAGCTTAATACTTCTTCATCCTGCTTTGTGTAGCTCTCCTGCTCTCTCTCTGAACCCAGCTACCAGTTCTTTTTTTAAATTTTTTTCATTATTTATTATAAGCATATTCACTATTAAAAATCATGATTTTTCTTTATGCCCTTTACCCAACCTATGCCTCCCCAAACCCCCACCATGCCTCCCCCCCACCTCTAGCATCCTTAGGTTTGTTCTCTCCTTCTTTCATCCCTCCTTCCTTCCCTTCCTTCCTTCCTTGTACCCAGTTATGAGTGAGAACACGTGGTATTTCTCTTTCCTTGTCTGGCTTATTTCACTTAACGTAATTTTCTCCAGACCCATTCATGTTCCAGCTACCAGTTCCTGATGTTGCCTGTGTGTCCTCCTGTTCCTAAGCCACTTTCTTATTTGATATAAACAGGACTAAGGGAGCTTCCCCCTATACTAAGAAATTAAATATATAGCCTTTATAACTTGAATTTGATGCTCAAATTTTTTTCTCACTAATCAAAAAATTCTGGATGATAAAAGCAACTAAAAGTCTGCCCTTCACCCTGGGTTCCCGAGCTGGGACAGTGGGGGGAGAGGGCTTTTGCCGCATCCCCCTAACATCTGCACCCAGCCCGGCAGTGACCAAGCCACTGCTGGAAACCCCCTGGTCTCCCCTGTGGGAATGAGGGGGGTGCCACAGTCCTCAATCCCACACCTCCTCCTTCCTCCTTCTTCCATCCCATTTCCTTCCCCTTTCCCCTCTCCCCCCCAACATCCTAGAATGTACAAAATAATATTAATAAAATTACATTTTCTTTAAAAATATATAAATAAAATTAAATTTTTATTTAAGAAAAATATAAAATTTTTATTTAAGAAAAATAAATAAATAAACAACATAAAAGTCTGCCTTTCAACAAAATATACTGAAGTCAAGGGTTCAGATCTCAGTACTAGCCAGCCGCCAAAAAAAAAAAAAGAGTACTATTACAATTTCATGTGTTACTTACTAAACTAGTATTTATCAAACACTGAGACTATGGCATTATCTTAGTATTTTGAGGGATAAAAAGAAGTAAAGAATAACATTTCTGTCCACATAGAGTTTATGCTTTATATTTTGGGCAAAAGACAGGATCAGATATGTAAGGTCAATCAAAAAATACCAGATGAGGTACATTTAGACAAAAAGAAATGAGCTCTCAAGCCACGAAAAGACATAAAGGAAACTTAGAAGAAGCCCATCAGAAAAGGCTACACACCGTATGATTCCAACTGTACGACACACTATAAAAAATGCAAAACTATGGAGACGGTAAAAAATCAGTGGTTGCCAGGGGATGAGGGAAGAAGGGATGAATAGGCAGAGCACAGAAGATTTTCAGGGCAGTGAAGCTATTTTGTATGATACTACAATGGTAGACACATGTCATTACACATTTGTCAAAACTCAGAATGTACAACACCAAGAGTGAATGAACCCTAATGTAAACAAACTATGGACTTCAGGTTACAATTATGTATGTGTCAACATAGGTTCATCAGTGGTAACAAATGTATCACTCTGGTGAGGGATGTAGCAAGCAGGGGAGCCATATTAGATGACATATGGCAAACCCTATTACTAAACACCACACAAACACGTGGTGGCCACACAGGTGCACCACTCAGATTGCCCTTTAAACAGAACTTGCTGATCCAGCACCTTCAGGATCCACCATAGCATCTGAGTCAAGGGCTTCCCAGGCAGTCTTCAGCCAACAACTAAGCACAGGCCTGGCCATTTTTGCCCAATGTGGGGCTCCTCAGTAAGGAATTTTTGTACTGGAACTCCCCATTGGGCTGGTCAGTACTTTCTCAGAGCTGCCCGGGAGTCTGAGGCTCTTTCTGGTCTCTCTCCTTTCATGGGTATCAGACTTGCATTAAGGTCTGGAGGCTTTCCTTTCCTGTTCCTGCTCCTGGCCCTCTTCTCTTCACAGGCATAACCCCAAATGAATCTCTGGAATTCTAACTCCATCTTGGTGTCTGCTTCCCAAGGACTCAAACTACAACAATGTACTATGAAGATTCAGAGGCAGGAGAGAAATGTATGAGCACAAACAGATACGCAGAATATAAAGGGACCGAGGTTTCATCCAGGAATCAACATGAATGAAAGAGCAGTAGCAGGAAGGTCCAAGGACTCTAGTGAAGAGTGAGTAGAGCAGTATGGCTCAAATGGAGTGTTTCCAGAAAACCATCACATAGTGTTGTTGAAGTACACTGGGGCCAGAGACATTTTAAATGCTGAGCTAAAAAAATTAGACTTAAACGTTTCTGAATAGGAATATCATCGTACACAAATAGTATTTTAGGAAAATTAAGTTAGTAAATAGGCAGGAAGAGAAACTGGAGATAGGAAAAACAGTAGCCTCCTACAAGAATATTAGTTGGGTGGACCTAACATCCTTTTAAACCTCCCAATATAAAATATTCAGATACACTAAGCTAAATATAACAGCTCTGAAAATAAATAGCTAGGTATACTCAGTAGAAGAAAACACCAGGGGTCAGAAGTAAAGAGAGACTAGGAAACCAGAGTGTTAAACTGATGCTGAAACCACAGTTGCCCAATGACTATTTGTTTGTGGGTTTTTAACAACACAAGGAGACAGAAGATCTTCTAAGGACTATATCCTCATTGAAATGGCAGACTTAAGAAAAAAAAGGAACTTTCCCTGCCTTAGCCTGAACTCTCAGTCAGGGTAGAGAAAAAAGTTCACTGTGAGAATTGAGGCCAGCCTGTGAGTCTGGGATTCGAGTTCATATAACTTGTAGTATGAGAAACCCCAAACCAAGAAATTAAGTAGTTCCAATTGACAACAAATACAGATCTTCTTGGGAGGCCTTCACACACACAGCCTGGGCCTTACAGGGATTTCCATAAGTAAACTCTCTCTAGATATGGGCTCACAATAAAAAATTACAAAACAACACAATGAAACAAGCCTCCAAGAGTAAGAGTCAGAAGGAACATCAAACAGGAGCATAAGGGACCTCCCAATAAGAACTTCAGATAATGGAATTATTGTATTTGGATCACAAGCTAAACACATTTAAACATTTTAAAGAAATAAAAATTAGAATTTTAAACAAAAGAAAGAAAGAAGATGCCACCAAAAAGGATCAGGGTAGATTTTAAAAACAGATCTTCTAAAAATGGAAAATAGAATCACTGAAATGAAAAATTCAGTGGGTATATGTTAAACACATTAGACATACCTGGAGAGGAAGACTAAGTAACTAGAAGCGAGACTTCAAGAAATTACCCAAGTTGAAGTACAAAAACGTAGAAAATGCAAAAAAAGAGGTTAAGAGTCATGGATGAAGTTTATCACATAGGACAGGCAATATATGAAGAGAGAACTGGTGCAAATTTTCCATAACTGACAAACTCAGAGCAACCTCACAAAAAAGAGGTTACAAACTTAACACTAAATTATTCTATCAGTGACCTTTCTTTAGTCACAGATAACTGCCTGTCAACTAAAATAAAATTAAATACAGTAGGAAAGCAGAGGCAAAAGACTGACTGAATGACTTGGGGGAAAACAGAAAACTAACCAGAGACATACGTGACATCATCCTACCTTTAAAACTCTTGTGCAGTGAGTCAATACAGTCAGTGAACAACTCTACGATGCTCGAGGCCACCGCAGCATCACTTTCCAGCCAGGGGTAAAGTCGCTGTTGGCTGCTTAACAGAAAGGAAACACACACTTAGAAATGAAAGTGCCTGGGTTTAAATTACTGTAGGTCCCAGAGTCTAGTGCTGACCTAAGTCCTAGAAAACCCCGCATTATGTAGCTCTAACATACGTATAGACCATGCCAAAGGCTGTAAGTTCCTAAAGCTAAATTGTAGCTCATAACATCAACCATATAATTTTATTTTCTCTCCTTCCTACCCTTTATTCCAATGCAATTACGTTTTAGAAGTATACTATCTAAATAACTCAAATTAACATCTTTTTACATCCATTTACACCCTTGAACATCTCGTTTACATTTCAAATGCTTTAGAAAAACACCTAAGATGTTTTCTCTGCCCAAAGCATGAAAAACAAATAAATAAAATCCATGTAAAAAAAGACGGCCAAAAATTAACAAGCAGGAAATAGCCAAAGAAATTCTTTTATAAGAAAATTTTAATTTCTGAATCTGTAGAAAACTGGAAATGAGTGTCCAGTTTCATTCCAAAATTAATACTAAGACAATATCTCTGATCACCCCAACTAACAATTCCATAAATAGAAAATGTCTTAAGTTTCATAAAGAAGCATTTTCTAAATTTTAATATGGCCCTACACTAAAAATTAAATCTGCAAACTCATCACCCCTACCAATCACCATTATAACTTTTTTAAGTATATAAATTTCAAAGGAATTCGAATCTTTAAAAAAATTTTTACCTTTCATTGTCCTCTAAAACCAGGATCCATGGCTTAAAGAGCTGGATGATTACTGAATGTAGGGATCTCAGCACTAAAACAGCAAAATTTTTAGAAACAAGCTCATCCTTTGTCACTATCATTCACTGGTAACATTATATAGAAAACCTACTTCTTATCTGTATATTCATAAATCTATGTTGATGTACAAATAACATGCTTAGTGTGACAAAGTATGTTTGTGTTTTCATTTGCTGCAATGAAATTTCTTTGAAGATTTTTTACTACACAAAATGTCACAGATAATTTTATAACATATATTTTTTCCAAGATAAATGCTTAAATATTCAGAACCATTTCCTTAGCTAGATATGTAACAGGAAGAAGGAACTGGAGATACAAACCAATCTCTTCATACCCCACCCTACAAAGGAGGAGCAGACACAAGCCGTAGCAAGCACCTCATGTTCACTACATAAGGCATATAGGTATGACACATATATAGGCTCACATCTGTACTATATATCTTCTATTTCCTCTCCTTGACACTCGCTATAAATCTCCTAATGTGTCTATTCAAATCACTTTTAATGGAAAGTCAGAACACTTAGCTCCATGCTGAACTAAAAGCACATACCTGTTTTGCTGTTGGCAGATGGGTCTTGGGCCAAGCAGGCCATTTCTAAGTCAATTAGCCTTTTCACAAGATAGCCCAAGAGTGTCTTCACATCAGCCATGTAAGGACTCCATTTTGAGAATAAGCCAAAGCTTTTAAAGTCCAACTTGGATAACCGAAGCTTATAAAAAAAGTCTGAAAGCCACTGTATAGTCTCAATTACCTGGAAGAGACAACCAGTCAAAAAATGCTTACTGAATGTCTACTCTTAGCAGAGTATTATGATAGACTGTGATGGGGGTATAGTAGGTCTTTGACAATATAATACAGTTGCAAAATAAAGCATATGAAAAATAAATCAATGGGTTTCAAATTCTTTTTCTAAAGCAGTGGAACAATTATTTCAAGTAAATTCTTGTGTAAACCCATATCTGATAGAATTGATAAAACTGAGAGCTCTGTGGGACACTGCATGGAAACCCAACCAGTGGGCTCAGGGTTGAGTCAGATAGGATCAGACGAGAAGAGAAGGTTTATACAGAGGGTGCACCTGTCCTAGTCTTGGAGAGATGGATAAAATTAGACTCAGAGATAGGAGAGAAAGGCGATCCAGGCAGAGGGGTTCACAGGGGAAGCAAAGGACTGTCAAAGGAAAACACAAAGCTCTTAAATATAATACATAAACAGCAGCTTTTTAGGTAAGAGATTATCCAAAAGCAGCTTTTTAGATCATTTTAAATATGCTCCAATTGTTTAAAAAATAAACAGCAAGGGAATGGGAAAAAAATGCCCAAACACATCAGAGACCAAAAGCTGCACACCTGCTTGTCTGATAAGAGAACACATGAAGAGCTTGGAAGCACCGAGCTCTCAGCAGATGCTGCCCTCTGCTGGCAGCTCAGGGCACAGCAGCCCAGGGCTCTCAGAGTGGCTTTCCAACACTCCCGGCTCAGCAGCTGCTCAGCAGAGCCTGTGGACAGGGACAGAGAAGAGCAAATCAGCATCTTTCCCAAACTAACTTTTCCAGCTTGAATCAAAGCACACATGTACTATACAAAGGAATGAAAATGAAGTACAACTCCAAAACAATATATGTGGTAACTCTTCAAAGTAAAGAAGACTTATTAAATGAACTGACCACTTGATCATTTGACTTTGCTTTTCCTGGTACCCTGCTGGGAGTGAGCACAGCTGAAGCCACTGGAGCTTGAACTGACCACCCACCGACCCTGATGAGAGAATGGTGAAGGTGCCATTTTCCCTGATGGAGGATAGCAGATGTCTACGGGTATGATAGAGAAGACAGAAACAGAACAAGCAAAACTGGGTGCAGAACACAACTCCAGAGTCTAGACTCTTGGGAAGGAGTCTCCTACTACCCCTGAAATTCCACTCCTACATTTGGCAAAACCTAAACCAAAACCCAGAGGCAGCACGGAAAAGTGGAAACCAACTAGTCCCAACTCTGCTTAGAAACCTCCCATCCCAGAGAACAGGAATAATACCTCCTAAAGTACTTTCCACCTAGAGGGGGCATGAGAATCAAGTAGGACAACAGAGGTTCACAGGAGCAGGTCTGATGGGAAAGACAAGGAGGCCAGTTGCAGTGTGTCAAGTTGAGGTAGCTAGGGGACAGTGAAGGGTCTGTGTCCAATGGCTACGGCAGTCTAGACCTTAGGACAGAGGCCTGGAATCAAGCTATCAGTGTGAGAGTCATGCATGCCTAGAAAATGGCAGTGAAGCCAGGGAAAACAACAGGCTCACCCGGGGAGAATGAATACTGTAAAACAAAGGATGGAACCCTGGGAACACCAACATGGTAGCCAGGAAGGGAAGGGAAACCAGGAGGCTTTAAGTCATGGAATCTGAGAGGTGTGACACTGTTACTCTTAAGCCTCTAACTGAGATACTTTTCCTGGTAAGTATAAATTCCCTGCTAAATACAAGTCAATGGTGGCCTATATAAACAGTTTACAATCTCTTTAAAAGGTTTCAGGGGAAAACCCACAATACATACATTATCAAATTCTGAACGTTTAGAATAAAAATTAGCTATGCACATATTCATTAAAATTTGCACAAATATATTTCCCTACCATCATTCTCTACCCACTCTGCAATTTGCCTCTGCAGGAAACAAAGCTTAAAGTGCTTTGAAAATGAGAGGTCATACATTTCAGGATCCTTTAGGTAACCAAATACATTAGATCATTAACTTATGCATTAAACAGTTTCTCTTAAGTAACACAAAGATTTGGTATAAAGTAAAATTTAGTTTTCCATTATATCTATCAACAGTATGAAGTTCACATGAAATGAGTGAATACTATCTCATTTATCAAATTTCAGTAAAATTCCTGCCTAGTGAAATTCCAAAAATTAAAAAGCCCACACCCTTTATTCCTCCTCTAATCCCAACACTCCTATGGAAAATTGCAGGAAATAGAGGACAGAAATGGCGGGGAATGTGAAAATTGAATGCTGCTCTTTTCCTTAGCAAATATAGTCTATTATTATATAGGGATAAAATTCATTTGCAAAAAACAAGAATCAAAAAATTAGGAGGAAAAAACAAATCCCAAAACTCTATCCACTATTTGGAACTAGAGAAAAACCAATTGGCATATTAAACATATTGTAAAGGGACACCTTCTCTCCATCACCAGATCCACTGTCTGCAGAGTACGTAGGCTCCCTCCCACCCCACTCACTTCCGGACAGCTGTAAAGTCAAGGTGAAGAGGTAAAAAGCACATGACTGTGGACTCGAACACCAAAGACTAAGTGCTGCTTTGCCCAATTAGGGCCCATTCTAATACTTAGGACAAAAAGTGACCATTTTTACAAATATCAACTTTTTGGGCATTATTCATTGAGCCCTTTAGGTAGCGATTAGTGATTCTAAACTTCTGTACTCATTAGTGACTCTAAACTCCTGATATCTGCATAATGGTAAACATGATATTGATATTAAATATTCACTGAGATCTAGTTAGTCACAATTAAATGACAATACTTACTCTGCATCAGCAGCCTGAGAATGTCACTGTACTGGTCAGGGAACTGGTAGAGAAGAAGATAAGTCCAGTGCTTACAGAAAAGATTAAATGGCATCAAAATATCTTCATCTGGTTCAAGGCCCCAGGCAGTAAGTGCCAAATGAATGGACTCCAGAAGCCTGGTACGATCAGACAGAGGAGGTTTAATGGCATTTAACCACTGCTTAAGATCGAACTAAAAAGAAAAAGAAAAAGAAGCAAGAAGCAATTTTATTTACACTAGAAAATTAACTGAAGTAGACAGAGGTCTGTGCAAACTTAGTTTTAAAGTCAAAGATTATCTAGCATTTACCTTTTTTATAAAAATTGAAACTAAGATGTAAACGCAAAGGTACTTCAAAAAGTTTGTGGAAAAAGAATTAAAAGATAATACAAATCATTCCAAGAACTTTCTGAAGTACCCTCATAGAAGTATGCAAAAGGATATAAGAAGTTCACTAACTGATTGGTGCCATTATGTGTCCATCTCTACTTCACTCTCTGTGTCAGAGGCAGAGTTTTCTTAGCTCTGCAGGCTATTTTTTTTTATAATTTAAAACCTTACTGACCATGCATTACTGGTAAATAGTTTTATTCTGTTCCTGAAAGATCCATACATTTCTGTCTCTTTTATTATGCTAAGTTTCTTCTCCAAGACCTGGATCAGAACTTTGAAGGTTCTCCTTCACTGGTCAGAGTGTCACAAACAAGCAGCCACTTTATGGAACTGTCTCAATTTAACATCCATGTCTCTGAGTTTGCTTTAGTTACCTGTGTCAATTAATAAAAATTCAGACTGTTGATATTACCTTCCAGAATCCCAAACAATAAAACATGTTCTCCTCTACTACAAATTGAGATCAGTCTCTAGATCCTAAAAAAATCCAAGGTCTTATTGATTCATAGATGTTGGAGAAATACAACTAAAGGCAAAATAGCTAAAGCTCTGAAATTCTCAACTGGTTAAGTAAATTCCCTGCCTTGATCTAACAGAGTTACTATTCTATTCAGAATGAGGACAAAGGCAATTTTCTTAGATCTGGCTTATTCTAAATAAGACAGACTCTGACATATTACAACTTGTTTATCAAACACAATTTAGGCATGAATTCAGGATAAACTCAAAAGAAGGATGTACTAAACTACTATTAGGAATATTTTCAAAACTGTACTAAGTTTTTAAAGAGGGCTTGGTAACTAGGTCCTTTTTATACTTCGTGGAATACAACTGTCCTACACAACAGAACCAATGCTCCATCCCTACAGAGGAAGCTGTTGGGTCAGGATCTTTGAGCAAAGATCATGCAATATGTGACCTTGGCCTATGGTCTACCTGGAAATGAACCTCCAAAGGACTTTCCATTTCCATGGAGTGAAAAGCAACAATCATTTTTATGTTTCAACAATAACATCAGGATTGAATCACATCTCACCTTGGTTAGCAGCATGAAAATCATATCACTGTTGTCCTCACTTAGAAACTTCACCACTTTCTCATATAGCTGTATGAACTCTGCAGGCGCAGCATTGGGGGTAAAGAAAGGAGACAAGAGAGAGCAGAGCCTTCCATTCTTCAGAATGGTCTGAAGTACTTTTTTGCATTCTGATTTAGTGCCACTGATAAACACCTTGAAAAAATAAAAAGGAAAAATGTCACAAAATTCTCCCCTCCCAACCTTTATTTAAGCAACCAAGTTTTAAAGGGTTCTAAATAATTTCTTCTAAGTGAAAATATGAAACAATCAAAAGACATCTAAAATCAATGGAGATAAGCTTATCACTTCCAATATAGGTGATATTAAACATTCTAGATAGCCCATTAATCCAATTTGGACAAACTGTGTATAGAAAATTCTGAGTTAACTATACTATACAATTTTTAAAGAGATTAAAATACTGAGGTAATTTGAATCCAGACATTTGCAATGTGCCTTCCATGACTACTAAATATCCAAAGTCATTCAGTATTACATCAAGAAAATGGTTAGATTTTATTGAGATATGCACTTAATACCTTTAAGAAGCTAACTTTCACAATTAATACATAATCAGGATAACTTCAGCTTGTTTTAACCTGGTTCTAATTTTTAAAAGTACTAGAATATGAGGGTACTTCAAAAAGTTCATGGAAAAATTCATATTATCTTTCAATTCTACTTTTCCACAAACTTTTTGAAGTACCCTCATATAAGCAAATATTTAAATAATCTCAGGGTCTGAAAGGCTTTGATAAGGCTGACTACAGGCAGAAGTAATAAAAGACAGGACTGATATATTTGAATATATCAAAATTTTAACTTCTATAAGGCAAAAAGTACAAGTATTATAAAATTAAAGAAAAATGACAAACTAGAAAAATGTGCTGATAACACATTCCAGATACCAGATTAATAGTCTGAGGAGCTCTTTCAAAGCAATCAAAGAAACTCCAACAGAAAATAAGACAACAACCAGCAATTCACAAAATTATATATAGATGGTCAATAAACATATGAAGACATACAACTTAACAAATCCTTAAAGAAATACAAATTAAAATGACAATGAAATACCACTTCCCTTATCAGATTAGCAAGATTTAAAAAGAACGATAATTTCAAACTCAGATGCTGCTATGATGGTATAAATAGGTGCAAATTTCCCAGGAGGGCAGTGAGATAATATACATCAAATGTTATACAATACATGTCAAATGTGCAACACACATCAAATCCCTTTGACATAGCAAAATCATACTTCTAGAAAATTGCCCTAAAGAAAATAGTCCAAATTCACAAAGATGTACAAGAATATTTACCTCACCCTTATTGTAGCAAAACAAACTACCTAAATACCCATCCAAAGAGCACTGGCTCAATACATTACAATATATCTGTATCATGAACACTATGCAGACACTCAACATCACGACACAGATCTGTAATTATTAACATAAAATTGTGTCTAATAGATGTTTTTAAATGAAAAAAGGAGGCTACAAAATAGCATGTGCCCATTTTTAAGTGTGTATCCATATTTATCGAAATATATGTATATGTCACGCATATATATATACATATCATACATCACACTTACATATGCACACACATACACTTAATACACATACCTACATGAGACAAACTATACTAAAATGTTAGTTATGTAACTAGTATCTCCAGGTGGTTAGAATTCTGAAAAATGTTTCTTCTTTATACTTTCTATACTGTCTGCATTGCTTATAATAAGCACACATTAATATGATGAACAGGAAAAAAACTTCTCAGAGAAAAAATCAATTGTAACACCTGTTCAGCATCGCTTCCTTATAAGTATCCAATAAGTAAGTACTTATTCAATTGAATCTGGGTGAGAGTACATGGTTAGTGTTTACATGTTTTTCAAACAAGTGGCTTTCCTTCCTCTTATGACACATTGCATACTTTTGTATGAATACATTGCCCTTGCCCTTGTTAAATATCCATGTGTTTAACTGTAAGCCAGATAGATAAATAAATGCTGACCAAGAAAAGCAACTGGGAAGCAGCAGTGGGGAGGTGGAGTGAGCACTGAGAGTCATCAGAAGCCCTGGGATCCACTCACCAGCTGTATTCTTTAGGCCAGTCACTTAATCTTTAGAGCCCAGCTTTCTCATCTTTAAGATGGGAATGATATCAATCACTCACAGTAACTGTGTGAATGAAATAAATAATGACTAGAAAGTATTTTTTTAAATGATAAAGAATGTCAGTAATGTTACTGTTAACACCAACAACATATGATAGAGTCTGATTTCTCACTTGACTTTCAGATATGAATAATTTAATCCCCCTTGTATGAGAAGCAAAATTCTATACCAAGAATTCTATTCACATCTTGAGAAGCCAACAATTCTAAGGGGCTTCAGACTTAGGGAAAACTCTGAACCTGCAATATATAAGTCTGAAGTCAACACTGACTATATCTAATAAAGACTCTGCAGGGACTCATACCTGAACAAGGCTAAAAACATAGAACACCCTTACCTGACCCAAGATCTCAATGCATGAAGTAAAGAACTGCCTTGTGGGAGGATGGCGCTGTGTCTCATCACTGACATAACCCACAACAGTAAAGAAGAGGCTAATGCCAACTTTCTGAATCCCAGGTGTAGGCTGCAACTTGTAGGCATTCACTAAGGCCCTGTGGGAAAACATGGGTAAGGCTATTGATCTACAATAAAAGAATCCACAACCACAGTGTTTCTTTGATACTGTACATTTATCAGGTAGTATTCTTAAGAATCCTCAGAGCCCTGTACAAATGTTACTTTAGAAATTTTTCATGGGGTAAATATGTAACTTCCAACTTTACCCAACAATTTATTTTCAATAAACAGTAATGATTTTATGCTCACCTAGGGGAAAAAAAATCAGCTGTTTTATAAGGACTAATTAACATTCTTGGGCCAACCCCATGGCGCTCTCGGGAGAGTGTGGCGCTGGGAGCGCACTGGCACTCCTGCCACGGGTTCGGATCCTATACAGGGATGGCCGGTGCGCTCACTGGCTGAGCGCGGTGCGGACGACACCACGCCAAGGGTTGCGATCCCCTTACCGGTCACAAAAAAAAAAAAAAAACATTCTTACCCATACTAAATTTTTCATATTTTGTATGTAATTCATAATTAACTATTTAACTTTTTGTAATCCTTTTACAACACATATTTTTTAACACAAGAACCCTGATTTCTCTAAATTTTAAAATTCAAAACACTTACCAAGGTTGAGCAAAAGATTTTTGTATAGAATAAGATCCTAGAATAAAAATATCTCTTCTAATTCTCACACTTTTTTTAGTTCCCTTCCTGGTAAAAGAAATATCAACCTCTTGTTCACCTGATCACCTTCCAGGCCTTCCTTCCCAGGCTCCCAACTCAACTCACAAAAGGACTCTGTGCTCCACCGCACCCCACACACCCCACCACCACCACCATCCCAAGTTACTGAGGGGATTAGCTGCTGGTACTAGAATGTGCAGTCACCTCAAAGTAAAAAGCAGAGAGTCAACCTCCCTCATCCACAACCTAAAACTGTCCCTGGCAATTGTGCCGTAAACTTTGCTCAATAATCTGAGTTGACAATGATGACTTCCTGGGTAAATATGACTTTGATATAAAACTTAAGTACCAAATTGCTCTATGATTGAATTTCAATGCCCTCTATCATCTCATAATTCAGGGGTAAGCAAACTTTTTCTGTAAAGAGCCAGATAGTAAATATTTTATGCTTTGTAGGCCATAAAGTTTCTGTTGCAACTACTCAATTCTGCCCTTGTGGCATAAAAGCCATAGTCATTATAAATAAATGGGGATGGCTGTGTTCCAATAAAACTTTATTTATAAAAATAGGTAGCAGGCCAGATTTGGCCCAAAGGCCATAGCTTGCCAATCTCTGTACTAATTTAATTACTGGGTGTTGGAAAGGGGAGAGGGTAAGGATGTAGTAGCATGTATGATTACTCTTAATAATAACAAAATAGTATTTTAAATTATAATGCCTCTAAAACTTACGTAATCAAGTTTTCTGCATGCACAGCAGCTTCCACAATATTAAGTGAGGGTGGTTTAGCAGCCTCTGCTTGTAACTGCTTCACTTCTTTTCGCAGTATATGAAGTTGTTGGCTTACTGCTTCATTTTTGTGCATGCCTTCAAACTAACAAAAATTAAAGTGGTCAATAGACTTTAATTTTTCTAGAACAGATATTT
Organism: Cynocephalus volans; assembly: GCF_027409185.1. NCBI lineage: Eukaryota > Metazoa > Chordata > Mammalia > Dermoptera > Cynocephalidae > Cynocephalus > Cynocephalus volans. The sequence goes on from NC_084472.1 coordinate 41,280,007, forward strand.
TAGTACACATACACTGGACATATGATAAAGAGAGTATTATTACAATTAACATTATAATTTGATTCAAAACTCTCAGTCGAATCTAAGACATATGGGAAAAATTTGTCAAAAAACTCTTTAAGAATCAAAGGTTTTCCATGAAAAATCAAACTTAAAGACAGTTATTTTCTTATAAAAATACCAAAACTTATATCTATATATATGATTGCCTTATAAACTGATATGATCTCAAGTTAATTTTTCAATGTTCAAATCTCCATCAATAATACAGCCAATGTTTCCCACCACCAAAGCTTTTCTGAAGACATCCAGCCCCTCCCCTATTGATCTCCCCTTCCCCAGGACTTAACCCTCCTGCATTCTCTCAATCTCACACACATACAGTTCAACTTAAAACATTTAGCTGCATGTGTGCCCGGCATAAAAAGAGGATGACACAGACACTGTTAACAAAACAACTGCCATTTTGAAAGGAAGAAAAGACATATAATTATAAAAGAAACAACAAAATGAGGTAAAATATGGAAAAGTGCCCAAATCAATTGCCTGTCAAGGAAAGAGCAATCAGCTAATTCAGTGGTTCCTGAAAGTTGGTCTTTGAGAAACTTTTTATTGGTTCTCAGAAAAGATATGAAAAATAAGAATTTATTGAGCTTTTCAAAAAAAGAAAAAATAAATAAATTTATTTCAATTTAAAAGACTATTCTTTTCTAAGTTTATGTCTTTCCTACTTGATGGGGTTGTTAATATACCCTTTCTCTACTGATGGTAACCGGTATGATAAATGGTTTTATCTGTGCATTTTTAATGTCCTTTTTTAGATATGGATAGATGCAAAGGAAAGGGGAAGACAAGCTAGGCCCAGGTTGCAACACAAAGTTAGAACTGATGTGACAGCTCTGGGGGATGGGAGGCCAGAGGAAAGAAAGGAGGAGCCCAGCCAGGCTGATGCCAGGGGTTGGGGCTGAAGAGTGCAGTACAATCAGACTGGGGAGCAGGCGAACTTGTCCTGGGGAGGCCTTGACTAGGAGGCAAGGGAATTTGAACTTACCTTGCAGGCATAGCAAAGAATGCTGAAGAAATGAGAACATTTAGAAAGCAGGCATTTTAAATCCTACATTCTCTTCCAAAGGTCTTCCCCAATCACATGGGTGAGCAGTAGGAGCAACATTTTCCCTTTACATGCACCTGCCTAAACCTAGTCTTCAGCCACCACTGCAATGATTACAAGTATCCTCTGTTTGGAAATACTACAAAGTCTTAATTCACAAACATACTTAACTGAGACTGTCAGGGCTATTATAAATTTCACTTCAAAAGTTACTGAAGTGCAATGAACCTGTTTGTTTTGCTTTACACAGAACCCCGGCATGGCACAACTCTGATAAAATACTGAGCATTTACTTTTTATGATCATGATGATAACTTTGTCTATAAAACTCACCAATGTTGTATTAAAAATCTTTACAAAATGTCTTGTTTTAATGAAAAAATAAGCTCTTAGTATGACATCAAAAGGCATGAAAGTGAATACCCAAGAACATATCATTTTAACAATAACAACTTTAATTTTTACTACTGGAAAAATGAAAGATAAAAAAATTAAATTACTTGCATTAAATTACATAATGAATCAATACAAATATCCAAATTTAATTTCAAATCTTTCCAACAGCAGACCAATGCTTAATAGCATAGAATGTGATTGGGAGTATGTGCAGTAAGCTTTTTCGTCAATATGTTACCAACTACAGTGAGACTGGGTCTCTGAATGCCACAGAGTGGCCTAGAGAGAAAGCAGCCAAACAGAGAGGAAAAAAGGGAATCTGAGAGGAGGAAAGAAGACAGTGAGAATGAAGGAAAGTGGAAAGACAAAGGACAAGAGGTCACTTGACTAGGAAATAGACAGACAAAACTAACATCACTTTGTAACTCAAAGTTTAAAACTGCCACCCTATGTTGTAGAAACTATGAAAATAAAACCAACTAATTTAGGAAAGTTTAGACACTCTCACACACACAAAAAAAATCCCAAAATTATCGTTATTTTCTAGTCAATTTATTTTTGTTCCTTGTTCCCACCACTGTTGAAAGTTTTCTTTTCTTAGCAGAACAGAGGTGAGGGAGACTGAATGACCACCAGCTCATAACTACAAGAAGTTGCAGACAATAGAACAAAGCAGCATGGTGGAAGCCCCTCCACTTGAGTTATTTTAAGTAGACAAAGAAATCACAAAGTTGGAAACAGCATGTCCTTTGGCAAACTTTTACAATAATGTGAGGTCCTCAGTGGGTCTTTTCCATCTTTCCTTTCTAGGAATGAACAAATTTTTCACATGATAATAAATCAATCCAGGGCCCAGCAAACATGCCCCACAATACTGAAGTACAACAAAAGGAACCCAGTTATAAATCATCCCATTTCCTCAGGGAATATGACTGAATTATTAGAGGCTCCTATTAGGAGGGGAGATCCCAGAAGAAGCACGTCTCACTTCCCATAAAATATATTTTGGCTTTTCTATACCCCAAACAAGTTATACATAGTTCAAACACTTGCAGATAGCTGGAAATTTCCAGGGCTTTCCTGACCAGAAAAATTGCTAAGCAATAAAACATTTTCATGATATCATTTGAAATCTTTATAAATGAGCCATTAAAATTATATTTAAAATATACAAATCATCTCCATGAAGCTAATTTTTAAAAACTGATCCAATCCAACGTATTCAGTTAAAATTATGGGTTCTCTATCACTGAAAAAGAAGGCAATACTATCACACAGACTGACAGAGAAAATGGTACACATGTTCATTTAAATGAGATTTGACTATCATGGTCAACCTACTCAGAATCATACTGACAGTCATCAGAAAGTGGAGCTAAAGCAGCTAAATCAAAATGGCCTGGCAATACTGAATGTGAGAAGCAGAGGTCCTGGATTTAGATGGACTTGAATTCTGAAGTCTGACTTAGCTACTTGCTAGCTGTGTAACTTTGGCAAGTCTCTTAGCATCTCTGAACCTGTTGCTCTGAACTCATCCTCATTCTGTGACGATTTAGTGAGATAATGTAAGCAATGCACCTAGCTTAATACCCAGGATATGACAGTGTCTGGGCAAGCGACAAAAAGTACTATGATCAGTGCTGGGAAAGAAAGGGGGATACTGCAGTATGACCATCCCTACTGCTCTCCAAGGTCAAATGCCTGGAAGACATCTGTATTATGATAGAAAGGTAAGATGAACAGTGTGTACTAGTTAAGTTGAGATTTGTATAGAAAGCATTAAGCTGTTTAAATTGGCCATGGTTAAGCACAATCAAATGACTGCTAATTTCTAGTAGGAAAAAGTTCCAACTTTCAAGATATCTTTCACAGCCAAATAGTATCTATAAAATTCCTGAAAGTAGTTAAAATCAGGGAACTTACCATGAAAGGCACATCTATAGCTATTCTTTCTCTCAAACACATCCATTCTCTGGCACAGACTATGGGAGACACTGACATTATAAACATGAATAACACAAGGCCCTTGCCCTCAGGTAACTCAAAATCTAGTAACAGTGTTTGAACTTATAATACAAAACAAGTAGCATCACAGCCTAACAAGTGTGTACCGATGGCTTTCACTAACTCATTCAAGGGGTGTTAAGGCCACCTCTCATGTGCAGGAACCACTCTAGATGGTACAGGTATACAAATAAAGATGGAAACCCTATTCCCAAAGAGTTCAGTCTAGGGGGAAAAAAAGAGCAAGTGAATGCAACAGCACTTAGTCACAAGCTACCATGAGAGGAGGCAATATCTCAACTTGACTGGAGGAGTCGGGAAAGACCTCAAGAAGAGGGGTGGCCCAAACCAGGCACTGAAGACTGAGCAGGAGGTCAGAAACAGGTGGGAGAGAACAAAAGCAGCATATGCATTAGAACAAAGGTATGTCATGCTGTGTCTGGAGAACAGAGAACGTCTCAGTGGCTAGAAAATAGAATGTTTGGGAAGTGGCAGAATAAAATGATGATGCCACTAGAAAAAAATCAAGAACAGACTATGAAGGGCCCCAAGAGTCATGTTCCCTTTAGACACTAGAAAGCAAATGTGGATTTTTAGCCGGGAAATGGTGATCAGATCTGTGTTTAAAAAGATGCATGGTAACAAAATGGAAAACAGACTTGACAAGAAGAAAGACTATGGGCGGGAAGCCTAATGCAATAGTTCAGGCAGGAAGTGAGGTGGGCCTGCCATGGGGCAATGGCAATGGAAACAGAGAAGGGAATCAATTTAAAGCCATTTCAGAGGCAGAACCGGTATGATCTGGGGAGCAACTAGATGGGAAATATGGGGGTGGGGTGTATGAAAGAGAAAGTACTGACGCCTAGGTCTCCATCTGGGGAGACCAGGTAGGTTTTACAGGAAGAACAGACAGAGAGTAAGGATAAGGTTAGTTTGGGACCTATGGAGTTTAAGGTATCTACAGGATATTCAGATAGAATGCTAAGTAGGCAGGTGGAAATCTAATCTGGAACTCAAGAAAGAATTGTGGACTAGAGAAACAAGAGGATCATCAACATACGCGTAAGTTGTTCTTAATCTTTTGGGGGTCATAGACTGCTACTCTTGAGGATCTATTGAAGCTGTGAACTGTCCAGAAAAAACTTTTACATATATTTTCAGGGGCTTCACCGACTGTCTAAAGGCCATTCACAGACCCCCAGAATAAGAGCTCCAGCACAAATAGCAGGCAAGAGCAGATGTCATATGAAGAAAGGGATCAGGAGTAGAACCAAGCACAACTAGCATCCTAAGGGTTAAGGGAGAGAAACCTTGGAAACTGAGAAGTGATCAGACATTCAGGGGGACCAGAAGAGACGTCATGAAGTTCAGTATCATCAAATGATAGAAAGGTGTTTAACAGAATCAAAACTAATGGATACAGCCATGAGGTGATCACTGGATTCATGTATATAGAGGGCTACAGTTTTATTTACAAAAATAAAATAATTTATCTTTTGCAGGGCATATTCTCTCCCAATGACAGTTTCATAATGAGTCATAAACACTCAGAACTTACCCTCACTATCCTAACGCCTCTCTTCCTGAAACTAAAATCATCGATAACCAGAGTCATCCATTTGGCCAAGAGAGGGCTTTACATTCAAGTACTGTGCAATCTTTGGCCAAAAATCACAGCAAAACTAATTAACTTGCATAAATAATCCCCAAACTTCATTCCTCTACCTTTCTCTTAGCTATGAATGAGTAGACAAAAAATAATACTTTTTATCCTCAATTCATAGAAACGTCAATCAGCAAGTAGTGTCCAGGACAGCCTCAATTAGCAATTACTATATAACTTTCAAGAGAAATCTTATTTAAGTCTCAGACTACAAAAGTTGTTCACTGTCTTCATATTTTTAATTTCCCTGGCACATCTGCTATTATCAGGCAAATACTGTTGATACTGAACTTCTAAGAGCCATCAGAGGGGGTTCTCAAGCTTCTGGATCTTCCCAAATGGAACCGAAAATCAGGGCATGGGGCAAATGAGTGCAGCCAGCAGAAAATTAAAATCTGCTGTAAGAAAACTTGAATATTTCTAATGGGCTATGGCCACAAAATACAGCTACTTTTTCAAATTCTTTAGGCTTCTATAAAACCTCCTTTTATCCTGTCTGTCCTTTGTACATTTTTTTCCCCTCTTTCTTCAAGTAATATAACCGTCTTCCAATTTTCCTCCTGAGAAAAGAAAGCACAAGTATTTTGGTGTGTCTGTAAAAACATTTAAGCTGCCTTCATGTCAATCCTTCTTTCTTTCTTTGGTGGCTGGCCAGTATGGGGATCCAAACCTTTGACCTTGATGTCAGATCTTATTATTATAAGCCATATTCTTTCTGACCTCCCTCCAATCAAAATTACTTTGAAGATGTATTAGAAAAGGTTTACCTTTTTATTGAGAATTAACAAAGTTAAAGATTATAAATTTCAATTCAAGGTTTCAGACAAATAGTATCTCTTTTCTGAAAAGAAAAAGAGATAAGTCACTGGTAGGCTTGGAGTTAAAGCTCCCTGGTCTGCCTGGTGGTATTTTCCACTGCATGACCCTGAGAGTTAACAGGAGGTCAGGCTAAAGACCTGTTCTTTGGCTGGGGCAGCAAACATTTACAACTCTTCACACAGCAAGCTACCAGCCAGAATTGGAAAAACATTTCTTTGTACTTATCTTACTAGTCACTTATAAAAATGCATTTTAGAATTCCCTTCTCTGTATAGAATTAACAACCTGGCAAAAATATGTAGTTTCAAAATATGGAAAAATACTGTACTTGTAAAAACCGGATTGGTAATAAAACATCTCCTTTTTATTATACCAGGATACATTTGCAGTTTTTTCCCACCAACTAAATCTCCACCCTAAGTTGCAAATGATCTTTTTTAAATACCTCTACCTTGGTCTTGCTAAAGCATCAGTAACTGAGAAAACAAAACAAAACAAAACACCAAAAGTAAATTAACTTTATAAAGCACCCAACCAAAGTTATCTCAATGTTTAAGAGTCTCACATGTTTACAACAAAATATAGGAAAATAAGTTGGACTCATCCTGACTTCCAGGTTAAATTTCCTAGCTTTAGCAAATCATGTTGAAGAAAATCAGAAATAAATTTTAAGGGTAATAAAAATTACAATAAGTATAAAAGGTTATTTCTGAGAAGACGTTTTAGAGAAAACAGTCTCCTCAGGAAATTAAAGAATACATTCGAAGAGTTAAAATGTATATTAACAAAAAAAGAAGGGAAATTTTTGGAAGACAACCAAGGATAAACAAAATAAATTTTCCCCAATTTCCAAAAGCTAACAAAAAAGAGGAGCTATTTTTGTGCAAATGTAGTCAGGTAGCAGATAGTACCTATCTCCAAGAATTTTTTTTTCAGCTCATGGAATAATGAATTCATTCACAGAAAAAGCTAAGTGCAGTGATCAAAGAGCATGGGCTCTGGAGCCAGACTGCCTGGGCCTTCCTGATTCCGCCACTCTCTGCCTGTGTCACCTTGGGTATGTAACTTAACCCCTTCATGCCTCTATTTCTTCACCTGAAAAATGAAGATAATAATACTCCACCTAATAAGGTTATTGTGAGGATAAAATAATTTATGTAAAGTGTTTAGACAGTGCCTGGCATAAAGGTCTATAATGTGCTGGCTTAAGCTAAACTTCCATTCTTAAGTCCTTACGATATCACAGCGCAAGAAGGTGACTATGAGAGGCAATTCAATTTTAGTTATATCATTGCATGTCTCTCCTTTGCCTTTGACAAGCTCCACCTGACTAATCTGCTTCCCACATGGCTTTCTCATGTTTGTCTTCAGGGACTGCCTGCTATCCACAGCATATAGCCAGAGCTCCCAATGATCATTCATGCCATGCTTTCCAATTTGAATTCCCATTGCCATTCCCCAAAAAACTTGAAATAGAAATAATCTAGCCACTGACCCCTAAATGACATCATGGCCACTCCATTCCCACATTCCTTCTAAATGAACCCAAACTAGCATTATCAAAATGTTTTAAAGATCGGTGTAAGCCCCTCTAAGAATCTTCCCAATGTTTCTGCTTTTCCTTGAATTCCTATTTGAATTACCTGTCTTGTAGGATTCATCTGGCACTTACAGATAAGTGATTAGCTGTGTGTGTGTTTTCACTCTCCCTGAAACTATAAAATGTTTTGGAACATGGATCATGTGCTATATACTTCTTTCAATCTTTCTCAATGGTATGCCAATATTAGGGACTCAATTAAAATTCTCTGTATTACGAAGAAATAGAAACAATCTTACCAGAACTGTTATAACTGCTGCTCCTTGGCATTTCTTACCACTACTGCCTCTACACTCTAAATGTAGTGTGGTCTGTTCTTCTCGATTAACATACTGTTTTGGCATTGTGTCCAACAGCTCACTGTCCAGGGCAACCTGTTGAGATTCCCGAAGAGCTGCAGTTCTGAAAAAAATATCAGGAGGTAAAAGAAAGTCTAGAAAAGGAAACATGATAAGTGATAAAGGCTTCTGGTTACTCCCAGACAGCATTAAGGCACAGTAAGACACGAGTATTCCATAGCAACAAAAGACCAAAGATGCGTGTGCCAAAACTTACCCAAATCCTCTCCCTAGCAGATAGGCTAACCGGAAAGTTAAGAAATGAAAGAAAAACCTTATGGAAAAGTGGGATAAATTTTCAGCCAGAAACAAAGCTCCATTTATATCAACAATATTTTTTAAAGGGACTCTTAAATACACAAGAACAAATGAGAATTCTATACTAATTCAACCATCCTAAAGACGTGCCTTAATTGTGAGTGCCACTAACATTTTAGGTATTAGCAACTCAAACTGAAATGTCAAAGACCAAGAACACTAATTGTGTGCACGGGGTGTCAATTCTGTTCTAATCGTATTTATAATTACATTGATGGGCAGGTGCTCATGTGTACACACAACACATACTCAAATGCCTGGAACAAAAACAGCCAAGGAAACATATGCCAGTAAGAAATTTATTCACATGGGATTTGTAAAAATAAGGCTCATTTACTGTTAATAAAACAGACTTATTCCACATAAGCGTCTTCTCACAAGATCACAAGCTAGAATCCAAACCTTAAACAATTGATCATTCTTCTGTATATACCATGTGAATTCAAAACACTATATGACTTTCAGTCAAGTACCTACAACAGTTTTTAAAAGAACACAGAAAGTTAGAGAGCAAAGCAGTGATCCAAGAAAGTAAATCTCATTTCACACACTTCCAACATCTTTCCAGTACCAGGTCTCCTCAGGGGAAGCATAAGAAAAATCTTAGCAGCCACTGCTGATACTCAGAAATGCCACTACAGGAAATGTGTAAAATTGATAATCCATGAGAATATCACATATTAAGACCTGTCACAACTTAATTAACCAAGTGGACAGTCTGGGACAGTCTGGTCAAAGTACCCTCCTGGGGAGAAAGCTGATGAAGAAGCCATGCTAGGTGCTAAATCATCCAGGCTGTCTCAGCAGCAAGCACAGGAGCACGACCCTTGAGGTCTCACAGTCTTACCTGGCCTGCTGCTGCAACAGATTCAGGTCTGCACACACGAGTTGGGTGGCGTCCTTCTGACTCAGTAGTGCAGCTGAGGAAATGACTGGCACTGGAGGCCTCATTGGGTGCAGAGCAAGGGGAGGATGGGGAGCCTCATGTTTCTGCAAGTTATTTAAAACCCTTTCTTTAGCTGAAAGAAAATTAAGTCACATTTACTGAGAAATGGATAAATTACTAGGAGATCAGAAGCATGTGGCACAATTCAATATAATTCCTGTCCTCAAAAAGTATATAATCTAAAGCTCATGATCTTAAATTACTGCTCTAGAAGCCCTGCCTGACATGCTAAGAAGTTTCGACTTGATATTAGTGTGAAGGGGATCAGCTGTAAGCAAGCTCGAGACACATGCTAGCTATCATCTGGACAATGGATTGAGTGAATGGGGTAAAGTCTTGAAGCAGTAGCCCAGTTGAGAGTTTAATGCCATCATCCAGATAAACTTCATAGGAATAGGAGAAAAAGTAATGGGCATTATAGAATATAGCTAAGGGAAAAATCTGAAATTAGTTCAAGGTTTGAGTCGGAAGGCTGGAAGTAGTAAGAGATAAAATGAATAAAGACATGAGCATAAACTCCTTCAGCACTTATATTTATGCAGTCATACAGTCAGTCATTCACCTATTCACTCACTAGACAAATGATTTATGGAGTCCAAATCATACAAGAAAAATAAAGATGAAACTGTACCATGTGACTTTGCACTAGATTGCATATGGTTTCATAATGGTTAATCAAATTTAAATGTTTGATATTTCTATACCTAGTACAGAGCAGAATACATAGTAGGTATCTAATAAATTCCTATCTTCCCTCCCTCTCTCTTCATTACATTATACACATAATACACAGCAAGTGGAGACTGAAGAACATGAAGAAAAATGCTGCTACATACCTAATTCTTTTCAATAATAAGATAACGAAGGGAGAGGTCAATGGAATTTCAAGTCGATAAGTAAAGTCAACAAGTATTTAAGGAACTACTATGAATTACCGATTTCACTCCAGATGTAACACTGGATTTTCTATTCTTGTTGAGAAAAATTAAAGAAAATTAATAGCTATGACTTTACTTGGCATAAGACGACTTGTATTGTTCGTACCCCAAACACATGGAATTTAACATTTCAAACAGGTCAAGTACAGCATTGTCCCTCACAGCTGGTGGTTTTCCACTACATCTACCATTCTTTGCACAGACGTAATGCAGTTAAATATTAATCACTGGATAAGACTTGTGACTGTTTATGTTAAAGTTTCTTTCAAGCAACATTATAGGCTATACTCTAAAGAAAAACCAAGGACTTTTTCAAACCCTATATAACTTACCATAAAGGAAAAATTAAGAATAATATTCTGAATACAAAATAAAAGACAGAAAAAAATTTAGATACAGAGCATACTTAACTGTAGTTACCACTCTGAACAACAACTGACAAAAAATTTGAAGCCAACAAAGCCAATTTAGTTTAAGAAAAAGAATTTGGTATCACAAATGTGCGAGTGAAATTTTGCCTATGATCACACCCCCAAGTTCAATCATTTGATATAATCATCACCTAACCTGCTGTCATCTGAGAAAAACCTGAAACTTATTGTTTATAAATCTAGGCCCTAATTTTGTTTAGGCCCTGTATCGATGGTCAGAAACAAGAGGTAGGATTCTAAGTGGTAATAGCAGGGTCTCTGGAGCCAAACAGCTCTGCTGCATACCAGCTGTGTGGGCACACATTGACAAGTTACCCAACCATTTTACACTTTGGGCTCCTTATCTGCTACACGGGGATAACCTGCATAGGGCTGCTGTGAGGACTGAATTAATGTATGTAAAGTACTGGGACAGGGCCCAGAGCAAACTAAGAGCTTCATAAATTACTAGCTTAACTCCAGACAAAACAATTAGCCTTTTAGGGCAGTGTTCAGGCAACATGAAAGCACTGTGGATAGGATGGCATGAACAGAAAGCATTCAACAGTTTCCAGATCTACCCACAAATTTCTTCTTCTCGTTTAACAAACTTTCAGGAATAGAAAATGAGACTCTACGTGGCTGGGTTAAAGGCAATCTTCATTCCTTCCTCTATGTATCTTTCTATTCACTTATTTTCTCAATGAGCACATATAACTTTCATAATCAGAAAAAAATTATTATTTCAGGGAAAAAAGCAAGAAGAGAAATGTTGGAGGGAAAAATTTCACAGCCTTAGGGAGACCGTCCAGTGCCTTCATTTTACAGATGAGTAAATTGAAGCCAAAAGAGGTTCTTATTTTTCGTCTTCGCACAACTAACAAGTTGGTTAGTGATAGAGCAGGAATAAGAAATTATTTTTGTCTTTCTCTGAATTACTTCAGTATTCTATTACACTATATATTGCAATATTTTGGTCAATAATTATATCCATAATTTTATTATATGTCCTATATTTGAAAAATACATCCAGTTATTAAAATAGATGACCCCAAATATCATTTTCTATTATTTTTTGTTGTGAAGTATGTCAGCAACTTTGTAGGTCAAATGGCCTTTTGTGGCCTGGCAAAGAAAACTAACTTAAATTTCTAACACTGTTTTTCTAGAAAACTGTACCATGAGAAACAATTAACTTAGAAACTTTGGAAATATGATCCATTTGTATGGTAAGGATTCCAGGTACAAAGAAAAAGAGTTTATTTAAAAAAAGAAAGACTTCTGAGTTTTAAAACTGCAAACCCGGCGCACTCGGGAGAGTGCGGCGCTGGGAGCGCGGCGACGCTCCCGCCACGGGTTCGGATCCTATATGGGACTGGCTGAGTGCCAGTCACGAAAAAGACAAAAAAAAAAAAAAAAAAAAAAAACTGCAAACCCAAAATAATTACATTTAAAGCTGCATTTTACACATAGTTCTGTAAGTAAAATGAAATGTCTTTTTAAAGCATCATAGAAAAAATTTAACCACGAGCACACAACTGGTCACTCTCCAGCCACCTTTCCAGCTAAGTATAGCCAGGTGTCTCAGTTTGGGCAACAAGGTGGAATGAGAAAGTCTATGAGCAGCTTCTTGAAAGAGTCCTTAAAAGAAGTGGTCTCGCCCCCCTGCCTACTGGAATGTGACTGTGACAGCTTGAGATTCCGCAGCCATTGTGAACAGTGGGTGGACACTGCCTGGCAGAATAGAGGGGAAGCAGGGGAGGAAGAACAGGGGGCCTTGAAGGCCTGCAGTGGTCATGAAGCTACCCTACTGCTCTGAACTGCCTGCTTCCAAACTTATTTCATTTGAGAAAAAATAAAGCTCTATCTTGTTTAAGCCATTACTGCTTGGACTTTTCTCTCATTCACAGCCTAACCTAACTCTAAGTGGTAGACAAGTTAACACTGAACTCCTAAAAAAGCAACTCTCACTGGAGGCATGAAGTGTGTAAACCTTAACCCTCAGCAGCTCTGACTCAATCAGTCAGTCAGTCAAAGGGACTGATGCTCACATGACTCACCCAACAGAGGATCAGTGAAGTCCAGCTGCACTGACAAACTGCAGGGCGTGGAATGGGACTCAAGCTTGGCCTGCGTCCACAAACCGACAGTTTCCTGAAACTCGTGATATATGCGCTCCATGTTCAAATATTCCATCCACAGATCCTGGAATGGAACCACAGTATTTTAACTTTGACAGATGAATCATATATTCATATATAAAACTACACATTTAACTAGAAAGTGAACCAGTGAGTTTCAACATGAGGTGGTCCACTCCAAGCTCCCCAGCATTAGGATGAGTTGCATTTTAAATGGCATTAGTCGTGAAACTTTTCTGATTGTGTACCATGATTAGAAAAAACAATTTTAACATCCCCACTATATGTATATTTATAAATTATATACATATACTACTGAGCTAATAAATTATGTACACTATAAGACACAGGTAAAAAACAGAAAATTTAAAGAGATACAAAGTAAATACACTGAAAATAATCAAATCTGGATTAGATAAAGCCCCTAAATCCAGATAACAATTTACAGGAAATACAGGGAACAGAAAAACATATTAAACTACACCATGAAGGTACAATCAGCAAAATCAAGACTTTGGGGAACCTGTATAGACAAACTACCCAGTTTCTTCAACAAATAAATTGTAAGGGGAAAAAAGTGATAAGGGGAGGACCTATATAGATTAAACAGACTTATAAAACATATCAACTAATCACAAAATGTGGATCCGGATTCAAACAAACTGTAAAAATAAATAAAAACAAAACTTTAATGATATTTATGAGATAACTAGAAATTTGAACAATGACTAGATATCTGGTATTAAGTAATTACTATTAATACTTTTTAGATGTAAATGCTACTGAGTTATGTTACTTTTATATCCTTATCTCTTAAAATCTTTATGTATCAAATGCTCTCTGGGATATTTAGCTCCAAGACAATATGGCAGAGGGAGTGTATGGACTATGGATGAAGCTAGACACATGGTACACGGGGGAGGGGGAAAGGGCTTGCCCATTATACTACTCTGCCTATTTTTCTACATTATAGAATTATTTCATAATAAAAGGTGAAATAAAGATGTAAATTGATAAAATGAGAGAAAAATAGAAATAGAGGTTCCAGTTCTCTCTTTCCACACTCCAATGGGCTGTCTGGCATATGCTGAACTGTATTTACTTCGCTCTGGTGAACACTACATATCAGAATGGTGGAACACCTTCAACAACAACAGCAAAATAAATGTCAAATATCAATGAAAACTAAAAACTACTTCAAATAGTAACATCAAGTGATCAAATATGGACTATGGTTTTGCAAACCATGATTTACTTTTTTTCTGATTTTAAGTGTTCTACAGGCCCAAGGACTCCTGTAAACCTAAAAATGTACCTGGCTTCTCAATTAGCACACTGCCATGAAGTTCTAAGTCATTATTTCCAAACCAACCACATGGCACAAGGCATTCCAGACTCAGAAGAACAGCTCCAAAGTAATAAGGATCACAATCCTCCATCCTGTATGCACCCCTGTTCAATGTGCTGCACCAGACCCTCCTACTACATATACATACCTTCTTTAAACAGGGTCACTATGTCACCTTCTGCTCAACAACTGTTGGCAGAGGCTAACAATTAGAGAAAATATTAATGATAAGTAAGCAGAGATGTCTTAGAAACCATAAAAATATAAAATAACTCTGAGCTTGAAATATAGACAAAAAAGGAATTACATATCAAATGGCAAGCAAAGACTAACTTTAAAAAGAGAGAGAAAGCAATTGATTCAGTATCCTGAGGAATAAGGATAAATGTCAGAGAACCAAGAAAGCTAAGGTTAATTTTTAAAAACGGTGACCAAGTACCTACTATGTGCAAAGTCTTGAATAAGGACTTCGGGTGTGGAGTATAAAGAAGAGCTGAGTATGAAACTGCACTGAAAGTATTTCAGGACACCATGATCTCGTATTTATTTTTCCTATTTCTCTGGCCTTATATTCTCAGTCTTACTTCTCTGTGCCTTAAATGTTGTTAGTCCTCAGGGTTCTACCTTCAAGTCCTCTTCATAATCTAAACATTCTATTACCATTGAACACACATTTCTTACACTGCCTCATTCCTGAACTCTAGATCTGTATCTCCTCTCCAGACCAACTCCTCTGGTCCTCCACAGACAGCTCTCTCTGAAGTCCCTCAGTCACCTCCCCTTCTGGTATTCCCTGTCTTTGTAAACAGAATCTCTAGCTGCCCAAGTTAGACATGTGCAAGTCCCTGTGCATCTAATCAACCACAAAATCCTACTGATTCTCCCTCAATATATTTTTAATTTATCCATTTTAATCACTGCTGCTATTTCAATAGCTCTCCAAACAAAAACTTCAGAATAAAATCCAAATTCTTTAGAAAGGCTTATATGGCCCTTAGTGATTTTATCCCTATTCACCTCTCTGGTTTCATCTGCTCTGCCCCAGCTGCTATGCTCTCACCTGCACCTCTTTGAATATGCCAAATCCTCTCTCACCTGCCAGGTCTTTGCACACACTGGTCTTTCTGCCAATTAGCATCTTTTCTGCCCCTCCCCATCACATGCCTTTCTTTTCAACATGACCAACTCCCATTTGAACTTCAGGGCTCAGCTAAAAAATCCACTCCAGCGCCAGTCTGAATTAGGGGCTGTTACTCTATGTTCCCACAGCGTCCTGTGCATTCCACTCCCACAGTCTTGATCTTGAGATGTAATATTTGTTTATTTAGTCCCCCAATTGACAGTAAGCTCCTTGAAGGTGGGGACTCTATCAGATTTCTTTTTCTATCTTTTGCATTAGGTACCTGGCACTTAGAAGACACTCAATAAATATTAATGGAAGGAAGAAAAAAGGAAAGAGAGGAAGGAAAAAAGGAAAGAAAATAGAAGAAAGTCAAAGACACCACTGGAGATAAAATAGTACATACAATGTGGAAGTGGGTAAGTTTAAGGATCCGAATGAAAGTCTCTCAAGTCTTAGAAGTTCCTAAATCCCATCCCAGCATTGGGATCAATGCCCAATGGAGTTCAACCCCTAGAAAAAAGGAACTGGAACGTGAGTGATGTCTTCCCCACCACCCCCTCCCTCCATGCTCTGCCCCTAAGATGGCTATAGAAGCCTAAACAAAACTGAGATTAGAAGTTTGGGCCTGAAAAAGGATCACAGACATCTTTGGGTGCCAGAAAGAGGACAGCTTAGGATATATGAAGACTAGAATCATGTGGCTCCAAAAGGGCAGCGAGAACTATGACACTGACAAGCATCTTTGAAGTCAAAAGTGAGCTCCTTGTCTACTCCATGCAATTAGCCTCCTGTATAATGTATGGAACCTTATAAATTTTTAGTGTACTTTTTATGGAAGAAGAGATGATTGCTTAAAAGTATTCAACAGCTGACAATTTAAAATAAGGAAAAATCACAGTCACAGGAAAACTAAGTTTATGAGGTTGTAGAAAGCTCTAGAACAAGCTTCAAGCCCTCAGGCGAGGCAACATTGGGGCTGGAGATTCAAAAGGTAATATCCCTTCAAAATAATCACTTACATGCTGACAAAACCCACAGAAACAATGACCACTCGAGTGACCACCCATTTCCATATCAATAAGTGGTCTTACCATTATGTTATGAACATGACCCATTCAAGTTACACTGAGATATGCTAAAAAAGATATTGTCATAGTTTCACCTGCTGGTTCTGCATCACTTTTGCTAGCCTGTGAATATCATACTGCTTTGGTAGAGAAGGGATATAGGTATCTCCTTTTTGAAAATTCTCATCTTCTAGCCATAATATATATACATTGAAGAGCCTAAAAAAAAAAAAAATAATAATAATTATATAAAATATAAAAAGATGTGCAGTCAAATGAAGTTTCTCATATATCTAGGAACTCTGGCACTGTTCATAAGAGTAAAGAAAGCCCATAATACAGAAAATGTGTCCAACAACCACCACAGCTCCCAAGAAACTCATGGTCTGGCAGGGAGACACATCACAGATCATTACAATATGATGCAGTAAGTCCTAAAACAAAAGCTATAAGGTAGGGGCTCTGAGAACTCCATTATTAAAGTAGAGTTAAATACGGCACAAAGAAATAACTAAAGGTGGTTTTACCACAGACCTAGGATCTGAATTTGGAGCTTTTCTTTCCTGACTAATTCAGTCACAGTAAGCCTTAGTGCTTGGAAAAGTGAAAATAACATTCAATTAAGCACATTTTCTGTCCTTCAGAGAAAACACTAAGAGCCATTTTAAACATATGCATTAGAAGAATTTGCCAGCTTTATGCTCAATGACCGTCTCCTGCCTCAAAGAATCACAAAATTCACAGCATGTGTGCACCCTGCTTCCGTTAAAAGAAGGAATAAAACAAAACCAGACTTTTTAAAAAGTCTCAATTTTCCAGTAAAAATTTTTTTGAAAAATATCATAATGTTTCCTTTATTTTTATTTAGTTTTGTTGTGTTTTTACAAGGAAGACATTTAGCTAAGATCACTGGTACTTTAAGCAGCTGTTTGCAGCAACAGTACTAGAGAGGTAGTTGGCAATACTGTGCACAAATTACTGGGTGGGGGACCAGGAGGTGGCACAGCTTGGTTTTGCTCAATAAAGAGAAAAATTACCTCCTCTACTTCTACAACAGTCTGTCTAGAAAGAGAGACATGAATAGGGCTTTGAGGTTCCTAAAGGGAAGAGGTATGCTGTTTTCTCTACTGCTTCTGATTTGGTGAGATAGATGGCCACTTTATAAACACACCTCAGGAAAGGGGATTTAAGAGAGGCAGAAGACAAGGTCGAGGGTTCGGATGTCCTCACCGGTCAGCCACCAAAAAAAAAAAAAATTTTTTTTACTAAGAGGCAGAAGGGAGTATCCTGGCTGATCTAAAATGTCCAAAGAGAAAGTCTCCCACTGGTTAAGCCTGGTTAAAAATAAGTTTTCCTTCAACGGGGCAAGATAAGGGCAGAAATCATTCTGGAGGTCGAGAGTGAGCCCTGAAGGCTGAGGTCAAGCCAGCCTGAGGCCTCAGTGCTAAGTGAACTGCTGGGCTTCCTCGCCAAGCTATTTTGTATTCAGGGTTAATTATCAGGACCAAGTTTTTTTAAGTCTTATTTATAAAACTAATATTTGGTTTATCTCAAACTTACTAATGAAAGGTGAATGAATAGTGTAAAAGGAATCCAAACGTAGTCAGAGCTCTTAACCCTTTGGGGGATGCAAACATTGTGCCTGCTTTTATAGCAGTTTTGGGAGCTTACTAATCCCTACCCCCACCCCAGGTGGATCCCTGAATCCCTTGGAAGATCTTAAAGAGCCCTGCCCTGGTCATTTGTTTCTTTTAAAGAACTGTTCTTGCAGGTTTTAATAGTTGTTGAACCTGCTATGATGAAATTGTTTTGGTTTCTATTTTTACATAAAGAAATAGAAGAGGATATCAGCCCTCTGATTTATCACTCGGACTCCAGCCAACAGAGGTACATCTGAACTGCTGATTCACCTCTCTTAAGGAAAATAAAAGAGAAACATTTCAAGAAGCAGACCTATACCAAAGCCACCCCCCATGTTCAATCTAACAGGGTTAAGAGATTAAGGGCTAGCAGTTTGTAACACAGCTTACTGCTCTAGCACAGTACCAGTGCTACGAACAACAACGTGAATGGTTAAGTAACCACGCTCACCTCACAAGTTCTGTGTGCAGCTCTGGTGAAGTCAGGTAACCGGGGACACCGGCCTGACTCTCTGGTGGCTGTTCGCTGCCCTCTGCTGGAACTCGGAGGGCCTTGCTCGCAGCATGGTGGAAGTCAGCCACCTCAGTCAGACGCCTCTTCATTTCTTTCAACAAATTGATATGAGCAGGACTTTGAAAAAACCTTCTTCCAATACAACCATCTATGGGTAACCTTAAAAAATACAATCACAGATCTATAACCTTTCAACATAAGTGCCTTTTCATATGGCACAAAGTGGTAGTCAATTAGCAAGGCAATTTACTATGGCTGTATATATACACCATTAAATTAATACTACCTCAAAGGTTATTTTGAAGATCCAAAAAGATGGTGTATAAAAAGTAGTTTTAAAAAAAATGAAATGCTATGCAAATTTAAGACATCATCACCACACAGAGGTACAGATTTAAAGATGGTTTCTGATATTGAAGAACTTGAAATCTGGTAGAATACAGAAGTGACAAACATCTAAAAGTCATGAGTCAAGAAATGGGGGAGAGCTAGAAATTGAGGTGGACGCTAGAGAGCAATGGTCAGTGACAGTGGACAGTTCCAGCTGGCCAGAGTACCTTCATACCCAGTGGAAATGTTGCACACTCCAAAGCACAACCCCAGGGCTGCCAGACACAGCCTGGCCTTTGTCCACACCTGCACTACTCATCACAAGGTCTCCCCACATGAGCCCCACAACAGTCACACAAGCAGCTTCGGTCTGAGGCAGTTTCTCTCCCTTCACAACTCCAGAGGTTCTATGCTAAACCTTGCCCAGTCCCAGGGTGTTGTCTTCACCATGCTGGGTACGAAGGATGGTGAAAAGAAGCCCCCAAAAATACCCCAAACTCAAAAAAGATCCAGTCTAATAAATGCTAAACAGAGGAGGGAGACCTCTTAGTCAGAGGTCACCGAAGAATGATTCAAACTAACATTACACAGTTTAAGAACACACAGAATCAGAACAGTGAGAAGGCAGGAATGGATTCACAGAAACTTACTACACTTGGTACCATACCCATATTGTGGTCCTGGGCGGTGAAGATAGAGGAGGAAGAACTTCTGCCAAATGAGTGGCAGAAGAGGGTGATCAGAAGGTGTGACCAGGGCCTGATGGGCCCAGCGATAAATCAGCAGCCTCTGGAGGGACGGCACGATGGGGAGCTTCAGCTGGGCCTGGGCTTTCTACAAAAGAGGACACACTTTGAGCAACCACGAAATGAACACAATCGCAAAGACTTTACTCTGATCCAAATGAAATGCCAAACATTTTGTTTTCAATTCAGTAAGAAAAAAGAAAGTCATATAAAGCACTTCTCCTACCCACTAGCTAACACTTTAACCTCCTTGGTAGCAATACACGTGGGGCAGCTTTTTTTCTGTTAAAACACTTCCACAGATTCCAGAATTGGAATGTGTCTTCAGAGTCTAGTCTAACCAAATTTCCATTTGATATTCCCCTGCATGTACAACGCTATAGTACAAGAGAGTAGAATGATATAAAAACCAGAAGTCCATGTGATTGTGAAACTTTATCAATCTTTTGAAATTTAGATTTTAAAAGGATTTTCAAGAATGATAAATTCCTTGACAGGTTTTGAAACCCAAAACCAGTGTCTATATGATAGTACCTAAAATAGAAGGCCTTTAAATCTAAAGCCTTATTCCAGTCTCTCTCACACTTTAATGAGCTGAAGAATCAGCTAGGGAGTTTTTAAAAATAAATTCCTGGTCCATCTCCAGACTCAGAAACTCAGAAGCTGAGGTCCAGGAATCCAATTTTTAACAAGTTCTCCAGGGGATTCTGATGCATTTGGGACATGATGGCAAGTGCTTTAAAACAGCAATCTCCTTCACACATGTGATGAACACAGCCTTCAATTAATAGGTTGTGACCCTTGTTAAATGAACCTTGGGAAGCAAGTATACACTTCAATTATACAGCTGTAAGTACTGGTTTGTTTCTTGTGTTTCCCAAGTATGACAACAAAAGAAAACACAGAAGTTGAAAAGCTAAGGTGAATCCATCAGCATCAAAGTGTAAGCCACCTTACACTACTCAAATGCAATACTGTTATTTGCACCTTCAGAGCTTGGTCAGGGGTAAAACCAGAGTTTATAACCAGTTCCCCTTCAACAACTCTTCGGAGCTGCGAGTCTTCTTCAAAGATGGATTCCATGTTCAGTACCGTCCACGCCAACCAGACCTACAACAACACCAGGTAAAGGGGAGAGGAATGAGCAGCTAACTCCAAATGACAAAATATATCCTGACATTCTGCAAATTAAAATCTTTTCTTATCATTGATCTCAGCCAGCAAATACTCATAGTTTCTAAAATTAACACATTTTTAATACCTATGTATATTCTTGTCACAGGCATAAATTTAGATAAAAGATCATTGGAAAATGATAAATTCTTTTGGAAAGGCTACTTTACCACAAGAAGGATGTTTGTTTACTCAACAATATTTACTGGGAAAGTTCTGTATGTATGAGGGACTGGAAAGAGAGCCAGACGTGGGCTCTGCCCTTAAGAAGTTTTCCATCTAGTGGAGTAGACAAGACTAAGATGTAAGTGACCAAAATGGGAAGTGGGCAGTGGTGAGGACTGAGCCAGGGTAAAGTGCTATATCAGAGAAGGCTCTACGTAGAAATCAGAGGGAAAGGCATGCCTGGTAAGAGAATCAGCTAGGCAGAGGCAAAGGGGTGGAAAACCTAGAGATGTGTCTGGGTAACAGCAAACAGTTTGTTTCAGCTTGATCACAAGAGGTATGAGGAAGAGTTGGAAGTAAGACTGATAGGAGGTTGAAGAATGTAACTACTGGGTAAAATGGTGAAAAAGAGACATAATTTTACATACAAAATCTGAGAATCTGAGAAGTGGTAAAAATGAAAATAATGCTGTTGATGATAATGATGACAATAATCAAACAAGAGCCAACCACTTAGTGAGCACTGACTATGTGCTAAGCACTGTCCTAAATGCTTTACATATAGGTGCAATCATGAGGAAACTGAGGATAGACAGGTAAGGAAGCTGCCCGAGGCAAGATTGAAACTTGGGCCGTCTGGATCCAGCACCCACTCTTAACCTCTCTGCCACACTGCTGGGCAGGCTCTGAGGCCAACTGGAGTCTCATCAACAGCTGTCTGATCCTGAGCCAGCCATGTAACTCCACTGAACCTCAGCTAACTCCTCTGTGAAACAGGAATGGCAATAGTACAACCTCAGCAGAGGGCTGTTGTGAACATTAAATGAAAAAGTGTACTGATACGCAGCAAGCGCTAACAATGTTAAAGCCCACAAGATAATACATGGTCCTCTCAGTGGTTTGCCTACCTGAGTAGGTGTAGCCATGCCCTCCAAGAAGGAAGGAGTGATGTTGCCTGCGACGATCCAGCTCACCAAAGAAGAGAGCAGACTCCGGTCACAGTGGTAACCCAAAGCATTCTATACCAAGGAGATGTGGGGCAGAGAGGAGGCTTTAAAAAAAACCTTAGCAGTGAACTTTCCAAGAATAGCAGCAACTATCTCATTACAATAGAAGATTCTGGTAAGCCACAGATTTCAAGAATGAGTCCACCAGCAGCAACAGTCCCAGGAGTGCATTACAGCCAAATGTAATCAGCAGGGCTCTTCCTGCAGTGTCCTTTCATTTGACCTCCCTGGGATCCATGCTGGTGGACTATGAATACTCAGATAAGTTGCCATTAAGGCAAAGCTTTAAAAAGGCAGTGGCCACAGAGTGGTAGTGAGAACTAGGCATTTGAGGGAACCTTTTTAGAAAGCTATTATCAAGCCAGTGTCTGAAAGATAATTCTCTAACAGTTTACCTTATGTTGTTGGTAGAGTAATTTCTGCACACAGTCTTCCTGCATCAGCTGAAAAGCTGTTTTACACAAGTGGTCCATGAGGAAGAGGATGGGTTGCTCCCGGTACCAAAGATGCTGGCTTATAAGAGCCTGAACCCAGAACTCCAATACAGCAACAGGACCCACTTCATTGGGCTGAGTGCTTATAGATACGTGTGCCTGTGGAAAGGCTCGGGTGATGTGAAAAGTAACAACCAGCCTCCCATTTTTAAAACACTAACAGAATAATACCTACCTCTACTACAAAGCCCTAATCTGTTGACCTTCTTGGCCAAAGCACTGTGCCAAGTGATTTGAAATGACCAAATCATAAATGT
Organism: Cynocephalus volans; assembly: GCF_027409185.1. Classification (NCBI taxonomy): domain Eukaryota; kingdom Metazoa; phylum Chordata; class Mammalia; order Dermoptera; family Cynocephalidae; genus Cynocephalus; species Cynocephalus volans. Next base: position 41,302,555 of record NC_084472.1, read on the forward strand.
GTTAACACCAGATTGGTATTTTTGGTTGGGAAGATGGGTGAGGGTATTTTTAGGGGCTTGCAAGGGCCCTGACCTGGATCATGCTGTTGAGAAGCTTCACGTTGTCCCCATGGCTGGCTCCTGTCAGATGCTGTGCCACCTTGTGTGTAACCTGCTGCGTGACACCCTGAGGCACACCACTGTCCAAGTGTAGGAACAGCAGGAGGTGTGACAGAAACCTGCCAAGCACACAGGAGGACACGCTTTACCTTTCAATCAGGAGTCAAGAGAATTTCCAGTAGCTTATTACTTATGAAAAAACAGAAAAATATTAAATTGGTCCCATTTTTAGACCAAAGCACTGTTTAGGGATGCTGAGAAATCTTCAGGAATTTCAGAAGAATAAGGTTTTCACGTATAACATGGACTAAAAGGAATTCTACCTACCTGCAGAAGTATAGTCAACAGATCTAATAAACACAAATACATGCAAGTTAAAGAGCATTAGAGAAAAAAAACACCCAAAGCACCAGTATCCCCTCCACTTCCCCACCCCTCCACTAATGAAAGTACAAATGTTTTCTAAATCATTCAGTTCCCACACTTGCCTAGTGCCCAGGGTGCCAATTGTTAAAAAAAAAAAAAAAAAAAAAAAATTGGTTCCCTGGCCCCAGACCCTAACCCATTCCTACTAAAGTAAAATCAGCAGGAGAGGAGACTGGGAACCTGTATTTAATAAGCTCTCCCCAGTGATTCTCATCACCAGGCAAGTTTGAGACACAATGTTTGAATTGACACAAAATAGGAAAACTGTAACATCCTCCTTGTGTCTGTGAATGCACTACCTGTCCCCTACCATATAGGGCTCCTCCACACTGGGCCTCACCTCTCCTTTCATCACTCTTCATGAGGCTCCAGCCAGATGCTCAACTCCCTGCCCCCTGGATAGGCATTTCTTTTCCCACCTTCCTACGTATCTTATCTGTTTGCAATACTGCATTACGCACACTGTAGGCAATTAAAAACAACCTCTTTTGTAATTGTTACAATGGCAAAGCCATTTGCTGCTCAATGTCAGAAGCACTATTCTTTGAGTCTCATGGAAACAACTGCTTTTTCAAATACTAATAAGCTATAATACACAATCCAAAGTAAATGAGAAGGAAAATATCTTTCATGATGATAAAACTAGAATCATTTTTAGAATCACTGTTCATCAATCTGCATTCTAAACTGGGGTAAAGTCTTCTGCCTCATAAAAATTACGCTGTTGAAATATTCCCTTTATTTTACTTGAGAAACCAGAAGACACAGTCACTTGTACTCACTGGGCTGTTTCTAAAGAACAATTCCTGCCACAGAACAGAGGATACTTACTGCTCATTCTTCAGAAGGTAATACTGGCAAGGATAGAACAAAGGTACAGTCTTATCTAAGACATGGACCACTGTTCTCAAATGCCTTGACTGGACCAGAATTCCCAACAGTGGGATGCCTTCTGCACAGAACTTCTCAATGCTATGGAAAAAGAAAAAGGCAATGAGCACACAAAGTAGCCAGTTCCTAAAACCATACTCTTCCAATGGGCTATCAGCTGGATCATCTCAGGTCTCCAACACATTCTTCATACCCCATCTTCACACAGAAATAGTAGAATCAGAACTCTGGAATTACAAAGGAACTTAAATGTACATCTAGATATTTACCTTCTAGATGAGGAAGGAAAAGTATTATGCCCAAATTCACATAATTTCCTACAGTAGGGTCAAAATGAGAACACAGGTTTGCAAATTTCTAGTTCAGAGCACTTTTCACTATCCCATTTTGCTTCTCAATTAGTGCTCTCCTTCTCTGGATATTCCCACAAAGTATATTACAGCAAAAAGAAGATTTGAAAGTGAGCTCAATCTGTCAGTATAAACTGGTAAAATTTCTGAAACCAATTTGGCATGATCTTATTCTTTGACTAACTTCAGAGAATCTATCCTTAAGAAATAATCTCAAACATGGAAAAAACATGAAAGGTGATCCATGTAAAGATGCACTTTTCAAATTTACTTAAAACTGCAAAACTCAGAGGCAGAAAATGACTTAAGTAAATTTTTGAAAACTCAATTCATTGGGAATATTATTGCATCATTTAAAAATCATATGATGGCCAAGGGCAACACGGAAAAATACTTCTACCATATGATACTAGGGGAAAAAAACATAAAATTTCATACTCATGATTATAACTACTAGAAAAGAAAATTTATATAGAGGGAAAAAAACACAGAGATGATGTCACACCAAAATGTTCACTGTATTAGAGCGGTAGATGTGAATGGCTTTTTCTCCACTTTCCTAATTCTGCAGTTTGGTTATATTGCTTTAATTCTAGGGGGGGGAATCATTTCAAAAAATAAACAGTGCAAAGTTTGTGCCACAAGGAAAATACTTGCCATACTAAAAGTAAAAAACAAAGGATATGAAATTATACAAACACTACAGCTCTAAAAGAGATCAAAGAAAAAACAACGGTGATTTGAGCATCACATATTGCACACAGGTATTGACATTCAACTCTGTACCCCACAGATATGTACAATCAACTATGTTACAATAAAAAAAGAAAAAGAAAAAATACTGAATAGATAAACAGAAAAAAAGCAATGTTTTTCGGGTGGGAAAGATTCTGAAGGGTTTTCTGACTACTGTTCTCTGTAGTGTCCGTAATGCTATATTCATGTACAGTTTATGTCTCTGCCTACTCTGCCCCCAGCCCCAAGCCCATTCATAGGATTGTTTTAAGTTACTTCTGTACTCTAGTACATCTACATCCCAGATGACCATGGTGGAGTTTTACACTAGAGGTCAGCCTGAAGGGAACAATTATTCTCACCCTTGCTTCCATTCAGGATTCAATAATCAGCACTACACAAATACTTATGTCTAGAAAGAACCCATAGCCCTGTCAGTGAATCATAAGCTACCATCCTGGAATGGATACAAGAAATCAGAGAAATCAAGAAACACTTCAGAAAACTGCACTCAAAGAATCCACATGCCAGAACAGACACTGTTCTAAGCATGTTACATTGTTCTAACTCATTTAAGTCTCATTAAATAAGTCTAATATTATTATCATTCCCAATTTAGAGATGAGGAACCTGAGGTAGACGAAACAGTTAATGACACTAGAGCTACTGGAAACAATGTAAAGAGTGCCTTCCTAAGGCCTGTACCAGGTCTCTCCTCTTCTCTTACTAGTAGCTTTCGAATCTGTCCGGGATTTGGCACTATCAACCACATGATCATCTCCGTTCCCCAACATGTATCTCAGGCTTCAGTCAAGAGTGTTTCCTCAGCATCTTCCCTCCTCCCTCCCTATCCGCTCAGACACCTGATGCTCTTTCCCACAGTCATGCGAACCACCAGCATTTGCTGAATACCTTCTAAGCACAAGTTCTGGAGATACAAGGATGAACATGACAATGCCCCTATCTTCAAGGAGTCAACAGTCTACGAGAAAAGGGAGCGATTACAATACAATATAATACAATACAGTGACTGTGCTGTTCAGAATGCACACATGCTGCAGGTGGCAGTAGATGGCCCTGGAACTGAATCGTCAACTGTGGGCACTAAGCACCTGGGGAAGGAACACATCAACACTGTGCTCCTCAGCCTCGAATGTCTTCTCTAAATTAAGACTCCTCTGCAAAGCTCAGCTCCTCCATGAACATATCCTGCTCTACTGATCTCTCTCCTTCCTTTCAGTCTTTCTGCTCATATTCTAGGTGGTTCTCAATGCAGGATATACCTTAGTGTCATCCGTAGAACCAGCTCCCACACCAAGGATTCTCACCCTCTTACTTGCACTGGCATTTTCAAAAAGGGTCTCAAAGAGCAGCCAAAGCTGAGAACCACGGCTCTATACATATCATTCAGCCCGTGATTATAAGTATATTCTACAGTACTGCCAATTGTTTTATACCTACCACTGGACTGTCAACAACCTGTGGGAAGTTATCTAATAATTCCATATTTCTCCTTCTCCATAGCACAAGGCTGAACACTAACAGCTGAAGGACAATGGTGTCCCACTGAAATTATACTTACTGTTGAAATGAGGATGCTAAAAAGAAAGGTGTTACAAGTGAGTCTAAAACACAAGAATCAGAAAGCACAGGTCAAAAAGGCTTTAGAAAAATGGACAGACTAGAAAAAAAATAATATTTCATAGGAGAGGGATCTTTAAAGAAAAGGATTTTTAACCAAATGAGAATTCACTCACGCATTCAATTATTTACTACGCCTGTTACAATCTTCATCAGTAGGAATAAAATGTTAACACAAGACGAACACCATTCCTGGGTACTGACCTCATACAAGTTATATACATAACAGGATCCCTGAGAAGATTAAATAGACAACTACTCTATGGTGTAAGAAATGTTCCAGTGGAAGAAATACAGACAACTACAGGCTCATACCAGAGAGGCAGGCACGTGACCTGATCAAGCATTTCATTCTCCTGGTCAGGTGTAGTCCTTTAGCTAAGGAGACTGAGTTGGGCTGCCATTGCTTTCTTTAAAAATTCACTATTCATTATTCAAATCATTTTCATTTGATCATTATTCTGAGGAAGACCATACAAATTTACTGCTGACATAAACATTCCTTTCTGGGTCACAGGTATAGCTTTCTTCATAATGTAACAAGATGGTTTTCTGGTACAAATCTGTCTTATGTGAATTTGGGCATTTCTCCTTGATAAGCTATTAATCAAGGCTTATTATCTGGCCCTAATTATACTTCAATAAGTTTGATGGAGGCCTCAGACCTTGGGATGTGAAATATGAAATTTCAGAACTACTACCTACAAGTTCAACAACCCTACAGGTTCAGGCCAAACACTGTACCTGTGGCCCACAGCCGTCATAGATAAGGCTAGGTAAGAGCCGAGGGGCATGCCCGCTTTCACAGCCTTCAAGAGAGGATGAAACGTCGGTGACTCTGTCATGTCAGGCACCGTGCTGGAGAAGGGAACAGTTGGACAATTCTGCTGTGCTCCATAATCATTTTTGTGCAGTTTTAACCTCAAGATCAAATTCCAGGCCCATTGGTTAAATGAGGTCTCAGGTGTCTCTCCATATCGAACAATACTGGCCAGATATGAAACCTAAAACGATTATTTATTTTAAGCCACATTAGTCCCACACAAATTAAATCAGTAAAGTCATATCCACCCATCTCCTTCTGTGATCAAAAATGCCCTCATAAGAAAGGCATATACTACTTAATGGTCTTCAATTAATGTTTATTGCACTACATTAAAGCTACTTCTCACAACTGACCAGTTCCACTTACTTGCTGGTCACTCTGTGAACCTGATCTTAGCTCAAATAAAAGAGAACTGACATAAAAGTTGACACCAAATGTAATGCTGATAAATAAGTTTAAGAATCAGGGTAAGGGGTCTCATTTATAATATTTGCCAATTTTGGTGGTGTAAAAATACCCACCACGGCCAATCTCAAGCTACTAACAGTTTAACAGCCTGGCTTGCAAGGTTCCTAAAAATTTAACAGCCAGTTCTCCCAAGCCAGTACAAGCGAGCTCTGGAATACAACTATAGCTCAACTCAAATCCCTAATATGAAAATGGTCACAGAAAGGCTACTTCTTAAAGAAAAAGTTTCACCCAATCACAGAAATCAATTTTAATATTTTAAATTGCCAGAAATGTTCTTAGGAAATCTAAGAGTAAATATGATTACTTTATCTACCCAGGCCATTCATAAAGATTCATGTTCTCAATACAGAAGAGAATTAAATACCTGCTTCATACTTTCAGAAAGAATCCCAGCATATGGCTTCTGCGCAAGGTACTTCTGATAAGCTTCAAGAACCATTAAAGCCACTTCAGCATGGACTGCTTGATCCAGATGAAGGGTACCCTTTTAAGAGAAAAATAATCACAAACATACCATCTTTTTTTTTGTTTTTTTGGGTTTTTTGTACCTTTGAACCAAAAGATTAGGCAGAATAGTAAAAACTTGGATGCAGAAGCCAAATTTTCCAAAAAACACATCTCCTAATAGTGAAGTCATAAAATTATGATAGGAAAAAACTGAACTCTTCAAAGAGCCATCACACTGCACCTACGTAGGTTTGAACCTGAGTCATCCCTCACCCCAGCCAAAAAAGGTATCTTTGAATGTAATCCCCCATCCCACCCTAGAATCTCTACAAAGACTTTGACTTATAGGTTAAGGGCACTGCCACAAACCAGGAAGATGCTTAATTAGTATTAAGTAAATAAGAAGATTTTTAATAAATTAAGCCTGCATTCCCTTTTCTTGTTCTACTATCAATGAAAATAAGATGCTCAACAACATAGGTAAAATATTCCTTCTGGAGCCCGAAGTTGCCTATTAAATTTCCCACCCAATCCTCCTTTGCAGTCTGAAGAAATATATTCCTTAACTCTTTCAAAGAAGATGACCTTCCTAACTCTAACAAAAGAGTGAGGGGACTCTCTAGTGGAGTCTTCATGCAGCTCTCTGGGAGAGGGGAGGCTGGGGGATTCTGGTCACAAGTCAGGGAATATGAAGGTGGAGAACAGCCCCCTGTCGCTCTCACCCACCATCACCTCCGTGAGATGAACCATGGGTAGTCCCAGGTGGTCAGGCACACCCTGGAAGAGAAGCTCCCTGACTTCAGTCTTCTCATGATGTATTAACAGGCATCATGTTAATACAAACCATACAAGATGGCCTAGAGTACTAAATGACTTGCTGAGAACAAAAGCTGGCAGACAGCTGTAGAGGGCTGAGTTCTCCACCATTTTCTCCTTACAATGTTAATATTTTGATCAAGGAGCTAACTAATAATACCTATTAGTTAAATAGAGGTAAAGAGGCAGGAAAGGTTTTATTTAAACAGTCAAAATCACTTCACATTGCATCTTTGGACACATATGATATGTAGCAAACCCTTAATAACAAACCATTAGTAACTACACCACTGAGTTCTTAACATGTGTCAAGAACTGTCCTAAATGTCTGATGTGTTCTGACTTGCTGAACCTTTACAACAACCCTATGAGGTATGCCTACATATATCAATGTTTACAAAGAGCAACCAAGGCTCAGAGAGTTTAGGAAACTTGCTCAGGGGCACACAGCCAGGAGGAGGCAGAGCTGGGAACAGAACCCAGACAGGCAGGCTCAGAGCTCAGGCTCTTAACCAATACATAGTGTTTCAGAAGACAACTCTGGCAATGACATGCAAGACAAACTGCAGGAGGAAGAGAGACCAGAAGCTGGACAGGCAAAGAGGCAATTAGGAGAAACTACAGTAACTAGCCAGAGACGAAACAACAGATACAAATGGTCTAAGGAAAAAGGGAAGAATTTTCAATGTGGAACAATTTATCTTCATTTAGAGGATGTTCACTATGCAAAACAGAATTAAAGAGAAGATTCTAAACTCTGACACAGCTAAATGAATTTGCAGACCTTGCAAATGATACTCTGAAACATTAATGTTTTGAGAAGATGCTTCCTTGAAAACTGATACATGTAGAACCTCCTGTCTCTTGGGAACAATTTTAACACATACCTGTTGAGCAAATCCCCAATTCAGTCCTTCTAGAATAACACAGGCCAGTTTATTCTTCACCACTGTCAGACTGTAATTCAATAACCAATCTCGAATCACAGTTATCTCTGAGGCAGAAGGTCGCCAAAGATACAAAGGCAGTTCTTTAAACAAGTATAGAGAAACCTTATTAAAAAGAAGACAATAATCATTACAATCAAGACTTAAGGATAATCCTATATTTACTGTAACACTACATTGTTAAACTGCTTGCAAAAATTTTTCTCCAAGAGGAAGTGGGGTTTTGTTGGATTTTTAGATAAGTGAAATGGAAATCATGGACACCCAAATCAAATGAGTATTAATATTGATGATGATACACTGAAAGCACATTTTGCAGTCCTTTGTAATCTTTTTTCAATATGTAAATTGGTAAGTTTCAGTTTAGGTAAACCACTATACTAAGACACAAATTTAAAGTCATGATAAATAAGGGGGTGGCCATTCATTTTACAAAAATTTTAGCACTTTCTTCTATTCTATGCATTTTAAAGGATATTTCTATGAGCTTCAAAGCAAACTGGGGCAGAGAGAGGGACAGGAGTAGAGATGAAACAAGATCAGCCAGCTGCTGAAACTAGATAACGGGTACATACGGATTCATTATAATATTCTCCCTACTTTATATAAATTTGAAATATCCCATGATAAAAAGTTTTAAAAATCCTCTTCACATAAAGTCTACAATACCACTTTTTTAATAATATATCTATTTAAAAAATTATGATAAATCTGGATTCCCTTATTACAATTTGTTTTAAGGGAGACTGATCAATTCATTTTATAATGTCTAGAACAGTGCTGTCCAATGGAAATATAATGCAAGCCAAAAATGCAATTTTAATTTTTCTAATAGCCATATTTTTTTTTAAGTCAAAAACCTTCAAAACTCAGTCAGTATTTTGTACTGGAGCACATTCCAGTTTGGATTAGCCACATTTCAAGGGCTCTATAGTCATATGTGGCTACAATATCAGACAACACAGGTCTACGACATACCTACTAGTGTTTTTCAGGTTCTGCACTGTTCCAAATTGAAGCCAAAACAAAATTTGAAAGAACAGTAGAAAGAATTTTTATTAAATAGACTTTTCTTTTCTTTCCTTTATTTTTACTGTGTGTGTGAATTTAATTAAATTTTCACAAGGACTCATTAAAAAAGATCTTGATTATTCTGAATAAAATGGTAAAATGGTAACCTTAAAAAAAGAAAAGTCCTACTTTACCCTGTAAGTATGTGACAGAAAGAAAAATAGTGGTGCTGGAACAATCAATATAGCATTGAGATCTGTCCAGAAAAGCATCTATGCCTATGTAAAATAATGGTATGGCACAATAGCTGCCCATCAAGAATGAAAGTGGGTTTATCGTGAAAGACCCTAGATTCATTAAAAGATTAACAAGAAAAATATTACAAAGAACTCAGTGCCAATACATTCAACTAGTTAGATGAACCGTGAAAATCCCTTTAAAAACATAATGTACCAAAACTGACTCAAGAAAAAATAAAAACCTGAATAGTCCTACACATGTTCACGAAATTCAACTTGTTATCAAAAGACTTCCCACCAAGAAAACTCCAGGCCTTGATGATTTCACTGGTAAATTCTATCAAACACACAAAAAGGAATTAATAGCAATCTTGCAAAATCTATTTCAAAAAAACAGAAGAGGAGAGAATGCTTCCCAACTCAAGTTATAAGGCTAACATAACCCCAAAACCAAAATCTAATAAAGATGTAACAAGAAAATAAAATTAAAGATCAGTACCCTACATGAATATACACAAAATCCTCAACAAAATATTATCACATTGAATTTAGCAATACCTAAAAAGGAAAACACACCAGGATCAAGTGTTTTTTATTCCAGTAATAATGGTTCAAACATTTGAAAACCAGGCAATGCAATTCACCACATTAACAGAATAAAAGAGAAAAATCAAGAGATCATATCAATGGATGTGGAAAAAGGCACCTGAATACCCATTCATGAAAAAAACTCAGCAAACTAGAAATAAAAAAGAAATTTCCTCAGTCTAATATAGAGCATCAATTAAAACCCTATACCTAACATTACACTTAATGGTGAGCTTTTGAACCCCTTCCCCTATGATAGGGAATGAGTCAAGAAATGTCCACTCTCACTACTTTAACTAAATATTGTAATAAAGGTCCTAGTCAATGCAATAAGGCAAGAAAAAGAAATTAAAGTAACAACAATTAGAAAGGAAGAAACCAAGTAATCCTAGTAAGAATTCTCAACAAAACAGGATATACACAGTATATTTCCAAATATATTTATGTTTTCACTTAAAATCAAAAGATCACTGCTATGGGTTGAGCTGTGTCCACCAAAGGTTCATGTATCATTCTCTACTGTTGAGGGTGGGAAATCCTATTATGGTAATTGAAAGGCAGGGCCTTTAAGAGGTGATTAGATTGTGAGGACCACACCCTAGTGAATGGATTGAACCATTCATGCAGTAATAAGTTGAAGGTTTAATGGGGGTAATGGGCCTGGTTCTGATGGCTTTATCAATAAGGAGAGTGAGTGAGCTCTCTCCTGCTTAACCCATTCACCATGTGATACCCGGTGTCGCTGTAGCCACCACCAAGAACAAGGCCTTTACCAGATGTGTCCCCTGGACTTCAGACTTCCCAGCCTGCAAATTGTAAGAAATAAATTTTATTTCTTCATAAATTACCCAGTTTCAGGTATTCTGTTACAAGCAACAGAAATGGAATGATACGATCATTAATTTCACTTAGGAGGTTATAGAGAAGATACATGGATTTCAGTAACAAAACTAAAATGTGACTTCTGAAGTAAGCCAATCTTTGAAGTTACAAAATAGGTCCAAAAAAAAATATGACATCAATTTGCAGGTGTCATCAAACAAACCTCTGAGTTCTGTACTTTGAGATCTCCCAAAAGGCTTGGTCCTTATCACCCACTATCCTAACCAGGAACAGTCTCCACACAGTTATGTGCCCTCTCATGCTGGGCCTCTAGAACAGAAAGTTATCTGCAGACACACTCCAAGTGTGTCACTAAAAGTTCGGGGTCCCCAGCCATAGCTCATTCCCAAGCTCTGGAGCTATGGTCTGATTCCAGAATAGCCCAAGGTATTAGCAAAAGTATTCAAAGTCATCATATTCATTTGAAGGCATAGGGGACTTGAACAAGGCCCTCCAAAAACCTGAGCAAGTTCACAGTGCACAATGGAACCACACGTATAAACTGAGAGTGGAGGCATCTTACAGAAAACGTGCTCTAAAAAACATTATGGTTCCAATTTTTACATTTAAAGTTAGCCATATCTCTGGGCACAATTTACTACCAGAAGTATTATTGCCAAATTAAAAATGAAAGTGTAGCCAAAAACAGAAAAACACTTGAGAGAGAAATGTCATCACAACAGGACACAATGTTTTACTTAAAAGGAGAAAGTACCACATACTGTCACTATGGAAAACAGTATGGTAGTTCCTCAAAAATTAAAAATAGAATTACCACATGATCCAGCAATTCCATTTCTGGGTATATACCCAAAAGAATCGAAAGCAAGGTCTCAGAGATATTTGTACACTCATATTCATAGGAGCATTAATCACAATAGCCAAAAGCTAGAAGCAATACAAGTGTCCATTAATGAATGAATGGATAAACAAAATGTGATATATGCATACAATGGAATATTATTCCAGCATAAAAAGGAAATTCTGACACATACTACAACATGGTTGAACCTCGTAGACGTTATGCTAAGTGAAATAAACCAGTCACGAAAAGACCACATATTATATGATTCCATTTATGTAAAATGTCTAGAATAGGCAAATCAATAGAGACAGAAAGCAGATTAGTAGTTGCTTAAGGCTGGGGGAAATGGAAGAATAGGATGTTGTAACTAAAGTGTATAAGGTGTCTTTCTCACGTGATAAAAATGCTGCAAAGTTGATTGTGGTGATGGTTGCACATATCTGTGAATATACTTAAAACCACTGACTTGTACACTTTAAATAGATGCATTGAATGCTGTGTGAATTATATATCAAGAAAGCTGTTTTTAAAAACTACATGAAGATTGCAAAAGGGATTGTGACATATGACAGAAATAAACTGTATCTGTGTCTTGCTCAACTAAAATTACTACGTTTAATTTTGTTTTTGACTGATTTCACATAGGGCCTCCTTTCATAGTCACAGTTGTTTTTTCTAAACATAAAATATAAGAATTGTGAAAGCCAAACAAACTATGAAATAAAAACTGTTAATTAACTACAGATTATAACTAAATGAAAACCTGTTATTGAAAGAAGTGGGAAAGTCAACTTTGAGGAGTTTTGAGAGAAACAATCACAGCTTTGTATAAGCAGCAGCTAATCCCAAGTTGGCATGGAGACTGGCACAGAGACTGGCACACAGTAAATGTTAGTTCCTTTCATCTTGTTGTGCCCTTAAGTGACAGAGTCATTCCCACCAACCTTCCTATTTTTACCATTGTTCTATTACTTCAGGATTTTTTTTTTAAAAAGGAAAAAAAAGCAAAGAAACAAATTCGGTGCTCTTACCATTCCAACCTGGTCAATGGTTTCTTGAACTCTATCCAAAAGGATAGAAATTATCTCAGGGTGAACAGCTGTGATGGCCCCTAAAAGCTCTCGACCAACCTTTGAAAAAGTCTCTCTGGTGGACAGGGTAACATAAGATACCTAAATGGAGGGAAAGGAGGAGATGGCACTTTTAATACCAATTATCAGTCTAAAACACATTTCCATAGTTTTTTAAGTAAAGCAGAAAGAATCTCACATTGAGCCTCAGTTCACACCATTTTCAAAAAGATGTCGAAACTTCAGATAGCAAACTGTCTACCCTTACAAGTGGAAGGTGGGAGGAAAGGGGATCTAGGGAAATGGCAACTATTTATAACAGCCGCTTCAAGTGCTGGATTCAAAATATATCCCAAAGTTTGTCAGTAGCAATAAAACAGTCCCTTCGTGTCAAAACTTTTTTAAATTTGAGGATATCACTAAAATGATGGAAATCAGAATACATTTCATGGAAATGCCTATTCTCTCCTACAAAATAAGACCCCTAACTGAAAGAGCTTCCAAAATTTCAATGTTTAACAGCTCCTCTTGAACAGTGTCTTTCAAGCCACAGGTTACAATCCATTTTTTTTTTAATACAAAGAAATACAACAGAAAAGTAAGAGAGAGAGTAAAATAGAATAGAAAAATGCGACAGTGCATCACAGGAAGATTAAGTATTGCTTCAATTATGTACACACACACATACACACGTGCACGCACACACACAGGATCAGAACATAATATAGAATGTAATTTTTACTATAACTCCTGGTCAAAATACTGGAAATATTATTCAAGAGCATAAATATTACCTTAGCAATAGATCTTGAGAATGTCACTTAATGTATGTGAAAATACAAATTTTCCCCATATTTTTTCCAGACCCTGAAGACAGTCTTGAATTCCAGATCCATCCAGGTCTTAACTTCATGCTTGATCACAAAGTTACAAGTATAGACAGAGCTAAATAGAGTATGTGACCATAGAAAGAATTTTAAATCATCCAGGTCTCTCACTCTCAAAGTGGAGTAATAGTGGAGGATAATAAACTCAGAGAATCTTCTTCGAACATAATTTTACTTGAATATACTTAATACTTTAGAGAGATATTTTTTATAAAGAATAACAGATACATGACAGTCCAAAGTGCAAAATGTGCATGGCTTTTTAAATATAGACAGAATTCCAACGAAAGTTTTGGTAGCCACTTTGAGCTAGTCCCTAGACACTAAGGAGTCCAAAGTTTACTCCCTTTCACCATTAGGGATGGCTCAGTGAAAAGGTGAATAGAGTTAGGTTCTCAGCCCAGCTTGTCATTTTACAGATGAGGAAAATGAAGCCCAGAGAGAAAAGATAATTTCTGACACGAGATAGGCAACTAATAGCAGAGTTTAAACAAAATTCATGTTCCGAACTCCAGGTTCAATATTCTTTCTACTGTCTCATTTAAAATGGCTTGGAAACCAGGCTTCTGTATTACTGGCAGGGGTGGAGGAATGGAGTTTGGGGGAAGGGTGTTGAGGAAAACATGCAGTATAAAAGCTACAAGTGTCAGGCTGTGCTAGATTGCCTATTACTTACCAAAACTCATGCATCACATGTCAAGAGACAGCAGTGAGTCATAGAATGGTACGATTTTCATTTCAATACTCTCAATAGCAAAATGATGTTCCTTTGATTCTCTATCCCCTTCCATGAGTACAGACAGTAGCTCAATACTCATAAGCCACATTTTTTTTAAGAGCAATCCCAAAAGAATCAACAGATGGACAACCCGAAAGAAAACATTTTGTAGCTGACTTAAAAAACTTCATATTCTAACCTCATATATCTCCAGAACAATAATTTTTATGAAGTCTTCATCCATGTTGGTTCTTCTGGCCTGAGCCATCTGAGCAAAGGTAGTCAGAAGACAAATCACTTCCGAGCTATTCATGGAAGAAAGACACTTCTCAAAGTTCACAAAGTGTTCTGGGTCTGCAAGTTTAAATCAAGAAGATTAAAATGGGGAAAAAATAAATTTATATACTTTAATTACTCTTCCAGAGAGAAAGAATTAATTACTCTTCCAGAGAGAAAGAGAATATAAAATTAAAAGATATTTTAAAATATTTAAAGATACAAAAGGTCTTCCACTGTTCCAAAATAAATTTCTACAGGCATCAAGAAGAAGGACGAACCAGATGGCCTCTGTAATTCCAATGAATTCTAAATATAATGCAGTCTCACGGGAGACATTTAACATCTCTAAGCCTCAGTTTCCTCACATGTCTCAAAAGGTTATTTAAGAAGATTAAATGGCATGTCACTGGTAAAGTGCTTTGTTAACTGCAAAGCACTATTACTGTCACTAGGTGAGTAACCTGCAAAGACAGTACTGCCAATTTAAAAGGGACATTAGAAGCTACTTGGCAATTGTCAACCAAATGAGTGAAGACCCTAATAATGAAAACTGCAATGTTTAGCAAACTATTCAGCACAAACATGGCATTCCAAACAAAAGAGATTTGCTTATAAATGAAAATTTGGGGCAAGAAATTAGTTATAACCATGACTGGAACTCTTGATGAATGTAATGATATATATAATATGTTTTCCCTATTTCTCAAAGTACACCATGCGTGCAATATTACATTCTGTCAGTAGGGGGCAGTATTCACAACTTTGCAATACATGACAGAAAACTAGATGTCACAAAGGCAGTTTTACAAAGGGAAGGGGGGAAAAGCCCATTTAAAATACATACCCCTGATGGAACTTTTCACAGTAAGAAGGCAACAAGCCAACAATTTTTTCATATTTACACATTTGAGAAATTTAAGGTAGTTCACCAAATTTTCTGTATTTTCAAAATAACTCTATGGGGCACTTACCAAACCAATTTTCATTTCCCATCCCCAGATTGGCTTTATAATGGAAATTATTATACAGAGCATTCTCAGAATAATGAAAATTGGAGTTGCCATTCTAACTTACAAAGTTTTAAGGTACATATCAAGGGAGAGGCCTCACATGCTAAAGAACAAATAAGAAAGAAAATAAATTTCTAATTAGCTTTTAGAACATTAACTTTAAGGACAAATCAGATAAACACAGTCTACATTTATTTGTCATTAAATTTCTAGTAGTCAGAATGTTGATTATACTAGAAACAAACAAACAAACAAAAAGAAGCCAAATTAAAACAAGCCAATTCTTAACCATCACTGTTGAGAAGTCTGCTAGTTAGGAAATGTTAAAATTAACAGTTGAAAATTGTTCTCTGGAAACTGGTTTCAGGCTCACTCTATCCCCATTACCACAGATAAATAAGAATTGGCTATAAAGAATAAGAATTCTGGCATTTACTAAATATGAAACATGTTAGGAAGGTAAAACAAAAAGTCTCATTCTCCCACAAACTCAGTAGCAATCAAGTCTCCCAACAAAATTTAGAAGATGAAAAAACAGCAAATTAAAGCAAGAGGATTCAATTTTGCAAAGACCCCACTCTTTAACTTAGGTTAGAACCTAATAAGACAAATGAAGTGTCTCTACTGCGTCACAGTAATTCATATCCCAGGTGATAAACAACATAAAAGAGATGAAAGAAAAGTGCTATGGTAGCCATGAGTTGAGTCCCAAGAGAAAACTTCCAGCAGCGGGATCCAAAGTCCCGTGGTGAGGCAAGGCTGGTACTGCCTCTTCACGGTCTGGAATCACATCTGTTACAGAGCAGACCTGTTCAACAGCTACATCTGTTACAAGTGCTTAACACGGAGCCTGGCAGATAGTAAGTACTCAATGAAAGGAGATGACACTACAAAGGAGACCTAACCAAGACTAAATTGTACAAAGCAGTGCTACTAAACGTACCGGGCACGTGCAAAGGAAAGTCTGTTTCTGTGTTAACTATTTCACCTGCAGAAATAGCTGCCAGGGAACAGAAAAAGGCTATGAAATGTTCTCACCTAGCTCACTTTAAAGCAAAGGTCCAATTATGGGAACACATTAACTTCAACACCTCCCCCAGGACAGTGGAGAAGCATTTTATGAAGCAGAACAACAAAAAGGAGTACAGAGCTACCACTAAAAAGACAAAAAAAAAAAAAACAGAGACAAAAGTGCATTCATGCAGAACCCCAAAAAGAGAAAAAACAGAAACAGAAGAATAAAGATATCAACCTAGAAAGAAAAAGAAATGAAGAAAAGAAGATCATGAATGTCTGTAGACACTACCTTGCAAATATACTAGAAGCTCAATAATTTTTAAAGCTTTCAAAAGTTTATGGTTTTCTTTTAAGTGATATACACATCTAAAAATTTGGAAGACAGAGTTAGCGTTTGGTATATTTCTTTTAAAATCCTGTTAGTATTTTGGTATGCTTTCTACCAGATCTTTTTTTTTAGCATACAGAGTAATTCTTAAAAATTATTATATATAAATCCAATTAAACAGCCTGATTTTTTTACATTTTTAACATTATAACAAAATCAAATAAATACCCTGTAGTTCAGTGGCGGTAGGACACTAAAGCTTACCAAGTTTTCCCCAAAATTAATTTTTTAAACTATACCTCTCTACATTTTTACCTCATTCATAAAAATAATACTTCAGAAAAAAGAACTAATAAAAGATATTAATGAAACAATTGTGCAGAAAACTTTAAATCTCTAGACAACTAATACATATTTGTTAATCTGACTGTAAACTAGAATCATTTCACACATAAATGCAAAAATGTGCTTCCTAAAAGTTAGAATACTGTGTTTACTGATACACTGGTTTGAGACCAATTAAATTTGGATTTCAGCCAGTGACTGTCTAAAAAAATCAAAACAATGGAGCAGTCTATGAAATTTCAAAATTATTACAGTTGATTACACAGAGTAAAACATCCTCCCTTCTTCCCTCTAAAAGTAAAAAGCATGAAGCAATGACAAGAGAGGCACAGAGTTGGGGAAAGCTGGATGCTGCGTCCTCCGGTGCTTCTGTACCTTGGAGCAGCTTCTTGCATTCAGCAGGCTGCAAGGTGGAGCAAAGCTGCTGCAGGTTCCCGCTCTCCACCTGGTGCATAAGGTAGAAAAGCTTCCAGAGCATTTGGACCGACAGGGTTCCAAAGGGCATTTCAGACATAAACAGCCAAATGCCAAGTCTGCATGTGAAAAAGAGCAGAAATAATTTTATAAATTAGTCAGCTTCACCAGACTAAGAAAGTAGACAAATCTTCAGCTCTCAGAGAAAAAAGATTCTTAAATCACATTGCTGCAATTTTTCTAAGCAGCTTGGGTCAAAAACTCGAGGATGGATAACGATAACAGCAAATACTCATGAAGCACTTATTCTGTTCCAGGTACTGTTCTAATCACCACCTCATACATATGTATGCAAGTATGTGTGTATATATGTGTACAGTATCAACTCATTCCATACTCACCAAAACCAAGGCAACAATTACTGGTATTATCCCCAGCTTACACATGAGGTTACTAAGGCACAGACAGTAGTGGGTGACAGAGAGGCTGCTACCTAGATGCGGATGCATGTCTGAGCATGCAAACAGGAACACAGGTGCACACAGACACATGTGCAGTGTGTGGGAGGGGAGTCAAAAACCATCCAGTGACTCCTCATTGATCACTGAATGAAGTTCAAACTCTTCAGCCCCACATAAAAAGAACCACATTTCCAACCACAACCTTCCTTGCACTCAGAATATTACAGCATTCCAACAAGCCTAGAGAACCCCCTACACCTCCAGGCTCAATGTCCCTCCATGTATGAAGCCCTTCTCTGATTTCCTACTCAGCACCGTTACAGAATTCCACCCATACCTGACTTTGGCATTATTATACCTTTCACCAGTGATTCGCATACTGTAGTGGGCAGAAAGATCTCCTGGTGACTCTGTGGAAAATGCAGATTCCCAAGCCCCACCTACAGAGATCCTGATTTTGTAGGTCACAGCTAGGACCCAAAAATTTTATAACCACCCTTGGTGACTCAGACTCAAGTGATTCTTAAACCACACTATGAGAAATATCTTGCAGTACTGTAATTTATGTAGCCATACTAGCTTACCAGCAATTTGAGAGCAGAAACCAGGTCTTGTTCATCTTTACATAAACCAGTCTGTAACTAGAGCATTGTATTTTAATTATCTGGTACCTAAACCAGTATCTCGAAAACAATCAACACACTCAATAGATGCTTATTAAAACCGTGTGTGAATTTTATCATAATAGTAAAAATATTTTTTAAAAAACAGTGAGGTACTAAGAACTGTTGCTATAATTTGGGCATAACTACAAATTAACCAATTACAAATAAACCAAGTTTAATAAAAGATAAAGAAAAAAGAAAGGAATAGTGTATGCCTAGCACACATCTATGAACCCAGGCAGGCTACTGGTGGCCCAAACCCACACTGACCCAGATCCTGGAAAAGCAACAGCTAGACTTCTGAGCAAGAGTAAAGAAATTTTTAAGTTCAAGTGTGGCCGGCTTCTATCTTATTAAATAATTACCCTAACATCTCCCAAGGGACCTGATGCTGCTCTAAAATGGATACCAAGACAATGAAGAGAAAATGCAAAAGCTTAAAAGTAATGTCACAAAACAGGGTATATTTCAGGCTACAAAATTCCCTATATGGCAGGCAGGCAGTAAGTCTGGCTTAGGTTTTTGTTGTCTGTCTTTTGGTTTTGTTTTGCTCAGGTTGAGGGGATTGTACTGTCAAAAGTTTCCACCGGAATGCCAAATAAATTTAAATTTCATGATTTTAAATATTTGTTCTTATATAATTTATTTTCTAAAATAAGTTATGCTCAAGAACAGTAGCTCTCAATTTTAAAATTTAAAACAATTATCTTTGTGAATTATATATACATATGTATAAGTAGGGTTCACAGCTCAATATATAAACCCTAGTAAGTAACTAGGAAGAGGGCTTTGCCTCTCAGCTAAACAAGCAGAAGAATGAGTGATAGAAGATCCGAGATGGAAGACTCTTCCTACGCACCACGCCAGCTTCAGCAGGCAGGTGCTACTACACTGACTTCCTGGCACAATTCTGCATGGGATTTGGTGCATCTCATGAGATCACCAAATTTATGGTATATATGTAACAAGAGTAATCTAAAGATAAATTTCTATGCCCAAGTTCTATTTACGTTAGACCCATGCCTTCTGAGAGCCTTAAAGTGGTTAACACTTAGCTAAGGAGTCCTGATCTGTCGCCCAGTCTCTAAGTTACCTTGTTCTTCATCTGAAACCACCCAAGAACTGCCACCACTCACATTTGAAAAGTCTTTTATGGTTTAAAGCACATTTCTACACATTACCACAGTTTATCCTAACATATCTATGAGGATGATGGAACAGTAATATCATTATCATCTCCATTTTTTAAATGAAGAAAATGAGACTACAAATATCAAGTGACCTGCCCAAAGTAACAGTAAATGGCAGATCAAGACTCAAACTCACTACACAACACACAATAAATCAAGGTCTGTAGCTACGAGCTTCATGGCAAGAGAGAGTACAGACAGCTAGCTGAAGAGAGGGCAAAAGTGGGGGAGAGCTAGCAGTTCACGAGTAGAGCTGGGTGGGGTTGGAGGCCGGCCCACATCTCCTAGTGGAGGGCACAATCATGCAGCAGAACCGGCTCCTACCCATGGCCAGAAGCTCAGGGAAGGCAATGCAGGATGCTCAGCTGTGCCCCTGCCTCTGCTTCAAAGGCATCCTAAGCTGTGAGCAGCAACACAGAAGGTATGATCAGAAGACAACATTTACACAGCCAAGACAGGGGACCAAGATCCATGACATTCCTAGACCTTAAAATCCTTACAGTTAAACAACTTGAACAATGATCAGCAAATCATTTGTATGTACTGAGCACCTACCATGCCTCACTGTAAGCACTGTAGTTGGGTTACTGTAATAGAATTTACCCTTGTCTTCCCCTGCTCAAGGCTGCCCAAAAATTCAGGGTGGCAAAACTGAGATCATAACTGAGTTATTTTAAGATAGAAAGAAACCTAAGAGAGAGATCATTTCAGTCGACAAGGGGTACACTAAGGATTAGAAAACTAAGACCCAAGAATTTTCCCAAGCTAAGAAATAGATGAACTTTACTACTTCAGTCAATGACTTTTATTCCAATCTTTCTTACTAGCCAAGGAGTTATTTCTCACCAGTTAGTTATCATCATATATATTACCTTTTGGCTTTCAGCACATGTAAGACAGCCCTCAAAAACAGCTCATCAAATTCAACCTGGAGTTTTTCCATGGAGTAAGGCTGCAGGGCCAATCCTGAGCCCGGGTTATGGCTCACATACTGTGCCCAATGGTCACTCACATAACCAAGGGTCATCCTGAGCATAAGGAAAGACATAATCAGGCTTTTCTCCACTTTCACTCAAACTCACCACAGAGACAGATGGACCAACAGCAGTTGTTACCTGATCATGTAACCTATTCGTTTCACAAACTGCCTGTAGCGTGCTCTATTAAAGGTTTCTAACCCCACAGCCAGAAGTTCTACTAATGAGTTGGCGAAGGCAAAAATTTTCATCATCTCTTGAGGTCTTGTTGTTTCAGGTAAATAATCACCTAAAAGTTAATCAGATAAAAGGAAAAAATTATAAATACTATGAAAAAACACTGAAAGATACTTTAATGAGGAAATAAATCCAAGATGGAAAGGAATTAACAAGCCCATTACTCTGGCTCCTATATCAACATGAAATAGGAAACTTGAGACAAAGTGCAAAACTAAAAAGAATGTATTTAAGCTGGGCTATGTGTAAGCTTGCTGGACTTCTCACATTTAAACACTATGTGGGAAATTAGAAGCTCAAGAGAAAGGAAGCTCTAGAGGAGCCGGTCACAGGAAAATCTGGATCAGGAGCCTACACATGAAGTAAGACTTCATGCAGAGTTCCTCTTTGAGCTTGCCACTACCACATTTTATATATGACAAAAGAAACTAATCTACCTTTTGCTTTAAACCCAAGAAGATGTTGAAAGAGTTCATGAAATGGAAACTGTGATAAAAGGATAACCAAGTCATCTTCATTAAGCAGAATCCAACTGGTCTCAGGGTCTTCATCCTAAGGGAATAGATGAAAAAGTATGTCAGCTGATTTCTTCAGACCACACTACAGTCAAGAGCAACAGAAACTAAATTATCACAGGTCTCAATGGCATACAGACTCAACAATCTTCACGGACTTTTCCACCAGGACAGAAATTTACAATCTCGGTTCCACAGATAGCCTGTAAATCCCCTGAAATTGTAAGCACAACTTTATACATAGCTGGGTCATGTCCATTCTTCAGGTGCTGAAACTGTTCTCATTAAATTTCCATCCCAAAGAAGATAGAAAAAAAAAAAATACTCTAGAGTGAGAACCTTACGATATGGCTCAGTGCTCTGACAATATCAATTAAAGTACCATGCCATAGAGTCCAAATTATTTTAGCTGCAATTCTCTTCCATCAAAATCAAGGTCTACTGTAGTACTCAACACACTCGTGAGGAAGCAGTTAGTATTTGCTACCGATTATTGAAGCTCCACTGTCAATTAGCGCTGCTAAAAGCAGGATAAAAATAACAGTGGTCATAACAGAGATTATATATGGGAAGTCTTTGGGGTCTTTTTGTTTGATACGGAGCATTAAAGTCACTTTAGAAACCAAGCTGACTTTTGTCCTAAGATATCCTACACTCAAAAGGGAAGGATGCAAAAAGTTCCTGAGAACTTGAAGACTATCAATTTCAACAAGGGACTAATGCAATTCATTCATAATTTCTTTAAGCCACTCATTCATACCCTCTTATGTGTCCAAATGGCTAACATACAAGAGCTTTAGAAACTCTAGAGCAGCAGTTCTCAACTCTGGCTGTATATTAAAATCAACAGGGAGGTTTTAAAACATCTGGATGTCTGGGTGTGGGCCTGGACAAGGTTTATAAGTTGTACAGGTGACTGATTCTAATACACAGCTCGTGCTGAGAAACCCCAGATGTGGATAATCAAGAATGCCTTCCTCCCACAGCCTTTTCTGATTCAGCATCACTCCCAACTTTCTCATCTACTCCCCAAGTTCTTGAATTTACTCAACACTGAGTGAGTGATAAGCATGAGCCAGGCAACAATGCAGGGTCCTTAATCACTATCTGTGTCTGGGATTAAATGCAAGAAACCTACCAGAAAAAAAGACTTCTCTCTCAAGAAAGACCACTCTGAAAAAAAAAAAAAATTACTCCACCACAATCTTTAAAAGGCCAATTTGTACCAGCTCCTGAGAAGTTCTCTTCAGGACAACTGCTCAGTTTCTAGCAAAGGTATTTGCACATTCACACCATTTATCACCATCTCACCACCTCCTGCAAGTCTCAATAGGAGTAAACCATTGTGAAGGAGGGTCTCCATTCTGAATGAGCCCTTAAGGAAATACACAGACATGATCCCCACAGCTGCCGTGGCTGTCATTCTGAGAACTGTCTGCTACACACTTCAACTCCTTTTAAAGAGAGAGATTTTAGTAAATCCAATTGCTAGCTATCCCAGATAAGAATATCAAATCAGGATTTGGACCAGAAAAAAGCACTAGTGCTGCTAATTAGCTGGAGGAAAAATTCCTTACAAATACACAACCATGTGTGAAGTACAAAGAAAAATTAACAAATATTATTTCAAGAAGATGAATTTTTGACCATAAGATTCTCACCAAAAACAGAGAACCATCTTCTACCTTCCAAATGAGATCTGGGGACTGGCCAGTTACCTCAGCTGGTTGAAGCGTGGTGTCATAACACCAAGGTCAAGGGTTAGGATCCCTGTACTCGCCAACCATCCAAAAAAAAAAAAGAAGTCAAATAATATCTGGATAAGAAGTTTATAGAAATTAAGGTAGAACCCTGGTAAGCTCCAGCTCTTTATTATTCAGATTCAGATCATCTGTAGGTAGGACTCCTTTACCCCCACCTCCAGAAACTAGTTACTACATAAAAGAAATTCCTAATATAAAATTTTACATAATATGGCTGTATTTAATTTCCAGGTTCCAAATAATTCCAACTGAAGAGAAGGATACTCTAGAGAAGGATGGCACCATAGCACATTGGCTCAAAAGCACAGGCTCTAAAGGCTCCACATTTGACCAATGACAAGTTACTTCACCCCCCTGTACATTAGTTTCCTCATCTGTAAAATGGGGATCACAATAGTCCTTACCTCATCTGGTTGTTGGGAAAATTAAATGAGACAATACGTGAAAAGTACTTAGAACAATACCTGGCACATAAGAAGAGCTCAAAAATGAGCTTCAAATCAACATAGAGGCAGACAGGACAAGTTACCTCTTCTCCTCCCTCATCTACTAGTGTCCAAGTCCCAGACATTGGCTCCGAGGATGGCTTCCGTTCACTGGGCTTCATGTGGCACATAAACTCTGCTCGATTTCTAAAGGAAAAGGGAAATCACTCCAATCACATAAACATAGAAAGCCCCACAAGTGCATTTTGGATCATATACTCACTCTGAAGAAGAGTCAGACATCGACCCACTCTTCAAATGGTTTAAATAAGTAAATAAGAAATACAAAGAGGCTAAAACCTCACTAATTTTTGATGGAGAGATCACACCATAGTTCTAAATTAGTAATGATGGGGGCTGGCCGTTGGCATGCTTGGGAGAACATGGTGCTGATAACACCAAGGTCAAGGGTTTGGATCCCTGTACCACCCAGCCACCAAAAAAAAAAAAAAAAAAAAGATAAATTAGTAATGAGTATTTGCAGGAAAGCAGTTATACCAACAAAGCTCCTGGCACACAGTGAGACCTCAACACATATGAGTACTTCAAAAAGTTCATGGAAAGATTCATATTATTTTTCAATTCTACTTTTCCCCTTAACTTTCTGAAATACTCTCATATGGATTGCTGCAGTACCTTAACTCAAACTAGGCTTACAAAGTATTACCAGGGAAACATGCCTTATCGAATAAAATAGGTTAATCCACACGTAATGCAAAAGATTGTTTAGGGGTAAAAAGTACAAAAACAAAATGCAAAAACACTTGTGAGTCAAATCATATCTGCCATGTGTAGGAGCAGTCCCATGCACCCAGGCAGTAAGGGAGAGGAAGCTGGTAGAATTCCTGCCGGCCAGGCTGTCACAAGGTGTCAGGTAGATCTGATGAGCAGGTGTAACCAGGAAAGTTTCTTCTCTTAGAACACAACCCAGTTCTTTTTTTTTTTTTTTTTTAATTTTATTTTGTCGATATACATTGTGGTTGATTATTGTTGCCCCTTACCAAAACCTCCCTCTTTCCTCCCTCTCCTCCCTCCCCCCCAACAATGTCCTTTCTGTTTGCTTGTCATATCAACTTCAAGGAATTGTGGTTGTTATATCTTCTTCCCCCACCCCCCCGGTTTTTTGTGTGTGTGTGTGAATTTATATATTAATTTTTAGCTCCCACCAATAAGTGAGAACATGTGGTATTTCTCTTTCTGTGCCTGACTCATTTCACTTAATATAATTCTCTCAAGGTCCATCCATGTTGTTGCAAATGGCAGTATTTCATTCGTTTTTATAGCTGAGTAGTATTCCATTGTGAGGATGTACCACATTTTCCGTATCCACTCATCCAGTGATGGACATTTGGGCTGGTTCCAACTCTTGGCTATTGTAAAGAGTGCTGCAATGAACATTGGGGAACAGGTATACCTTCGACTTGATGATTTCCATTCCTCTGGGTATATTCCCAGCAGTGGGATAGCTGGGTCATATGGTAGATCTATCTGCAATTGTTTGAGGAACCTCCATACCATTTTCCACAGAGGCTGCACCATTTTGCAGTCCCATCAACAATGGATGAGAGTTCCTTTTTCTCCGCAACCTCGCCAGCATTTATCATTCAGAGTCTTTTGGATTTTAGCCATCCTAACTGGGGTTAGATGGTATCTCAGTGTGGTTTTGATTTGCATTTCCCGGATGCTGAGTGATGTTGAGCATTTTTTCATATGTCTGTTGGCCATTTGGATATCTTCCTTAGAGAAATGCCTACTTAGCTCTTTTGCCCATTTTTTAATTGGGTTGCTTGTTTTTTTCTTGTAAAGTTGTTTGAGTTCCTTATATATTCTGGATATTAATCCTTTGTCAGATGTATATTTTGCAAATATTTTCTCCCACTCTGTTGGTTGTCTTTTAACTCTGTTAATTGTTTCTTTTGCTGTGCAGAAGCTTTTTAGTTTGATATAATCCCATTTGTTTATTTTTCCTTTGGTTGCCCGTGCTTTTGGGGTCATCTTCATGAATTCTGGAACACAACCCAGTTCTTAGTCCTCTGTTCCTTCCTCTGTGCCCTGACCTTGAAAATTCTTCCACTCCTATCTTTAACCAAGAACTTTCTTTCTCTCATGACTTCCAGCTCCATTGCTCTAGTGCTGTCCTTTCTACCTTAAGAGCTCCAGTCCTGAACTCCAGATGTCCCCCAGTATGCATCCTTTTGTATGCATCAATAACTTCAAATTTTCCTCCTTACCATACAGCTCTCCTTTCTGTCTTTCCTGTTAGGGCTACTAATACAATCTCAGTCACTTGGACTCAGAAGTCCAGAGTTATGTCTGACCCATTTCTTTCCCACATTGTTTACTCAATCATCTACTAAATCTTTTCCTGGGAAGATGATCATTAGGTTCCCCTACTTTTTCCCACTAACATTACCCCAATTCAGACCTAGAAGTAGACAGGCTTTCCAGGACCTAAGAGCCAGTGGTAGTAACACTGTTTAGGGTCACTTACACACAGACCCTGCCTTCTCCCCCAATCAAGAATGTGCTCTCTTGATGCTCGGCTGGGTTCCAGAGCCAGAAGAGCCAGATGTTTGTAACCATTCAAGCAGAAGTACACATTCTTCTTCTTCCTTCAGTCTATCCTAATCTTCCTTAAATACAACTTTTACCCCTGCTCGAAAACCCTCAATTGCTACAAATACAACACCATATCAAATCTAGATTTCTCTACTCTAATATCAAGGACTTCTACAATCCAACCCACCCAGGTTATTCATCTTTATTACCATCTCCTGCATGCCTTCATCCCAGCCAAGCTGAGCTCCTACCTGTCCTCTGCACAGATATCCGAACCTGCATTTGCACCTTTAATCACTCTGTTCTCCCCACCTACATGCCCTCCCTACTCCTCCTCTTCTGAAATCCTATCCATTCTTCAAACCCAGGTCATCTACCATGGAACCCGCTCAGACTACTCCACTCAACTCTTTATTCTCCTCCTTTTTATTGCATCAATCATAGCTTCAAAACTTAGCTATGATATAAATCTCTTTGACTTTGTTTTCTTCTTCTGGCACTAAATCTCTTCTTCTAAGAAATGGGTCATCTTTTCTGTCTATGGCATCTTTTAAATGGCATATATGACAAGAGAGGCAAACCCTGTAAAAAGGGACCTAAAGAAGGATAATTGTTTATACATATGCAGTTAAAAGGGTGACTTTAGAACAAGGGGTAAAAAATCCAAAGAAAATCTGCAATGTTAAATTCTAGAATGCCAACACTTCCCTCAGCAGTTCCTCTTTGGATCTGTGCAGTTTAAGAAGCCAATTCTTAAAAAGAAAGAAGCATTTTGATTTCTACTACACAAAGAAAGCTCTTCCACACTTACTTAACAGGAGACATCACCAGGGCAAGGGACTGCATAAAATGGAAAACCCCTGATGGGTTATTCAACACTTTGATCTGAAATCAGAAAAGGAAAAAGTATACTGTAGAAACCAATAACCCAAGTGTCCATAATCTTAGTTCACAAGCATTCTAACAAAACAGCATGAAGCTGAAACTGGCACCTAATGCATGAGAGTGAGACACAGCTCATGGGTTACCTGGCAACACTGACTCGGCTGTACCAAAGACTAGAGGCAGCCGAGCAGTTTACATCGATTACCTGCAACAATATGGGATGAAGGACAGTACTGCTACTTTAATCCAAAAAGAAACCAAAAATCCTCCTTCTAACTGACGTTTTGCCACCAGAAATACTAGAGAGGAAAAAGGAAGAAGTTGAACTTGGCATACATTGTGGCTTCTGCCCTTCTGAATCGCTGCTAAGAGTAACAAAGTGACCAAAGGCAAGCACCAGAGAGGAGAAACTATTAACTACATAGTCACCTCCTAAGTATATGAGAGTTGATCACACAGATCTGAGATTTCGTCTAGTATCAAAGAACTTTAACATTCTGACGGGTTTTGTTTTACCTATACCAATCGTGGTATGAAACGGATTAATTTAGGAAGCTGTGTTGAATACTACAGAAAAAAGTCCTGGTGAACCTTCCTACACAGAAATTTTATAGAATTAAATACTACTGAATCTATCACGCCATACTACAACTGAACTTGTGCAATTCTATCATATCATCATTTATGGGTGGTTTCTGCATAAAACTCTTACAAATATATACTGGGTATATTTTAAGAATTTTATTTTATATCAGTATTTTTTAAGTACTTTTTTTTTTTTTTTAAGCAATTTCTTCATGAAAAATGTCTAATAAAACCTCTACTCCACCTTCTTCAGAATCAGAAGGCTATTCATCATACCTGGATGAAAGGAACAGCCCATTTACTAACACCAGCTGGGCATCGAAGTATATGGTTTAGAAGAAAGAGGTGATCTCCTGGACAGCCAACTCTTTGTAACACTGTTACCTGAACAATAAAGAACATATGGTCTCATTATATAAAAATCAGAATAATTTATCAAGGGGTCTAGTAAAGTCATTTATTCAATGTTTAAATACATGCAATCTTTAAGAGTAGTAACCAGACATAAGCTATACTATTTACTGGTTGAGTTTCTAGCACACAGAGGCCTATGAACCTACAAGTACCATGACAACACCATAAGTAGTTTCTCTGCAAATCTAATTTTTATTTTCTGGCAAATTACAAATCATTAACGTTCCTGGCCACAAGTGAATAGATACAACTTAAGTAGTTTATTCTTAATTAGTAATAATTTTTCAAGTCTAAATTGTATGCTTGGAACACCACCCAATATTTAAGAACTCTAGTCTAAATGTAAAAAAAGTACCCAAGGCAGCACCATTGAGAAACATAACCAATAAACAAATACCCACCCCCTCTGTAATACACCTAACATCCTTCCTAAGTTTTCCAAATCCTGATACCTTTCTTCTTTCTCTTCAAAAAAAAATTTTTTTAAATATGATTAAGTACAACACTAAACACAGATGACAAAAAGAATGAGGAAAAACTTTAGATCAGATACCAATATTCTGAATACACATTTAGTCTTCACTTTGAAATACTTCCCCCATTCCCATTTCTTCCTAAGTTGAAGGCCAGAGTTCACTTAATACAACGTTTATTAGAAAAGCACTTTGTGCTCAATAATGAACTAGACAAAGAACTTATTACCATGTCATATCAAAGAAGTCACTAATTAATCCATTAAATGGATCAGCTGTTGAAGAAAAAATACATTGAAATAAGAGATAATTCTTAAATATTAGGAAATTAAAATACTACTAGTCTATTTCTGTTTCCTTACCAATTTCCGCAGCCAGAGAAGAATATCGTCATGGAACTGAGTATCCTCATTAACTCTCCTGGTGAACATGAATAAGACACTAATGCACTCCTTCAGCTGACACAGATCAGAGGGAATGCTTTCTGCCTGTTTAGAAGCTATAAATTAAAGAGAGAATTAAATGAGTCGCACATAAATGAGGTTTTTGAAAGAATTTTTAGTGTCTTTGCTTAGAACAAACAAATCAAAAAAACCCTCTAACAGATGGTTTTTAACAGAGTTCAGAGGGCTAGCCAGTTAGCTCAATTGGTTAGAGCACAGTGTTATAACACTAAGGTCACAGTTTCAGATCCCCATACAGACCAGCCACCAAAAAAGAAAAAAAAAGATTTAGTTCAGATAAAAATACAATGAGAGAGTTGGATCAAAATATTTGAATTGGTACTAAACAGATAAACCAAAAAAATATTTAATTTTGAAGTATTTCAACAAGCAGAAATCAATTTCATCATAATTTATTATTTTTTATTTGAAAATAGGGCTGTTAGCTCAGTTGGTTAGAGCATGGTGCTGATAACACCAAGGTCTAGGGTTCTATCCTTATATAGGCCAGCAGCAAAAAGAAAAAAAAAAAAAAATCAGTAAATCTCTGGCCTACCCACAGCTCTTTGATTAGTTAAGAAAACAAGGTGGGGGTGAGGGGGTAAGGGGATGGAATTTCACTTTAAAGGATCCTAATATCTCTCCCAGAAATAAAAATCACATAATTCAATGAGCATATTTAATACTTAATATAGGTCACATAGTTAAGGCTAATTTCTTAGAACCCAAAATAAGATGGAAAATTCAGAATATTATATACCCTATGTTGAAAATTAAACAAAACAGCCCAACAAACTGGACAAGCAAAATTAAAGTGCAAGAGACAGAGGATATAAAAAAGCATTCTGATTTTTATTTTTAGAATCAAAAACTCCATTTGGACTTGAGTTGGTAATGAACACATAAGCCAAAACAGCGAAAGACATTAATGATAGAGAGCAAGCTTTATGGAATCCTGGAGGAGAGAATGACAGCTGTGGGGAAGGGAGTCCTAGCTGCTCCCAAGAAACGTCATTAAGGCAGATCTCAGTCCTACATTGGGGGACGCAAGGTAAATTGCAAGCACAAATGGTACCTTATAGGACCCATTATCATACAGTCAATTCAACCAGACTGTACCCCTGAATTCTTTTTTCATTTCAGAACACAAGAAAGAGTGAGACCTTCATTACTTACACACCTCGGCCTTGCTGATGAATTGCTAAAGATCTCAGAACAGCTGAACTATTGAGCAACGCATAAATGTAAGACTCTACTTGCAACTTCGAGAGCACGGAAGTGTAAGAATGAAGGGCCAGGGTCTGGTGGAGGTGCTCAGATTTGGCATCAAATAGCTTCTTTAGTTCCGCCAGTGCACTTTCATTCATCTCTACTCTTTGGTAGCGATGATAGCCAGAAACTTTCACTTGATCTGCACAAATACCCTACCGGTGGAAAAACAGGTAAAATATGAAACCAGTTACTCTTTGCATTTGAAGTAATCAGGCAGCAGATATAAGATACACAGGCTTCAGTACCATCTTCAAAGAGCTTATAATCATGGTAAGGAGACAATACTGTGTAGAGAACAATACCAGAGAATACATGAGCAGGTGCCAACGAGTATAATGCCAACCACAAATACATCACCAGTTCAGAGAAGGGGGGAATAACCCTAAGAAGTCAGTAGGGAAGAGTGCAAGAAAATAATACAGCTTGCCCCTAAGACTCTCAAGATTGATGATCTCACTTTCTATCTTATGAACACTGAGACCAATGTGGTTTCCTCTCAATTTCAAGGTACCTCAAAATCTAATAAGATCTCTGGATATTATCATTCTTTGTGGTTCTGCTGAAAAGAAAGAAACCCCTCTCCTTTCCAATGCTAACTCCTCCAGCTGTATTCTTGATTCTATCCTTTCTTTTTCATTATTTCCAAATGTTTCCCTCTCCACAGACTCCTTCCTATCTATGAAGAGATATACAGGTCTCCAAACAAATGAGGGTTAAGGATGGAGGAATCAAGTGTTTCTCCCCAATATCTCCTCCAGCTTCCCTTTGCTGCCAAACTTGTCAAGAGTAGCTTTCTCTTCCTTGCCATCCCTCCTACACCACTATGAAATGGCTTATGGTAACCTTGGCCTCCTCCATAAGGCTGCATCTAATGGCCTTCCCTGTTTCATCTCCAATCAAACTTGAAACTCTCTACCCACTGGATGTTCATGGCATTACACCCAAGGTCACAAACTTATGATCCAGTTCAATTTAACCTGGAGACATGATTTGTTGGTCTATATTGTGTGTGTGTGTGTGTGTGTGTGTGTTTAATTAGTTGCCAACATTTACAAATCCAGATCTCTCACATAAAAATCCAGATTCCTAGCTTATTCTGGAAAAAAATAAGAAGATGTGGCAATTCTGGACCATCACAACCTCACAGCAACAATCAACCAGAACTCAAGAGTGGCTGCCCCTCTTGAGTAGGCATGAGCTTATCCAGTGACCACTATCCCACCCTGCCTCTTCACCTTCCAGGTTACATGCCTGGGCCCTGCAGATATGTGACTTTGTGATCCCTGCACTGTACTACTCTGGGCTAAGAGAGTGTGGGTGTAAGAAGCAGACTCTAAACCTGGACAGCATCACAGGAACAGCAGCTCTGCTAAAAATTCCCCAGGCTCCAGAAAGCTTTATAGAACCGTAGTCAAAATACCTGAACAGACATTTGTTCCTCCTTAAAGTGCCACAGCCGACTTTTAGCATTTTGGCAATCAGATGTCAGAGTAAGTAGCTCAGCTTCAGCCAGCAACAGTTGCTTCCTACATCGAGAGTAGTTCAAAAGCAACTCATAAAACTCATGCCTGTCCTGATGAGCCATGCTGTCAAATTCTTCTAAATATGACTCAACATTTTCCAACCATGAACCAGGCTCCAAGATTTTTAGCTGTTCTTTAGTAAACGGTACTAGGTCTGGTTGAGATGGGAGTTCTGGGTAGAGTCGCTCACTACAAAGCAAGGGTTTCACTGCCACCAATGCTGGAACTTCTCTAGAAATTTCAGTTGGTAACCCAGGATACAATTTCTTCACTCTAGGTGGCTGAAAAACATGTCCGGCTTCACAAGAACTCTGCAAGCCAACATCCTGTAGCACCTCTGAAGTATGACCCAGGATTTGTTTGTTTTCTTTCCTATTCTGAGTTTCTCTGACTTGTAAATTTTCCATTTCCTGCTGAGTATAAGAAAAATTAGATTGCAGTGTGCTTTCTGAAGGTCCACATTGTACCAATCTATTTTCCTCTACCTCTGTAAAGTTCTTGGGGGTTTCTACTTTAGTTCCAACACTGTCTCCAGGGTCGACCTTTGGCTTGATTGCATTGTCTCCAGCATAGGCTCTGACTTCTCCCCCTTCCTTCAGGGGTTCCGTGTTACATGTCACAGACTCTTCACTGCTTACAGTTAAGGAGGTGAGTGGTACATCAAACATTTCACTTTCATTTTGTCCACTGGCATCATTCTGGAGCTGGGAATCAGTAAACACTTTCAGGTGGTCTCCTTTAAATTCACAAGCTGAAGAAGGGATTTCCTGCTCTCTGGAGGTTTTTGGAAGTGAGACTTCCTCAGACTCTTCCCTCTGAAGGGTTTCATACTTCTTCTTTTCCTAAAAACAAGATTTATTATGTCAAATAATGATAACTGATGCTTTCAGCATAAAGAATTTTTAAATTATATATAAAATCTAAATTTTATCATTTAACAAATGGAACCTAAATTCACTTCATGTGTTCTGTAGTTCACATTATCCAATTTTGAGTGTGTTGAATTTGGAGATTCTCTAGTCTGATCCTAACAGAAAAACAGTCTGCAAGTAACTTAGGCCATAATAGATTTTTCTTCATCTTGACACATTCACTCAAAATTCAGGCAGCAAACGTCGGAACAACTTGAGCAACAATGAACAAATAGCTGCAGTACGGGATTATAACCTACAGAATAAAATAAACAGGAAGCCCACACTGACATAAACAGTTACCTGAATGAATAAACAGATAAACAAAAAGTGACCACTCTTCCATATAGAAGAATTCCAATTGATAAACGTAGAAAGAATGGGAAAAATAGAAAATCGCCGTTGGAGCACCACAGTAACTGCCACAGGTGAGAACTACCAATAGATGCTAAGGAGAGGAAGAGTGAGATTAAGCAGAAACAGGGTATCTGCATAGTCTCAAAAGTATCTTCTCCCAAATACTATTCAGTAATTACAAGAAGGAAAATAGTAAGTTTCAGTGGAGAATCCTGGCAGACAATACCTTAACCAGGTAATCAAGGTTAACATCCCCGGTAACATATATTGACATCAGATACTCCCTGATAATGATATCTAAGAAGGCCTATCACCTCGGTGGTGTCCTTCCCAATAATGTATTAACCTCAATCTAATCATGAGAAAACACCAGACAAAAACCCAAACTAAGGGACAGTCTACAAAATAAGTCAAGTGTTATGGTTTTGAAAGAAAAGACAAGACCAAGAAACTGTCAGAGACTGGAGGAAACTACAGAGACATGACAACGAAATGCATTGTGGGATCCTGGACTGGATACCACAACAGGAAAAGGACATTAGTGGACAAACAAGTGAAATCCAATAAATTCTATATTTTAATTAACAGTATTGTACCACCACTAATTTCTTAGTTTTGATAAATGCTCTATGCCGTAGAATGTATGCTTACATAAGATAATTACATAAGAGGATGCTGGGTAAAGGGTATATGGGAACTCTCTGTATTATATTTGCAACTTTTCACTAAACCCAAAGTTATCTTCAAAAAACAAAAACATAGAATAATTAACCACTAAAAAAATAAATTATGGTTTTAAAAAATACCTCAGACATTAACACACAAACTACATTAACATAGGAAGCCAGGCTGAATAAAGAAAACATTACAGAAGTATTAAAATAACACTTAAATGAAGTTGTTACATTGAAACAAACTAAAAACCTGACTGAAATCACTCAAATACTTCTTTTTCACTACAAAACTTTAAGGAAGAAAAACTTGACAGTTACATAGCTATCAGTGATTTCAGATTATTCTGCTCTGAATGTCCAGCAAAAAGTCAACAGATTAATTAACAGCCAAAAACATGGGGCCTTTATATATTACAAAGAAAAGCTGAACGTTTTTGAAATGGAATTTGAGGTCAGCGTGCTGAAATGAACATGGCCAGAAAAGATTTACAAATGACAATGATTCAAGAAGCAATATGTCCCTCCAAAATCACTTCACATTGTGAACTGTGGATATCAGATTCAGAAGTCAACCACACAATGCATATCTAGTATAAATCAGTTTGTTAAACTGCCTAAAATCATGAATAGGAAAATATTATACAAGTGTTAGTAAGAAAATGAAAAAGTAGGCCATTTACACTGAGATGATGTTTAACACACTTGCTAAAATAAAGAGGTTTCTCTGACTGGGAGGTCAGAAAGAAAAAACTAGGAGGAGAAATGGTGAGTAGAGTGAGAGAAATGTTGGTGCACTGGTCTGGGCTGACACCAAATTTTAGTGAATTGAACAATCAGAAAATGAAATTAACAAAACAATTTCATTTATAATAGCACAAAAAGAACAAAGTACTTAGGGATAAATTGAGCAAAACAAGTGTAAAACTTGTACCCTGAATATTACAAAACATTGCTGAAAGATATTAAGGAGGACTTAATAAACTGAAAGACATCCCATATCTTTCACAAAATTGTTAAGAAGGTAATACTCCTCAAATCGATCTACAAACTGAACACGATCCCTTGCAAAAATCCCAGCAGTCTCTTTTGCAGAAATCAACAAGATGATCCTTAAATTCATATGGAAACAAAAGAACAGACAAGAAAATCTCAAAAAAGAACAAACGTGTAGAACTCACACTTTGCAATTTTAAAACCTACTACAAAGCTACAATAGACAGTGTGGTGCTAGCATATGGACAGACAAATACATCAATTGAACATAATTGAGAATCCAGAAATAAAACCTTATGTTTATGGTCAATTGATTTTGACAAGAATGCCAAGACAATTCAATGGGGAAAGAATAGTCTTTTCAACAAACAGTGCTGCAGCAACTGGATATCCTCATGCAAAAGAATAAAATTGGACCCTTACCTTATATCATATACAAAAATTAACTCAAAAAGGATCATAGACCTATCAGAGCTAAAACTTTAGAACTCTTAGAAGAAAACAGAGGAATAAATCTTTGAGACCTTGGGTTAGGCAAAGCCTTCTTAGATATGACACTAAAAGCATAAGCCACAAAAGAAAAAAATAGATAAATTGGACTTCATCAAAATTAAAAACTTTTGTGCTGCAAGTGAAACCATCTCGAAAGCAAAATGACAGCCCCAAAGAATGGGAGAATATATTTGCAAATCAAATATCTTATAACTGGCTTATATCTAGAATATACAAAGAACACTCATAACTCAATAATAAAAAGATACACAACCCAATTTTAAAACAGGCAAAGGTTCTGAATAGACATTTCTCCAAGGAAGATATACAAATGGCATATGAACAGATGCTCAACATTATTAGCCATTAGAGAAATGCAAAGCAAAACCACAATGAGATACCACATCACATCCACTAGGACGACTATTTAAAAAATCAAATAATAACAAGGGTTGGCCAGAATGTAGAGAAACAGAATGCTCATACACCGCTGGTGGGAATGAAAGTAACATGAGGCAGCCACTATGGAACATAGGGCTGTGATGTGACGGCTGTACAACTCTGTGATCATACTGAAAAACCACTTTAGCTAGGTCAATTGTATAGGATGTAAATTATCTCTCAATAAAGCTGTTAAAAACAAAGATTAAAAAAATTTGGTGAGACCTTTGTTTGGTTCATAAGCTTGATGATTGGGTTTTCATGCTGTTGCGTGAGAAGTGCCTCCTTCTAAACCTTGTTAAGACTTTGGCACATTACCCCTCTGACATGGTAAAAACAATAAAACAAAAGAACATAGTGAGTTGAGAAATAAATGAAAAGTAAGAAAGTAGAAAGTGGAATGTAGAATAAAGATTTTTGTTTCTCCTTTCTTAAGCTTTAAGAGACTCTGGGATATTAAATGCTAACTGGGAGAAAGGCTGAGAAGGCAGGGAGCTGGAAGCGGTCACAGGATGGGCCACGTGATCCAGGCACAGCATACCACCACACCTCCCCCACCCCACAGGCCACACCAAGGCTTCTTCCCCAGCCTTGTCCAACACTCAGGCAGTTTTTAACCTCCCATTGTCCCTCACACCACCTCACCCCAACCCCAC
Organism: Cynocephalus volans; assembly: GCF_027409185.1. Lineage (NCBI taxonomy): Eukaryota > Metazoa > Chordata > Mammalia > Dermoptera > Cynocephalidae > Cynocephalus > Cynocephalus volans. The sequence goes on from NC_084472.1 coordinate 41,338,768, forward strand.
CTCACCGCTCCCTCTCCCCATTCCAGGGTTGCCCTTGTAATTTCAAATTCTTCCATTCCACCAGTTACTACTCCCAAACTTGCATGCCCATACCCTACAGATCTATCTTCCTGGGAATAAACGTAACCATGATAATAGCAATAGCTAAGGTGGTCAGATAACCAATAATCGAGACTTTTTTTTTTTTAACCTTCTCAACACCTCCTGTAAGAACACATAAGCCATTGTTTAGACTTTTATTTCCCCTGCAAGTGGAGTTCACTTTTCTAGGTTTCAAAACTGGAACCAAAGAAAACTCCCCACCCCTACCTTTGTTAGGGAAGTTAGGTCCAACCAGGGAATTAATCTGGAGTTGCCTCAGGGAAGGAGGCAGGGGAAAAGGAGAGAAGCTGGTGCTTTGATTCAAAGAACTGACTAACCAGACCCAGAGAGGTCAGCAGCAGGAAGAGACGGACAATAGCAGGAAGCACAACTGTTTGAGTAGGTGGCATAGGACTGGCCCTGCTCCCTCAAAGAGATTCCTGGGATAGAGGCAGGCCCCTGGGGTACACACAAAAGCAAAGGGGATTTGCTGTGATCATCACCGACTACCATGGCCTCAAGAGCAGTGGCAAGGGCTCCTTGTGGCTCAATTCCCTTCTCCAAAGCACAGAACAAGGGAACAAGTCATGAATGGTCTCTAAGCCTCCAGCCTCTTCTTCACCACCAGTTCATCCCAAACACCATTATAAGATTGGTCTCCCTAAAACAATGCTCTGAACACACCACAACGGTCCAGCTCTCCACTTAACAAAAGACTGATGCTGGCATTCAGTGCCCTCAATGATTCTGTTATGATCCTGCCCCAATAACAAACCTTCCGGGGGCTGGCTTGTTAGCTCAGTTGGTTAGAGCAGTGCTATAACACCAAGGTCAAGGGTTTGGATCCCCATACCAGCCTGCCACCAAAAACAAAGAAAAAAATCAATAAAAACCTTTCTGCACAGGCTTTCCTCTGAAGTTTTACAACAGGTACTTGTCATCCAGCCCTGGTCATACCCTACCTCACATGGTTATTTATCTTTCTGTTCTGTCTCCCGAAATAGACCACAAGTATCTTGAGGGCAGGGACGGTATCTTATGCCTCTTTGGATCTGATTTGGTTCTGATCTGCCTCTGATTTTTGACACTGTGCTCAATAAATGTTTCTTGATATAACAGCAATGACCTATATTTCACAAGAATTTACTGAGTACCAAATGCCTGCTGAACTCTGTCCCAGGTACTGGAATTCTAAGATGAAAAAATTATTGAATTATCCAACAAATATTTATACTTACCATATGCTCTGGCACATTCAGAAGTTTATTTTTATATGCCTCTCAGAAAGCAAAGAGAAGATCAATGAATTCAGGAGAATTTGAACTTACACTCTGAAGGCTGACTCTATCCTTATTCTTAAAAAGCAAAATTCCCTTTCATTTAAAATAAAAAAGTCAGCTTCCAATTACTTTGCCTACTTCCATTAAACAAATTGATACAGGAGGAAGGCATATTGTATATATAATAATCACTACAGATCACAAAAGTAACTCCATGCATAGCAAAGTCACATTAGCAAAAATTAGTGCTTACAAATTTTAAGCAAGACATTTCTTACAGCTAACAATGGCCAGGCAGATTAAGAAGAATCTATATTTCTTTACTTTTGATCTCCACATAAGTTACATACAGGTAAAAAAACAATTTTAATATATTCAACAGGAGAAAAAATAATCTGGAAATTATATAGAAAAGGAAGAGTCTATGATTAACACAGAAAATCATATTTTATATATTACGGTAAATATGCTGTGGAGTGTTGGTGTATGCATGGGAAAAAACCTAAAGAACCCACAACAAACTATTACCAACAGTAATCTCCAGGAGACAGAGCTCCATGCATTTCATTTCTTGGTTGTACATTTCTCTCTCTCTCTCTCTCTCTCTCTCTCTCTCTCTCTCTCTCTCTGTGTGTGTGTGTTTGTGTGTGTGTGTGTGTGTGTGTGTCTGTACACTCATACACTTACTTTTTTTTAGCAGAGTACTTTTGTAATCAGGAAAACATTAAGTTTGTTTTAAGTTCTGAAAAACAAATGGGAAGTTTCTATTCATCACTTGCAGTTCTTTCTCCATGAACTTAAGTAAAATTACAACTCCTTTCCTTCCTTAAAAATAATGAGATGCTTTTTCATGAATGATGATGGTACAATTTTACACATTTTGTGGAATACTTATCACTAGATTATTTTAAAGGCAAGGTCTGTTTATCATTCATGTCTGTTTCCCCAGCACCTGGCACAATGCCTGACACAGAACAGATTTAAAAAGGGGTTGGACACATTGGTATGATTATCAGAGCAAGAGCTCTCAAGGCACTTTTACCAGCTCTCTTTGAGACATACAAGAATGCTACATAAGTAGAAAGGCTTTGCAGGAAGGATGAGGATTATACATTTTGCTATGAATTGGCTATCATTTCTTTGATGTTGCTCTTAACAATCTTACTTCATGTATTAGCAGCATTTTGCACGCTTGGTCTCTCACTCCTCCTTCCTACACTTTCTTCGCTCAGTGTCTAGGACACTACCCTCTCAGCGAAGGGCACTGGGAACACATCATACCTTGCTGGTCTCTCCTTCTCACACTCCTTCGCTGATTCTGCCTCTTCTCTCCAACCCCTTAAAATTAGAGTGCCCCTGGGTTCAGTTCTTGTCACCTTTTTTTAACTACACTCATTCCCAAAGTGACCTAATTCAGTTTCTGGCTTTAAATACCATCTATATGCTAATGACTCCCAAATCTATATCTCCAGCCTCAAGCTCTCTCTCAAAATCTAGAGTCACATATCCAACCCTACTTACTTCTCCATTTGAATGTCTAATAAACATTTTATTTCAAAATTATATACAAAACTGAACTCCTGATTTTCCCCCAAAAATTTAACCCACCTTCTCCACCTTAGAGTCTTCCTTGACTGTTTCCTCTCACATCCCACATCCAAATTTCAGCAGATCCCCTTGGCTCTCAGACTTCAAACACTGCTCATCACGTTCCGTCTGACAACTCTGGTCCTAGCCACCGTCACCTCTTAACTGGTTTATTGCCAAGTATTAGATAATCTCTCTGCTTCTACTCTTGCTCTGTGATAAATCTATTCTCAACAAAGCAAGCACTTGATCCTTTAAAGCACCACTCGGGTCATATCACTCCTCTGCTCAAAACCCTGGTGTGTCTCCATATGTCACTCAGAGTAAAAGTCCTTACTAGACCGTATATGACCTGGCCCTATGTTATCTTTCTGACTTCATCCCTGTTGGGAAAATTAAGGTTTATAGTCTTGTTCAGGCTTCAGAGACATTGCTAGGCCTCTGACCGAAGAATGACCCTGCATAGGCTATGTGCCAGACTCTCAGAAACTGTGCAGGCCTACGGGACAGGTGCTTAGTAACCATCAGATAAGAAGGAAAGTAAGTCCTGGAGCTACTTGGACCTTGGGAACCTGGCCAGTTCCCAGGGCCAAAGAACATCCCAAAGACTTGTGAGAAAAGATCCAAGCATTAATAAAATAACCACAGCTGCATGTTTGCATGAAGACTAATGTTATCAGTCTGCAGCTGGGTGATATAAGCAGGATTTCCCCAAACCGGTGAAGTTTCACCTGTGGAGTGGACGAACTGCCCAGGACAATCCCAATTGGGACTCCAGATCGCTGTTCACAGGACTTCCCAGCACTGCTTGGATCTGTATATAGGTATTTCCCCAATTTGGTGATGTAAACACTGTCTAATTCTTTTTCTTCTTTAATATGCCTGCATAATCTAGCTTTCTTTGCTTACTTGCATATTGCTGTATATTAATAAATATCATAAACTGGCTTATTAGTGTGATGAGTGGTTTATTTTACCAACGAGTCTTTGAACCTAAATGAAAGTAAAAACTATCAGCAAAACAATCCCCTACTACTCTCCCCTCACTCACTCAACCCTAATACTGCCTCCTTGCAGTTTCTAGGACAGAACAAGCATGCCACTGTCTGAGGGCCTTTACCCGGCTGTTCCCTCTGCCTGGAACACTTCTACCCCAGTATCCACATGGCAAACTCCATCTCTTTCACGTCTTTACTTAAATGTCACCTTCAAATAAGGACTATCTTGACTAACTTTTCAAAATTGCAACCCATCCCCAGCCTCTTAGTACTCCCCAACTCTTTACCCTGTTCTTTTTCTTTTTTCCATAACACTAGTACCTTCTAACATATATTTTGTTGGTTTTGGTTTGGTTTTGTTTTGGGGAGTTTTTTTGTTTGCTTGTTTGGTCTGTCTTCTCCTTCTAGACTGTAAGGCCAGATTCTTTGGGATTTTTCTCTTTTACATCCCAAGTGCCTAGAACAGTTTCTGGGACACAATGGGTGATCACTGAGTGTTTAACAAATGAATGGATCTTAGGAGGCACAAAAAAAAACAAATAATACCATACAGCATACCCCAACTTCACTCCAATGACCACTCCTGGCAGAGAGGGATTAGAGGTAGAAATCAATCATCTAGGCCATAAGCAAGAGGGGATGAGGATTTAAAAGTCTTTCTGTTTCTGTTATCAGCTTTCCAGGACACATCTCAATCCATCCCTAGCAATTACCAGAAGCTTTTATTATTAATGAGTTGGTGACATTCAGAAATTAATATGAACTGTAAAAATATATCCTACGACTACAAAATACACTACTGCTGCAGAGAAGTTCAAATCTAAGAATTTACTATTCTTAACCCACTATTTCCCAAGATCAGTGAAGTCAGAGTCCTCAGACCTGGGGGATGTTTTAGCAGAGAATGATACTAAAAGAATGAAAACATTATTAGGATTACTTCTCAGGTATCAGGTGATACACATAAGGTACCTAACCACAACCTAGGAATTCAGGTCACCTACCAGATGATTAACATTGAGGAATGTAGGTCAGCTGCTGAGTAAAATTCAGAAGCCACTCAAACTATCTAAAGACAATAGCACATGACACTATCCACTTCCTAAACTGAGCTTTGGAACCACTTTACATCTCTAAATAGTTGCCAGATTATACCACAGATGTTAAAGTTTTCATTAATGTAGAACTTTATAACCACGCCAAACCACAGCCAGCACTAAGAAATAAATGCATCTGTCTACTCCAAAAGAAGAACTAATTTTCTAGACTGACAACTGTGAGGGCCTTGATGGTGTTGTGGACTTTTTCTGTTTTTTTCCTCATACTAGTCAGAGGAAAATTACTAGAGCAAATTTTTCTGAGTGACAGCACTTGAAAATATTCTTCAATATTTATTTATTTCATCATTTAACAAACATTACCAAGTGACTCAGGGGCTGTGAAGGGCACAGGGAACAAGACAGGTCCCTCCCTCAGTGAGTTCACAATCTAAGGGAGAAGAGAAATGTTGATAAAGTAACTACAAATGAGCTGAGGGACACAAAGGGGTGCAGAGTGCTACTGGAGGGGGCAGCAATACCAGGGTGATGAGGGAAAGCTTCTCTAAGGAAGTATTGTTTAGGCTGACATCATAAATGAGCAGTAGTTAGCTAAGTGAAGAGGGGCAGGACAGAGGAAATAACGTGCAAAGGCCCTGAAGCCAGAATAGACATATATGGTTGAGAATCAAGAGACAACAGTGGTAGAACTGAGGCTGAGGAGGAAGACAGAGACCAGATCATGCAGGGCCCTTAGTCGGAGCTTTGGGCTCTAGCCCATGGGTGATGGGAAACCTCTGAAAGGTTTTAAGGTGAGTGACCAGTTTGTTTTTTTAAAATATCAACCCAACTTCAGTTTAGAGAATGGGCAGCAAGAATGAAGGTGAAAAGGCCAGTATACCAGAAATCAAAGAAATATTCCTCAGAGGAAGGTCATTGGTAGTTAGGAAGAAGAGAAATGGGCAAAATCAAGAGGATATATAGGAAATACAATTGGTAAGATTTAGTGATTAATTACATTTGTAGAGTGAGAAAAAGCATGTGTCAAGGATTTTTGGTTTGACTAAAAGCCTCTGAAATGAAAGCCTCTACATAAACTTTAACAGATAAGAAAACATGTTAATGTTTGCATAGGAAAGTTGCCTGGAATGTATCAATAAAATAAACAACTGGCTTTTCATGATGGATTTAAAAGCTTAGGATTTTCAATTTTTTAATTTAGAAATCCTGTTTTAAACAAAATAACTTAAGAAAGAATCTTCTTAACTATCTTTAAGCATTTATAACATTGTATATATGGACACACAAAGACATAAATATATAAAATAATTATTAAGCTACTGGATAGAGTAAGTATTTCCAACTTTAACTTGAGTATCCTCACTAAGTACATAGCTTTAGGCTATCATTTAACCTCTCTAGGCTTTGGATTGATCATTTATTTGGGGAAAAAAACACTAAAGATTAAGATTTAACATTCTGCTCTCTAAGGACGACTATTGTTCACACGTTATGCACTACTGTATTCTGCATTCAGGGATCTTATGCATGGCTGACCAAAGACTTTCTTCTTCCTCCTCTGCCTGGATAGTTCTTTACCAACCTAATACCATGCAAAATTATTTCTCTTAAAAACGTTCCTAAAATTAAGTACCAAAATGGCTTTCTCACCATAGAGTAACTCCTCACAGACCTGGGTACACTGATGTGCCTAACTCTACCACAGCCTTTAAAAAGGCGTAACAATGAAACGGATCTACTTAAGTTATTTACAGTTTATTAAATATGATACCTATGAACACTCCTGTCAAAACCTCGTTCCCATGTAAAAATCAGATTAACAGGTATCACATCATCAGGTATCACGTTTAAATTACACCTGCTCAGGAACATCACCCACTTCTGGGAGAGGAAGCTTCCTGTTCTTGTAATGCCACACCCCCTTAATGTAAATTCTGTTTCAGGTAAGCCAAATTTTCTAGTTCCGGACATCTAGTGGCAGCATTTAATCTGTTCACTGTAGAAAATACATAGGAACCAAATGAAAATCCAGACTGCATCTAAAAACAAAACAGATCAACTTAAAACCACACTAGTCTAATGCAGGAAACCCAGACAATTTAAATACATACTTACTGTGTGAGTCCAGCCCTGGGTTAATTTCTAGACATGCATGCCCCACCATAAACCCCTAGGATAATGCAAATCACCCCGAATTTCGAAAGTAAGGAGGACTAGCACATCACAACACACTATATCTGTTGCGGCCCATAAAGCTCTACCGAAGGATACCTTCTCCGCGTGGAGGAGAAATCTCGTCCCTCTTTATGCATGGGAGAGACTTAAATGTTCTCAGGAGATAAAGAAAAGAGACTCAAAGATGGTGCTGGAAAGAGAAAAGATGCTTCAGAGCAGGAAACCAGACCCAGGTGAGGAAAGCCGAAAAGGAAGCCCAGTGAAGTCAGAGGAGGAAGAAGGAAAAATATGCTCCTGACAAAGTGTGGCAGGGGGACGTGGAGGAGGAATGCAGGAAAAGGGCCGGTGTCAATGGGTGGTGGGATTAAATACTGGAAGGTGGAAGCAGAGGATGCAGAGGGCTCGGGGAATAGGGAGTACAGTAGGCTGCAGAAACCGGAGAAAGGAAAAGGAGACAGCGCGCACCCACCAGGGCCTCCGCAGGCTGGCGAGGGGGATCCTCACCTTGGTTTTAGTACGACTGGCCTTGGCCTTGGCCCGGCGCTGAGGTCTCACCGCCTCAGCCATAGACCCTGCCGCGACGCCGTCGCCGTTTATTTTTGTCAAACCCCTCCACTTCACGCAACCTGCCCAGTTCCGGCCTCCGGACTGTCACATGACCGAATCTCCACCACTGCCGCGGAAGAGGCGTCAACTCGGAGCCTCGACGGGCCGCAACGTGGGACAAACCACTCCGGGAGGCACTCGAACGCGCGGGTTGTGGCCCCGCCCCCTTCCCGACGCCCCGGCCCCGCCCTCTGGGCGGGTCGCGCTGACTCCGCGGCGCTGTATTGGGCGCCTGCAGCGACTGTGGGGCTGGCGGGTCCCCACCTTCTTCCCGGCTCTGCGGATCCGCGTTCAGTCTGGCCCCCCGGTGCCTCACACACACCTCACCCACGCTGGCTTAACGGAGTCCAGGAAGAGGGCTTGTCAATCTTATTTTGATCTTTAGGTAACCAGATCCAGCCTGTCAGCCTAAATCTCTGCGCTGCGCTCAAGGAAAGAACCTCGATGTCCATCGGGATGTGCACTTCAGTTTCCTCTTTTGTAAAGGGAAATGATGATAGTTGCCTTCTCGGATGTCATGCATTAAATGGGCTAATCGTGCAAGACGCCTGATAGCGGCAGGCATGTCGGTAAATGGTTGTTATTAATTATGCTTACTATACAAATTCTCAGGCTGGAAAAGAGACATCTGCTCTGAAAAGGGCAGACAAAAAAGTAATAAGACAAATAAAACCCATAAAAGTATTCTTACACATTTTACTCACTTTGCTTCATTTGAAAATTATAGATGTGAAAAACTTGGCCCCATCTCCCTTTCCCAGCTTTCCCCCCCCCCCCCCCCCCAAGCACTTAGTATCACTTTTTTGGAGGAGAGTAGGGGGCAGCTGGCCTTTATGAGAATGGGAACCCTTGGCCTTGGTGTTATCAGCACCATAAATACCGAATTAGTATATGATTTGCTTTTATCTTTTTATTGCTAGTGTCTGTCAACCCCGCTAAAATGTAAGATCCTCAAGGTCAGGGTTCTTTGTTTTGATCCTTGATGTATTCCAAGGATTCTGAAATAATGGCCGGCACATGGTAGATGCTTAATAAATATTTGACGAATCCAACGAATGAATGCGAGTTGTTTTTTCTAGTCGTGAGGTAAGATAGTTGAGATAGAGTGTATGGGAGTGGGGAGGAAAGACTATCCACCTACTGGTAGCATGAAAAATCCAGGAACATGGCCTAAGAAATAGAAAGGACTTAGAGATGCAGTCTGCATGGTATCTTGTTTATGAGCTAATTGATCATGTAAAGTACAGTTTCGTGTATTTTGATCCCAAATCCTCAACAACAGAAAGTTATCAAGCTACTCAGAATGTGTATATATACATTGCTTTTTTTTTTTTTTTTTTTTGGCGGCTGGCGGAAATGGAGATCCAAACCCTTGACCTTGGTGTTATCAGCACCATTCTCTCACAAGCAAGCTAACTGGCCAGCCTGTGTATGTACTTTGGATGTCCTGAGTGTGATTGTGTGTATATCTCACCTGCTAGATGTGGCAAATGTGAACAAAATCTTTATAGCACCATTACTATTCATACTTTTTGCTGGTGTTTCTCCCAGTCTGGAATACTCTTTCTGGCCTCCACCAATTCAAATCCTTTTTGGCTTTCAAAGTTCTCTATGTGCCACCTACTAATTGGTCAGCAAAACATAACATGCCCTACGTTTGCTTTGCGTAGTTTACAGTTTAGTTGGGAAGCAGATGCAATACATAGATAAATTGTTATATACATATATTGAGATATATATATATATGTATATATATACACTGCCTGTGGGGGAAAAGAGTCATACTTTGGAAAGATTGAATGAAAAGGTGACACCAGGGCAGGGATGAGTTTCACATGAAAAGGGGTTAATCGGGGAATATGGGTGTTGGGAAAATATAGGAAAAATGATCAGGACCCCTCAGATGTTCAGAATCTTTCCAAGCATTTGATGTAAATATGCATGTGCACCCAGGTGTTCCTTTGTTATTGTCTAATGTAATTGAGCATGTGCACCCAGGTGTCCTGGGTTATGGACTTAAGTATAAAGGATGAATGGCTCTGATCCACAGCACCCCTCCTCCAGATGCCCCCGGGGCTGGGGCACAGGGAGGCGATTACTGTTGCTGCCAGTGTCCCTGGGCCCCTCTGAGAGGCCGCCGCCACCGCCAGACCTGTAAGCTGCTGGACCTGTAAGCTGCTGCTGCCATTGCTGAAGACTGAGCTCATGTTGTCTGTCAACAGCTCCCGGGATCTTTCCCAATTACCTAGCATGGACCTGCGTGTGAGGGGTCTGGGCACTCAGCCTGGTGTTTGACGGGTCTGGGGACCCAGCCTGGCGTGTGAGGGGTCTGGGAACCCAGTCTGTAAAATGGGTTTGAAGGGTCTGAGCCCTAGCTCTGACAATATAAATGGAAACTTAGTATAACTAAAATAATGAAACATTTTGGCTTTAGTTATGACTTATCAATAACCCTTAAATTTACAGTACTTCTCCATTTACATGGTGCACTGTACTTCTCTAGTGGAGGATGGGGGTGGATGTGAGAATGAAGGCTGGAGAGGCCAGAGAGAGCCAAACTGCTCTGTGTGAGCAGATATTTAGAGAATTTAGAGAAGGGAAACTAGATAAAGGGAGGAAGAGACCAATTGGCTGGCAGAGAGCTAACTACTAAACAGAATTAAATGTCATATTGTTGAGCAGGAATCTCAAATCCTTCTGCCCCTTCCATGTACAGGTAATAAGTCAGGTAATTGAAAGAAGATTCTGACAGCTTTATGCAAAGTAGACATACTTTATTCTTCAGATATGAGCTTCACAGACATGCTTTCTCCAAGACAAGCTCAGGCTCTGCCAACCAGCAGTTCAGAGTAGTTACCTTTATACACTTAGTACACAATAGCATCCACAAGCCAAGCATTACATAATTACAACAATCATACTGAATCAGTAAATAGGCACACATGCACAGTCACAGTACTTTTATAACTTGTTCCTAGTGAATGTGCTGAATCTTGCCTATTTGTAACAGATGTGAGGTGACTGAGCCTCACTAAACTTTTTCTACTTTCCTTACACCTATCATGAAGGTATCTATCATTGGAATAATTTTAGAATTTGGGCCCAACAGCCAGATAATTCAAGTTCTGTATTTGAAGGGCCAAGCAAAAAACAAAGAGGTCAGTAGTATCCAAACAAGTGGTAAAGCAATCAGGTTGTCTGTTAGCCAAAACAAAATTAGGTCATGTTGTAATTTGAACCCAGTGGGTGATTGTGAAACTACGCCTTTTAAAGGATATAGACTTGAAGTCTATATTGCCACAAGGACTATTTAAAAAGGAGTGGGGAGGAAGAGACTCAGAAAAGTTCCTGAACATACGCAGTCAAAGATTTCATGTCCCGGCCAGAAATCTGATGAGCACTCTCAGCTCCCAGGGCTGCTAAACCCAACCTGCTTGGGACAGTAGCTTGAAAAAGTAAAACAATTCCTTGAGTTGAAGTATTATCTTGGAAAAGTTTAGGATCAAGTACAAAGAAGATAAAGTAATTCAACCTAACAGCATAATCTCTTTGTGTTATACGAGGAATAATCTGTGTCTTTTTGTATTCAAAATGATTGTACTGGTTAAGGGAATCTGACAAATCAGAGTATATAACATACAGATCTTGTGACTCCAAATGAAAACATGTATTTTACTATTTGATTCTAGATTACATTTTTTTTTAATGACCAGTGAGGGGATCTTAACCCTTGGCTTGGTCTTGTCAGCACCACGCTCAGCCAGTGAGCCAACCGGCCCATCCCTATATAGGATCCGAACCCATGGACTTGGTGTTATCAGCACCACACTCTCCCGAGTGAGCCACGGGCCGGGCCCTGGATTACATATCTTTAGCTGAAAAATATAAGATAATTTTATAATGTTTACATAATTCTGGAATATTTCTGAGAAAGAGATTTATTATATTTATATATACTGAATTTGTTAGACCTTAGTTGAATGGTTTAAGTTAGAAACGTTTGGTCAGTTCAGGCAATGGAAGAAATTAAAATATTAAGTATAATGCTATAGTTTAAAATGTTTGAAGGAATTTAAGTCATAAATGGGATGGATTGTTTAAGGGATTTTGGTCTGTTGATTTTAGTTGATCAAGTGTTGTTTTACCACCTTGAAAACAATTATTATTAAAAACTAGTAGATTTATAAGTAGAATGTTGAGATTTATAAAAGATAATTCTTAGAGTCAAGAAAAAGTAAATTTTAATGTATAACTTTAATAATTGAAGGTTAATAAACAAATTAATTTTAAGTAATTTAAAATATTAATGCAAAAAAAAAGACAAATTGTCTTTCCTATATGTAAATGCTGTCTGTAGAGACACTAAAAAATTAATTGACAGTAAGCAGAGTTAATCACTGGCCTAATTAGCAGTGAAGGGTTTGCTACAACTAATCCCTTGGTGGTAATAATCACCATTTCCTGAGCTCTTATTATCTGCTGGGCACTGTTCTGAGTGCTTTTCACATATTAAGTTATTTGATGCTCCTAACAACACTATGAAGCTGGTAATTTTATTGTTCTCATTTTATAGACAGAGAAATAACGCTCAGAGAGATTTAATTATTTGCCTAAAGTCACACTGCTAATAAATGGTGGAGTTGAGATTTGAATCAAGGCAGCTAGTTGTACAGTATAAATGGACTTCTAAGATAGGAAGCCAGGCTTCCTTTCTCTGTGTTTGCAATATTTTACACGTATACATGGGTGCTAAGATGAACATAAGAAATATTTCATTTAAAAGATACTGGATTATTCCCAAGACTCACAGTGTTGACTGTTGGGTATTGGGATTATATGTTTTTTATTTCCCTCAAAATTTCTACACTAGTTTTAAATTACAATATTTTTAAATATGTCCGCTAACAATACAGAAGTATATATGATAAAAGTTAATGCTCCTCTCACCAGAGTTAATCATTAATAACAGTTCAATATGTGGCCTTTTTTCTACCCATGTATAAATATCACACTCTTAAATACTCAGTTCTATGAATATATTGCCTGTGACCTTCTAATTAATAAATCAGAGAGATATTTCCTTGTAAGGACAGATAGCTCTACCTCATTTTCCCCTTGATTAAATATTTCATAACTTAAACACATTTCTGATAGCCACTAAGTTATTTCCAGTTTTTCATTGTTAACAATGCCTGCAAGTAACCATTCTTATATATTTTTGTACGTATATTTTTCTATAAGATAGATGCCTAGATGTGAAATTGCTTATCAGAGAGGCATTCTCATTTTCAATTTTGATAAATATTTGCCAAATATCCCCCCAATAGGCTGCAACTTTGAGAATTTTAAAAAATTTTAATCTCATGAGAAAAATCATCAATTGGTTAAAAACAAGAACCAGCCATCGTAAAAAGGACTATAAGTCACATACTGTGACATTCTAAAACTTAATGTGATTATAATTCATAAGTCAGCCAGTGCTTGTCAAAACAGTAAAAGCTGCTGAACTCTTGAAGGAGCCCAAGGTTGATCTTTCTTAAACCCCCTCACAAAATCAAATTCCATAGTCTCTGTTGCCATCTGGTGGCAATTCCGCATTGGTTAAACCTCTTACAGATGATTTCTGGGAAGTCATTCATTCTACAAATAGTTAATTACTTCCCGTACATCACTCTGTATGAGGCATTATTTCATCATTCTTGATTACTAAATACATTTTGTAAAATTTTGGACGAATCATGTTACTTCTACATTATATCAGTTTCTAGAGACAATTTGCTCACAGAGCAAGCAAGTACCAAAAGTGTCCAACCTACATGTTTTTAACAGACTCTTTTCTACAGATGGGGTCTCTTCCATTAACAGACTTCTGCTTCCATAGGTAGCAAAACGTATAAAACTTGTCTTTTTTTCTATTATTTTCCCTCTCATAATCTTTCCCACTTAAAAAAAATTAAATGCATCATAGAAATAATTATTTGCAGCCCCAAAGCATCAGAACTGCTGGTGCCCCACTCGTATCCCAGGCACTTACCTGCTGAGTGTGCAGGCCCAAATTCAAACAATTAGTATATGACAGGCCGAAGGTGCCAGGTAAATAACACACTGCCCCAAACCGAGAGCAACCCTCAACCAGTGACAGATGGGAGTTGGCAGATAAATACAGTTATGGATTGAATCGCGTCCCCCAAAAAACTCCTATGTTGAAGTCCAAAATCCCGGTACCTCAGAATCTGACCTTAATAGGTGATAGGGTCTTTACAGAGGTAATCAAGTTAAAATAAGGTCATGAGGGTGGACCCTAATCCAATATAGCTGTTGTCCTCATAAAAAGGGGGAATTTGAGACAATATGGGATAATAAATGTTTGTTGCTCTAAACTGCTAAGATATTGTTATGACCCAGTTGACATACTCAAGTGAAAAAGCAAGGGGCAAAATATTATGCACACTAAGATCCCTTTTTCGTTTAAAATACATCTGTGCATATATGTAGATAAAAAATCACGGATACGACTATCTCCAGGTGGATGGGCTCCCCTTTGTCTGCTGTATACCATGTCACCTAGAAGCTGCTGTCCTGATTGAATGTCAGATGGCTGCTTAAAGGTGCAGCAGCTTGAGAATGATACCTTGCAGGGTTGGGGCGCTGGCCTTAGAGATGAGGCAGTGTATGGTGCTTGTGTAGCTACAAGATGGTACTGTATGTTATGTCTTTAATAAGTAGGAAACACAAGTTGGAACCAAGAGGTAAGAGTGGCCTCTGTCACCATAGCTCCCATTGACCCACAGGGAGAATTTGTGCTCCCATCCCTTCAACCTCAGGCTCTGTTGGACTAGAGCTCCTGGCTCTAGGAGGTTGCAGGAGAGATACATCTACCAGGGGATATAGAAAGGATTCTACTAAAACTACAAGGTGTAGTGGATTGAATTATGTCCGCCCAAAACTCCTTGAATTGTGATGCTTGAATTGTGTCCCCCCAAGTTTTACATGTTAGAAACTTGGCCCCCAACTGAGACTGTTAAGAGGGTGGGAAATCCTGTTATGGCAGTTGAAAGGTGGAGCCTCACTTTGACTTAATCACCTCTTTAAAGACCTTGTTTCCAAACATGGTCATAGTCTGAAGTACTTGGGGTTTGGACTTCAACATATGAATTTAGGGGGGATGGAGGGGCGGCTGAGCACCCATAACAGGGTGGTGGAGGAAGGAGATAACAAATATCAGTTATGGACTTAGGACCATCTGTAGCAACAGGGACTATAGCTTGTCCTCCAAGACTTTCTGTTTCGTGTGTGTGTGTATGTGTGTAAGTTGGGACTTGAAGTAGTAACAGGATGATGGTGTAAAATTAATGTGGGCACAGGTGGATCTAAGCTGTGGGAGGATCAAACACTGTCAGTATCCCATGCACATTTGCTCAGTACCTACCTTTTCCTCAAACACCAGCCCAACTTCCAATTGCCAGGAACTCTGTGTCCCTGCCTGAGGACTTTCTCAGACTGCTGAAACTCACTCTGCCAGCCTTCAAGGCAGCAGAAAGTGTTGGGAAATTAATGCCTCCCAGAAGAAGCTCTCACCCCATGACTGACCGGAGTTTGTTGACACCCCAGCTCCCTTGGCCATCAGGTGAGCTATCAACCCCCAGCAGGTTTAAGCTCCAGTTGCCCACAGTATAGTTTGCTTGGTAATGCACACTTTTTCTGCCGTCCTTCCTTTCCCTTCAATTCCCCACTTCCATTCCAGTGCCTTCTGGGATCACCTCCCAGAAAAAGCAGGTGCACTCAAATCCTTATGTCACGGTCTGCTTCTCATGGAGCCCAAATGAATACACCGACAGTCTGCAGAGTAGCTTACATTTACTAAATTTAACATGTGTCCTTATTTGACTGGCTTCACTCTAGTTACACTCCTCCAGTCTAACGCTCTCACAGCTGACCTGTTTTGCCTTCTGTTACACTCCTTATTTTTCTTTCAAGTAGTTGCTTCTCTAGCTATGTTTTCTTTAATAGGCCACCAATTCTTTAATATTTATATGTATCAGGTGCTGGGGACGCAGCACAAAAAAGGATAAAAGGCCCTGCTCTCCTGAAGGTAACAGTCTGGGAGGGAAGACAGACCTTAAACAATTCCAAGAGCGAATCATGGAATAACAGGGAAAAGGGAGTGGCTAAGAAGGATACAGTAGTGGGATCCAACCTAGTGTGGAGGCAGGGACAGTGGCTCTCAGTGGAAGTAACACTGTAATTGACACCTGAAGGATGAGAAGGAAGTGGTACAGCACCTCTCCACGTGGCCTCGCATCAGCAGTTTGTCTTTTTGTAGTCTGACAATTGCCAATGTGACAAGGGGTCAAACAAAGCTTTGAAGAGAGATACGGTTAACACAAAAACACAAAATAAATCCCAAATCACCAAGAACCTTTATTTTACTTTATATCAAATTGAAAGAGAAGTGAAATAAAAATATTAGTATTTTCCATTCACGAAACACTTCACATCAATTACACCGACCAACAGAGAGAAAAGTGAAATCCCTGAGGAACTGCCAACAATAAATAATATACTTAAAAATAGAATGTTCTGAGTGCAAAGGAAAATTTCCTGAGCCTGTTTGGTTTGGGGAAGTTTGGCCCTTTGCAAACTTGAATTTCTCAAAAGGATATCTAATTGATGCAAGTTTCCTGTCCTGACAAGAAGCTGCCACATTCAGTGGCACCTTACATGAAAAGTAGGGAAAATAATCAATCTTCTTTCAATCAATTTGTCTATGGTTCTGGGAAAGCCATTGCACAGAGCAGGAAAGGAAAATATTTACTCTTTGTGGTAGCATAGAAATTTACATGCCCAAAAAGTGGCAGTGCTGTTTTAACTTGTCATTAACTAAAATACATTTATTCTCACGGTGTGCAAATGTTGTGCAAAAGGTGCATAACCTCCCCGCTGTTTGTGAGTGACAAAGAAAGATGCAAATATTTGTAAAAGGGTAAGATTGCCACTTTAAAGATTCTTGAGGAAAAGAGTCAAAATACCCTATTCCACTGATTCTAGGATGTCCTTTTTTTCACACTTTCAAATCACAAATTCAAAGGGGCTTGGCCATCAGCGGCCTGTCGCAAGTTAACTGGCAACTCCCCCACCCCACATTCTTAGTAGCACATAAAGTAACAATTGATTGCTTCTTAAATTAGATTAAATATTGTGCTCTGTAGTTCAGTACACACAGTGATCCACATAAAAATAAATCTGACATTTAAACCCTGGTAACTTTCCCAATTGAAAAAACGCTGGCAAAAATATTTGGTGTCTTAAATTTCAGCATGAGCATCTCAGCCTCAGGAAGGGTTAGAAAGATGCTGGTGAGGAATGAGTTCACGCTGTAGTTCTGGTTCTGTCCCTGATTGGATGGCAGAACTGTAAGGCAATTGATTTCACACTTCTGGGCCTTGTTTCCTCTTCTGTAAAATAAGAATGTGCAATTGGATGGCTTCTAAGTTTTCCAGCCAAAAAGGAAGGTCATTTTAAATCTTGCACCACTGAGTGTGTGTGTCACTGTGGAAATTCTGCAGTTGATGACTCAGACTCCTCTGCAGCCACATCTGCCCCCTCTAGAGTCAACACTCCAAGTCCAGGCACTTTCTTGCTTCCCAAGTAGAAAATACAATTCATTCACAACTTTAGTAACTGACCGGGAAAAAATATTTCTTCAGTCTGGGGTAATTTGTAAACTTTGTCCAAAAGCTTCAGAACTCTACCAGCTTAAGTTGTACTAAATGTCTACCACAAATTTAAAATATCAAAAAATTACAGCAAAGGTTCACTTCAAAGTCTTCAAGATTGATATAAATTTTGGCTATAGATTCTGTTGCTCTGGGTGCTTCTTTCCATGCTGTAGAAGCACTAGCAGAAAAATCTTTGTTTTCTGAAAGAAAATAACAAAAAAATTTCATTTGAATGAACCATGCATGTCAGCCCGGCTCCTACCTTGAGAGTGTGTTTGGCTAAGGAAAACAAATGGTGAGGAATGGGTATTACAAGCTATGAAAAATGGTATGGGATGATAATAGCATTGCTTTATGGTAAATAATACATGTGTTTATATTTTTGATACACACACACACACACACACACACACACACACACACATATATTTTGGTGGCTGGCCAGTACAGGGATCCAAATCCTTGACCATGGTGTTATCAGCACCATGCTCTCTCCCAAGTGAGCTAACCAGCCAGCCCATATACATATTTTTAAATTCAAAAATTATACTGTCTTTACCTAAACATGTTAGAATTTAAAACAGGAATAACAGCAAAAATCAACAATTGCAGAACAAATTGCAAATTCCTAAATCTTCCTGTTAAATTTTAATTCCCAAGGTTCATTCCAATGATGATAAATGTTGTAATAAATTGCTTACCTGAGTTATTAACTAAGCTAAGCTCCCTTTTTAAAAATTCTCTGACATTCAGTCAATTATACACGTATATGTGGAGTCTCTATTCACTGAGCTGGCACAGACACAAATGGACCCTAATAAAATGTTATAACTCAAGAGATA
Source organism: Cynocephalus volans (assembly GCF_027409185.1). Classification (NCBI taxonomy): domain Eukaryota; kingdom Metazoa; phylum Chordata; class Mammalia; order Dermoptera; family Cynocephalidae; genus Cynocephalus; species Cynocephalus volans. The sequence goes on from NC_084472.1 coordinate 41,357,114, forward strand.
TAATTCAACCAAATATGCCAGCACTAACGTCTTGCATTCAAACATCAGATTCTTAGACTCTGAGGAATAAGAGTTGTTAAGCCAAATGCTACTATTAAGCCACTAGAATTTATGCTTTATCCAAACAGATAAAAACAGGAAAGAAGGAGGTAAAAAAATAAAAAGAAACACTGGGACTGCCTACGGCCTGCCCTATCACCATCATCTATACACGGTGTTCCAGAGAGCAAGTTTCACCTCTGAATCCCAAGTCATAGATTTACCATGTTCCTGCTCTTCCCCTAATTAGGGCTTTGCCCCTTTCCATGAGAAAGAGGGAGGCTTATGAAATGAAGAAGAAACAATGATGTTTGTTAAGACTACAATTTATGTAGGTCAGAAAGTTATCTATAGCTAGATAATGGGGTATTTTATGTCAATTTTTGTATCTTTAACAGCAAAGTTGCTTAAATATTAGATACATCTCTTAAGCAATTTAAGCAGTTTAAATATAAATTGATAATAGCTGATTGTTTCTATCTACTTAAGACACCTTGGGGGCTTCCAGTCAAGATGGGGGAATAGACAGTCCCCAGCGTCACTCTCTCCCACAAATTAACCAATTTACAACCATAAAAAAGCAACAACAACCAAGCCAGGGCCTCTAGAGCTCAGAGGAAGAGGAGGAGAGACCTATGGAGTACATGAAGGCAGGAGAAGCCACAATGAAAGAAATAAAAAACCACTCTGACCATTTCATTCCGTGGCCACTTTAAGCCTGGCGCTGCTGAACGCACAGAGCAGGAGCTGGCAGAAGCCACAGCTATGTCCTTCAGATGGAGTTGCTTGGAGGCAGCAGGGGAGAAGAGGACCTTGGTGGCCCCCAGGCCAGCAAGACCACTAATACGGTTCACATGGACCCACATAGGAGAGAGGAGCCACAACAACTGAAAAAAAGGAGCCACGCAGAGGCCAGTGAGTCATCACAAGGGACCAGTGCAGGGCCTGTCCCATGGAAAGTGTTTAGAGCATGGGCAGTGGGGGAGATGGGCCCACCGGGTGAACACTGGGGTACAGCAAGGACAGCTGACTGGTACCCCAATCAGCAAAGGACCACTCAGAGGAGACTGGTCAGAAATATAGAATTGCGTGGGGTGCAGTTTGATGAAAAGACTCAGGCCCAGATCAGAGTTTCTACACAACTCAGGTGCACCCAGTCTCTGGAGAGCTGGAAGTACCTATAAAGTCAACCATTAAAACCTGAGCTGCACAAAAAGCCTTCCCTAGGGAATCAGCAGCAAAGCAGCAATTTAGCTTAACCACACACTTCAATTCCTGGTTCCCACAGGAAGTTCCCCCATTTTAAAAGTAAGCAAAGAACAAAAAATTAGTTCTGGCCCAGGCACACCACCAGCACCTCGGGGACCAGATCCCTTCCCACAACCAGGCACAACATCAGCGCCAAGGAGCATGCCAAAAATATTGCCTCCGTGTGGGTAGCCCACCACAGCCACCGCAATAACCACAGCTGCTGCAAAAGCAGCTAGATGCTACAAGCACCGTGCAGATGGCTGCCAGCCACTGGAGTGCATTGACACAAGGAGAGTCACTAGCAGAGACCAAAGAAAAGAAGAGGATGTCTCTCTCCACAAAGCCCATTCTAGAGTGACAGAAGCATCTGCTCTACGATAATATTGGGGGACCTGAACACACCTCTCAGCATTGTACAGATCATCCAGGCAACAAATCAACAGAGTAACCATTACTCTTTCAGAGGGAGAGAAGAAATCTAGGGTTATCAGAGGTGGGAGGGGGAGGGAGATGGGGATAGGGAGAGATTGGACAAGGGGCATAAAGAATAAGTATGATTTGTAACAATATCTATGCTAATAATATTGATTTGATCAACATATGTCAACATTGAACCTTCAAAAGATGTATAATCAATTATGATTCAATAAAATCTTTTTTTAAAAAAAAGACACCTTGGGTACTGTCCTATACAGCTAATTGGCTATAAGTCTCAAAATAGGCGTTTTTTAGAGGACCGAAGACAAGCAACATCTGATGTGCTCATTTCCAAGCACTTTTTGGTGGTATGGAACACTGTAGGAAATCACCACAGAGCACTGTTAAAACCTGTTATGTTTCATAAATGACAGTATGTGTCACCAACACCAAACCAGGAAGGGTGGGACAGAGCCTGTTCCAGTTCGTTTATGACTTCTCACACCCCACCCACCTACTTCCTGTCACTCCCAGGAACACAGTAAGATCAGCTCTTTAAATATGCAAGTGAATCAACTCTTTAAAACAGTTTTTAGTCAAATAAGTAATAAATTTCATTGCAGACAAATCAGAAAACAGGATAAACAAAAAGAAAAGCTAATACCTTTTAGGAATATATCCCTTCAGGATGTTTTCTTCACTCACATGCCTATATGGTTATACTCCAAAACAAGCCCGTTTGGGTTAAAGTAATTATACTTTACAAGAAGTTGCATTTAGTATTGCTACTTTGGCTTCTGAGGCATGCCTTCACATTCGTGAAGTGATTTTGATTTGGGATATGTTGTAAACCCCTGAGTGTCAAAGAAAAGCCGCCATGTGATCATCTTTGCAGCTGCGATTGGCTTAGTCTTCTTCTTAGTTCAGTTCTCTGCTAAGAATCCTTATGGTTTGCTAGGTCAGAGCATTAATAATCTGGTGCAGAATGACCCCTATGATGCCCTTGCATGTATGGTGAGTGTCATATCATTTGCACTGTTTTCAATGAGTTCTTTTTACTTGACTTCCCCCTTTTAGGGCATAGGGGAATATACTAACAGCTGAATTACTTAAACAGTGAGGGCCATGTGTGTTTTGTTTGTGAGCATGGCCTGCAGTATAGGCGTGTAATAGTTACAAAAGAGCTTAATAAGAGCGGATAAAAAGTTATGGAAGACTGGCCAGTTAGTTCACTTGGTTACAGCGTGGTGCTGATAACACTAAAGTTAAGAGTTTGGATCCATTTACCAACCAGCTGCCAAAACCCCCCCAAAAAACTTTTGAAATAATCAATGAAGGGAAAATCCCCTCATTCAAATAGGTGTGGAATAGTCTCCAGTCTGTTTCCAGTTGTGGGATTCAGAGAGGCCGCCCTGAAGAGATGTCACACTGGCCAGTGATGATCCAAGGCCTGGCTTGTTTGTAGTGGTATTATAAAGAAGCTTCAAAGGCTTTAAAAACACTATCACAAGTCTAAATGCACCTTGATTATGTAAAAAAAATATGAAAGGTTCTTACCATTAATGTTACTGATAGAGCAAACTATAGTTATCAATCAAAGAATAATCAGGGTCATCTGCAAAGGGTAGAACATAGAACAACATTAAAATAATATATTTTCATGATAAAATCTTTTCAAACAAGGCATTCCACTTAGAGATTTTGGTGAGTACCCTTTTGTAACAAAAAAACATATCTGGCAACAAAACTTATAAATGGTAGTCATGACTACACACCAGAGAACACTCTGGAAGTCACTATTAGGACTTCTTTGCTCTCTTTCATCCATGCCCAGATAGCAGCATCCACAGTGAAATCATCTTTAAAAATGGACAAAAATAATGTCCCATATTATCATGGGTAATTATAAAACAACAATAAATAAAATAACTTATATTCTCATATAGTTCAAAGATATAATTTCAACCACTACATTTTTCTTCAGTCACTAAATTTTTTTTTTTTTTTTTTTTTTTTTTTTTTTTTTTTTGCATATCCATCCTTCTGCAGTTTCTTTTTTTTTTTTTTTTTTTTTTTTTTTTTTTTTAAATTTTATTTTGTCGATATACATTGTAGCTGATTAATGCTCCCCATCACCAAAACCTCCCTCCCTCCCCCCTCCCCCCCTCCCCCCCAACAATGTCCTTTCTGTTTGTTTGTTGTATCAACTTCAAATAATTGTGGTTGTTATATCTTCTTCCTCCCCGCCCCCCGGTTTGTGTGTGTATGTGTGTATGTGTGTGTGTGAATTTCAGTCACTAAATTTTTACAGAGCTGCTAAATGCAACATAAGTTGTCATCTTTTCTCTTTCCCCTGAATGTAGATAGGTATATATATATTTTTTAACTCAAATAAATATCTGTTGAATACCTGCTATGGGCTAGGTGTTGTGAGTGATACAAGAGAAGACAAAGTGCCTGCCCTCAAGATCTTATAATTATCCAGGGAATAGAACTAACAAAAAATGCTAGCATGTGTGGATCTCCCAGAGCTATCATAGGAGTTCAGAGAAAAAAGAGACCAGTGTGATTAATGAAAGATTTCCTATGGGCAGTGTACAAAACATATAATATTAAGTTACATGTTTCTAGACATCTATGCTTTCTACAAATTATATTTCTGTATGATCCAAAGGGGACTGTATCTCAGTTCTGCTATTCTCATAGTCCAAGATGAAATAATCTCTTAGGTGAGATTGCCTTATAAGAAGTTTCTTTTGGTGCTTCAGTAACTGAATTCTCTTGGATAACGATAAAATACACCACCAATTACCAAATTCCATTCTGTAACAAATGCTACTATAGTAAGATTGTAATATAGGCTTGTTCTCTTAGGAATTTAATTTTATTTAATCCTTTCATTCCTCTTATTTCAAAATTCTAGCTATTCAACTTTAAAGAAAATCTAACATAAGAATTTCAAAAGGTCTTTCTTGGTGGCATACCTGGTAAACTTTTAGGAATTGGGAGAGGTCCTCTCCTGTAAGAAATGGAAACCAAAGTCTTTTAGGTAAGTTTTTGTCATTTTTGTAATTTTCTACTTCATGCTACAAGCATATCATACTCTGATCAGATCTGGTTTCTGCACTGGAGAGTCAAGAAAGCTCTGATGAAGCAAACGAACTGCAGCACTGACCTACTGAAATCTAAGTTGCAGACATTACATTGTGCTGAGAGGCAGGATGCATGGTGATCAGGAGCACAGAGCCCTGATCCCACACCCCAGACCAGCAGGATTAAAATCTCAGCTCTGTGGGCACCATTTCCTGAGCTCCTTGTACACCGGTGTCTTCACATGTAAAATAGGAAATACAAACAGCTCCTGACCCATGGTGAGGATTAAATCAGCTAATTCACATTAACTGTTTTGGCTTTTTTTGGTTTTTGGTGGCTGGTCATGGCCAGTGCAGGGATCAAACCCTGAACTTTGGGGTTATTAGCACCACACTCTAACCAACTGAGCTAACCAGCCAGCCTCATTAACTGTTTTGAGGAGTGCCTGGCATTCTTAAATATCGATAACGATTACTCAATCCTTCCCAAACACTCCCCATCTTTACTAAAACTGGACTGAAAATTCAACATCTTAAACTTCAGGCCGACTCTGTGTGAAATAGAAGTTTCTTCTCCTTCAGGATCCGTTATATGAGGGGTAGCAAACTTTTTCTGTAAAGGGCCAAACAGAAAGTGATTTAGGTTGTGCTGGCCACATACCGTCTCTGCTGCAACCTTACTCAACTCCAGTAAGAAAGCAACCATAGACAAAACGTAACCCACTGAGGGTGGTTGCGTGCCGATAAAACTTCATTTAGGAGCAATGAAATTTGATTTTGTATAATTTTCACGTCATGAAATAGTATCCTTTTGATTTTTTTTCAGCTATTTAAAAATGTGAAAACTACTCTTAACTCATAGATCCTACAAAAACAGGCCAATCAGATTTGACTCACAGGGAGCCATAGTTTGCTGACTCTGGCTTTCTACAGGCTATAAAAAAGGTATAGGATTCATAAATAAGAAATAATCATCACACTCAAGCACAATATAGTCCTCCTTGAACTATGACTAGTAAAATCCATTTAACATTTGCCTTAAAAATGCTATTTACAAAAAGCTTGCAACCTCACTAAGCAATATGTCTTTTAACATTAATGATAAAACCATTTCTTAAAAGTATTTTTCTCCATATGAAAGGCAGCTGGTTTTTACCTTGCCAAGTTAGGCCCACTAGCCTTTCCTGGTGAGGCTGCATTCTTCTGGGGGCAGTAGAAATTCTCATACTTGATGGGTGCTAGAAGAGTCATAAAGATACAAAATATTGATGCAAATGTCTTTTATCCTCAACGACATCTAACAAGAAAGACTAATAGAATTGCTTAGGTAACCATCCCCTTCCAGCTGCTCCACTCACCTGGTGGAGTCTGTCCAGTCTTGCGTTGATTCACAAAGAATTCAATGTCCTTCTCAATGCTGCACAGTTCTAAACTCTTACGAACTTGTTCACACATCTAACAAAAAGAAGATAAATCAATAGGCAGAAGTATGTCAATGACAACAGAGACATGCCTTGTTAAAACAAGAGGTTTGATGAATGGCTGACATTTTTCCAAATCTTGTTGTTTTGAAAAGAAAAAGAAGACATTCCCTAGTCTGAGACTCTTATAAAAGACTTATCTCTGATGCATACCTGCTATTATTTTTTTTTTTTAAGATGACAAGAAATGTATCTCTATGGCAAGATAAAAACCTTGGCCAAAAAAAAATTTTTTTTTTTTTTTTTTATAAGATGACCGGTAAGGGGATCTTAACCCTTGACTTGGTGTTGTGAGCACCACGCTCAGCCAGTGAGCGAACCAGCCATCCGTATATGGGATCCGAACCCGGGGCCTTGGTGTTCTCAGCACCACACTCTCCCGAGTGAGCCACGGGCTGGCCCCAAAAAATTTTTAAAATACTTATGGGACCAGGCTGGCAGATTAGCTCAACTGGTTAGTGCACGGTGTCATAACACCAAGGTCAATGTTTGGATCTCCATACTAGTCAGCCACCAAAAAAAAATAATAATAATAAAAAACAGAGTAAAATACTGATGGGACCAAAAAACAGATACCAAGTCCCATGACATAAGACCAATGCCACACACAAATGCAAAGACTATTACTTAGCTTGAAGAAAAGTTCTTCCATTTAATCCTATTGGTTCCCTGGGTGTTTGTTCTTCTAAAGTGAATGTTGTATCTAAGTGAGGGTGGCTATTTTCTTAGCAAAGAAGGTTGTGATAACTTGATTTCATGCGTCTGAAATCTGGGAACCCCATTGCTATCGGCTGTGCATAAGTTAAACTTGGTGAATGACACTGGGAATGCTATTGAAGTAAAACCCTGAGCCCTGGAATGACCATCAGCCTGGACATATGCCAGTCTGCTAGTACTTGGTACTGTCCTGGAATGACCCCATTACAGACTGCAGCAGTCTCTGGGATTCACATTCACACTGTGACATCTCTGTCTTCCATCATACATTAAACTGCATTTGGGTTCCCTTCTCTGTTCTCCCGCCCTAACTCTGAATTTCTTAATTAGAAAATCATGGTGGTAAAATGGACCAGGCAGTTTACAAGTTTATCTGGGTCCTTCTATCAACTCACTGTGTGGCCTTGGGCAAGTCACTTTACTTCTCTGGGCCTCAAATAAGGTGGGAATGGTAAACTAATAAATGTTTACAATTCCTTCCCCTAATGAATCCAATATGCAGAGCCACAGTCCTCCATGGTTGCCTCTGACTTACATCATCACTTGTGACACATTGTTGTGACAGCTGATTTACATGTAACCACAATGCATTCCGGAAGAAGTTTATTCGTTCACATTCTTGAGCCTCAAACACCTACAAAAAAACAATTACATGTACATACATATGCAGAGAAAGGGGCCATTCATTTAGACTGGCTGTGACTTAAGAAATAGTATCAACTCTCAATTATCTGTAAGCTTATTGTCAAATTTAGGGTACTCCCCCTGCCACCACTAAGGAAACTCCTAAACTCTTACCACAGACAAAAAATGCAAACGGATTCAATACGGTATTAACACAAACTGGATTGGATATGGTTTCGAAAGTAAAAAGGAATGATGATCCCAGACACAAATGTTTTTGTTTTGGGGGGTTTTTTTTGGCAGCTGGTCAACACCTGGACCTTGGCATTATCAGCACCATATTTTAACCAACTGGGCAATCTGGCCAGCCTAACACCATTGTTTTAACCTGAGTTCCAGCTCACATTTCCAATTACCTAATGCACATCTTCGCCTGGGCAGCCTGCCAGAGCTCCAGATTCAAAACACTGCCCCACCCACTCTGGGTTGAATGAATTCGACTGGCAAGATGGTCACAATTGTTGAGTTGGTTGATGGATACATGGGGGCTCTTGCACTTGCCTTATATTTTTGTCTATGTTTAAATTTTTCCTTAATAAAAAAGCTAAATGAAAATCCCTGCCTGCACAATAGTTCTTTCTGGGTACAAACAAATGTCAACTTTTGAAAAGCTATCCTACAAAGTGGATACTGGTCTATTCAACAGTGGATGTTATATATTAATGTATTTTTGAAATATTGAATACCATAGCTATTAAACTTGAAAACTTTTTATAATATAAAACTTCAAATATATATGAGTAGAGAGAAGAGTATAAAAAATCCCTATATACCCATCACCAGCCTAAACATTTACCAACTCAAGATAGATTGTTTTACCTATATCCCTACCAACTACCCTACTCCTTACTCCCATTTTGAAACAAACGCATTATTTCACCTAAATATTTTAGTATTCACATACTAAAATGCATGTAAAATGTAATATTTACATACTAAAGTATTAGATTACTTTTATTGTAGAATATTTCACACAGAGTCATGGAGAGCAGTATAATACCCACATACCAACCACCTAGCCTTGTCAAAAACTTTGCCCAGGCTTGCCAGTTGCTCAGTTGGTTAGAATTGGTGTTGTAATACCAAGGTCAAGGGAATAGATCCCCATACCAGCCAGCAGACAAAAAAAAAAAAACAAAACTTTGCCCATATATGCTTCAGATTCTGTTAAAACCCTGTGCAACTTCCCCAATCTCTATCACCTTCCTCCTTCCCCAGAGATAAGCATTACCCTAAGTATTATCAAACCTATGCAGGTTTTTATTCTACATATGTACCCATAAAATGTATCTGATATTGCTTTGCATGTTTTTAAATCTTATAAAACATGGCCTCATGCCAGGCTTCTCATGAGAGTGTGGAGTTAAGGAAATAAAGCATAAGAGAGTGTTTTTAGGAGAATGATAATGACTCACAGTATCAGATGGTAGAGACAGGTTAAATAAGATTAGAAACTGAAAAGGCCCACTGGACCTCACACCAAGGAAATCACTGGTGTCCTCCAAGAGAGCAGCTGCAGAGAAGCAAACCCCAGTTGCCGCAGACTGGGGCAGCACAGACAATAGGCACTTGAAACAACACCTTCAAAAAGTGTGGTTACGAAGAGAGGAGAGGGTAGCAGATGGGAGGCAAGAAAGAGCTGGTGGGTTTTAAAGCTGAAGAATGAGCTAAGTCTGTGTACAAGATAACAGAAGTTCACAAGTTCACTGTGCTCAAGGAGGAGAAAAAAGGCAAGCAGGATAGGATTAAGATCTGCATAGAGCAAGAAGCAGTTCTTTTTCCACTCTGATAGAAGAAAAAGGAAGGAGGTGCGTGAACCAGGGGTTCTCATAATTGGATTCGCATCAGAATCACTCGGAAGGTTTCTTAACACAGAGACTGCTGAGCCCTACCCCCAGAGTTGCTGATTCAGTAGGTTCGGGGTTGGTCTGAGAATCTGCAGCTCTAACAAGTTCCAAGTTGATGCTGATGCTACTGGTCCTGGGAACTTACTTTGAGAACCACTGGTAAAAATAAAAAAATAAAGTATAGACAGGGTGACAGAAACTTGAGGAGGTTTCTAGGTTATGTCTTCTATTTACTCTGGAAAATTGTGAGGTCATGAGCTGAAAATGAAGAAGGGCAGTGGTGAAACAAAAGGTGTGAAGAGAGCAAAAAACTCCAAAGCCTGCTTACCTGATATCTGCATTCCCCTTAGAATCTAGCAAGTAGAGGCAAGGCTCTGGAAAGTTAATTATTTAATCAATGATTAACTGATTAAGCTGGTTCATGCCTGTACTAATCAAACATTAAAGTGTTGGACTTTCAGGATGGGGAGGAGGCAGAAAAATAAAGTTTAGGGGAAACTATTCCAGTTCCTTCCATTCTTCATTTAAATTCCTGATTCCTCATTTGAACTCAAGCTCTTTAACTCCATTAGAATTGGGGTGCTATAATAATGAGGTGGAGCATTTTTACAGAAGTAGATTCCCCAGGTTCTAGGTGGAAGACCCGCCTCCGTCCTGAGCAGCTTCCGGTTCCGGGTACCTCGCAGGCCTTGATGTGCTCGCTCTGCCATTCTTCCCGGACCTTATCCAGCATGTTGACGTGCAGCATGTACGCTTTGTCTGCAATGGAAGGGAGGGGCCTGGGTTCAGAAGTTAGAGAGGAGGGTGACTCGCGGACCCACCCCACAGGCTCATCTCAGATGGCAAAAGGAACTCGTTAGAGTTGCGTTGAGCTCACAAGGCCCCAAGGAGCTCTGAACGTTGGAAGGACTTAATTACACTCTCACCCTCATAATATCTTTGTGAAATAAGCAAAGGAGGGTATCACTTCGTTTTTAAACATTGAACCAAGCACTGAGCAACAAACGCTCCAGGATCAAGTGAAAGCTGAGGAGGAACCTCAGCCAGAGTTTTCTTTGTCTAATCCCCCCTCAGTAGCTCCCGTCGCTTTTCACGTTCAGGAAAATTATCCAATGAGGGATGCAGAGAAGAGAACTAACATGAGCCCTAAAGGGGCACCGAGTTATTTTAGTTTTGGATTTAGAGACCTCTTAAGTGACCGGGGTCACAAGAGGCTTGTTCTGCAGGATATTCTGGGAATGAGAAGCCTTGCAAACACTTGGTTTGTATTTTAGATTTTGATGATGTCGAGGCCTTGCAACTTGTCTGTTTCTTTCACAGCAGACAAAGGCTACCAGGGCTGAAAAGGGCTTTTAGACGGATGTCCCCAATAAATCAGAGCGAGCATCTGATTACAAAGTAGCTACCACGAGACTCCACTGCTACCATTCACTCACATGTTAGGCAGCAAGAGGTAAGCAGGCAGTAGCCAAACACTGCTGACTCGTTTGCTTCCTCCCACTTTCTGGGATTCAGATATGCACCCCCCTTCCTCCTTCCACTCCCTTCCTCCTTCCTCTCCTTTCCCCCCTCCTCTCCCTTCCTCCCTCCCTTCATTCCACCCTTTTTCTCTTCTGATACCTTGTTAATCCTATTGTATATCCATGTATTATTTTTGCAAGGTATATAAAACTGCCTTTCTCAGAGACACATTTAGGATCATGTAAACCCCACCACTAACCCTCCCCCATCCGTAGGAGCGGCCTCCTCACCAGAGTCCTCTACTGCAGTCTTTGAAGTTGCCAGTTTCACAAAAAGCTGTGAAAACAGAAAAGAACAAGAATCGGAAATGCTGGGCCAGGATTTCGCAGGCAAAACATTTAAAAGCGATGACTATGGAGAGATAAGGTCTAGTCCAAGTCCTACCTACATTTCTTCCATGAACAAATCATTCAACTTGCTCTCTGATCTTATCACTATCTGTAAATATCCATAAAGCATCTTGCCCCACTTCTTCCTAAAGACATATCTCTGCCCTCTGGTTGCTGAAATCTTATACCCAGATCTTACAAAATTAAATTTACAATTTACCCAAGAAAGAGGCAGCCTGGCTATAAAGAATACATGAGCCAAGTTTTGAAGAAAAGGTGAAAAAAATCAGAAACACCCACCTCCAGCCTCTTATGACCCCTCTTCCTTCCTCATGGCTGTGCTACTCTAGTTCTTCCCCAAACCCCAAAAATGTGACAAGGGTTTTTCTGGTTCAGATGACCCTAATAGACTGAAGGAAGATATTGCCAGGAGCTTAGGGCACAGGTCTATTTTTTATTAAGATTCCTAATGGCTTTAACCTGATATATGTAAATCTCAGACTGTTCAGGTTGTCAGCCCTCCTAGGTACCTTTTCTTGTTGCTTTGGGTTTACCAGGTTGGCGGTCCGGTTGACAGCTTGTTCTGCCTCATCTTTGTCTCGGCATTTCTGCTCATAGTTCTTCTTTGCCTTTGTTGTTATGAACAAAAAGAACCCCATCAGGTGAACAGAGTGTAACCCTGAAAAGCAGACATTCTAGCCCACCAAGCCCAGCACAGAACAGGGCACTCTGATTAGTGCTGTGAGCATCACTAGACTGTGGGGTCCATGGTAAGATGCTGTGTCTTACCAATCTTTGAAAGGTCTCTCTATCTCTAGCCCTTTTCCAGATTATGCACATAGTGTCAACCTGACCAAGGAGGTAGTGACTCCTATATATATATAACTCTAAGATGTGTAATCCAAATTTTTGAAACATTCATAATCCTCAGAGTTTATGTACATTCATATGGTCATTAGTACCAACTCACACTAATTCTAATTATGTGTCAATATTCTGATATGCTTCACCATGACATGTGGACAGTGGGGAGGGCATCAGTGTCACCATTTCTTTTGCTTATGCATGGCCATGTTCCTTTTTGATTTAAAGATTTCTGTTTTATTTAGTTTAAAAGTAGGCCATGGTCCAACCTGTGCTACCACTACCACTAATGTTATAGAAACAGTTCACAAACTATAATCATTAGTGAATCAAATAAATAATTTTCTGTTTCAACTATTGAAGCAAAGATTTAACTTGTGCAAACAAAGCAAAGCTGTGAATCAAGCATTTAGTTAATAAATAAGAATGGTTAAAAAAAAAAAAAATGCTTGACTAAGAATGAAGACCTCCCTCTGAGTCCTTGTTTGGCTGGTTTCTCTAAGGCTGTGTGCAAACCAGAGATTAATGGCTGGAGCTGGAGGGCCTGGGTTTGAATCCCAGCCCCACTATTGTCTATGTCTTCTTGCACAAATTAATTAGCCTCTCTGTGTCTCAGCCTTGCTATCTGTAAAGTGGGGATTTTATATATAAATATATGGAAGGGTACTTCAAAAAGTTCATGGGAAAATATAACTAAAAGATGAGGCTTTCCATGAACTGATCTTTTAAAGTACCTTCATATAACATATATTTATTCTCAACATGTTTGAAAATAAAAGTAGATATAAACCATACTTCTAAAGCTATTGCATATCTATAAACAAATTGTGTTTATAAATAAAATTCAAACCTACAAAACCAATAAAATTCAAATTAATAATAATAAAAAAAGAATGAAGACTCCTTTGCAGAGATGTGGTTTGTACTCATCAAATACTTCATGTGCTTCCCTGCATTTCTCAGTATCCCCTGCAATTCAGTTGGGATTAGCCTTTCAGTAAACAGGCTTACAATTCTCTCTCTATGCTACACACACATAGAAATATAAGTTCATAATTTTTCATAATTGGAAGAACATAAGACAGTCATGCAACAACATTAATGTAACAATTCTTTATTTATGCAACAATATGTTGGAGACATTTCTCTGTATCAAGCATGATCCCTGTAGCTCAACAGTTTTAGTGATTGTAAATACACACACATATATATTTCATATATGTATATATGCCAGAATTTTCTTAATCAGCTGGCTATTGGTGGACATTTATTTTGTTTCCCATTTTTTCTAACATAAAAATATTCTGATTTTATTTTGAGTAATATGAATTTATTTACACAGGACAAATTCCTAGATGTGTAATTGTCTAGCAAAGGGGTATATATACATCAGACTTCCCTCCGAAATGTTTGCACCAGTTTATGCTCTTACCAATAGAATATGAGAGTATCTGTTTTCTTAGGCTCTGGCCAACATCAAGCTTAGTCAATATTTTTAATATTTTCTAATACTAAGGTAAAACTTAGCATATTGTTGTTTTATTTACATGTCTTTTATTATTACCAAAGTGGTATATCCTTTCTACTTCATGTCTTTTACTTTTCTATTGAAGCATTCTTCATTTTAATTGTTTTTTTAAATGCTCAGTGTATATTAGGCACGCTTACTGGCTATAAGCTATATAAACCAGAAATGTTTTTCCCAGTTTGTCATCTATCATGGAACTATGTATAAGGTGATAATATCTTTTACTATCAAGAAGTCTTAAATTTTAATGTTGTCAAAGCTATCAATTTTTCTCTGTATTCCTTTATTTTTAATATGGAATGTTAAATGGTTTTTCTCTGTTGCAACACAGTCATCATAATTATATTTTTATTTTAAAGACTAATTTATTTAATCCTTCCCCAATTGTTGGTCACTAGATCACTTATCATTTTCATTATTATAAGTAGTGAGCATGTTCATGCTTTGTTTTTCTTATTTTGGATGATTCCTGAAGATAGTCTTAGATTCTTAGCATAAGATTGATGGGGTATGATCACATTTATGGCTCCAAAAACGTATAGCAAAAATATCTTTTAAAAATATTATACAGGTTTCTGGAAAGATGGAGAAGATGTACTTTCCCCTATTTCCCCACAATAGTACAATTAAAAACCCTAAACATTATATATAAAGCAAATCAAGGATACTTCAAAAAAGTACATGGAAAAATACAATTGAAAGATAATACAAATCTTTCCATGAACTTTTTGAAATTACCTTGGGTAAGAAGACTCTGAAAGGTAGAGAGAAGAAGGCAGACTGGCTAGCAACCCTGGACTTGAAGAGTGACCCAACAGTGAGCTCTTTGGGTTTTCTTTTTGCGTCATATATCACGGACTGAATACCAAAGAAGTAGTCAACCCAGAAATGCCACTGATCACAGGCAAAAAAAAAAAAAAAAACCCAAGAGAAGCCTGCTCCTTCTAGCCAAAAGACCAGAAAAGGGGCATTTCTAGCAAAACAAAAACCTTTATTTCATTTACTTATTTACTTATTGATGTCTGGCTAGTACAGGATCCAAAACCTTTCCTATGGTGTTATGAGGCTGTGCTCTAACCAACTGAGCCAACTGGCCAGCCCCAGGACAGAAGCCTTTAGAAAATAACCGTTTTACTGCAGCCAAACACTACATAAAAACTGGTGCTTTACTCCCACACATGCCAGCAAAAGCCAAATGGAGAGTCTAAACTTCTACCCTCACCAGGCTGTAAAGAGGCACCCAACTCCCCAACCAAGGTGGCATCAGAGAATGACAAATAGGGAGCCAGGACTTTCATTCCCACCAGCAGGTAACAAAGCCCCACACAAACATTCCCTGCCAGGGTGGTGTCAGAGGAGGTATAAGGGAAGAGTCAGAACTTCGACCACCCTCTAGTAGTAACAAGGTGACACTTGCTCTGTGGTGTCAGTGGAGACCAAGCGGGAGAGCCTGGACTTTTATCTCCATGCAGGGTGATGCCTCACCTGTCCCTGTTGAAGTGCTGTCAGAGGAAGCCAGATAAAACTGAAGGTTTCAATAAGACCCAGAGTCTTGTAACATAATACTCAAAATGACCAAAATCAATCAAATGTCACTCATCATACCAGGAACCAGAAAAATATTAAACTGAATTTTTAAAAAATCAATAGATGCAAACATCAAGGTGACAGAGAAGTTAGAATTATCTGGCAAAGATATTAAAGCAGCCATTATAAAAATATTCAGCAAGCAATTACAAACACATTTGAATCAAATGAATAAAGCAGATAATATTGGCAAAGAAATAGAAGATATAAAAAAGAACCAAATATAAATTTTAGAAATGAAAAATACAATAACCAAATTTTAAAAATGAATGAGTTTAATAAGAGAATGGAAGAGACAGAAGAAAGAATTGGTGAATCGGAAGACAGAATAATTGAAAGAACTTTATATGAACAACAGAGAGAAAAAAGGCCAAAAAAAATTAACAGAGCCTCAGGGACCTTTGGCACTGTAAGAGAAGGTCTAACACTCATGTCCTTCGAATCCTAGAAAGAGAGGTGAAGAAAGCTGAGCTGAAGGAGCAACTGAAGAAATAATGGCTGAAAAGTTTTCAAATTTGGCAAAAGACATAAACCTACAGCTCCAAGAGACTGAGTAAACACTAAACAAGATGAACCCAAAGAAATCCAATCAAAGACTCATAGCTGAACTTTTGAAAACTAAAAACAAAGAAAATGTCTTAAAACAGAGAGAAATGACAACTTATCTAAAATGAAAAACCAATTCAAATGACAGCAGATTTTTTATTAGAAACCATGGAGACCATTAGGAAGTAGCAAAATATAGACCGTGGGGAAGTAGCGAAATATATTTCATGTGAAGAAATGAACTGTTAACACACAATCCTAAATTGAGTGAAAATGTCCTTTCAGAATGAAAGGGAGACAGAAAGTAGAATGGTGGTTGCCAAGAGCTGGGGGTGGGGGTGAAAATGGGGAGTTACTTAATGGGCATAAGATTTCAGTTTTTCAATATGAAAAGAGTTATGGAAATACATAGTGATGATGGTTTCACAGCTTTATGAATGTATGCAATACCACTCAACTATGCACTTAAAAAAATGGTTCAGGTGATAATTTTATGTTACATGTATCTTACCACAATTTTAAAAAATTGAAAAAAAAGAATAAAGGGGAAATAAAGGCACTTTTAGATGAAAGAAAACTGAGCATGTCTGTCACTGGCAGACTTATTCCGAAGCTAAAGGAAGTTCTCTAAACAAGAGGCAACTATACAAGAAAAAGCTTTGGAACATTGGAAGAAAAAAAAGAACACAAAAACAAAAAATAAAAATAAAAGGTGGTGGTTTCCAGTCAAGATGGTGAAATAGTCCCCAGCTTCACTGTCTCCCACAAATCAACCAAATTACAACTATTAAAAAGTAATGACAGCCAAGCTGGGGCCGCTAGAGCTCAGAGGAAGAGGAGGAGAGACCTACAGAGTTCACGAAGGCAGGAGAAGCCACAATGAGAGAAAGTAAGAACCGCTCTGACCATTTTGAGCCCTGGCTATTTCAAGGCTAGAGCTGCTGAGCACATGGAGCAAGAGCTGGCAGAAGCCATAGCTCTGCCCTTTGGATGCAGTTGCTTGGAGGCAGCAGGGGAGATGACAGCCTTGGTGGCTCTCAGGTGAGCAAGACCTCTAACAGGGTTCCTGTGGAGCCACGTAGGACGGAGGAGCCACAACAATTGAAAAAAGGAGCAACTAAGAGGCAGATGAGTCATTGCCAGGGACAAGTGCATGGCCCATCCCATGGGAAGGATTTGGAGTGTGGGTGGTGAGGGAGATGGGCCCATCACAGGAACAATGGGGCACAGCAAGGACAGTTGATCTGCCTCCAATCAGCACAGGCCCACTCTGTGTAGGCTGGTCAGGAAAATAGAACTGCAGGGGGTGCAGTTTGCTGAAAAGTTCAGGTCCAGACCAGAGTTTCCACACACCCCAGATGTGCCCAACCTCACAAGACCCAGAAGTACAGACAAGGTCAACCATGAAAACATGAGCTGCACAAAAAGCCTTCCCCAGGGAATCAGCAGCAAAGCAGCAATTTAGCTCAACCACAGAGCTCAAGTCCTGGTCCCCACAGGAAGTTCCCCCATATTAGAAGTAAGCAAAAGACAACAAATTAATTCCAGTGCAGAGTTTAAGTAGTGGGAACAGTAAATAATCCAACACAGAACTGAAAGCAAAAACAAAATACCCACAGATCTGAGACAAAGTTTGATATTAACTAGTAAAGGTCTACCACCACCAAAGAACACCTCTAACACCTAGAAGGACCAGAAGCCCCCTGGACTCCCAAGCCAGGGATTGGGGAGGTCCAGGGGCCTTAGCGATGCCCCACAACATCCACATCTAGCCCAGCAACAACTGCCCCAGGAAGTGCCCCAGGAAGTGCCCTGGGCTCCCAAGCCAGGGTAGTGGGGGGCCAAGGGTTTCAGCCACATCCCCCTGACATCTGCATTCATCCCAGCAATGACCAAGCCACCACCAGAAGATCTCTGGTCTCCCCTGCAGGAATGAGGGGGGCAGCATGGACCTCAATCACATCCACCCCCCTTCCTCCTCTCCCACCCTATTTCTTTCCTCCTTCTCCCCTCCCCCTCCCACCCAGCTGCTCCACAACAACATCTTAGAATGTGAAAGCAGATGGATCCGGGACCAACCCCTCCTCGTGCAAACAGGCAAAGAACACACCAAAAACACCACTTCTATGTGGGTGGCCCACCACAGCCGCCACAATAGCCATAGCTGCCGCAAAAGCGGCTAGACACCACAACCACCATGCAGATGGCCCTCCAGCTACTCAAGTGCATTGACATGAGAGTCACCAGAGGAGACCAAAGGAAAGAAGAGGATGTCTCTCTCCACAAAGCCCATTCCAGAGAGACAGAAGAAGCATCTGCTCTACAATAATAGTGGGGGACTTGAACACACCTCTCTCAGCACTGGACAGTTCATCTAGGCAACAAATCAACAGAGTAACCATTACTCTTTCAGAAGGAGAGAAAAAATTGAGGGTTATCAGAAGTGGGATGGGGGAGGGAGAGGAGGATGGAGGAGAGATTGGATAAAGGGCATAAAGAATAAGTACGATTTATAATAATATATATGCTAATAATATTGATTTGATCAACATACATCAACATTGAACCCCAAAAATATGTATAACCAATTATGATTCAATTTAAAAAAAGAAAAGGGGGTAAATACAATAGTCTTTCTTCTCTTGGATTTTCTAAATTATTTTTTGACAGTTGAAGCAAAAATAATAACATTGATATGGCTCTAAATAGAGGAAATAGTTCAGAAAATTATATTTTGATAAGACTTCCTCTTTAACTGTGAGAAAGTTTGCTCCAGATTGCTCAAAACATAAAAGGTCTAGGAGAAATCATATACCAACCAATGGTATGTCTGCATTATACTGATATCATTCCCTATTTATCAATTGCTTTTGAGATGATCTGCATCAAAGAAAAAAACAATGCAGCAGAACATATTGTGTATGCCATCAACATTGGTGACACTTTCATATCTTGTCATAGTCATAGAATATCATGATGATATTTCTGTACAAAGGTTGTGTCATATATATATATGAGTGAGATCCCTAGCAACTTATCTTACCTCTGTCTTGTCAAGCATTTTTTATAGATTACTTAAAGGAAAGAAGGCTTTTGCAATGTTCAGGTATTTTATAACAGGAAAGGGCAACTCAATAAAAAAGGTAAGCAATCAAGATTCAAAATAGTCACAGGGTAAAAGCTCAAATCCAACAAGATAGATGGCATCTTACAGCATACATGCTCTTGTGTCTTGGCCTGAAATATTTAAATCAATTTGCTATATTTTCCCAGGTTACAAGAAAAACAGCACCATTGTTTTTCCACTATCTGGTTTCATCTTTAACCTTTCCAAGGCCATAAAAGAAAGAAAACTAAACACTAAAGGCTGTTTTCTCTAAAACACCTCATTGATAAATTATAACATCATTGAAATGTTATTTGAGTAGGAATATGTTCATACACAGCATAACATTTCAGAAAATGTCACCATTACAAAAAAAGGCAATAAAATATGACTCACTTCCATGGTTTTCTTGAATTGTAAGCTCTTTTGTTTATGGACAGCATCCATTACGAGCTCTGTCTGTGAAGAGAGCACAGGGCTATTAATAAAAACAGAAGTTACGCTGAACTTTCAGAAGGAGAGAACAGAACTATGTTACTAGAGGTGGGAAAGGGGGAGGGGATTAAGGATTAACTGGGTAAGTGACACAAAGGGTAATTACAATTTGTAATGATGACTATGCTAATAATATTGATTTGATCACCACAAACTGTACACAAATACTGATAGTGAATTCTATACCCGATAAATATGTATAATGAAAAATAAATAATTTTTTTAGGAAATAAATTTAAAAACACAGAAGTTATTATTAATACTAGCTTATCTTGAGGGCTAAGTGCTCAACATGGATTATCTCATTTAGTCCTCACACCACCCAGAAGGTAGAGGTGCTATTTATTACCCCCATTTCACAAACGAGGAAACTGCAGAAGCAAAGGCTAAACAATTTGCCCAAGGTCTTATGGCAAGGTAATGACAGTGCCCATCTTTGACCTTGGGCAATCAGTAACAGAGCCTGAACTCTCAGACACTGTGGAGACTCAATGGTCAACTTAGAGCAGTCTCTTCAGTAAATCTGGAATCGAGGAACTTTGGTTGCAAAAAGGAATTTTATAACTCTTGCTAAAGTACCATTTATCTTTAAAGGGGATCTTTATTCTGTAAGCTTATGTCAGCACACTTAAATTAGGAACCTACAGACACTCACTTCTGTGGTCCATCAATGACACACCCCTAACCAGTAGGGTGCCCGGGCACTATGAGGGAAGAAATGTTTGTGGGACAACTGAGAGAAACTGTTTTGTTACTCTTTATCCCACCTAACCCAAGAAAGTTAAACTCCTCTGTCAAGTTCACCTGGGAGTAATTTCTTTATGGCTGTGTTGTTAATGCTTTTATTAGTAAAAATCATGGTGCTAATAATAAAGATGTAGCACTCAGACATAATCATCGTAGCTCCCATTTGTCAAGCATTTATGTGTTAAGCAGTTTTCATACATTACAACTGTGTGAATACTACTATCCTCATTTTCTTGATGGTACTGAAGTTGATTAAGTTACCCAAAGTAACACAGCCAGTAATAGAGTTGAAATTTGAACCGAGGAGCCTGACTCCAGTGTCCTTGTTCCTAATCATTGCCCTAAGTTACCATTATCCTTATGATAGATCTATAAAACCAAACACTGTAAAAGACTGCGAGATGCAATAATTAAAAATGAGTAATGACATTAATTTTATGCAAAAATAATATAATATTATATTAGAAATGAAATTCAAAAGTAGTTCTTTCTGGGTACATAAAAATTAAGTTTTTTTCTGTTATCATAACACACAAACGTGGTTGAATGAATTTTCAAGATGTCTGGATGAAATATTTGGGATAGTCTCACTTCAAACATGAACTTTATGGAGTATACGAAATTCCCTTTGAAGAGCTTGAGCCTTCAGAGAGCCCTGCAGTCATCTTCCAGCCCAGGTGAAAATGAGGTTCTAGGAGGCGGCCATTCACCTGCTAATGGTTATCTACAGCTTAAGCACAGAGAAACTTCTTCCTTCCTATCATTCCTCCATCTGCCTTCAGGGATTCCTGGTATTTGAAAGTTGGCAGGAACTTAGAAAGCAGCAATCCAACTCTTTAACCCGACAGGGGTGACCCCAGGGACCCAAGAGGTGATATGCTTTGCTCAAAGCCACTCAGTGAGTTAGTGGTAGAGATTTCAGACACCAGGGCTGGCTCTGTCTGCTACACCTCCTTGATATAAGTCTCCTCATGTCCATGTTCACTCAGGGGGATCTACTCACAGTGTCCCCTGTGATTCAAATGTTCTCATTCAGGTCTCCTTGGGGAAGTGCCTCCTCTAGGAATTTGAGACTTTCTGCTTAGACCAAATCCAGTGATTGTATTTTATTATTGATAACATGAAAGAGTGCAAAAATCTAATTGTCTCTGCCACAGAGTAAGGAAAAGGAAGATTTGCAAATTATTATCCTTATTTGCAAAGACCCAAATAACCCTGAGGTAAAGTATTGAAACAGCTGCATTGTTGTCCATTTTTCTGTCTACCCGCACTCAGACTGTATTCTGAAAACTGGAAGCATTGCTCTTTGTAACCAAGGAGTTTCCTTTCTTTGAGATGGCTCTTTACACAGGCAGCACATGCCCATCCCAATCTTAGCTGAGATGGCAAAACAATGTGGGTTCCAGAGGACACAGTGTCTGATCACATGTTGTCTTTGCACACTAAGGACATTTCTGGGCTGGGGAAGAAACCTCAGTACCCTCAAAGGTCAAGACACCTGAGAATGGCTCCTAAGACCCCTCCCTGCCCTGTCAACCCCAGAGGTAGGGGAGAGCCTCACCTGTCACCATTTCACCTGTATTGCCTTTCACTCTGCTGGTTTTAGCTTCAATGTATTTTCTCCAATAGGTCATCCCCAGCCTCAAGAATAAGGGTATGCTTCCCGATTTGTGTTCAGGTGGCACCATCACTTCCCCTCTCATATTAGGCTCATCACTCTTTATCATGATTACTGTGTCACAACAGCCTGTCTGGCCATGCTCTATGCTTAGTGAGAGAGGTATGACCACATCCATCTTGGTCACCACCCTCAGAAAACATTAGTTGTATGAGTGAGCAAGCCACAGACTTCTGACCAGCCATTCCATCCACACCTCCCCCACCCCAGTTTACTAAAAGAAATCAAGTGATGGCTTTCCTTGATAAGTGGAAATAGCTTAATTTCCAAGAAGTGAAACACTAAAGTGGGCAGAGTTTGACCAGTGAAAAATGAGAAGTTGCCTTTGACACGTTTTCTACTAATTGATTTTTTTTTAAAGTCTCTAAATATGGAAGGGGTACAACCACAACCCATAGTTCATTGTAACATAAGTAATTACAAATTTATTAATAAACTTTGGACTTCTCAAAAAACACTCTGAAAGCATTTTCCTGCTGTAGAGAGTACACAGAATATAGGGAACTTGGGTGATAGCAGTGGATTAAGTATAGGCTCCTCTATTGCTTAACAGAATTCAGAGCGTGTTACCCTAGCTACAAGAATTTGGTCTATGTAACTTGTTAGGAGGGGAAGTTTCAGTAGCCTTGCAAAATTATCAAAACTCCTTGCAAGAACCAGGGCTACCAAGGGCACTTGCAAATGTGAGGAAATGACTCTCCTCTCCTCTTACTAGAAATCATGTGTGCATAGACACTAGGTGTCTAAGGCATTTTGCTTCTGGAAAATTATAATTCCCCTAGGGAGGCAAGCAGGCCCGGAAATGTGAGCCAAAAGGGTCTGACCACCCCATGGGTGCAATATACACACTATTTCTGCTCTGAAAATGGCTTTGGGCCAGATACACCCCCTGAGACCTGATATATGAAGCTTGAGACAGTGTGTGAAAGCTCTTAATAGGGCACTCCCTAAATGTTCGTTTCTGCCCTTCCTTCCTGGTAAGAGGGAGAGGCAGTAGTATGCTAAGAGCAGCTCATAAAATGACAATTCATGTAAGGCACTCAGGTTCTCAAGCTGCTGCTGTCCACCCCAGATGCAAGTGGCCACCAAGGCAGCTAGATCTAGACTCCAGCTTAGAACCATAGGCAACGTTGCTGAAATTGAAGTAAGGGAAGAATCAGCTGTATTAGCTGCTGTTTATTGGATACACACACGGTAGATGATAACCTCAGGGGATGGATGGTGAAGGGTCAGAATGAGGAAAGGTTTCCCAAGGGATATCCAGGAAGGGTGAAAGAGGTCACTAAACATCTTTGCAGAGCTGTCCTGGAAGACCCAGGTGGAAATCTTTGGATGCCAGACAAGGAAGAACTTGTCCCCATGAGGACAGAATTCCAGTCTTGGAGACCAGATATAGAAAGAAATTCCGGAAGGGCCTTATTTGGCTGCAGGATCAACCTAAATATACAAATTTTTCAGGAATAAAATAGAAAAGAGTCAGAGTAGTGGTTGGACTAGTCCAGGTAACACTTTAATATAAACCTGGACTTCTTTTCTTGATCCTTACAACTTCCCAAACGTTTGCCAGTTTTATCAATTCTTGTTTACCCTCATCTCCTTCTGTGTAGTTTGTCAGAGTAAATCCCATCAGTGACAAAGAGCCTATACCTATCTTCTCTGAAGACTAAAAGGACTTGGGTTTTCCAGGGCCTCAGTTTTTGTATTTGCAAAATAGGATGATTTGACTACATTAAGGTTTTCAAGAGAGTGTAAGTCTCCTCTTCTTCCCCCTTCCCATACTGCCTTGTCAAGGAGGAAGAGTGTTGTTTGGGAGCCTGCCAGCTGGGATGTGCTAGTCTCTCCTGAAGACAGATGGGTTTCCCCTTTCCAGTCATAGTTTTAATAGTGGAAGCAGATCTGAAAAGAAGAGGGCTGCAAGGTGGACCACTAAATCCTGCAAAAATTTTAAGAACTGGCTGGGGTGTGGAAATGGGTACAGCAGCATAGCCAGCTAGATTGAGTCCCCATGTGAGGACTCCAATAAATAATTTCTCAGGTTTAAAGAAGAGCACAGTTACATGAGGGTGGAAACTGAGGGTGGTTGCATGAGGAGTTTAATAGACAAAATAGCCTGGGTTTTTCTGAAGGAGGAAAGGCAACATCTGAACAAATATGCAAATCCAACCTTTTTCCTTTGTAGCTTCTGCTTTTCCCTGAATTCTTCCATCTTCCTGGCCTCTTCTCTTAGAGTCTGCGCAAGCCGAATGTGACATTGTGCCACACTGTCTACTTCTGCAAAAAGAATATGTATAAAAAACAGAAATAATTAAGGTCTACATATGTATGCATTCAAATATATAAAACCATGCAAAATAAAAATACATGGATACAAAATATTGGAGCAAGTGGTAAAATCAAACATTAATTCATTTGTTCACCAACATTTATTGAGCCCCTCCATGTGCCCAGCATTGCCCTGGCCACCAAGACCAAGGCTAGAAAATCTTTAGCTTGGCCTCCTACCACTAACTGCTACTAACCTAGTGTGTGTTCAGACTGGGGAGAAAAACACAGCCAACATCCCAGCTCATGGCATGTACATTCTAGGAAACATTACTAAAGCCATTACGTCTTCAAATTTGATTCTTCATTCTCTTTAGATGGCCTCTATGAGACTGAACATTTATAAGAAAAGCCATATACCAAAATTTTGGCTACCAATAGTCATCTCTGAGTAGAAAAATTATTGGTGATTTTTTCCCCTTATTTTCTAAGATCCTTACAATGAGCATGGCTTGCCTTTAGAATAAAAAACAAACTTTTCATTTTACTTGTTCTAAGAAAACAAATCGAAGCATAGCATTAAAGCTAGAAAGACTGACAGATCCAATATAAGAAAAAATTTTGAAGAAGTTTAGAAGATACATGACAAACCAGAAAAATATTTGCCATTTATATAATAAAACAGCAAATAACTGCATTAAAAGACCTTTCACAAATCAAAAGAAGAATATATATACTTCAGTATTTAAAAACTGGTTAAAGAACACGAAATTCAAAAAGGAGTGGTTAGGGCTGGCTGGTTAGTTCAGTTGGTTAGAGCACATTGTTATTAACACCAAGGTCAAGGGTTCAGATCCCTATACTGGCCAGCTGCCAAAAAAAAAAAAAAAAAGTGATTAAATGACCAAAAAATATGCTTGGCTTTAAACTATTTTAAAAATGCAGAACTTTAAAACTAAAATCTTTCAGTTTAGCAAAATTTTTAAAGTGTGGAAATTCTTGGTATTGGTGAGCACGGGGAAGAGCAGCACTGTTGGGAAAAATCAGCACCACCTATCTGAAGGAAATTTGATATTTTGCGGACTCAAAAATTTTTAATGTAAAAAAAAGAGATAAATCTCTATGAACTAAGATGGAAAACTATGATATATTAGGTAAAAAAGCAAATTATAAAGAAATATGTACAATATGATCTCATAAAAACTCATTCAAGTCTATATATGTCTCTGTGTCTACAATTAAAAGAGAGTTGTAAATGCCTAGAAAAGGGTCTGGAAAGACATATACCAAACTACTAGCATGACTGAAAAATGATAACTTCATTTAAAAACATATGCTCTGGCCTTCCCCAGAAATTCTGAACCACTGCCATGGTATAATATTATTTACGCATATGAATAAATACATATATATTATACGTATATATGTTTAATTGCATTAAAATGTCTGGAGGCATATTCACCAATAACTGCTTATCACTGGGAAGTGAAAATTCCAGTCTTTACTATCCCTCTTTATAGTTAGTCATCTCATTTGAATTTTTTAAGATAAGTATATATTATTTTAATAATGAAAAATAAAACTTTTTTGAGGAAAAAAAGTTAAATAACAGCAAATATATAAGTGTATATGTATGTATGTATGTATGCAGGAGATCTAGTCTATGCAGAATTTCCCTTGGGGCACACCATGCTTGGCCTTAGAGTGCATATAAGGAATATGAAAAGATACTGTCCCTACCTTGAGAAATGTATTCATTGATGAGTTAAAGGGGGAAGAAGACACCTTCTATGGAAAAGTTAAGATGAATATTTATTTAGCTAATATTTACAAAGGTCTAGAACCATCAACTGCAGAAACACTTTAAGCATATATCACACATATAAGAACACATTACAGGAAAATATCTTCAAATAAGTTGGGTTTATTCAGGAATAGAAAATAGGATTTTAATCCATAATGCATACCATGGCAAGCCATGAACACATTTGATGAGGGGAGGGTAAGAGAAAGCTTTTATTGGCAAAAAGGGAAAGGTTCACATAAGCTGCTTGGAAACAGATCACTGGTTTTTGAGGCTCAACGTTAGATTTGTCATCAGTTCATTGGTTGAGATGTTGTTATTGGGCAGTTTCTTCCGGAGCATCTTATCTGAATTACTACAATTCTAAACAATGTTCAGTGATAAACCTAGCTGCAGAAACGTGTGTATACATGCAAAGCAGGGGATGTGTGAAGAACATGAAAGACGTGAAGGGATTTCTCATGGGTTTTAGAAAATCCTTGGAAACAGTTATTATCTTAGACAAGCCAGCATGAGCCCCTCACCCCTCCACCTCTATATGCCTTTCCAGGCCCTATTTTGTCTGGATCGGACAGAAAGTGATTTCATCAACTTTCACAGAAACACCAAGTATTCCGAAGAACAGAAAGCCTTAGAGGCAGTTTCTGAGCAAGAAGAATATTAGACCTGGACAGGACCCCTTGAAGACCAAAGTGCCAGGGCCTCACTCTATATTTCCCAACTCCTGGTTGTCATCACATTAGAATAAGCAAACCTAATAAAAATCTGGTGGCTGAATTTCAAATTACATTTACAGCCAAAGGCCACGATCCGGAAATAAGAACTGAGAAATTAAGAAAGAAAGCTGAGGGCACGTGACGTGTGTCTTCTATTTGACTTCCAAACATGAGACCAAATAAATAATTATCCATCCCAGAAAAGCAAGAACCACAGGAAGAAAATGACTCCTTACCCTCAAAAAAATGCAGGGAAGTAAAATTTCAACCCAGCAGAGATGAACAGAAAATTTTGACATTGGTATTTCCAAAGACTTTCTATTTCCTTTGTGAACCAGCCTTTGCCATTGTCAAGAAGTATAATAAAATTAAAATGCCCCATTTAAAATAGGAAAATAAGTCTGAAACATGAGGGAACTACCTCCCACTGGAGTTTCCTCTGAAGAAGCTGAAGGAGAAGAATGGGGAAGATGCCCATCATTTCTAGAATATAACATCCTGACCTTGGTGAGAAAACAATAAATAAGAATTCTCAGAAGATAAGAGGGTGTGATTCTAAAAAAAAGATCTCAAACTTCCTTAGGCAATCAGCCTGGAAGATCATGAGTTCAGTTACAAACACTGTTGAATTTACGGTGCATTTGCAACATCCAAAAAGAAACATTATGCAGCAGAATGTAAGGTCTGGGGCATAGAGAGTTCTGGACTGAAAATATCCATCCATACGTTCTCTGTGTAAAGGCAGTCACTAACGCCAGGGAACGGACGAGTTTCCCTAGGTAGACTGAGAGGTGACGGTCTAAGACCAAGCTCTGAGGACCTGCAATATTGAAGAGCTGGATAGAGAAGAGCAAAGAAAGGGACAGCAGAGTAGCCAGAGAAGCAGGAAGAACCCAAGGGAGACGGAAGGGATAAGGGTTTCAAGAAGGAAGGAATGCTCAACAGCATTGAATTCTACTGAAGATTCAAGTAAGAAGAGGACTGAAATTGTCCACCAGACTTAGTGACACAAAAATTGGAAAAAACAGTTCCAAGTGAGTGGTGGGCACACAAGCCAGATTAGAGTACGAGTGAGGAAACCAAGACAATGATTCCTTTGATGTTTGTTGTGACGGATTTCTCCTGGATAAAAGTGTCTGGTGATCTTGGAGAAATGATGCATAGGGAAGGAGGGTCCTACAGCTCATTTCAACTCTGCAGAACTATTTCTCATTGTAGGAGCTCTCTTAGTTTTTTTCACCCAATGTGAAATTATGGTTCAAATTAAAACGCACCTTTGATGACAGATACAGAGCTTGCTAAAGGCAACAAATACATTTTTTAAAAATCACTTACGCTGCTTGAAGACTTTGAGGGCCTGCTTCAGGGTGCTAAAAAACAAGCATATATAAAATTTCAGTTCTGGAAATTGTCTGTACAATCATGCTTCTCTCTGCCTACATTTTAATTTAGAGCCTACAGACTCATGTTTGCCCATGAGCTTGAGAAGAGAGCGAAAGACCAGGACTTCTACAGTCCTTCTTCCTCAATCCCAGCACATGCAATTCTTCACTGTCTGCCTGGGTAGGGAAAGATGCCAAAACTTTTTATGCTTCATTTCCCCCAGTGATAATACAGGCATTACGGTCCCTTTCTCATAAGAATACCAGTCATTCTTTAAAGTATGGCAATTAGAAAGGGTTCAAAGCCAAGCTCCTGATTGCCTCGTTTCTCATTCATCCAATCATTCATCACATACTTATTGACTGCAAACTATAGGCCAGGCATTGTGTCAGATGTTGGTGATTCCATGGTACAAGACAGGCATTGCCCCAGACATCAGAGTTTAATGGAAGAGACAGACGTTAAACAGATTAAATTCATATTTATATCGCTGCATAACCAACTTAGCAGCATAAAACCATACACGTTTATGATCTCATTATCTCACAGTTTCTGTGAGTTAGGAGTCTGGACATGGTTTAGCTGGGTTCTGTGCTTAGAGTCTCACAGGCTGCAATCAAGGTGTGGGCCAGGCTTCATTCTCATCTGAAGGCTTGATGAGAAGAATCTGCTTAGAAGTTCACTCAAAGTCTAAAGTTAATATTTTACTCTTATCCTAAACAATAAAATACCTAGAATGCCTTAACTCTCATTATCCTTCCTACCAAGGTATATGCTATTATTGTCCAATATTTTGGTTCCATCTTGTTTTTTAAATCCCTGGAATTGACATTAATATCATTTCTTTATCCTTCTGTAAAGGTTTACCCATGTTTGCCATATTCTTTGCTCACTATTCCTTTTTGTACTTGAGACCTTTTTTCCTGGATTATTTTCTGTCTTCTTGAAATATATCCTTTAAAGTTCTTTTATTGAAGATCTGCTCATAGTTAACTCTCAATATTTGTTTCTCTAAAAATATCTTTTCTGAATTTATTGAAATTTATTGAAAAATAATTTATCTGGGAATACAATTCCAGGTTGACAGTTATTTTCTTTCAGTGATTTGGAGTTTCTGGCTTCATTGTTGGTATTAAAAAATCAGCTGTCACTCTATTAAATGTTTCTTAGAGGGTAATCATTCTCTTTGGATGCTATTAGGACTTTTTCAGTATCTTGGATCTTATTCAGTTTAACTATTCTTGTGTACTTGTTAATTTCTTTTTAAATTATCATTTTGGGGATTTGTTTTTCTTCCTGAATCTGAGGGGTTATGGCTTCCATCCATTCTAGAAAATTTTCAACCTCTGTTGCTTCAAAAATTTCTTCCATTCTCTCTATTATATCTTCTGGGATTCTGATTAAATGTGCATTAGACCTTCTCATTCTATTCCCCATGTTTCTTAATTTTTTTCATTTTTGATCTCTGTTTTTTTCTGTGATGAATTCTGGTTGTTTTGTTTGTTTAAAATTTATTTATTTCTTAGTAGATAAAAATTGTATATATTTATCATGTACGATTTATCATGTATGATGTTTTGAAGTATGTATATATATTGTGGAATGGCTCAATAGAGCTGATTAACAAATGTATTACCTAACATCATTTTTTGTGATGAGAACACTTAAAATCCACTTTCTTAACAATTTTTAAGAATATAATACATTGTAATTAACTATAGTCACCATGTTGTACAATAGATCTCTTAAATTTATTTCTCCTAACTGAAATTTTGTATTCTTTGACCAACATCTCCCTAAAACCCCATGCCCATCCACTGGTGATTTCTCCATTTTTATTTTTCTAATTCCCTCTGTAGTTAACATTTAATGTGTTGTTTAATGCATCTACTGAATTTTTAATTTTAAGTATTTTATATATTATTTCTACAAGTTCTACCTGATTCCCTTTCAAAATTTCTTGGACACTTCTGAAAGTCACTTTACTCATGCTTTTAATTTACTCTTTTGTTTTCTTTAAACATAGTACATATACTTGTTTTTTGAATCTGTTAATTCCAGTATCTAAAATCTTTGCATGTCTATTTCTGCTGTTTATTGCTTCTGCTGACTCTTATTCATGGTAACTTATTCTCGTGTGTTTGTACATGTGTGTGTGTTATAATCTCAATGTCCTTTGCATGTGTGTGTGTGTTATAATCTCAATGTTCATTGCATTTGTTTAGAAAGGATTTGTGTTCACATCTGCCAGGTAAGTAGAAACCTTAGCACCCAGGGCCACTATAAACTAAAATTTTAGCTTAGGATTCTTCAGACCACTTTAATGAAATCTGGTAATTTGGAGCTCCAAATCTGCAAGAGGACTGGCTTGTAATTACAGATTCTCAGGAGAAGCCCCTCCACCTTTACGCATAGTCAAGGATCAGAGAGGTATCTTTCCTTGATACATCTTTTAGAAACTTTTTTTCTGGTTTAGCCTTTCTCTAAGACATAATTTCTCTTCCGGTTTCTCTGAGAATTAAGAGATAACACAAACACTTGACTCCAGAGAGCTAAGTGAGCACTGAAGCATGCCTTTATCTTTGGCCTCTGAGGATTTTCCTTACGTTCTTGGCAGCATAGCCATGTATTTATTTTTAATTATTAAAACATATTTTAAACTAGCATTTTTAAGTACTTTAAAATGGGAGGGTTTTTCCCGTATCTAGTCTACCATATTGTGGACATGGAAGACCACGATTCATTTTCCATACCTTCTCTCAATCTCCCGCTTCCTCTCCCTTATGGCCCGCTCCCCATCGCCCATTATTTTACTTCTCTCGCAACCTACCCTTCCTTAACCAAATCCCTTTCTGAGGCAACTTGGCCCTGAGAATTTTCTTGCTCATTGCTGCCTTCCTGGGGGCTGATCTTCATAAGGAGATGGGCTCTTCATGGAGCCCCCGAACTGGGCTCACCTCACCCATTCAAATAGATTTGAGACTTTGTAAATTCATGGTCCCCTAGCCGCAGCAGCATGAGATCATGGATCATTTTATATATGTATGCAGATATGACAAATTCTGCTATTTTACAAATTAAAAGCCCTGTATTTTCCAACTGGCCCCTTCTTTTAGCCACCTCACTTTTCCTACGCTGTTTGTTTATATCAAAACAAAGTGTTCTTATTTCTCCTTGCCTCTTCTCACATAAACATTTGCACCAGTTATTATAAACATATCAAGTAGAAAATCCTAACTGCACATTCTCCATTCACTTTACCCATCTTAGGATACAATTTTTCAAGAGCACAGTGCTCTAGAAGTGTCCATATCCAAACAAAAACACCAATGGCCCAGAAGACAAATGAGCATCTCTGGTGAGACTTGGTAATACCATTACTAGAATTAGTGAGAAAGAAAGACAGATATGGCAATAGACAGAATTGTCTTTCCCTACAGTGAGTCTTGGGGTTGAAAAGCCAGCCTTACAGATAAATAGTTTGTTCAGGGTTTAAAATTTCTCTCCCACCCCAAATGACTGACTGAAGGGCCACTAACAGAGTAGCCCCATCTTCCTGTAGTTTGTCATAGCTTTGTTGTCTCACCTCATCACTTCAAGGCCATTTCCCGTGTTCGGTACATAACAACTCTCCAGGGATCAAATCTGAACCTTAAGGACAGTGGCCTAGAAACATGCATCCCCTCTTCTCCACAGTTCTCCTTTACTGTGGGGGGAAAAAAAATGTTCTACCACCCTTTAAAAAGCCCGTTAGCCTTAAATCCTAATGAGTTCCATCAGAGCCCTGAGTCGCTCAGGTGGAAAACCTGATGAGGTGAAAAACCCTACCTAGTCAACCCATGGAAAAGCAAAGTCATTGCACGCTCATCTAGGGCATCCTCCTGCAGAACATCCTAGAGGCGGCAAAAACAGAAGTCACCTAAATAGCTTTTCCCTTCAGCTTTGAAAGCACAGTCCCAGTTCTCATTTCCTCTTCCATCTTCCTCTCAGAGGTATGTTCTTAGAAGGAAAACTGACTGGCTTTTATCACAAAACACAAGAGAATGGTGTTAGAGTCTCTCCATGAATTTGCTAGGCTGTAAGTGAAATGTCAGATCTGTAAGAATGTAAACCATCATTTTTGATCAGAATCATTCTTCTAAATATTTTTTCCAAGAAGTAGTAGAAAGAATATGGCTATTTTCCAACACATCACCTCAAAAGTTTTTAAATGTATTTTCAAATAGATTATTGTTTCTTTGTAAATAACAAGTTTTTTTGTCAACTGACCCACTAATCTTCCATAAAATTGTCTAAACCCTCCTTGAATAACAGTGAAACTTATCTAAGTTGATGCAGTTTTGATCTTTGAACATGTAAATGTTTTACATATTCAAAAAATAAAACTAAATCAAACATGAAAAAGAAAACAATCCCTAAAATTTAAAACAAACTGAAACAAACTTAACTGTATGTTAAATTGGTTACATAATCACACAGAGAAAATAAATATTTTAAGCAAACTTAGAACATAGTATTCTTAGTGGGATATATTCTAAGATCAAAAGGAACTGCAAAGAAATGTTAAACTTCATTCAAAAGTTTTATTGCTAGTAGCAATACTGATATTATTTTGAAACACTTTTGTATATATTGTTACATAAAACAAATAATTATACTAACTGTCAAGTTTCCAGTAAGAGGAAAGAGATACAAATATAAAATTGAGAAAGTTAAGAAAGACCCTATAAACTTAAATTAGAATTGGAAATATAAATATGAACTCATGCTTTTAAAATCTGTCCCCTGTAAGGTTTTGAAAACAGTGACATATTTAAACTGAGAGTTTGGGGCCGGCCCGTGGCTCACTCGGGAGAGTGCGGTGCTGATAGCACCAAGGCCCCGGGTTCGGATCCCATATACGGATGGCCGGTTCGCTCACTGGCTGAGCGTGGTGCTGACAACACCAAATCAAGGGTTAAGATCCCCTTACCGGTCATCTTTAAAAAATAAAATAAAATAAAAAAATAAATAAACTGAGAGTTTGGTCTCTAAATGCAATTAATCACCAAAAGGAACCAGATATTCCTGTAGAAATAGCTGATCGAGGTTTAAATTTAAAGTGTTTAGATGGTTAACAATTGTAAAATCTAGGTGACAAACATGAATATGGTAAACTCTAGGTGATGGGTATTTAGCGATTCATTATGTTTGCCTTTTTACTTTTCATGTGTGTTTAAAATTTTCATTTAAAACATCAGAAATAAAATAAAATAAAATAAATCAATGAATGAACAAATTCTGCTTGTACAAATCTCCTATGTCTGAGGGTTAGAAGTTTTTTAGGCTAATGTAACTATTAATATTTTCAATATTTCACAATGTTTTCCTCCTTCCATGGAATCCAATACCTTTCTTTCCAGTCTGGGATGTATGAGTTTGTGTTAGAAGCAAGAGAAGAAAAGAGGAAGGACAATGCCTTATCTGCCCCCATTTGGACCTCTGAAAGGCAAAGCCCTCCAGGCATCCCTGTAGGTATCCACAGAACAGCCAAAGCAGCATACAGTAAGTATGTCATGTGATTAGGTGTGCAGAGAGAGGGCCTGAGCTACTTCTCCCAAGTCTCCATCAATATGCTTATGTTGGAGAAGGAATCTAGAAATTACCATATGAGCAGGACTACCTACACTGCAAAATGAATATGTAGCACTCCTTGTTTATGAGTTATTAACAATGACAGAACAGTACAGCAGAGCATTAAACCAATTATGAAGCCATTTTAAGTGTAGATTCCTGTACAATGCCCATAAAGCCAGCCCTGTATATTAGAGAGTGTATTTCTAAAGTAGGCACCATGTCCTGGTCATTTCTGTATCCTACAAGTATTCAATGAATGGTTGAAGAATAAATAATTATGGTATAGAAATCTCACACTGATGGTGAGAACTATAAAATGGTGCAAAGACACTCTCTCACAGTTACCACAAACCATAAAATACATATACATAGTCACATATTTTATAAAAGTACATTATTTTATAATTATGTTATTTAAAATATATATTATTTACAAATATATATAAACAAGAAGGCCCTCTATTAAATTTTTAGTATAACATTATATATAATATAATCCTATCTACAAAATACATGTAAAAAACATACATATAAAAAGACTTAAAGAGAAATTTAGAAAATATTAATATTGGGTTGTGAAACAGAAAATAAAATTTTAAAAAATAAAGAGAATGTAAAAGAAAAGAAAAGAAAAAATAAAAAAAGAAAAGCAAAAAAATTAAAAACATTTAAAAATGAAAAAAATAACTAAAAAAAGAAGAAAAGAAAGAAAAAAATAAGACAAAAAAATAGTAATAGGTAAGGCTTCATAATGCATTTTAACATTCTTTCTCCTTGTCTAGATTTTTCACAATTGTAAAGAGAAAAAAAGATTAAAATTTTTTTCACCAAGCACACTTTAACTTGCTGACCAACTCTGTTAAAGTGACGGGGGTTCTGGGGCATTATTAGCCAACCTGTAAACCAGAAAGAAACATGGCACCTACTTGATCTCAGACTGCCCACATGGCTTCTTCCTAGAGAGGTTGAGCAGATCTTTGCCATATTTCTCTTCAATCGCTGCCCTAAGGAGAACAAAAGAGAAGGTTTTGGTTCTTTCTCAGCACTGACTTTTAGTTAAGACACACATGGAACTCCCCTCAAAGGTAAAACTGAACCTTTGACAGTAGAAGCTCGGATATAACACAATTCTCTAAAATGCAAAACTCCCTCTATATAACAGGGAAGAGTTACAAAAAGACCAGTAGCCCTCATCTCTAAGGTGGTTTTCTCCAGCTAGAAGTGCCTAGCATGGACATTTTTTTGAAGTGGATAAGATATTTCCATCAAATGCTGCATTCCTGAGGCCCAATCCCTTTTACCATCCTAGACAGCATCTATATACCTATATCTCACATACATGCATATATAGAACTTTTTTATGCTTACATAGTTGAGATCATGCTATTATTTGCTGTTCTGTTTTTCACCTAGTAATACCTCATATAGAACTTTCCTCATCAGTACCTGCAGATCCACTGTGCTCATAATATGTGCTCCATAGTTCAGGGTCCCCTGATTTGTTACTGGTTTTCACTATCACTAAAAAAAATGTAAATCTTGGACATATATCCATGGGCATTTCTGAATGTTCTTCTGAGAGTCTTAAGAGAGTGAATTTACTAGATCAAAGAGATAGGCATTTTAAGTTTGAAAAGTAGTGTTAAATTGTTTTTTAAAAAAGCCTTCTTGAGATATAACAACCACAATTACTTGAAGTTGATACGACAAGCAAACAGAGGGGACATTGGGGGGGGAGGGGGGAGGGAGGGAGGTTTCGGTGAGGGGCAACAATAATCAGCCACAATGTATATCGACAAAATAAAATTTTAAAAAAAAAATAAATAAATAATGAATAAATAAATAAATAAATAAAAGCCTTCTTGAAGGGGATTAGGTATGGCTCTGAGATGATGAGTCCAAGTTCACAGGTATCAAGAATGAAATTAAAGCTTTGCTTCAAGCTGTAATAAATAAATAAATAAATAAAAGCCTTCTCAGTTTATACTTCCACCAAAAGTGTGTAAGAGCTCCCATTCCCAGAAACCCTCACCCACACTGAATATTAACAGTCTTTCTTGTTACCAGTTTCGGAAGGGAGGTAAAAACAAATTTAAGAAGGATCTCTCATTTTAATTTTTATTTCACTGATTTCTAGTGTGGTTGTGCATCATTTTATATGTTTACTGGACATTTGCATTTCTTCTTCTATAAGTTATTATTTCAATGTTTTTTAACTGAACAAACGTTTCCCCCCCCTTTTTTTTTGCCTTTTTCCTATTATGTGGTAGAAATTCTTCATATACTATGAATAAAATACTTATTCTTACATGTGTTACAAGGTTTTTGTCAAATGTCTGTTCTAAATAATGACTTTATCCATTTCATTAAAATAAAACATACTCATCATTCAAAAATAAGCAAAAAGAAAACAATATTAAGGCCCTTTTTTTGGCTGAGGTGCATTTGCACAGCTGGTGTGTCATTTGGCTTCATCTTGCTCTAGTACTGTGAGCACCCCTATCTATTTGCCCTGAGACTGTGCAAGTGAATTCTCCTTCATGCCCTTCTGATTTTATATAGTGCTCAGTACCGCAGTTGGCCTCTAGTCCCTATGAACCCCGAATATCCCAGGGTTCCACATGTAATTTATGGCAGCTTAGTAAAATAATGCTCAAGACCCAATGAGGATGTTTCAGAAATATTAGATTATGGCCCAGACTCTAGGCACCACAAGGACCCCACATCCACCAGAACAATAGGAAAGACTGCAACCCCATACATGAAGAGGACTGCATTTCTTCACATAAATTATCCCTGAACAGGATGCAGTGAATGGAACACATACCATTCAGTGACAGCTGCCTTCTTCCTGCAAGTACACCCAGGAAGGGACACCCAAAGCCCAGGCAGGCCATGTACTCAGGGGCCTCATATCCCCACACCCAGGGCATGCATATCTGACACCAACCTAATGAGAGAACATGGGATTGGTTTCTTTTGCTATGAAACTCATGGAAGGAATTTAGATAGATAGATAGATAGATAGATAGATAGATAGATAGATAGATAGATAGATAGATAGATAGATAGATAGATAGATAGATGTATACACACACACTAGAAATACAATACAAATATTCAATAATTTTTATTTTGCATATATTTCCTTATCTTTCTATGTATTTTTGTGAAACATTGAAAAAGTGAGATCTTAGTTTCTGGGTTCTGTTTGGATTAGTGTTTTCCAAACTTGGGTCATGACCCATTTGTGAACCCTAAATCAATTCAACAGGTTATAACCAGCATTTTTTAATTAAATAGAATTGAACAAAATAATAGGGTAGTCCTGTTGTAATCAACTTTCGTTTTATGCATATGTGTACTGAGTATAAAATGTATTTCTTACTGAGGGTAACATTCAAGAAAGTGTGGAAGGCACTGATTTGACCACCAAACCCCATCGTATCAGGGGACCCTTGGATGATCCCGCCTGGCAGCTGAAGCCTTGGCCATTCGCTGACACCTCTTTCATCTGTGGGTGTCTAGCAAGGCCCTTTCATTCCCAGGAGAAAATGTATCGAAGCCACAACTGAGGGAGAAACACAAAAACAAGGGGTGCTCTGCGACCTCTAGATCCTGCATGATGATGAGCCTCTTGTTTGCCTCCACGCTGTCATAGTGCTGCTGAAGAAAGGAGGAAACCACTGCCAGTGTCCGTAAAAAGAAAGGAAAGTTGTAACTGGTGCCAAGTCTGTCAGCCACCTGGTATGGGAGAGAGGCAGCTGCTCCCTCAAAGGAGGAGGAGCCATGGACGGCCTCATGGACCCTGACTGTGGATGAGTCTCTCTCTGTCCACCCTTCCTAAGACCACTGGTGGCAGAGCTCCAGTTCCTCTTGGACCTTTGGAACAGTTCAAGGAGAGAGGCTTTGCCATCTGAGGGCAACCAGTGTGCATGATGTCTACGTCTCTGAGTTATAAGCCTTTCACTCACTGCCTTAACATATAGAACCAGTTCATAAAATTGGGTCTTGGCAAGAGTCCTGATCTTTGCCCAAAAATCCCCTTGAAAGCATTCCTCCATCCAGAACCTTTGGGAAATGAAATATTCCTGATGAATAAGATTTTCCACAAAACTGACATAACCCATTAAGTACAGAATTTTTCTAAAAACATCTTGTCCATTTAAAAAAAAAGAAGAAGAAAAGAAAATTCTCCAAACCATGCCACTTCCCCATGGATCACCAAGCCCCGCTGCTCTCGCGAGGGCTGCGACCTGCCCTACACCTTTCCTGAGGCTCCCTTGCCTCCTAGTTTCCAAATCAGGCTCTGCCTCCTTCTTACCACTTGGGCTATGCTCATGCCCACCTCTAAGTTTGCTGTCTTCCCAAAGACATCCAGATATTCCTTCACCTGTCAAATCCACTTCATCCTCCGAGGACTGCTGCAAGGATCTCCTCCACAAAGCTACCCACCTCCCATTTTTTTATTTTTTCTTTCACCAGTCCTCAACAATCTCCCTTTCCCATGGAGTCTTTTAGTGTAATATGTACCATACTATTTAGGGTATTTTGTTTACTTAATATATTTTGTTTGCTGTTTCATTTATAAATCTTATCTTTCAGGCTGGTTTCTAAGAACTTAAGGGCAGAGATGTCATTTAATTCTTTGGTACCATTACATAACCTATAGCAGAGGGTCTTCAGAACGATTAAATACAGAAAACAGAAAATCGCTTCTTGTTTGTGTGGTGGCATCTCAGCCCACCCTCTTCAGAGAGGACAAAGCATCATACCTTTCTTTCAAAAACTCTTCAAACTCCTTGCAGTTCTTACGGCCATTGTTCAGATGCTGGATTATGCTGTCGTAGCCGATGGTGCTGAGGATGTCCTCATTCTAGTGGAAAAGATAACATGGCATCAGACCAAGAATGGCATAGACGGCAGCCCCAAGGCCTGGAGAGTGGACAGGGCAGAAGAGGTGGGAAGTTGGCAATGGGACATTGCTGAATCACTTTACCTCCGAGACACACGTGACAAAAAAGAACAAATAGAAGAAGAAAGATATGCATGCAGCTATGGAAGAGTTTTTTAAATGATGAAAACCAAAGTCCACGAAACAGGAAGGAAGCGATGGAGGAATAAGAGGAACATGGATGAGAGAGCTGGCTAGGCTCAGGTCCCTCTCTGGGCCCTCCACTCACGCCCTAAGGCAGGCCAGGAGAGGGAAGAGGAGCTGGCACCTGCTCCAGCCTTCTACGGTGACTTCCTCCTACTGCTAGGTAGAAACTGACTCATGCTAAAGACCCATGTTAACCAGGGGTTATATAATTTCCACTTTATCCTTAAATTTGCCACCAACCTTGACCCTGACATCACTTCCCACAGCCAGTTATCCCTATAAAAGGCAAGCAGCTCTGAACAAGGAGCCAGGAGCCAGGACTGGGAGAAAGGCGCTGTCTGCCCCCTCAGAAGCATGAAGGGGAGCCCAGCAGCCAGCGTGTTACATGTGGTCACTGTCCCCAGTTTGGGGGAAAAGACTTTTTAAAATTTTTAAATTAGCAGTTTATTCATACTTTATTCGACTGTGTTCTCTGAATTATAGGAAGCTAAGTCCCCCAAATGAGTAGCCCCAGATGCAGTACATTTTAAAAAACAAGGTCCCTTCAGCTCCCCAAACCAACAAATCAGAGACTCTAAATAATATCAAAGTGTCCTCTAATGAGGCTGGGTCCCTGGTTTCTACTCCCAAATGCATACAATAGGTTGTCTGGTTCAGACTCCAGTCCCTCCCAGAGGTTGGCTAGGCTGCCTCTGGGTGTGACCTGGAAAGCTTTGAATTCACCCACCCCGAGCCTAGCCAAGGTGGACCATCCCTTTCAAGCCCCAGTCTGCAGAGGGAGGTACAGCTCTGTGGGGAATGAGGGATTTCTAAGGATATCTCTCTACCCAGCCCTGGACACTGGAGAAACAGATTTCTCCACTCATGAAGGCCTGGCTGAGCAGTCAGTAGTTGAGGAGAGACCCAGCAGGACTAAGGCCTGAGGCTGATTTCAACATGGCATCTGGAAACTTAACTACTCATAACTCATATTACATTTTTTAAATGGCTTTATATAAGCATTATAAATTTTACAGCTGGGCATGCAAATAAAGCTAAGTTGGAACTACATTTAATTCTAGCCCTTCTGCTCTTTCACCTTTCCCCGTATGAGGTCACAGTGTCCCTGCCTTTGCACATGCTCTTCCCTCAGTGGGAATGGCATCTCCTCCCTCTTTACTTAAATTCCACCTTTGCTTTGGAGCCCATTCAAATCCCATTTTTTCTCTGAAGTCTTCCTCAAACAATATGTCCTACAGTCCTCTCTCCCTCTTCTGAATGCCTGGAGTTTATGCCTATTCCTCTCTTTTGACTTTTAGCATATACTATTTTGTATCACTAGTTAACATCTTTTTAAAAATTAATTAACTCCTTAAAGGGTATCTAGATTGTGCCCAAACTTTATCATATCCAGTAGCTTCCATGTTAATGGCGCCTAAGAAATGTTTGTGGATTTCATACCAACTAAACACAAGGTATCAAAAAGTTTATAAAGCCAGCATAACATAGAGTTCTTGAAATCAAAAGGCCTACCATTCATTTAGGGAGTTGGTAAAAGACACTGACATAAAACAAACATATATGCACAAGGAAAATTAGAGACACATACATGTTATTTAATATAAGACTACAGAGAGAAAATATGTATTGAATGAGGTCAAAAAGAGAACATAGTCTAGGGTCACCAGAAAAGAGAAAAAAATAAGATTTAAATTTAGTCTTTTAAAAAGACTAGGACTCACATGAGAAATTAGAAAACATGTCAAACCAACTGATAGTGAAAAAAATAACACATCAAAATTTGTTAGATGCAGCAAAACAGGAAAATGTATAGCTCTAAATGTTTATATTAGAAAAGAAAATATTATTTTAAAATTAATGATCTAAGCTTTCACTTTAAGTAGCTAGGAAATGAAGAACAAATTAAACCTATAGTAAGGAGAAGAAAGGAAATACAAGTAGTGAAGTACAATAAAATAGAAATGGACAAACAACTAAGAAAGTTAATGAAACCAAAATTAGTCCTTTGAAAAGTTTAATAAAATCAATAAACCCATAGCTAGGTTAATCAAAACACAAGAGAGAGAAAGAAAACACAAATTACCAGTATCAGGATGAAAGAGGGAACATCAATACAGATTTCAATCAATACAGAAAGATTATTCTACAGATGTTAGAAGAATAATAAGAAATATTACAAACTACAATGAAATGTCTTTGAACGACACAAATTACCAAGACTGACATAAGAAGAAACATATCTGAATGGACTTATATCTTTAAGTAAACTGAATGTATTATTTATTTATTAATTTATTTATTTATCGGTAGCTGGCCAGTAATGGGGTTTGAACCCTCTGAACATATCATTTAAACCCTTCCCATAAAGAGAACATTAGACCCTGATGAAGTCACTGTTGAATTCTATCAAACATTTAATGGGGAAAAATAATACCAATGTCACCCAAATTCTTTCAGAAAATAGAAAAAGAGTAAATACTTCTCAACGTGTTTTATGAGGCTAGCATAATGCTGTTACCAAAAATAGACAAGGATATTACAAAAGAAGAATATCACAGGAAAATAACGCTCATGAAAAGAGATTAAAAATCTTACCAAAATATTAACATATCATATCCAGAAATAACTAAAAGTATAACACATCATGACCAAATGTTATTTATCTCAATAACACAAGATTAGTTTAACATTTGAAAATCAATCAATATAATTCACCAAATTAACAGAAAAAAAGGAGTAAAGTCATATAATCATCTCAATAGCTGTAGAAAAAGGAATTGAAAAACTTCAGTTCCATTTACAATACAAAGTCATTAAACTAGTAATAGAGAGAAATGTCCTCAATCTGACAAAGAGCATCTACAAAAAGCCTACAGCTAACAACCTACTTAATGTGAGAGACTGAACACTTCCCTCCTAAGATCAGGAACAAGGCAAGGATTTCTGCTCTCACTATTGAACACTGTATGTCCTAGCCCATGCAATAAGGCAAGAGAAAGAAATAAATAATATACATATTGGAAAGGAAAAAGTAAAACTACCTTTATTTGTAGACAAATGATTATGTACATAGAAAATCCTAAGGAGTTTGCCAAAACATTACTAGAACTAATAAATAAATTTAACAATGTTGCAGGACACAAGGTCAATATACAAAACTCAATTGTATTTCTATATAACAGTAGCAAAATTTTTTTAAAAAAGAAAGAAAGAATGGAAAAACTTTAAACGTCATTTACAACAACATAAAAAATATAAACTATTTAGGAATAAATAGTTAAGAAGTTGTGCAAGATTTCTCCACTGAAAATTACCAAAAAAAATTGCTGAAAGAAATGAAAGACGATCTAAATAAAGGTAGATATATATCATGTTTGTGGATTTAAAGAGTGAATACTGTTAAAATAGTTTTCTCTAAATTAAACTATACATTCAACACAATCCATTGAAAATCCCAGAAGACTTTTTTGTAGAAATTTGCAAGTTGGACTTAAAATGTATGAAACATTACAAAGGACCTAGAATAGGCAACAACAACAAAACATTTAAACATATTTGGAGGACCCACCACCTGACTTCAAAATTTTCTATGAAGTTATAGTAATCTAAACAGTATGGTACTGATCTGAGGACAGACAAGTAGTGAAACCGAATAGAATCCAGAAATAGACTTTCTCGTGTATGGTCAATTGACTTTCAACAAAGGTGCCAAAGCTATGGGGAAATGGCAGTCTTTTCAACAAATGGTCCTGGAGCAACTGCATAAACCTGCTGGGGAAAACAGCCTTTCCCCACTTCTGATACTATACACATAAATTAACTTGAGGTGAATTACAGATGCAAATGCAAAGCTAAAATATAAATTTTTTAGGAAAAAAACATAGAAAAATACCTTAGAGACCTTAAGGTAGAAAAAGATTTCTTACAGAGGACACAAAAACATGACCTATAAAAGAAAAAACTGAAAAACCAGACTTCATCAAAATTAATATCCTCTGCTTATCAAAAAAGATTGTTTTTGTTTTTGTTTTTCCCATAAGATGACCGGTAAGGGGATCTTAACCCTTGACTTGGTGTTCTCAGCACCACGCTCTCCCAAGTGAGCTAACCGGCCATCCCAATATAGGGATCTGAACCCGTGGCCTTAGGCTTATCAGCACCAGTCTCCCAAGTGAGCTACGGGCCAGCTCTCAAAAAAGATTGTTAAGAAATCAAATGGCAAACCACAGGCCAAAAGAAAATATTCACAACACTTATGTCTGTCAGAGGACTTGTATTCAGAATATGTAAATAACTCCAAAAAAATTAATAATAAAAATACAATGAAAACCAGGCATAATACTTGAACTTCATAGAAAAACACTTCATAAAAGATATTCCTTTTGCCAAAAAGTTTATTGAAAGTTGTTCAACAATAGTCATCAGGGAAATTTAAATCAAAGTCACAATAATATCTTACTTCACATCGACTAGAATGGCTAAAATTAAAAAGTCAACATTGAACATAGGTAAGGATGTTGAACTACCAGAACTCTCATGCTTTGCTGATGGGAGTATAAAATGATAATAATCATTTTGAAAACTGGTTTATCAAGGTCTCAAGAAGCTAAACATACACAACCTTAGAACCCAAAGTTCTACTCCTAAGCGTTTACTCAAGTGAGATGAAAATATATAATCCACAAAAACACTTGTACAAGAATATTAATAGGAGTTTTATTCACAATAGCCTAAAACTGGAAACAACCCAAATGTTTAATAACTGATTAATGGATAAACAATTTCTGTTGTATTCTTAGAATGGCATATCACTAAACCATGAAAAGATAAGCACTACCGACATATGAAAAAACACGGATGAATCTCACAAACATTATGCTGAGTGAAAGATGCTAGACATGAAAAGAATTTACTACATTATTTCATTTATATGAAGTTCTAGGACAAGCAAGATGAATCTATCGTAAAAGAAATAAGAACAGTGATGACCTAACAGTCAGGGTTTTGAGAAACTAGGGCTGACCGGGGAGGGCCATGAGGGAACTTTCTGAGATGATGGAAACCCATATGCCCACGTGACCAGTTTTCCTATAAAGATCTCTCTATAGAGGTGTGTGTTGTGTGGGTGTAAGCAGTTTTCAAAACTCATTCATCTGTGCATTTCATCTTATGTACATTACACCTCAAAAAAATTAAAAGGCAAAGAAAAAAAAAAGATTAGTATTTAGAGGAATAACAAAAGGTAGCCAGTCACCAGAAGAAAGAGAAGAAGCTAAGCCTTGGAAATGATTCCAGCTTTGGGGTCCTGGGTGAGGAAGGGAGAAGAGACAAAAGAAGAGGAACGGAGAGGAGGAAAGGAGTCGTCAGGGGAAGACAGCCAGGGCTGTTAAGTGACCACCTGATAGCAGACCCAAGCACCCAGCAAACCTCACAAGCACCCAGAATGGAAGGTTTAACAATGCTCAAATTATAAAAAAGGTAAATAGCTTCAAGTTTTAATCAGTGGATTACTACTTTTTACCATAAAGACACTTACATTTTTTTTAAGACAAAAAATTTGCCAGAGGCAGCAGCGAGCACACGTGCCGTATCCAGCAGATATTCAAGTCAAAGAATAATAAAAACAGTCTTGTGGTGA
Source organism: Cynocephalus volans (assembly GCF_027409185.1). NCBI lineage: Eukaryota > Metazoa > Chordata > Mammalia > Dermoptera > Cynocephalidae > Cynocephalus > Cynocephalus volans. The sequence goes on from NC_084472.1 coordinate 41,401,563, forward strand.
ACTGGCAAACAGGCAATCCAGACTATGGGGGGCATGGGTTCATAGAGTCTCCCAGGACTGCATGGTAGAGCATAACTTCACTGCCTGCCAGCTCCCTGCTCCAACTCAGCACTCAGGTCTGCCCAGCCTGAGCACCATGCAGCAGGGGCCTCTGAGAACTTGTTTCTATGCTCTTTTTCCATCTCTTCTATCTGTCATGTGGCCTCTGGGCAGAGGCATAGAGAGCAGAGGGGAAGCAAATAGCACCTGCAGCCTCTAAAGCCACCATCATGGTTACAGGTGCTGCCTCTGAGCATCGCCACATCTAATTCTGTGCTGCATCTCACACCCTGTCCTAGCATGTCTGCTACACACAGTCTCTCTAGACACAGGCTCCAAGAACCACCTGATCAGAATCACCCAGGTACCTTGTGAAACATGCACATCCCTCAGTCCCACCCCAGAACTGCTGATTCCAAACCTGGGGTAGGACATGGGAATCTCCACTTTTTAAATACTACTTCCAAGTGGCTGGAATGCAGTTTGAGAACTGCTGCTGTAGAATACATAAAAGACAAAAGCACAATCATGGTTCCTGCCTAGAAGAGCTTACAAGAAAAAGAAAGCAGGATGCAGGTTCAAGAAACTAGGGAACACGACAGAACAGGGAGGTAAGAGAATGACGGTCAGAAAGTGCAAAAAAGAAGAGGTCAGAGAACACTCTCCATGGTTTGCATTTCATTTTAAAACCTCTGGTTTTAAGTGAAACATGCAAATTGTCATTAATGCCATTTGAAACCCAGAGAACCCCACTAGAAGGAGAGGAGCCCAAATACTTTGCATGATATGCAAAGGCTGCGAGTGTTTGATGCCTGGGAATAGGGTATGTAAGTGTGCTGCACTTTGCATTTAAGAACCGCATCATGTTCCATAAACACAGTGAGACAGGAGCTATTTCCACATTCTACAGCTGGAGAAAATGAGACACTAGGAAGCAAAGCTCTCCTTATCACTGCCTTCAACCACAGTGAAAAATTTTAACTGTCAGCCAACAATATTATCCAAATTTCTCAGTTATTTACTAAGAGATATATGACAAAGGTAGACTTGGGATAAAGACTGAGAAGTTAGTTTTACCTCCTTTACGCTTTCGACCTTGATCTCTCTTTCCACCCAGAAAAAGTAAAACCAAATAGAGCAAACTCTGTAAATATAAATTAATTATTATTAATAAATATTAATAATTATGTCTAGTATATATATTGAGTACTTGCTGTGGGCCAAACAGCATACCAAGTAATTGACATGGAATATCTTGTTTAATCATTATAACAATCCTATGACACAGGTGTCATTAAGTATCTTCATTTTACAAGACAGGAAACTGAAACAGACTAAAGTCTGTATGCATAAGCCACTCAACCACACAGTTTCTCTTATTTGAGGACAAGGACCATATCTAACTTTTTGTCAGTTAGTCCATTTCCTCGCAGTTCTAAATGGAAAACACCCAGACTTTAATGCCTACTTGGGTTTGAATCCCAATTCTACCATTCACCAGCTGTGTGACTTTGAACAATCTCTTTTAGTGTTAATTTACTGGAATGTAAAATGGGGATTATGTGGAAGGATTAAAAGAGATAATGTGCTTTGAGTTTGTCAAGTGCTTCACAAGACACATTAAGGAAAACACAGTCAGATTTTTCAAGACCAGCCAAGCCACGTAAGCTAAAAAGAATGTTTGGACCATGTGAATTTTTTCATTGAAAGCGAACTATGGTGAAACAAATGTAGCCTGTTAGCTATTTTAAAACACGTGTGTCATCATCTGGGAAGCAGCTGGAGAATTGTCGGAGATACCTCAGCAAGGGATACGAACACTACAGTCAGTGTGTTCAGCCACGTTCTCTTAAGTCTAAGGTTAATGTCATTATAATGGTTGTATCCTTCAGCCTTCTCTTAAGCAGTACAAGAAGTGGATTGTGAAGGCAAGAATGAAATCCCACCCCAGTTCTTGCTCCGGCATTATTCTACAAGCCCACAGCCTACCCACCTTACCTCCTGCAATCCTCAAACATCCCCAGTTCTGTCTAGTCTAGATCTACACTTGACATTTTCACATGTCCAAATGTCCCTCCTCTCATCAGCAGGTCAATTAAAAAGGCAACTTCACTCCTTTAAAAATAGTTAAGTGAAAGCAGAACCTGAGAAAGTAACTGTGCAATGGAAAAACACGTTAGAAAAAAAAAATGCTAGAAGAATATGAAGAATATGCACCAAAATGTTGAAAGTAATTCTCGTAGCAGTTTTCTTTATTTTCTAAATTTTCTACAATATACTTATATTATCTTTATAATCTGAAGTCTTTCTCCCTAGCTCCATCTCTTCATGGCAAATTGAACTCTTTTGTTGATCGCTCATTTGTTCCCAAGCCACACTAAAACAACAAATGACCCACAGCAACAACAGAAAATAAAGAAGAATCCAATGAGGAAATGAGATTTGTAGGAATTTCTGTCATATAAAAAGCAGATGGGACTAGATGGACTGAGGTCAAAACAGAGAAGAAAGTCTGCAAACTTCCCCCACAAAATCCTTGACTTTTAGCCCCAAGATCCCAGTTACCAGGGGCTGAAACTAGAGCAGCCATAGAGAAATCGGCAGGGTGTTTAGAGGACACTGGGAATCCAGCCAGTAGAAGAAGAGCAGCAGAGCAGCTGTTTCTGACATCTGTGCCAAACTCACAGCTGGTGAGGCCTCCACCCTACAGCAAGCTCCTAACATGGGCATGAAGACCAGAGCAGCAAAGGGGCACTGTCCCTAGCAGACTTCAAAACTTCCACAGCAAAAACTGAAAGAAAAAAAGGCTCAGCTCTGAGGTGCTCTAAATGCCATCCACTTCCAGGCTAATGCCTTTCCTACCTTCTTGCTCCAGACAGAGGCAAAAAAATCAGAAATTGTCAGTACAAGTATCTGCTTAGAAAACTGGAGATTAACAAGTGAAAACTGGGAATGAAATTACATATACAAAAATAAAAGCAATAGCTTCCTTACATGTCAACAATAACCATTTAAAAATGTATTCAGATCCCAGAACAAGCCAGCTGCCAATAAACACATAAATAAATAAATATGTAATTTAAAATGCAAAGATCCTATTCACAATGCCATCAAAAATCTATAAAACGTCTAGAAATTAGTCTTTTTAAAGTAAAACTGTAAAACATTACCAAAGAACACAGGTAAAGATCATAATACATCCCAGAATTAAATACTAAACCAAGATGGGAAAATCTGATGTTGGAAAGATTCGATTCTACACAAATATATAAAGTTAAAATAATTTTGATCGAAATCAAAATCCTAATGGGATTTATTTTTCAATTTAAGTTCATTATAAAGCCCACCTAGAGATATAACAATTCTGAAATTGCTCTATATATCTTAGGACTGAGTACATGAGTAATTATATTCTGGATAATGGGAGCCAGATTTCTCATACAAAGGGGAACAGTGGCATGCTAGAGTTATCCCATACAAGTTAGTGAAAACCAATTGTGCACATCTCTTCCTAATTCCCCATTCAGTAACATCCTGTTGACAGCTTGAAATTGACCATGGAAGGGAGATTTTATATCATGGATATTGGCAAATGCTGCAAATCAGACTTTTTATCCACTGGATAGCCAGTTGTTATTTACCAGCAAACCACTGGAAGGAAATGATATAACAAGTGGAGTAAAACTGGAATAAACTGTAAGGTGTTGGAACGGAATTGAAGGTATTATTATGCATAAATATATTTCCTAGCTCTGTGTGTTGAGAGAGCCTAGAAAAAATGACATCCAAATGGCAATGAGCATACCTAGAGCATAAATCTTACTGTGATATTCTCTACTTAAAGGAACCACGACTCTTTGGAGAAATGGCAAATTCTGGCACTGGGGCAGGGGAATTACCTGGTAAGCCTGTAACATCTTTTGCCAGAAAGCAAGGAAGTACTCAGAGAATAATGGAGATACATCAGAAAGAGACAGGATCCAGTTTGAGGAAGCTCCCCACTGTCCAAATCTAGTACAATTTGAGCATCAAGACTAATAATGATGGTCCAATGATTATCCAGTGAATAAAATAAGAATTCATAAATCCGTATGAACAAGTAAAGAGAAAGAAAGAGAGAGAGAGGGGGAAAGAGAGAAAGAAGGGAAAGCTCTCCCTCCAGTAGCATGCCAACTTTATTATGTAGATAAAATTATAAAACCATCATACAAAGACATACATGAATGTTCATAACAGCTTTATTTGGAATAGCCCAACACTGGAAAGAACCCAAATGTCCATCAAATAGGTCAATGGATAAACAAACTGTGAGATGTCTATGAAATGGAATACTACTCAGTAATAAAAAGTAATAAACTAGTAATACACTCAACAACATGGATGAATCTCAAAATAAGTGTAAGTGAATAAACCCAGGCCCCAAAAAAGTATTTATTGTATTCCAATTATACAAATTCTATAAAATGCAACTATTCTAAAGTGACAGAAAGCAGACCAGTGGTTGCCTAGGAAGGGGATGATGAAGTGAGAGAAATTTCAAAGGGTAATGATGAAACTTTGGGGGTGAGGGATATGTTCACTGTCTTGATTGTGGTGGTTTCCTAAATGCATACACATGTCAAAACCTATTAAACTATATACTTAAAACACGGACACTTTATTGTATGTCAAGAATTCTTCAACAACGCTGTAAAAAAAAATTAGTTGCCATTTGGCAACCATCTTAGTAACAACTGATTCAGGCGAGAATTATCAATGAATGCTAAAACTAATGGATTTAGCATTCACTTTAGGAAAAAAGCTAGGTATTTACATGTTTTCAAAGTATCTCCCCTAAGAACCCGGGGTATGGAAAAAGGGACTGGACCCCCTTCCCTCAACCAGGCACACTGTGCCAGTATCTCGGGGCCTGCCCAGGGACCCGGGACATGGAGAAGGGGACCGGACCCCCCCTCCCACAACCAGGCACCCACCCCAGCACCTCAGGCCCGCCCAGCGACCCAGGGTATGGAGCCAGGGACTGGACACCCCTCACAACCAGGCACACCTTGCCAGTGCCTCGGGGCCCACCCAGGGACCCAGGGTATGGAGAAGGGGACCAGATCCCCCTCCCACAACCAGGCACACCACGCCAGTGCCTTGGGGCCCACCCAGGGACCCAGGGCAAGGAGAAGGGGACCAGACCTCCCTCCCACAACCAAGCACACCATGCCAGCACTTTGGGACCCAGTTGGGGACCTGGGGCATGGAGCCAGAGAACGGACACTCTCCACAACCAGACACATCACCAGCACCAAGGAGCAGGCCAAAAACAGTCCTCCATGTGGGCAGCCCACCACAGTTACCAGGATAACGATGGCTGCCATGAAGGCAGCTAGATGCCACAACCACCACGCAGATGGTCCTCCAGCCACTGGAGAGCGTTGACACAAGGAGAGTCATCAGTAGAGATAAAGAAAAGAGGAGGATGTCTCTTTCCACAGAGCCCATTTCAGAGTGACGGAAGAGGCATCTGCTCTATGATTGTACTGGGGAACCTGATCACGCCTTTCAGCATCGGACAGATCATTTGGGCAGCAAATCGACAGAGTAACCATTATTCTTTCAGAAGAAGAGAAGAAATCTAGGGTGACTAGAGGGGGGAGGGAGAAGGGAAGGGGGATGAGGAGGGATTGGACAAAGGGCATAAAGAATAAGTATGATTTGTAACAATATATATGCTAGTAATATTGATTTGATCAACATATCTCAATATTGAACCCAAAAAATATGTATAATCAATTTTGATTCAATAAAAATAAAAAATAAATAAATAAATAATAAAATAAAAAAGGATCGGCAAACAAACAAACAAAAAACAAAGTATCTCCCCCTCAAGATATTTATTAAACACAAAGGAGACATCAGTAATTTCACAACAGGAAGCCTAGAAAACACCACAATGTTAGGCTGAATAATAGCCCCTAAGGATGTTCACATCCTGATCCCCAGAACCTGTAAATATGTTTCCACACATGGCAAAAAGGACTTTGCAGATGTGATTAAGGATCTTGAGATGGGGATAGTATCCTGGGTTATCCAGGTGGGTCCAATGTAATCTCAAGGGTCCATCTAAGAAGAGTCAGGAGAGTCAGAGGAGGAGGAGATATAACAACAGGTGCAGAGGTCAGAGAGAGATTTGAAGATGCTACGCTGCTAGCTTGAAGGTGGAGGAAGGGGCTGCAAGCCAGTGAATACAGGTAGCTTCTAGAATTTGGAAAAGGCAAGAAAAGGGATTCTCCACTAAAGCCTCCAGAAGTAACCAGCCTTAATGACACCTCGATTCTAGCCAAGTTAGGCCCATTTTATACTTCTGACCTCTGGAACTATAAGATAATAAATTTATGTTGTTTGAAGCCATCAAGTTTGTGGTAATTTGTTGCAGCAGCAACAGGAAACTAACACAACCACCTCAACCAAAGTATGAAAGTTAACAGCACCAGTAACAGGACAAATAAACATCACGTGCCTCCTGATAGTGAGAGTAACACAGCATCGCTTCTGTGACATTCCTGCCAAAAATGCACTGCCTGAATCTAATCATAAGGAAACAGCAAACTCAAATAGAGGGACATTCTACAAAATAGTTGTCCCATATTTTTCAAAAATGTCAAAGTCTTAAATGACACAGAAAGACTGAGGAACTCTTCAAGATTAAAAGAGACTGAAGAGACTTGAAAACTAAATGCAATGCAGAATCTTGAATGGGAAATATTTTATTCTTTTACTATAAAGGACATTACTGGGACAATTGGGGAAATTGAATAGGAGCTATATATTAGCTAATAGTTTTATATTGATGTTATTTCTTGATTTTTTTATCATCATACTGTGATTGTATAAGAAAATATCCTTATATTTAGAAAATACACATTGGAGGCCGGCCCGTGGCTCACCTGGGAGAGTGTGGTGCTGATAACACCAAGTCAAGGGTTAAGATCCCCTTACCGGTCATCTTTTTTAAAAAAAAGAAAATATACATTGGAAGTGTTTGTGGATAAAGAGAAATCATGCATGCCCCTTTGCTTTTAAATGGTTCGGGGGGGAAAAAGTGTGTATATATAGAGAGAGAATTTTAAAAATTGTTAACATTTGAGAAATCCAAGTGAAGAGCATATAATAATTCTTTGTACTATTTTTGCAACTTTTTGGTAAATATAAAAGTATTTTTTAAGTTAAAAAGATTAAAATTCAGCATAACAAAAGATTCCATAAACAAAGTAAAAAGAACAAACGACAAATTGGGAAGAAAAGAGCAATAATATTTAATCAAGGATTAATGTGCATAATGAGCACATAAAATCAATCATATAAACATGCACAACCAATTTTTTCCAAATGGGTAAGAGGTATAAACAGGCAGCACTCTTAAAAAGAAAAACAAATGGCTGATAAACATTTTTAAATAAGAGAATCATTATTGATAATCAAAGAAATGCAAACAAACAACAAGATATAAATTTTCACCCATCAGATTGGGAAGGTTGAAAATCTCCAACATTGACAAAGAAGGGTGGGGAAATAGTCACTGTCATAATCTACTGGCAGGACTGCACATTGGCAAAACATTTTCAGAGAGCAAATTAGCAATATCCATTAAAATTTTAAGTGTGTATAGCCTTTGACTACCAGGAGTTCATCCTCCAGAAATAAGTACGCAGACATAAAGATACATACACAGAGTGTTATTGCAGCATCATAATGGCAGAGAATTGGAAACAATCTAAGTATCCAGCAATAAAGATTATTTAAATAAATTACATACAATCATATGGTGAAAACTGAACAGATATTAGAATAAAGCAGAATTATATATACTAAAATAAAAAGATATTCACAAAATATTGTTAGGAGAAAAATTAAAGGTGCATATTTGAACCCATAACAAATGAGCCTATATTTGTTAAGAAAAATGTTTAGGTACATTATATGTAACTGCAAAGACAAAAGTCTGAAAATGGACACTTCTCCACATATGTACTAGTGACAACTGCTATTTCTGAATTGTCTGGATTCCTATAACAAAACTGGATATAAAACTAGAAACAATTTCACATTTTACTAACTACAGATTAATTTGCATTTTGTATGGTGAGATTGTGGCTTAGTAAAAGATCATTATCCCTATAAATTTAGTAGATTTCAATATTCAGAAAGTTGGTTAATATTTAGCATTACTCATCTAACCTTCAACATGATCCAAATCCCAGAAGAAAAAAAAAAACCCTCAGGGACATGAGAAATTTAATTTACAAATATATTGAGAGAGAAAGTCTGAGAATTGAAAGCAGGTGTTTTAATTCAGAAGGAACATTAAAGCACCCCTGAGAATACTACTAATATTAATCCTAAGACTTTTCCAGTTAATTAAACATGTTGTAGGTCTGTGATACCCCTGAGAGGAGTATGACCATATATATCACAGGATAGAATCAGTGGTATGTCAATGCCCAAAATACAGACCCAAAAGTTCTCCTCCTGGCCCATGGCATTCCCTGGAGAATCCCTCAGGCATGCCCAAGACACTGCCCAGGAATTAGGGGGCAGCCAATTACCAGGAAGTGGCTATACCTGAAACTGGAACTAGGTCCCCAAATATGGAACCAGGGGAACAGAGTGAGACACGAAACCTCAGTGGTCCAAACAGCAAAGCCAAGAAAGCAAGCCAGCTCAAACAACAAATGTGCTGCCACTTCTGTCAAAAGCAAACACAGAACTGGGAGCCAGGAATCCAAAGTAGGTTAAACCCAGCGGAATGTCCGAAGTTGCCGCCCCGGCTGATTTGTATTCCCTCTCACTCCAAGTGTGAGGTTTGAGCCCATCCATAAACTTTCCAAAAAGCTTCTTATACCTTCCACGTCACATTCTCACCACAATAGAATTTTGAAGGTCTTTGATTTCTGTCAACTACCCTTTTAGTTGAACCAGAGAAGGGAATAAATCTTGAAGTCTTAAGACACTAATAACTGTGAAGACTTAAGCAACCACATCCCTGTAGTAGTAATGGCTGGTATGCATTTCACAGCTGCTAACTGAAAAACCTCAGCTTAATTCTCTATCCCAAGAAATCGCAAGTTAATAGAAAATATTTAATGTTTATGAAAAAAACTTCATTCATTCTCATTCATTCCCATTCAATTTCATTCCCATTCAATTTCTTCCACTTTATCCACCTCCATTCCTGAAACCCCAATGCATAATCAGAAGAATCCTCAAAAAAAATTCCCTTACGTTCTATGGATTTGGATTTTCCCAAGCAAAAGTGGATTTATAATTTCTAACAAATTTTGAACCAGAAATGAATCAGGGTTAATTATCAATTAGTCAGAAGGTGCAGTTAGTCAGAATATCCCACTTCCTAAACATTCTAGGTAATCAAAGAGTCTATTTACTTTCTTACAATGTTCGAGTATTATAGTCTAGAATATTAGAGTTAGAGGACATCTTAGAGTTCAACCATATACTAACTTCCATCTTTATACAAGTGAAGAAACTGAAGCCTGGTTTACAAATTAACCAAAGTCATTATACTCTTAATACGAGCAGAAATACATAAATGCAAAAAGTTTTACTCATCCAACAACATTCAAGTCAATACAATAATCTCCAAGTGAGCACATCAGACTGACTAACTTTGGTTCTGAGGAATAACACCAAGTAATCCATTGTTTATCTCAGGAACTACTAATCCTCCATGTCTTAGTGAGTCAGCCTTCCCAGACCACTGAAATATGACTCCTGTTCCTACTAGTTCCTACTAGCTCTTTACAAAATTAACAATTTATGTTGTCCTTGAAGATTTTTTTCCAAAAACCCAAATTTAGTTAAGTTTAGATTTAGTTTATTTTTAGTTTCACCATTGCTATGTCACTGAGACCAGACCAAGTTCAGTGTATTTCGGGCTTTCTTTTCTTTGGGTATATAACTTATTGGAATGAGAATGTTTTATATATTCAAATTTGAGACTTAAGCATGTCTTAAATGTCAGGATTTTAGAAGCAAGTTATAGGAAATATTTCTTCCAATACATGTGTGCCCACTGCCTTTTCTCCTTCTCTAACTCTCTGACTTCTTACCCAGCTTGATCTAAAGAATATCTTTGAGCACAAGGAGTACAGTACTCAGGCATCTTAGACGTGAGACACATGTGAAAATGACATTCAACTGAGCTAGACCAGTAAGTCTGATTCATTGAAACTAAGTTTGAACTAAATTGAGTTGTAAACTTATGCCCACACAAACCTGCACACAAATGTTTAAAGCAGCTTTATTCACAATTGACAAATTTCAGAAGCACTCAAGATGTCCTTAAATAGGTGAATGGATAAACTGTGGTACAACTGTACAATTAAACGTTATTTAGCAATGAAAAGAAATGAGCTATCAAGCCACAAAAAGACCTGGGGAATCTTAAATGCATATTTCTAAGTGAAAGTAGCCAGTCTGAAAAGGCTACATATGGTATGATTCCAACTATATCACATTCTGGGAAAGGCAAAACTAAAGAGACAGTAAAAAGATCAGTGGTTGCCAAGGGCTCAGGGGGAAGGAGGATGACATGAACAGGTGGGGCACTAGGGATTTTTAGGACATTGACACTATTCTGTATGATACTATAATGGTGGATACATGACATTACTCATTATCAAAACCCACAGAATACAAATAATAAACCCTAATGTATACTATGGACTTTAGTTAATGATACAGTTTGGATATGTTTGTCTGCCCAAAGCTCATGTTGAAATCTGATCCCCAATGTGGCAGTGTTAGGTGTGTGAATCATGGGGCTGGATCCCTCATGAATAGATGAATGCCCTCCCTGGGGGCGAGGGAGGAGAGGATCGTGAGTTCTCGCTCTATTAGTTCCCTCAGAGAGCTGGTTGTTAAAAGGAACCTGGCACCTCCCCTTTCACATTTGCATTCTCTTGCCATGAGATCTTGCACCTGCCAGCTGCTTGCTGTTTTCTGCCATGAGTAGAAGCAGCCTGAGGCCCTCTCCAGATGTATCTGTCCCAGAATGGTGAGCCAAATAAACCCCTTTTCTTTATAAATTACTAGTCTCAGGTGTTCTGTTACAACAACACAAAAATGGACTAATACAGTTAATAATAATGTATACGTATTGGTGCATCAATTGTAACAAATGTACCACACTAATACAAGATGTTAATAACAGGGGAAATTGAAGTGGGGGGAGGATATGGAAAATCTGTACTTTTGTGCAATTTTTCTGTAAACCTAAAGCTGCTCTAAATAATTAAACCTATTATTTTTTTTTTTAATTGCTGGGGAAAAAATGAAGTAATGGCATGTTTTCTCCAGGTAATTACTAATTTTTAGTGACTTGATCATCTTGGCAAATCGGCTTTTGTCAAACTGATTTTCAGCAATTTGACCTGCTTCCTGCTGAAGCCTCACTGTTCTTTCTGTTCCTCACACTTGCCAGACCGTTTCCAGCCTCACCATTCTCTCTCCTCTTTTTCCAGCCACCCACAAGGCTGGCTCAACCTTATCCTTTACATCTCAGCTCAAATGTCACCTCCTCAGAGAAGTCCCCTATGACCGCTCTGCCCCCATATACATCCTGTGGCTCTCCATCCAATCACCCAATATGGTAGGCAGATAATGACAGCCCCCTTCCCCCCACCAAAAAAAGTCCAAATCCTAGTCCCTGGAATTTGTGAATGTGTTACTTACACAGCAAAAGGGAGTGTGCAAGTGTGCTTAAACTAAAAACCTTGAGATAAGGGAATTATCCTGGATTATCCAGGTGGACCCAGTGTAATTACAAGGGTCTGTAAGAGCCAGAGAAGCACAATTACATAATTGTTGGTTGTGAAGATGAAAGAGTCCCACAAGCCAAGAAATTCAGACAGACTCTGAAAGCTGGAAAAGGCAAGTAACTGATTCTTCCTCCACTCTCCAGAGGAGAGTAGCCTTGCAGACACCTTGATTTTAGCCAAGTCAGATTTCTGACAGCCAGAACTGTAAGATAATAAATTTGTGTTGTTTTAAACTACTAAATTTGTGCTAATTTGTTACAGAAGCAATAGGAAACTCATACATCCTGTTTATTTTCTCCACTGCAATCACCAAGATCCTAACTATGTGGTATATTTATATGGCTACTGTAGGTCTCGCACACTAGGGTATAAACTGCCAAAATCTGATGTCATGCATAGCACAAACTATAACATTTATTAAAGGCAGGAATTTCCACCTCAACCCTGATAAGTATCACCATCCGAATGTTACAGATGTAGACAGAGACTCAAAAAAGTTTCTCCACTAGCCCAAGATCAAACAGCAATAGCACAGCCAAGCAGGGTCAAACCCAGAACCACCCAGGGCCAAAGTCTGGTCCACTAAGGATAGGATATCTCAAGGATAACACCTTGTAATTAGTATCATGGCAGAAGTATGGAGATGTCCGTGAGGGCACAGAGGAGGGAGCAGCTCTGCCAGGACTTGTAAGACAGGGCCTCATAGAAGAGAATGTTCTGGAAGACTTGAGAAGAAATTTTCAGGGTGAAAAAGCAGGGATGGAGGTACTTATTTTGTTTAGATAATTTGAATTTTTTTGTTTATCAGGTAAAACTTAGGATTGTGGAGATGGGAGTTTAAGGGAAGAGGAAGTTTAAGGGAAGGTGGTTTTAGGTAAAAGACCCCTAGAACGAGCTCCCTCTAGCTGTGGGGGCCCCAGGCAAATGACTCTTTCAATAAGTCTTTCTTTTCCCTCCTGTCTCTGAATGTTGCCTGGCAGGATGTGATGCCCGATCCTGTGCCATCAGCAGGCCACCCTGTTGTAGGAAAAAATCAGCGCTGAACTCTTCCCAGAGCATTCCAAACTTTTGGTTAGCAGAAATAATGCTGAAATGTACACGTTTCTGCATTAATCATATTTTTTCATATTAGGGATTTTTTTTTAGGCTTGATTGCCAGGTGAGGAATTGCTGTGCCAACATTTGTGATTGTTAAGGCTAATAACACATACAGCCAAATCCTTTCCAAAATAACTTTAACAGTTTACCCTGCCACCAGCAATGACTAAGCGCTTGTTTTTCTTCACCTTCTGCCAGTGCAAGACACTGGCACCTAATATATTTTTTAAACTTGCTTAATTTGATAAGCGAAATATGTAATCCCAGTACTGTTTTCATTTGGATTTTTTTATTATTAGTGAGGTCAAAAAATTCTCCATGTTTTTACAATTCACTTTTGGATTCTCATTTGTAAATTGGAATGATCACTTTTAAAACAGGACAGCCCTGGAGGAGGCGGGATGGTGGGAGAATCCTGCAGCTGTGCTGGGTCCATCTCTCATGCCCAGGTGGACCCTCGGCAACATGGATCCCTTAGCTGGTCAGGGGACTCGCGGGGATGCCCCATGCAAAGTGAACGATCACTTACGTTCTCTCAATTCCCCTTCCTGGTCTCTCCCTGCCCACCCCGGGTCCAGACCTCTCCGTGCTGTGCCTTGCCCTTCCTCAAAGTACTCATCATTCCAAAATGACACCTTCCTCCAGGGCCGTGACTAGGTCAAGGCAAGTGAAGCAGGGCTGAATTCTTTCTTTAAATTTTTGATATTTTGTTCATTGTGGCGTTTTGGTGGGTTTTTTGTTTGTGGTTTTTTTGCATTAACTTTAATTTTTTTAAATATTGCACTAAAAAATTATTTATCTTGGTGACTGAGGGGTTTTGGGGGGCACCCACGTAAATTTCACACCCACGGCAAGTGCCTCACCCTGCCTAATCCTGGCCCTGCCTTCCTCCCACTCAGCAGAGACACCCCCCTCCACAGGACCGCCCTCAGAACACAGATCACTCAGTCACAGGAAGGTGCGTGTGACTTAACCACTGCATTTCTTGGGGGCACTTAAACTTTTTCTTTAATTTACAGAATATCTGTTCTATAATGAAACCATTAGCGAAAAAGAAAATAAAATCACCCATAATCTCAAAAATCAAAGATAACTTCCATTAATATGCTTTAAAAACAAAACAAAACATAACAAAACAAAAGCTGGATCAGGGAAAGAGATGGCTTTATCATCAGCAGTTCCTTACCATGCTAACAAATATACTTCTTCAATATCTCATACTGGCAAGTATATGTGCATAGGATTGGGTACACCTGGAAAAGCCTCTGGAAAGATACTCTATAGGCAATTTACCCCTGGATGTTGGGATTTGAGGTGTTGGAGGGACTTTTATGTTTTTTTACTATATACACATCTGTATTTTTTTGCTATTTTTCAATGAGCATGTGTTACATTCCTACTTTTTAAAAGTACTGAAAAAAGTATTAAAAACAAATGGTCCATCATATCCACAGATAGCTCTCTCTACTTAAAGGCTAGGGCAGTGAGGAGGGGTCTGGCTTCAGGGATCATTGTCAGTAGGCTGGGCCTGTCACCAGCTGGGTGGGGCCTAGTGTGCCCTAGAGGAAAAGGCCTTGGCCTTGGCTCAGGCAAGTGGCCAGGCCCCTGCCCTGTAGGCTGGTCCACTTCCTTCTGTGTTTGGTACTTTTATTTTATGGTCTGAATAGGTGTACTTGTTCTTTTTTTAAAGAAATTAAGGGGAAAAACTTTTTAATTCTTTATTTTAAAAGTCATACTTATTTTATTGTAGAAAAATTTTAAAGTATAGGGAAGCAAAAGTAAATTAATTATATTTTTCAAATTGCCTAAAATCCAAGAGAAAACAGAAGTTAATATTTGCTATGCAACCCCCAGATATTTTCCTAATGACATATGGACAATGTTTCATTTTTTTTTTTTAATGAGATCTTATTTTACAAATTGTTCAGTAACTTTCATTTAAACTTATTATTATAAATATCTTTCCTGGTGCTCATTTTAAATGATAAATTTTTAGAGATTAGGGGACTATAATTCATATATTCTCATAATTCCTTAAATTTTTAAAAGT
Organism: Cynocephalus volans; assembly: GCF_027409185.1. Classification (NCBI taxonomy): domain Eukaryota; kingdom Metazoa; phylum Chordata; class Mammalia; order Dermoptera; family Cynocephalidae; genus Cynocephalus; species Cynocephalus volans. The sequence goes on from NC_084472.1 coordinate 41,416,575, forward strand.
GACTTCCATTCATGGTTTTCATTCATTATCTCAACTTTTCAAATGAATTTAACTGCAAAACACTACAGTGTCCTAATGCATTGCTTACAATTACACCTCCTTAACACCACTATGACCTTTTTATCATTTGAAACACATTGTGGTCCTAGGATCGGGCTTGCCAGATATCATTCTCCTCACTGAACAACAGGAAGCTCAAGCCCAGAGTGGTAAGCTGGGTGGCTTTGGGAAAGTCACTAACTTAGTCTGAGTAGAATAGTGTGTAGACCCAAATGACCCTTATCCACAGCCAGGAAGGCCGTGGCTGCCCTTGGCTGGTGGCCTTTCTCTCACCACTTCCTGTTCTCTCCAAACCAATCACAATTCCCTCCAAATGGCTGCAGTCCTTTTACATTCAGACTTTCCCAGGGGGCCCCCTGTTCTTTCCAGGCTTCCTACTTCCCCATCTGAAATCCCGCCTACAGGGCTCTCTTTTTTTTTTTTTTTTGCCCTCTTAGAGCAGATAGGCTCCTAGCCTGCTGAGCTCTTTGGCCTTGGGGCCTTTCAGTTCATTCTGCAGGGAGAGGCTACGTGCTCACAGGCAGATGCCGTGAATCTTCAGCACATCTCCTCCATTTGACTTGGCGCTGAGGATACCTGGGAGGAGCACCAAGGTTGCTCATTCATAAACTCCCCATCTACACTGCCTAAGGAAGAGCATTACCAGCTGTGTCAGCCAGGACGAGACTGCCAGCCAAGATAGTGGCCCTGAGCTGTGGCTGGTCAGAGTCCAGGTCGACCACTCTTATGAGCAGGAATTAGATGGGAATCCTGATTGAACAGGTAGGCGCTAACTCTGGACAGATAGATGAGGAAGCCTGAGTTTGGGACAGACAGCCCACTAGTTAACAGTGCCCAGATCTGGCCATCTGCAGAAGTGCTACAAAGGCCTGGAGTAAATACTTTTTATTCCTGAAAGCTTAGATATGTTTTAACCCCAAATTCAGGTACTGTAAGGCAGGACCTGGGATGGAGAAATCAGTGTCTGTGTTTGATAACCAGGGATCTATCCTCAGAGCAGATTCCAAGAGGTGAGACAACTAAGGCTTGGGGCAGTGAAGGGACTTAGACTCCTGCATTCCTAGGGTTTTCAGTCATTTGTGACTGCTTACGAACCTGTGGCTTCCATCAGCTATTGTTAAATAGCAGTGTTCAAACAGGAGCAAAGACTGAGCACTATGGGGCAAGAGTAGAGAGGAATGACCACAGCGACTATTTTCTCTGGCAGTTCGGCTTACACCCATCACTCAGCAAAACTATAGTTAGGATACTGCCCCATGCAGGACATGACTTTCAGGTAGGGATGGGGTCTCAGACCCCCTACCCTAAGTAGCCTGCTCACGTGTTCCTTAGAGCCCCATGCCACACCACACCCTCCCAGCTATGTGTTCCACAAGCAAACGCAGATTTCTCCATCTTCTTGTTGCGTGCTCACGGCCATTTTAGCACTTTCGGGACTAGCACCCCATAGCACCCAGCCATCCAGACCTGCCCATGATCCTGCCCTGTTAAACCACTTTTAGCCCACGGGAGAGTAGTAGGTCAGCCTGTTTCCCATTAGTATCATACATCTGTGTTTGCTCCCTTAAGAGCAGAAGGCCCTGAAGGCAGGGATTAATCTTCTGACTTTGCAGGTCCACATAGATCTCTGACTTCTGCAAATGTCAGAATACATAACCACCCATACTCAAAAGATAAATATTAAGTAAAACTCTGAACAAAGAAAAATCATGGAGCATTTATCAAGCTCTCAGAGTGGGGAAGAGTTTTCAAACCTTGATGTGTAATAGATGGAATCACAAAAGAATAGATCAATACAAAACTTGACTGCAGAGTTTTCAAAATACATTATACATGTTCAAGTAAAACATCATTTTACAGATGAGAATACAAAGCTTAGGAAGGTTAAATAATTTGAACAAGGGCACATCCCTCAGCTTGCAAGGGGCTGAGCTGTAATTCAAACCCAGGAATGTCCAGGGCAAAAGCTTGAGAGCCTAAGGGACTGCCTTTCACTGCCCCTTGCCAATACTGGAGGTTACAGCATGTGAATCACACACAACTGCACTTATGTATATGTGTATATGTATATGCAAGAATATATATATAAATGTATGCAGAAAATGACAAAGAATACCTTTATCCTTCTAAAAAAAAAATTAAGTTCTATTTACTTTTTTGGTAGCTGGCCTGAACAGGGATCTGAACGCTTGACCTTGGTGTTACCAACACCATGTTCTAACCAAGTGAACTCTCCAGCCTTTATCATTTTTTAAAACTTACATGAATTTATAAGCAAACCATGAGAAAGCTAATAAAACCACTTGTAAAAGGGGAAATACAACAATGAACAAATGTTCACTGTCCCTGGTGATAAAACGCAAAGAAAGTTAAATAAGGTACCGGGTTTTGCTTATTAAATGGGCAGGAATAAAACTCAATAGCCATGACTGATGTAGGGAAACTAGTATCGTCAGATATTATTGGGAAAACTGAGACTATGTCCTCCCTTTAAGAAATCAGTTTGGTTCTACATATCAAAAGTTTAAAAAATGTCCTTTCAGTCATTCAGTAGTCATTTCACTGTGACTCTGTCATGTGCTGGGCATTGGACAAGGTACCGCTGGAGTGACCAGACAAGTGTGTGTGTGGGTCCTGTCACCATGAGTGGCCATGCCAGCCCTGGAATTACCAATGGAGTAATTGTGTGAGAAGGAAGTAAACATCATCCTTCTCTAGGCCACTGTTGTTTTGGAGTTTTCTGTCACTCATGGCCAAAGCTAATCCTATTTATACAGAAGGTAACTGAGCTTTCACCAGCTGGTGTTTGCTTTCTTAACTAAGTAGAGTCAAGATCAGTGAAACAGAAAGTGTGGGAGAGAAGAGGAAGTTAAGTGGAAAAATGGTGAAATTATCACCATGGAAAGAGAGAGTGTGATCTTATCAGAGAATCATAGTAAAACAGCTGGGCAGTGACAAGTTCCATCATGAGTTTCCAAAAATAGACACTTAAAGAATCCTTACATGAATACCTTACATGAATGAAGATTTTAAATACCATACAAGAATTAGGTTAAATAACCACATTATTTGTTATAAAAAAACTTTGGCATTAAATTACATTTAATGCCAAATAGCAAGAGAGTGGTTATATCACTTATAAAATTTTTGAAATAATTATTAGGAAAATATATAATAATTATTATTAGCAATATATAAAATAAAGTTATGATATTTTAATTATAACAGTGGAATACAAATTAGTACATATACTACAATTACTACAATACATGAAGAAAAATATTAGAAAAAGTATCCAACTTGTAATGATATATTTTGAATTTTCTTCATTTTATATTACTATTAAAAACCATTATTTTAAAATGTCATGTGAGACTCATCTCCTTGAGTACGTAATAATCTCTTAAAGGTGAGATGTGTGTGTCTATCTCTCTGTGACCCCAAAACAGCTACCACAGGCTGGTGCTCAGACTTCATAGGTATTTGGTGAGTTGAAGTGAGGTTATGTAGCGAATGGGAAGGAAGTTCCTCTCCCTCACCAGTTGCTATGTTTTCTCTGCTGGGCACAAGCTCTCTCATCAGGGGGTAAGCCCCCAGTGTGTGGGCTTTGCTCTTTACGTGGGTACTGTGCCCTTCTTGGATACAGGGCTTCTGGTGGAGCCAGAGCCCATCCTTGACAATGAGAGAATGACGATGTCATTCTCCTGAGCATGAGACCCCCAGGCAGTCATAGTAGGACAGGTTCTTTAAAGCGCAGAAGGACATGTCCCACTAAAAGGAATATAAGGACAGGGGTTTACTTGGATGAAAAACTTCCATTCTCTGCCACATATGTCTCTCACTGTTCTTTCATTTGTTTACTCATTCATTCTGATGCTTGAGTGTCTGCTACATGCCAGGCATTCATCTGGGTACTGGAGATACAGTGCTGAACAAGTCAGGCACACCTCATGGAGCTTACAACCTGATGGGAAGCAGTACTAAAGAGGTCATTACAAGATGGTGGATGCATCTTCTTAAGGGTGGACACGCAGGATGCCATGGAAATGGGCGGCAGGGGTAAGCTAAGTGTTTAGTTGGAAACAATAATTCATTATTTGACCTGGAGGTGCTATATTAGAGTAAGTAAGAGGGACACGGCAGGCAAGGCTGGGTCAGGAAGAGCCTTGTAGGCCATGGTCAGACTTCTGGACTCCAAGTGCAGTGGGAAGCCACTGGAGGAATTTAAGCAGGGGAACATTACCTGATTTGTTTTTAATAGCTCTTTAGGTGCCATGGGATCTAGAAAACAGAGGCTCCAACTCGAGAGAGCACTGAAAGGAAGCCCAGGATGACAGCTATGCAGCGGGCCTGGAAAATAACCAGTCCAGATTGGAACAGGGCTCCAGGAAGGGGGTCCCCACAGAAGGATGCTGGAGCATTTAAGACAGAAAGAGAGACAGACTTCAATAAAGATGATTAATGCCTCCTCCCAAAAAAGGGAATTAGAAAGTTCAGGAATAACAAGAATGGAGATGTAATCGTAGTGTACTATTTAGCTTTGAAGTAAACAATCTTTATATGTCATGACAACATAAACAGTGATTAGTGGTTTCAAAACAGCAACATCTACTTTCAATGGTTCAGGGAAAAAATATGTATATCTATTTAGGTAGAGAGAGAAAGAGCGACTAAGTCAGCAAATGGGTTTAAACACACAGGAATCTGAGTGAAAGATACATGAAAATTCTTTATACTCCTGAGATTTCTGTAACTTTGAAATTCTTTTTAAATAAAAACTTAAAACTAGTGATATAATTATATAAGAAAGTACAGATGGTGATTAAAAAGAGCTAAACCCTCTATTATAGTAGTAAGTCAACAGAAAATGTTTAAAACTACTGTCAAGAAGAGTAGTATGATCATATGATTTTATGATATGGTGGTAACTACCAGAAGAAAGAGCTAAGAGTTTCTGCATAATGATACCGAGGAAAATCATTCTCAATATCATTATGGATGGTGGATGAGGCAGGTAAAGAGAAAATACTGTTTTTTACTATAAGCTCTTTGGAAGTATTTGGATTTTTAAAGCATGTGCTTGTATTACTTTGAATTTTAAAAAAATTTATGTTAGGGCCGGCCCGTGGCTCACTCGGTAGAGTGCGGTGCTGATAACACCAAGGCCACGGGTTCGGATCCTATATAGGGATGGCCGGTTTGCTCACTGGCTGAGCGTGGTGCTAACAACACCAAGCCAAGGGTTGAGATCCCCTTACCAGTCATCTTTTAAAAAAAAAAATATAAATAAAAAATAAAAAAATAAAAAAATTTATGTTAACTTTTCCTGGCCAAAAACTTTTTATGCCTTTCCAGTTGTCCAGATTTTGTCTTATGTATTTCAATAAGAATTTTTTATTTTCATTAAAAGATAGATCCCATGCCTCACTTATTAAATTTTTAAGAAGATAGAACAAGATAAAAGGATTTGGACAATTATTTTAAAGAGAGCTCCCTCTGGCTGTTCTAGGGAGAATGATAGAGAGGGGTAATTGTTAATGACTTCCCCTTGCCTTTTGCCACTAGGCAAAATAATACAAAATAGCCCTCATGATCTTTCTAGGGGCTGGATCTAAAACAGAGTATCAAAAAATTAGAGCAACATCTAAACATTGTATAAAATAGCACATGGAGTCATCACGAAGGGTCTGCTGTAATAGCTTATTTTTACCTCTGTTTATTTAAAAAAAAAAAAAAAAAAAAAAAAAAAAGCAGCCTCCCATACTGATCTGGAGCACTGTATAAGGAAAAGTCAGATGCAGCACCAGCTCAAACCCGGGTAATACCCAGAATGACAAGATTCCAATCTGATCAAAGGTTTAAAGCAGAGGGACAGCCTGGATCAAAAGCAGGGCCATAAGCAAGTTCAGACAGCCCCAAGACTTCCCCAGGTAAGTCCCCAGAAAGAGAGAACCCACCAACTGCAGGTACAGGGTGCTGGGACAGTAACTAGAAAAGTGGTCTGGACCAACAGCCTCAGGAATCAGGAAGCACAGATCAAAATAAGGATCTAGAGGATGTACAGAGACAGGTTGTGGATGGACCTCGCACCCAAGTAAGGAGCCTGGAAATTCCCTGGGGTGAAAGAACACTGTTTTCATCTACCTCTTCTGGAACAGGTTCTACAGTCACCTGCACATGTCCACATCTGAAGGACACTTGTGTCTGATATGCCAAAGACTGGAATTTTTCCTCCACTGTGACCCAGCCATTCCCACAGAGCTCTGGAAACCATATTCATGGTCACTGTTTTATTCTGACAAGGTGCCATCAAAGTTAACCAAGATAAATTAAACAGCATTGCTTAACCACACAGCCACAGAGAAGGGAGGTGCAGGGAAGGTGGTAGAAGAACCACAGACAAATGCGCACCAGTGTCAGGCAACCTCATTTGGGGCTGATTCCAGTTTTACAAAACATTGATTATTACTTTTTGAAATAGATCCACCAAAAGGTCTCTTTAAATAAACATCTTCACGGGGCATTTAAATAAGACTATTTATAAAATGTGTGTTGACTCATGCCTTTTCAGGAACATGTATGTACTTCAACCATGGGCCTCCCAACTTCCTTGGAACGTTTCTGTTTTGGTCCTGTGAGGGCTCTTTCCTGGCTGTATCCCCTCATCTCTTCCTCTGTTTCTCTGTCCATTTTCCCCTCCACCCTAAATACAGACATTCACCAAGAGAGCTTCTTTTTGTGTTTCTTATCTCTTCATTCACTCTCCTTAAGTAACTGTGCCCCACTTCCTTTAACGGTCACCTCTGGGTTGATGATAATAGCCAACAATTAAAAGTACTATGTGCCAGACACTGCACTAAGCTCTCTGGGTTAGACCTCACAACAGTCCTATGGAGTAGACACTGTTATTATCCCTATTTTTACGCATGGAAACAGTGACGGTTGGGGGACAGAAGTAACCTGCCCAAGGTCATCTAGCTAATCGGCAGCAGAACCGAGATTCTGAGCTGGGCAGTCCACCTCAGAGCCTCTGCTGCTAGCGGATGACACTCCTGTACTTTGTGCTGTTCCCTGAGCTCTCTCACCTGGACATCCTTTCCAAAGGGCTGGGCCATCTCTGCAGCTCCTCGAGCCAGGATGTCCACCACCACACATTAAACAATCCTCATTGACATGTTCATGCTGGTTGTTAAAATATCAACATACTTCCAAAGCCTGCTGCTTGGCACCCTGTCCCCTCCCCTGGAAACCCCGCTCAGCCAAGACCTCCCCATATCCAGCAACCCTGGCATGGTGTTCAAGGGTGGGGGCTGAGGCGGGGAGGGGCTTAGTGCTCCGCTGGCCTTGGTCCTTGCAGGGGCTACATCTGTGGCTAAATATTGCTACTACCACTTCTGCCTGCTTCTCCTTCTCTCTCCACAGACCAGTTCCTCCTGCTGCCTTCCTTATTCTGGGGCCCAAACTTCACTCTCCAGTTCACCTTACACAGAGCCTTTTTCCCCACAGTGCCTATCATGGGACTCCCAGAGTCCTATATCCTACCTGAAGAATCCCCAGGCCTCCTAGGAGGGCCAGCTGTGAGGTGGTTGGTTCTCTCTGTGAGCAGCCACAGCCCTGCACCTACAGATGAGCAGTGCCCCAGGAGAACTTCAAAAACTCCAAGTGAAAGGGGCCTCACAAGCAGGGTCTAAAGTGTGTCCTTGAGGTGGCAGAGCCAGGTTTCTCCACCCAGCAGCCCACAGTGGGGGAGAGGGACCTGCTAGGCAGCTGTGACACTAAATGGGGGGCAAGCAGCATCCCAGGTAAGGAGTCGGGGCCTCTGGGCAGCTGGGTCACCTTTGAGGTGTGTGGCTTCCTGCTCCTGTCTTAAAGGGATGAGGGCAGTTCCTCTGAATGAGGGGATATGGGGCATGGGGACTGAGAGGACAGGGGCAAGAGGACTGAACTGAGGAAGGGGACAAGCAGACCCACTGCCTCCAGACTGGGCAGGCTTGGATGTTCCCACCAGACCGTAGGGTGTCATACTCGCCTAGGCCTCCTTTGGTGCTCCCAACGAGCTGGGGCGATTGCCTGGGGAGGGAGCTCAGAAAACAGGGCTGCCAGACAGAGCAGAGCTCCAGTGAAGAGGACCCGTCTGGGACGCACGTTTCTTGGAAAAGACGATCCCCCGGGGATCACCGACGCCCCTCCAGGTCCCCTCAGATCCGCTCACGGCTAAGCCTCAGGGCCACCAGTTATTCTCCCCGGACAGGTCGCTCCTCCTTTGGGGTCCCTGTTCCCTCATTTGTGAGACTCTACGGGTTCTCAGGAGGACGCGCAGCGGCGGGGCACGGGCGGCAGAGGGTGGGCCCCAAGCTCGGCCTCCCCGGGACTCGCGGGGACAGCAGGGGGAGAGGGTCGGGGCAGAGAGGGAACAGCGGCGCGGCGTCCGGGGCTCCGCGCTGACCTCCCGTCCCTGCGGGGCCCGAACCCGGCGATCGCTGTCCGCCCGCCCGCCCCACCGTCTTACCCAGAAGTTTCCCTTGAACAGTGAGCGCGACATGCCGGCGGGAGTCGGTGGGCGCGGAGCAGAGTCGGTGCGCGCAGCGGGCGGGAGCGCGCCGGGGGCCTGGCTGTCACCGCCCGCCTGGCTGTCACCGCCCGCCGTCCCGCCCCCGCAACTCCGGAGTTCCACAGTCGCGCGGGGGCAGCCGCCCCCGGGTCCTAAACCACGCCCGATTCCGAAGGCCGCGGTCGGCGCGCCCCCCAGCGCCGTGGGACTGGAGAAGGGGCCCGCCGCGCTCACCGGGCCACCGAGACCCAGGCCCACCGCAGGCCCCACGGCTCAGGCAATGATCAGTAAGGAAGCCTTTGAGGATTGAAAATAACTCGTCCATCAAGGGCTCGGAGGGGTCGGGGGAGAGAGAAAGAGGGAGAGAGAGCGTCCCAGGGGCTCCCGCTGCAAAATAGGCCCTGGGGCTCGTTTTAGTCTAAAAAATCGCGGAAAGGTTATCGCTGCTGTCTCTCCTTGACTTAAGACCCTTAGTGGGGTCGTTATAGGGTGTTCAGGAGCTCAACTCCTCCCCGACCCTCTTCCTGTTCTCAGGACCCAAGACCCTTCTCCCTCAATCCATCCCAGCAGTGGGAGCCAGAGCTCCCTTCCTCTCCCTCCAGTCTTCCACCCTCATAAACATAACCCTGGGGCAAGCCAGACCATCTCATCTCTGCTTTGTAGCAAGCAATATGGAGCTCTATGACAAAGTGCTGCCCCAAAGCTACACAGCCTGAACCAAAACTGAGGCACAAAGAGGCTGAAAGACTTGCCCAAAATCACAGCAAATAAGGATGAAGAGCCTAAGGCTAGAGCTCTGTTCTTCTAAACAGGACCAGAGCGAAGACAAACGTCATTCCTGGGGTCGATCCACCCTGGGCAAGGAGTATGTATTCAAGGAGGGGAGGGTGAAAGCCGAGGGTACCACCTCCGGCTCATGCCCTGCCCATGACCCCAGGCCTGGAGGCAAGCATTTCCCTCTTGATCAGGTTCTAGCCAGGTCCAGACACAGTGAAAAGCAATTACCGGGGTGATTTGAAAAACTTCTAAAAGATTCTGCCCCATAATACTTGAAAGGACGAGTTGACACCAGTTGACGATGCACCTGAGAGAGCTCGCTTATTAGGCGGCACACACACATATATATAGTGCTTTTAGGGAAGGCTGATTGGCTTAAAATGCAATCCCTACTTAGCATACCGCATGGGGCTTGGGGTGAGCAGATTGGTGTGTGATTCGCGCTGGCAGGAAGGAGAGTACAGAAGAGAAGGGCAACCAGCGCCATGATGGGGTGTGGCCGAGAAGGACTTATGTGATCAGGGTGTGATCCCTTGGGGCATTTGGGTCCCTACATTCCTCCCTTTTTCTTGTTTTAGGCAAGGGGACGTTGAAGTCATCGAGCTACTTCCTGCTGAACTGGGGCTTTGTGGGGGGGGACAAAGGGAGGAAGGTACATAAATACCCATTATGAAACCCCAAAGGAGGGTGGAGAAACAAGTAATTTCAAAAGGGGAAAAGTCCATAAACGTTCCTTGAAGCCACAAGTCGAATATGCACCGGTTCCATTGTTCGTAGTTGGAGACTGGAGGGAGCAGCCAGGCCTCGGTGGCAAGGGCGCGTAGGAATGCGTTTCCTCTGTAAGGTGGTGTCTCTTCAGCATTGGCTGAGGCGCTCACGAGATGAGGCGGGGGGTTCATCAGTACTTAGAAGCTGGTAATATCTAAGCAAAAGCTGGTTAAAGGCCTGATTAGAGATTTTTCCCACTTGGGTTTGAAGAAACCTAATGATGCAGGGCAAGAAAAGGCAGGTTATGAGGATAATGATTAGAGGTCCCAAAATGGGCCAAATCCAAGTTAGGATAGGGTTTAAGATAAAAGAAGAAAAGGCGTTAGAACTGGATGTGGTTCCTAGGCTGGAAGCTAAGTCAGTGAGTTTGATGATGTTTGTTTCTACTAGACCAGATTCATTGATATAATAACAGCATTCTTCCCTAAGGAAGATGCAAGTACCTCCTTTTTCTGCAGTGAGGAGGTCTAGTGATCTGCGGTTTTGGAGGGTGACCTGAGCTAAAGAGGTGATCTGTCTCTGTAGAGAGGAAAGAGATTCGGCAGTGGAGGTCAGAGCCCCTTCAAGTTTAGAATTTATGTCTTCGACAGCCCATAAACTGTGTCCTAAGTCTCCTCCCGACTGGCCGGCTCCAACTGCTGATGTTGTTAGGGAAATACCAACCATGATCGGGAGGAAGGCAGCCCTTTTTTGCCTTGAGGGGGGATGAAGAAGATGGAACAGTTCTGAACTGGTGTACAGAGTGAGTTGAGGGACGATGGTGACAAGAAGGCATGGGGCAGTAAGATTAGGCAGGATGGAGGTAGAGAGGGTTCCATTGCACCAGAAGAAAGAGCCTGGTGGGGCAATGGTGTGGGTATAAATGGTTGAGGAAGGGAAACGTTTAAGGGGACGGCCGCCAGGAGCGGTCGCATGAGAGAAAACAATTTCCGGGAGAGAGAGAGAAAGATGAGTGTTTCAGAAATGATCTGTTGCCAGGTGTAAATGGGTGACCCTGGGGTGCTAGCAGAGGGGCCTGAAAGCTCCCTGGGTGAAATGAAAAGCCAAGGAGAAGGTTCATGTCTCCGGAATTGGGGGTAAGGCTGAGGTCCGGGATAGGCGGAGTTTGAAAGGGTCGGTAGGATGAGGGATACACTTAAAAGAATGGTGTGTTAAGTTCTTTTGCAGCTTGTTATTGGAGTTCTCGGTGGCCGAGGGCGGATCCTGAGTGTAAGGAGTAACATGATTACCTGGCAGGGCAAGTTTAGCAGCAGTTGGAGTGCAAAGGATGACAGGACATGGGCCTTCCCACTTAGGGGTTAGGGGGGTTTTGGGTTCTGGGGAAGTGTAGAATACTAATTGGCCTGGGCTGAAAGGTTATTTTTGGAAAGTGACAGATCTGGAAGTAGCCAGTCCTGGTACTTCCATAATTTGGTGCGAAGGTGGGAGAACAAGGGTAAGGCCATGGTGGGTGGTATGGGTCCTTCAGTTGCTGTGATCCCCGGGGGTAGGAGGGGCCTACCATACATTACTTCAAAACGGGAAAGATTGGAGGGCTTTTTTGGGAGAGCTCTGGTCTTGAGTAGAGCAAGAGGTAGAAGACGGACCCAATCAAGGTGTAATTCCAGAGACAATTTAGTTAGTATGGTTCTCTCTACCTTTCCAGATGCCTGAGGTCGGTAAGGGCAATGTAGGTGCCAGGGGAGAGAGAGTGACTGGGAGAGTTTTTGTATTATCTGGGCCATTGTCAGATTGAATGGAAGTGGGCATCCCAAATAGTGGGATGATTTGGGAAAGGAGAGTCTGGGCTATGGTGGAGGCCTTTTTATTGGATGTTGGGAATGCCTCTACCCATCCTGAAAATGTATCAACAAACACCAAGAGGTATTTGAGGCGCCGGACGGAAGGCATGTGCGTAAAATCAACTTGCCAGTCGGCCGCGAGTGTGAGACCTCTGGCCTGGTGGGAGGGGTATGGCCCAGGTTTGAGAGGGGTGTTAGGATTGGTACGCTGGCAGATTGTGCATGAGGAGGAAATTTTTTGCAAGAGGGCTTTGTCAGATGGGGTGATTGAGAAGAAGGCTTGTAAAAACTGGGATAAAGCTTGGGGGCTAGAGTGAAACAGGTCATGGAGCAAGCGAAAGAGAGAGGACTTATCATCATTAGGCGGTTGAGGCTGAGAGGGTATCTGTGAACCTTGGGAGCCGTATGGAAGAATGGGAAGTTGGTTTTGTGTCTGTGGGTGCATTGCCGCAGTGCGTGCGGCGAGGTCAGCCTTACAATTCCCACGAGTGATTGGGGAATCGTCCCTCTGGTGGGCTCTGCAATGAATGACTCCTAATTCACAAGGTAAATGGGAGTTGGTTATTGTGTAAGCAGACCGCGTTCTTTATATGGCGGCATGAGAGAGAAGTATATGAAAGACATATTTGGAGTCAGTGTATAAGTTAAGAGTTCTTCCTTCAGCTAGAACGCAGGCTTGCGTGGTGGCGATAAGTTCAGCCTGCTGGTTGGTAGTACCCTTGGGTAAAGGATGGGCTTCTATAACCGAATCAAGGGAGACTATGGCATAACCCACGTAATGAGTGTTTCCTTCCTTGAATGAGGACCCATCCGTGAACCATGTGAGATCAGCATGAGATAGGGGCCCCTCAGTGATGGAAGAGCGGTAAGGTATGAAATTCTGAAGGCTTTCTATGCAGCTGTGCAAACGGGTGTTGGGGGAATCTGGTATAGGCAGTAGGGTAGCCGGATTTAGGGGTGGGCAGGTAGTGAAGGATAGGGTGCAGGATTTTCCAGAAACGAGGATAGGGGGGTTAGGATTCTGGAAGGTGGGAGGGATTGGAGAGCCTTATAGGTAAGGAGGTCTTTGAGGTGATGTGGTGAGAGAATGGTGAGAGGTGCCCCAAATGTTAATTTGGATGCCTCCTTATGCAGTAACTGCCCCGCTGCCAGGGCTCTTGAACAGGGTGCCCAGCCTCGTACAGTGGGGTCCAACTGTTTTGATAGGTACAAGGGGGTGAATGGGAATGACAGAGGCATTAACAAGGCAGAGATCTGGGACGAGACGAAAGGCGCCATTAGGTTTTTTTACAGCGAGTATGGGAGTATTGAAAGGGGAGCGAGTGGGACGGAGATACCCCTTTTCTAATAGGTCCTGAATGATGGGGCTTAACCCTAGGAGGGCTGTTGTGGTTAATGGATACTGAGCCTGACAAATATATTTGGTGGAGTCTTTTAGTTTTATGTGTACAGGGGAACACTGGGCCAGAGCGGGGCTGGCAATGTCCCAAACTGTGGGGTTAACAGGGTGCGTTAGCATGGGTAAGGACTTCTTTGGAGGGGTGGGATTAGTAAGATCTTGGGCTTGAACTAGTGCTAGGAGGAAGGAAACAGGGGAAGAGGAAGAGGACGGGGCAAAGTAATGGAGACTTGAAGCCGTGATAGAATGTCCCGACCCAACAAGGGGACCGGGCATTGTGGCATGACTAGAAAGGAATGGGAGAAAACGGATTGAGTGCCTTGAAGGCAGCAGGTTAAAAGAGGGGTTTTTTGGGGAAAGATTTGTTTACCTCCTACCCCGACTATAGGAGAGCTGCTGGAGGTGGTGGGGCCTTTATATTCCCTTAAGACCGAAAAGGTGGCTCCAGTGTCCAGGAGGAAAGATATTGGGTGGCCGTCCACAACCATGGATACCCTGTGCTCTTGCTTTGTTATAGAGATGGTCGGGAAGTGCCCAAGGCTCCTTCAGTCCTCCTCAGCAAGGCCCACCATAGGTGGTGTCCACGGTTCGGGGGACTGTGGGGCAGTTGGTCCCTCACCCCTTCGGGCAAGGTGCAATCAGATCCCCAATGTCCCTTCCTTTTGCATTTTGGACAAGGAGTGGTGGGTGGTCTGGGGGTGGGGCAAGCCTTTGCCCAATGCCCTTCCTTTCTACATTTAAAGCAGGCTCCAGGTGGAGGCTTAGAGGTGGAGGCTGTGGGAGGGCGCCCAGGGGGTTTGATAAGCCGGGCCAACATCTGGAAGTTGGCGTGCTCGGCCTTTTGTTTTCGACGTTCTTTTTCCTCCTCCCGATTATGAAAAACCTTGAAGGCCACTGACAGGATTTCGGTCTGAGGGGTTGCAGGACCCTGCTCTAATTTTTTAAGTTTAGTTTTAATGTCGGGGTAGGATTGGGCCAGGAAATAGGTCATAAGGACATGCCAGCCGTCTTCAGAGTTGGGATCTAAGTTAGTGTATTGTTGAAAGGCCTGAGTTAATCTGTTGAGGAACTCAGAGGGAGTTTCCTCCTTTTTTTGGACAATTTCTTGAATTTTTTGGAAGTTGACAACCTTGCGAGCCGATTTCTTGAGGCCAATTATTAAGCAAGAGGCAAAATGGTCTCGAGCCTGGATTCCCTGGGCTGTGTTATAATCCCAATTAGGTTCCTGTTCTGGGACTGCTTGGGGGCCTGGCAGGTGATCTGGATTGGTACGATGGGTGTCAGTGGCATGGGTTTGGGCTGTATCCCAGACCCTGCAGTGTTCCTCGGGGAGGAGGGTATTGGCTAGGAGCATAACGATGTCATGATGTGTGAGGCTGTAGGCCTGCAGGATCCATTGGAATTCTTTAATGTAGGTGGTAGGGTCGGTAGAGAAAGAGCCTAGTCTTTTTTCTAATTCTGTAAGGTCAGCTAGGGAAAAAGGAACATGGACCCTAACTACTCCTTCAGCCCCAGCTACCTCACGTAGTGGGGCGATTGTTAAAGGGGCGGTGGGTGGTCCTCGGGAACAGGTGAAAGGGGGGCTTAGTGGGTCAGGAGTAGGGGAGGGTAAAGACGAAGGAGTGGATGGCACAGGAGGTGCAGAAGGTGACGCGGCTGATGGGGGAGGAGGAGCGGGCGCCGGAGGCGCTGGGGGAGGTGGAGGTCAGTAGGGTGGGGGTTCATCAGCAGGGTCGAAGGTGGAAGAATCGAGGGGTGACTGTGAAGAGGGTTTACAGTCTAAAAGGACTTGAGAGGAAGCACAGGAGGAGCAGAGGGTGGGGTTCTGAGCCAAGAGGCGAAAAGCCTTGATGTAGGGGATCTCCTTCCATTTTTTTAGGCGCTGGCAGTAGTTAAAGAGGTCTCGTAGAATGTTAGGATCTAGTGTGCCCTCAGGGGGCCATGTGTTTTGATTATCTAAAGGATAATAAGGCCAATCTTGTGTACAGAATTTGGTGCCTTAGGGAAAGGTTGGTGAGGTTTTTCAGAAGGCATTGAAGTGGAGAGTCCCCTAGGGAGGAGGAGGAAGCGCCCATTCTGGTCTCTTAATGGGAATTTAGACAGAAATCGGACAGAGATTTAGTGATAGGACAGATCCTTCAGCCGGTTGGGAAAGGCGGGATCCTAGAGGGCATCCCCAGTAGGTCATGTCAGTCCCGGCAGGTTCAGGTACGAACCAGGAGGAGAGAAGGGAGGTGTGGGTCATCACTCAGACCTCCACTTCTCTAGGGCAAAAGCCCGGTGCCTGAAGGAAACTAGCGCCAGGATTTTCTGGTTGGGTCCCAGACCCGGGAAGTGGAGAGAAGAGAGTGGTGGACAGGAGGGTGAAAGAGAGAAGGAGAGGACAGAATGGGGCTTTTAACCTCCAAAAATGAAAGTAAAAGTTTACCAGGGGTTTGGAACCTGTTATAGTTTGGGAATTTATGGTGGTCGTGAAGACCGTGGTGGGGTGGGTATGGGCGTTAGGAGCTACCAGACGATCTAGACTCCCTGTGGTAGCCTGAAAAAGGGCTGGTGCCCTTTAGGAAAGGGGGCTTACCTAATGATGAGCCGGCGGTGAGTGGAAGGAGCCAGCGCCGAAAAGAATGGATGAGGGTGGACCGTCAATGGTGAGCAGTGGAAGGGAGGCTGGTCCTGGCGGGACGGAGTTCCCGAGGGGCGACTCGAAAAGTGCTGCGGCTGCAATTTGAAAAGTGTTACAGCTCGAGGGAGCCCCGAGGGGCAGCTCGGAAAGTGTTGCCGCTGCGATCCGAAAAGTGTCGCTGCTCAAGAGAAGCTCCCTCCCGGGTTTCGGCACCAAATGAAAGGACGAGTCGACACCAGTTGACGATCCACCTGAGAGAGCTCGTTTATTAGGCGGCACACACACACACACACATATATATAGGGCTTTTAGGGAAGGCTGATTGGCTTAAAATACAATCCCTACTTAGCATACCGCATGGGGCTTGGGGTGAGCTGATCGGTGTGCGATTCGGCACCGGCGGGAAGGAGAGTACAGAAGAGAAGGGCAACCAGCGCCATGATGGAGTGTGGCCGAGAAGGACTTATGTGATCAGGGTGTGATCCCTTGGGGCATTTGGGTTCTTATATTACTCGGTGTGATCCCTTAGGGCATTTGGGTTCTTACAATACTACCCGCAGTCCCATCGTGATGAACCACTCCCCCAATAAAGTCATCCACAACTGCAAAGATGCAGAGATGGCCTGAGCGCTGGGTCTCTCTAAGGGCGTGCACCCATTTGCTTGGTTGTCCATGTCCTTTGAAAGCAGTGAGGTTAAAGGGAAGGCAGGGAAGCCCAACAGCACCATGAGGGGACAGCAGAGGCCATGGTGGGCACCAGGAGAATAGGCTAAACTGCAGGGGGTAAGAAATAGCACTAACTGGGGAGAGCAAAGAATCTGGAGTGGCAAAGGCAGTACCAAGATTTTTCCTGGAAGTTTGAAATATTAGGGACAATATTTTATATACTATTCTAATTGCCTACACTTTAATTTTTGATACATGTATTATTTTTTAAGTCGCAAAGTCTCACAAACCTCTCATGGTACATTGTGCTTGATTTAGGTAGCTCAAGATCCTGGGGCCGGCCGTGGCTCACTCGGGAGAGTGTGGTGCTGATAGGCAGCGCAAGATCCCTGAATTTTAGCTCTATTCCTCCACCTGGTGGCAAAATTGCAAATTGCAAATGGTTGTCCACGCTGCACGAAAATATTAGTCATTACTGATTTATCAAGCTCATCACTGGGAGATACTGTGAGTAAAAAAGGCAAGTAAAATGTGTACTATATCTAAGGGCCTATAACCAATTTTAGGATATTTTACTAACAAAGTTAAGTAATACTACGACAGCAATTATGAGATAAAATTAAATGATACATTTAAGATAACCAATGTTATCTTGGCATAAGCACTCCCAATAATATGCATTTGCATAGCTAAGTTCTTACTGTACATAAAATTTGGAGTCTTGCTCTTTAACTTAACAATATTTCATAAATATTTTCTAAAGTCATTAAATACATTTTTCCTAACAAAAAGTTTGATAGCACACAGTGCTGGCCACCATGTAAGCAAATAGACACTCTTGCATGTAAAAATTGAAAATCTCTGTGAAAAGAAATTTGGCCATGTTATCAAAATGTAAAATGCACCTATCTTTTGAGTCAACAATTCCATATCAAATAACTTACCCTCCAAATATATTCTACATGTGCAAAGTGAAATATATATATATAGTTATTCATAGCAGCATGGTTATTCTGGAAAAAGATTTAAAACAATTAAATGTTC
The DNA here is from genome assembly GCF_027409185.1 of Cynocephalus volans. NCBI lineage: Eukaryota > Metazoa > Chordata > Mammalia > Dermoptera > Cynocephalidae > Cynocephalus > Cynocephalus volans. The sequence continues at coordinate 41,434,244 of NC_084472.1, forward strand.
ATTTAATTGCTTTAAATTAATATATTGTGATATAGCTACACAATGAAATCACATTCTATCATTTAAAAAATAAGGAAGCTCTTTGCATGTTGATATGGAACAATTACCACATATACTACTAAGCGAAAAAAAAGCACAATGCAAAACAAACTGCCTCTTAAGTGAGGAGGAAAATGAATAGACACATGTTTTGAATGGTTCCCTCTAAGGTAGAGGTCTGGGGAGCTGAGGGACATAGGAAAGGAGACCTACTTTTCACTTTATTTCCTGTGGGACCTTTAAATTTATACCTGTGAGTTTACCACAAACTCAAAAAGAAAAAGAAAATTCTTCAATGTAACTTTTAATTTTTGCATAATTTCCCATCAACTGGATATACCAATACTTACTTAGCATTTTTCTAATGCCTTTGGAAATATTACTATGATAAATATCTTTTATATAAATCTTTATTTAAATGACTCATAGTGGAATTACAAGTCAAAGAATATAAACTTCTTTAAGGTTCTTGAAATATATGCATTGCCAAATTGTTTTCCAGAAAGGTTGCATCACTATTCTCTCGGCAGTGTACAGGGATGCCTGTATATCTGCCTTTTCAGAAATATTCCATAACATCATTCATAATCCATGTTAATTTGATCATCAAAACTATCTCATTATGGCACTATGGATTTAACTTGCATGGTTTTAATCACTACTTGATCAGGTTTTTCATGTTTTTCATTGTTTAGGTTATGCCCTCTTTGGGAATTTCCTATGTCCTTTGCCTATTTATCTATAGAAGTTTTGTTACTTTTTTAATCAATTTGCCATCTTTGTTGCAAACATGTCTCGCTCTGTATTTCACGACCTAGAACACTGTCTACTACATTACACATACTCAATTTAATTAGATTTTTTGGTCCAGTTTTCATGTTTATGCAGCCCAATCTATTGTGAAACACAAACATGATTTGGAAGAACCTTGGAGCAGTCCAATCTATCTCCTAGTTACACATATTAGCTGATTTCAAAATTCAAAAGGTAAAAAATCAGGGGCCAGCCCGTGGTTCACTTGGGAGAGTGTGGTGTTGACAACACCAAGGCCATGGGTTCGGATCCCTATATAGGGATGGCCGGTTAGCTCACTTGAGAGAGCGTGGTGCTGACAACACCAAGTCAAGGGTTAAGATCCCCTTACTGGTCATCTTATGGGAAAAAAAAAAAAAAAAGAAGTAAAAAATCATCCTACCCAGCCTGTATTACTTATCTATTGTGGCAAAATAGAATACCTCAAAATTTAGTAGCTTAAAACAATGAACATTTATTATCTCACAGTTTCTCAGGGTCAGGAATTGAAGAATTGTGTGATTCTGGCTCAGGGTGTCTTATGATCTTGCAGGCAAGATGTCAGCTGGGACTGCAGTAATCTCAAGGCTCAAGTGGAGCTGGAGAATCCACGTCCAAGCTTACTCCTGTGGTTACTGGCTAGTTCCTCGCTGGCTGTTTGCCTGAGGTTCATTTAATTGCTGTGTGGGCTTCTTCATAAAGCTGCTTGCAATATAGCAACCTGCTTTCCCCAGAGCAAGAGATCTGAGAGAGAGAGAGAGAGAGAGAGAGAGAAACTCAAACAGAAGCCACATAATTTTTATATCCTAATCTTGGAGCCCTATTTAGGGCTATGTCACCAGCAAGTGGCAGAAATTCCAGACCACACCCCATACCCTAATCTGCCCCCACCCCTGCGTCTGAAGGAGGCTCCCACACAAGTTAGATCCATTAGGCATTTCTGTGTCTCCTCTGCTTGTCAATGGTCATCCATGGACAGTGTTAACACTTCTAGCAGGTGTCAAACTTTTGCTTTGGGCAGAAACCTATACTCTTGACAGAAGACCCTGGTGCACTGAACCAGCCATGCCTCTTAGGAATTCCATGGCCTATACAATGAGGCGGTGTACCAGTTTGTCCCAGTATTGGTTAGGAACCTTTCTGTTGTGAGACACAAAAACCAACTCAAATCCATTTAAGGAAAATAAGAGGATTAGTCTTAAGGTCTAATTACTTCAAGGTCTCTGAAAAGACCCTGGCCAGAACTGGCTTCATGTGCTGCTGGATTCAAGGCTCAAACCATGTTACCAAGATGTGTGTTTCTCCCTCTTTGGGCTCTGCCTTTGCTGCGTTGGTTTCATTCTCAAGCCCCATGTGGCAGCTCCTGGTGACTCTAGGAACTTATCCTCCAGGAAAAGAACAGGAACCTCTCTTCCTTGACATTTCAAGCAAACAAGCAAACCTTAATCCAGCATGAGCCCAAAAGTCACGTTCTCATCTCTCCAGAGCCAGAGGCACGTAGGTGCTAATTAGTTTTGGCCTGGGACACATGCTCTACTCCAAGAGTGGATGTAATGTCCTCCAGAAGCACAGAGACTGAGAACAAAGGATGGGGAGGATCTCCCCAGAGAAAATTAGGGATCTTTTTGCTGAAATGAGCTAAAAGGATGGTGGGTGGCAAAAATATCAAATATCCACTACACTCACCAAATTTCCTGAATTTCCACACTTTAGAAAATCTGATATATACATTCTTCTCCCTTCTCCTTCCCTCCTCCAATCAAATCTCATACTGATTATAATATTAATTCTCTTTATTTTTCATCTTTATAAATTGCTTTCTTCATGTTTCTCTTCTCCTCACAAAGTTACCAGGTTTCCCTGTTGCCCATCAAAATTAAATTCCAAATGCTTCTGTCTGGCCTTTAAGAAGACTTTCCAAAGTCTGGCCCTACCCTAGCCTTTCCCATCTCCTTCCCCAGCACGCTGCCCCAGCCCCAGACCCCAGCTAGTCAGACAATTCTCAATCCTCACCCTCACCCCCAACATTTATTTGCTAATGCTTTGCAGGCTACCTGGGCCACACTTTCTCCTGCTCAAGTTGCCTTTATCACCACTTCTCCAACTTCCCCAGCCCTCAGTGTCTTCTCACTTCTTCACCTTCTAGAGCTTGTCATCCTTGTCACACAAACTAGCCCTTAATAATATTCATACAAGCCAGCTGCAAAAAAAAATCCAAAATTAATAATAATAATATATTATTTCTATCCTTATGTTCTTCTCTAATTTCTGTTCCTCTTGGTAACTTACCACCCCAGGAAGACTGCAAAGTACCTCAAGATTTTCTCAGGTAGTCTCATGGATTAGACAATCATAAAGCCAGCAGGAAATTCAATAAACTCTGATCATCAACAGCAGTACTAATTTTTATTTCCATTCCCGTAATCTGATGATCCCTTCCTTCCAGAGAACAGGGGCAAATCTGGTTCTAGTGGCAAGGTAGCTAAAGCTAGGTGGGATTCCAGGCATCAGGATCTGGCCAAGCAAAGGCCACGGTCCCAAAGCACCAGAGGGCAGGGGTAAACTGTGTTATCAGGAATGCCAAGTCGGTGTCAAAGTTGGAAAGGCTGGGCTTTGTCACTAAGGATAGAACCTGAGTAGACTGAGCGATGGAACAGAGAGTAAGGACAGCATGGGAATGGAATACAAGGGACAAACACTCAGGAGACTGAAGTGCCCAGGGCTAGCTGCATGGTGGGTAAGGAGGTTTTCCCTGTATAGGAGCAAGGGTTAGTGTGGATACCACTGAGATTTGAATCTTCTTAAGTAAAAGTGAGTGAAACAAGGGACTCAAAGATCCATTCCTGCTTAAAGTAGCATAAAGGTGGAAAAACTTTGATATCTGCAGTTACAGAGGACAATCTACAGAATGTGGGGACTTTTTTCATCAAAAGCCACCATTGAGAGTGAAAGGCAAGTCACAGACTAGGAGAGAAAATTTATAATACATTTATTCTACAAAAGACTTCTATCCTCTGTGTGTGTGTGCCTATGTGTAATCTCATAAAACTAAAAAATTTTTTAAAAGACGACATAATTTGTTTTTAAAATTTTTTGTTCGTTGGCAGCTGGCAAGTACAGGGATGAAATCCTAGACTGTGGTATTATCAGCACCACGCTCTAACCAGCTGAGCTAACCAGCCAACAGCCAACCCCATAATTTGTTTTAATAGCCATAAAGACTGTTTCTAAGGATAGGGCAGGAAATATACAAGATAAGCCTGGAGAGGGCAGTAGCATGGCCAAGCAATTTAAGGTGCTGGATCAAGCCTGGAGCATCTTGATCAGAAAGGCACATACACACACGTGCAAAACATTTGGGAGTATGGCAGAGGCACATGGGAGTCAACTAAAACAGCTCCCAGTGGCCAAATCTGGAACAATTTTAACAGAGAGAAATATAATATTGAATTCTAATCCAAAGTATAAAATAAATGACCATGAGTCCACATAATATAAATGTGATTAAATACACAAATTAATGGGAGAGAATAGACAAATCTCTCATGTAGGAAAATCCCAAATAATTTATGTAGACACCCCACCTTCAAGGAGGTGAAGCATAACTCCCCACCCCTTAAACTAGAGCTTCAAATAGTGACTTCCTTCCAAGAAATACAGTATGGCAGGATTTGAGAGGAAAGTAACTTTACAGTGGAAAAGGCTGACCACATTCCCTCAGGCAGGTGATCAAAGTTAACACCAACAGTGTGATAATTCATGTTGATAGTACTCATATGTCCCATTAATGTAAGGTGATGAGAATGGCACGTTACCTCTGTGGTCTTCCACCCAAAACTCATCACCTTTGTCTAACCATGAGAAAAATATCAAACTCAAATTGAAAGACATTCTATAAAACACCTAACCAGTACTCCTCAAAACTGTCAAGGTCGTCACGGACAAGGAAAGTCTAAGAAACTGTGACAGCACAGAGGAGCCTAAGGAGACATAACAAATAAACATAATGTGGTGTCCTGGATAAGGTCCTGGGACAGAAAAGGGACCATAAGGAAAACTAGGAAATCTGAGTAAAGTATGGACTTTAGTCCATAATAACATATCAATATTGGTTCATTAGTTATGAACCAATATACCATACCAAAGTGCTGTCATGACACTACGTCAGCCCCAAAAGGTGTTCAGGTCAGCTTCAACTTAACTGGCCAGGGTTGTGCTGTGCTGAGTTGACATATCTTTGGCCATATAAGAAAAGGTTTATACAGAAACTTGAGGAGTAAGCCAGCAGGTTTTCTAAAATCAGCCTTTATGGTTAATAGGATTTGTTCTAACAGGCTGAATCCAGGACTCTTGGAGAGAATGACTGAGGCCAACACTGCAGGTTGGTCTCACCCTGCCTCATAGGGTGCGACTGAGAATAATTTTGTTGTAAAGATGCCTGTGCAGAAAAGAGTTAATATAGCAGGCCTGGTACTGTTATCCTGAGAAAAGCCTGCTTGCAATGTTGGCCCTTGGCTTGTACCTGGGAACTTTCCCAGTAAACAATTCCCCACGATTGATGTCAAACTTCCTCTAAATGATAAGAGTGGCTTGCTGTGTCTAAATGATTTGTACAAGAAAAAAAAATTAAAGAGAAAAAAAGAAAAAGAAAAAAATCAAAGAATTAACTATTTGTACAATGTGGTTCATCCTGAACACCTGCTTTCCTTCTGGGAGTCTGGAATTTTGGTACATGCTAGACAGAGTGTCAACATGACCAGCCCATATAAAAAACCTTGGGCAGGGCCGGCCTGTGGCTCACTTGGAAGAGTGTGGTGCTGATAACACCAAGGCCATGGGTTTGGATCCCTATGTAGGGATGGCCAGTTAGCTCACTTGGGAGAGTGTAGTGCTGACAACACCAAGTCAAGGGTTAAAATCCCCTTACCAGTCATATTTAAAAATAAATAAATACATTCAGGACCCAGGCTGCTTTCCTCTCATGCCTCCGTTCTCTCTCCTCTCTCCTCTCGGAGTCCTCTCGGTTCTTCTGGAGGGGCAGACACAGAGAGTGGCATTTCAGGCCAGAGGTCAAGCTATGGCGGTTCAAGTGCTTGGAAAGGAACCTTCCTAAGGAGAGAGAAGCCCAAGCAGGCCTGCTAGATTCCCCTGGTGGCCAGTACAGTCAATGTAAATCCTGGCCTTGGAAAATGAAAATTAGCTCTCTCTGCTCTCTCTGCTTCCACCATCTTGCAGTGTGAGACCACTGGGTCACTGTCACCACCACCAGATAGACTTTGGACTTCCCAGCCTCAGAAACTCCTCTGAAACTAGCCAGGTATTAAACAGCCCAGCCGAGTGCGCGCAGAGCAGGGAGACATCCAGCAGGGGAGGCAGAAGCTCTGCAGAGACCACACACCCTGCAGTGCCAGCACGCAACCCAGCAGCCTGCCCCAGCGCGCGTGGAGCAGGGAGACATCCAGCAGGGGAGGCAGAAGCTCCGCAGAGACCACGCCCTATGGTGCTGGCGCGTGATCCAGCAGGTAGGCCTTACCGCTGCCATCCAACTCCATCCCAAGCCTGGCTGAGTGCATGCTGATCAGAGAGGCGGCTCCCCGGAGAGGCCCAAGACCCAAGGCAACCACACACACAAGGCACTAGTGGCCAACTGAGCAGACACTGAGGTAGCCATACGAAATTGGCAGCTCCAGCAGCATTCGAGCCAGACAATGGTGTCAAACCAGTGGACTGTGAATCCCCAAGCCACAATGACTAAACATCAAAGGAAAGATACAAGAAATATGAAAAATCAAGAAAGTACACCACCAAAGGGTAATAACTCTCAAGCTCTAGATCCTATAGAACAAAAAGCCCTTGAAATGTCTGACAAGGAATTTCAAGTGATAATTCTAAGGAAACTGAATGAGATACAAGAAAACTCAGCTAGACAACACGATGAAACGAGGAAAAGTATACAGGAACTGAAAGAAGAAATGGACAAGGAAATCAATGCCCTGAAAAAGAATGTAGCAGAGCTTGCCAAACTGAAGAATTCATTCAATGAAATAAAAAACACAACAGAGAGTTTAACCAGCAGGCTTGCAGAAGCAGAAGAGAGAACTTCTGACCTTGAAGATGGGCTGTTTGAAATAACAGAGGCAGACAAAAAAATAAAAAAGAAAAAAGAATTAAAAGCATTGAAGAAAATCTAAGAGAGATATCAGACAACCATAAGCACTCAAATATCTGAGTCATGGGTATTCCAGAAGGGGAAGAAAAAGAAGATTGCATTGAAAACATATTCAACAAAATAGTGGCAGAAAACTTCGCAGTTATTTAAAAAGACACAGATCTTCAGATTCAGGAAGCTCAAAGATTCCCAAACATATTGAACTCAAAAAGGTCTTCTCCAAGACATGTTATAGTCAAACTGGCAAAACTCAAAGACAAAGAGAGAATCTTAAAAGCTGCAAGAGAGAAGTGTCAAATCACCTATAAGTGAACCCCAATCAGACAAATATCAAACTTTTCATCACAAACCCTAAAAGCTAGAAAGGAATGGGATGATATATTCAAAATACTAAAAGACAGAGATTGCCAGCCAAGAATACTCTACCCTGCAAGCTATCCTTCTGAAATGAAGGGCAAATAGTATATTTCTCAGACAAACAAAAACTGTGGGAGTTCACTACCACATGGCCAGCCTTACAAGAAATTCTCAAGGGAGTACTGGGTTTGGTACCTGAAAAATAACTACCACTGCCATAAAAATCCAAGAAAAATCAAAACCCACTAGTAGAATAAAAATGGCATCCATGAAGAGAAAACAAACAAACAAACAAAAGGCTATCTACAACCCAAGGAACCAACAAATACAGAAAACAAACAGTACATCAGAAAGAAAGGAACAAAAGACATCTAAGACATCCAAACAAAAATCAATAAAATGCTAGGATTAAATCAACACTTTTCAATAACAACTCTTAATGTAAAAGGCTTAAATTCCCCCCAAAAAGACACAGACTGGCTGACTGGATTAAAAAGGAGGACCCAACTATATGCTGCCTTCAAGAGACCCACCTCACCCATAAAGACTCACATAGACTAAAAGTGAAAGGATGGAAAAAGATTTACCATGCAAACAAAAATGAAAAATGAGCTGGAGTAGCTATTCTTATATCTGATAAAATAAACTTTAAATAAAAACCATAAAAAGAGATAATGAGAACCACTACATAATGATAAACGGATTGATACATCAAGAAGACATAACAATCATAAATATATACGCACCCAATGTTGGAGCAGCCAGATTTATAAAACAAAACAAACTCCATTAGACCTAAAGAAGGAAATAGACACTAATACCATAATAGCAGGAGACCTGAACACCCACTGTCAATATTGGACAGATCATCTAGGCAAAGAATCAGCAGAGAAACACAAGATCTAAACAACATATTAGACCAATTGGACTTGGCAGATATCTACAGAACATTCTATCCAACAACCTCAGAATATTCATTCTTCTCATCAGCACATGGATCATTCTCCAGGATAGATCGCATGTTAGGTCACAAATCAAGTCTCAACAAATTCAAAAAAATAGGAATTATCCCATGTATTTTTTAGGACCACAATGGATTAAAAATAGAAATCAATAACAAACGAAATTCTGGAAACTATACAAACACATGGAAATTAAACAGCATTCTACTTAATGACTTATGGGTCCAAGAAGAAATCAAGCAGGAAATCAAAAAATTTATTGAAACTAGTGAAAATAATGATACATCATACCAAAACCTGTGGGATATGGCAAAAGCAATACTAAGGGGGAAATTTATCGCATTAAATGCTTACTTCAGAAGAATGGAAAGATGGCAAGTGAACAACCTAACGCTTCACCTTAAAGAACTAGAAAAACAAGAACAATCCAAATCTAAAGTTAGCAGATGGAAAGAAATCATTAAAATCAGAGCAGAACTTAATGAAATTGAAACCCAAAAAACAATCCAAAAAATCAATGAATTAAAACGTTGGTTTTTTGAAAAGATAAATAAAATTGACAAACTATTTGTACAACTAACTAAAAAAAGAAGAGAGAAGATCCAAATAACAAAAATTAGAAATGAAAAAGTTGATATTACAACTGATACCTCTGAAATACAAGGAATCATTCAAGACTACTATAAACAACTATATGCCAACAAATTTGAAAATCAGGAGGAAATGGATACATTTCTGGACACACACAAGCTACCGAAACTGAGCCAATAAGATGTAGAAAATCTGAACAGACCAATAACAATAAAGGAGATTGAAGCTGTTATTAGAAGAATCCCAACAAAGAAAAGCCCAGGACCAGATGGAATCACAGCAGAATTTTACCAAACATGGAAAGAGGAATTGACACCAATTCTTTACAAACTATTCCAAAAGATTGAAACAGACGCAAATCTCCCAAACTCATTCTGTGAAGCAAACATCATCCTGATACCAAAACCAGGTAAAGATACAACTAAAAAAGAAAACTACAGGCCGATATCCTTGATGAATATAGATGCAAAAATCCTCAATAAAATACTAGCTAACAGAATACAGCAACACATACATAAAATTATAGACCGTGATCAAGTAGGATTCATCCCAGGGATGCAAGGTTGGTTCAACATCTGCAAATCAATAAATATGATACACCATACTAATAAAATCAAAACAAGGACAATATGATCATCTCTATAGATGCTGAAAAAGCATTTGATAAAATTCAACATTCATTCATGACAAAGATGCTCTATAAGTTAGGTATGGATGGAAAGTATCTCAACATAATTAAAGCCATATATGATAAACCCACTGCCAATATCATCCTGAATGGGAAAAAGCTGAAAGCTTTTCCTTTAAGAACAGGAACTAGACAAGGATGCCCACTCTCACCACTCCTATTCAACATAGTGTTGGAAGTACTAGCCAGAGCAATCAGAGAAGGAAATAAAGGGCATCCAGATTGGAAAAGATGAGGTCAAACTGTCCCTCTTTGCAGATGACATGATCCTATATAACGAACAGCCTAAAGCCTCTACAAAAAAACTCTTGGAGTTGAAAACAGATTTCAGCAAAGTAGCAGGATACAAAATCAACACACAAAAATCAGTAGCATTTCTATTCTTTAATAGTGAACATGCAGAAAGAGAAATCGAGAAAGCTTGCCTATTTACAATAGCCACCAAAAAAACAAAATACTTAGGAATTGAGTTAACCAAGGATGTGAAAAATCTCTATAATGAGAACTACAAACCACTGCTGAGAGAAATTCAAGAGGACACAAGAAGATGGAAAGATATCCCATGCTCTTGGATTGGAAGAACCAACATTGTGAAAATGTTCCTACTACCCAAAGTGATATACAAATTCAATGCAATCCCCATCTAAATTCCAATGACATTTCTGTAAGAAATGGAAAGAACTATCCAGACATTTATATGCAATAACAAAAGACTACACATATCCAAAGCAATGCTGAGCAAAAAAATAAAAATAAAACTGGAGGCATAACACTACCTGACTTTAAACTATTTTACAAAGCTATAACAACCAAACCGCATGGTACTGGCATAAAAACAGACACACTGATCAATGGAATAGAGAATCCAGAAATCAACCCACACACCTACAGCCATCTGATCTTTGACAAAGGCACCAAGCCTATACACTGGGGAAGAGACTGCCTCTTCAGCAAATGGTGCTGGGATAACTGTATATCAATATGCAGGAGAATGAAACTAGACCCATACCTCTCACCATATACTAAAATCAACTCAAAATGGATTAAAGAATTAAATATACACCCTGAAACCAAAAACAACTTCTTTTTTTTTTTTTTTTAAAGATGACCGGTAAGGGGATCTTAACCTTTGACTTGGTGTTGTCAGCACCACGCTCAGCCAGTGAGCAAACCGGCCATCCCTATATGGGATCCGAACCCAGGGCCTTGGTGTTATCAGCACCACACTCTCCTGAGTGAGCCACGGGCCGGCCCAACCATAAAACTTCTTAAAGAAAACATAGGAGAAACACTTCAGGAAGTAGGACTGGACACAGACTTCATGAACATGACCCCAAAAGCACGGGCAACCAAAGGAAAAATAAACAAATGGGATTATATCAAACTAAAGAGCTTCTGCACAGCAAAAGAAACAATTAACAGAGTTAAAAGACAACCAACAGAGTGGGAGAAAATATTTGCAAAATATACATCTGACAAAGGATTAATATCCAGAATATATAAGGAACTCAAACAACTTTACAAGAAAAAAACAAGCAACCCAATTAAAAAATGGGCAAAAGAGCTAAATAGGCATTTCTCAAAGGAAGACATACAAATGGCCAACAGACATATGAAAAAATGCTCAACATCACTCAGCATTTGGGAAATGCAAATTACAACCACACTGAGATACCATCTCACCCCAGTTAGGATGGCTAATATCCAAAAGACTGTTAATGATAAATGCTGGTGAGGCTGCAGAGAAAAAGGAACTCTCATACATTGTTGATGGGACGGCAAAATGGTGCAGCCTCGATGGAAAATGGTATGGAGGTTCCTCAAGCAATTGCAGATAGATCTACCATATGACCCAGATATCACACTGCTGGGAATATACCCAGAGGAATGGAAATCATCAAGTCGAAGGTATACCTGTTCCCCAATGTTCATCGCAGCACTCTTTACAATAGCCAAGAGTTGGAACCAGCCCAAATGTCCATCATCAGATGAGCAGATATGGAAACTGTGGTACATCTACACAATGGAATACTACTCTGCTATAGAAAAGAATGAAATACTACCATTTGCAACGACATGGATGTACCTAGAGAAAATTACATTAAGTGAAACGAGTCAGGCACAGAAAGAGAAATATCACATGTTCTCACTTACTGGTGGGGGCTAAAAATAAATAAATAAATACACAAAAAACCGGGGTGCGGGGAGCGGGGAGAAGACACAACAATTAGAATTCCTTGAAGTTGATACGACAAGCAAACAAAAAGGACATTGTTGGGAGCGGGGGGAGAGGGTGGAGGGAGGGAGGTTTTGGTAATGGACCACAATAATCAACCACATTGTATATTGACAAAATAAAATAAAATTCGGAAGAAAAAATAAGTAAATAAAATAAAAATTAATTAATTAATTAAACAAATAAGTAAAACAAAAAATAAAAATGAAAACCTTGGGCAGTGAGCTTCCCTGTTAGGCAACAATTGACACATGTCACAATTCATTGCTGGAGTAATCAAGTACACTCTGTGTGACTCCACTGGCAGAGGACTCTCGAAAGTTTACACTTGATTTTCTCCAGACTTTATCCCATGAGCATTTTTCCATGGCTGATTTTGCTTTGTATTCTTTCACTGTAATAAATTATAGCCACGAGTACAACTATATGCTGAGTCCTGAGTTCTTCTAGCAAATCACTGATTTTGGATGTGGTCTTGGGGACCCCTAACACATAGACCTAAATATGAAAACAATAAGACTTCTAGAAAAAAATATAGAAGAATATCTTCTTAACCTTAAGGTAGACAAATACTTCTTAAGCAGGACAAAAGCAGTACCACCATAAAAGTAAAAATTAAACATTAGGAAAAAGGTAAAGTGGACTTCATTAAAGTGAGGACTAGGAAATGTTCCATAATGCAACCTCTTTTGATAATTCCAATACCGTCAGCAAACCCTTCATTTTCGGACCAAGTTGTTTGGGAAGACACTCACATTAGTGCTTCATTATTGTGTTACTTTTGATTACAGACAGTCCCCAACTTACAATGGCTCAACTTATGATTTTTCGACTTTGCAATGGGACATAATCCCACTGTTGAGGAGCATCTGTAGTTATCTCTTAAATACCTATATATCTCATCTTCTCAGGTACATTATAAACCCCTTGAGGGAAAGAGTCATGATACATTTTTTTAAGTTAATTTTTTAAAATTATTTTTTTATTAATATTATTTTTTTACATTCTATGATGTTGCAGAGCAGTTGGGAGGGAGGGGGAGAGGGGAAACAGGAAGGAAATTGTGTGGAGGAAGGAGGAAGAAGGGGCAGGATTGAGGCCTGTGGCACCCCGCTCGTTCCCACAGGGAAGACCAGGGGGTTTCCATCATGATACATTTTAATTTCCTAACACGGTGGTGAACAAATAAATATCTAAAGTATCTGAAAAAGCTGACAAGTTGAAGGATGTCCTACTATTCATTTTGATGAACTTGCAACATTGTCTCATGCTGGACTTGAGGAACCCACTATAGGAACTGGAAATACAGAATATTTACCAATCAAGGAGTGTAGCCTTGGACTTACTGTCACTCAGTGGGCATCAAAAACTGCCTTAACAATATTTATGGGGAATGACTTTAAGGAACTTAGGTCATTAGATACTATATTTCTTGATAGCATTCACCCCCACAGTCGAGGTGATTTTGCCAAATTGCATTTTGGTGTAAGCCCTTGTCACATACAAAAAAAATGGAGTAGCCTTGAGAACCTGTCAGTGTTTTCTATAAGGCCCTCCAATAAGATATTGTTCATTACTTCAGTGTCTTCCTTTTGAGGACCGTCTGAAGAAATTTCTGGCCTTAGTAAGTTTGAAACGAGGAACATCTGAGATATTAACTTCAACAAATAAATAACAATCTTGTCCAAAACTAAATGCGGTACCTTCCACCTGTTTTTTCCTCATTTCTCTGGTTGCCCAGACTGTAAGCCTCATGGTCAATGTCAACTTCTCTCTTTTTAGTCACTAATTTCTACTCTTGTATATTATGCTTCCATATAATGTCCCTTAAATCCACATCCTCTCTCCTTTTCTACAATCTCTCTTTCACCTGGGATTTTGGATTAGCTTTCTGATCTTCCTGATCCAAACTATCATTGCCTTTTATTTTCCTAAGGAGTATCTCTAATCATGTCTGCATCCAACTCAGATGTCTTCAACAACTCCCTATTACTGAGGATTCCAAATGCTTTGGTGTGGTATTCAAAGCCCTCTGTAACAAGGCCCAAATGTATAATCCATGACCCTGGTATGCAAACCATACACTGCAAGCAGGTTAAATCACTACTCCCAAAGTAAACTTTCCCACTTTCATTCCTTTGTGTATGCAGCTAAGCATACCCTTAAAGCCCTTGACCTTCATTCTCCCCTTGTCAAAATTGGACCTATCTCACAATACACTGAATTTTTAAAAAATTCCGTGAAATAGTGTAGAAGAGTATTATTCATAATTAGTATAAGAAACCTGGAATATAAAGGCAAGTTAAGTAGGGCTCCCAACCCACCAGTTTTTTGTGTTTCAGCTATATCACACAGATATGAGAAGGGAAAAAAAGCTTTCCTTTGAGAGAAGAATGCAGCTAGTAAATGTAGAAAGGAATTATAAAATCGCCATTTTACAACTCCTGATGTTATAACTACTTCAGGCTAGGATCAGTAGATTCTAAAGCCATTCAGTGAAAGGTCATTGTGGAACAAGATATTCACATGATCTCAAAGTATCACTCAAAGAATACTTATTAATTACAAAAGGAAAAATGTATCTTGTCACATACAAGTGTTCCTGCCAAAAATGTTTATCCTGAATCTGAATCTAATGAGATTCCAATCAAATTAAAAATGTAAGACATTCTATAGGACAACTAGTTGACTTCTCAAAAGATTCAAAATCATGAAAAACAAAAACAAACAAAAAAAGACCAATGGGATATTCGAGTTAAAGAGAGTACAACAGGCAAAGTAAATGTAATATGTAAACTTTGCTTGGATTCTGGTTTAAAAAAAAAATTACAAAAGATGCTTGAGACACAATTGGGGAAATTTTAATGAACTGCATATTATTGAATTGTTAATTCTCTTAGGTTAAATAATGGTATTGTGGTTATGTATAAAATGTATTTATTCTTACGAGACAAGCACTGAAATTTTTAATAGATGAAGTGTCAAGATGTCTGCAACTTACTCTAAAATGGTTCACCAGAAAAATAAAGCAAATGCACCAAAATATTAACAAGTGCTGTATACTGATAAAGGGTAAACAGTGTTAACTGTACAATACTTTCAACTTTTTTTAGGTCTTAATATTTTTTTCAATTTTATTTATTTTTGTGGGTTATGGTTTGTCATTTCAATACATGCACATACTGCACAATGATTCACTTAGGATAGATAGGATAGTTTTGTACCTATTAGTCCACCACTTCTCCTACCCACCCTCCACCCATCCCAGCCTCTAGTACCATTATTCTACTCTCTACTTCTATGAGAACCAGTTTTTTTTTTTTTCTTTTAGATTCCATATATGACTGAGACCAGGTGATATTTGTCTTTCTGTGCCTGACTTACTTCATTTAACATGATGGTTTCTAGTTCCACCCATGTTGCTGCAAATGATAGGACATCATTTCTTTTTATAGCTGAATAGTAGTACTTCATTGTGTATATATACCACCACTTTATCCATTTGTCCATTGATGGGCATTTAGGTTGATTCCACCTCTTGGCTACTGTGAATAGCATTATGAACACAGGAGTGCAAGTGTCTTTTTGCTATGTTGATTTCATTTCTTTGGGGTATATACCCAGTGTGGGATAGATCTTTTTTTTTTTTTTTTTTTTTTTTTCAAAGTGCAGAAAAAACTATCAAACTACAATTCTAAATCCACTGAAAATGCTTTTCAAAAATAACGTGAAACAGACATTTTAAGCCAAAAAGAAAAATAAAAAACCACCAAAAAGTGAAAATCTGAAAAAACTCACCAGTAGACCTACCACACAAGAAATGCTAAAGAAACTTTCAGGCTAAAAGAAAGATAACAGAGTGCAATTTGAATCTACAAAAAGCATTGAAGAATCAGTGGAGGGCTACTTCTACTAATAGAAATGGGAAGATATTGGGTGATTTCCTTATGCAGAAAAGTATAAAAGTGGACAAAATTGTCAAAAAACAACCAATCTGGGGCACTGAAGATTGAGCAAAGTTAGACAACAAATTTAAAAATGTTTATTCTTGAAAAACTGTTCAGTTTTGGACAAAAATGGCAGCAATACTACAACCTTCTATGCTTGGTGATGCCCCATGCACCTGTCACTCGGTAGCTTTTTCAATTCAGGGCTTGTTGCAGCCAGAGTAGTGGACTTGATTCAAAAAAAACCCTTGATTCAGCAAGGAAAACCCATAGCTTTGCTGGATAAAAGTGGCAGACTTGATTCAAAAAGAATGGGGAAAATCCATACATAGCTTTCCTAGCCCAAAGTTGCAGGCCCAGTTCATGGCCATTGCCAGACCCATCAGAAATTAAAACTGATACCCTGGAAGTGAAAGAACTATAGAGGGGCTATGATAAGCTCACACACATACCTGACTGACTGCTAAACTAGCAAATGAAAACAAGGGATACTGAGAACTGACTGCAACCTTGAATAGTATTCCTCAACTCACATGTAGCTCAATACCCTCAACAGAAATTATTCTTGCAATTTTCTCCATACTCACGCTATTATGTTTCAGAATTAATTCTTCTACTTTCTGCAAAAATATAATTCTTGGTTGAGGGAAAGTAAGATTAAAGGTAGTGACTTGCCAAGCAGAGTCATCTACCTGTGATCAAAAACATTCTTCAGGAGTCCCAAGTACTTTAATAAAAACATGCTTATTTCTTAGTACCAACCTATAACAATATGAATCAATGAAATAAAAGTTGGATATCTACAGTCTCAATAGAAATAATACCTGCAATTTTCTCCATACCCATGCTATTATGTTCCAGAATTCTTATATTTCCCTGCAAAAATATAATTCTAGGTTGAGGTAAAATAAGATTAAAGGTAGTACCTTGCTAAGGAAAGAGTCACATACCTGTGGTCAAAAATGCTAATCCTAAAGGATAAAAAATAAGTTTTGTTTTCTTACATGTAAATCCTCTTCAGCAGATGAGGGATTGGTTGGAAGGGAATGGGAGAATCAACAATCCACACTTGAATAACAAATGTTTAAAGTAAATTAAAATCATCTTCCTGAAATCTAAAGTTTCTAGTTGTGTCCTTTCAATATACTTCAATAGAAAAGAAGCAATTATTTAACTTAGAGGATAATGATTAACAGTCCACAGAGGAATTATTACCAAAAAGAACACACACGCACAGGTAAGACATGACTAAGTAAAGTTAGTTTATTTTACCTACACCTCTTCCTATATAAACTGTAGATAAATGCTAATACTGAGAAATGTTTGGTAGAATTACTGATAGAAGTCAGAACATTACGCCTTCCAATCCATCCTCCATGAACTTCTTATAAAGTGCCATAAATTTGGCCACAAATGCTTCCAAGTGATAAATGGCTTTGCTACCCAGCTGTAGACGATGTTCATAAAAAGCTGCCATCTGGGCCACTTCTCCTTTCAGCTGTCCATCACAATTATGTAAAAGTTCTGAGAGAAGACCCTTCATTATTATCTCGGGAGGAATACAATGGGTTAGAAGCTCATAGAGTCTTCCACGAACTTCAAGGAGCCTTTGTGGTGTCTGCTGACTGACAATTGCATTTGCAGTCTCTCTCAGATACACCTCCCAATCCGTCTCAGGGATTTCTTGATCTGCAGTAAAAGGATATTGTTGTACTCTGCAGGCTTCACACATAAGGAGGGCTTTCCTGAGATTTCTGCAGGACTTCTCTGCAAGTCTATGAGCCATTTGTGAAGGGAGATTCAGACCTTCCTTCTTGCACACAGTGGATAACACATGGCAAATGTCTTCAATGCTGGGAGCAGGGACACGAACTGCCAGACACCTACTGCGAATGGGAGGTATCAGTTTAGATGTAGAATTGCAGCACAAGATCTGCAGGTGGACATATACTTCTCCATGGTTCTGCGCAAGGCATGCTGAGCATCTTTGGTGAGTTTGTCAACTTCTGTCAATAATACCACTTTAAAATCTCTTTGAGAGTTTGTTTCAAGTTGCTGTGATTGTGCCACTGTTTTCAACATCTCCTGAATTACTACACGGTCACTATTCCCAGCATCACTTGCATGAGTTTTCAATGCCTCCCAAACAAGATTCCAATCTTACTGTAAAGTAAGGTAAATCATAACCAAAGCCAAAATTTTCATTGTTTTAGCTATTATTTTAGTTATACTAAGTTTCCATTTATATTGTCAGAGCTAGAGCTCAGACCCCATTACATAGACTGGGTCACCAGACCCCTCACAAAAGATGCCGGAAGCTGCTGGCAGACGAAACGACCTCAGTACTCAGCGGCAGCAGCTTACAGGTCCAGCAGTGGCCTTGCAGAGTGTCCCGGGGGCACTACTACCAGCAGCAGCAGCAGCAGTAGTTGCCTCCCCATGGCCCCCCCCCCGGGGGGGGCATCTGGGGGAGGGAGGTGTGGATCAGAGCCACTCATCCTTTATACTTAAGTCCATTACCCAGGACACCTGGGGGCCTGGGATAGATCTTTTTGTAGTAGATCTATTTTCAGTTCTCTGAGGAACCTCCATATGTTTTCTACAATGGCTGTACTAATTTACATTCCCACCAACAATGTAGGAGAGTTTCCCTTTTCTCTGCATCCTTACCAGCATTTGTTATTTTCTGTCTTGTTAACAGCCAAGAGCTGAAAGAGGCATTAGGAGACTTTCAGCAGAGCTAAAAAGACAAGAATTTACAGTTAACAAATAATTTCAAAATTCAAGTCTGAAAGCCATAAAACCTCAAATTTCAAAAGTCAAGTGCCTTATTTCTCAAATGCTAACCATCCCCCAGTGAAAAGATACACAAAAAATTACATTTTATGACAGCCGTTTGGTTGCCACATAGAAAGACCATAAGGCAGAATATTTAGGCCTACCTGGTAAGAACAGCCGGGTGCCAGTGAAGTCTATCTCATGTTAATAAAAAATAGTATTTGAATCTCAGATTTGTTTTTCCTGGTTCATTGCCGTAATAGGAGTTGGGCTCTCGCTCAGCAAAACCAACCAGGAAAAGGGCCGTACAGCTTTAAGGAAACTCTTAACATCCTCTAGCATAACTCTTAATTTACATGAACAGTTAAATGACTTACCAAATTCACACAGCTTATGGACAGTAGAAACTAAAATCCAGATTTCAAGACTCACAAAGATTCTTTTCATAGAGCATATTTGCTCTTATAGTATTGTTTGTCCCACTTTCATTAGATAAATTGAACCAGACTTATTTTAAAATATTCTACATAAAGGGCCTGCTAAAGCTCACAGAGAGGTAGGTATAAGAAGCATTTCAGCTTTCAACTGCTCATAAAAGATTACATAGGCAGCATTTCTGTCCATCTATCTCACAATTAAAAATTGTTTGGACCCATCATGAGCAAGTTAACAGAATAGATAAGGACCGACTGGTTAGCTTACTAAGTAGAGCATGGTGCTGATAACACCGAGTTCTAGTGGTTTGGACCCCCGCACTAGCCAGCCACCAGAAAAAGAAAAAAAGAAATAGTGTAGAAGAGTATTATTCATAATTAGTATAACAAGAAACCTGGAATATAAAGGCAAGTGGAGCTCCCAATTCACCAGTTTTTTTGTTTCACACTGGCCAGACACACACACACACACACTGGCCAGACACACACACACACACACACACACACACACACACACACACACACCACACACACACACACACACACACACACTGGCCAGACACACACACACACACACACACACCCCACACATCAGATTAGACCAGTAGTTACACACACACACACACACACACACACACACACACACACACACACACACACACACACCCCACACATCAGATTAGACCAGTAGTTACACACACACACACACACACACACACACACACACACACACACACACACACACACACACACACACACACACACACACACACACACACACACACACACACACACACACACACACCCATCAGATTAGACCAGTAGTTAAAATTTGGGATTTGATTTATAATGGACAAATATCTTCACTTAAGAGATGTTTATTGAGCATTTATGTGCCAGGAGTGGGCTAGGAGATCCAATCAACAAACAATATGTAGTCCCAGTAATAAATTAGATGATTCCAACCCATTAGGAATTCAAAGTTATTTTTCTTCAAAATGGGAATCATCACTGACACTACTACGTACAAAATGCTACAGCAGCAGTTCAGCTAAGTCACTGCATGTGCCAGGTGACACCTTAAATAGGTCCTAAACAATGAATGTAGCAAGATATTAGGAAAAAAGCAAAAAGCACAGGAAAATGAGCTGGAAGGAAGGGGAACCTAGGGAAGTCTTAATACAGGACAGGTTAAAGAAGATGGCTACTAAGATTGAAATGTATAGAACTTTCTAATCAAAATTGACTACCATGTTCCAGAAAAGGCAAATCAGATCCAGAAGTGATTTTGAGAGTCAGATATCTAGAGGAAAAATCAGAAATAACTACCTGCTGTCTAGTCCAATGTTCCTGTAAGCACTGAAAAAGATTTAATTTGGTACTTGAAGGACTTCCCCTTCCCTACTAAAGGTAGTGGAGTATATCCATATATAATAAACATATTTTGACTTATTGGAGGAGGAGAGAAAGAAACTGGTTAAAATGAAGTTTCTGTATAGCAAATCCCCATTACCAAAATAAAATGGGGGAATCCTGAATACTTTAGAAACATTATAAAACATGATCCTTGCAGACAAAAGCTTTTATAGATCAGTAAAAAAAATTTAATTCAGTAAGAAGAGACAAAGTCTATAAAAAGCTAGTAATAGAAGAAATAAAAAAGCTATTAAAATATAAATAAAAATACAAGTTAGACGAATTTCTGCCTCACAGACTGACAAAAAAAGAGGAAAAAAAGAACCCTAGAGAACCAGCTCAGGAATCCAATATTTCAAAGAGCTCCTGAACAGAAAAAATGGAAAACAGAAAATATATTCCAAATTAAAGGATATGCACTGCCATATTTAAAGAAACCATCAAGTGCTCCAGCACAATGAATAAAAGTAGATCTACACAGATATATCAAAATAAAATTTCACAATTAAAGGGATCAGTAATCCAAATAGCTTTAGCACCTGCAACACTAGTGCTTCAACACAACAGAGTATATACCAGCCCACCAGCACCACCAACCGAGATGGTCTGAGAAACATTTTCAAGATGAAACTTGTAGAATGTCTGTTAAGATTAAACACATTAATATGAACAAGAGGAGATTTGGGGTTAAATTAGTGATATCACACGACTTAGCCAAAAACAGCTTTTAAGGTCAAAGAAATTGCAACTGTGAATTGCTTTATCCTAAATCATAACCTGTTCATATGGTCATGATAAAATTATGTTGGGGTGTGTGGTGTATTAAGTGTGCACATGCAAAATTCTCATCATCCATTGGGTGAAATCAATAGATTATACATATGTAAAAGAGGTGACATAATAACTACAATATGGAGACAACTGACAAAATAAATAGAAATTGGTTGCTTTTGGAGTGGATGAAGAGGTTGGGAGTAGGCAAGGAATTACCGTTTTCATGAACAGCCTTGTCTTGTCTGATACTTTAAATTATATACGTATGTAACAATTTTAAAATGGAGCAAATAGAATACAGAAAGATCCAGGCATAGATGAAACTTAAATAAGAACCATTTAATAAGTGGAGCTGAAAAAATTGGATATGCATATGAAAAATAAATGTATTTCTAACCTCTACAAAAAAAAAGTGAGTTAATTTTGTGCCAATTTGTTTAGGATATGTATAGGAAAAAACACTGCTTTTCCTTCTATATCCACAACTCTCTCAATACTTCACTTCCTGACACCCTGTGTGTGGGGTTTTCCCCACCAAGCAGTTCTCCAAATCTGTGGGCACCAACTGCGTGTCCTATAATTTAACCCAATTCTACCTACTTGGAAATAACATTAGATCCCACAGGTTCGGGGCTCAGTCCCACAAGACTGCCCCCATTTCACGCACCAATTGCAAACCTAGGCTGTCACCTGTGCTTCTGACCTACGTACTATAAGTCAGAAGCTTCCACAATATCCCCTCAGGTTTGATCACTTGCAATAACTGATCATAAAACACAGGAAAATAGCATACTTACTAAATTATGGGTTTATTCTAAGAGGATACAACTCAGAAACAACCAGATGTACATGGAGAGGTGTGGGTGAAGGGGGATGGAGCTTTCTCACCACTCCAGGGACACCATCCTCCCAGCACCTCCCATCAGCCTGGAAGTTCTCCAAATCCTGTCCATTTGGGTTTTTATGGAGGTTTCATTACGTGGGTGATTGATTAAATCATTGGCCTAGTTGGAGGGCAGGGAAAAGGCTGAAAGTTCCAACCCTCTAATCACTTGGTTGGTTACCCCAGCAACAAAGCCCTATCCTGAGGATGTCCAGGATCCCCAACATCAGCGATCTCATTCTCATACAAAAAGACACTTGTAACACTGCAGATTCCAAGGGTTTTAGAAGCTGTGTGCCAGGATGTAAGAATGAAGACCAAAATGTTTTTCTTATTACATCACAATAGTTTGGGACCAAACACCAGTCTAGTCTACTACAAAGGAATTTTAGATGTGATTAATGTTTAAAATCAGTAGACTTTCAGTACAGCATATTACCCTCCACAATGTGTGCTTCATCCATCTAAAGGCCTAAGACCTTCCCTGGGTCTCCAGCCTGCCCACCTGCCCTTTCAAACTTGCCAGTCCCCACAATACTGTGTACACTGTATATATATACACACACACACATCCTATTGGTTCTACTTCTCAGGAGAACTTCTACATGAATTAAGCTCTTAGATGACAAAAACAAACCTTTAAAACCCTTGGTAGAAAATAGTTATCTTTGTAACTGTGGAGTAGAGATTTCCTAATTAAGATCAAAAATACACACCAGTTTGATTAAATTAAATAAATACTAACAGTCTGATTATAATTAAGAACTGTTGCTTATGAAAGGATATGTTAAAACAAACCACACAATGAGGTCCAGATACTTTCCCACAATTCTTTTTATTCGTATCACCTCAGTTTTTGTCCCCATTCTTCATATTCCACTTACCAATTTTTCATTCCCTTGAGAATTTTAGTTGTCCTATTCTTTTCCTGCCCACAGTATCTTTACGCAGATAGGTCTTCTGGATAGAGAAGCCAATCAGGCTCTTCAATATTATCAACTTGCCACATATACACAGTCATCCAGTTTGTCAGTTTCTCTTTCACCTACCACAAAGTACTCTAGAACCTTGAAAAAGAGCTCAACCTTGAATTATTTAGCTCTGCTGATTGTACTAATACTCAAATAAAATAGGTTAAGAAGCATATTTACCAATTCCTCAATGTAATCTCAGTTGTTTTAAAGAATACAATATCATAAAACAAAGGTAAACAGGGCAGCTGCCAAAACAAATAAAAACACAAAAGGGCAGGCCAGCTAGCTCAGGTTGTTAGAGCACAATGTTATAACACCAAAATGAAGGGTGCAGATTCCCTTACCTGCCAGCCACCAAAAAAAATAACAACAACAACACAAACTACAGAAAACCAACACACGATACCGAGCTTTTATTTTTAATATGATTTCTGTACATCAGGAGTTTGGGAGTAATTCTTTTACAAATGAAACTGATTTACTAGAAGAAATGATGACAAAACCAAACCAGTATGTGATGTAAATCCATAGGCATTTAGGCTTCAAATCCAGCCAAGAAATTTGTTACAATCTCTTTCAGCTTTGCATCTGACTCTTCAGAAATCTTTCCATCAGCCCTATTTGGAAATAAAAAGCAGACCATCAGTTCTGACCTAGAGAAAAAATTGAAGGACTGACCAACTTCTGGTCAAGATGGCGGAATAGACGGTCCCCAGTGTCATTCTCTCCCATAAATCAACCCATTTACAACTATGAAAAAGCAACAACTGCTAAGATGGGGGCATCAGAGCTCAGGAGAAGAGGAGGAGAGACCTACGTAGTGTATGAAAGCGGGAGAAGCCATGATGAGAGAAAGAAAAAAACCACTCCAACTATTTCAAGTCCTGGCCACCTCTAGGCTGGAGCTGCCGAGCACACGGGGCAGGAGCTGTCAAAACCCACAGCTGTGCCCTTTGGATGAAGGTGCTTGGAGGCAGCTGGGGAGAAGAGGACCTT
The DNA here is from genome assembly GCF_027409185.1 of Cynocephalus volans. NCBI lineage: Eukaryota > Metazoa > Chordata > Mammalia > Dermoptera > Cynocephalidae > Cynocephalus > Cynocephalus volans. The sequence goes on from NC_084472.1 coordinate 41,458,280, forward strand.
GGTGGCCCCAGGCCACAGGGAACAATAGGGTTCCCACAGACCCACACAGGAACAAGGAGCCACAACTGAAATAAAGGAGCCACTCAGAGGCCTGTAAGTCATCGCAGGGGACTGGCACATGGCCCGCCCCATGGGAAGTGTTTGGAGCACAGGCAATGGGGGAGATGGGCCCACCGGGGGAACAATGGGGCACAGCAAGGACAGCTGCTCTGCCTCCCAATCAGAGCAGGACCAGTCAGAGGAGACTGGTCAGGAATATAGAATTGCATGGGGTGCAGTTTGATGAAAAGACTCAGGCCCAGACCACAGTTTCCACAGAACCCAGGTACACCAGATCTCACAAGACCTGGAAGTACTTATAAAGTCAACCATTAAAACCTGAACTGCACAAACAGCCTTCCCTAGGGAATCAGCAGCAAAGCAGCAATTTAGCTCAACCAAAGAGCTCAAGTACTGGTCCCCACAGGAAGTTCCGCTGTTTTAGAAGCAAAGGACAACAAATTAGTTCCAGCACAGAGTTTAAGTGGTGGGAACAGCAAATAATCCAACACAAAACTGAAAGAAGAAACAAAATACCAACAACCAGAGACAAAGCTTGATATTAAGTAGTAAAGGTCTCATTTCACCAAAGAACACCTATAACACCTAGAAGGACTGGAAGTCCCTTGGGTTACCAAGTCAGAAAGGGGGAAGGTCAAGGCCCTCAGCCATGCCCCCTGACACCCACAACCAGTCCCAAAGGTGGGGGCAGGGCCTTGGCTGCACCCCCACCCCAACCCCAGTGACCAACCACCAAGCTACTGCAGGAAGCACCCCAGGCCCTCCCAAGCCGGGGTGATGGTGGGCCGAGGGCCTCGACCATGCCCTCTGACATGTGCAACCAGCCCAGCAATGACCACCATGCCACAGCAAGAAGGGCCCTGGGTTCCCGAGCTGGGGTTGTGGGGGCTGAAGGCTTTTGCTACACACCCCCATATGCTCCCACCCCAGCAGTGACCAAGCCACCACTGGAAGCCCCCTGGTCTCCCGTGTGCGAATGAGGAGGGTGTCACAGGCCTCAAGCCTGCCCCTTCCCCTTCCATCCCTTTTCCTTCTCCTTTCCCCCTCCTCTTCCAACTAATTTGCAACATCATAGAATATAAAAAATATTAATAAAAGATAATTTTTTTAAAAAAAGGAATAAATTGAATGACCAACCTAACTACAGAATTGAAAAGAATTCTAAAGAGCTTATCCTAGAACTTAGCTGTTTATAAAAAAAAGGCCATCAACTGCATTCATACCTGATATTGCCCAACAGGGCTTGGTGCTGGCTGACAACATGTGTCAAGAAAGCATTCTCAAACTTTGTGATCTTGCTGGGCTCCAGTTTATCAAGATACCCCCTTACACCTGCATAGATAACAGCCACTTGTTCTTCAATCGCCATAGGAGCTGAAAAGAAACAAAGAATGTCAAGTGAGTTGATATGTTAATAAACTCAAAGAAACTTGTTTTTTCCTCTAATTACTAATACGTCCCTACACATCACTTACGCTTATATTCTCACAGACCTAGAACTCCACTTAATACTCCTTCCCACCTCCCTTCCCAGGGAACAGTTTTTTCTTATATATGCAAGCCTTGATGTGTAATCTTTCGGTATAGCCCATAAACACTGTTTATAATCTGGCAGTGTTTGGGGTATAAATAATTAGTTGAAAATTTTGGGTTAAATAAAAACAACTAACATTCTTTTAAATCTGCCAAATTCCACAGTCATACCGCTAAGCGGGTAGAGGAACATAAGAGGTCTTAATTCCTAAAAGAAATTTACTTAGTAAATTTTTCTGATTATTAAGTTCGTACCATTTACATTCAAATGGTGATAAGAACTGTACTTTAGTTACGTAATGTATACATTAATTGCACATTACTTAATTAACTGATGAAAGATAACAGCACAAATTACAGTCCGTGATACATGATGTAGCTCTGTGGGCCTGGGAAGACCCTAACGTACAATAGAAACTTGACCAAATGAAGAAAAGAACTCACAATACTGTCCTTGCTTCAGCAACTCAGTCAGACGCACACCACGACTCAACAGTTGTTGAGTGGCAGCATCGAGGTCAGAACCGAACTGGGCAAAAGCAGCAACCTCACGATACTGAGCCAATTCCAGCTTCATGGTACCTGCCACCTGAAATACAGAAATTATTGGTATTATAAGTCAATGATAAAGAGCACCACACAAATAGTCAATATACTGTAAGATTTTGACCTAATAATATACTCCAACCCTGCTACAATGATACAAAATTACCTGCTTCATAGCCCTGGTTTGGGCAGCAGATCCGACACGGGACACAGATAAACCAACATTAATGGCGGGGCGGATACCTTTATAGAACAATTCTGTTTCCAAGAAGATCTACAATGTAAGGAGAATACACATGCTAGCAATCTTAAAGAAATCATTAATTTTCAAATTTAAGTCACTGTGCCAAAAAACTAAAATCTAAAATCTGAGGAAAAATGCTAAGTGTCTGCTTATGGTAGAGTCCCCCAAATCTTTCACAACCCAAATCGACCTATATATCCTATTGCTGAGATAAGGAAGTGTGCATGAGAAAAAACAGATAATGTATTTATATTGAAATATATACAAGTGAAGTAATAAGGATCTCTGGGATTTGCTTCAAAATTATCTAGGGGTAAAGAATAGTAGTGGGTATAAATAAAATAAGAACAAAACACACTACTCCATGAAATGATAACTGAGTGACACATGTGTTTTCATTATAGGAGGGTACTTCAAAAGTTCATGGAAGGATTCATATTATCTTTTCATTTTATTTTTCCAGGAACTTTTTGAAGTACCTTCATAGTATTCTCCTTATTTTTGTACACGTTTGGAATTTTCCATAATAAAAAGTAAAAGGCATTTAACAAATCAGTTCATAACCACTAGTCTCAACCAATGTCTTGGGAGTGCCCAAACTTTTTTTTAATGCTTACTTTAATCATTTAAATAATACCTGTCCATCAGTGATAGAAATGACATTCGTTGGAATATAAGCAGACACATCACCAGCCTGTGTTTCTATGACTGGTAAGGCAGTCAAGGAACCACCACCAAAAGCATCATTCATTTTGGCTGCTCTCTCTAGCAGCCGGGAGTGTAGGTAGAACACATCACCAGGATACGCCTCACGGCCAGGGGGTCGGCGGAGCAACAGAGACATCTGACGGTAAGCAACAGCCTATGGTACAGAAGAGGGTCATGAAGTTCACCTATTAAAAGCTGCAGAAATCAACTGTGATTGTAGTGCTAATACACAGATTCTAAAAATATTTTTCCTTTGACCTGTTTGGATAAGTCGTCATAGATGATCAATGCATGTTTGCCATTATCTCTAAAATACTCTCCCATAGAACAGCCAGAATAAGGAGCCAGGTACTGAAGTGGGGCAGCATCAGAAGCAGTAGCTGACACAACAATGGTGTACTTCATGGCATCTAAGGAAAAAATAAAAAGTTTTACAGGGTTATCAACATTGTAATTTTAAATCAGAAGATACTATAATAAAAATTATCTAAGTGCTAAAAAGATTTTACTATTAAAAATTAACATGAGTCAAATAGCTTCCACTTTAAAAAAACTGACAAAACCTTTAGATTTACTGGTTTTATACATATTTATTTTTTACTTATTGTTTCTGTTTTACTTCTTGATTTATATTAAAAAGTGCAGTTCATTAGGGAGCAATTAAAATCAACCTTCAATAAGTAGAAGCTGTTCAATAGATTAGCAGCAGCAGAACAGCAATGGGACTAAAGTTCTTTAATACCTGCATCTGTAAGTCTCTTCACCAACTGGGCAACAGTGGATCTCTTCTGACCAATAGCAACATAGATACAGTACAGCTTCTTCTTTTCATCAGATCCATCATTGAAACGTTTCTGGTTAATGATTGTGTCAATAGCAATCGATGTTTTCCTTTAAAAAGAGAAAGTAAACATAAACCTTACTAAATACTTCAAAGGACTTCACAACTAAAATTGTACTACTAGTATTAATCCTCATATCACATTCTACTGCCCCTTTTATATCCAAAGCATTTACCATTTCTAGACTAAAAAGTAATTTTCCCATTGAGCAATTTTAGTTAAAAACTTTTAAAAGGCTTTTGAGTCTTTACCCAGTCTGTCTGTCACCAATAATCAGCTCACGCTGACCACGACCAATTGGCACCAAGCTATCTACAGCCTTAATGCCAGTCTGCATTGGTTCCCGCACAGAGATTCGAGGAATGATTCCAGGGGCTTTCAGGCCAACTCGCCTACGAGTCTTGGAACCAATTGGACCCTGTAAAAAATAATAATAACAATAATAAGGAACCTTGAGAATAATCAGTTTTGATGTTTGTTAGAAGCTGCAACCACATCTAATGAACATTAAACCTACCTTTCCATCAATGGCATTACCAAGGGCATCTACTACACGACCCAATAGCTCCTCGCCAACTGGAACATCCACAATGGCTCCTGTCCTCTTCACAATATCTCCTTCCTTAATTAGTTTATCATTTCCAAACACGACAACACCAACATTGTCAGGTTCCAAGTTCAGAGACATACCCTATACAAAAGACACAAATGAACACCAATGAAGCTGCGACATTCCTTCCTATACACCAATATTTCATGATATGAAAATAGGGAAGGAAAAAAAGCAGTACTGTATTGTCCTTTTCATCTGGTTTACTTGACTATTTTTCCAATTAATACACAACCTTCTTTGGTTAAGACTTAAAATATCAACATGTTCCCTTGGATAATCTTAGGATAGCACTAGGGTAAGCCTAACATGCTCATCATCACATCCTGGAAGAACTAAAAGCAGCAAAGAAATTGGCCAGGTTAAGTTTTTTCCCACTGCATTGCCTTTGGTTAGGACATTTGAGCTGAGTGCTCACTACGAAATAAAGTGATTTGGGTCAAATGGAAATTTTAAAATATGTTTGATTTACACCTTTTTATCTATCAGAAGCTCCATAAACAGTACAAGGAATTATCTAATCAAAACCTGTATCCCGGGCCGAGCCCGTGGCGCACTCGGGAGAGTGCGGCGCTGGGAGCGCAGCAACGCTCCCGCCGCGGGTTCGGATCCTATATAGGAATGGCCGGTGCACTCACTGGCTGAGTACCGGTCATGAAAAAGACAAAAAAACCCAAAAAACAAAAAAAAAACCTGTATCCCTCCAGTTAGCTCACTTGGACCATGGTGTTGGTAACACTAAGGTCACAGGTTTGGATCCCTGTACCGGCTGAAAAAGAAAGAAAACCTGTATTCCTTGGGTTAATAGGAAGTGAAATTATTAAAAGCTACCCAATTGTAGCCAATCAAGAACAAATTTTCATAACAGAAGAGCACTAAGTCATCTCTCATGATTACAACTAGATCTAAAATTGGTAAGATTTTAGGTTCCTAACTCGTGTCTGAAGCAAAAGGCTATTCCAGGAAGTGTCCAGTCAGTAATGAAAGCTCAAGGGAAGTACTTAAAATAAATACAGAAGAGTATGATGGCGTATCATTGCAGTACAAAAACTTCAGCCTATATCTAATGTTCAATATGGTATCCACTAACTACATGTGGCTATTTAAATTAAATCAAATTTAAAAAATTAAAAATTCAGTTCCTCAGTCACACTAGCCACATTTTACATGCTCATTATCTGTGTAATAGGTACTGTATTAAACAGCACAGGCCAAAACATTTCCACCACTGCAAAAAGTCCTATTGGACAGTACAGTTCTAGATACTTGGATCTGAAAAGTTAAAGGGAAATTCACAATTTATCTATTTCAACCTAACTTTTTAAAAATATATGGTAGTCCCCCCTTATCTAGTTTCGCTTTCCTCAATTTCAGGTACCAATGGTCAACTGCAGTACCAAAATTAAACAGAAAATTCCAAAAATAAACAATTCTTAAGTTTTATAATCCACGCCATTCTGAGAAGCATAATGAAATCTCACGCCACCCTGCTGTGTACACACTATACACGCTACCCGCCCGTTAGTCACTTAGTAGCCCTCTCAGTTATCAGATGGACTGTCACAGTACCACAGTGCTTATGTTCAACTAACCCTCATTTTACTTCAGAATGACCCCAAAGCACAAGAGTAGTGATGCTGACAATTCAGATATGCCAAAGAGAAGCCTGAAAGTGCTTCCCTTAAGTGAAGAGTTCTCAACTTAAAAGGAAAGAAAACTTGTACGCTGAGGTTGCTAAGATCTATGGTTAAGAACAAATCTATCCATGAAATTGTGAACAGCATACATACGTGTTTTTTTTTTTTTTTTTTTTTTTGGTGGCTGGCCGTTATGGGAATCCAAACCCTTGACCTTGATGTTATCAACACCGTGCTCTAACCAAGTGAGCTAACCAGCCAGCCCTAGTTATTGTCATTAATCTATATCTAATTTATAAACTAAACTTTATCATAGGTATGCGTACATATAGGAAAAAAACAAAGTGCACATAGGGTTTGGTACTATCTGCAGTTTCAGGCATCCATTAGGAGTGGTCTTGGAATATATCCTCTGCGGACAAGGTAAGAATTCCCCATGAATAAGGATGGATTACTGCATATATTGAAAGTAAGAGAGGTTAAATTTTTATTCAAGGTCCTACAGCTAATGATAACTTTGGGCTCTACAATTTGTCTTCCACATCAAGTGGCTCTTATTCCAAACTGGACACTAGGAAGGAGGATCAAAATTATCCTCCCCCGTATCTGTGTGCTCAGTTGATAGTCCTACTGCCCTGATCCACCCAGATATCATTCTCTGCTTTTCTTGCAGAGACAATGACTCCTACAACTTTTATTTCTCACCCCACTGGCTGACTAGGCTAAACCTAATAGAAGGGAGAAGACCTGTATCATCAGGGAGCTTCAGATAGCTACACCACTAACTCACCTTTTAAGAATAATAAGTCTACTCTTACTAGAAATACAGAGTCACTGACTTTCAACTCTCCATCAGAAATGAATGTAGCTAAAATTACCAAATGCTTTTGTATAAAATGATCTTAATGGCTAGTAAGAACAGACTTGAACTTCTTGTAACTTAGATAAAAGTTAACTCAATTTTATATCTTGGAGCCAGTGGCAACAACTTATGTGTAAATCAGCCGCAAGAGTAAAAAACCTGGCTAACCAAAACTGTTAAGTTTATTCTCTTTACAATCTGATGACAAGGGAAAAAAAAAAAAAAAAAAAAAACCTGAGGCAAATTGAGACTTAACGTTTTAAAAAATCTGACACAATTTCTGAACTGCTTATGAATAACTGAGAAGACACAGATCCTAAAACACCAAAATCTCACTTTATAATCTACCTTTAAGCCGGAAGAAAACTCGACCATTTCTTCTGCTTGTACATTCCTCAGCCCATGTACTCGGGCAATACCATCACCAATACTTAAGACACGCCCAGTTTCTTCAAGGTCAACAGAGGTATCAGCTCCAAGAATACGCTCTTCAAGAATAGAGGACACCTCAGCAGTGCCTATTGAGAGAGCAAAATTCAATTAAAAAATAATCCGGCCTTCTCTATCACATTTACAATGTGCAAATTCGAAGACTGTCAAGTATAGAGTAGCAACTATCTGCTTTGAAAAAACCTATAGATTAGATTTGCCTACTTTTCTCTAATGCTTTTTAGGAGAGGAAAAAAGAAATCTTTCATAGATCGGAAAGGGTACCCACTGCCTAGTATGTATATTTTTTGTTTCCACCCAAGGGGCATTATCAGAACAAAGAAGCTATACCAATATCAAAAGATAAATACGTAACTGTAGTTCATTTCACTAGAACAAGAGAACCTACCAACACAAGGCTAAATGGCACACTGTGGTTTATAAATCTGAGATTCTGTAATCACAAAACAATGAGAAAAAAACTGAAAAACCCACAACAGTTATATAACCGACGTAACATACGTCTTCACTTAAAGATAAGGTAGTTAGGTGTCATGTGGACATGGAAATAATGACCTACCAGTCTTCTGAAGACGAGGGTTAGAGGCATGGAGGTTCCTTGTAGCAATGAAGGATGATCCCAAAGCATTTTTGGAGACCTAATGCAAGAACATTCTTAAAACTTTGATTTTTAAAAAGCCTTTATAAAACTGACAAGCTTAAACAAACGCAGGCTTACCCTAAATAAATTACTGGTGAAAATATTAAATATATTTAAAATGTTTTGCTTAAAATCTGAAGGCTATTAATCACATGGGAAAATACCTTTTGATAACTATAAAAATCTATTACATAGTTCCTGGTACACAGTAAGCACTCTATAAAAAGCTTATTTTAAAAATGCAGTCTTTTTAAAAACAGCTGTTAACAAAGTTTAAGTATTTTTCCATTTAAGTCACCCAGGTACTATTATCGAGACTTTAGATTTATTTCAATTGAGTTGTGGAAATTCTCAGTAAGATAAACTGCTTCCTACAAGGGCCAAATCTCCCTATATTTCCAATTTTACTTAAAAAGAATCAAGCAAATAAACGAAATCTGAGTTAGTAAGTAAATACTAGATTAGAAACTAAGCGGTATGACGTGAACTTTTTATTTATTTATTTACTTTACTGCCTTCAACAAATCCTGCAGCAACCTGGAACCTGGACCACTTTTTCTCCATCCTTCAAATTGTAATGCTGTGATTGGTCACCATCAATACTGAAGCTAATACCTTCTTATCGGAACTAGATGAAAATCATTTAAAATGCTTTTTTGCTAACAGAAGACCAAAATGCTACCACCAGTTGTGTTGGGGCAGTAAAACAGTCAGTATGTTTATTTCATCTTTCAGTGATTACTTTTAAGACAAAAAAATATAAGTAAACGTAAATGCATGTACACAGGACTTAAGGGTTATGTTCTTAACATCAACGGAGATAAGTAACTAGGAGAGCACTGATCCTTACAGGCATTTTCCAACCGTACATTCTATTTACATGAATTCTCAATCACTGCCTAACAACTCAAAACACCAAGTGGACAACTAAAGGACGAAATCTTTAAACGTGTCAAAGTACCACAAAGCAAAATCTTTCTGCCAGGTTGAGACAACTTAGAAACCAGCCTCATTGTTGTCACGGTATCGGCCACATAAAATACTTCTCTGCCCCTGAACGGTGTTTTCACAATCGTTTCTGTATTCAGCGCTAAAGGATCGTCTATTTTTAAGTATTCCAAAAAAACACCTTCGTGTGTTCCCATGCTCTGAACTGACCTCTGAGCATTAGTGAAATGCCAGGACCTGCTAACCTTCATACAATGTCAGGCTCCCTAACTCGCTTCACCAAGAGCTGACAGCAGTCTCTGACCTTCAGCGGGGCGACACCCCGATTATCAGCGGGGACCAGCCTCGCCGTTCTGTAGCAGGCCTCGGAGAGGTAATGCCCAAGCCCTGACCTTCGCCCAAGACCCCCTCTCGGGCCGCTCTCAGACAAAGACAGGAATCCTCTTGATGCCCGTCTGTGGACAACATCGAGGTCACTGTCCCCTCTGCACCACTCTGCACGGGTGGCGAGCAGAAGGGCCGCTCGGCCGCCCGCCCTGCCCAGCCCGAGCAGCCAAGGGTGCAAGATGGCGGCGCCCGCCACAGCCCCTCACACTCCCTGCAGAAAGAGATCCCGGCTGGCGCACCACCGCCCGCTGCAACCCCGCCAGGCGCCTCCCACAGGCCGGTCCCCGGTGCTCACCAGCCCGGCCCGCCGAGGAAGGGCGCGGGCCACGGCCGCGGCGACGCGCACGGACAGCATCTTTGCAACTCCTCCTCGGTTAGCTCCTCCACAGCCGCAACCTCCGGACTGACTGGGACAAAATGGCCGAGCGGCGAGGAAGGTCAAGGAGGCCGGCCCACCTGACCCGGAAGTACCGCCCCTCACCTTCACCCCCGGACGCGAATCGTTTCTGGCAAGCAATTTATTTTTCAAGTGTCATTTTTAAGTTTAAACTTCCAAATGAATGATTAGACCTTTACCAGTTTCGGCCCTGGCAATGTTACACATTTATTTTTGCCTTTCAAGTTGACCTTGTGGTTGCCCCGGGCGACCACGAAGGAGCGGAACCAGCTAAGACGCAGTTCCCAGGCCCCGTTGTTGTGAGGCACCCTCCCGCAAGAATGCACTTACACGCCACTCTTGCAGAAAAGGGCAGTTTATTCACTCCAGGTGGCCAGCGACCGTCTCTCAAGGAGCAACCAAGGGAGAACGGCCCGGGCCTTGGTCTTGTGGGGTTTTTAAAGGCAAAAACCACATCCCGTTGGCACATGGATCTGTCCAGGTGCACAAAGCAAGCTAGGGAGCTAGGTTACAAAAGCCAAAAATGAGCCCTTAGAGCAATCAAGCATACAAATTTTCATTGTGTATGGTTCCTGTTCCCATGTGATAGTTCACTGCGTTTGGCTCCTGTTTCTATGCAACGGTTTTTGTTTCTGTGAGGTCAACGTTTTCTCACGCAGAAGAGGGGGTAGTCTGCAGGTCAGACGGAGTAAAATGGAGTTACTTAGGTTAAGAAAGCCATTCTACCTTATGCAGGTGTAGGGAGCTCTATTTGACCATCCCAGGTGCGAGGTGATGTGGTTGTCAGCCCATCCTGGAGCGCGGCTGGCTTGACCAGGAGGTGGATTAATAGTGTTGTAGCAATGGTGAACAGTCATCCCTCTGGATGGGCCACTTGCACGGCATCTCCCGCGGGGCCAGTTAATCTGCAGGTTGCTGGCCCCACCTTAGACCATCTGAGTGGAAGATTTGGGGCAATCTGAGTTCTTAACCAACACCCACACGATTTCCAGCTGATATGTGAGGCCCGCAAATTAGATTAGATTTGATCCAAAAGAATCCTGTCTGTGAATTAGAGCAAACTGTTTAAAAATTTGAACAACCACAAAGAGTTCGAGTGTTTGCCAATCTGCTAGGAAGAATGGTCCAGAATCATTAGTCTCATACAAGGCCAGAGTAGGGCTCAAGTGTTCCTCTGCCAGCAATTAATTTTATGACATTGAGGACTGTACTTTTTCTTTCTGGTTAAAACAGCGATGACGAAAAAAAAATTTTTAAACCATTTTCTACATCTACTCAATACGATTGGGGAGGAGCTTCTTTTTCCCACACAGAATTTTTATTATACTGAGACTTTTGTGATATGTGCAGAAATTTTTTTGTGTGATGCAGGGTATTATGTGATAGTGGAAACAGTTAACGTTGCCTTAATTTGCAACTGTTCTGAGAAGCATCTTTCAGCTCCATCCACCAAATCCTGGTTTACACCCAAAATCTTAATTTGAGTGAGGCACGTAAATATCTGGGTTAAAAGAGTCATCTCCTGAAACATGGCTTGCAAATAAGTGCCCGGTCAGCAATCCCTTTTTCTAATATGTTACTTCCTGAGCCAAGGGTAAATATGGCAACTGTTCTCCTGGTAATCAGGAATAGGCTAATAGGAAGCAATATGATTTGTAAAAACAACAAAATTGAGGGGATATTTTGTAAACTTTGGATGATGAAAGAGGACAAAGGGTATGAAGATGACATTTTTTTCCATACTCGAGAGTTGCACCAACTTATCTGAAATTTGGTTACTAAGCAGAGATGTATTTGTAATTATAAGGAAGCCATAAAATATGGTATTTTCTAGCTAGTAAGATTCCTTTGAAAATATTCCTTTCGTCGGATTCTAGCTCTACCACCTAATCTTGGTCGAGTCATTTAATCTGTGTGTGTTTTAATGTGAAAAGAGGCAAAAATAATTCGTGTCCTCCTATTTTACAGGGTCCCTCTAAGAATGAAATTAAAACACATGGAAAACTATACCTTGCTATATAAATATAAAGAACCTCTTATAGTGTTAAATACAGAATAATGGAGGGAAGAGAGAACTTTAGGGAAGGCAAGAAGTTAATGGAAGAATGGCTGAGTGGCAGTGACAATCCAAGCAGATAGGCACTGTTAAACGTTTTAAAACATTCTTCTGCACATTTAGTTCCTTTGTAGTGGGAACTAACGGATAAGGTTAAGATTGCTGCAGCCCATATTGCCAGGGTAGAATAAAAATTTTAGGTTTATGCAATCAATGTGGAAGAAACACAAACATCTGCTGACAAAGAACCAAAAGTTTCAGGTATGTTTTTAGGACAACGTGATTCAAGCGAGAAGTAAAAATATAAGAAAGAAAAAAAGAGCCTGGTTCTAGGCAGCCCTACTTCTCGTCCTGGAGTTTACACACGGAGGACGGAGAGAGCGGGGAGGTAGGGAGGGAAAACAGGCTTGCTATGCTGGATGGAGTCCTGGACCAGCCACGTCCGAGGGCTCACGGGCCTGGAGTCTGAGTAAAAACCACAACTCCCAGAAATCCCGGACCCTGACGAGGGGCGGGACCAACGGCGTGTGGGCGGGGCCTTGGCAGTGAGCGGGGCGCGTCTCCAGCGAGGAGTTCCGCGTGAAGTGGCGGGAACGGCAGCTATGGAGGCGCAGCAGGAGAAAGAAGCGCAGGTGATGGGGCCGGAGCTGGGATTTGCGGCCCCCCTGGAAACCCAGTCTTTGACGTACCCGCGTCTTCGGCGGATCTCCTGCGCGTGCCAAGTCTACTTTTTCTCTCCTTCCACTTCACACGTCCTTCTTTAGTGGCGCCCTCACAATCTGCGAGCCCGCCTCTGCTAAGACCCTCCTCAAAAGCGCGTTTCCCTTCCTTCCTCGCTTTCACCTGCTTGGATCGGGGCTTGCAGTAGCGTTGAGCAGCCCCAGTGACGAAACTCCACCGAGCTTTCTGGAGCAAACCCACCTTCCAGCCAAGCTGCTACTTCCTACTAGAATTTTCACACCTGAGCTGTTCCTGCATCCCGCATCCCAACTCTGGGAGCCTCCCGGCACTGCGGGGCTTATGATGTGTTGGGGACAACGCTTTTTTTCAGACCATGCATATATAGTAATGCCTTCGCACCCCCATATTGACCTTTAAGGTTTTTTAAGTGAGGCAAATTATTATCCTATACTGCTTTTGTAGCTTTGGAAAAGAATGGATTGTTCTCTGGTAATTTTGACTTGTAAAAGAACGTTGTTCGTTGTGCTTGCTCACTTTTTTTTTTTTTTTTTTTGCTCACTTTTTAAGTTTATTTCTGAATATCTACTACCTCACTAAAGACAAGTTAGAATATGAAGTAGGACAACAGTCATCGAAAACATTTAGTTTGCTTTGCTCACTTCTTTGTCATATTCGAATCGTGCCATTACAATAAACAAGGCTTATGATATTTTCTTCCTTCTGATGGTTAGGTTGCTGCGTGGTTGAAAAAAATATTTGGAGATCATCCCATTCCACAGTATGAGGTGAACCCACGGACTACAGAGATTTTACATCACCTTTCAGAACGCAACAGGGTCCGGGACAGGGACGTCTACCTGGTAATAGAGGACTTGAAACAGAAAGCAAGCGAATATGAATCAGAAGGTGAGATTAAGTCCAGGGTTTGAATGAGATAAATAGAAGTAACCAAATTTTATAACACGAAATGTACAAGATTAATTTAGTGTAGACTACTTGTTTTATTTATTTTGCCTAGATTTGTCTGCCACTCTGTAGTCATAGTAGTAACTTTCTAAATCATAAATTTAATTATAGTAAATATTTTATTGGTACTCTGATAGCAAAACAGTAAGCCCTAAAAGATACGAGTCTAAAGTTTTTAGCCTGACATGCAAGATATCTTATGGTTTTTTACTTACATATCTATTTGGTCTTTTCCCAGTCCCCATGCTTTAGTCTAATGAGCTATCAGGACACCTGAGGTCACAGCCAGGAAGTGTGAGACTTGGACAAATCACCTTATAGCTATGTATCAGGGGAATGCATTAGAATTTTCTTCTGGGCATACATAGTTTGAAAAAGTGCCTTCAAGACACCTGTTGACTTATAATACAAACCACAAAAGTAAAGATTGACAAAAATCTTTTTAGGTATGGGAATATACCAAAGACAGAAGAAGCAAGACCTGCATTTGTCCTATATTCAAACAGGTGTATGGCATTTGTTACATAAGATGTTTTGATGTTTTGAATTAAAATGTATGTTTAATTCAATTGCATATGTGCTTTGTTTCAATTTTCTTTTTAAAACTAACATATGGTGAAATTGACTTTTTGTTTTGGTATACTATTTTAACACACATATAGCCTAGAACCACTCCCTACAATTAGAGTACAGAATATTTCCATCACCCCAAAAATCTCCCCTGTGCTGCTCCTTTGTAGTCATATTCTGTCTTACATGTGCTTTGAAAATTCCCTTATTTTTAAATGATTTTAAAGATTTTATTTTTGTAGTTATAAAAATACAATACACAGAAAGGAGCTTTGAGTCCAGAAAAAGCTCATTTTGTAAGAGCTTGCTCTTTGTTTATTGTATCCTATAACCAAAAATCTAAGGATTTTCAAAGTAAGATTATTTGTCTGTCCTTACATACCTTTCAGGGTGACACATATTAAATAGTAAATGTTCCCATTAATATGTACAACATTTTGACACAATATTCTTTTCCATATTTAGGTGTCTAAAGGAGCTCTGCCACCATCAATATGTGAACTCTATGCATCATGCACTTCAGTCATTACTTCTCTTTTCTAGGTTTTTCCTTCTTTATACAGTGAAGGTGTTGAGCAGAAACAAAATATTTGTGGAGCCTTGTAACGAGTATAGCTTCATGTGGATTGCTAAGGAGTTCCAGCATTCTCAGTCTGTAATTCTAAAAATTGTGAATAGTGATGCCATATATAGCTTTCTGGATTTGAAAGACTTTTGAGTTAAAAGTCATAGAAATCATTTTTTAGATGCAGTTTTTATTTCCGCAAAGTACAGTTCTTTGCAGCACATGAGATTGGAACATTTTGGAAATATATTCTGCAATTGGGAAAGGATGTAAAACTTTTGTATAATGACCTTTTAATCGTGAGTAATACAGATGAAAGTATTGAAACTGTTCGTTCTTTATGTTGCCAATTCGTCAGTTGAGGAAACAAATGAAAAGAAATTGCTTGCCTAGAACCTCCAATACAATATTGAATAGAATTGACAAGTGCAGACTCCTCGTCTCTGATCTTACAGGGAGAATGTCCAGTATTCACCATTCTGTATAATGTTAGCTGTGGGTTTTTTGTCAACTTATCAAGTTGAGGATGTTTAGATCTAGTCCTAGTTTGTTGAGTGCTTTTACCATGAAAGGATGTTGGATTTTGTCAGATGCTTTTTCTGTGTCTATTGAGATGATCATGTGATTTTTATTTTTTATTCTATTGATATGATGTGTTACATTAATTTACTTTTGGATGTTGAACCAATGTTTATCCCTAGGATAAATCCCTGTTTCTCATGGTGTACAGTTTTTTTTTTTAATAGATTGCTGGATTCAGTTTGCTAGTATTTTGTTGAGGGTTTTTGCAACCATATTTGTAAGAGCTGTTAGTCCGTAGTTTTCTCGTGATGTCTTTATCCGATTTGGGTATCAGGGTAGTACTGGACTCATAAAGAGTTGGGAAGTAGCCTCCTTTCTATTTTTTGCAGGAGTTGGTGAAAAATTGATATTAATTCTTTAAATATTTGGTAGAATTCAGTGGTGAAGTCATCTGGACCTGGACTTTATGGGAAGATTTTTTTTTTTTTCTGTTACTAATTCAATCTCCACTTATTATAGTTCTACTCAAATTATCTATTTTTTCTTGAGTCAGTTTTGGTAGTTTGTGTCTTTCTTGGAATTTGCTGATTTCATATAAATTATCTAAATTGTAGGCATGCAATTGTTTATGCTATTCCTTTATAATCCTTTTTATAAAGTAGATAGGTATAGGAATGTCCATTCTTTAATTTCTGGTTCTATTCATTTGAGTCTTCTCTCTTTTCTTCTTAGTCAATTTAGCTGAAGGTTTTTCAATTTTGTTGATCTTTTCAAAGAACTAGCTTTTGGTATCATTGATTTCTTTTTATTTTTCCCTCCACTGATTTTTTTTTTTTGGTGGGGAGGGGGGCAGGGGCAGGTGGCCAGTACAGGGATTGAACCCTGGACCTTGGTGTTATCAGTACCATGCTCTAACCAACACTGATTTTTTTTTCATTAAGAAATAAGGAAAAATATGATTAAATGCCTGATGAATGATGTAGACAATAACTACTTATTGAAGTTCAGAAAAATGGGATACATATGGAATTTTTTTTGTCTATGATTTATTTTTTTACTCTTCTATAATTTTTATTAATTATACATATTCATGGGGCACAGAGCTGACCGTAAGCACCTGTGCCCAAGATGTGATGATCAGATCAATACTATCAGCATGCCCACCACCTCAAAAATTGCAGTTGTTCCCTGTGTCCCTCAGCCAACCTCTCCTCAACCCCCCTTAACCTTTCCCCAACCCCCTCCCTCCACCCTCAGCAAACCTGGAGCTTTTCTCTCCCTCTGTAAATCCAACACAGCACTATGATCTTTCTTTCCTTCCTTCCTTCTCTCTTAGCTCCCACAATGAGTGAGGACATGCAGCATTTTTCTCTCTGTGCCTGGCTTATTTCACATAACATAATTTTCTCCAAGCTCATCCACGTTGCTGTGAATGACAGAATTTCATTATTTTTTATGGCTGAGTAGTATTCCACTGTGTATTTATACTACATCTTCCTTATATCCACATGCACAAGAATGAAGTTGGACCCTGACTCACACCATATATAAGAATTACCTCAAAATGAATCAAAAGCCTAAAAAATGTAAGAGTTAAATCTAAAACCCAGAGAAGGTGTATTACAGTTCACTTTGTGTTGCTATAACAGAAATACCTAAGATTGAGTAATTTATAAGGAAAAGAGGTTTATTTGGCTTACGATTCTGGGACAGCTGCATCTGGCACAGGCCTCAGGCTGCTTCTACTCATGGTGGAAAAGTGGCAGGCAGCCAGCAGGTATAAGCAGATCACATGGCGAGAGATAGCAAGAGAGAGAGAGAGAGAAGGTGCCAGGGTCTTTTTAAACAACCAGCTCTCGTGGGAACTAACAGAGCGAGAACTTACTCATTTCAACCCCCTCCCCTAGGGAAAGCATTAATCCATTCATGAGAGATCCACCCCATGACTCAATCAGTTTCCAATACTGCCACATTGGGGATCAAATTTCCACATGAGTTTTTGAGGGGACAACACATCCAAACTCCATCAGAAGGTAACATAGGTATATATCTGTGTGACCTTGGATTTGACAATGGTTTCTTAGATACGATACCAAAGACATAAGAAAAAAAGAAAAAATAGATAAATTGGACATAATCAAAATTAAAAACTTTTGTTCTCAAAGGACACCATCAAGAAAATGAAAAGATAACCCCCAGAATGGGAGAAAATATTTGAAAATCATATATCTGATATTGGACTTGTATCTATAATATGTAAAGAACTCTTATGACTCAATGATAAGTTAAATAACATGATTAAAAAATGGGCAAGGTATTTGAATAGACATTTCTCCCAAGAAGATACACAATGGCCAAAAAGCACAGAATCATTAGCCATCAAAGAAACGCAAATCAAAACCACAATGCCACTTCACATCCACTGGGTTGGCGATCATCAAAAAGATGCATAATAACAGCTTTTGGAGAAAATGCGCAGAATTTGGTATCGTATAACTCCTGGTGGGAATGTAAAATCGCACAGTCACTTTGGAAAACATTCTGGCAGTTCCTAAAACAGTTAAATGTAAAGTTGCCATATGACCTGTAATTCTATTACTAGGCATATTCCTAAGAAAAATGAAAATATAAGTTCATATCAAAACCTAACATGAATGTTTATAACAGCATTACTCATAATCAAAATAAAGCACTGGGGAAGTAGAGATGGATAGGATAGAACTGCCTTCAGTCAAATAATAATAATAATCAAAATGTGGAAACATCCCAAATGTTCATCAACAGAAGAATGGATAGGTAAAATGTGTTATAACCTTACAATGGGATGGTATTTAGCCGTTAAAAAGAATGAAGCACTGGTACATGTTCTGGTGTGGAAAAAACCTTGAAACCATTATGCTAAGTGAGACAAGCCAGTCACAAAGGACTACATATTGTGGATACCATCTATATGAAATGTCCAGAATAGTCCAATGAATAGAGACAGAAAGTGGTTGCTAGGGCTTCATGGGTTGGGAGATTGAAAAGTCATGACTAAAGGATGTGGGGTTTCTTTTTAGGGGTGATAAAAATGTTAAAAAATGGATTGTCTGATGGTTATACAATTTTTAATATGCTAAAAGACATTGAATTATATACTTTAGTTGGGTGGATTATATAGAACGTGAGTTATAGCTCAATAAGGCTATTAACATTGCAAAAAAAATACACACAAAGAAAGCATCTTAGTCACCATGGAACTCTTATCTTTTCAGCCAAGCATCTTCAAGACCTTCTCATGGAAAGTGTGAATTTTTCCCCTGCCAATCTGTCTACCACTGGTTCCAGGTATCTGAATGCTTTGGTTGACAGTGCAGTCGCCCTTGAAACAAAGGATACTTCACTAGCTAGGTAATTCTTGTGACAGTTTAAATTTCTGCAGTCATACATGCTATAAAGATCTTGGCCTAAAGACCTTTTGGTTCTCAGGGTAACTCTGTATACAAAATTAACAATAAATGAAAAAGCACTGAAATTAGTTAACTCCTTATCTATGCTAGTGAGTATAATTCAGATAAATTTGGTATTGGTTAATTTTTAGTGCTTTCTTCTTCAAGGATTAAGTTTGTAAAGGGTGGTTCTATGTATATTGGAAAGGGACTAGGTCACTTACATTGTTTCCTGTACACAGTAAGAAAAACAGTAGGCTAGATGATCTGATTGAAGGGCTGGCCAGTTAGCTCAGATGGTTAGAGTGTGGGCTGATAACACCAATGTCCAGGGTTCAATCCCTCTACTAGCCAGCTACTAAATAAATAAACGATCTAGTCAAGCGTAGTAAATTTTGGTCATGTCCCTACCCTGTTGGGTTTTTTTGGGTTTTATTAGTGGCTGGCCAGTACAGGGATCCGAACCCTGGACCTAGGTGTTATCAGCATGCCATACTGGGTTAGCTAACTGGTTAGATCCCTACCGTATTTTACAAAGTAGGTTAGGGACTTTCATTCTTTGTAACAGGCATTTCACCTGTATAATGACATGATTCTTCCAGTAACTCAAAGAGGAAGCTGAGGATCAGGAGGGGTGGTTTTAAAACTTCTCCAAGCAAGTAAATGGCAGAGCTGTGATTCAAACCCATTCTGACTCCAGAGTCCACATGACTATCACTGTAGGACTTAGCTAGAACTATCGCTACAACTTATCATAATCAAGGAAATGAACAGCTGTTCTTCTTAATTGCTAATATAAAGGAAATTTATACATATGTTCAAATATATATAGTGTTTAGCTATAAGAATGTGTGGGCTATATGGCAGCAGAAATCTAGACTTGAATTGGTTCAGCAGACACCAAATACCAGTTGTATGCTAGGTATAAGCACTGGGGAAGCAGAGATTAATAGAATAGAACTGCCTTCAAAGACAATCTCCCCTCATGGTCAAATAAGGGATATTGACATGTACAACTATAACAGTGTGACAGCTGCAACAGTACAACAATATACAGGCTGTAACTGAATGTACAGTTGTAGCAGAGAAAGGGGTAGTAAATTCCAGGATGGGGGTAAATTTCATCTGAGTTTTGAAAGACAAATGGAGCTTTTCTAGCTGAAGAAGGGCATTCCAGGCAATGGGAACAGCATGTAAAAAATGTATAAAGGTATGAAACAGAATGGTTATATAAGAATCCACAGAGATAAAATCATTTATAGGAATGAAGAATAATTATAGTTATTGTCCTTAATGTCCATTTATGTGACCAGATTCTTCTTTTAGTTTTATCCCTGCAGTGAATGATTTGACCTCTGATCTTTTTCGTACCAAATCCAAAAATGAAGAAATCAAACTTGAATTGGGAAAACTTGAAAAAAATCTAACTGCAACTTTAGTATTAGAAAAATGTCTAAGAGAGTAAGTAATTAAGTTGAAAGTGGTGACAATTTTTATTATAAATGCAGTAACAGGACATTCTCATATTTTGTATTGACAATAGGTATGATTTTTAAAAACATTTTAGAAAATGGGATCCATAAAATGTTTTTTTAAGTAGAAAATTACTTCAGTGGGGGGGGCAGTGGTTGGGTACAGACTTTATTCTTTACTTCAAACAATTTCTTACTTTTTTAAAAATATAAATAATGTGGATTTTATAATTTTCAAAATATATGTGTTTTTTTGTTTTTTTTTTTAACTTATAGCCTACTATAAAACTTAAAGTGATGTTGTATTTTGTTGCACTTTCTTACTAAAACTCTGGTATCCCTCTTTTGACACTATGGGCCTTCTTTAGGTCCTTGTTTCCCCAAAGATTAGGGCCTTTGGATCAGGAATATGTATATGATAAGTAATTTAGTGTTATATAAATTTATTCAACAAATATTAAATATGTGCATGCAAGGCACTGTGTCATTTAGTAGAGACACATTTATGCAAGGCACTGTCACATTTAGTAGAGCGGCCTATTTTAAATTGGCTTTAGGATATATTAAGTCACTTTTTTGAGTGGCAGATTTCCTTTCTCTATGAATAACTGGCACAGGTTAATCTTACAATTATTTTGTATTCCTTGAGAGAAATTCCAGATGGCAACATGGAAGGGAAGTTGACCTGGAAGAATGCATGGTAGTCTGGGATATAAAATTTATGGTAGAGAATCTAGCAAGTAGGTTATTTGCTCCTGGCTAAGCCAGACTTGAATCCAAAAATAGTAGAGTTTCTTCTTTATAATAATTTCACTGAGGAGGAGAAGAAGAAATTGTTTTTACTTTTATTTTTTAAAGGGATCTCAAGAAGGCAGAGCTGCATCTGTCCACAGAAAGGGTCAAAGTTGACAGTCGTCTTCAGAACATGGACTTCCTAAAGGCAAAGTCAGAGGAGTTCAGATTTGGAATCAAAGCGGCAGAGGTTTGTATGAGGGACTGAATATAATTAGCTCTCTTCAAACTTCTTTTTGACCTTCATCCTCACAAGTAGGTAGTATTATTGTTCCCTTTTTACAGATGAGGGAACTACAGAGAAGATATGTAGCTTGCCTAAGGTTACATGACTACTTAGCAACAGATCCAGATTTATACTTAGGCATTCAGGCTCCGAAGCTCAGGCCCTTAAGCATTGTGCCTATCTTGTCACAGATGATGTGAGTGTGGAAAGAATTCATGTGTAACATGAAAGTGCAAAGATGCATGTGCAGTTTTTCATCTATGATTTGTAGCTCCTCTTTACTGTGTTATATGTTGAAAATATTTCGTGATGGTCACTTTCAAAAGATAATTTTTTAACTGAAACTGCTTTCTTGTAATTGCAGGAGCAACTTTCAGCCAGAGGCATGGATGCTTCTCTGTCTCATCAGTCACTAGTAGCACTATCAGAGGTGAGCTTATTTTAACCTAATTTAAATTTCTTTATAATATTAGTCCACAGTCTGCTTTTTCATTTGTTTTTTCTTATAGGGTTTTTATTCACTATTGACCTGATTTATTTTCCTTTACCTTTATACTTTATGTTCACCTGTTTAGCTATATATATATCTCCTCATGTTTGTTTGGTTTCCTTTATTACTAAAGACTAGAAACTCTTGCTGGAGCCAGTTATATATTATTAATTTATTTATTAAACAAATTTGTTGAGGGACTATGTACGAAGCATGTAGGTGCTTCTCTTTCTTCTCTTTCACAGTACAGTGAAAAAGCAGGTCCCAAAACTCCTGTACTTTCCAAATTCAATTCTGGGTTTTTAGGTTGTATAAGGGCTTTATCTATTTTGGTAGGAAGAGGAAGTAACAGGGGTTTTTTTATTTGATTATTCTCAAGTATTTTTGTACTTTGATTCTTGGAATCTAAAGTTGACAATTCATAAATATGTATTTGAGACTCTAGTTGGTCCTTTACATTCTGATTCCTTTTAATCACATTCTTTTGTGTTCCTAGACAGCATATTTCAATCCTATTCTTAATAAATGAGAATGTAATTTTTCCTATTTTAAGCATCTTATAAGTATTGTTTCCATTGGAAGTGAGTTTGTCTATCCATTTAGCTTTGAAGTTCTTTATTTGGTATATTATTTTAAATATCCTAATATTAATGCCATATTGTGCTTTATTTTAGAAATGGCTAGTATTTAATTGCATTGTGAATATCTCTATTACTCTGTGACTGTGTTTTTTCACCAACAGAAACTGGCCGAGCTCAAACAACAAACTATACCTTTGAAGAAAAAATTGGAGTCCTATTTAGATTTAATGCCGGTAATTATTATTGTGAATTTGTTTTTCAAAAAGTCATTTCCTCCAACCTCCACAGGGGCACTAAATGATCATGAAAATAGTGGCTTCATGTTTAAGAATTTATAGTCGGTGCTTAATTTCAGTATTGCGCAAAGGTACTTCAAAAAGATTTTGTATTCAAAAATAAAATCAAAAGATAGTACAAATCTTTCCACGAACTTTTTGAAGACCCCCTCATATGTACGTTGGATATTCCCTTTATAGGTTTTTTGCCTTTTGGAAAGGATTGTGGCATTTTTTCTCCTTCAGTCTTAATTGAGACAATATATCATTTTCTTGTTTTTGTTTTTCTTTTTTTTAAAGAATCCATCTCTTGCTCAAGTGAAAATTGAAGAAGCAAAGCAAGAATTAGTA
Organism: Cynocephalus volans; assembly: GCF_027409185.1. Taxonomy (NCBI): domain Eukaryota; kingdom Metazoa; phylum Chordata; class Mammalia; order Dermoptera; family Cynocephalidae; genus Cynocephalus; species Cynocephalus volans. Next base: position 41,481,119 of record NC_084472.1, read on the forward strand.
AGTAGTTCCCATTTTTTTCTTCAGATTTTTAAAAAATAAAATAAATGCTGACATAGCTAAACCCTCTTTATTCTTTTCTTTCTCCTCAGAGGTAAACCATAGTCCTAGAGTTGATGTGTATCATTCTCATGCATTTTTAGTACTTTGTTGATGTATGTGTGTATATATGTATATTTTCCATAAAATATACATAGTCAGGGCTGGCTGGTTGTGCAGTTGGTTGGAGTGTAGCCTTATAACCCCATGGTCACAGGTTCAATTCCCCATATGGGCCAGCCACCGAAAAAAAAATACATAGTGGTGTTTTATGTCTTTTAAAATTTTGCATAGATTTCCCTAGTAGAAAAGAGGGGTTGAGAGATATAGAATATTCTAGGCAAAAAGAATTAGCAAAGGCATACAAGCTGAAAAATGTAGACTTTTCCAAGCTGTGGCAAATGATGAGGTCCAGCAGCATAGAAGTATGCAGTGTGAGATAGGGTTGAAAAAGGTCAATGGGCTTATGGTGTAAAGGGTCTTAAATATAAAGAGGTAAAGAGTGATCTTCAAGAAAGAAAAATATATATGTGTGTGTGTGTGTGTATGTGTGTGTGTGTGTGTATATATATATATATATATATAAATATAAAAAGACGGTTGAACCTGGAGGCTGTAGGAGACCACTAAAGTTGCTGTTTCCTTGTTTTTTAAGCTCAAGAGAGTTGTGATCAAAGCTATGCTTTTTGATCAGGCCATAGCTTTAGGAAGATTATTCTGTAACCAGTGTAAAGGGCACATTGGAGGAGAAAGAAAATTGTAGAAACCAGTTGGTCTGTTTAGGCCAGATGAGAAGTAATGAGGACAGTGGCAATGAGTGTGGAAAAAAAGTGATGTGAGAGACCTTGTTGAAGTACATTGCTTTAGGAGTAAAGGTTAGAAGAATCTAGTCAAGTATCATTACACTGATTCATCTTTCTAAAGGTTTCCTACCACTTCAGATACTTACTAGAATCAATTAGGAGTCTGAAAACATTTGGGGGGATTGTGGGGGTAGAGAGAGGAGATGCAAAAGCAAGGGAATGTTTAAAAGCATACTTAATATTCATTATAGTATTTTTTTTCAATTTTGGGGTTTTCTTGTTTTTGGTTTTGGTTTTGGTTTTTTCAGGGGCAGCTGACCATTCTGGGAATCTGAACTCTTCACCTTGGTGTTATAACACCACATGGTAACCAACTGAGCTAACCAGCCAGCCCTAAAGTTCCTGTTTTAATGTTTTTCTTTTTTGCTTCCCTTATTTTAAATAACATTAGAAAGTAGAGTACTTTATTTATGGTATTTATCGTGTTTCTTTCTTCCTTTAGGATACCATTGAAGCTGAACTTACAAAGAAAGTGGACATGATGGAACTGTGACCAAAGCCAAATAAACATGTTTTTCCTAACAAAGTAAATTGAATAGAACTTTAAAGAATTTTCTTCCTCTTGGCATTCCTTAATAACATAATTTCTGTTTTTCTTAGGTGATATAATAACGTCATTATTGATAAATAATGGTTTCTGGTTATTATTGCATTTTTGTGACCAAATACATAGTTTTTGTATTAAAAAACATTCCTCTTGTTGGTTTTCTGTATAGCTGGTGGTTAAGAATTCTTAAATAGCTCTACTGTATTAGTTGAACATTATGACAGTTGTCATGCATGTGCTTATTGGGTCAGCTAAAGTGAAAAGGAAAGTTTCTGCAACTCCAGTTATGTTTTCCCACACTCTTCCTTCTCCAGGGCTTTGCTGTTGTTCTTTCTGATCAGCTCACCTGCCTACCTCCAAATGTTAATATATGCAGGAATTTAGTTTATGAAAAAGCTGACCTTTTAAATCAACAGTAGAAAGATCAATAATTCAGCCCATGAGGCCGATCCCGTGGGCACTCGGGAGAGTGTGGCGCTGGGAACGCAGCAGCGCTCCCGCCGCGGGTTCGGATCCTATATAGGGATGGCCGGTGCGCTCACTGGCTGAGCGCGGTGCGGCCGGTCACAAAAAAGACAAAAAAAAAAAAAAAAAAAAAAAAAAGACTAAAAGTCTTAGTCATAATAAAATACTTAAAAAAATAAAAATAAAAAAAAAAAATAATTCAACCCATGGTGCAAGATCCATACTTTACACTTTATGTCAGGATAATTCCAAGGGATCAACGATTTAAATATAAAAAATTTAAAACTAGGAGCTGGCCAGTTAGCTCAGTTGGTTAGACCATGGCACTGACAACACCAAAGTCCAGGGTTTGATTCCTGTACCAATTACTTGCCAAAAAAAAATTTTTTTTTTAAATGTACTAAAAGAAATCAGAAGTTAGTTTTAATGCTTTGATTTTTAAGAAATCCTAGAGTCAGCAACATATGAACAAAGCTCAGCCTCTATAAATGAAATGATTAAAATATTTGACTATTTTGAAATATGAAAAATTCTTGCATGGCAAAATCTGTCATAAGTAAAATCAAAGGACACGACAAATGTAGTACAGAGAGGAAGCAAGAGAGATTTTTCTGTGCACTTTTTTCTACTATTTATTTATTTATTTATTATTTATTTGTTTATTTTGGCAGCTGGCCTGTACTGGAATCTGAGCCCTTGACCTTGGTATTGAAACACCACACTCTAACCAACTGAGCTAAAAAACAACCAGTTTTTTAAAGATTATGTAAATGACATTATAATTTTCCCTCCTATTCTCCTTCCCTTACTCGCAGCAAAAATATATTTTATTTTGGACACTATTCATATCCTTTAGCCATTCATGCATTAGTTTCTTCTCTTTTTCTTAACAATTTATAGAAGCTCCTATGTATTAGCTAAATTAATCTTAAGTGATGTGAGTAGAAAATGTTTTTCCAAGTTTGTTATTTGACTTAATTGCAGTGCTTTTTGTAAGGCAAGTTAGTAGATTGATTGTGGAAATGGCTACAATAATTCCTCCCATTCCTGTGCACTCATCCTTTTCTAATGTGACTTTGACACTTCTGTCATGAGAGGCAGAGTCTGTATCTCTTGTATCTGGCATAGTCCTATGATTTATTTTGTACATCTTGTATCTGGCTTGGCCCTATGACTTATTTTGGCCAATGAGACAATAGTAAATATGACAAAAGCAAAGTAATAAAACCTGCTTGTGTATTAGAGCCTGCACTCTCTTACTACTCTGGAATTCTGAGACTACCATGTAAAGAAGCCTGGACAAGTCTATTGGGAGATTAGAAACTACATGGAACAAAGACAAGTAATTCCAGCTGAGCTCTGCGCCCAATCCCCGAGACCAAATAGGCTGGCAACTGCCAGATGTGCGAATGAGGCCTTCTTTGACTGTGTAGTCCCAAGTGAACCACCAGCAGACTGCAGAGATCAACCAGGCTGGTCCAAGCCAGAAGCTCAACTGATTTGGAATGTTAATTACATTTTTGAAATCCTTATATGAGGGAACTTCAAGAAGTTCAGGAAAAATGGGATAAAAAGTTAAAAATAAGGGCCGGCCCATGGCTCACTTAGGAGAGTGTGGTGCTGATAACACCAAAGCCGTGGGTTCAGATCCCATATAGGGATGGCTGATTAGCTCATTGGGTGAGCGTGGTGCTGACAACACCAAGTCAAGGGTTAAGATCCCCTTACCGGCAATCTTTAAAAAAAAAAAAGTTAAAAATAAGAAATATAATCTTTATTTCTCAGCATAAGTTTCATGAAGTTCAAAACACCTGTAAGCAATAAAACCAGCCATTTAGTCCATCCCTAGAGAATTGAGGGTTCTGGGAATTTGACCATGTTAATGCCATCTTTTTTACACTATTAACTGAAGAAAACTAAGTGCCCTTTAAATGTTTTTTAAGATTAGGAAACAAGAAGTAGTCAGAAAGAGCCCAATCAGGACTGTAAGTTGGATGCCTAATGATTTCCCATTGAAACTATCTTCAAATTGCCCTTGTCTCATGAGAGGAATGAACAGAAGCACTGTCGTGGTAGACGAGGACTCTCTGGTGACTAGCTTTCTGGCTAACTTTCTCAAAACACTCTCATATCGCTGGCCCTCCAGAAAGTCAACAAGCAAAATACTTTGAACATCCCAAAAACTTGCCATGACCTTTGCTCTTGACCAGTCTGCTTTTGCTTTGACTGGACCACTTCCACCTGCCTCTTGGTAGCCATGGCTTTGATTGTGCTTTGTCTTCAGGATCATACTGGTAAAGCCATGTTTCATCTCCTGTTAAAATTCTTTGAAGAAATGCTTCAGGATCTTGATCCCACTTGTTTAAAATTTCCATTGAAAGCTCTGCTGTTTGTCTGCAGCTGATCTGGGTGCAACAGTTTTGGCACCCATGAAGAAGAAAATTTGCTTAACTGTAATTTTTCAGTCAGAATTGTGTAAGCTGAACCAATTGAGATGTCTGTGGTGTTGGCTGTTGTTTCTGCTGTTAATGGTTGGCCCTCTTCAATTACGGCACCAACAATATTAATTTTGTCCTCATAAATTGATGCAGATGGTCTGCGGCTGCCAGTTTCATGTTCAGCATCATCTCATCTCTACTTAAAATGAATTATCCATCTGATTTCTTTGGGGCATTGTCCCCATAAACTTTTTGTCGGGCATCAATGATTTCACCATTCTTCCATCTAAGCTTCACTATAAATTTGATGTTTGTTCTTACTTCAGTTTTAGCAGAATTTATGTTGATCTAATAGGTGTTCTTTTCAAACTGATGTCTTATCCTTTTAGTGTCTCAAACTAGATCTTGTTCAGACATGTTATAACAAGTTAGCACAAGTTTGTTTTGGTGCAAAATTTTTTTGAAATCCATTTTTTTTTAATAATATGCATTTTCTTTTCTTTTATTTTTATTTTTATTTTTTTGTCGTTTTTTCATGACCGGCACTCAGCCAGTGAGTGCACCAGTCATTCTTATATAGGATCCGAACCCGCCGCGGGAGCGTTGCTGCACTCCCAGCGCAGCACTCTACCAAGTGCGCCACGGGCTCGGCCCAATAATATGCATTTTCTATGAACTTTTTGAAGATGCTTCATACAGCAGCTCCTGACTGGTGCGTGAATGAATAACTGGGAGAATGTGTTTGTATGCTACAAAATGTCTTCTGCCCCACTTCCACTCTCCAGCTCTCATGAGGAAATCTTCCTTGTAACCTACCCTAACTGGAAACATACTAGAAAGGGAAATCCGTAGACAATAGTTCACTCTACCCAAGTTAACATATCACAAAGCCATCTCACACAGATTCAAGGAATCAAACAAACTCTAAGCAGAATATGTACAAAACATAAAGAAGTGCATAAACACAAAGATCACAGAAGCAGAGGAAAAAATATTTTTAGAGTATATAGCTTAACTTACAGTGAATTCTGAACAGTGACAATGGAAGCAAAAAGTTAGGGGAGTGATATCTTTAATGGGTTAAGAGGAAAAACTGTCACCCCAGAATCTATATCAAGGAAAAGTACCATTCAAGAATGCAAGTGAAATAAAGACATTAGACAAACAAACATGGGACACTTCATTAACAGCAGACCTACACTAAGGCAAATTCTTTTTAAAAATTATCAGAAGGAAATTGATTCCAGATGGAAGACATGGAGCATAATAAAGAATTAAGCGCAGAGGCCAGAGAGGGGTGGGGGAAGGAGGAAAGTGGTTGATTAATGGATTCAAAGCTATATTATGTACCCTAAGGGAATCAATGTACAGTTTATACATGTATAGAAATAACAATGTACAGTTTATACATGTAAAGAAATAACCCACAAATATGTACAAATGTTAATTTTTTTAAAAAAGGAATTCCATACAAATAGTGTGGCAAATATGTGGGTAAATATAATAAACATTGACCAATGAAACATTAACAAACTGACTAGTGAATTTTTAAAGAAATGATAAGGTTCACAAAAATATGTAAGTCAGAAGGGTAAGTGGAAATAAATTTTCCTGGAAAGAGAGTAAAACCATATATATACTTTGATAAATGTATGTTGTAGTTTTTAGTTGCATGTAATATGTATGCAATTTTAAACTCATACAGGGAGAAAATGAGATGTCAAAAATATTTAGACAAGCCAAAAGAAAGAAAGGATAGAAAAAACTTGGAACCAGCATAATTTTTAATTAAATTATATTAAAGCATTTAACTATATTAAATGTAAGAAAATGTTTTAGTTAAGAGAAGGATTGAAAGAATAGGTTTTTTAAAACCTTCAACCATATGCTGTTTATGAGAGAAATATATTAAAAGTAATGATTCAGAAAGAGTGAAAGCTAAAGGATGGAAAAAGATTCATCATGCAAATACTAACCAAAGAAAAACATATAGATATGTTAATATCAAACAAAATAGATTTTAGAGCAAAAATCATTACTGGAGATAAAGAGGTAACTTTACAATGACAAAGTGTTCAGGCTACCAGGAAGGCAAAACAATTTATATGTACCTAATAACAGATTCTAAAAATATATAAAGCAAAATTTTCTAAAGTTCAAGGAGAAATAGATGGATCTACAGTCATGGTAGACAGATTACACACTTCTCTCAGTAATCAATAGAATGGGCAAAAAAAGTGCTCGCCTCGGCAGCACATATACTAAAATTGGAACGATACAGAGAAGATTAGCATGGCCCCTGCGCAAGGATGACACGCAAATTTGTGAAGCATTCCATATTTTTTAATAAATCTCAAACTCTAGATCCTATAGAACAAGAAGCCCTTGAAATGACTGACAAGGAATTTCGAGGTATAATTCTAAGGAAACTGAATGAGATACAAGAAAACTCAGCTAGACATCATGATGAAATGAGGAAAAGTATACAGGACCTGAAAGAGGAAATGTACAAGGAAATCAATGTCCTGAAAAAAAATGTAGCAGAACTTGCTGAACTGAAGAAGTTATTCAGCAAAATAAAAAACACAACAGAGAGTTTAACCAGCAGGCTTGTCGAGGTTGAAGAGAGAACCTCTGAACTTGAAGATGGGCTGTTTGAAATAACAGAAGCAGACAAAAAGAAAGGGAAAAGAATCAAAGACATTGAAGAAAATCTGAGAGAGATATCAGACAACCTTAAGCGCTCAAATATCCGAGTCATGGGTATTCCAGAAGGGGAGGAAAACGGAGATTGCATTGAAAACATATTCAACAAAATAGTGGCAGAAAACTTCCCAGGTATAGGAAAAATCACAGATCTTCAGATCCAGGAAGCTCAATGATCTTCAAACGTATTCAACCCAAAAAGGCCTTCTCCAAGACATGTTATAGTCAAATTGGCAAAACTCAGAGACAAAGAGAGAATCTTAAAAGCTGCAAGAGAGAAGAATGGGCAGAAAAAAATTAGGAAGGAGTCAGAATATTTAAATAACATAATTAACAAACTTGATCTAATGGACATATAAAGAATCCCATACCAAAGTAAAGTAGGACACATATTTTTTTCAAGTACATGCAGAACATTTAAAAAAAATTGTCCGCATAGTGAGCAGTAAAAGAAATCTGAACCACTACAAAAGAACTGAAATTGTACATAGCATGTTCCCTCAGCACAATGCAATTTGTAAAAATAAGTAATTGAAATTTTTTCTTATGTTTGGAATTTAAGAAATTCAATTCTAAATAATCTATGAATGAAACAAATTATAAATTAGAAAATATTTAGAACTGAATAATAATGAAAATTGTATATATCAAAACTTGTGGATTTCTGCTTTGGGCTATCATGGAGTAACAGGGATCAGACTGACTATCTTGCTTTAAGCAGCCTGAAAATAAAACAAAATATAGGAAACTACAGTCTTCAGACATCGATTAAGAGAAACTCAGGATACTGATCTATGAGAGAAGAGAAAGAAACAAACTGAGCCCTAGAAATGATTGCCCTAACTTACAGTATGGAGAGAGTTTCTACTCTGTAGCTCAGGGAAGTGGAACCCAAGTAGACTGGTGGTCTTGCCTTGTTGAGAAGAGATGAGAATTTGAGGAAAACAAAGTAAAATTTGAGAGACAAAATACTGGAGAACTCAGCAGAAGGGTTCCCTCAAGTTTTTGGCTGAACTAATGATGTGCACATACAAGTGAAGAAACCACCTCAGGTCAGTGAAAGAACAGCTGGAAAGGGTAGGCTGAAAAGTCCTGGAACACACAAAGGTCTGGGACTATTTCATGTTCCCACAAGCCAAATAGAAACACTTCCTACTACACAGGACATCAAGTAGTGTCTTCAGATAGATATGTGCCTTAGTTGTGGTGCCAAGTTAGATCTAGACCCATGTTTACAAAGCATAAAAACGAGGCTTAAAGGGATCAAACTAAATAAAAACTGCATACCAAAACAAAGACCAGCAATATTTAAAGGAATACAGTAAAACCCAGCACCCACCAATGTAAAATTCAAAATGCGTGCCATCCAATCAAAAATTATTAGGCACACAAAGAAGCAAGATAATATGATCCATAACTTGGAGAAAAAGCAATCACTAGAAACAGACCCATAAATAAAAAAAGAGGGTAGAATTAACAGAAAAAGATGTGTAAACATTGATTATACATATTCTTTGTTCAAGGAAGTAGAAGAAAGCATGAAAACAATGAAGAAAGAATTGAAAGATATAACAAAGACCCAAATTAAACTTCTAGAATTGAAAAAGTACATTATCTGCAATGAAATATATGCTTGTTGAGATTAACAGCAGATTAAATACTGCAGAAAAAAGAAATCAGTGAACTTGAAGAGGTAGCAGTAGAAACTGTCTAAAATAAAACATAGAGAAAAATTATTTTAAAGAGAGATGGGACAGAAAAAATATGCAGAAATAATGGTTAAAATGTTCCAGATTTGATAAACATGATGAACTTACAGATTCAAGAAGCTAATGAACCCCATGCAGAACAAAGAAAAAGATGTCACCAAGGCCCATTAGCCCATTATAACAAATTCCTGAAAACTAGTAATAAAGAGAAAATGTTAAAGGCAGCCAAAAAAAAAAAAAAAAAAAACCACATAAAGAAGGCACATTACAGAAAAATGGAGATAATAACATCAGATATCAGAAACTGCAAGCTTGAAGACAATGGAGTGATATCTTTAAAGTACCAAAAGAAAGAAATCTGTCAGCCTAGAATTTTATACCCAGTAAAATAGCCGGCAAAAAAAAAAAAAAAAAAGTGAAAATAAAAACATTTTCAGTCAAATGAAAGCTGAGATAATTTAGTGCCTGCAGGCTGGTACCATAATTAAAGACTAAGGAAAACTATAATAGATAAAAATTTGAATGTATGCAAACGAATAAGAAACCCCTGAAATGGAAAATAAGGATAAATATAAAATACATTTTTCTCATTTTAAAAATGTCTTTAAAAAATAATTGGTTGTTTAAAGCCATAATAATAAGGTATTTTGGGATTTATAACATATATAGGATTAAAATGTAGGACTACAATAGCACAAATGATAGAGGAAGGGGAGAATGAAATGCAAGTCTCTTACAATATACCTGAATGTTATAGTATTATTTAAAGGTAGACTGTGATAAATTGAAAGTGTATTTTGTAAACCCTAGAGCAGAAGCTGGCAAACTTTTACTATAAAGGATCCCTAATAACAGAGCACCAAAGTACTTGAAGCAAAAACTGAGAGAAATGAAGAGAGATATACAATTAATTAATGATAGAGATGTCAATATCCTATTTTCAATAATGAGTAAATGGGCTGGCCAGTTAGCTCAGTTGGTTAGAGCATGGTGTTATAACACCAAGGTCAAGGGTTCTGATCCCCATACCGATCAGCCACCAAAGAAATAGTAATAATACATAAATAACAATAAGTACAACAACTAGGCAAAAATCAACAAGGAAATAGAAGACTTGGACACTATAAACCAACTAGACGTCTACAGAATACTTCATCCAACAATGATAGAATATACGTTCTGCTCAAGTGCACATAGAACATTCTCCAGGATAGAATAGCTTCTTGTCAGGCCATAAAACAAACTTCAGTAAATTTAAAAGCATAGAAATAATACAAAGTATTATTCCCTGATATGAACCAAATTGTGTTTCCCCAAAATTTATATTATTGTTGAATCCCTAAACCCAATGTGATGGTATTTGGAGATGGGGCCTTTGGGAGGTAATTAGGTTTAGGTAAGTTTATGAAGGGGGTCACTCATGATGGGATTAGTGTCCTGATAAGAAGATACACCAGAGAGCATTTTCCATCTCCTCCTCCTTCCCCATGTCATGTAAGGACACAGTGAGAAGGCACTGTTTTGCAAGTCACGAAGGGTTCTCACCAGAAACCAACTACACTGGCACCCCAGTCTTGAACTTCAAGCCTCCAGAACTGTGAGACCATGAACTTCTGTTGTTGAAGTCACTCAGTCTTTGGTATTTTGTTATGGCAGCCTAAGCAGACAAATATACTCCCCAATCACAATGAAAATCAATAACAGAAAGAAATCTGGGAAACTCACAAATACATAAACATTAAACAGCATACTTCTCAATAACTAGTGGGTAAAGAAGAAATCAAAAGGAAATTAAGAAAATACTTCGAGATTAATGAAAATGAAGAAACAACATATCAACACTTATGGGATATAGGTAAAGAAGTGCTTAGAAGTAATTTATAACTAAATTTTTATATTAATAATGAAAAAAGATTTCAAATCAATAACTTTCCACCTTAAGTCACTAGAAAAAGAAGGGCAAACAAAATCTAATGTAAGCTGAAGGATAGAAATAATACAGATTAGAGTGAAAACTAATAAAATAGAGATTATAAGAATGATAGAGAAAATCATGAAACCAAAAATAAAGTTGGTTCTTTAAAAAGATCAACAAAATGGGCAAACCTTTAGCTAGATTAACCAAGAAAAAAAAAGAGAAGACTCAAATTACTATTGTCTGAAATGAAAGAGGGAACATTTTTACCACCTTTACAGAAGTAAAAAAGGATTATAAGGAAATACTGTGAACAACTGCATAAAAAAGTTAGATAGCTTAGATGAAATGAATGAGTTCCCAGAATGGCAAACTACCAAACTGACTCAAAAACAAATAAACAATGTTTAATAGATCTATAACAAGTATAGAGTTTGAATTAGTAATTTTAAAAAATCTTCCCACAGAGAAAAGACAAGGTACAAATGACTTCACCACTAAATTCTACTAAATATTTAAAGAAGAATCAATACCAATTATTCATAAACTCTTTCAAAAAATAGAAGCAGAGAGAATACTTCCTAACTCATTCCAGGAGGCCAATATTACCCTGATACTAAAACCACACAATGACATTACAAGAAAAGAAAACTATAAACTAACATCTTTTATATGGATACAAAAATCCTCAATAAAATACTTGCAAGATAAACCCAACCCAATTATAAATAAAAAGAATTATGAACCATAACCAAGTGAGATTTATCCCAGGACATAAAGTTGGTTTAACAAAGAAAAATTAGGGACTGGCTGGATAGTTCAGTTGGTTAGAGTAGAATATTATAACACCAAGGTCTAAGGGTTCAGATCCCCATACTGGCCAGCCACCAAAAGAATTTTTAAAAAGGTTAATTTGTGTAATATAGGATATCATTAAAATTTAAATCAAAAATTACATGGTCACCTTAGTAAACACAGAAAAAGCATTTGACAAAATCCAACACCTTTGCCTGATAAAAACACTCAGCAAACTAGAAATGAATAAAATTACTTCAACTTGATAAAGAGCATTTGTGAAAAATCCACAGCTAACATCACATTCAAAGACTGAATGCTTTCCCCCTAAGATCAGTAATAAGCCAAAGATGTCTTCTCTCACCACTTCCATTTAACACTGTACTAGAGGTTTGGGCCTGAGTAATTTGGCAAGAAAAAGAAATAAAAACCATCCTGATTAGAAAGGATGAAATAAAGCTATCTTTATTTGCAGATGATGACATTATCTTGTATATAGACACTCATAAGGAGTTTGCTAAAAAAAGTATTAGAACTAATAAATGAGCTCAGCAAGGTTGCAAGACACAAGATCAACACACAAGAATCAATTATATTTCTATATTCTTGAAATCCTATAATAAAATTAAGAAAATTTAATTTACAATAGCATCAAAAAAATAAAATAGTCTCTTAGTCTGTTTAGTTTTGCGATAATGGAATACCTGAGGCTGGGTAATTTACAAAGATTTATTTGGCTCATGATTCTGGGGCTGGAAAATCTAAGATTGGGCAGCTGCATCGGTGATGGCCTCATGCTGTTCCAACTTATGGTAGAAAACAGAAGGGGAGTGGACATGTACAGAAAGGTCACAGGCCCTTAGAGAAAGTAAAAGAAACCAAGGAAACTAGACTCTTTTTACCAACCTGTTTTCAGTTCCCATGAGTGTGAAAACTTATTCATTTCTGTGGGAGAGGATTAATCTATTCATGAGGGATCCACCTGCATGACCCAAACACCTCCACTAAACCCCAACTCCCAACACTGCCACATTGGAGATCAGATTTTAACATGACTTTTGGTGGGAACAAACCACATCCAAACTGTAGCACTTAGGAATAAATTTAGCAAAAGAAGTAGGAAACTTATAGTCTGAAAAGTATAAAACATTATTTGTATTAGTCTACTTCTGTTGCTTATAACAGAGTGCCTGAAACTAGGTAATGTATAAAGAAAATGAAATTTATTTCTTACACTTCAGAGGCTGGAAAGTCCAAAGTCTAGAGGGCCCATCTGGTGAGGGCCTTCTTCTTAGTGGGAACTTTACAGAGAGTACCATGACAACCAAGGTGTCACATGGTGAGAATGGGCTGAGCAAGAGAGAGGTAAGCTTCTCAGTCACTCTCCTTATAAAGCCATCATAACCACACCTATGACCATCCATTAAATTATCAATGGATTGATCCATTTACAAGGGTACAGTACTTACAATCTAATCACCTCTTAAAGGCCCCACCTTTCAATTACCATAATAGGATTTCCCACCCTGTTAACACAATCTCCTGTTACAATGGAGATAAAGTTTCCAATTCATGAATTTTGGGAGGATACATTTAATCCATAGCATTACTCAAAAAATTAAAGAAGATCTAAATAATTGGGAAAACATTGCACGTTAATGGATCAAAAGACTTAATATTATTGACAATACTCCCCAGATTGATCTAGAGATTCAATGCAATTCCTATGAGAATCCCAGCTGACTTTGTAGAAGTCAACAAGGTGATTCTAGAATCCATATTGAATTGCAAAGAACCCAGAATAGACAAAACAATCCTGAAAGGGAAGAACAAAGTAAGAGGACTCAGGTATTTTGATTTCAAAACTTACTACAAGGTGATGGTAATCAACACAGTATGGTACTGGCACAAGGACAGACATATAGATCAATGGAATAGAATTGAGAGAGTCCAAAATAAACCCAAACATTTATGATCAACTTGTTTTTGATAAGGATGACAAGACCATCCAATGGGGAAAGAATTGTCTTTAACAAATGATGCTGGGACAACTGGATATCCATATGCATGAGAGGAAAGTTGGACCCTTAAATCTCACCATATACAAAAACTAATTCAAAGTGGATTGAAAACCTAAAGGTAAGAGTTAAAACTATAAAACTTTTAGAAGAAAAGAGAGGGGGAAATCTCTATGACCTTACATTTGGCAAAAGATTCTTTGCCAAATAATATGACACCAGAAATACAAGCAACAAAAGAAAAAATAGATAAATTGGACTTCATGAAAATTAAAAACTTTTGCACTACAAAGGACACCATCAAGAAAGTGAATAAACAACTCATGAAATGGGAGAAAATATTTGCAAATCATATATCTGGTAAGGAACTTATATTCAAAACCTGTAAGAACTCTTACAACTCAATAATAAGAGAAAAATAACCCAATTAAAGATGGGCAAGGAGTTTGAATATGCATTTCTCCAATAACGATATACAAATGACCAGTAAGTGCATGAAAAGATGCTGGACATCATCAGTTATGAGGAACATAAATATCAAAAGCACATTTAGATACTATCTTACATTCACTAGGATTGCTAGAGTAAAAAGACAGATAATAACAAGCGTTGACAAGGATTTGGACAATTCAAAACTCTCATACAGTACTAGTAGGAATGTAAAATGGTTCAGTCACCTTGGAAAACAGTTTGGCAGAGTCTAAAACAATTAAACATAGAGTTACTATACGATCCAGCAATTCCACTCCTAGATATACTCCTAGGTATTCACTCCTAGAGAAATGAAGACATATGTCCACACAAAACTTTTTCATGAATGTTTGTAGCAGCATTATTCAAAATACCCAAATTGTGGAAACAACCCAAATATTCATCAACTAAGAAATGAATTAATAAAGTGTGGTATATCTGTACAGTGGAGTATTATTCAGCCATAAAAAGAAGTGAAATATTGATACTTTCTATAACATGGATGAACGTTGAAATCAAAGAAGCCACTCGAAAAAGACCATGTATTGTAAGAGCTATGGTTTGAACATGCCCTCCAAAACTCATGTTGAAACTTAATCCCCAGTGTGGCAGTATTGACAGGTGGGGCCTTTAAGATGTCATCGGATCATGAGGGCTCTGCCATCATGAATGGATTAATCCACCCATGGATTAATGGATTAATGGGTTAATTGGTTATCGGGGGAATGGAACTAGTTGTTTTAAAAGAAGAGGAAGAGAGACCTGAACTCACAAGTTAGCATGCTCAGTCCTCTTGCCATGTGATACCCTGTGCCACAATGGAACTCTGGAGAGAGTCCCCACCAGGAATAAATCTCTCACCAGATACCAAGCCATGCCTTTTGACTTCCCAGCTTCCAGAATTGTAAGAAATAAATTTTTTTCTTTATAAATTACCTAGTTTCAGGTATTCTGTTATAAGTGACAGTTAATGGACTAAGACAAAAGGACTCCGTTCTTATGAAATGTCTAGAAATGCATAGACATACAAAGCAAATTGATGGTCATGTAGGGTTGGGGGTGTGATAGATAGCGGGTGACAGACAAAAGTATGAAATTCCTTTTGAGGTGATGGTTGCACATGTCTGTAAATATACTAAAAACCATTGTACACTTTAAATGGGTGAGTTGTATGGTATGGAAATTATATCTTAATAAAGCCATTGAAGAGAAGGTATGCAGATTTAAAAAGAAGTAGACACAGGGAAGATGAGGTGATACAGGGAGAAGACAGCATCTACAAGCCAAGGAGACAGGTCTCAAAGAAATTACCGCTGCCAACACCTTGATCTCAGACACCTAGCCTCCAAAATTGTAAAAAAAAAAAAGAAAAAAGTGTGTCGTTAAGAAAAAAATAAAGAAGTACGACTGTCTTTATTCAAAGATGAAGTTAGTGAAGCAAAACTGCATCTCAGGAAGTTAGTAAAAGAAGAGTAAAATAATCCCAAAGAAATTAGCAGAAAGAAATGACTAGGAAGTTTGTAATGTCTAAATTTTGAAATGTACAGTGTCTTTGCCCGTTTTGTGTTGATTTGACAAAATACCACAGACTGGGTTATTTACAAAGAAAAGTTCATTTCTCATGGTTCTAGAGGCTTGGAAGTCCAATATCAAGGTGCCATCATCTGTCAAAGGCCTTGGTGTTGTGTCATCTCATGGCAGAAGGTGGAAGAGCAAGCAAGGGCAAGAGCAGGAGACAGGGATGGACTCACTCTTATAATATCCCACTCTCAGGCTGGCCAGTTTGCTCAGTTGGTTAGACGAGATTGGGTGCATTTTGAAAGGAAGAGTCGACACCAGTTGACAATCCACCAGAGAGAGCCCGTTTATTAGGCAGCACACACACATATATATAGGGCTTTAAGGGAAGGCTGATTGGTTTAAAATATGATCTCTACTTAGCATACCGCATGGGGTTTGGGGGGAGCTGATTGGTGTGTAATTCGCGCCTGCGGGAAGGAGAATACAGAAGAGAAGGGCAACCAGCGCCATGATGGGGTGTGGCCGAGAAGGACTTATGTGATCAGGGTGTGATCCCTTGGGGCATTTGGGTCCCTACATTCCTCCCTTTTTCTTGTTTTAGGAAAGGGGACGTTGAAGTCATCGAGCTACTTCCTGCTGAACTGGGGCGTTGTGGGGGGGGCAAAGGGAGGAAGGTACATAAATACCCATTATGAAACCCCAAAGGAGGGTGGAGAAACAAGTAATTTCAAAAGGGGAAAAGTCCATAAACGTTCCGTGAAGCCACAAGTCGAATATGCACCGGTTCCATTGTTCGTAGTTGGAGACTGGAGGGAGCATCCAGGCCTCGGTGGCGAGGGCGTGTAGGAATGCGTTTCCTCTGTAAGGTGGTGTCTCTTCAGCATCGGCTGAGGCACTCACGAGATGAGGCGGGGGGTTCATCGGTACCTAGAAGCTGGTAGTTTCTAAGCAAAAGCTGGTTAAAGGCCTGATTAGAGATTTTTCCCACTTGGGTTTGAAGAAACCTAATGATACAGGGCAAGAAAAGGCAGGTTATGAGGATAATGATTAGAGGTCCCAAAATGGGCCAAATCCAAGTTACGACTGGGCTTAAGATAAAGGAGGAAAAGGGGTTAGAACTGGATGTGGTTCGTAGGCTGGAAGCCAAGTCGGTGAGTTTGATGATGTTTGTTTCTACTAGACCAGATTCATTGATATAATAACAGCATTCTTCCCTAAGGAAGATGCAAGTACCTCCTTTTTCTGCAGTGAGGTGGTCTAGTGCTCTGCGGTTTTGGAGGGTGACCTGAGCTAAAGAGGTGATCTGTCTCTGTAGAGAGGAAAGAGATTCAGCAGTGGAAGTCAGAGCCCCTTCAAGTTTAGCATTGATGTCTTTGACCGCCCATAAACTGTGCCCTAAGGCTCCTCCCGACAGGCCAGCTCCAACCGCTGATGTTGTTAAGGAAATACCGACCATGATTGGGAGGAAGGCGGCCCTTTTTTGTCTTGAGGGTGGGTGAAGAAGATAGAACAGTTCTGAATTGGAGTACAGAGTGAGTTGAGGGTCAATGGTGACAAGAAGGCATGGGACAGTAAGATTAGGCAGGATGGAGGTAGAGAGGGTTCCATTGCACCAGAAGAAAGTGCCTGGTGGGGTGTAGGTGTGGGTATGAATGGTTGTGTTAAGATTACAATAAAATGGGGGAGAAGTTAGGGAGGAAGAGCTCCCGATGAGACAGTGACGGGGCAACAGAGTGTTGTTGTCTTTGTCGTTGGGCTCCCAGAGAGGGACGCCCGGAAGGTTAAGGTGTTCTGGTGGTGGGGAGGAGGTAGCATTGAGAGGAAGGGAAGCATTTAAGGGGACGGCCGCCAGGAGCAGTCGCATGAGAGAGGCGCAAAGAAAACAATTTTCGGGAGAGAGAGCCGGCGAGGTGTGGTTGAGAAAGATGAGTGTTTCAGAAGTGATTTGTTGCCAGGTGTAAATGGGTGACCCTGGGGAACTAGCAGAAAAGGAAGAGGATTGTTCTAGGGCAGAGGAAAGTTGTTCTTCCTGATGTGAGATGTCCGTGGAGACATGAGGTATTGGATTGTGGACAGGAACGTATTTGCAGGAAAGATCTAGATTTCCGCATGGATGAGAGGCATAGCCGTTGCAATAGAAGAAGGCAATGATCCTGGTAGCCCATCTGGAGTCCCAGGGATCGGAAATTGTTAGGGAGTATTGCCTGCTGTTGAATGTAAACAACCTGCCGCCCACCCCAATGAGTGGGTCATGGATCTTGCAGGACCAATACGGACAGCCTCCGTAAGTGTCCGGCCACCATTTACAGTGGGCGGCGGTTTGGTCATAGAGAAAACATAGGTAGGGATGGGTGGCTTGTTTGATTAACTTGGACATAGCGAGAGGGATGTTTACAGGTTGAGAGCAACCGGAGGTGGGGCAATCTGTGGTCCCAGCTAGAGAGCCGCTGATCCGGGTTTGTTTTTCAGTGTAGGTCTCAAATGCCTCAAATTTCCATATATGGGAAGAGGCCTGAAAGCTCCCTGGGTGAAGTGAAAAGAACAGGGGAAGGCCAAGGAGAAGGTTCATGTCTCCGGAATTAGGGGTAGGACTGAGGTCCGGGATAGGCGGAGTTTGAAAGGGTCGGTAGGATGAGGGATACACTTAAAAGAATGGTGTGTTAAGTTCTTCTGCAGTTTGTTACTGGAGTTCTCGGTGGCCGAGGGCGGATCCTGAGTGTAAGCCTTCAGCCTAGAAATATGAATCCATGGAGTAACATGATTACCTGGCAGGGCAAGTTTAGCAGTGGTCGGAGTGCAAAGGATGACAGGACATGGGCCTTCCCACTTAGGGGTTAGGGGGGTTTTGGGTTCCGGGGAAGTGTAGAATACTAATTGGCCTGGGCTGAGTGAAAGGTTATTTTTGGAAAGTGATGGATCTGGAAGTAGCCAGTCCTGGTGCTTCCATAATTCGGTGCGAAGGTGGGAGAGCAAAGGTAAAGCCATGGCGGGTGGTATGGGTCCTTCAGTTGCTGTGATCCCTGGGGGTAGGAGGGGCCTACCATACATAACTTCAAAAGGGGAAAGATTGGAGGGCCTCTTTGGGAGAGCTCTGGCCTTGAGTAGAGCGAGAGGTAGAAGACGGACCCAATCAAGGTGTAATTCCAGAGATAATTTAGTTAGTATGTCTTTTAAGGTTCTGTTGGTTCTTTCTACCTTTCCAGATGCCTGAGGTCGGTAAGGGCAATGTAAGTGCCAGGGGAGAGAGAGTGACTGGGAGAGTTTCTGTATTACCTGGGCGGTAAATTCAGGTCCATTGTCAGATTGAATGGAAGTGGGCATCCCAAATCGTGGGATGATTTGGGGAAGGAGAGTCTGGGCTACGGTGGAGGCCTTTTTATTGGATGATGGGAATGCCTCTACCCATCCTGAAAAGGTATCAACAAACACCAAGAGGTATTTGAGGCGCCGGACAGAGGGCATGTGTGTAAAATCGACTTGCCAGTCGGCCGCGGGTGTGAGACCTCTGGCCTGGTGGGAGGGGTATGGCCCAGGTTTGAGAGGGGTGTTAGGATTGGTACGCTGGCAGATTGTGCATGAGGAGATTTTTCATAAGAGGGCTTTGTCAGATGGGGTGATTGAGAAGAAGGCTTGTAAAAACTGGGATAAAGCTTGGGGGCTAGAGTGAAACAGGTCATGGAGCAAGCGAAAGAGAGAGGACTTATCATCATTAGGCGGTTGAGGCTGAGAGGGTGTCTGTGAACCTTGGGAGCCGTATGGAAGAATGGGAAGTTGGTTTTGTGTCTGTGGGTGCCGTGCCGCAGTGCATGCGGCGAGGTCAGCCTTACAATTCCCGCGAGTGATTGGGGAATCGTCCCTCTGGTGGGATCTGCAATGAATGACTCCTAATTTACAAGGTAAATGGGATGCCTTGATTAATGTGGAGATTAAAGCTGAGTTGGTGATTGTGTTACCCTTGGTGTTAATTTTTTGTGTGTGTGTGTGTCGTTTTCGTGACCGGCACTCAGCCAGTGAGTGCACCGGTCATTCCTATATAGGATCCGAACCCGCGGCGGGAGCGTCGCCGCGCTCCCAGCGCCGCACGCTACCGTGTGCGCCTCGGGTTCGGCTACCCTTGGTGTTAAGCAGACCGCGTTCTTTCCATATGGCGGTATGAGAGAGAAGTATATGAAAGACATATTTGGAACCATGCGAGATCAGCGTGAGACAGGGGCCCCTCAGTGATGGAAGAGCGGTAAGGTATGAAATTCTGAAGGCTTTCTACACAGCTGTGCAAAGGCGTGTTGGGGGAATCTGGTATAGGCAGTAGAGTAGCCGGGTTTGGGGGGGGCAGGTATTGAAGGATAGGGCAGGATTTTCCAGAAACTAGGATAGGAGGGTTAGAATTCTGGAAGGTGGGAGGGAGTGGAGAGCCTTATAGGTAAGGAGGTCTTTAAGGTGATGTGGTGAGAGAATGGTAAGAGGTGCCCCAAATGTTAATTTGGATGCCACCTTATGCAGCAACTGCCCCACTGCTAGGGCTCTTAGACAGGGTGCCCAGCCTTGTACAGTGGGGTCTAACTGTTTTGATAGGTATGATACAGGGGCAAAGGAGGGGCCATATTCTGTCCTAGGACGCCTAGAGCTTGTCCCACATTTTCATGAACATAGAGGAAAAAGGGTTTACTAGCAAATAGAAATTGGGGATCCATGCTCTGAAATATCTGGCTAGACCCAGGAAAGATAGGATTTCTGTTTTGGTTTGGGGGATGGGCAGGTCAGTAAGAAGCTGTTTCCTGTCCAGTGTGATTTCCTTCTTTCCCGGGGAGAGGAGAAAACCAAGGTAGGTTACAGACGGTAAGGAGATTTGGGCTTTGGCGGGGGACACTCGATATCCCTTACCCGCTAGGAAGTTAAGCAAATGGGCAGTGTCATGGGATTGTTCCCATGAAGGACTGCATAGAAGGAGATCGTCCACATATTGTAATAAGGTGGACTCTGGATGGTTTAAGTGAAAAGATTTGAGGTCCTGTGCTAGGGTCTGCCCGAAAATATGAGGGCTATCCCGAAATCCCTGTGGCAGGACCGTCCAAGTGAGTTGTTCGGAGTGGCGGGAATGGGGGTCGGTCCATGTGAAGGCCAAAAAGTCCTGAGTGCCAGTTTCCAGGGGTATGGAAAAGAAGGCATCCTTTAAGTCCAAAACCAAGAAATGAGTAGAGGTCGCTGGGACCTTGGAAAGAAGAGTGTATGGATTTGATACAAGGGGATGAATGGGAATGACAGCGACATTAACAAGACGGAGATCTTGGATGAGACGAAAGGCACCATTAGGTTTTTTTTACAGCGAGTATGGGAGTTATTGAAAGGGGAGCGAGTGGAACGGAGATACCCCTTTTTTAATAGGTCCTGAATGATGGGACTTAACCCAAGGAGGGCTGCTGTGGTTAATGGATACTGAGCCTGGCAAATATATTTGGAGGGGTCTTTTAGTTTTATGTGTACAGGGGAACACTGGGCCAGAGCGGGGCTGGCAGTGTCCCAAACTGTGGGGTTAACAGGGTGCGTTAGCATGGGTAAGGACTTTTTTGGAGGGGTGGGATCAGTAGGATCTTGGGCTTGAACTAGCGCTAGGAGGAAGGAAATGGGGGAAGAGGAAGAGGACAGGGGCAAAGTAATGGAGACTTGAAGCCGTGATAGAATGTCCCGACCCAACAAGGGGACGGGGCATTGTGGCATGACTAGAAAGGAATGGGAGAAAACGGATTGAGTGCCTTGAAGGCAGCAGGTTAAAAGAGGGGTTTTTGGGGGAAAGATTTGTTTATCTCCTACCCCGACTATAGGAGAGCTGCTGGAGGTGGTGGGGCCTTTATATTCCCTTAAGACCGAAAAGGTGGCTCCAGTGTCCAGGAGGAAAGATATTGGGTGGCCGTCCACAACCATAGATACCCTGGGCTCCTGCTTTGTTATAGAGATGGTGGGGAAGGGCCCAAGGCTCCGTCAGTCCTCCTCAGCGGGCCCACCATAGGTGGTGTCCACGGTTCGGGGGACTGTGGGGCAGTTGGTCCCTCACCCCGTTGGGCAAGGGGGCAATGAGATCCCCAATGTCCCTTCTTTTTGCATTTTGGACAAGGAGTGGTGGGTGGCCTGGGGGTGGGGCAAGCCCTTGCCCAATGCCCTTCCTTTCCACATTTAAAGCAGGCTCCAGGTGGAGGCTTAGAGGTGGAGGCTGTGGGAGGGCGCCCAGGGGGTTTGATAAGCTGGGCCAACATCTGGAAGTTGGCGTGGTCGGCCTTTTGTTTTCGACGTTCCTTTTCCTCCTCTCGATTATGAAAGACTTTGAAGGCCACTGACAGGATTTCGGTCTGAGGGGTTGCAGGACCCTGCTCTAATTTTTTAAGTTCAGTTTTAATGTCGGGGTAGGATTGGGCCAGGAAATAGGTCACAAGGACATGCCGGCCATCTTCTGAGTTGGGGTCTAAGTTAGTGTATTGTTGAAAGGCCTGAGTTAATCTATTGAGGATCTCCGAGGGAGTTTCCTCCTTTTTTTGGACAATTTCTTGAATTTTTTTGGAAATTGACAACCTTGCGAGCCGATTTTTTGAGGCCAATTATTAAGCAAGAGGCAAAACAGTCTTGAGCCTGGATTCCCTGGGCTGTGTTATAATCCCAATTAGGTTCCTGTTCTGGGACTGCTTGGGGGCCTGGCGGGTGGTTCGGATTGGTACGATGGGTGTCAGTGGCATGGGTTTGGGCTGTTTCCCAGACCCTGCAGCGTTCCTCGGGGAGGAGGGTATTGGCTAGGAGCATGAAGATGTCATGATGTGTGAGGCTGTAGGCCTGCAGGATCCATTGGAATTCTTTAATGTAGGTGGTAGGATTGGTAGAGAAAGAACATAGTCTTTTTTCTAATTCTGTAAGGTCAGCTAGGGAAATGGGAACATGGACCCTAACTACTCCTTCAGCCCCAGCTACCTCACATAGTGGGGCGATTATTAAAGGGGTGGGGGGAGGTCCTCGGGAACGGGTGAAAGGGGGGCTTAGTGGGTCAAGAGTAGGTGAGGGTAAAGAAGGGGGAGTGGATGGCGCTGGAGGTGCAGAAGGTGATGCGGATGACGGGGGAAGAGGAGCGGACGCTAGAGGCACTGGGGGAGGATGAGGTCGGTAGGGTGGGGGTTCATCAGCAGGGTCGAAGGTGGAAGGATCGAGGGGTGACTGTGAAGAGGGTTTACAGGGTAAAAGGGTTTGAGAGGGAGCACAGGAGGAGCAGAGGGCGGGGTTCTGAGCCAAGAGGCGAAAAGCCTCGATGTATGGGATCTCCTTCCATTTTTTTAGGCGCTGGCAGTAGTTAAAGAGGTCGTGTAGAATGTTAGGATCTAATGTGCCCTCAGGGGGCCATGTGTTTTGATTATCTAAAGGATAATAAGGCCAATCTTGTGTGCAGAATTTGGTAAGGAGTTTGGGCTTAATATCTGGCCTGAGGGAAAGATTGGTGAGGTTTTTCAGAAGGCATTGAAGTGGAGAGTCCTCTAGGGAGGAGGAGGAAGCGCCCATTCTGGTCTCTTAATGGGAATTTTAGACAGAAATTCGACAGAGATTAGTGATAAGACAGATCTTTCGGCCGGTTGGGAAAAGCGGGATCCTAGAGGGCGACCCAAGTAGGTCACGTTCGTCCCGGCAGGTTCAGGTACGAACCAGGAGGAGGGAAGGGAGGTGTGGGTCGTCACCCAGACCTTCACTTCTCTAGGGCAAAAGCCCGGTGCCTGAAGGAAACCTAGCGCTAGGAATTTCTGGTCGGGTCCCGGACCCAGGAAGTGGAGAGAGACGGAAATCGGACAGAGATTAGAAGAGAGTGGTGGACAAGAGGGTGAAAGAGAGAAGGAGAGAACAGAATGGGGCTTTTAACCTCCAAAAATGAAAGTAAAAGTTTACCGGGGCTTTGGAACCTGTTATAGTTTGGGAATTTATGGTGGTCGTGAAGACCGTGGTGGGGTGGGTATGGGCGTTAGGGGCTACCGGACGATCTAGACTCCCTGTAGTAGCCTGAAAAGGGCTGGTGCCCTTTAGAAAAGGGGGCTTACCTAATGATGAGCGGTGGTGAGTGGAAGAAGCCAGCGCCGAAAACAATGGACGAGGGTGGACGTCAGTGGTGAGCGGTGGAAGGGAGGCCTGACGGGATGGAGTTCCCGAGGGGCGACTTGGAAAGTGTTGCCACTGTGATTCGAAGAGTGTTACAGCTCGAGAGAAGCTCCGTCCCGGGTTTCGGCACCAAATGAAAGGAAGAGTCGACACCAGTTGACGATCCACCTGAGAGAGCTCGTTTATTAGGCAGCACACACACATATATATAGGGCTTTAAGGGAAGGCTGATTGGTTTAAAATACAATCCCTACTTAACATACCGCATGGGGTTTGGGGGGAGCTGATTGGTGTGTAATTCGCGCCGGTGGGAAGGAGAGTACGGAAGAGAAGGGCAACCAGCGCCATGATGGGGTGTGGCCGAGAAGGGCTTATGTGATCGGGGTGTGATCCCTTGGGGCATTTGGGTCCCTACACATTTACTGTGGCATGGCCATAGACAGCTCAGCTAGTTAGACAAGATTGGGTACCTTCAGGGTGGTATGGCCATAGACAGCTCATCTGGTTAGAGCCAGCCTTATAACCCCAAGGTCACAGATTCAGATCCCCATACCAGCCAGCCACCAAAAAAAAAAAAAAAAAGCCACTCTCACCATGGGAAACCCATGCCTGAGATAATGACATTGATCCATTCATGAGGGAAGAGCTCTCATGACCTAATCACCACTTAACAGTTATACCCCTTAATACCATCACAATGGCAATTAAATTTCAATGTGAGTTTTAGAAGGGACATTCAAACCATAACATATAAATATGTCATCATTTATAATATTCTCCTGTCTCTAGAATCTAAAGTGAATCCTCTTTGCTTATTTGTTTCATTTGGGGTTATAAAAAAAATTTTTTTTTTAAAAGACTGGTCTATGAAGCCAGGAAACCTGAGTTCAGAAAGCAAAGAGAAAAAGTGAAATATATCATGGAGCAGTCAAGAAGGGTGTGGAGTGTGGGCAAGCCAACATTCAAGGCAGCCCAGAATTAAATCTTTTTGCTATAATTCCATTTCTAGGGCCCTAACCTGCATATATCCTGGAAACATCAAATATAACCAAAAGTCTGAGGGAGATGGTGGCATGAGAGGGAGTCTCCGTTTTTGTCTCCACTTCTGATCCCTAGATTGCATGTCTGACTGTACAGAACCATCACTTTACTCCTAAATACCTTTTCATTTATCTTCTAAGAACAGATACTCTTAGATAATCACAGTAAAATGATCAAAATCAGGAAATTTAATGCTGATGAAATATTATTACCTAATATATAATCCATACTGAAATTTCTTCAAAAATCTGCTGTATAACACTTGTTTTTCCAATCTAGGATCATACACCATGTGTAGTTGTGTCTGTCTTAAGCCAGTTCTGTGTACCTGGTTTTGACCATTTTGTTTTTACTGCTTCATTAGACCCCTATGTCTAGTCTATGGAAACTTTATCCCCAAATTCAGTTGTCTGAGCTAGTCAGAGTGGTGCAACCTGAGTACTACTGCATATTGAAGTCCAAGACCTGAAAAGTCACCATCCTTTGCCCCAACGTTCTGCCCTGTGAGAGAGGCAGTACTGTCAATAGATTTGCCTTTGCCAGTACTACATTAAGAACTTGTGATGTAGACAAGGGCTTGAGTCTACTAGCAGAATAGGATTAACTGTGACAGCCTCTGCTCTTTGGGAAGTATGTGGAGTTAGATACTGGGTAAGAAGTACAGCATGAATGAAAAGATGTTCCTTGTGCAAATGTGTCTGAAGCCATTTTAGGAGTGGACTGAGGATTGTGCTTGGATGTCCTTGGAGCCCGTTTGGTTGCCAGGGGAACTTTTCCTTGTGGGTTGTCACAGGAGCACGTGACAGATGGTTCACCCTGGGCTGGCTGTGACCCTGTGCTTGGATTGCTGATGTTGTGGGCTGTATAAGGCACCACCCAAAGAAGTCAATCTGCCGGCTTTATTTAGTCCTATGATGCACGGACGTCCCTCCGATCTTAGAACGTCGTCCTC
Source organism: Cynocephalus volans (assembly GCF_027409185.1). NCBI lineage: Eukaryota > Metazoa > Chordata > Mammalia > Dermoptera > Cynocephalidae > Cynocephalus > Cynocephalus volans. Next base: position 41,506,711 of record NC_084472.1, read on the forward strand.
TCACATTGTGCAGGTGTATATTTTTTGGCTCATCTTGCAGTACTCAGCTCTCACATTTCCAGTTTTCTTTCAATTCTGCAGCAGCAGTTGTGGGCTGACAGCCTGCCTCCACAGTGTTGGGAGAGAGAATTGCTCTCTCTGCCCCTTCAGGGTCCAGATTTTCTGCAGTATGTTCACACGCTAAGCATGAAACCTTATGCTACCTAGTAACGTGACCTTAACGATTTCATGTAAACTCTTGGTGTAAGACAGATGTCTTGGCTGCTCCATCCACCTCACAGCTCAGTCACCCACTCACTTATTTCTTAAAGAGTGTATTAAACACTATGTGTTAGGTAGTGGAGTGACAAAGATAAATAAGAATTTCCCCTCAATCTCAGAGAGGCAGTTTATAAATTCACAGAATGGCAGACTGGAAGGGACTATCCAGCCCAAATTTTAGTCTTATAGGCAAGAAAAATAAGGTCCAAACAAGTAAAATGACTACTCAAATATAATACTCTCTTAGGATTCCAACCCAGATTGCTTATTTCCCAGCTCAAAGATCTGTCCTCCACATTAGTTGCTTTTGGCTAAACTGTAATAAGTCTCAATCTTATTAGTTAGCTTTTAACTTCTTTGGAAGACTAGAGTGGGGATGCCCAAGCTCCTCAAATGTAAAAAGCCAAACCAAAACAAAACAAAAAAAAAAACACTCCTTTAAAAAAATAACAAAAAACTCCAAACTACTCTTAACCACAAAAATATCAGCTTATTATAAACTATTCCAACAATTTAAAAGTACATAAAATTTATCTCAGCTCTTTCCTACTCCATCCCTAATTCTACTCCCTAAGAGTAACTATCATTAGAATGTATCTGTCTAGACCTTTATTTATGCAAATGCAAAATGTACACACATTTTTGTATCTTTATATTCTTTTTTAAGAGAAAAATGACTAGATTCTATATTTTTATATTCTTTTTAACATTTTATAGTATTTCAACATATAGATTTTTTATGAGTTTTAGATGGTCTCCAACTCAAAATACTTTTTGAATGTCAAAAATTACTAGACACCTTCCCTAACCAATTATGGTGGTAAAATTAGTATTCAATTATTGAGAAAATATTCAATAACAAAAAGCAAATATGAATTGAGGAATTAATACCATTTTTATATCAATTTGAATTTATTGATTAGAACAGCATCTACAGATATTTGAAAAATAGTTGTCATACAGGTATGAGTCATGATATATATTTAGCCTACAGGTTTTCCTGTGTGTGTATGTAGATTCTGGATACTTCTTGATAACTTTGTTATCCCTGCCCCAACCTAGGTTTCTTTGTTTGGAACCAATGTTCTATTGCTGCCAAAGATCATGAGCACAAGTTTATAATACCTAATGCTCTCTAGTGGCCAACAGGTTCCTCTGGGTCATCGTATCAGTTTTGAATTGCATTTAGCTACATATCACATAAAACACAAAAATGTGACTTCAACAAAAGAGATGTTTATTTCTCTTTTACCTACAATCCCAGAAGCAGGCAGTCCAGAGTGGAGATGGGGGCTTCTGTAGTCATCAGGGACTCAGGTTCTTCCTTTGTGCTCCCCTATGTTGTAGCACTATTTTCTATCCTCAAGATCGCTTCATAGTTGTATGATGGTTGCTGCAGCACCAGCTTTTATGTCCACATCACATTGGACAACCCTAGGTGCAAGGAGGGCTAGAAAATATAGTATTTTACAGGGTACAATGTTGCACAGAATAAACTTGGGGTTTGGTTAGTTAAGGAAGAATGAGAGGAAGGATTAATAAGTGGGTAACTAGTAGTTTTTACCACAGTCGAAATCCTTTTATATTCTAGTTCTGGGTTGAATTTTCTCTTTTCACTCCTTCTGTTCTTTGTGGAAGTAAAATTTCCTTTCCTTTTACTCAGTTTTGGTACTTCTCTTTCTGCTACTTTTTATTCTAACAAAGCTCAGTTTTTCTTTTTCTTCCAATTTGAGATGTCAGATTTCCTTCTCTTTGTAATTTGTGTGTGTGTGTGTATGCGTGTGTGTGTTTTACTTCGTCATGTAAATAGATTTGTATTTCCAGAGTAACTCTTTTTAACATTTGCTTCATCTTCTAGAATGTCTCTTCTCATCTACAGGTTCACAAATAGATATTCTTAAGTAACTTTTCTCTCTTTTTTTTTTTTTGAAGCAGAATATATATAGCAAAACCATAAACATATATCTTGATGAATTTTCACAAAGGAACATACCCATGTAAGCATCACCCAAGTTAGGATACAAACAGAATATCACCAGGAGACCACCTTTCTTATGACCCTCCCAGTCATTTCTGTCCCCAAAGTAATGAAAACCCTAACTTCTATTACATTCATTAATTTAGACTGTTTTAGAATTTTTTTAAATGAAATCATACAGCATGTACTCTTTTGTGTCTAGCTGCTTTCACCCACATTATATATTTGACACTTGTCTACAATGTTGCATGTTGCAGAAGCTTGTTTATTTATTTATTTATTTATTTATTTTTTGCCTTAGAGCAGTGATTCTTGGGGAGATGGAAGAAGGGGTTTGATTAATCCCCCCGGGGAGACTTTTAGCAATGTCTGGAGATATTTTTGGTTGGTTGTTACAACTAAGGGAGTGCTACTGACATCTAGTGGGTAGAGGCCAGGAGTGCTGCTAAATATCCTGCAGTGCACAGGTCAGCCCCTCACAACAAAGAATTATCTGGCACAAATAGCAATAGTGTCCTACTTTAGAATACTCTACCTCACTCTTTTATTTATCCATTCCACTCCAATGGACATTTATGCTGCTTCTGTTTGGTGTTCTTATGAACACAGTTGCTATGTACATTCTCACACATGTCATTTGATACATATATGTACATGCTTTATATAAAGTATATATCTAGGACTAAAATTGCTGGTGTGCTCAACTTTAGAAAATTTTACCAAAACATTTTCCAAAATGATGCTATTAATTTATACTTTCACCAGCTGTGTGAGAGTTCCAGTTTCTCCACATCCTTATAAATCCTCGATATTGCCATTAAAGTTTTTTAAAAAACCATTTTGTAGATGTTAGTAATACCACATTGTAGTTTTAATGTGAAGTTTCTGTATGATTAATGACATTGAGAACATTTTCACATATTTGTTGACTATTTGGATACCTTATTTTGTGAATTGCCTATTTAGTCTTCTGCCCATTTTTCTGTTTGGCTGTTTGCCTTCTTATTGATTTGTAGGAGTTCTTTATCTATTCTGGATATGAGATCTTTATCAGCTATAAATATTACAAATACCTTCTTTCATTCTGTGTCTTGCTTTTTTTACCCTTTTAATACATCTTTTGATGAACAGATTTAATGTTAATATCCAATTTATCAATCCTTTCCTTTATGGTTAGTGCTTTTTGCCTTCATTTTTAAAGCTAGTTTCTTTGAGATTATAATTACAGATTGGCAGTCATTTTCTTTTAGCACTTTACATAATTCAAATGTTTTTCTACTTCCATCATATATTAAGTTTTCTATTGCTGTATGACAATATTACCACAAACTTAGCATCTTAAGACAAAATACATTTATTATCTCATAGTTTCTATGAGTCAGCTGTCTGGTCATGACTTGGATGGGTCCTCTTCAAGCTGCACTTAGGGTGTTGGCAAGGACTGGGCTTTCATTTGGGGATTGACTGGAAAAGGATCTACTTCCAACCTCCTTGAGTTTGGTGGGAGAATTTAATTCCTTGAGGTTGTAGGACTGAGGACTTCAGTTTCTTGCTACCTATCAGCTGAGGCAGCCCTTAGCACTTAGTTGCCACCCACAGTTCCTTGCCAAGTGAGATTCCCCAACATGGCCATTGTTTCTCAAAGTCAGCAAGGGAGGTGAGACTCCAGTAAGATGGGTGCTATGATCCTATGAAACATAACCATGTAGTCTTGTAATCCATGTAAGCACATACATGTAATCATGTGCATCTCATCACCTTTGCCTTATTCTACTGGTTAAAAGCATGTCACAGGTCCTGCCCACACTCAAGGGGAAGTATCACATGAGGGCATGTGTTCAGGAGGAAAAGATCATTGGGGCTGCCCCAGAAGTCTGTCTACTACACAGCATTTCTTTCTTTCTTTTTTTTTTTTAAAGATGACCAGTAAGGGGATCTTAACCCTTGACTTGGTGTTGTCAGCACCACGCTCTCCCAGTGAGCTAACCAGCCATCCCTATATAGGGATATGAACCCGCGGCCTTGGTGTTATCGGCACCACACTCTCCCAAGTGAGCCACAGGCCGGCCCCTACTACACAGCATTTCTGCTGAGAAGTCATCCACCTGTCTTAACATTGTTCATTGGAAAGTAATGTGTGTTTTTTCTATGGCTGCTTTTAAGATAGTCTTTTCATCTTTGGTTTTCAGCAATCCCATGATGTGAAAGATGTGTTTTTCTTTGTACTTCTCTTCATTGGGGTTAATAGAACTTCTTGTGTTAATAGCTTGACATATTCCATCTGTTTGGGAAAATTCTGCCATTATCTCTTTAGCATTGCTTCTTTTGCTTCTCTCTCCTCCTTTTCATACCTCCAATTACCACATGTTAGACCTTCTCACCGTCTCCTGCACAACTCTTACACTCTCTGTACCCTTCATCTTTTTTCTCTCCATTTTTTCCCATCTTTTTTCCCTTCCTCTGTCTGGATATTTTTATTGACCTATCTTCTAGATTACTAACCTTGTTCTGGTTAGTCTGATCTTTTTCTCAGAAGGTACTCTCGTGTTATGATTAAGAGCTATAGAACTCTCAGCACATAATAACTTCATCCAAACCTCTGCACTAAGAGATGACCAAACTAGCATGGCTTCTAGTAGCATAAGGCCATGTCCCTAGGATGACCCAGGCCCCCCATTGAAATGCTTACTTGAGAAAGCTCAGTGCTGCTAGGAGAACTTACCATTTGTTCTAGCTAACACCTGATAATAGGCCCTGACCTCTCTTTCTTAGAGCATTTACTATAAAGGGCTTACAATTGTGAAACCTTCCTTTGTCCTTTTGAGGTATATATGTATCTCCTACAACTCAGAAGTGACTTTCTCAAGAGCAAGAGCCATTCCTTTGAAATGTAATCATCAGGAAAGATAGGGCCTCTGTCTTGCAGTGTCTGTGGGAGAGTAGAATTCATTCAATAATTACCAGCTAGCAGACACAGGTGGCCTCATCCCATTTATACTGACCAACCCTTTGTAATTTTTCACTTCTCTGACTCTACTGAGCCCGGCTTGTCTCCTCTCTCATTCTCCCTTTAAAATGCCCAGTCATCTCTGCACAAATCAGAATGGAGCTTGGCTCTTTTCCCTGCTGTCAGTGGTTCTGAATAAAATCTGTTTTCACTGCTTTAAATAATTTCTGGCTGTGTTTATCTTCAACAAGTAATACCAGTATGGTAATGGTGGTAACAATAAATGTTTAAGTCATTATTGCTGTGTAACAGACTACCCTCAAACTAGCATAAAACAATCATGGATTCTGTGGATGAGAAACTTGGACAGAGTACAGTGGACATGGCTTATCTTTGCTCCTTACCGTCTAGGGCTTCAAGTTGAGAAGATTTAAAAGCTCAGGATGTTTTAACAGCTGAGGGATAGAATCATGTGGGGGTGTGTTCACTCATATGTGGCAGTTTTTGCTGACTATTGGCTGGAATCTCAGCTGGCTGTCGGCCTCTGGCTAAACACTTATACAGGACCTCCCTGAGTGGTCTTTCCATGATGGCTGGCTTGGACTTTTTCCCAACATAGGGGCTGGCTTTTAAGAGTGAACATAACAATAGAGCAAGACAGAAGTGTATGGCATTTTTATGACCTAACCCTGGAAGTCACAAAGCATTACTTCCACCATATGGTATCAATCAAGGCAGCCACAGAAGTCCACCCAGAGTCAAGGAAAGGGGACACAGCCTCCTCACCCAATGAGTGGATTGTCAGGATAATATTGTAAGAAGAGCAGGTGGCCACCTTTGGACAACACAGTCTGCCAAAGGGAACAACCTCTGCTCCTGAGCTGAGTGGAAATTCTTCTATTAAAAGGGTTTTGCCTTTAAGTGTGGGTTCAGATTTATTTATTTATCATGTCAAAGAAGTCCATCTATTCTAATTTTGGGAGGGATTTTAAAAAAGAAAGAATACATCCATACCAGCCAGCTGCCAAAAAAAAAAAAAAAGGCAGGGGGACAGAACAGAAAAGTAAAAGAAAAGGAAGAATACATGGTGGATTTTTTCAAATGTCTTTTTAGCATCTATGAAGCGTCTATAAAGAGGAAGCCAAATAAGGTAAAAAATGAATGAGGCTGTGATTGCTCCCTTTGAGGGAGCTGTTCATTCATTCACTCAATAAACATTTTTGAACACTTGTGTGCCAGGTACTCTGCTAGGCACGAGGTTAAAATACTGAACTAAACAGAAGTGATTCCCTGCTCTCATAAAGTTACAGCTGAAATAATCCAGATCCAATTAAATGCCTGAAGTCTGGTTTTTATGCCTGCAAACACAGAGAGAAGTGTTGCTACCCACTCTCTCACCCCTGATCCCAAACAAATTCAGTAACCTAACCCAACCAGCATCTCTTTCATTCCTAGGTTAGTGAATCACTTGTCTGGATCATGTTTGAAAGGCATGGGGCATTGACGTATATAATATTAGCCACAAGAGGGCAGTCATATGTTTAGAGTATTTTCAAAGGATCAGAAAAAGGACAAACCCAGTTCTTGAAAGACTATCTCTGGGGTTCAGACAAATCGCACGGTGAGACTCACTTCAACAGGGACACAAGCCCAGCTCCCAAACTGCTGTCCTGCTTCAGGCCTGGGCATTGCACCAATTTATCCTGAGGCTCTGGTCCCTTCAGTGGAGAATGACGCAGTGAAGCCTCATAAGGGCCATGAGAAAATAGATTAGGGTCTTTTAAACCAAATACTTCAGAGGAAGTTAACTGCACAGAAACCCTAGAGGGAGGGGCCCAGGGCACCTGCAGATCTGCCACCTTTCAAATACTCACTGAAGAGAGTCACTTATTGAGCAATATCTATTCTACTCAACAACTTGCTCTGTAGTCAAGCTGGAGAGAAATAGACTTGCTCTGGCTACTAAGAGAAGACTAGTTTGCACAACATTATGAGAAAGCAGTAAGGACAGCCATGAGCCAAGCAGTGTCCGGTTAGAATGCCCCTTCTCTCCATTAGAGAGGAAGCATGCTGAGAGGTGCCCAAGACTCCAGCTGATCTAGACACCATGCACACTTGCTGCTTGGGGTCTTGCCAGCTTAGAAGTGATTCCAGGAGCCCTTCTCCTTCCTCTCACTAACCTGGTATATAGGATCTATCTCCAGTCTTTTTTTTTTTTTTTTTTTAGTTTGTCAAAAGTATTTTATCAAAGTCCCACATTCCCTCCCCAATCTGGGTCTTGAGCAGATCTGGGAAAACATAAGCAAGAGAGACTTTTAGGCTCTACCCAGCCTCCTCCCACCCTCACATTCATACATGGAGAAGCTGATTGAACAGGAAGAAGGAAAGAGGAGTAGATGTAGGGAGAAAAATGATTAATATCTCAAAAATCTTATTCTTCCCACAGGGCCGTGAGAATACACACCTTTAGCCCAATTCTGACATATGGTAAGAACTCAATGAGTGTTAGTTATTATAGGTTCACAATCCCTTACTAGAATTTCCAAAGCCCCCAAAGCTCTAAAAGGCCAAAAGTTTTTCATAACTCATTTGGCAAAACCTGATCGGACCTATACTAATGTGTCAGCGAAACCTCACCTGAACCATTGTTTTGATTTGAATACTAAGTATTATCCCATACTCCACTGGGGATGTTAAAGGTTTATGGCATAAACCCCTGATTATCTTTCTAAAATCTGGAACATTCTGAATTCTGAAACCTAACTGGCCCTAGGGATCTGCTTCTATATGAAATCTGGGTTCTATATCTTATCTCTGCTATTACCTAGCTCTGTGATCTTAGATGTGGTAAACAGGTCCTAGGGTGGCCCTACACTTCATGTCTACTGCTATTTATGCCCTGTATAATAATCCTCTCCCTTTAAGTGTGGGTGAGACCTGTGGTTTTCTTCTAACAGAATATGGCAGAGGTGAAGAGATTTTGAAGATGTAATTAAGGTCTCAAATCAGTTGATTTTTGTATAATCAAAAGAGAGATTATCCTAGATGGGCCTGACTTAATCAGACAAAAACATTTAAAAGAGGAACTGGACCCTCCCTGAGGCCAGAGACTTCCTCCGTTGTTGGCTTTGAAGAAGTTGCCGTGCTGTGAGAGCACCTACAGAGAGGGCCACTTGTCAAGGAGCTGCGGGCAGCCTGTAGTTGCAAGAGAATCTGGCTGGCCACCAGCAAGAAAACAGGGACCTCAGTCCTACTGCAGGAAGATAAAAACTGCCCATGGTCTGAGAGAGCCTGAGACCTTTTCCCACTTGAGCCTCTGATGAAACCACAGCCCCAGCTGACACCTTAGTTTCAGCCTTGAAACCCTGCAGCAGAGGAGCCATCTAAGCCAAGCTCAGACTACTGACGCACAGAAACAAAGCTGATAAATATGTTGTTTTAATCTGCTAGATGGTAGCAATTTGTTATGCAGCATAGAAATCTAGTACATTAGGGACTTCTCATAATCTCCCTGGGCTCCTTTTGCTCATCTGTAAATTAGTGAGGTGATTGGACATGCCTAGGAGCCTTTCAGGCTCTAACTTTTGGAGACTCTATGTTTGAGGCAGATGCTGAGTACTTTCATGTTGGGGAAGGGGAGAATGTCCCTCTAGCGTGTGAGCAGATGGGGAGAGGGGCTGCCAAGGAGGTGTGCTGTTGAGTTGGCTGGTGCACAGGCAGAGAAAAATGCAGACAGCTGAGAACTCACCCTGAGTCCCTGATGATCCATCTGCCAGGCTGGACGCTGACCACAGCTGGCACTGCTCCTGGCTGCAGAGGCGATTAGCTTTCAAGTGCAGGAAAAACAAGCATCCTCTTTTCCCTGCTTTGTAAAGGAAGCTCTACCATGCTGGGCATCTGCCCCCATATCTGTTAATTTAGGAGAGGGTGAAGGGTCCACTGTCAACAATCTTCATCTCAAGACACCTAAAGCTCTTGGGCTTGTGACCTCTAGGACTAACCTGGGGAACTCACAGGAAGCTGAGTCAGGGAGGGCATCAGGTTTCCTGATAGTTCTTGGCGAACTTGTGAAGTAGGTAAGGCTGTGCTTCTGTGTGCTCCCACCCTGCCAATGTGCCAAGTCTCCCTGTTTCCCACATGCTCTGTCACCTGTTCCAGGGCCCCAGACGACCAACACACCCCTGAGATGGAGCATTGATCCTCTGCCTTCCCTCCCCCAAATACTCCTTCACACACAGCTGACACTGTCATCTGACTGGCTAAAGGGATTGTCCCTTATTAAATTCCTTGGGGGATGATCTCATTAAACCTTGTAATGGGTCACTTCTATTTCAGGGAGAATAAATTTGCTGCAGTCTATGGGCAGCTAGTTAAGTGCAACCTGAGGAAGGGATTGGGAGCAGGAGTAGGCATGGGTGAGGAGGCAGAGGAAGCCTGAAATTTCGGAGAGTATCTGGACGAGTGAGGAGCTAGGAGCTGGTCGGAAGAAGGGGGCTGGGGGTACACTGGAGGAAAGCCAATAAGGAGGAAGACAAAGGTCACGGAGGAGGGGGGCATGGAGACAAAACCAAGTGTCCACTGCAGCCTGATCTGCTGAGATAGCCTCCTAGCTGCCTCCCAGGCCTCTGTGCTCAGCTCTGCCTGGACACATGAGTGCAAACCAGCATGAAGTGATAAGGGCCTGGGCCAGGATGGGGCAACAGAGATGGAAAAGAAGGAGATATGAGAGAACTTGGAAACAAATTTGATATAGGGATGAAGGAGAAGAAAGAGCCCAAGATGACCTTTAAAAATCCCTGGAGAATGGGGAGAGGTGCCAGAGTACAAGCCCAGCAGAGGCCTCAAATCAGTGCCAAGCTCACCGCACTATTGTTTGCAGAATCCCTTTTCACTCATTTCTGAAAAAACATTTCCTGTCTCCAGGCTTCCAGCTCTTCAACCATTCATTTATTCATGCGAGCAGACATTCAGCTCACAGGAATTGAGAAGGACGGTGGATCAGACCCTGTGCTGAACACTGGCAATGCAAATATGAACAAACTGGCCGGCCTGTGAGCTCAGTTAGTCAGAGCATGGTGCTGATAACACCAAGGTCCAGGGTTCCATCCCTGTGCCAAAAATATAAATATGCTTCTTAGGCCAAGGAACATGAGTCAATTCAGAGCAGTTAGTTTATCTCAGTCTTTTACTTCAATTCCCTGTTATCAGATAGTTGTGCTGATTTTCAGGATAGCTGCTGCAGAGAAGAGAATACAGAGACAGAGGAAAATTTCATTTTGGAGACCTTAAAGTCAAATGAACTTGTGACTTTTGGTAGTGCGGGGAGACAAGTGACTTCTAACTATTTGTGTGGCTGTTGACTGGTCTCTGAACCCTCTGGGCCTGGATTTTATCATCTGCAAAAGGAGGGAGTAGGCTTAGGTGATTTCTGAAAACTCCTAGATCTTTCTATGCTCTTGTTTTATTGAGGTGGAAGCTTTGAATAGTTTGACTGTTATACAAATGTGAGGTAAGCCTTTATTTCAGAAAGGAATAACAATGAGGGTACACGCAGAGCAGGTGTGGGTTGTGACACGAAACCTCCATTCTCTACTCCTCATGTTTCCCAGTGGAAGGGGCTTCATTTGGAACCACATTCCTGGAGTCTCTCTGGCCTGTCTCTCTTGGGAAGAGGAAGAATGACTTAGCTGGAAAGTTTCAGGGAAGGAACTGAGCATGCTCAGCCAAGCCTTGCCTGCCTGCAGAGAGGATATATCCTGGGCTGCTCATCAGGCAACGAACCTGCTTTTTGTGGGCAGGGCTGAGGTTGCGCCATACTCCCTGCCACTAAGTGAATGTCTGTCTACACCAGCAATGACATATTAGGAAGCCTATGGGGACTGTGCATTTGCACCACATCCTCCAATCCAGCTTTTATCTGCCATGAAGTTGCCATTCATTCATTCATTCATTTATTTATGAAGTTGCCATTTAAATGTTCACCTGAGCTGTCCAGTTAGCTCAGTTGGTTGGAGTGTGGTGTTATAACACCAAGGTTAAGGGTTTGGATCCCCATACTGATCAGTCGCCAAAAAAAAAAAAAAGAAAGAAAGAAATGTTCACCTGTTTCTTGTATCTTATTTCCCAACAGTTTCCAAACTTGAGGAGAGGAAGAGAGAGGCTTATTTATTATATACACCCCAATCCCAGCAAAAAGAAGGGAAAAACCCATCGCAGTCCATGTTATGAATAAGTCTTCCTAGGGGATTTCGCTTTTTTCCTAAACTCCTCTCTCACCAGTGCCCTCACCATTCCCAAATGAGTATCTACCTCCAGGCACACTGATTCCCAGAACGGCCTGGCTCTTTTATTCCACTGTGACATCTTTCTAGAATGTGTTCCCTCTTCTCTATGCGACAAAATTCTCTTCATTCTTGGAGCCTTGGTTCAGAGGCCTCCTCCCAGGTAAGTCCTCCCCAAAGAGGCCCAGGCTGAGTTTGCAGCTTCCTTGTCTCAGTTCCTGGAACTCTGGTGCATATTTCTATTACATTGTCATATAGTCCTGTTGTTAGGTGACCTCATGTCTGTCTTCCCCACTAGAGCAGACTGGGTTGAGCGCTGCATCTGGAAGGACTTCCTCTGGTCACTTCTGTGTCACTGGCACCTGGCATGGTGGTTGGCTCCAAAGCAGGTGCCCATAAAGTGCTGGCTAAATGAATGAGTGGCAGGATAATATTTTGACTTATCAATCTGTATGTTTCTCATAGTATTCCTTCCTACCACTTCTATTTCATGTAGACTGTGAGGCTGGTAATTCCTCGCATCAGGGTTTTGGGCTTGGTACAAAGCAGAAGGAAACTGAAGCAGTGACTCTTCCTACTTTGGAAAAATTGAAACTGGGTTTCATGTTTGTTTCTTGGGTTGAGGAAGAGGAGAGGTGGGGAGATGACCTTTGAGAGAGAAACGATCCTGAGGGTCTGGAGGGGAGAGAGGTGTGGGTACCCTCACTGCTGCACAGCCATCCACGATAGAAGTGGCTAGTTCACCTTCAGGGACTGGGAGGCCTTTGGGGGATCTTATGCTTGGCAAAGATTTCTGTTCCCCACACATGGCATGAAATCAGAGGGCCCAGTGCAGCCCTAGGCTAATGTAGGAATCCTGCTGACATCGCCCATTGTCGGGCTCTTTTACCTGCCCGTAATCCTGCAGGCTGAGCCAATTGTCGAGCTAGGGCTGGGTCTGGAGCTCACAGACCCCTCAAGCCCATTCACAGACTGGGTCACAAACCCTTCACGAGCCAGGCTGGGTTCCCAGACCCTTCACACACCAGGCTGGGTCACCAGACACCTCACACGCAGGTCTATGAACTAGGTAACGGGACAAAAGGTCCTTGGAAGCTGTACGTGGGAGAACACGGCCACGCAGCACAGACGCCTGAGGCAGTAGACACCAGCCAAGTTGGCGGCACTGTGCAGGTGCACCAACTCCACCCACACACAACTTGCTTACAAAGAATGCACCAGACCATTCCCAAGCAGACCCAAGGCAAGGGGCCCTGATTAAATTATTCTATTTTCCCAACACCCACCTACTGCACACCAGTGGCAAATGAGGAATCTGCACAGATGGAAGACTAGAGCCCTTCAAACTTTCTGGATACGTGGATTCTGGGGGTGCCTGGGTCAGGGAGGAAAACAAGGCCTTGGCAGTGACTGAGATGGACTCTCCTGCCAGATGGGGGCCTTAAAGTAGAAATTAAATTGATTTATAAGAAATTTTAAAAGTTATGTTTCTTGCAGACTTGAGTTGGAGGACTAGACTATTATTCACTACAAATGAATTCTGAATCTCTCATTAATTTCCTGAAAGGTTGCTCTCCCTCCGCCTCTTCTGCAGAGAAGTTTTGCCAAGGCTTGAACTGGCCCAGAATTTACTCTATTGTTCCCTCACCTGTTGCCTGGAAGGTGGCAGTTTGGAAACTGTATGAACATTCCCAAGACTCATTGGTGACCTGTCCTCACAGCAGCCTGGGATAAGCCTGACACGGAGGGGAAATCCCTTCGGTGGATGGGTGCTGCCTGACAGAGACTAAAGACCTGGTAAATAAAACTCTCTGTCGTTCCCTCAGTGAGGACAGAGAGAGGAGGGGCTGTGCAAGGCCACGTTGTACCCCTAGGAGGCTGGAGAAGATGCTCCACATGAAAACGAGCCCAGCTGGGGTTGTGTGGGACAGAAAGGATCCCTCCAGACCTGCAGATTATGCCACCAGTCAGCACCAGGCTGACCTCCAAGGAACATGGGGTGCCCAAAGAGGACCATCAGGTCAATAGATCTCTCCAGCCTTGACTAGTCTCTGCAAACATCTCCCTCCTCTCTTCAGCCCCTCTCTTGTCCCTCGGCTCCACCTTGATGCTGCAAGAAAAGCTGCCAGGAACCATGTGGAGATGGAAGATGTAATCTCCCACTTTCTCACATGCAGCCTGCCTGGGAACACACTGTCTCTGAGGCAGACTGAGGAGAATTCACATTGTGATGGACCAGAGCAGCAGAGAGAAGAGGGAAAGGCAGAGTGGGGACCAGGCAGGGGAAATGACAGAAGGAGAGCTGTCAGCTTGGTTCCCCCCAGAAGCGGTGCGTGAGACAAGAGCTTGCACAGGTAGTTTATTTGGGGAATTATCCCAGGAACAGGAGTGAGGGGGTAGGAAGAGCGGCACAAGGAGGGACGGAGAGCCATTCCGTGGGTGTGTCATGTTATCAAGCGAGTCTCCACGGAGGCTGACTGGGGCTTGGTTCTCCTGGCTGCCCCCAAGGCAACTTGTAGAATGTACTTAAGAACTGTCCACTACAGGGGAAGAGAAGGGGACATTTATCCTCCAGCTCCTGTCCCTGCTGGTCAAGGGTCACCAGCAAGGGTATTAACTCCTTCTTTCTTCCAGGTATGTCCATGGTTGGCCATGGCCATGCAGGGTGACCAGGAAGGTGACATCAGCACACAGCTGGTTGCTATAAATGGCTGGAGTGAAAATGTGAGCCAGGAGGATGTCAGTGGGGGACACAATATGAGAGAGAAGGGTGAAAAAGAACACAAAAGCGTAGAGATGGGAAGGAAAAGAGGGGGCAGGAACAGGGAGGGAGGACAACTGAGGGGGACAAAACAAACTTGAATGGTCCCTGTTTTGGAGAGAGACACAAGCAGGGCAGAGGCAGCCCTTTGGCAGCTGGACACCCTCTATGGAGCTCCTGGTAAGCTCTTGGTGTCACAGAATTCTTCCTGCCACTAAGCTCTGGCAAGCCCACAGGCAGGGATGGTTAGCCTTGGCAGTGACCATACATCCCCACCCCCTTGTAGCCAGGGGCAATCTCTTTTGGGCCTCCCAGGAAGATAAGCTGTCACCTTGGTGTTCCTGACTCTTCCAGTTCAACAACATCAACTTAGCATTTCTGGTTGAGATCACACCTCTCCCAAGGGGCAGGTTGAAGGAACATGATGATATAAAATGATCATGACCTGTCAGAATGGAAGCAAACTTCCTGCAGTCCCTGTGGCCATGGCCCTTCAGTTGGGTTATGGTTGCTGCCACCCCTACAATCCGCATTGGTGGTGGGCTTGAGGAGATGGGCTCTTGAAGCTTCTGAAGTTTAAGTGGAAATCTTGAGAAAAGTAAGGAAAGGATTCCAGGGGGATCTTTTCAGTACCCTTTGAAAAGCTTGAAACCTTCCACATTTATATTTTAATTATACTTTCAACCCAGTTTTATCTCTTTCTACACAATAACTAGTCTTTTCCTTCTCTGAATTATTATTGAATTAATAGTAGCATGGATTTAGCTCTCAACCATCCTTTCATTCTTCTTTTCAAGTTATTCTTGTCTTCTTGGACTGTAAATTCTAAAACTTCACAGTATTTCCCAGGTTCCTGGTATACCAGGACTGGAAAACTGTTGGGGTTGGAGAGTGCTAAGAATGCACAGACCAATGTGTTAGACCGGCCTTCTTAGGCCTCCGGTTTTATGAGGATTCTGTAAAACCTGGCTCAACAAAAATGTCTCCCTCTTCCTCTGCCTCGCTGTCTGAAATTCCTACTTTGTATGTCACTCCTTGAGTGGCATCCTTCTAGAGAAGTGTTTATTTTAGTTGGACAGAAGTATTCTGTCACCTGGGAGGGGTAATACATTAGTCAGCCATTGCTAGTAAGAATTAGTTTCCGTAGTTAATTGTTGCTCAGACATGGAGACTGCAAGTCTTAGATACTGAGTCCTAAGCCAAGAAGGTTGGTTGTTGGAAGGGAGGAGGGGCAAGAAGGGCTGAAGTCCTGGGGCCTTGACGGGTGAGAGGATGCACTGGCTGGGTTAAGGAGGCTGAGCATAGTGGGGAAAGACACACCAAAGACACACTTTGATTTCATAGTTTTGCCTTAGGGAAGGCTTCCTGTAGTGAAGGTAACAGTATTCTATCCATTTTATTAACAAGATCTTAGTTCTCTGAGGTGGGGGACTGGTTCTTATGCATCTTCTATATCCCTCAATCTGACCCAAAGTGCACGGATGCGTGTTCTCTTGGATTACAAGAATGGGGCCAGCTTTGCAGCTCACCTTCCAGCTTTGCAGGCATCCTGGACTTATAGTGGGCCTGGATTTACTTACTGGGTCTTCCCTGTTATCCCAGGAAGGGATTTTGAGATGCCTCCCTGCAGAGCTGGTCTTTTGCCCTTCTTGTGACTTAAAGGACTAATGCAAGAAACCACAAGCAGAATTAAAAGGTTAGAGCAGCTCTACTAAGCATTTTAGGAACACATTTCTCCAAAAAGTGAAGTAAGTAAAAAGATACCATTACTCTGGGTCTCAGTGCCCTCTTCTGCAAAATAAGAGGATGATTTCTAGGTCTAGGCCTGGTGGTTACTCATGGTTACCAGTAAATGACAGTTACTCAAAAACTGGGGAGACCTTTGGAAGCTGCCCTGTGTCCTGTGGTCCTGGTGGCTTGCCACCTGGCTCCCAGGCTGCTCCCACCAGGTTCTGTAAGTCTCTGCTTTGTCTTTCTCCTGGGGAGCCCCATTCTGTTCCCCAAGGCCTGGTGCCTTTGCACTGACTCCTCAAGAGAGAAGACACATGAGATACTCTGTTTAATTTTAGGTTATTGTTGCTGCTGTCAGTCTCCTAAAGTACTTTAACAAATGCTTGTATTGTTCTCATGCCCAGAGCTTTTTCAAATGATCAGCACATTATAAAACACAATAATGAGTCTAATTCCCCACCCCCCAACACACACACACACACAATGACATTGCTAAGTCCCCCAGATATGTTCAGTAGTGAAATGAATTTGGGATTTGGAGGCAGCAGAGCAAGGTTTGGTCCTGACTCTCCCATTCAGTGCCAGTGACCTTGGGCAAGTCATTCATTCATTCAATAAGCATTTATTCAAAATCTCCTTGTGTTAGTCATATAATTTCTACAAAATGGTAACAATATCCATCCTAACTACCTTTCAGGATTGTTTAGAGGAGCTAATAAAATTGTACTTATGAAGGGGTTCAAGTTAAGTTCTATACAAATATACATTATCAGCATTAATAAGCAAAAAGATACAGAACAAAATTGGAGGGGTGGGGGACTAGGGCCCAAACCACTTGATATATCATTCATATGAGAGATGCACCTATTCCAGACTCTGGCTGTGTCCTGTGTGTTCCTCATGCCAGCCTTTCCTCTGGACTTTGCCCAGGAAAACTTTCTCTTCATTGCTGTCCTTGGAAGCCCTGCTCTTTCTCAAAGACCTTAGCCAAAAGCTTCTTCTCTATGAAGTCCTTCTTGCTCTCAGGAATTAATTCCTCCCTCCTACATGTCCCTATATTCCTTGGAGCTTCCTCTGCTACTGTGCTTTGTTTCTAGGTTGAGCCCTGTTATTAGATAAACAGACAGCAGCATTCCTGAGTGAGGTGACCATGTTCTCGGCCAGAAATCCTGACTCTTCCCCCCTTAGTCCATATGACCTTGGTCAGGTGAACTGTCTTCTCTGAGCCTCAGTTTCCTCTTCTGTAAAATTTACCTATTTTTACTGGTTGTTATGAGGATTACGTGCCAAGGGCCTCCAATAAGTGTCTTTCGAATAAAATAATTTGCTGGGCTCTCCTAATACACACTAGAGGAGATGGCCACTTAATAATATGTGCAAATGAGGAACGGTCGGATGGTCCCCGCCCCTTTACATTTTCACCACCCAGGATTTGGTACCTGAAATGTCAGAGGGAAAGATTAATACCTGTGGATTCCTCCTATGAAAATAAAAACTTTAGACAAATTAAATTCAGCAGAGTTTAACTGAGCAAAGAACAATTCATGAATCCGACAGCCCTCAAAACCAGTGGAGGTTCAGAAAGCTCTGTTCCCCAATGTGGGCAGGCACTATTTATGGACAGAAATAGCTTCATTGGTCACAGCTCTGCATGTGTCTTATTTGAGCATGGTCTGATGAGTTGGCCACCTGTGAATGACTGAAACTCGGCTGCTATGATTGGCTGAGACTCAGCTATGTGTTACAAAAGTATACTTCTTTTTTTTGTCTTTTTCGTGGCCGGCACTCAGCCAGTGAGTGCACCGGCCATTCCTATATAGGATCCGAACCCGCGGTGGGAGCGTCCCCGCGCTCCCAGCGCCGCACTCTCCTGACTGTGCCACGGGCTCGGCCCCAAAAGTATACTTCTAAGTTAGGCTGTCAGCTGGTTTCCCTACTAAGTTAGGTTGCAGTTTGTTAGATAAGGATTCAAAGTAGAGGCATCCTCAGGCCACATTGTTTTAATTCAACACTCCTCAGAAGAACTCCCTTAAGTTTCAATACCATTGGGAGAGCTGAGGCATTAAACCACTTCACCTTCTGGTGTCTTGGATAATAGCAGGAATCCTGATGAGAGATTTGGCCTAGGACAGGTCTTGTTGAACCTATTTAGTTCAGATCAAATATAACATATTTATTTAAAGTCAAAGTTTTAGGATCCTGTGTGTTTTTTTTCTGGACACCAATTGGGTGTCCAACAATTCAATTCAGTTCTGACACTGACTACCCAGACTTAGCACAGACCCCACAGGCTAAGGAATCAGTCCCACAAAACTTCCCCAACTTCAGACACCAGCCACAGGTGAGGTCCTCAAGCTACACACACTTTTGTCTGGCAGAATGCAAATTTGGGGGTTCCCTTGACCCCCCTCCCATTAAATTCAATAATTCACTAGGACAACTTACAGAACTTGGGAAAGCCCTTCGCTTACTAGTAAATAAACTTACCAGTTTATTATAAAAAATGCAACTCAGGAACCCAAATAGAGGAGACATATAAGGCGAGGAAGTGGTGGAGGTTAGCTTGGAGCTTCCATGCCCTCTCTGGGTGCACCACCCTCCAACCCCTTCGACATGTTCACCAACCAGAAGTTAGCTCCTTGAATCCCCTTGTTTGGGGGATTTCACTGAGGTTTCATGACATGAGCTTGATTGATTGAATCAGTGGCCTTTGGTAACAACTCAATCTCCAGCTCTTCTTTCTTTCCTGAAAGTTGGGGGTGGGGCTGAAAGTTTCAACCCTATAATCACATGGTTGGTTCCTCTGGCCACAGCCCCCATCCGGAAGCCATCTAGGGACTCTGCAAGAGACACCTCATTAGCATTAACTCCGGTATTGTCGAAAGAGGCTCCTTACGAATAACAAAAGACACTCCTATCAGGCAGGAAATTCCAAGGACTTGAGGAGCTTTGTGCCAGGAACCAGGGCAAAGATCAGATGTACATTTTTTTATTCTTCCACTGATCCCCTGATGTTCTTACTTAAATACCATAGTTTCCAGATCTGGAGAGGGGAAGGTGGAGACATTCTCCCTAAAGCTGGTGTTTCAAGGGCCTCAAAGCCCTTAGGAAATTCTTTCTACCGAAGCAGAGTATGTCTCTTGCTGCCATTCACTTGGAAGTTCCCTAGGGCTGGAGGGCCTTCCCTACAGTTTTATTTCTCTCTTCTCATTCTGCAGTCCTCAATTTTAGTGCTTTCTTCTCCCAGAGCCCCACAAGCTTCCTGGTGTGGTCAAAGTGGAGTCCACTGCTCTTCCCTCTCCAAGTCGTCGGTGGTCTTGACTATAATACTCAGTAGAGTCTAGGTGAGAGCATTGTATCCTGCTTCCCCATTAGAGCTTAAAAAATAAAGCCCAGACTCCTTACACTTGCGTTCAGTCCCTCAACTTCCCTCCCAGCCTTCTGTCTCCTCACTCCTCTGCTGTCCAGCTGCAGGCAGTCTGGCCCTTGGGTTGTTATCCTCCAAATATCCCAGGGGCTTTTCTACCTCTCCCCCACCATCCCCCACCCTCAGATCAGCTTCTCAGCACACTTGTCCCTTCAGTCATGAACCTATCTATCTGTGCCTGTGCTGGACACTAAACGGGCCAAGGCACTGTCTCTCTTCCTCCTTGTTAACCACCTTTAGGCAGGTTCCAGATCCTCCGTGAGGCATCCCTGATTGCCCTTGTCCACAGGGCCCCTTCTCTCCTCCTAGTCTCTCACTGGCTTGGCACCTGGTGCTACTTCCTCATTCTGACATCCTCGTGGGTTTCTGAATCTTAGCCCTACTTCCTCCATTCACTACACGTGTATTGAGAGTGTTTAGGTGGTGGCAGTGAGGCACGGAACAGGACAACATGGTTCTCGCCCCCACGCTCCCTACCCTCTGGTGTGTCAGATGGATGTGAAGGAAGAATGTGTACAACAGGAACACAGGAGAGTAGACGTTATGAAGGAAATGAGTAGGTGCTGTGTTGAGAAGTGGGGGTGCTACTTAGATGGGGAGTCAGAGGAGCCTCCTCTCCAGCCAGGAGGTCTCACAAGGTCAGGCACTGAGTCATACAGGGCAATTCCTTTCATTAGAAAATGAGAGACTAAAACTTACCTGTTCATAAATTTAAAACTGTCCTTTGCATTTACTTCCAGTTACAGACTTTCTATCTATATAGATGGAGATTCAGAGGATCACCTGATTGGAAAGAGGGACTTGGAGGTGGGTCTCAGAGCACTTTATCCAAGACAGAGGCACCTCAATCCTCCAGCCCAGAGAATGGAAGAAGCTGAGGGAGATGCCCCCCCAGCAACCTTTGGCCACCTCATGGCAGTACTTTCATGACATCCTTCTGCACTATTCCATTCTGGTTCCATGTGAACTTGTTGCCCTGGAAAAACAAATCCGTTGAGATAGAAATGTCACTGTATTTGACCACTGTGTGTCTATATGCCTAGCAGGTGCTGCCCTGGAGTGCTGCCATCAGAACAGCAGCCCCATTTTAGAGCAGTCTTGCTGAGCCAGGACTCGTGCTGAGAGCTTTACATATATGACTGTTCACCCTTGTGAGAGCCTGCAAGGGAGTACTGGGGGTCATCATGTCTGACGGGAGAGGACATCATGTCTGAGGTTCAGCGAAGTTACATAGCTGCTCAAATGTCACTCTGCTAGAATGAGGCAGAGCCTGGTTCGAATTCAGATCTGTCAAACTCCAGAGCCTCTCATCCTTAAAACCATCTGACCTTCAACTACTTGAAGTCCTCAGAATGCTTCCATATACCTTCCATGTGGAGATGTAATTTAATTCTGTGGAATTATGCTGTAAGGCAGAGCAAAAATGTTAACTCTAGAAACCGTGACTTGTCTGAAGTTACTAGCTACCATATTGTGGAGGTTTAGCATTTCCCCAGATGTCACTGCCTTAAAGCAGGTGCTGGGTGAACATAGCGGATGCTGGTTATGCTGGGGAGGGGTAGCCCAGCTCTTAGAAACCTGAGAAGGAAGGGAGGGGGCAGCTTAGGGCCCAGAAGTGAGGGTTCTCCCCGCTGATCCCTCCGTTTTCTTCATCTAAAGGGTGGTTCTAATAATAGCATCCATTTTACAGGACAAATGATAGAAGTAACTTGCTTGGTCAGGAGGGAAGAGACTATAGTCAGAACAGGCCAGGCACACTCTGATGCTACTGCTCAGGCCACCATGTCTAGCAGGCACCTGCTCCTGGCCCAGCTCCATTCCAGGTGGTGCATCAGGTACAAGAAATGATGCTAAAGGGTGATTCTGACAAATGTGGCTGTGGCCTCTAGGGCTATGACAGAAGGTGAGAGAAGAACCACTGATGTGAGTTAGTTGTAACACATTTGTAGTGTAGGTCAAGGGGTGGCCATGTTTGTAGGAGAGTGTATGTGAGCAGAGGAGTCTTGATGGGCAGTGAGAGGCCAGGATGGAGGGGTAGGAAGGATGGTGGTATCTGGGCTGAGCTGGTTTTATGGAGGAGATGGCATTTCAGTAGCTTGTAGAGGTGACGATTGGAAGCACCGGAGACTCTAGGGGAAACAATTCTTTTTTTTTTTTTTCCGACCGGGAAGGGGATTGTAACCCTTGGCTTGGTGTTGTCAGCATCACGCTCAGCCAGTGAGTGCACCGGCCATCCCTATATAGGATCCGAACCTGTGGCCTTGGTGCCATCAGCACCGCACTCTCCCGAGCGAGCCACGGGGCCGGCTCTAGGGGAGACAATTCTGAGGCAAAAGTAGGATCAACTGCCCAGCCCTTCCTGCTCCTACAGAAGGGGAAGAAGAAAGCAACTGTCCCATTTAATTGAATGTCCCATTTAGTTGAAATATAGCAGTAATAGGAGTATTAGTAATTAGGATATCAAACCTCCTAGCCTCCAAAAATATGCAGTCCATTCATTGTAGGGAATTGACTTGTTGGTATTAAACAGGAGGAGCCAAGATGGTACCTTAGTAGTCTGGATCTTACTTCAGGATTTCTGCAGCATTCCATGAGACTCTCAAGGAATCCTTTTAAAACTGAATGTATTAGTCCACATTCATTCACTCATTTCAAGACTGACAGCTATAACCTTAGTAATTTTCTTCTGTCTTTTTCTCCTGAAAAAGCCTGGGCTCTTGTCATTGCCCCACAACCTCTCAAATTCCTTCAGGACTAAGGTAACAGGAAATAGACGAATAAATGAATGAATGAATGAGTGCAATAATATACACAGATAAAATATTTATCTGGCACGCAGTGTCTCAGTGACTCTCCAGAAGGCAGTTGGTTGTGGTTATGAAAGTGAGCTCTGCAGTTGGACCGTCTGTGTGGGATTACAATCCTGCCATTTACTAATGTGTCCCCTCGGGAAAGTCACTCTGTGCCTGTTTTCACCTTTGAAAATGGCGGCTACTAATATCATCAAACACACAGGATTGTTATGATGAATGAATCCATTTAAATGCATAGTAGGGTGCCTGCCATGTAGTAAGCATTCAATAAAATTTGGTTACTGTTATCTTATTTCCTCTTTATTCACTTAACTCCCATACCCAGAGGCAGTTAGCAAAAATGAGTGAATTTGGGGAGCTGAAGGGCCTGGTCTAAAAGGGAGACTGATGTTAAGAGGAGTGTGCACCCAGTGCTGTGAGATTTTCAGAATCTTCTCCTGACGAGTCTCACCCGAGGTTCCAGTACAGCTCTTTGAAAGGTAAAGAAAGACCTTTTACATTTTCTCCTGAAGACCCCCCCTCCCCCCATTTTCAAAACCCTGCACTGCCTTTAGGGAGCGCGGGACCTTGGCCAGATCTTGAGCTGTGAGGTTTGTCCGCAGCATCCTCTTCCTCCTTCGGAAGCCCTCCACCCACCAGGTGGCTTTCGCCCACCTCACCTTTGTCCGAGTCCCGCATGCACCGCGTTTCCCCCACCCCCTGATCTCACGGAGGGGCCTCGAAAATTCGGAGTGCCGCTGCATCACCCTTCCCAGGGCGAGCTGCAAATCGGAGCGACCGTGGAGGGGGAAACGGGGCGTCTGAAACGCTCGTAGGGGCGGGGCGGGGGGGACTCCCTGTCGGGCCCAGTCTCACCAGCAGGTGGCGGTCTATTTGCAAGGTTCCCGTCCAGAAACTTGAACAGGATGTTGGTGCCACTGCAAGAGAAGAGCACCGTCGAGTCTCCCCGAGCCGAGCTGTTGGCATCTGCGAAAAAGTGGGGAGAGAGGGTAGCGGGCTCCCTGCTGGAGTGACTCAAGGATTCAGACACCGCGAGCTTCATTCGGGAAGGCTTCGGGAGGGGGTGAGTATGAGCAGCGTACGAAAAAGAGAGCGCCGTCCTTTTCTAAGGCACTGTCCTTGGTTTGCATCGACTGGCTTTCCCACCCTCCGGGAAAGACATTTCTGAAAGGGAGCTGTCTGAACATAAGGAGGGAGTACGGGGAAGAAGCCCGGGAAGCCGGCGCTAGCTCGCCCTGCGATCTGCAGCGGGAGGAGCGCGCGTTCCCTCTCGCCAGATGTCGCTGTCTAGCTTCCCCCGGCCTCCGGCTCCAGTCCCCAGAGGCTCCCGCCGCAGCGGCCGCTCTAGCCGACCGGCGCGGACTCTGTGGTTCCGGGCGGAAGTGAGGCGCCGAGCGGAACGGCCTCTGGTGACATTTTCTTGGGGCGGCGCGGACGAGTGAAGGGACTTGGTGGTGGAGGCTGCGGAGGCGGCGAGGTTCACTTTGGCCCTGGTGGGTCTCTGACCGCGACTCTCTGCTCGCCGCCGAGACTTGTGCCAAGAAGGAGAAGGCGGTGGTGACCTTCGTGTCCCGAGTCACCGCAGCAGGCAGAGTCCCGGCTAGGGGGTCGGTGCGTGTCCCGACGGGGCGCACGGAGTGGACGAGGAGGTACGGAGCCGCCGCGGAGCGCAGGTGAGGTGGGAAGGGGCGCGGGGATGCGGCCTGGCTGCTGGTCTAGCTGCGGGGAGCGGGCTGCGTTCCAGGGAGGGGTCAGGACAAGTCGGAGGGATGCGGGCCGCGGGTGAGGCGTCCAGGCGCTGGGGTCGTGACGCGCCCGGCTGGTGGGCACCGGGGGCTTGCGCCCAGACTTGGCAGGGGGCGCGGCCCGGGTGAAGGAGGGACGCCAGGGGGTCGAACACCTCCGACCAGTTTGCTCGCCGCCGCTGGTGACTCTTGCGTCCTGGCCCAGCCGAGTTGGAGGGTCACCGCCACCCTCTTCCCCAGGCCGCTGGGGCTGGGTCGAAGCGGATCCTTTTCCGCTGCGGCTGAGGGGGAGGCTGGAGGTGCCGCAGCCCCCGAGCGTCGCGGGGAAGAGGCTTCAAGGCTCTGGAGTTGTCTTCACGCAACTTTCCGGCTCCCAGCACTCCAGGGAAGCGGTGGCGGCAGCTCCGCCAGCTTTGCGATCCGGGGTCCGGCGCCGACATCTGTCCTTGCTGCGAAGAGCCCCCGCGGCCGCCCCGGTGCCGGGGCTGCCGTGGTCCTGGAAGGAGAAAAGGCTTGCTAAGGCTTGGACGCCGCCTGCCTGTAGGCGCTTCTTCGGTCCGCAGGCGCCTCTGGTCAATGGGAGAGATGTGTCAGTCTCCAAAGTGGACCTCTTCTAGGGAGTTTGTCAACTTATTTTTAAAAAACCAGCGAGGATGTAAACTGACGAGCCTCGGATTAAAGACTATCGCCTTCCCTTTCTCTTCGCAGAGAGTCGTCTTTTCCCTTAGCACTTCGTAATTTATTTCTTACAACATCCATTTCAGTGTATTGTGCTATTTATGCAGCATCCCCTATCGGAACTTCACGTCATTCATTCTCACTTTTAAATCATCTTCCCCCGTCACAAAGTAGATCCTTTCAGGTTGAAGGAAAGAGCGTCTGTACTGGTCCTCACAGGTCCTTTACCAGTTGAGCAGTTAGTTTATGCTTGGGGATGCGCTTTTTTCTTTCTTTCTTTCTTTCTTTTTTGACTGCACTTTTGCTTTCTGAACCCTTCCACCCAGAAGGATGAAAATCCCACTGATGATGCTTTGTCAAGGTTGGACCTCTTAATTACAAATACATCTGGCAGTTTTGCTTAGGTTATTATGGTTGTAGCATCGTTGGGCACATGCTAACAGCTTGAATCACTCCCTTTCTTCTCTTGGGATATTTTAAGGATGGAGGCTATTAACTTTCTAATGAAGTTTTGCTGATCCTGGCAATTTGGATTCCTTCAGTAGTCAGGGCATTGCCTTTTGATTTAACAAGCATTTTTAGAGGTCTGCAATTGATAGTTATTACCTGAAGTCTTGAGAAGTCACAAAGCTAACCATTCTTTTAGTAGGAAATATAAATATTTTGACTACGTAATATGCCCAATACAGTGCCTAGATGAGTGCTTTGTGCACAGTAGTTGCCCAGTAAATACAAAATTATGAGTTAAATTCGAATTCCGGAAACCAAGATGAAATTGATTGTAATGACCTGTATATGCTACTTTAAAAAGAACTTTAGTGAAATTTTATGCAATTCCATTAAATGAAAAGTAAAAATATTTCTTAGACATTTTTAAATCAGGTTGCTTTAGAATGCTTTTTTGTGCCACTGTAATCTTAAAACTTCAAACCACATCTTTTTCATAGTGTTAACATATTAAGATGTAAACTTCAAAATAGGTATATACAATCTGAAAGGCAGGGAGAAACTTCAAGGTAATTATACCTAAAGGACCAGCTAAATTAGATTTCTTAACGGTAAGTTTTTATTTCCTGGCACATTTTGTGGAAAATGAGATGGACTGGATTTTGTAGGTGGAAACTTTCCCTATTGTTAGCTTCATATTGAGTTCATGGTGTAGTTGTTACATTACTCACTAATTCAGTTTATATAACTTTACATTTCTATCTATCTATCTATCTATCTATCTACCTACCTATCTGTCTATCTGTCTATCTGTCTACCTGTCTACCTGTCTACCTGTCCGTCTGTCTGTCTGTCATCTGTGGCTGGCCAGATTACATCCAATAATATGAGAGTAACTTCATAATACTTTTTGTTTTATAGTTTTCATGATTAATTCAAGACCCAGATATTAAAGATAGATTCAGTTTAGTTCCTAATTTAATGCAATTCTGTTAGAATTGATTGCAAAGTGTATGTCCTTCAAAGGTTTCTTGCTCCTAATATTTATAGTGACACTGGTACTTTCAGTCTCATTAATATATGACTAGTAACTTCTGTCAGCCTCGGTACTTACTTGTTATTCAGTTGTTTTGGTGGGATCCCCAATCTTTGTTGTGACTTGTACATGGATAGACTTGATATGTAAGTAATTTGAATTTTTTTTTCCCTTTTCTTTAAAGCTTGGATCTGGTATATATTAGAGACCCAAACCTTATATTTGGTAACTTTGGTTAATCATCTTAGACCTTTTTCATTTTCCTGCACATAACTAGGGATATGAAAATTATGTATATTCTTGTTTACTGAATTGACAATACTTGAGAAAACCTGTAAGAGATGAAAAATGTTGTACTGTTAGTATGTGTTCTTTTGAAGCATACTGATTTCAGTGTTTTATATTATTTTAGGAACAAGTTTGAGACCAGATAAAGTTTCTTGGATAGCTGTAATTATGTAGGTTAAATGAAATACACATATAATAACCTCAGTAACAAGCCGTGAGACTATGGAAGGGGGAAGAGCTATTGAGAAAACACAGAGGATAAAATATTTTTGTCGAACCTCTTTATTCTCACAACACTAATTTATGGATTGCTTACTGTGTGCCAGCAGTGCTTTAGTTGCAAGACCTGTAGTGGTAAGTAAGACCAACAAGGTCCTGGTACTCAAGGAACTTAAACATTTAAGCCTGAAGTTTGAGATGGATTTCCAGGCCTAGGGAACAGCCTAAGCAAAGTCATGAGTATCAATGCCCATTGGTGGTTCAGTGGGGCCAGTGCCTTGAGTTTTCAGAGGGATGGATAGCGTAGTAGAGGTAGGGCCAAGTTGTAAAGATACTTTATTCTGCTAATGGGTTATGAATTTTCTTCTTTTGGGTGGATAAGCTCAGGTGGCATATGAAGGATGAGGTAGGCAATACTTTTTAAAGATTTTTTAAAAATTAATACTTAAATTCGATAAGTAGAAATTTTATTGGTTTTACTTATTTATTTTGGTTTGATTTCTTGATCATCAGATTAAAGAAATTTGGTATTTTTCTTTAGTTGTCAAATTTGTCTTGAATTTGATTATTGTCATGAAACTTTTAAAAAGTTTTTTGGCCTTTATTTTTATTTTTTGTGCAGCTCGCCAGTACAGGGATTGAACTCTGGAACTTGGTGTTATCAGAAGCCTTTATCTTTGATTGTACCTACCTTCCTTACTCTTTTAGAACTTATGATTGTACTTAAGGGAAAGAAGCAGTGTTTTCTGCTTCTGTGTGTGCAGCTTCTGTCAGCAGAAGTGGGATTGATGCTCAGTTAGTTTTCACACTCAGCCTGCAGGGCCTTGTGGTAAAAGGAAGGAGCAGGGTGAAACTAAAAAGTATGTTAGTTGTCTTATTTCTTTCTATGTTCCTGAACCGCTAGGAGAGGAAAAGTGTAGTAGCAATGGTAATAGTAAAAATGTGATTTAAAAATACTTTAAAATAGCCAGTACAACTCAGATTTGATTGATTGTCTTATTCAGGCTTTGTGGCTTTAATTTACAGTGTTTAAGTTTTGTTTCTGTTCTCTTTCATGTCTTTAGTCAAAATAAGGAACCTCATTTCTCTCTGTTCAGACTCAGTCACTTAATAGTCAATAGGTAGATAGTGAAGATTGCTAAGTTATTAACTTGGCTTTATATAATTTTAAAACTTACCTGGATGAGTGTTTCATTTAGGTAAAGACTAATGAAAAGTGGAAGTCTTATCAGCAGACTGTTTGTGTGTACTTGGGCACTTCAAAAAGTTCGTGGAAAAGTGGAATTGAAAGATAATATGAATCTTTCCATGAACTCTTGTATTGGGGGGATATTGCTTTGCCTCCCATGGATTTGTCGTTACTTTCCCCCTGGGTGACAGAGCTGCCAAAGATTACTCAAAGCCCATCTCTTCTGAGCAGTGAGAAGCCCCCGAAAAGGGGTTAACCTCCCAGAACCCTCAGGATAGAGGCATTTCTTCCATCTGGGAAATTAACCACGAATTGGGGTTCTCTTCCCACATTTATTCTCCAGACCAGGAAGTTACAGGAAGGGAACGTAGGTGGGGGTTTTTGCTAAGTACAGTTTAACAAGTTTAATGATAGAAGCTGGTAACATGCAAATTAAGTTGATCCACTAACAAAAGCTTGATTTTAGCATACATTCTCTTCTTATAGTAATTTCCCAGTATGTTTACATATCAATCGGTAACCTGTCTGTCTTTGAGCCAGCAACCTTGCTGTGTTACAATTCTTTATCTTACGACAGAGACTATATAGCCTGGGGAAAATTTCCTGTTTTTTGTAAGGTCAATATTTGAAACTGCAAGGCTTTGGAAAACCAGGCCCTGTGAAGTACATTTGCTTTATGCATACTCTACAGGGGGAGGGGGAGTGGCTGGCCAGTATGGGATCTGAACTTGTGACCTTGGTGTTACCAGCACCATGCTCTCCAAGTGAGCTAACTAAACAGACCTCCATGAAGTACCCTCGTATGTGGGGGGATATTCACACCTAGTTAAATTAAAAACTTGTTTACTGAGTACTTATGGTCCAGGTGGGGATGGGTACATAGATAAAAGAAATAGTTTCTGCCCAAGGACCTCAACCTAGTGAATCAGATGATTTCTAAGTTTCCTTCCTACTCTAAAATGTGCAGAAGAGAAAGTAGGGTGTAGGGGAAAAAAGGACCGCATAACAGAACAACTAATTGTAGTGTGGAGCTAGTCTTTTTTTTTCTTTTGTGGCTGGCTGGTATGGGGATCTGAACCCTTGACCTTTTTTTTTTTTTTTAAAGATGACCGGTAAGGGGATCTTAACCCTTGAGTTGGTGTTGTCAGCACCACGCTCAGCCAGTGAGCGAACTGGCCATCCGTATATGGGATCCGAACCCGGGGCCTTGGTGTTCTCAGCACCGCACTCTCCCGAGTGAGCCACGGGCCGGCCCCAAGAACCCTTGACCTTGATGTTATCATTGACACTGTGCTGTAACCAACTGAGCTAACCATCCAGCCCTGTAATTTTCTTTATAAAATCATTTTAAATAAGGTATTGGAAAATAGCATTTTTCTTAAATGGATCTTTAAGCTTAAAAGAGAATGACTGGAGACTTGAATGTACTTTTTTTTTTTTTTACTGCCAGTTCGTTTGCAAAATACTTTTTTCCTCTGTCTATACTACATGTCCATGTATTAGTAAATGAATTAGTTCTGATTGTTGTTCAAAGAGCAACACAATTAAATCTGTTAAGACTTACTTATACCAGCCATTCTTTTTTTTTTTTTTTCTAAAGATGACTGGTAAGGGGGTCTTAAACCTTGGCTTGGTGTTGTCAGCACCACTCTCAGGCACTGAGCCAAACAGCCATCCCTATATAGGATCTGAACCTGTGGCCTTGGTATTATCAGCACCGCACTCTCCCACTCTCCTGAGTGAGCCACAGGCCAGCCCCTCCAGCCATTCTTAAGCACCGAGCCAAACAGCCATCCGTACATAGGATCTGAACCTGTGGCCTTGGTATTATCAGCACCGCACTCTCCCACTCTCCTGAGTGAGCCACAGGCCAGCCCCTCCAGCCATTCTTAAGAATGTGTATAAAGTAGGATTATGGTTAGGTAATCTAGAAATTAAATTCTCATTAGCATGGTTAACGTTAGGGAAACAGGATACTGTCCAAAGGGATTAGTAGAAGTTATTTTTTTACTGAGTTGTCTGGTTTTAAAAAAAATGACTTTTATGATACATAGAGTCAGCATTTTGTTAGATGCCTTATAATTAAAGAAAGGTATTGCTGGGGATAGGGAAAATGGGTGTGGACTAAAACTCCAGGAAAACAGGACTGTTTTCCTTTCTGTATTAAGAACAAAAACGTCATGTAGTTAAGATTTTAAGCAGTATCCTGTCTGCCTTAGTTTTAACCAAGCATGGAAGCATGGTTTATTCTTAAGTCAACATTTTATCATCAAAGGTTTCCCATTATTTTTCTCCATTGCAATCCACTAAACAATTTGCAGTAAGCCTGAGGGTATGTATAGTGGATGGATTTTGGCAACATTTATCTTGGGAACCTTAGGCCTCAGCATATGGTGACCCATCTTCGTGTGGACTATCTTCTGAGGGAGAGTGAAAATGGCCAGAGCAGAAATGGTGGAGGAAATTTAAAACTTGTGTTCTAAATTATTCTTGATTTATACTCGTGGTGCTTTTGAGTACTTTAGAGGCTCTTATTAGCCACAGTACATTTTTTGCATTTGGTAACTTCATTGGCTTCTTACTTGATCTAGTTTATTCACAGCCTTGGTGCTGGGCCAGGTACATGCCAGAAGTGGTAGTATCTGCAATATGAAGTGATTCGAGCAGCCATTATCACTCTTGGCCTATTTATAGAGCTTATATCAGGGGAGAAAAGGTTGACTGGCAAGCAAGCAAAGCTACTTTCTTCTCGTGGTTGAAGTCTCACAATTTATATTTCATTTCCAGGTATGCCAAATCCAGCACATTATGGACAAATCCATTCAGCTATATTAATTTTCATGTTCCCTTTCTGTACTGTAAAACTTTAGCATCCAGTTTCTTAGTCAACTACTCTCTTGAAGGAAAGAAAACCAAATAGCTACTTGGACAAATCCATTCAGCTATATTAATTTTCATGTTCCCTTTCTGTACTGTAAAACTTTAGCATCCAGTTTCTTAGTCAACTACTCTCTTGAAGGAAAGAAAACCAAATAGCTACTGTCACAGTGAAACATAATTAGTAATAATTCCTCACTGTCATATGATAGTGTTCAGTGTTCTCCATTATCTCATAAATGTGTTTTTACATTATTCAGATCAAGAGCCAAGTAAGGTCTGTGCATTGTTCTGTAATCTATAGGTTCTCCCTCCATTTCTTTATTTGTTGAAGAAACTGAAGAGTTTTCCCACCATCAGAACTTGCCAGTTACATTCCTGTGGTGGTGTTAAACATGTTCCTTTCACCCCTGGATTTCTTGCTAATTGCTCTTAAATTTAGAGCTTTATCAGATTCAATTTCTATATCTCCGTCACTCAATTTTTCTTTATTTGGGGTTGGGGGCAGAATATTTTGTAGATGATGTTGAGTACTTACATCAGGAAGCACATAATATTTGCTCTGTGATGTTATCAACTGTTGTTTATCATTGCCTAGCTCAATTAATTAATTACTCATAATTTCTCACTCTGAATGCCTTTCATCATTCCCAGTTTGAGTCTTTTATACTGTATCTTTATAGCCTCTTCAACTTCTTTCTTTTGAGATATTAGGGAAGGGATGAGTTGCTATGGAGAAAAGGCTGTTTCTACTATATTATAATTCTATAGGTGTTTTTATTTCTGTCCTAATCTTTGTGATAGAGTTTGGATGTGTTGTCTACCAAAACTCTTGTGAAAATTTGATCCTGAATGTGGCAGTGTTGGAAACTGATTGAGCCGTGGGGGCGGATCCCTCATGAATGGGTTAATGCTCTCCCTGGGGGAGGGAGGATTAATGAGTGAGTTCTCACTCTGTTAGTTGCTGCAAGAGCTAGTTGTTTAGAAAGATCCTGGCACCTCCTCTCTCTCTCTTGCTTCCTCTCGCCATGTGGTCTGCTTGTAACCCACTGGCTGCTGCCACTTTCCACCATGAGTAGAAGCAGCCTGAGGCCTGTGCCAGATGCAACTGTCCCAGAATCAAGCCAAATAAACCTCTGTTCTTTATAAATCACCCAGTTTCAGGTATTCTGTTGTAAGCAACACAAAACGGACTAAAACAGAAAATTGGTACCAGGAGTGGGGTGTTGCTATACAGAAAATGTGGATGCAGCTTTGGAACTGGGTATTAGGCAAATGTTAGAGGAGTTTGGAGGACTTAGAAGAAGAGAAAATGACGAGGGAAAGTTTGGAATGTCTTAGAGACTTACGTGCTGGTGAGCAGAATGCTGACAGAAATGTGGATAGTAAAGACCATGAGGATGATGAGGTCTCAGATAGAAGTGAGGAACTTATTGAGAATTAGACAAAAGATCACCCTTGGTACACCATAGCAGGGAACTTGGCTGCATTGTGTCCATGCCCTTGAACTTTGTGGAAGTTGGAACTTAAGAGTTATGAACCAGAGCATTTGGCCAAAGAAATTTCTAAGCAGCAAAGCATTAAGGAAGCTGCACGGTTACTTTTACGAGCTTACTCTGAGTTGTGGTGGCAAAATCATGATATAAAGCCAGAATTTAAAAGGGAAGCAGAGCATAAAGATTTGGAAAATTTGCAGCCTGGCCATGTGGTAGAGAAGTGGAGAGCAGAAAAACTCAAGGGTGAAGCAGATAAACTTGTTACTAAATACATTATCTTGGTGATGAGGCAGCCAGATGCTAATAGCAGAGACAATGAGAGGAAAGCCCCTCAGGCATTTCAGAAGTCTGGAATGGTGCCCTACCCATCACAGACCCTGAGGCCTAGAAGGACTGAGTTATCCTGGAGGACAGACCTGGGGCACAGCTGCCCTTGGGATCCTGCTCCCTGCATCCCAGCTGCTCCAGCTGGAACAGGCCCAAGTGTGGTTCGTGCAGCAGCTCTGGAGAGTAGAAGCCTGAAACCTCAGTGGCGTCCATGTTGTGTTAAATCTGCAGGCCGGCAGGATGTGAGAGCAGTGGAGGTATGGCAGCCTCCACCCAGATTCCAGAGGATGTGTGGAAAAGCCTGGGGGCCCAGGCAGAGACCTGCTGCAGGGGCGGAGCCACTGCAGAGGCCATCTACTAGAGCAATGCCAAGCAGGAAAGTGGTTTTGGAGCCCCCACAGGGATCCCCCACCAGGGAAATGTCTAGTAGAGCCAAGGCGGCGGGACCACCATGGAGACCCCAGACTTATGGAGCTACCAGAGTGGAACACCAGCCTGGAAAAGCTGCAGGCAACAGCGCAGCCTACTGGGCTGCACCTGACAGAGTTGTGGGAGTGAGGTTGCCTGATGTTTTGGGGGCCCAAATGACCCATTGTGCCCAGGAAGCAGGACTTGGAATAAAAAAAGATTATTTTGGAGCTTTAAGGTAAAGTCTGTCCTCCTGGGTTTCGGACTTGTTTGGGGCCTGTTTCTCCTTTCTTCTGGCCTATTCCTCCCTTTTGGAACGGGAATGTGTACCCAGTGTCTGTTCCACCATTGTATCTTGGCAGTAGATAAACTTGATTTTGATTTTTACGGGTTCACAGCTGGAAAGACTTTTACTTTTGGTCTCAGATGAGACTTGGGACTCTGGACTTTTAAGTTGGTGCTGGAACAAGCTAAGACTTTTGGGACTGTTGGGATGGACTGATTGTATTTTGTATGTGAGAGTGACATGAGTTTTGGGGGTCTAGGGGCAGAATGATAGCGTTTGGATGTGTTGTCCCACCAGAACTCATGTGAAAATTTGATCTTGAATGTGGCAGTGTTGGAAACTGATTGAGCTGTGGGGGTGGGTCCTGGATTAATACTCTCCCTGGGGAAGGTGGGATTAATGAGTGAGTTCTCACTGCTAGTTCCTGCGAGAGCTGGTTGTTTAAAAAGACCCTGGCACCTCCTCTCTCTCTCTTGCTTCCTCTCCCTGTGTGATCTGCTTATACCCGCCAGCTGCTGCCACTTTCCGCCATGAGTAGAAGCAGCCTGAGGCCCGTGCCAGATGCAACTGTCCTAGAACTGTAAGCCAAATAAATCTCTGTTCTTTGTCAGTTACCCAGTTTCAGGTAGTCTGTTATAAGCAACAAAAAATGGACTAAAACACTTTGTTTTCTGCACTGTCCACTTTATCCATGCTACAACTTCTCAGTGGAAATATTAACCCAAAATCCTGACAAACAATTGAAAACCTAGGAAAGAAGGGAGCAAGAGGATAGTCCCTATTTTCTTGAGTTTCTCAAATGCACTCCTAATTTCATGATAGAAAAAAAAGAAAGAAAGAAGTCCTTTCAAAAAAATTTTTGTTTTGAGGTATTGGTATTTATTTAAGATAAGAATACTGTTGTCATTTAAGTAAGTTAGTATTTATATAGAGAAGTTAGAAAAGAGGTTATTTTTTCTATTTCAAAGGATTTGGGAACATCACTGTTTATGGATGGAATAGAATATCTTCCTTGAACTGAATGTCTGAGGGTAGGGACCTTCATTTTGATTTTTAGACCTCATTTTGCTTTCTCCTTATTTCGTGTTAGTGACTTAAGATACTTAATATTATAGTGTCTGAGTTTTGGATCTTTATGCATACACAGTCACTTTATATATAGTATTTGAAATGTAAGGAAACAGCTTTCGTAGGTTATTAGCAGTTTTGTCAGTTTTTGTCTCATTTTTTAAGTAAAAAGATCAAAGTGAAATTACTCTGAGAAATTATATTGATTTTTTTTCAAAAGAAGACAAAACTGTTTTTATTGTTCAT
Organism: Cynocephalus volans; assembly: GCF_027409185.1. Taxonomy (NCBI): domain Eukaryota; kingdom Metazoa; phylum Chordata; class Mammalia; order Dermoptera; family Cynocephalidae; genus Cynocephalus; species Cynocephalus volans. The sequence continues at coordinate 41,541,220 of NC_084472.1, forward strand.
ATATTATAATCATGTTGATTCTACGTAATGGAGTATATTTTTATATACAAGTGAATAATACTATTAAGCAAACAAGTTGTTTCATTAGTGGTCTTGGTGATTTTTTAAAAATTCAGTTCATTGATTGAATAAATATTTATTAAATATTATGTGTTAGAAACTGTGAATGAACTGATAATTAACATGATCTCTTTTCATAGGAGATTGTAGTATAGTGGAGCTTGAGGGGGTGAGTAAAAATATTCACACAAATAACTTGTTTCTTTTTAATTGTTTTCTCATGACATGCTATTTACTTCCCCTTTCCCCCTTTTATAAAGTTAACTCTTTTCTTCCGCTGAAATTTCCCCAGTCATTGCTCTGCATGTGTGTGTTTTGTTTGCTTTAGAAATCACCCTCTTAACAACAAGGTCAAGGGTTCTGATCCCCTTGTCAGCCAGATGCCACACACACAAAAAAGAATCATCCTCTTTATAAACTGTGTGTTTGAGTGGCACGGTCAGAAAAATCAGGGAATAATTGTTAGGTGTTAATTTTCTTTGATGATTACTAGTACTGTGATTCTCTCCCACCATTAGATTGTCACAGTATCTATTCTGATTCCAACTTGTCTAGCATCGTTAAATAATATTTAAATCTTTTTGTGACAACTACCCAAATTGGCAGGAAGCAGGCAAACAATACTGTTTGAAAGCCCTGCTTTGTTCTAGTTTTATTTTCATGTATTGCAGTATCTCTTGGTTTCCAGTTTGCATGTTCCCTGTCTCCCATTCTTGTTTGTATTTAAAAAACAAAACCAAGCAACTTTGAAACACCTTAAATTGGCCAATTTTTTTTAAGCATCTAGGTGTAGAATAGGCAATGTTTGACAAAGAGCTAAGGGAGGTTTTAAAGGCCTACAACTGATTGTTATGAATTTTTTTCAACCCCCAATGCTCCTATGGTTTTTGTCTTTTAAATCTTAGTCCCAACTATTACGGAAGTTACTGCTACTTAAAAAAAATGAATTAGCAGTAGATGCAAGCTATAAACTGTTATATAACATACCTGTCTTAGAGGCAGAGACTTCTATTGTCTTGACATTAGCTACATTCTTGGTGGTCTCATGACTCTGGTTGTTTTTTGTTTATTTTTTTAAGTCCCATCCCTATAAGAAGTGTTTATAGTAGTATAGAAGCAATCCATTTGTCTTGATTTTTGGTGCTAAGGTAGTTGGAGTGGGTAATTTCTGAATCATGGATTCAGTAATGAACATCCAAGGTCGAATATTTAAATGGTAAACCAATTAACAACTTTTGGATGTTGAAGCTAAGCCTATTAAAAAAAAAAAACTTAAAAAATTTGTTTAGGCTAGATTTCTGGGAGGCAAAACTGTAACTCCCTTGCTTGATTACTCCCTCTTCTCTTCCTATATGGCATAGTATTCTTTTTATTGATTAATCATTTGGCATGCCTTGGGCATAATTTTAAGTAAGTGTAGTATGGAAGCTATAGACTTTTCTCCAAATGTTAATATTAAAGATACCAAGGGAATGGTGGTTGTGTGATTTCTATAAAAATGAATCAAAACAATGCATGTTTTGTTTTTAGGAAAAGTTATCAAATCACCAGCACTTACATTTATGAAGTGGCTTAGTACTGTATTTGTTACTTAAACATTAGTAGCTGGTTAATTGAGCCATAGATTTAAGCAAGGATATGGCAAACCATATGCATATCCTGTGGCTGCTATTTTGAAAAAAAAAAAATTTATTTCTAAAGCCTTGTATCATTATTGTGTATATTCAAAGGGCAGATGTTATGTTAATGATGCATTTCTAGGTAAAGTAGCAGAATTTTTTCTTAAATTTTTAATGGTTTGGAAATGATTAACATAAATATATAGGATTTTAGAATGTCAACTTAATTTCTAAAAAAATCTAAATGTCCATAAGATTCTATTTTAATAAAACATTTTTAAAAACCAAAGATATGAGACTTCATATCCATGGTGCCTAGCAAAATATCTTTTCCTTAGTAAATACTGAGTATAAGTATATGTTGTTTAACAAATACTAAGCATCTACTCTGTGCTGGATGTTTTTCTAGGTGCTGCAGATGTAGTAGTCAATGAGACAAAGTCTCTGGCCTCTTGTATCTTATATTTTGTAAGGCAGACCGACAAGAAACTATACAAATAAATAAGGTAATTTTAGACACTTTAAAAAATAGAGAATAATGGAATATGAGTGCAAGGAGATATTTAGTGCCTTTTGCTATGGCTTGAATGTTTCAAATTCATATGTTGAAATCCTAACCTTGGTATTTGGAGGTGGGGCCTTTGGGAGGTGATTAGATCATGAAGGCTCTGCCCACATGAATGGGATTAGTATCCTTTTAAAAGAGATACTGGAGAGAGACTCCTTACCACTTACACTGTGTGAGGACACAGTGAGAAGGTGCAGTCTGTGAACCAGGACCAGAATCTGCCTGTGCCTTGATCTTGGACTTCCCAGCCTCCAGAGTAGTGAGAAATAAATTTCTGTTGTTTAAGCCACCCAGTTTGTGGTATTTTGTTATAGCAGCCCGAGTGAACTGACAAATTTTTAATATGAATTTGAGTTGAGACCAGAAATATAAGAAGGAGCCAGCCTCAGAAAGAGCTAAGGGAGTGCTTTCCTGGCAGTAAGAACAGCAAAGTGCTAAACCCCTGAAGTCAAAAGATTTTGGTATGCTGAAGGATCTGAAGCCTAATGAGGGAAAATGATGCTGAAACTGAAATTTGAATGATACATTCTTTGTAGGCCTTTAAAAAATTCAAATTTTATTTTAACTGGAAGGGAACTTATTTTTATTGAAAAATAATTGATTGAACATATTTGTGGGGTACAGAGTTGAATATCAGTATCTGTGTACAAAGCATGAGGATCAAATCAGGATAATTAGCATGTTCATCATTACAGAATGTAATCATTCCTTGTGTCCATTAACCAGTTTCTTGCTAGGCCCCCTCCCCATACCTCTTCCTCCTGTAAGGGGAGCTTAACCCTTGACTTGGTGTTGTCAGCACCATGCTCTGCCAAGTGAGCCAACCAGCCATCCCTATATAGGGATCTGAACCCATGGCCTTGGTGTTACCAGCACCACACTCTCCCAAGTGAGCCATGGGCCGGCCCAGGAAAATTTATTTTAAAGGAGTTTCTATTAAAACCATATTTTTGTGTGTATAGCCTAATTTATATTTTATAAATTTCCAAATGTTCAGAACTTTGTTGTTTGGTTAAAAGAGACTACTTGTATGGGATGATTTAGTCTTAGGCTAAGAAGCAGGTTGGAAATTCAGAAACTGTTCTAAATATATCTGTCTAAATTTCTCTAATTATATCTTGGCCATTGACCTACATATTCTTGTCTTAGAAATGAGGATTATGCATTTCAGGTTAGCTATGAGCAATAATTAATAAAAATAATTAAAATTTAAAAATGTTCTGAAAACCTAAATGGAATTGTTTAGAGATAGTTGTGAACATGGGTAGACCATTACCCTGTGTAGCATTTTAAAATTACAGCTTTTTAAAAAGCCTACAAATACGCAATAGAACGTTCATCAGTTTAAAAAAAAATCGTTAGTGACTGAAACATTCTTTTGGTGAGTTTTTGAAATGAAATTGCCTACAGTTTTTTTTTTTTTCACTATTCCTTGAAATTTTTGAAAACATTGAGGTCTTGGCTAATTCATGGTAAGATTATTTATGCTATATCTAAAATTTACCAGCATTATCAGTGACACCCTGTAGTGTAGCTTGGAGGCAGTAGTTTTCAGTGCTGACAAGCAAAAGCCAGGGTAATGCAGATTGCTTCCATGTTGCTTTATCCATGAAGACTAGGAGCAGAGCCATAAAGTATAGTAATTTCCCCCAATTTATAAACATTTTATTTCTTGCCTCATTGCCTTGTAGGATCTATGTTTACTAGAAGAGGTTATCGTGTTCATTTTTGTTTTGTTCTTGAACTTTAAGGAAAGTGGTCAATATTTCACCATTAAGTATTATGTTAGTTGTATATGTATATATGTGTATATATATATTTGTAGATACTCTTTATTAGACTAAGGAACTTTTCATCTCCTTATAGTTTATCATGAGTGGTTTGTGAATTTTATGAAAAAGTTTTTGTATGTATTGAAGTAATTGTATGTTCTGCTAATGTGGTGGATTATAGTGATTGAGTTTTGAATGTTTTTTTTTTTTTTTTTTTCGTGACCGGCACTCAGCCAGTGAGTGCACTGGTCATTCCTATATAGGATCCGAACCCGCGGCGGGAGAGTCGCCGCGCTCCCAGCGCAGCACTCTACCAAGTGCGCCACGGGCTCGGCCCGAGTTTTGAATGTTAAGCCTACTTTGCATTTCTAAGATAATACACTAAAAATTATCCCAACATTTAGTGGGGGCTAATTTTAGCAATAAACATTTATCATCATCTCTCAGTATCTGAGGGTCAGGTATTGAGGAGCAACTAGCTGGTCAGTTTTGACTTTATCATGATATTGTTGTCAAGTCTTCATCTGAGGCTTTAGCCATCTGAAGACTTGACTGGGGCTGGAGGATCCATTTGTAAGGTGACTCACTCATACGGCTGGCAAGATAATGTTGGCTTTTAGAGGAGGCCTCAGTTGCTTTCCCCTGAGACCTTTCTCAGGCTGATTGAGTGTCCTCATGGAACGGTGGCTGGCTTCTCCCAGAGGGAGCAATCCTAGAAAGAGAGAAGTGAGGAGAGAGAGAGCAAAGCAAGTCAGGTGGTAGCTATCTTCTTTATGACTTCACCTTGGAAATCATAGAACATTACTACTATCATCTTCTATTAGAAGCAAGCCACTAAGTTTAACCTGCATTCAAGGGATGAACACTCATCTCTCTACAGTATTTACTAAGAGTCCAAGATCTCAACATTTAATCAGGTCCAAGTATGATTGAAGCTCTTCAGATGTGATATCTTATAGAATACAGTTCTGTGAGTACAGGTTCCTTTTGATTGGAGGACCTGTGAACTAAAGAGGCAACTTATCTGCTGCTTATATACCCAATATATAATAGTTGGATAGTCATCAGATAACGTTTATAGGACTCCAGTAGCCCCCTTTTCAAAAAGGGGAAAACTGGAAGTACAGTGGAGTCACTGGTCCATAGCATTTTTTTTTTTTTTTTAATTTAAAAGATGACCGGTAAGGGGATCTTAACCCTTGACTTGGTGTTGTCAGCACCATGCTCTCCCAAGTGAGCTAACCAGCCATCCCTATATAGGGATCCAAACCCATGGCCTTGGTGCTATCAGCACTGCACCCTCCCAAGTGAGCCATGGGCCGGCCCCTCCATAGCATTTTTTAAACCAGCAGGACATATATTGATAGTTCCTTGATTAGAACTGTTTTTCTTTGCTTCTTTATTCATGAGAAAATATTTAGTAAAGATGTTTACCCACTGCTTAGTTGTAGTTTTCAACCAAGTGCTTATCATCAGCCAGTTGTTGACTTTGTTCTTTTTAAATTTTATTTTGTTCTTACAGCAACAGTGGGTATCTTGAACTGCTTTTATTCTTCCTATTGTGCTTTGAAGGTGGCAAGGTTTTCCTGGATTATCTTCTTTAAGCTTCAGGAGCATGCCAATTCTTTGTCCCTTGTAGGCTCTGGTTTGGGGGTTCTTCTACCATCCGTGGCTCTGCTTCTTGATCTAATTTGAAGATCACATTGGGTTTGGTAATGCAGCCTCCCCAAAACACCAGGTTCCTGTAGGTCTCCAGAATCACATTCTTGTACAAAGTTCTCTGAGCATCATCCAGTTCCTGCCACTTTTCCCAGGTGACGTCCACAGCCACATCCTCAAATGACACCAACCTGTAAGATTTATTCATTTTTTGTTCTTCTTGGAAATGCATAGAACACTGGAAGCATAGCTGCATTTCTGTGGCACTAAGTTCTGGGACACTCAATCTGCTCCCCAGGGTACCCTGAGGCCCATGGGGCTCCTCTTTTACCCTTGCCCCTCCCTTGAGGGTCACAGAACTCAACACTAGAATCTGAAAGGAAAGTGTGGGGACAGCCACAGTGCCCAGAATTGCCAGGTGAAAGATGGTGGGAGTGGGTGGGGCACTTGATTAGAACTTAAGAGCCTACTTATGATTCTCCACTTTTATATACTTTGTGCTCCATTGTGGGTATTTTCAAATCTGTCTTCCAGTTTTGTAGTTTTCTCTTCAGCTGTATCTAATCTGCTATTTTACCAGCCCTAATTTTTTCAATAATGTTTCCATTTTTGGAAATTCTGTTTTCTTCTTTTTTAAAATTTAATTTTTAATAGTTATTTGTAAATGCAGTTTTGAAAGGTTAATTTTTACATTGGTTCATAAAGTAAAGAACTATGAGACTATATAGGGAAAGGTTCTCACATTCTCATCCTGTCTACGTTTTACTTTCCCACTCTGCACGAGTAACAGTTATTATTAATTTCCTGGATTTTTTCTTGTGTTTTAAAATGCACAAATATAGTTAGATTTTCTTTCCCCCTTATTTTATGCAAATAGTAGCATATTATACATGCCCATGTTTTTTTTTCCCCTTAAGAACGAACCCTGAAGATCCTTCCTGATATGGAGAATTCCTCATTTTTCCTTTTTGCTAACTTAGTTTTCACATAGTAATCATAATCTTAAGTCTGTAGTCCAGCTAGAATTGGAAGAAGATTAAGAGAAATATGAAACCCAAAGAATTGCAGCAAATGAGCACTCAGAGATTATGGCTTTTTTTTTTTTTTTGTCGTTTTTTCGTGACCGGCACTCAGCCAGTGAGTGCACCGGTCAGTCCTATATAGGATCCGAACCCGCGGCGGGAGCGTCGCCGCGCTCCCAGCGCAGCACTCTACCAAGTGCGCCACGGGCTCGGCCCTAGAGATTATGGTTTTTGAGAGCAGCCTAGGAATAGATGAGATAAAGCAAAAGCAAATTTGAGAATTGCCTTCAGTCAATATTGGTGACCTTCTTGCTTGTTTGCATTCCTAGACTCCAAACCCTCCTTTGCTTTTACACTTCTCTCTGTGAAATGGAGATGGAAAAAGAAAGAATTACTTAAAGCACCATGAATGCCATGAGAGGCCTGAAGTGATTGCCCTTCAGCAACTCCCCTGTTAGGAGGAGAAAGCTAAATGTGACAGCCCTTATTCAAAGTTAGCTTCATTTTATTGTAAAGACAAGGAAGTTTCACAAGAAAAATCAGTTGACTCAATCATCAAAGAAAGACATAAAAACAAAGGCAGTATAAAACTAGTAACAGCAGTAAAATTAACAATGTGATATTCCAGAATGCAATTTGTAAAAGGTAAGTCGATCCACCAACAAACAGCTTGCCCTTAGCAAACATTTTCTTTCCCTACAGCAATTTCCTCAGCATACTTAAACAACAATCAAGCAGCTTCCTCAACATATCTTAACAACAATCAGTAGGTTAAACTGCACCAAGGACATCTGCCCTTAGAGCCAGCAATTTTGCTGTGTTACAATTCTTTATCTACAGCAGAGACTTTAGGCCAGGGAAAGTTTCCTGTCTTTTGTAAGCTTAACATTTCTATGTGTAATACTAACAAGTTAAGCCCTGTGAAATACATTTGCTTCATTAATGTTAGTACTCTCCACACTTCGCTTCTGCAATATTTATGTCATCTTTTATCTTGCTGTGGTGGTTTTATAATATGTCAGCTTGGTAAGGCTGAACTATGTTTCCCAGAATTCCCTTTCCTGTATGTTTCTGTTAAGGTTGGGCATGGGAGAGATTATTGTAGGAGATTGGAGGGTGGAAGCAACAACCATTCTGTGGCTTATATGTATTATTGCTTATCTGTTGACTTACCTCTTTGTGAGTTAGATAGTGAGGCAGCTTCTGGGTACAGCTGTTCCACCTGGGTCAGGTATATGTTTAGCCATTTGACAAAACGGCCTTGGTTCTGCAGGACATCTGTACTGTCAAGGTCAGAGGCAAAAAGAACTAACACAGAGTTCGATTTGTCCTGTGGACTTAGCTTATGCCTGTGGGTTCTAGTGTGTGCTTGCTCTTCACCACATCCATCTTCTCTTCTTGATTCCTATCCTGTGAATTTTAGGCTCCAACATCAGTTGCAAAGATAGTAGCCTTACAAAGACTTCTAACCAGCTCTCATAATTGTATAAGGTCAAATCTCTACAACATGTGTTTGTAAGACTTGGTGGCTCTGTTTCTCTGATGAAACCCTGACTTACACATTTTCCAAAGACTACATGCTTGTCATCTAATTGTTCTTAGCAGCACAGATGGAAACTGGGAATCATTTATATTGAGTTCAGGATTTGCTATGTATAAGATGTCAGGACCTGAATGATGCAGGATGCAGTTTTCATTAGCAAATTTCTTACCACAGATGGACTTGCTACTACTGCCATTATGGTATGTGAAGTCACCACTCTGACACATAAACTCGGAACAATTCTTTGAAAGCAGAAACCATTCTGTTCCCATCCTTTTCCTGCAGTACTTGGGGCATGAAAGTTTTCTGCTGTCTTTGGATCTGTCTGGAAGCAGTTTGAAGGAGATGTGGCCCTCTGGTGCTTGCCATTAGCATATGGTTTTGTCTTGAAGTATGGGATGGGGTTGACTCTGGTTGGGTTCTGAGACAGCTTGGGCTGGTGAAGCCTGGCTCTGTATGGCAGCCTCCATGAAGTGGTTGCTTCATTCATTTCTCCAGCAGTAGGGTGTTGCATTACTACTCTAGATATTTTGGGGGCATCTCTTGTTTCCTGCTTTGTTTGATTACATCTTTTTCATTTTTTCATTGTTTCGAAATACTTCTCATATGGGCTTTAAAAAAAAATCTGTGTGGGATGATTCCTTGGGGGTTTGAATATTTGTAGTTTCAGCTGACTCTTTGTCAAGTGGACTTGTTTCCTTCTGCATTTTGGAGTTTTCTTATTATAAGCTTCTGTTTGATTAAACTTAGGTGGTGAAGATCCTGAGACCCTAGGTTGGTGATGCTTTCCTTCACTGCAGATTTCTTTGCTTTTTCAGGATTTCATGAGCATATGGGCAAATGTAAATTTGAATTTTAGATCCAAGTAAGAATAAGGCAATGGAGCTGGCTGGTTAGTTTAGTTGGTTAGAGCACAGTGTTGTAACACCAGGGTCAAGGGTTTAGATCCCCATACCAGCTAGCGACCAAAGAACTAAAAACTAAAAATTAAAAAATTAAAAAAAAAAAAAAAAAAAAGAAGAATAGGCAGTGGCATTAAGTCTCTGGGTACTGATCTCTTTGCCCCTGCTCACAAGTAAGCCCTCTTTGTGGGCAGGTGTTTTTTTTCCCCTAGTTCTCTTTTTTCACTGGTTGATATAAGCCACTGTGAGGATCCCAGCTCATTGCAGGAGTATCACATCCAGTTTTCTTTGCCCTGGCCTAAAGCTTAATCTATTCTCAAACTGGGATTGTATTTGCCCTGGATAACTTTGGTATTTCCAAGTTGCTTATGTTCAGGTTTCAGCTCACTTTTCAGCTCACTATTTTGCGTTTGTGTGTGTGTGTGTGTGTGTGTGTGTGTGTGTGCGTGTGTGCACGTGCGTGCGTGCGTACAGGCACTTTGAATATTTCTCTTATTGTTTTGATAGGTCAGCAAAATATTAAAAACATTTTTTGTATTTTCCTTAATATCTAGTTGCCCCCTTTGGGCAGCATGCACACTAGCTGCTCAAAAGTGCAGGGCCTGGTAGCACTCATGCAATTGTGGCATAGAAAAGGCACATTTAGATATTTTTTGTGTGCAGTTTGCATGAGGTAGGCCCCTTAATTAATGGGGAAATAAGTAATTCTCAAATAACTGCTGCCAACAAAGGCAGCCTTTTAGTGTCATCTACAAGGAATATAGAGAAGGAAGGGAGTACAGAGATCTTCAAAAAGTTCGTGGAAAGATTTGTATTATCTTTTGATTCCGTTTTTCCATGAACTTTTTGAAGTGCCCTTGTATATTTGGGTGGAGAGATTTTACCCCACCCAAATATAAAATTTTAAAAAATTACCAAAGCTAATTTTTTCCCTCTGTTGTAAACTCTGAGATAGAAACTTCAAGATTGGGTTATATGTCTTCTAGATATGATAGAGGGAATGTTATTTTACTTCCACTAGAATGACTAAAGTTAATGATTAAAACAAACAAAAAATGGCAGTGTGGTATTGGTGAAGACGTAAGAAAACAAACTCTCAGACATTGTTGACAGGAGGGCAAATTAATTCAGTCATTTTGGAAAACTTTCTACTAAAGCGGAACATATGCATACTCTAAAGACCTAAAAACTTAGGAGTGGTATTAACTCCTAGGTATATACACAACAGAAATATATACAAACATGAAAGAGGACATATACAATCTTTTCATGAATGCATTGCTCATGATATCCCAAACCAAAAACAACCCAAATGTCTATCAAGAGTAGAATGGATAAATTGTTGATTACTTTGCAGCAATGAAAATGAACTCCTGCTGCATGCAGTTGCATGGATGAATCTGAGGCATAGTATTGAACTAAAGAAGCTTGACACAAGAAAGTACATTGTATGTTTTTATTTATGTGAAGGTCAAGAATAGGCAAAACCTATCTGTGATGATAGAAAGGTCAGAATAGTGGCTACTACTTCTTTGGTGGTGGGTAATGACCAGAGGGGGCATGAGGGATGCTTTTGGGATGTTGGGAATGTTCTGTATCTATGTATTACATGGATGTGTTCATTTTGTAAAGATTCATCAAATTGCATGCTTACAATGTGTACACTTCTCTGTGACTTTTTATGTTGCTTTTTGGTCATAGGCATAGACAGAATTTTTGTTATCAATTTTAAGTAAAATGACAGACTACAGTAATCTTGGAAAAAACTGTCATCAATTCTATTCTCTTTTTTTTTTTGTGGCTGGCCATTGTGGCAAACTGAGTCCTTGACTTTGGTGTTGTTAACACTGCACTCTAACCAACTGAGCTAACTGTCCAGTCCCATAAATTTTATTCAAAATGCAGTGTTCTCTCAAGGGAGATTGGTATTACTTGATATTTGTTGTTTGTTTGGGAGTTTTGTGTTTTTGTTCGTTTTTGGTGGCAGATCTAACCCTGGACTTTGGTGCTATCAGCACCTCGATCTAACCTGTAGAGCTAACAGGCCAGCCCTATTGCTTGGTATTTGAAGCTAGATTAGATTAAAAATAGGTGTATTGTTTGGACTAATCGTGAATTGCAGTAGAATAGACACAATCATCTCTAAGGCTTTTTTTTTTTTTTTTTTAAAGGTTAAATTTCTGTGACAGAACATACAGCCTCTAGTGGGCAGAACCTTTCCAGTTTAGTTAGTAAAGCATTGACCCCTTTTAAAGTTGTTTTTTTTGTTTAAATAGAAAGCCATATTTAGTTCAGAGTATTGTTTTGTTCAAGAGAGCAAAGTTGGAATTCATGAATTATCTAATAATATAACTCATACATGTGGAGCAGCAATGTAAGTTAACAGATTCATATAGATCATGTTTGAGGCATTAGCTGCTTTTTTTGTTGTCGTTTTGGTGGCTGGCCAGTGTGGGGATCTGAACCCTTGTCTTCTGCTTTTCTGGGGTGGTGATATAAAATTAATAGATGCAGGAGTGCTGGCAATTAGAATGTGCCATTTTACGTATCTGCAGAGCAAAATCTTGCCTAGAAACGGTATCATTTAATGGGCTGTGCTTGTGTCAACTTGTGGTTTCAACGGAAAAGTGCCTGTGGCAACAGTAAATTTATGACAGCAAATGCCTTCAGTTTGCATTTGCCACATCAGGAAGGACAATACAGTTTTAGTTTATTCATTCATTTTAATGGCAGTGTCATGTCATTATAGTGATGTTGAAGGATAGTTAATGATGGTTCTTGTTCACGAGGGGATAAAATTGGAAGGGGTATAAGGCAGGCTTTTCTTATATTGAGTGCTTAGTGATTTTATACACTGCAATGTCAAAACCCTCAGGAGAATTTCCTGTAGTGGTTGGTCTTAGATAAGACTCCATTAATCATGGTCCTTTCTCACAATTCTAAGTCTACAGAAGTTGTTAACCATCTAAGAAGAGCATTTTGACATTTTGAGAAGGAAGTCTTCTGCATGTGTGTTTTATGGATATCTTTGTCTTTTTTTCTTCAAAGATAATTCTTTGCCTACCAGTTTATACACAAAAGCAACTGATTCACATCTTTTCACTTCAGCGTCTGTTAAAGTCTGTTCTCTGTTCACTCTATGTTTTCTTCCTAGATAAACTGATGTATTCAGCTATTCCTTGTATTAATGATGTCCAGTCTGTTATTTCTATATTTCATTTTTTTGAGACCTGTGTTCCTGTGAGCATTATCCAGTCCAAATCCAAGTTGGTTATTTCTCTACCACCAAACTTTTTACTATTTCTGTAGTCTACCTGTAATCACCCAAGGAGTGGTCTTCTGCCCCATTTTTTTCTCTTTGAAAGAACTTCCCTGATAAGTCATGAAGCCTCGTCTCTTGTCTCTTTTAAATATCTCAAATCTATCTTAACTGATGTCATGTAATCTCATTTATGGGTAATTTAAGTAATCAATTTATTTGTCAGATATTAAACACTAACTCTTTGAGAGTTACTCTACTGAGTGTTGAGGATACTTAAAACGTAGTCCTTGTTTAGGTACTCACAGTTTAGTAGAAGAGAGCTATCTAACAAAAAATGCTGGTATGTGTACGGTATCCTGGATACACATAGTAGGATGTTTAGCTTTCTCTGGAAAGGTCAGTGAAGACTGGAGGAAACTACACATTGGAGCGTGCATTCATTTACTCAAAAAATATTTGCTTCTTTTGTGCTAAGCAGGGGGCTTGATGATGGGAGCAGTATGACAGACGACATGGCAGACAATGTCCGTGCTGTTATGAGTTAGGGACTAGTGGGAAATAGATATGATACAAGTAATGAAGTACATTAATTACAGTTTCATAAGTGTTACGAGGGAGGAAAATAGTATCTCATGACAGCTGCTTCCATAGAAACTAAGGTGGCTTAAAACAGAAGATAAATATTTTTTTCTCTCATGAAAAATGTGAACTGAGAGGGGCCTGCAGCACAGAATTCTGCATTACCATCCTTAATATTTGGTTCTTGTTTGGAGCCATGTTTGGATCCAAGGGTGTCTTATTGTTGCCAAAGTTCAGCCATTGGGAAGGGGGAATAAGGAAATACACGAGTAGAGCATATTACCTAAAAGATGGACACATGCCATTATCCATCTTAATTATATTGACACCTACCTGCAAGAGACGTTGGGGAAAATGTAGTGTCTAGGTGAGCAGCTGTGTGCACAGGTACAGCTTGAGGTAGGGGTTCTTTTACGAAAAGGAATAAAGGATTTGTCATAGAGTGTTTAATAGTGAATATAATCTAGTATGAAGGTGATAAAGGAAGGCATCTCTGAGAAGGTGTCAGGTGAGCTGAAGGATGAGGGAATTAGTTGGGCAAGTTTGGGGAAGAAGAGCATTCCAGACACAGGTAATAGCATATGAAAATGCTTTGAGTTATAAGAATTCTTTCTGTGCTATGGATACCAGTCATTTACCAGATGTTTGATTTGCAGGTACTTTTTCCTAGTTTGTGACTTGAGTTTTCAGTTTCTTAATGGTGTTCTTTTTAAAGTGCAAAAGCTTTTTAATATTTTTTCAAAGTTATTTTGGCTATTCTGGATCCTTTTCATCTCCATATGAATTTTAGGATTAGCATGTCAATTTCTTTCCTAAAAAGCCTGCTGGAATTTAGATTGGGATTGCATTGAATTTGTAAATCAGTTTGGGGAGAATTGCCTTATTTATTGATCCTTCCAATTCATGAACAAACATGGAGTGTGTTTCTGTCTATTTAGATCTTTGATTTCTGTCAACAATTCTTTGTAGTTTTCATTGTCTTCCACTTTGTCAAATTTATTCCTAAGTATTTTTGCTGCTGTTCCAAATGGCATTGTTTTAATCTCATGTTCAGATTGTTCATACTGTTATCTAGAAATACAATTGATTTTTGTATTTTTATCTTGTATTTCTTGAGCATGCTGAACTTGTTTTTTAGTTGTAATGGCTATTGTGTATCTCTTAGGATTTTCTGTATACAGGATTACGTCATCTGTGAACACAGTTTTTTCTTTTCTGTCTTGGATGCCTTTTATTTATTTTTCTTGTTTAATAGCAGGGGCAAGAATGGACATACTTGTCTTGTTCTTAATCTTAGAAATCTTAGATGGGCATTCAGTCTTTCACCATTATGTTAGCTAGGTTTTTCACAGATGTCTTTATCAGGTTTAGGAAATTCCTTTTTACCTCTAATTTTAAAAACTATTTATTTGTTTGTTTTTTGGCTGGTCAGTATGGGGATCTGAACCTGTGACCTTGGTGTTCTAAGGCTGTGCTCTATCTAACCAGCTGAGCAAACTGGCCAGCCCCTTTTATTTCTAATTTATTGAGAATTTTTGTCTGAATGAGTGTTACACTTGGTCATATGCTTTTCCTGCATATATTGAAAATATGTGGTATTTACCCTTTTATTTATATGTTATGTAACACTGATTTTCTGATGTTAAAGCAGTGTTATATTCGTGGAATAAATACCACTTCATCATGGTGTATAATCCTTTTTCTATGTTTTATAAGTTGCTGGATTTGGTTTCCTAATATTTTGTTAGGAATTTTTGTATCTATCTTCATGAGGGTTATCTATAATTTTCTTGTGATGTCTTTTCTGGCTTTCATATCAGAGTGACATTGGCTTCAAGTGAATTAGGGAATTATCTCTTTATTTTCTATTTTCCGAAAGCATTTGTGAAGGATTGGTATTTTTTCCCCTTTAATTATTTCATAGAGTTTTCCAGGGATGCCATCTAGGCATGGGTTTTTCTTAGAGGGAAGATCTTAAATTATTAATTTAATGTCTTTACTTGTTACAGGGCTATTTAGATTTTCTGTTTCTTCCTGAGTCAGTTTCTGTAATTTGTCTTTTTAGGAATTTGTTCATTACCCGTTATCAAATTTTTTTTAACATGAAGTTCTTCGTAATATTCATTTATACTCCCTTTAACTTTTGTAAATTTGGTAGTCATGTTCCTTTGTTCTCTGTTTTGGTTATTTGTGCCTTTTTTCTCTCTCTTTTCTTACTTTGAGTGGTGTAGCTGACTAAAGGTTTGTCATTTTTGTTAATCTTTTCAAGCGAAATTTTATAAATAAAAATTTTGGCTTAATTGTTTTTCTCTTTACTGTTCACTTGATTTCTGATCCTCAGTATTCTGGTATTTAGTATCTTTAGTATTTCCTTTCTTTTGCTTGCTTTGAGTTTTGCTCTTCTTTTTCTAATTTAAGGTAAAAGCCATGGTTATTGATTTGGGACATTTCTAATTTTCTGATAAAAGCATTTAAAGCTATAAATTTTCTTCTAAGCACTACTTTAGCTTCAGCTTATAAATTTGGGTATGACATTTTAATTTTTTCGGAATAATTTCTAATTTCCATTTTGATTTCTTTGATCAATATATTACTTAGAAGTGTGGTGTTTAATATCCATATGTTTGGGGATTTCCTGCATATCTTTCTGTTGTTAATTTCTAAGCTAATTTTTTTTGTTGGAAATATACTTCATATGATTTCAGTCCATTTAAATTTATTAAGATTGTTTTGTGGCCTAATGTATGGTCTATCCCGGAGAATGTTCCATGTGTGCTTGAGAAGAAAGTGCATTCTGCAGTCATTGGATGCAGTATTCTGTATGTTATATGGGTTGAGTTGGTTGGTAGTGTCCAAATCTTCTATATTCCTGCTGATTTTCTGTGTAGCTTGATCCATTTAGAATGGGATATTGAAATCTGCAATTATTAGTGTTGAATTTTCTCTGTCCTGTCAGTTTTTGCTAAATGTATTTTGAGGCACTGTTAAGTGTATGTGCATTTATAAGTGTATATACATTTATACCTTTTATATCTTCTTTACAAAATGTTCCTCTTTCACTCTAGAATATTTCCTTTCTTAAAGTATGATGATATAGACATTTCAGATGTCCTGTGGTTGTTATTTGCATAGAATATATTTTTTCCGTTCTTTTATTTCAAACTGTTGTGTGTTTCTCATAGACAGCATAGAGTTGGATAATCTTTTATCCAGTCTTAGAATCTTTGCCTTTTGATTGGGATGTTTAGGCTGTTCACATTTAATGTAATTATTAATATGGTTGAATTTACATTTACTATTTTGTTACTTATTTTCTAGTGTTTCATATTTTTATTGTTGTTGTTCCTCTGTACCTCCTTTGCTGCCTGTTTTGGGGATTAGTTTTTTAACTATATTTTTTGAGTTATTTTCTCAGTGATTACTCTAGGGATTGTATTTGTGTCTTCATTTATCACAGTCATTTTCAAGTGAATACTTCATTCTAATAAAATATAGAAACACTGTTTCAGTAGAGCTTTGTCTCCTCACTGCTTTTTTATGCTATTATCTTCATGTGTGTTGCATGTATATATATTATAAACTTAATAATGCAGTGTTATAATTATTGCTTTGTACAATCTTATATTTTAAAAAGAAGGTAAGAGAGGAAATAAGAAATTACTTAATGACTCTTTCAACACACGTATTTACCACTTTTTGTTGTCATTATTTCTTTTTGTAGATTTGAGTAGCAGTGTAGCATCACTTCCTTTCAGCCTAAATATTTCCTTTTGTATTTCTTGTAAAGCACGTCTGCTACCAGGGAAATCTCTTAGTCTTTTAACCAGGAATTTTGTTGTTGTTTGGTCTTCATTTTGAAAGAATAGTTTTGCTGAATATATAGTTCTTGGTTAACAGTTTTTTCTCCCAGCACTTCAAATATGTTGTTCCAGTACCTTCTGACCTTCAGTGTTTCAGACAGAAAATCAGCTGAATTGTGTTTTTTTCATATATGAGGTTTTCGGGGTTTTTTTTGCAGCTTTCAAGGTTTTTCTTTTTCTTTCACTTGTTTGGACTGATTTGTTTATGTGGGTCTCTGTGTGTTTATCCTACTTGAGATTTGTTGAGCTTCTTGGTGTGTGGATTCATTTTTCATGAAATTTACAGAAAGTTTTGGACTATTGTTTTTTCAAATACTTTTTCTGTCTTATTCTGTGTTTGGGATTCCCATTAAACTTATGTTGGTATTCTGGATGTTGTTCCATAAGTCTCTGAGGCTCTGTTAATTTTTCTTTCATCTTTTTTTCTCTGTTCTTCAGATTGGGCAGTTTCTATTGATCCCTCTTCATGTTCACTGATTCTTCTGCAGTACTGAAATTGCTGAGCCCTCATAGTGAGTTTTTCATTTTAGTTTTTGCACTTTTCAACTACAGAATGTCTGTTCCTCTTTTAATAATTCCTGTCTCTTTATTGATTGTTGTCATACTTTAATTTTAAAAATATATCTTCCTTTAGTTCTTCGAATATATTTAAAATAGCTCTTTTGAAGTCTTTGCTAAGTCCAGCATCTGAGGACTCTCATTTTTTTTCTGACTGCTTTTTTCTTCTATGTATGGGTCACAGTTTCCTGTTTATTTGAAAGTCTCTTAATTTTTTTGTTGAAAACTGGGCATTTTAGGTAATTTATTATAGCAACTTTGGATTTTGATTGTTTTTTCCCTTTGAAAGTGTTGTTGCTGTTTCTTTGATTAGATAAATCTGTGAAATTTATCTCTCCTAAAGTGTTATAGTTACTGTTTTTCTGCTCAATTGTTTTGTTTTTCCTTCCCTTTCTTGTTAATTTTTTTGCTGTTTTTCTGTTTTTTGTTTTTGTTTCAGTTGCTGGCTGGTATGGGAATCTGAACCCTTGACCTTGGTGTTACCAACACTATTCTCTAACCAAGTGAGCTAACCAGCCAGCCTTGTTTTTAATTTTAAGCTTGGCTTTCTAGCAGTTGCTTCTGTCATTTCTAGCATAGCTTACTGGTTAGCTAATGATTGGACAGAGGTTATGCTCAAATACCTGGAGCCAGCAAAGCTTTTCATTCTCTCCTGATACATCTGTGTATGGATAGAGCATCTTAATGTTCAGGCCTTTTTCAAATCTGCCTTGGGCTTTTACTTTCTGAGATGCTTTTGGCGTCTACTCTGCGTTATCAAGCCTCCTCTGCCAAGAATATGCTTGACCCATTCACAACCTTATCTGTAGGCTAGTAGATCCCTTGGCTACCCGTTTGCTGCTGAGATTGTCAGTTACACCTATAATGCTGGATCTAGGTATGGCCTACTTCTCTGAATTGCACACCTGTAGTTCCTCAAGACCTACCTGACCTTAGCAGAACTACTGAGTTGGGAGGTGGGAATGGCTCCAGGCAAGAACGCAAACTCCCACTGGTCTTAACCAAAATTTAGTAGTTTTCCAAGCATCAAAACTTCTGTTTTTTATGCTTTTGATTGATTTCCAGAACACTGAAATGGTTCTTTTTGTCAATTTTGTCTTGTTTTGCAGTAACTTTTTCGAGAGAGGATTTGCTGACCCTGTCTATCACTTGCCCATAGCCAGAAGTTCTGCCCTACCAGTACTTTTGAATCCCTGTACATTAATAATCTATCACACCTCTTCTACCCAGAGGTAACCACTATCTTGATATATTGTTAACCATTCCTTTGCTTTTTAAAGTAGTTTTACTGTACAACTAAGTATCCATATATAATGTGTTATTTTATTTTTTTCTGGTTTTGAACTTTATATACATTGAGTGATACTGTAAGGTTTTTTGATATTTGTCTTTTTTTTTTTTTTTTTGCTTACTATTGTTTTTGAGATTCATCAACGTTGATGTGATTGTCCTTCGTTTGTCTCACTGTTACATGCTTCTTCATTGTAGGAATGTACCACAATTTATTTTTCCATTCTACTGTTTGTAGATGTTTATTTTTGTTTTGTCTGTCACAGCACAATGCTGCTATGAACAATCTTGTAATTGTGTATGAGTTTCTGTAGATAGTTTGTTTCAAGCTTTCCTATTGGTTGTGAAATCAATTTACTGAGTCATGATCGGCACTAATTTTCTTAAATATATAAAATAGAAAAGAAAATACCGAGTGCATCACATGTACAAGGGCAAGTTTTTGTCTCATGAATGTTACCAGAAGAAGCCTCAAACTTCTAGGTTACCCCTTATTTCCTGCACTCCAGTCTCCAAAAAGAACTGAACATTTCCTATTCTATTTCTTCCCCTTCTTCTCCACTTCCCCTCTACTTTGCCATCTGGAGTTCATGTTCATTATCAGCAAGATCACCAATGTTGCAAGCCTCTTCAGAACTTTTCTTTTACTTTTTTACACTGATGGTGACCTGGTTTTCCCCTGAGGACACTGCTTGACCTTGCAAGTGGTGGCTGTATTTTTTCTCCTGTAGTCCTCATCTGTTCTGGCTTGAAGGAGGAGGAATAAGTAGTTTCCTTGTTCCTCATTACCATTTTTCTGATAATTTTTCTTCTTAAAAAAAAAGAAATCCTGCTTTGAATGTTATGACATCGGAATCTCTCTCTAGTCATGCGTTGCATAACGAAGGGTCTACATTCTGAGAAATGCGTTGTTAGATGATTTTGTTGTTATACGAACTTCTTAGCGTGTACTTAGACAAACCTAAATATTATAGCCTAATACACACTTAGTCTGTTGCTCCAGCCACCATCGTATATGTGGTCTGTCATTGACCAAAGTATACTGTTGTGTGGTGCATCACTATGTTTACATCTGTATTACTGTCATCTGTTTATGGCTGATCCCTTTATTGCCACAATTTTTGTTCCTTGTTTAGTGTCATTTTGTTCATTATTATTCTTGTCTTAATTGGTGATTTCAACATACACATATATGGTCCTTCTGACACTGCCCACTCAGTTCTGTGAACAAATTTCCCATAATGATTTGTCCACCACCCTACCTCAGCTACCTACTTTCATGGTTGTACTCTAACCAGTGCTTCTTGGAGTACGCATTGTGACATAGCAGTGTATTTTTATTTCCAATCCACCATTGATTGATTCTTTTATAAAATACAGTAAAAATCAATTACTAGGAAATTGAAATGCTGTTTTGTTATAACATCAATATCAAGTTGCTGTAAGTTTCTAATCAACTACTCTTAATTACTATACTTCTTTCATTGCAAAGGGACAGTCATTCACAGACAGCACTTTGAGTAGCATTCTTTAGATCCTGTAGTTTACCAGTAACTGTAAGCCTTTCATAATCTGTTTCATTCACAGCACTTTTGAATTCTATTTTTGCAGCTTATTCTCTATAGTACTCTGATTCCAACATTCTTTGACTCCACTGGGATGTCCATTCCATTGGTCTTACCACATTTTCACTGCCCTGTACCTTCTTGATGTGATCATTAACATCATTTCATTGCACACACTTTTGCTTCTATTTAAAAAAAAAATTACAGGAGGCCATTGTTTTGGAATAAGTTTCTGCACTAGGCCCCAAAAGACCAGACTAAAAATAAAGATGGAGTTACCCGTACTAAGTTCCCTAGTCACTTAGATTGTGGTCTGACCTTCCCAGAAATCAGGAGAAAGAGATAACAGCCAGTTTCCCAAACAGGCCAGTTTAAATCTTCAGTAGGTATGATAGTGAAGTTTTCTCTGCCTTAATTCTTACACAGAAGAGATAGTCTGAAGTAGCCTGATGTTAACTAGTCAGTTGTTTTCCCATTGTTCTGTCTCTCTGTTCCCACCTTATAAGGAAAGTAACTTTGAAATGACCAGTCTGCTTTCTGTTCTTTGTTTCTGCTTTCTTTTAGCCTTTTCTGTCTGTAAAACTAACCTTCTCTACTCGGCTCATTGGATCACTTATTCCGTTTTATGGAATGAAGTGTTGCATGATTCTGGAATCTCAGAAAAGCCAGCTGAGATCTTTAAATTTGTTGGGATTTTGTCCTTTGACAGTTCTTTCTTGCTTTGTTCTACTTGCTTGGCAGAACTATAGTTTCAGTTAAATCTGACTTCTACCTCCTCTGCACTTGGATTTATACATCTGAACTTGAAAGGAGAAAAACACATCCATGTGTACCAGTCTTTAAGTTCATGGCTACAGCTTTTACTATGGGCCCTTACTATTGCCTGGAAATCATATTATACTGTACTAGTTATACTTCCCACTTTCCTACTACTATTTTACACCTGGTTCTCTGATCAGCCTCAACACCACCTCATTTATCAGTAACTTTTAACTCATGACCTTGCTTTCTACTTCCTTGAGAAATTTGCAGTCCAAAGAGAACTTTCACAAATTCCCATTAGTTTATCATTAGGCTATGCAAAATGAGAATGACGCCTTTTGCTTCCGTAATAGTATTTGCCTTAAGGTCTGTTTTGCTTGTTACATATGGAGATAAATCTAGTGTGGTGGGGGTTGGATATATGATTTTCTCTTTTTTCCTTTGAAACTGCTATGTGTCCTTTTATATGGGTGGTGGACATTAAGCAATTATACAGTCACTTAACTACAGTTGTGTACAGTGCTATAAAGGAAGATAGTGTGGGTTACATGCATATAATAGGGTAATATTAGTCTGTAATATTATCAAAGACTAATAATATTATGGGCCAGCCTATGGCTCACTTGGGAGATTGTGGTGCTGATAACACCAAGGCCACGGGTTAGGATCCCTATGTAGGGATGGCTGGTTCTCTCACTTGGGAGAGCGTGGTGCTGACAACACCAAGTCAAGGGTTAAAATCTCCTTACTGGTTATCTTAAAAAAAAAATAGCAATAATAATATTAGTATGTAGTATTACCAAAAGCTGCCTCGATGAAGTAGTATTTATTCTGATTTCTGCAAAGAGTTGTCAGCAAGAGGGCAGGCACAAAGAATGAAAGGCCAGAGATCTGAAAAAACTCTGTGTATGTGAACATTCTTTGTAGCTGGAGAGAACTAGTGTGTGTGGCCCAAGATGAAACTGGAGAGGTGGGTAGGGATTTTGAGCAGGAGAGAGCAATCATATTTTCCCCCTTAAGTTTGTTTTAATGGTCCCTACATTATTTGGAAATTGAGCATTGTGAATTGTTCATTTTAACTCTGTATAAGTTATAGTACTCAGCAGTTCTATTCTCTGTCAGATTCTCTGTAGTAGATATTATAACCCTTTTCCATTTTTTAATAAACTTCCAAAACCTACTTTTCTTTTCACCTCATATTAAGATGGAGGAGTGACATGAAATGAACTCCCTCAACTTTTCTCCTCCAGATTTTCATTGTATTTTCATCTTCTGTTGTCTTAGTTTCTTAAAGATTGTAAAGACTAACAAATAAGTGCACTTTCATTGTCCAGAATTAACAGGCTAGTTTTTTAGATTATTGCATATCATCCTTCTTTAAGGGGAGAGAAAAACCTCAGATAAAGATCAAGTTGTCTTTAACTATTCTCCTCTTGATCATCCTTCCTCCTCACCCACCTTTCTAGGACATTTAAAAAACACTTTCTCATGTAGAGATGTCATATGGGCATTGAAAAACTATTATTCTGCCTGCTCTATGGAGTACAGGTTGGTGGATGGGAACAAGATATGGGGAGAAGATATGATTGTTAATACTTCCATTGAGAAATAAAAGATGGGGATTGTGTCTAAAGTGGTGACAGTAGAAGTGGAGAATATTGGACAGGGTAGAAAACTATTAAGGAGTTAGGATTGTTAGGAATTAGTAAATGATGGCATGCAGTGAGTAAAAGAGGAAGGCACTGTCAAGGATAATCCTAAGAATTTTTAACATGAATAACTGAAATAAATGGCAATAGTGGTGCTATTTCCTGAGCTACAGAAAAGTAGAGAAGGAGCAGAGTGGGGTGGGTGAGAGATGACTAATTTGGTTTTGGATATGATGAAATTATGGTGCCTTTGTGAAATCTAAATGCACATGGCAACTGGATATTTGAGTGGACTGGTGGTAGAGCTCAGAGAAGGTCTGAGCTGGAGAAACAAATTTACTAGTGTAGGGGTGGTATTGGAAAATATGGGTTTAGAAGAGCTTACTTTGGTGGATGGGAAAAGGACCTAGCTAGTTCTAGGACTAAATCTTGAGGTTTGGTAGAGGAAGTGAAGCCTACAAAGTTTTTAATACTTCACTGTAAATTCACTGTGAACGTTAACCCAGAAGGTTGAGAGCCTTTTATCCCATTTATATGGTGCAATTCCCATTTGACAATTTTATCATTTTTCCACTGCCAGCTACTTGACTACCCCTATCAGAAAAATTTATTTTTTCCCCCTGACCAAAAACAATATATGCAGTTAAATAATCTGATTGTTTGGAAAGATTAATCTTTATGTATGACATAAAT
This sequence comes from Cynocephalus volans, assembly GCF_027409185.1. Lineage (NCBI taxonomy): Eukaryota > Metazoa > Chordata > Mammalia > Dermoptera > Cynocephalidae > Cynocephalus > Cynocephalus volans. The sequence continues at coordinate 41,564,583 of NC_084472.1, forward strand.
GTTTAGGGCACTTTGTTTTTATTCCACTTTCTATGACTTTTTATTCTTGTATTTAATTAGTTATAACAAAATTCCACTATAGTGGGAAAGCCTAATAGAATTTGCTGACTAAATTTGACCCAAATAGTTGTCTGGTGTCATGGCCAGAAAAAACACAACTCCCTTTTCTTCAGAAGACTTTTATTTTGGAGTGGAGTTTTGAATAGGTAATACTTGTATGTAATACAAAATTCAAGAGGTACAGAACTGCATGCAATTCAAGTCTTCTACTGCTATTCCCTCATTTACTCTCTTTCCTTCCCAAGGCCGGAAGAATTCTAAAGTATCCTTGCAGACATTCTTTGCATCTATAAACTCATAAATATAATTTTGTTCTTTATTTACACAGAAAGTATCTTTTTGGTTGGTTTACCTTTTGTTCCTGTTTGTGGCTGACACCAGTCTTTTGTGGTTGATTTGGGCATATTTAAATGGTTTTGATGGCAGTACTGGTTACTTATTTAGGCAACAGAAATTTAAAACTCAGTTAATACTTAAATTTAAGGAACTTGAAAGATAATCATTTGATTGGTTTACCATATTGAAAGTTATTGATATTGTCATGTTTTCTTACAAGGAAGAAAAGTCTAGATTCATTTGTGCTACTACCCACACAACTTATTTCCTGAAGAAACAAGTTTTATGGTCATTTTAGCAAATTTACTTTTCATCCTGCTGTTGTATGTACTTTGTAAAGATCGAATGCCTTCTTTCAAAAATTAGAGACTTTTGATGCTTATGCTTTATGGCTGATATTAACTTCCAATATATTTGAGATACTTCAAGAAAAATTTTTTCTTGAGTATATAACCTCATACTAAAAAATCAATTTTCATTTTTATTCAGTTGAAAAACTTTGGGTTTGTTCCTCATACTAGGGGTATTTTATATCTACAAATATTTTATTTCATGTTTATATTGCCAGTGTGCTTCATTTATGATGCTTTGTTGGTTGGTTTTAACTTTTACTCCCTCTGTTGGCTTTCAGTGGTGTTACATTCCTTTTGGAATAATGTTAGGAAAAACATTTATGCTTATTTTCATTTAACTAAAAAATTAGTAATGATGCAAATATGCTTATGAAGTATGCTACACATGGATTGTTTTAAATTAATATATGTTCCAGTGGCCATGAATATTCTTGTTTTCATGAATGTGTTAAGGAAACTTTATCAGAATGTTTTATCAGCAACTGAGAACAGGACTGTGAAAAACAAAAACAGGCATATAGAATACTCTTGTTGTGTTAAGTAAAAAGTAGGCTTGGCATGTTAGATCAATAAAAAAGGATTTTTTTCAGGTATATTCTAGTTTTTGTCCACCATAGATTGAACCATCAGGTAACTTCATTGAGTGAAGTGATGGGGGTGCCATACTGTACCTGCCTAGCATATCATGTAGATTAATATTTGTGTCTGTCTGTGACCTGTGGGACATTATATTAGTTGCCTTCTGGAACAACACAAGTACAGGGCTAGTTATTTACTTGCCTTGCACATTCTTAGCATCCTCTGAAAAACCACCAGTTAATGAAGTTTGCACAGTATAGGTCACAAACTCTTGTGGTTAATGATTATGTCCTGTTCCTCCATGATTAATTGGAGTTGTCTCACTCGTGGTGGTGAGGGTGTTAGGTTCTAAATTTAGCATATAAAGTGTATGTAGGGTATTTTAGCTTACGTCATTTATAGAGTAAGTTTTCTGGGTTCACAGAGTAGTTGAACTGAATTTAGTGGCCATTGTTTAAGAAACACAACATCTGCTTAGCATAAGGAGAGGTATGTGGGAACTAGGAAGGACTGAGGGAACAGCAGATTCCAGCCTTTCATCTTAGCGCTCTTCTAGAGCAACTCCTTTTGAGGGGAACGCAGACAGGTTTGATATATAATTATTTTGGTTGCTCATTTGCCAAATGCACATAGTTGATTGTTTTTTCTATTTCTGTGAAGAATGCCATTGGTATTTTGATAGGGGTCACATTGAATGTGCAGATTGCTTTGGGTATTAAGGACATTTTGGTGATGTTAATTCTTCTGACTCATGAACATGGGATATTTTTCCATTAATTTGTGTCCTCTTCAGTTTTTTTTCCAGCAGTGTTTTATAGTTTTCATTATAGAGGTCTTTTACCTGCTTGGTTAAGTTTACTCTTAGGTATTTCATTTTTTGGTAGCTACTGTGAATGAGATTACATTCTAGATTCCTTCTATGGCTATTGCATTGTTGGCATGTAGGAAGCCTATTGATTTTTGTGTTGATTTTGTATCCTGCCACTTTACTGATCTCATTTATTAGTTCTAGTAATTTTTTGGTGGAGTCTTCAGGGTTTTCTATGTATAAGATCATGTCATCTGCAAGTAGGGATAGTTTGACTTACTCCTTTCCAATTTGAATGCCCTTTATTGTTTTCCCTTGCCTTATTGCATAGGCTAGAACTTCTAGTACTATGTTGAATAAGAGTGGGGAAAGTGGGCATCCTTGTTCCACATCTTAGAAGAAAGACTCCAATTTCTGTCCATTCAGATTGATATTAGCTATGGGTTTGTCATATATGGGCTTTATTGTGTTCAGGTATGTTCCTTCTTTACCTAATTGGTTGAGTGTTTTCACCATGCAGGGTGTAGGATTTTATCAAATACCTTTTCTGTGTCTGTTGAAATGATCATATGTTTTTTTCCCTTCATACTGTTGTTGATGCGATGTATTTTTTTATCTTTTAGTTGTATTTTCCCATCAACTTTCTGATACCCTCATATTAAGTCCTTTGAATTTGACTGTTGATCAAGCAAGCAGATAATAGATATATATGTTTTTATATTTTATTGTTTTTTGTTGGCTGACCAGTATGGGGAGATAAATATTTTTTAAAGGTGTGTAATGGTAACTTTTGCCACCCACTTAGAAAGGTAGGCATGTTGTGTTGATTAAATAATCTTTCATTTCTGTTTATTAATTTTTTGTGTTTTTGTACAGGTTGCTTTCCTGTTGCATCTTTGATATCATTTCCTAGACTCTGCTCCATGATTTAACTCAAAATTCTGAAATGAAGATGGAGGAGGCAGTGGGAAAAGTCGAAGAACTCATTGAGTCTGAAGTCCCACCAAAAACATCTGAACAAGAGACAGCAAAGGCAGAAGATGGATCTGTAGAACTGGAATCTCAAGTTCAGAAAGATGGTGTAACAGATTCTACAGTTCTTTCTTCAATGCCCTGTTTGTTGATGGAACTGAGAAGGGACTCTTCTGAGTCTCAGTTAGCATCCACAGAGAGTGACAAGCCGACAACTGGCCGGGTGTATGAGAGTGACTCCTCTAATCACTGCATGCTTTCCCCTTCCTCTAGTGGTCACCTGGCTGATTCAGATACATTGTCTTCTGCAGAAGAGAATGAACCCTCCCAGGCAGAAACAGCAGTAGAAGGAGACTCTTCAGGAGTGTCTGGTGCCACAGTTGGGCGCAAGTCTAGGCGGTCCCGGTCTGAAAGTGAAACATCCACTATGGCTGCCAAGAAAAACCGGCAATCCAGTGATAAACAGAATGGTCGAGTCACCAGAGTTAAAGGTCATCGGAGCCAGAAGCACAAGGAGAGGATCAGGCTACTGAGGCAGAAACGGGAGGCTGCTGCTAGGAAGAAATACAACCTGCTGCAGGACAGTAGTACCAGTGATAGTGACCTGACTTGTGACTCAAGCACGAGCTCGTCAGATGATGATGAAGAGGTTTCAGGGAGCAGCAAGACAATCACTGCAGAGATACCAGGTAGAGGATGTTTTTTAAACTGACTGTAAAGCTCCTGATGGCATTTCTCAGCTGTCAGGCTCAGTTAGATGAGTGACACTTGAAAAAAAGTCCAGGAGACCTGCAGCTTTGTAAATTTGAAGACTGCAGTGTATTAACCAGACATGGCCAATTTTAAAAACCTGTTACGAGGTTTCCAGTGCACTTTAGCACGTCAACAAAAAACCAAACCAAAACAAAACAAAAAAAATTAAATGGTTAATGAATGATAGGGACAAATTATTTTTAAGTAATGGAATTTCTCACAAATCTCTTTTTCTGTAACATATATTACCTGAACTCCCATCATTGCCTTTTTAGCACTGCTTAGATTTAATATACTCACTGTTCTGCATTATTACTAAGCATGTTCTTCTCAGGAATAGGCACCTTGCTTTACTATATTGCCACTGCACTCGAGCTTATGGTGTCTGAAATAACACGCTCTATCTTTCATTAAAGTTTTCTAATAAGTGTTCCTCTTAAAACAGTAGTTTTTATGTGTTTCCCCCCCATTCAGGGCATGATAAGCTAGTTATCCTTGTTGCACATTTTTCTATCCTAAGTTGTCACTCGTGTTGAAAAGAGTGTTTTTTGCAAAGTTTCCCCCTAATTCTCCAAGCTTTAAAACATTTGTTAGATATCTGCTTGTTCCAGCTTTCATTGGTATAAGGGTCTGTAATTTATTACATGTTTGACACATCTGCTGTCCTCGTATTATCATTCGGTACTGTGTACTGCAAAGGCAGTCCTGAGATTTCTTAGTGGAAGAAAGATCATGTCTGAACAGTTCTTAAGTGGTGAATTCTCATTATTGAAGAAACTCAATATCATTAGGAATCTTTTGTAAACTACACAGTGTTTAACAGATCATGACAGTATTGTTTATTGCTACATTAAAGGGGGGAAATTTTGGTTTTCTAAAGTTTTATGGGTGACTATGTTTTTTTCCTTTTCTGTTTCTATACATGAAGACAGCATATTGCTGAAATACAATGAATATTTAAAGGAAAATCATATTGGTTAATTAAACCTATTTATATAAACTCAATGACAAGAATGATTGGTTTTAAAGCACTTTATTAGGTATTCAACTTAAAGTAATTAAAGTCTCATCCATACAGTATATTAAATATGAGTTTTTAACAGTCTTTAGAAATCCTTTTTACTGTTGAATTCTTTTGGTAGTTCCTTGTACAAATAAAACTCCTGGGAAGAGAATTTAAGTGAAGCTCATTAGTTGAATGCATGAGGTTGTTCTAAGGCAGGTTCTAGGTATATTTCAGTTTTACCTTTAGTAATATTTTTAAGCAAGCCTTATTAACACCTGTAAAATTGTTTATGCATTCTTATATCATGTTCTAATCTGTTAATCAAAATCATGATGGATCTCTTGATGCAGTACCTACTTCCGTTACTGAACAGGTTTTTATGTAACCACCCCAAAACTTTGCCTTTTTGCGGAAAGGGAGAAGATGAGTGATAGAACTACATTGTAGAGGTGGCATGAGAAGTGTCTTCATGCACACTCTCCCTGTTAGGCTTATATAGATTAGGAGTGCTTTGTTCATATTTTCCTAACCTCTTTGCTGATTGACTCCCTTGATCATTGTTCACAACTTCTAAAACACCAGGGTGGTCTGTTTCTTGTCTATTCTGAATTGTATGCTAACCAAATATCAAAGTAAATTATCTGTATCTTTAAGTTAGTTTCTCTTGTTTACACCATTTAATAAGTTTGTAGCTTTTGAAAATATGTAGAGTATTTAGGCTGGCTGGTTGGCTCAGCAGGTTAGTGTGCAACCTTGTAACACTAAGGTCAAGGGTTCGGATCCCCTTACCGGCCAGCCACACACAAAAAAGAAAATAATGTAGAGTTTTCAAAGGTAATTACGGAACATCAAATGGTAGGTTAAGGTGCAAGGCCACTGTATATGACTGCCTGTGCTGTGCACTGCACAGTTTTGGGAAATGCCATTCACATGAGACAGGTATGAATAGTCTTTCCTGGAATTATGTAAAGCAGCAAAGATGGAACAACCTAGAGTTTAAATATTAGGAATTTCAATTTATCTATCATATTGTTCTCTCAAAAAGTGTGCCATTGTGCATTTTTAATATAAGTTATATTTCCTTCAGTTTTCTGAGTCACATTATAACTTTGGGAAAGAGAAGATGCACACTCAATCTTATAGGAAGAGCAATTGAGGAAAGGTTTTATAAATTGTTAAGACAGGATAAATTATGAATTGACTTGAGTGCAACAACTTGGGCATTCAAGTGAACTTAAACTGTATGTACCTAAGAAAATCTCGTGGATGTTGAAATTTGAATCCAGCTGTTTACACAGAATGAAAACCAAGTAAAAAACTAAGTTTCTGCTATATTGTTTCATCAAGGTATAGCCAGTTTAGTAATTCAGAAAGTGCTTATTTATAAACTTTTGGCAGCAGCTTAAATGTTAAAGGAATTATGCTAAATGTTCTCTTACACCAAATAGTTGCATTTCTTTTTTTAAAGCGCAAATAATGACTTATGCAGACTAATATGGTTCATGGTCATGCTTAATAATTGAGTTTATCTGGGGAACAGGTGTTTATGAGACCCCTCCCCCCATTTAGCAGTAATTGATAGGCAGCTTAGTATTGACAGCAGATCATTCTTGAAGTTTTGAGAAATTTGAGGGTACTTCAAAAAGTTCATGGAAAGATTCATATTATCTTTTAATTCTATTTTTACACAAACTTTGAAGTACCCTCCTATGCTGATGTTTTAAGAATCTGTTTGGAGGTAGTATCAGGATAATTCTGGCAGTAGTTTCATTTGGGGATAGAGTATTTTATAGTAAATTTGTGGTATTTTACAGTGAACCAATGTAAAAATACTATGTAGTTGTTATCTTGAGTATTCATTATCAAATGTCTCCTTTATCTTCATAGAGTATCTTTTTGTGGTTTGATCATTCTTTTTTGTTTTATGATTAGAGCATTATTTTTCATAGGGGGACAGTTTCTCTGTAAAATCTCTATTAAGTTGAGACTAGCTCTGTAAAGTCTGCTGTGGGAGGGATATTTATTTAAGTTAATATGAATAATGGATATTAGACTGTGTTCAGTTCAATAAATTAATTCTCTGAACAGAGTAACAAATGTGCATCCGTGTATATGGGTAGCGGGGGAAAGTTTTTCCAGTAACTGTGTTTTTCCAAAAATATTTAGCATAGAGTTAACCTCAGGGTAACTTCATATTGTCTTGGCTATAATGACTTGCTTTCATGTGGTTTAATAGTCCACTATATAAAAGCCTGTTCAGATTGAGTTTCAAAAATAGTACCCATCTTGGTAGGTAAGAGTCAGTTGTCTTTGCTGGTTTGGTTTGCCTTTAGAAAATCTAATTGATCTCTTTTGGAAAATGTCAGGGAGGCTATTGAGGAAAGCTGTCTAAGAGCACTTGAATTCTCAATCCATGTAGCCAGGCCAGACCAGCTCAGCCCCATTGAAGCTAGGATCTCACATTACTCATACATATTTATACACTGAAGTGCATCATGATAAGCTATCATCTTGCCTCACAGCTTTTTCTGCAATGGACATTATACTTAAGTAGTAAATCCTTTGTAGAAATTTTTGGAAATAGAAAAATGTGAGGTAGATTAAAATTACCCATAGTTCTGCTTTTGTTAACATTTGAATGTGTTGCCTTCCATAATATATAACAAAATTTGTCATACTGGGTATATGTCTGTCTTCCTTTCCCTCTTAACATTGCATTTTGAACATTTTACCAAAACACTAAATATTCTCCCTAGAATGTATGGACTTTGAATAATTTAGCTAACTATAAAAATAACTTCCCTAGTGTTAGTACTTTCCATGGTTTTTAGGTTTTGCTATTATGAGTAAGGGTATGAACACTTAAGGCTATATGTTGACATATTGCCATACTACTTTTTAAAAGTATATTAAGTCTGTTTCATTCAGGAGTTTGTTTATGCATATTGTTCTTGATAGTATTTATTTTTAAAAAATCTTGCTGATTTGATGGAAGAATTATATCTTAGTGTTAATTTGCATTTCTTTGATCATTGAAAAATCATGCTTAGCCATTGTATTCTTTTAGTAAACAGTCTGTTCATGTTCTTTGTATATTTTTCTCCTGGTACATGTGCTCTTTCTGATTAGTTTGTTAGGGTTCTTAATCTATTGGGGATTTAATTGCTTGGACAAATTCTGATATTCGTTTAGGCAGCGAGGACTCACGGTAGAAGATAAGACCCCAAGTCCACATAGGGAATCTCATGAAGCACAGTTAATGACCTTTTCCTAGATTGAATATAAAGTGGCTCTCCCTGGTGGCTAAAAAGCCCTATTACCCACTTTAAGCCCCTTGTAATATGGTTGTGTTTTGGTAGCTATTTAGGAGACTCACTAAATACATTGATAATAGAACACTGAAACAGAGTAATCAGATAAAAACTGTTTTCAGTTAAGTAAGTGCAAACGAGTTAGGTGAAATAATCCATGTAGTTTTCAATCTGACTTTATATTAGAATCATCTAGGGAGCATTTAAAGCTTCTGATAACCTAGGTCCCACATTAGCCCAGTTATATGAGAATCTTTCCAGTCTAACCCCAGGCATCAGTATGTTTAAAGCTCCCCAGGTGATAATAATGAGCAACTGGGGCTGAGAACTGCCAAATTAAGCAGTGGTATGTTAAGTCTCCCATAGCTAAAAATCATGGTGAAACTCGTGATCTGGCTTAATTAAGTTCTCTTACTGCTAATGGTTATCAAGTTTTAAACAGTGGAGTCTAGTTTCCTGAAATCATTAGTTGTAAACCATGGCGTTATTCTGTAGTAATTAACAAGGATAAACACCTTTCTATTTTACTCCATTTAAGTGATTATTTTAAAGGCATGTTTTGTTTGAATGTGCTTTTTTTATATGTTACAGTATCAATTATAATATGTTATAATGCTAACTTAAATTTACAAGCTTTGAAGTCTTACTGGTGGGTATCCTTTGGTAATTTCTCATGTTAAAGCACCAAAATATCATTTTCAGCTTACTTTTCCTAACTTATTTCCTGAAGTGAGTGCCTATATTAACTTTGAATATGCAAAAGCATAAACTTTGCTTTTGATATGTCTTTTCCTCAAAATAGGATATATCTTAATGTTAATAAAAGGACATGCGTGCTTAAGGTAAGAATATGTTCCCTGGTTTTTAAAAAATAGACTTTTTTAGAGCAGTTTTAGGTTTATAGCAAAATTGAGCAGAAGGTATAGAGAGTTCCTATGTATCTCCTACCCCTACTACATACACACAGCCTCCCCAACTATCAACATCCTGCACTAGAGTGTACATTTGTTACAATGATGAACTACGTTGATTATTACCTGAAGTCCACAGTTTACTCTTAGGGTTCACTGTTGGTGTAAGTTTCTGTGAGTTTCAACAAATGTCTGGTCACAGTTTTTAAGGCCTCAATATGTCTTTCTTTATCATTGTTTATTGCTGGTAGTCACCTTTATGAGGCTGCAGCTTATCTCACTGCCCCCAGCTAAGTGTTCTCTGTATTGTTTTCTGAACTCAACTTTTAAATACCCATTTTCAGTATTCATTGAGAAATATGTAATGCCAGAATCTAAACAGATCAAAGTAGCCATCTTATTTCCTGTCCTACGCTTAAGTTTGCCCAGCATTTATAATGGGGTTTAAAGGAAGTTTGATATTTTTAAAAATTCCATTTAGTCTGTTTTTCCATAAGCTAAATATACTACACTTTGGGGAAAGGTGTGTTCTTGAGGAAGTTTACATACAAACAAGAATTTCTTTTTAAAAAAGTGAAGATAGCATAGGGGATGGAGTAAGTAGAGGAAAAGGAATAAGATGAAGTTGAAGGGAAGGTTGTTATGTTACCAGCTTCATCAGGTTTTCATTTGCTAGGTAGAATTGGGCTAAAAATTTGTCCCATTGCCTTCTAGGAATTGAAAATAAGTGGCATGACTCATTTAAAAAGTTCTTATTGTCTAGAAGAAACACAGCTATTCTTGATATTGACACACAGGATTTTTTTTTTTTTTTTTTGCACCTTTATAAAAAGCCACTGTGATAAAGTGAAACATGTTTTCAAACATACTCTGAGCTAAATACAATAGAGCAGTTCATAGGACTGTTCTTTATAAAACTTCTTGATGTAGGTAGAAGGTATAAGGCCAAGACTGATTGAACCATCTATCTTTCATTTATTCAACAAGTGTTTGAGTACCTAGTATGGGGCATAGGGACACAACAGAGAATAAAGTCTGCCCTCATGGAAGTTAATCTTCCTTGAGGAGATAAACAATAAATGAATTTGTCATATGCTGTTCGATATGGATATATGCTATGAATAATAATAAAGCAGGATGTATAAGATAAAGATGGAATAGGAATGGAGTAGAAAAGTTTTTTTAGTCAGTGTAGTCAAGAGTGGTCTCAGGAGGTAACATTTTTAGTAGTTCCCTTAGAATGAAGAGTTCAATATATAGTAATTAGTTGTATTAGAGACCCAAACTATAGGGTACCCAAGCCAAAGATGATCTGGCCTAGTTCTAGTATAAAACAGTGTATGTATAGGACCATATCCGAAACTGGAATCCTATGAAACCACTTTTCTACTGGATATTAATAGCTGCACACATGTTTACATATTTGGAAAGTGCTCTCAACAAAGGAAGGATATGATTTGTAGCATACACCAAACTTAATCACAAAATTTGGGGGGTTTTTTGGGGGGGGGGGTGAGGTGGCATACCTTTTAACACCTTGCACAAACCAGGGTTTGTAAAAAGCTGATGCAGAGGTATACATGGGTTCTGTTATATCCTTTATATGATTTTTCATAAGGATTCTTTAAAAAACTTTAAACAGAGCTTTTGACAAGAATCAATCTCAGCTAAGAATTAGTGTATAATGATTTCATACGGATCAGCTGCCAAAACAAATTTTTAGAATTTTAAAGTCAAAGCAGTTAAAATACACAAGGACACAGTGGTTCTCAGCCAAGGCTGCATATTGAAATCACCTGCGGAGATTAAAGCCAAATGAAACAGGAGCCACCCTAGGTTTGGGGCCTTGTTAAACCACTCCAGGTTCTTAATGTTCAGCAAAGATTGGAAACAGCTGTTATATATTGTCAGTTGTATACACGCTCCCAGGCAGATATATTGAAACTATGAAAAAATGCTAAGGTTATGTTAGTCATTTTATTATTTTTCTTGGAATTAGGTACTTTGGTTGATGAATAAAAACACTGCTTATCAATGCTGTATGTATCAGGCTGTTCTTAGCAGTGCTACACTATTTTCCCGAGTAAGCATGTCTTAATGAAAATACAATTTTATGAATTAATAATGTTTTATCAAATAGACTCAGTATCTTTAAAGCTGACTTCAGTCCTGCTGTGGAATCTGAAGGAGTGCCCAGGGAAATTCCAGGATTACTTGCCAGGGGTGCTCAGTGTGATAGGAACTGCATAAGCAGTATCCTAGAAGAGAGGCTGTAAGCTGTTTTTTCAAGATGCAGAAGCAGACAGAGAAGTTCTGCATGTGGATGGAGAATTTAACTCACCTTGATGCTGGTGAAGAAAACAAGCAGCTACTGGAACACAGGAGACCTAAAATGCAACTAGTTGGCCAAAGAATTTCCCCTATCATCCAATCAGGTGCTTACATACAGATGCCTGATTCCCAAGTACTGCCACTGCAGCCCTTTGTTTCTTATGTGACTGGGTGAAATGTGGACAATACGTTAGAATTCCCAAAGACTTATAATAACAATTTTCCAATTAATGTTGCTGAAAATGGAAATATTACAGAACAACCTTTGAATCTATCACAAAATTAATTGTGTTTACTATCTGCTTTTTGGATTGTGTAAGAAAGAATATGCTTTTGCCTGTTATAAGTTTCTTTTGATGATGTTTAAAAATCTATAATAGTAAGTAGTTTCTTTTTTAAAAATTAGGTATTCAAAACAGAAAGCACAGTTTGATAAATTTTAGCTTGAGTTTTGGTACGTATGATTGGGACATAGAACCATATTTATACAATAATAGGAATGATCCTCTTTATGCTTTTTGCATGCCAAAAATATAAATAAAATTAAAAATTGGGAGTTTTAGTGAACCCCAATAGGTAAATAGTTAATTGCTTGAGAATCTCTTAGCATTTATTCTCTATAAACACTCCTGACTCCCTTCTGATTCTAATTGGGGGATCACGTAATTAATCCCACTATGAACATCATGAATGAATGTACTGTATGAACATCATAAGTCATTCTTACATATGTTATTTAATGAACTAATTTGTTGCTATCCTTTAATGAATTATAATATTAAAGAGCATTTGTATGCAGAAAGAATGCATTACTTTTTCGAGCAAGTATTTACTCTGTACCTACTATATAAAATACTATAAGAAAAGCAGATTAGACTGGAGTTTGATTTCATGCATGAGAAAAATAGTATTTTTCATTGCTACTAGATGGATTTTTATCTTTTTTTTTTTTTTTCCCCCTAAAAGGATGACCGGTAAAGGGATCTTAACCCTTGACTTGGTGTTAGCACCACATTTTCCCAAGTGAGCTAACCGGCCATCGCTATATAGGGATCCTAACCCATGGCCCTGGTGTTATCAGCACCACACTCTCGCAAGTGAGCCACGGCCAGCGTGGATCTTTATTTTGAGCTGAATGCCTGAGGCAATAACCTGACAGACATTATGTACTGGAATTGTCTGGTACCCTGATATAAAGGGTACTTCTAGAGGATAAAGATAAAATGGTCACTCTATTAGGGGTATATATTGAATGGGTTTTAAAATTGCTAGTGACTTAAGTTTTTTTAGCTAATGTACTACTGGTTTAATTTCGTTTTCATACTCTGAACTGAAAATAAATGGCCTTTAGTTATGTTAAGGGGCCCATGAGTGTGTCAAAGGGAAGAAAACACCACAGGAATGAAAGTCTTGCAACATGATAGATGTTTTTATGTGTGACCTTGGATTGGGAAATACTGGTATTTTATCTTTTCAGGGTTTATGGGAATATTGTGAGAAGTAGCTAAATTAGGATGAAAATCTTCAGTAGGAATATGTAACTTTGCTAACACCAACTGGTTTTTTAACATTGTGCTTTCTACTGGACTTACTTATAAGATAAACTTGGCCTTTCCCTTCACATTTATAACTTAATAACATACTGATTTGAGAAAGTTTAATTTTATGATTTAATGAGGTTTCAACTTTTGAAAAAATCTAATTCTGTGTTTTGTGGGAAGAAGGATAGGTGGTGAATTTGGAGTTTCATAGATAAACAATCAAAAGACTTTTACTTTATCTTAATATTTGTCAGCAACTTTACACAGACAAACTGTCATTGCTTTTTTAATTCAATTCTATGTCCAAATATTTGCAACTTGTAAATTAATGTTAATAGACTGAGGCAAATTTTTCCCTTCCTGGTTTTGAATTGAAAAATAACCAATTTGGTTTTTTTCCTTTCAGAACTTGATGTATGAGAATTGGGTGTTACTTCGGGTCAGGCTTGTATATATATATAAATTGATGAAAAAGACAAGTGGTTTCCTCTTTATTGTGTAACGACTCTCACATTTCCTGAACTTAATATTTGACCAATGGAGGTAAGGTTTGAACACCAAGCAACTTGCAATAAACAATGTTAGCATGGTTTTCACAATAAAATATATAGGAATTTATTACAACCAATGGGTTTTTCTCTGAAATGGTAGTGAGTGCAACATTTCAGCTAATTTTTTTTTTTTTTTAATTTAGTTTTACATCAATGGGAAGAAAGAGCATATTGGTTTTGGATGATTGACTGAATTTTAACTAATCCATAACCCACAGTCTTGAAGTTGAGATGTTTTCAGGGAACTTTGTTCTGTCTTCACCTTCTTCCTGGGATCATAGATTTTATTAGACATGGACATTTAGACTTAAGAAAATATTGATTTAATTTTATGCATGTTAATATGACTACTTTTCTATGAATGTATAAACTGCTTGGCACTTAACAGGTTTAGATTTCTTTTTTGTTTCATGGTGAAGGTGTCTAATATATTTGACACATCCTGAACACTTTTTATTTTTAAAATAGAAAAGATTAATTCATCTTTTAAGAATAACATATAGACAAATTATTGTTAGTGTTGTATTGACTGGATATGTTCTAATTTTTGTTGTTACTGGATAACTGGGCAAGAACTCTATAGGTTTTTTTGCCTTTCAGAAAAAAAATGAAAAATATTTCAATCAAATGGAATTAGCAAACATAGGTTTTAATAATTGATAATCAGTGTAAGAATAACATTTTGAGTATTGAAAAGGTATTAAACACAAAATTTTGGGTAAAGATGTGGAAAGAGAGGTTTTGGTAGAAAGAGAAGGAACACCATAATACATTGGATTAATTCATAGAACATATATCAAAATAGTAAATATTTATCCTAAAGTAAAATTTGACATTCTGTGGTTTGAAGAGTTTAACCATATGAGTAATTTTATAGTAGAAATATATATACAAAAAATTCTAATCCTGACTTTCAGTTTCGCACAGTGCCTTGAAGATAATGTGTTCCTGCCTTAAGGATTTTGTTTTCAAAAATGGTAGGTTTTGCTTTGAAATGATGACACCTTTGCCAGATTGTACAATTTAAAAGTTCCTCTTTCAAAATAGTTTATTTTTGTATTACGGACATTTAAAGAAGTATAAAGTATTTGAAGTAGTTTTAATACATTTTTTTACGTGACTGCTCTTGTAGATGTTTGAATTCTCTTTCACTGAAGTAAAAAGTCTGTATTCTTAAAATTACAAGTACTAATACTAGTAAGAGGGAATTACTTTTGGAGTATGCGACTTTTTATCTAGCTATTGTTTGAGTGCTTAGTGGTCCTCCCTTCATTTTTCTTGATTTCCCTTAATTTTCCTAGAATTTTCAGAAGGATAAAGACTCTTTTCTGTTTGGATGTATTTGTAGTCTATAAAGAGCCAATGCTGGAAAGAAACGTCTTTCAATCTACAACAGTAATCCAGACGGACATGGTTGAAATGCTTTTTGTTTAAGAATAAAATCCCGTATTTGTACAATTTCATCTCTCTAATATGTGCATATGGAATTTCTCTTTTTCCAATCTATCTGATGATTATTTTCACTTGTAACTTGTTTTCATGGGATAGAGAATTAGAAGGACTAAGCTGCAGACTTAAAAAAAAAAAGTTATTACATTTAAAAAATTACTGAGCATTGTAAAGAAGAAAACCTTGTGAAATGTTAGGAAACAAAGTCATATGTCTATGAAGGTACTTCAAAAAGTTCATGGAAAGATTTGTATTATCTCTTAGTTCTGTTTTTCCACAAACTTCTTGAAGTACCTTCGTATTGTTGGCTGTTATAATATGTTGATATATCCTTGTAGTACTTCTTTTTAGTTGGTGGCATTTAAGAGGGCATTATACCTTCACCAAAGGTAAATGTGTTTGTGTTATCTGTGTACAGCCTGCTTTCTGCCTACTTTGTACTAATTCAGTGTTCTAGGACATTATATCATCTTAAGAAAATTTAATCAGCAAATTAGAACAGTCTGATTACTTGATCCACTTATTAAATCTCTTAATTATATTGATGCATATTTTATGTGCATTATTAAATTTGTGTGACTTTAAAAGTTCAAATAAAATTTTAATTGTGAACACAACATGGTGTAATTGAAATCTTAAGATTCAGTATTTTGCATGAAATTTTTTTAAATTTAGAAGTAGAATTGTGCCGGCCCTTGGCTCACTTGGGAGAGTGTGGTGCTGATAATACCAAGGCCACGGGTTCGGATCCCTATGTAGGGATGGCCGATTAGCTCACTTGGGAGAGTGGGGTGTTGACAACACCAAGTCAAGGGTTAAGATCCCCTTACTGGTTTAAAAAAATGTTTTTTTTTTAAAAAAAGAAAGTAGAATAAAGGATTCTGTTATTTGGGGACTCTAAGAGAAAAGCTTATCTTTTTTGTTGTTGTTGTTACCTAGTTAGAGAAATGAGCTTAGTCTCAGGGATTTGTATATATCGTATGTGTGAGCATGTGTGTACTCATCTTCAAAATTCAGAAATAATTAATTCTAAATTTCATTAATGTTTTATCTGTCAAGTGGCTGGAGGTAGATAACTATGCAATAGTCTATAGTGACTCCAAGGTTTAGGTCATTAATATAATATATTTATTGCTTCCTAAAGATATGTAAGAAAAAAAAGTTCTCCACATGTAAGCCTAGTATGGTAATTAAACTGGAGAAAAAAAAGCTTTTAAAAAAAATTAACTAAACATTTTGGACTTAAAAAAAAAATCTCTCTAGCAGATTGAGTAAAAGAATATACAGGAACTAATTTATTTTGCTTACTGCTTTTGTCATTTTTGTCACTCCCTACTTTTATGTAGATTTATCATCAAGGGTATTAGATATGACTCAATTTACTTAAATTAATTACTTAAAATTTTACTCAAAATCATTTGAAGTGTATTAGTCTGCTTGTTAATGAAAGAAATGATATGGTAAATCCTTTTGTTGAGCAAACAAAGCACCCTAAGTTGATATTACTGATAATTTCCATTTTTAATATACAGCTAACTTTGCCTATAGGTACAGTTACATGAAGAGGCTTTGTGTTATCATTTTTTTAGAATAGCAAATTATGGGCAAGTTACCTTATAGAATGAGATCTTTTAAAGTAATTGTACTTGTTATGTTTTATTTAGCTTATATTGATTTCCCTCTCTTTTAAAAAAATTATTTAAATAGTACAACAAGGACACAATGAAAAAAAGATTTTGTAGAATGCTACATGTCCGAAAACAGTATCAAAACAGTTCCTGCAGGTTTATTAAACTTATACATTTATTATACATTTATTCCTATGTTTGTTCTGTAAAAATTATTCTCAAAGAAAAATTCTCCTCAAAAATCTTCTCCAAAAATGGCATATATGCTCTCAATCATCGTACATGTAAGAAAATTGTCATTTTAAATTGTCTAGAAGCTGTATGAGTTTATGAATTGTAAGTGACATGAGTAACTTCTGGGTTTCTATACATTTCTTTTTTTTTTTTCTTGATTTCTGTTTTTATTTCCTCTGAAGTTTAGGAAAGTTAATGGGAGTTGGGAACAAACTGGTAGTTTATTTGTATTGGTACGTATTTTCGTATTATATTAAATAACCACAGAGTGAAATAGAAGATGCTATAAAAAAAAATGAAGGAATAACCCTTGAAGAAGTATACTCTTTTTTAATGAACTCTTATTCATGTTATAACTAAGATTCGGAAAGAATGTTAGCAAAATATTGTTTTTATTTTATTGCATTTTCTTTATATCTTTTACTTCACTGTACATTTGAAATGTAACTAAGCTAGATAAATAAAAATTTTGAAAGAGAAATGTTTCTTGTTACTATGTTGAGGGCAGTGTTATATTAGTGATTCCCTATCAGTTAATTCACATTAAGTGTTCCTGAGTCAAGAAGCCTGCTTTTCTGCAATGAATGAAATAAATGGTGTTAGTTTCTAGTTAGTATAACTAATAATAGGTTTTACATAATATTTTTGTGATAGTTTTCAGTTTTTATTTATTTATTTATTTATTTATTTATTTTTAATTTTATTTTGTCGATATACATTGTAGCTGATTAATGCTCCCAATCACCAAAACCTCCCTCCCTTCTCCCTCCCCCCCCTCCCCCCCAACAATGTCCTTTCTGTTTGTTTGTTGTATCAACTTCAAATAATTGTGGTTGTTATATCTTCTTCCTCCCCGCCCCCCGGTTTGTGTGTGTATGTGTGTATGTGTGTGTGTGAATTTATATATTAATTTTTAGCTCCCTCCAATAAGTGAGAACATGTGGTATTTCTCTTTCTGTGCCTGACTTGTTTCACTTAATATAATTCTCTCAAGGTCCATCCATGTTGTTGCAAATGGCAGTATTTCATTCGTTTTTATAGCTGAGTAGTATTCCATTGTGTAGATGTACCACATTTTCCGTATCCACTCATCTGATGATGGGCATTTGGGCTGGTTCCAACTCTTGGCTATTGTAAAGAGTGCTGCGATGAACATTGGGGAACAGGTATACCTTCGACTTGATGATTTCCATTCCTCTGGGTAATAGTTTTCAGTTTTAATTTTTGTAATTGGTATATTGAAAAAGGAATAACAAAATGCCACTGTGAACATGAAAGGTGAAGATTCTCTTCCATTAAACTATATGTCCTGTTAAGACTCTTAAAAACTCTTGAAAATAGCAAAATTTACACTATTTCAAAGTGTAAGTAATCAAAAGGCTGGAATGGATGACTCTTAAGCAAGGTACATAGACATGGGAATGTGGTTAATATATCTAATTTTTGTGCTCTTGGTGTATATAGTGCAGTTATTTTAGTTTTGTTCTCTATAGATCTGAAAGCAGTAGGTCATGGATTTGTCCCTGAAATAGAAAGATAAATTGAAAGATAGTGACCTCTTCAAGTGCCCTGTTTCTGTATTTATAGGTTCCCTTAAATATCCAGGTAAATTACCTGAGTTATCTTTTGAATAACCTCACTTGCTTTAGAGCTTTCCCTAACCGTAGTTAGTGGTGAAGTGTTAAATTGTTTGTTTTTTTTTTTTTCTTTTGATCAACTTTTCAGTTACTCTGATAATCTTGAATCTTTGTTTTACCTCTTCTTTGATCCTTTCAAAATGGTAAATGAACTCTTCATCAATATCATACATAGCTTTTCTGGGTGGACAAAATGACCTGTCATTCACCAATATGATGTAAGGATAAACATAATCCTTAAAACTTTATTTCCATGTTCGAAACTTTATAAAGTTTAAATTTTTATTTTTATTTTTTTAAGCCAGTCAAATTTAGTAATGGGGGGTTGTGTACCCACTTTAGTGATACTGATGTTATAAGTACTGATAACCCACTACCATCGAACCAGCCAACTTTAAATTTCTAATAATTGAGATGAATTTAATGAAAAAAGTACAAAATAGACATTAGTTCAGTTTTATTTTTAAAATGGCTTTATTCCCAAAGTTTCAGCACATATTGTTGCACTTTATTTCTAGCTGCTTAGACATTTTTCTTTTTACTGAAGTAGCTTTCTGAAGAAAATATACACATGCAGTTTGGGGTATTTAAGGCTGTTTTTCTGGAGATGGCACTTTTCAATATAGATTTTTGTCTTTTGTTGTTGATGTAATTATTTTTGTTCCTAAGAAATGGTTTGAAAATGACTGCTTTCTGTTTATTCACATTGTTCTGTATACATTTTCTATTTTTTTGGCTGATAGTAATAAAAATACAGTACAGATATTCTCTTAAGTATTTTTTCTCATTTGCAAATATAAATTTTCGTCTTGGTAAATATTCTTGTGTGCAGTGAGACTGCTGTTTTTTCTTTAGTAGGTTCTACTAAAGTACAAATTCCCTTCTGCAACTCTTGAGATTTGCCTCTTTCCCTCAGTCCCACACATCTACATCTCATTTCCTCACCTGGCCACCATGAACAAACTCACATACCCATTTCCCCTTCTCAGATTCCTTGGCTAGGTAATTTCTAAGAACGTTTCTTTCATTTTTTGTCTCACTATCTGGACTGAGACTGAATATGATGTCTGCCCACTCCCCCTTTTTCCTGATGTTGTGTAGATAATGACACTGGGTAAGCCCTTTGATGGCTGGGGAGAAGGAGCTTGTATGGAGTCTTTCAGCAGCAACAAGACAGATTTTTTTCCTTTCGTAGAGAGGGAATTAGAGAGATCAGGTGTGGTAAGGAGGAAAGAAGTAATTTTCCCCGGGCTTCATTGTATGTTCCTATAGCCATAGGAATGGGGATCAAAGGGGCAAACCATATATTGGTCCATCCCCCCACCTTGGGCCTAAAACTTAACAATAGATAGGAAAGGAGAAGTTACGTTTCTAGGCATCTCTGGTATACAAGAGAAATTCCTGTTTCTTAGATTTAATTAGGCTTTATAATGAGAAACTTACAGCACTTGTATTAGTGGAAGTGCTGTGTAGGCAAGGATGATGCTAAATATGGGCTAATCCAAAATGATCTCTCTTTGGCTTTGAAGCACTTTTATATGAATACATACAAGCTGACATTTCACTTCAGACAAAAATACAAAAGCCACATTTGTGACGACCTCTTTTAACTATAATCCCAGCAAAGCATTTACTTGACAATACCTGTGACCAATATAAGCTACCAGCCCAGGTAGTGATGTTTCCTCAAAGCTTCTTGCAGCAGAGTGTACATGCAAGGGTAAGCAAACAAATAATGAAGTGAGGCAGGTGCTAATTATAATGGAAGGGTAGGGCAGTGAAACAGTGCTTGAACTCCTGTTGTGTTCTGTTACGTCTTCTTTATTCCTCACCATAACCCTGTGAAGAAACTGAGTAATAAAATAATTTACCAGAGTCATACAGCTAAGAGGCAGTAGTCAAGGCTATAATCTATGCATCTGTAGCCAAAATTCTGTACTTCCTATACTGCTCCTGGTTTCATCCTGTATATTCCTCTTTTCCTTGACTATGAGAACAACTGTAGTCTGTTCTGGTTCTACCTAATTAGCACTCAAATTTCTCACCTGTAAAGTGAATGGTAAATTTGTAATTACCATGTATAGTTTTACAAATCTGTGCTCTGGTTGTCAAATTTGAAAAGAGGAATTTGTCATGGATAAACATATTAAAGGAAAAGTTAGGTTTTGTTTTGCTTTGTTTTTGTGATATAGATTTTTTCCATGAGATTTAGAACATATTTGAAAAGGAAACTAATTCATCAAATTAAACATTTGATAACAACAGCACAGAAGGTTGAAGATCATGAAAGAGTAAACCTCACTGTATCAGGAATATGTGACAACGTAGATACGTCTATATTTTGGTATTTGAAAAGTTAGAACTTATTTGTAAAGGCCAAGAGATTAGCGAGAGGGTACAAACCTATTTCTAGCATAAAATAGATGAGCTGATTTCTTAAAATAAAAAGTAGTTGGTGGGTTGGTTGACTGAATTTTCTTCTTGCTTTGTAATTATAAAACAACAATTTCAAAAGATTTCAATCAAAAGGAGAAACAGCACTTGGATTAACACCGATCGAATAGTTATTAATTGTGTTAAATTTAGCTTTATAGAGAGGTACTTTTAATGATTGTAGAAAAACTAGTAAGTTCATTACAGTAGTCCCCCACTTATCCACAAGGGATATGTTCCAAGAACCCAAGTAGATGTCTGAAACCGAGGAGAGTACTGAACCTTATATATATTATGTTTTTTCCTATATGTATGTACCCATGATAAGGTTTAATTTATAAATTAGGCACATTATGAGATTAACAACAATAACAAAAATAATAATAAAATAGAACAATTATAACAATACTCAGAATGGCATGCAATTTAAAACTTATGAATTGTTTATTTCTGGAATTTTCCATTCAAATATTTTTTGGACCACAGCTGACCGCAGGTAACTGAAGCTGTGGAAAATGAAACTGGATAAGGGGGTACTACTGTATTATAAATTTATGTTTTAAGATTGTGACAGACATCAGAGTTGGCAGATGGGAGAATGTGCAGTTTGGGTAACCTTAACTTTTGTACACATGGAATGTACTTATGTTAATGACTAAATCTTAAATTGGAAATGTTTCAATGTATAACTTTACTTGAAGTGACTACTTTGATGTTCTTGAAAGTCAGAACAATCTCTTAGTAGCAATGCAGTGTTTTAACAGCACAGAGGAATAATGAATTGAGAGCAAAGACTATATCCATATGTTTATTCTATCCTGTAATGAATTGACAGAGTCATATAGATAACTGCTCCTGTTATTAATGTGCTGAGTTTTTCTAGCTCCTCCTCAGTGATCTGATTTTTTCTTTAAGAGATACTTCTTTTAAAAAGCAGATAAAATCACTATAGAATATTACCTATCTCTTAGTTGTCTCTTAATTCTTTGTAGCAAGAGATTGTCACAGATTGTCAGCATCAGTTAGCTAATATTCGTGTAAGTAGTTCAGAGTACAACCCCGATGCCCGTTGCTTTAAACATATCTTATTTAATCTTGGTTTGCTGATGATAGATATAAGATGACCTTGGAACACAAGACTCTTAACTGGTTTCTTGTTGGAAGACAAAGTTGGAAAGGCAATCATTCCATTACTTTATTGAAGTTTGTATAGTATTGATTTGTAATCATTTTGAATATATTAGAAGTGAAAATCAACAGTGATCATAATTTAACTGTTAAGTGTAATTAAAATGTGAAAATATTGCTGTCTTTGTTTATGATGAATGCTAAATTTAAGCTAAGTTATAAGGTGTGCTGTTTGGAAATGTGGAAGATACAAGAATGAAGCCAGATAACAAGTTTATGCTTGTATTTCCTACTGATGAAGACTTTCAGACAAGTTATTTCCATGGGTAGGTGATGTCACTCTGCATGTATATATACACTTATACTTTTTGCATGATTATACATGTAGGAGTGGTACAATTTTGACTTGACTATTGATCTGTTACTTCAATTTGTGGTAGGGGTGGGGAATGTGAGGGCAAGAGGCTCTGAATGATATTAGCGATATAATTTTAAAATAAATCACTAAAAAAATTTATTGGAAACATCTAAAAAAAAAAGCCCCTTTAAAAACAGAACATGTGGTCAATTAGTCAATATTGTACTTGGCCCTCATATCTTCTGCACCCAAGTATTTGGACATCACACAGTATCTTGATTCCATAATAATCATTTTGAACTCTGACGAGAACTCCATAGAATGATTCAGCTTTCTTTTCTTCTTTAGAAAAGAAAAACCTCAAAAATGAACCAATTTTTTGCTATTTGAACTAAACTCTGTTACCAGCTGATACCAAGGCCACATTGTTGAATTTTATGGTCATTCATGAACTTGATTTACTCTTTTAGGGGAACTGGAAATTATTTTTAAGTAGTCAGCTAAAAATGTCATGATCGTCAGAATTTCATATTGTGACATGTCTGTTCTTTATGCACCTAACAACTCATTTGCTTTTATGTTTGGTCATTTTTTATTTTAAAAATGTTGCTACTTAAGCCTATGGTTTGTGAGCTTAGTTTTAAGGAATAAATACGCCAGGTGTGTTCCATGTTTTTGTTCAGTGACAATTTACACAATGGATGTTTGTATTAAAACAGTAATTCTTCATTGTGTTATATTTTTATGGTTCATTGGCATATGTATTCCTTCATAGTCAAGAATTTCATAAAATAGGTGTGTTTAATATTGATTCATTGGGTGATATTTAAAAATATTTGTGGAAATATAAAATTAAATATTTTAAAAAACAAAAGAAAAATATTTATGGAAATAAATGGTTTGCTTGCACTTTGTAAATAGCTATTGGGAGAGATACAGCATTCTTCTATTCTGCTTTATTTTTAAATGGGGGTAGTAGAGGCATTTCTTACTTGAATGAAAACTTTATTTTTGCTTTTTGCTGTTATGTTAGAAAAAGGGTAGCATTAGCATTTTAAAGCATGTATCTATTCTACTAGCATGAATATTGAGTTATGTTAGCATGAATTGCTGCAGTGTAATTACTTTGGAACTCAGCTGCCTTTTTCAGCTGGTTAGGGTGATATGGGAGTGGAAAGGATCTGTTTCTTTTCCAGTAAGAACTTTAATATCTTCTAAAACCACCCATAAGATGCATATCATTTACTTGCAGTGTTAGCTGGTTGTCTTTCTCAGGGAAAAGAAAATATCTCTCACAAGGCATCCAAAACAAAATCCTGAAAATGGATTTTGTGAGTATTGTCTTTTTGTAGAATGTTGTTAAGTATATAAAATCCCTGTAGATAAGCTAAAGTGAAGTAGAGCTTTATTTAGTGTTAACCTTATTTCTTTAGTAAGTAGGAAAATGTATGTTTGATTTTCTTCTCTTAATGTTTTAAGGACCTTTAGTATTATTAATTTACTAAGAGAAGGAGCTAGATTTGTTCTCTCAAGAAATATAAATTAGGTTTTGATAGTTTGCATCATTTTTTTCCTTTAAAAAATCAGTTTCATTTTCTCTGTGGAGTTGTCTCCTTTCTCTTAATCTGTTGCTCTTTGGGAGTATGACGGAAATTCAGTGTAACATTGTTCAGTATAGTCTTGTTGTCTGTTCTTCATAATAACACACCTTTTCCTCCTTCCAAAATGTGTCCCTCATCTATCTTTCCCACCTTCACATCATGTACAAAATATTAGATTTATAAAGTGCAGCTTTTCTGATCAGATAGAATAATAAGGTAAAGGCAACTGGCATTTAGAGGGTTCTTATTTAGTTTCAGAAGTATTTTTCACCCCACAAGTTAGATACAAGTATACATTTTCTTTCCTCCCTAGATGGACCTCCAGTTGTAGCTCATTATGATATGTCTGACACCAGCTCTGACCCAGAAGTGGTAAATGTGGACAATTTATTGGCGGCTGCAGTAGTTCAAGAGCACAGTAATTCTGTAGGCGGCCAGGACACAGGAGCTACCTGGAGGAACAGCGGGCTTCTAGAGGAGCTGAATGCAGAGGCAGGTTTGTCTCCCTTCCCACTCCCCTTCTCTAATGGTGTAATGTGCATGTGTCCTGGCAGCTATTTTCCTTGTAGTAGAGCCTGCTGAGGAGAGCAGGCATACCAGAGACATCTGGTGTTGAATGATAGTGACTATCCAGGTTGCCATTTATAACTGAAAAGATTTGGGTGGCATGCCTTTTCTAATCAGAAGGAAGCAAAAATAAGATATATAAGACATTAATTGTAGGCATTGGTAGATTTCAGTAGGCATATTTCTTGGGCTAAAAATGCCCAGTGTGTGCAAAAACAACCCAGATGCCCTCATATTCTTTGGCCAGTTCTTCCACTCACTTAACTTTGGATAGCATCCTTGCAACTTGGATAGGGTACCATGGAAACTCCTTGTGGAGCAGTGCCACTGTTTCTTCTGCCTCTTGCTGTGGAGTATCCTTGTTAATTCCTCTTCAGTAAATTCTCATTTGTCTTTTCTGACCCTTTTCTTTCACTTTCTGCCTCTGTTATGTCAGGAAAAATCTCTCTCCCTGTCTTGTATTATTTATCTTGGTTCTGTGATTGTTCTTTTTTGTGTGTGTGATTATTCTCAAAAGTGATATTTCTTCACTAAAAAATGCACTGCTGTTACTTTTGAAAACTTTTTACAGTGCCTCCAAATCTCCGTCAATATTTTCTTCAAAACTCTTTCTTTCAACATTCTTTCTAATTTAACCCCCTGCCCCCAAGTTAGTAGCACTTACATGTAAGAAAAGAGAGGGAGAGAATTGCTGCTTATGTAGTGTATATTTTCTTACTTTAGGGTTATTGAAGGATTATAGTTTTCTAGCTAAATTATAAATCCACTGTTTTATGAGCTAATCTAGTAGCTTAATCATTACCTAAATTTTATTTTTATGGAAAATGAGTTTTACATTACAAAAAAGAATTATAACTTAGAACTTTTTATATTAAGATAGAACTTCTTTGATTCTTGTCCTGAATTCTTCCTTTCCTGATCTTTGATTGGAACTAAAGAAAAATCACTTATTTGTTGACCTTCTCTATTAATTTATTGTGGCTAATTTTGGAATAGGACCTGGATTTAGTTTTGACTACTAACTGCTTGTTTGATCTTGGACCAGTCGTTTCGCCTCTGGACTTCAGTTCTTATAAGTATAAATACTTGTTTTGTCCAATATGGGTTTTTAAGGATTTATTAACATGTATGAGTACTTTGAAAGGAATTGTTATAATACTTTGTATCAAAGGAGAGTAATTTGACCACATTTGTGCAATAAGTGTTTCTAAATTATGTAATTTGTTTCTGTATACTAGATGTAGTTTATCTTTGTTTTTCATCCACTGACAGTTCTGAGTGATTCATTGTACTTCAGTATTATTTCCCAGTTTCCTTAGTCTTGTTATTAAGTATAGACCACTTTAATAATAAATTATTGGGGGGGAAATGAACAATTACCATTTTTTGCTCTTTGTATAGAGAATTCTTAATATTAGGTTGAACCATATGGATTAATATTTGACTTTTTGACCTACAACAAACCCAGCAATTTCATATGATTCAATCTAATAGTACAAGGTTCGAGGTCTTAAAATAGCATTGGGGATTCAAGTAATTGTTAGCTTGATTATTTAAAATGAACACTCAGGTACCTACCCTGTTCTTTTTAAGAAATAAACATGGCCAGAGTATGTGAGGAGGGAAATACCTGTGGCTTCAACTCTGTTGCACTACCTTTTCTTCCTCCCACCCCAAAGCTATGCTAAATTTGGTATTTAATGTTTGCTATTTCTGTGTATTTCTTTGTATGTATATTTTTACTGCATTTGATATGTATCAGTAAACAAGCATGTTTTAAAACTAACCGGTATCACATTGAAGGTAATCATTTGCAACTGGCTTTTTTAATTCAACATGTAAGTTTTGTTAAGTGTGCCTCTAGTTAATTCATTTTCCACTGCTATTTAATATTCTACTATATGAATATCACAGTTTACCCATTCTCTTGTGGACATTTAGGGTGGTATTTTAAATGATGCTGCCATTAACATTTCTTATATGTGTCTCTTGTTATGTGCACATAATAATTTTCTTAGGATATAATACAGAGAGCACAAGTGTGTATTGGGCTGTAAATTATGTGTAGGTTTTTGTATATCATAAGATGTAGTCACCACTGTTCAATAGATCCCCATGACATATTCTTTTAAAAATCATTTATTTATTTATTTATTATTTATTCATTCATTCATTTATTTATTTGTTTATTTATTTTGATTGATTGATTGATTGATTGATTGACCTGTAAGGGGATCACAACCCTCAGCACAGTGTTGTCTGCACCACGCTCAGCCAGTGAGTGCACCGGCCATCCCTATATAGGATCTGAACCCGCCGCCTCTGCGCTCCCAGCGACGCACTCTCCCGAGCGCAACGGGGCCAGCCCCCGCATGACATATTCTTCTGAAGCCCTTTACTGGCTCTTTCAAAGTCATTTCCCCCCCTAAATCTGACAATGCAGGTATATGAATAATAAGTAAAACTTTATAACCTAGTCTTGATGTAATTGTCATAGTGGGGATCCATCCTGCGAATCTGAATATACTTACAATGTTAAAATAAAATGTTAATAGAATTTATGCTTGATTGCCAGTTTATAGTTTTGAGACTTAGACTATTAGTAGCAGTCACATGGTCATTCTTTCTTGTGGTTTGAGTGTAAGGTAAATGTTCTAACGGTTAATCTGGGTCCTCCCTATTCCTCTTGCAACAAAATAGTAGCCCAGTTACCCAGTCACTAAATAGATTATTCTGGGGTTCACTTTAATCAATAGTAGTAGCATCTCAGCCCAGGTCTACAGTCCTACTTCATTTAGGATCACTTATATAATCACTGTTGGTAATGTAGCTTGCCTCTTTTCCCAAACAATTAGATGATGTTCTTGTATCCAAAATAGTTGTTACTATTTAGTTTTAGTTTTAATTTAGGCAAAAGAGTTGAATCACAAGCAGATTAAAAAACTAAATTGATGTCAGGGAAACAACCAGTCAACAAGAAACCTAAATTTTCCACTTCAGCTCTTGCCATGTGATAACCTTTTCTTACGTCGTGCTAGAATTGAGCCTTGTGGTGAGTGGTTTTGAACTAACAGCCACTCATAATCTGTGTGATCTCAGGTAAATTATGTAAAGCCTCAGTTTTCCCTATCTACAAAACTGGGATAAAACTAGCATCTACCTCAAAAGTTTATTGTTGCTATTTAGTGAATTAATGTATAAGATGTGCTTAGTACAGAGTACAGTACACAGAAACTCAGGAATCCTAACTAGCATTATGTTAATATTATCCTGAAGTATACTGAGTAAGGAAGTGATTAATGGATTAATGAGTGGTTTCTAATCTACTGTCCTTCCTTAGAGTGAGTTGCTCTTGCTACAGTATTTCCTAAATGTTTCCTGAGCATAGAAGTTACCCAGGGTGCTTATAAAAACTCAGACTCTTAGGTTTCTACCTGAAGATTCTGTTAGTAGATCTGATTTGGGGTCTGGGAATCTCTTTTAAGTAATAACCCCTAGGTAACTCTTGTATCCAGCATGTTTAGGAAACTGTACCAGTATATCTGAAAATGGGTCAGTTTTGTTAATTGCTAGTAATAGCTCTCACTGTAAGTGTAAGTGTAGTTGGGGCGAAAAGAAGCAGAAGTTTGAGGTATTCTTGGTGTGGAAGGCTTATAATTGTGGTGAACTGAGCTGATTTAGATTTTTTTTTTTCTGAGAAATTATAAATTCTAAACTATCTCATTTTTCCGTCAGCCTTCTTTTCAAGAAAGTAGACTGTGAGCATTTCCCGCATCCTTAAAATATGGGTGATAATCTTGATTTGTACATAACATGGGCATAGTAGCAATGCAGAGAAAAAAATCTTGGGCTTCCTGTTCCTGGTGTAGGGCCTTTTATAATCAGACCACAATGGCTATGTTTCTATTATTAGTACTATTGGCATTATTAAAGACAATGTATCAGTCTTATAAAGGAGGTGGAGTTTGGTCATGTTCCTCTTGTTTAGCTGCTTCATATTGACTGTAAGATTTTAGATTTCTGACTTCCTCTTCCCCTTGTTGAAAGAACTAAATACAAAGTAATAATTCACTTGTTTTAAAGCTAAATGAGTAGTGATTAAAGATATTAATCTTTTTTCATACCTAGCATACCGCTGTTATCCAGTAGGTAATACTTTCCTTCAATGTGCTTTCAAATAGGCTCAGGCCTAGTTCTTACCCAGTAGATTTAAAAATTTAAATCTACTTTAAATTTTTTAAATTGCTATATTATTTAAAAAGCTACATTATATACAACCACAATTACTTGAAGTTGATACGACAAGCAAACAGAAAGGACATTGTTGTGGGGGAGGGAGGAGAGGGAGGAGGGAGGGGGGTTTTGGTAAGGGGCAACAATAATCAACCACAATGTATATAGACAAAATAAAAGTTAAAAAAAAAATAAAAAAATAAAAATAAAAAGCTACATTATTTCTTTTGAAGACAAAAAGACATTGCCATGATAATTTAGTTACTACTTTTTCTATGCTCCTTTTCCTTGCTCTATCTTGGTAACTGTTTTTGACTTCTTTATGTGTTGAGAAGTTCTATGGTGGGAAGATAAAGATTTAGAATTTTCACATAGAGTGAAAGAAGTTATCTTTCCAAAGATCTACACAGAAACAGTCAGCTGCCACAATAACTAAATATAAGTGCTCTGCTTTATTTTCAGTTCAACATATAGTCATTCTGATATTTATGTTTTTCTCTACAGAGTTTGTTCTTGTTTTAGAACTGGAAAAGATTACTATCACTGACAATATTTGAAGAACCTCATAGCATCTTTGGCTCACTTCTGTGTATGCTTTATGCACTGTTCTGTCATTGATTTCCTGTGAGGTCATTGTGGGTGGGGGAAGAGCAGAGAATGCCCAAAGGCCAGAGAATATCAGGCTTATGCACAGGAGTTCCCAAAGGATGTGTGGCACACTGAGGACGGTTACAGTGTAAGAAAAGGACTAATTGTCCCTGGCTCTGAAATAGAAGGAAGAAGGAAGGGAGGCATCCATAAATGTCTTTGGTGTCTCTTGTGCAGCATGGCATCCTATAGACTTGTGTGGGTCCATCTGACTTGTTGTGTGGCACATTTTATGTAATGTTTGTGACAGGAAATGTGGCAAAAGTCTCACACCATTATCCAAGGAGTTCTTAGCATTCACCAGGAAGTTTGTTTTTAGCACCCCCATTACTTCCTCAAGTCCCTTATTTTATCTTATACTGATTATTTGACTCAGTAATGCAGATATTGGCTACCAGAGCAGACCCTGATTTTAAGTGAGCATCATATAGGTTCTGTAACAATGCTGAATGCCAGCAGTTTTCTTTTTTTAAATGACCAGTAAGGGGGTCTTAACCCTTGACTTGGTGTTGTCAGCACCACGCTCTCCCAAGTGAGCTAACCGGCCATCCCTATATAGGGATCTGAACCCGTGGCCTTGGTGTTATCAGCACCACACTCTCCCAAGTGAGCCATGGGCGGGCCCTGGATTGCAATTTTTATGGCCAAAATTACATCGTCAAAATTGTTTGGATGATCTAATAATGTGAAAGCAGTATATAAATTATTAGTTTCTAGATCCATAATGGATAAACAAAGTTAGAAGAATCTGAAATTGGGGGTGGGTACCTTGTATTTCTTAAGACAGTATAAAATGAACAAAAGTAGCATAGTAGCTTTTCATTTTCTCCCCTTTAAAAAAAAAAAAGGATGATATTTCTAGCTCTGAAATGAAGCTTTCGAAGGTGGTAGGGTCAGAATGGAGGGGCCTACTCAGTGAATACTAGTTAATTAGAAATACTGATGACTGAGACATTTCACAAAACATTCCTACTAGAAAAGTTACAATTATAAATTAGAATTATGGCGATAGAACTGGGCTCAGTTATACTAAGAATTATTCTTGTCGTGTTCTTCTGCTTTTTAAATTACTGTTTAAAAGTATCAAGTAATCGAGGAAGAGTTTGGTTATAGAAAAGTGTGACTCTTAAAATCTGCCTTTTTAAAGTGGTTTAATTTAATTCACTTATTTGTTTTTGGGACTGTAACAGACTGACCCCCTTGCTGTGAGTCTACCACAACTGACTTTAAAAAGTGCCTCTTGGAGCTCAGCTCCTTGTTTCTTAGTGAGTAGGCAAGGACAGTTTTGAGGTGTTTGTACACATAAAAAAATGAGTATTCTTGATAACAGGACTTGAAAGTGGAGAGAGAGAGAGACTAAGTCAGGTGCCTGCTATGTTGCGTGAATGAGTGAAACTGTCCTGGAGTCAATGTATGACAGTGAAAGGGTATCCCTTGGAAGATAGGGTCTGCTCGTTGTTGGTACATGAGGATTGAGGACAGTAATTTATAGGTGAGTCTGATCCCCAAAATGGTAGTTGGGCTTCCTCTTCAGAGGATTGCAGGAGAGACAACATTGTCAGGAAAGTGAGGTTTCCACAAGGAGGTGGAGAGAAAGTTCAGTGCACTTTGCCATGGAATTGGCATTCCAGGGGACAGTGGAAAAAACATTGGAAAGTGAGTAGTGGGTAGCCAGAGCAAAGGAGAACAACAACAGGGTGAGGGAAAAGTCAGGAGTATATGGATGATCTCAAGGGCTTGTGTTTTGTGGGTAGCTAAGAGGATAGAAATGTAGTGCTTTTCTTCTCAAAACCATTGTTTTTCCTCCTATCTCTCCTAACTGCTGTCTCCTTTTCCACTGGGGGCTTTTCTACCCTCTCACACTGTTACTGACACCACACTATTCTTCTGCCTTATTTTACCTGTCTCCCAAGCCCCTTATCAGTTATGTCCAGGCTTCACTACCCTCCCTATCAAGCCTACATAGGCCCAACTCTCCTTTGCCAAAATCCTCAGATCCGTTGTAGAGTTGACTTTCCTCCAATCCCTGGATGCACACTTCGAGCTTATATCCACACTGCTAAGCATAGCTGGGGGAAATGACGTAGTTGCAGAGTTAAGGGTTGCCTTTATTTCCTAATCTGCAGCTTCATCCTGGCCCTTGGTGCTGCCCAGCAGTTCGCCCTTTTCCTCAGGTGGCATTCTTTCATAGTGGCTGCTTAACTTTTCCAAGCCCCTTTCCTACTACCCTACCCACAACTATGCTTTGCAGCTGGCCTTGCCACATTCTTCACAGATCAAGATAACCTCAGCTTTCTGCCATCAAACTTGTTTGTTCTTTGCCTTTTTTCCCCCCTAAATATATCCGACTCTCTCCCATTTTTAAAAACTAAACATATATACACACACACCTCCTTCCTCAAACTCTTCTTCCTTGTTCAGTCCCATACTATCTCCATTTCCTCCAAAGCCAAACTTCTTAAAATTTGTCTGCCCTGGGCCTGCCCAGCCCATGGCTCACTTGGGAGAGTGTGGTGCTGATAACACCAAGGCCAAGGATTTGGATCCCTATATAGGGTTAGCTCACTTGGGAGAGCGTGGTGCTGACAACACCAAGTCAAGGGTTAAGATCCCCTTACCGGTCATCTTTAAAAAAAAATTAAAATTTGTCTGCTCTTCCTTCCCTCCCATTATTCTTCAGCTTGCTTTGTTACATGAGCTTCAGCCCCATCACTCCTAAGGTTCCCCTTGTCAAGGTCATCTATGATAATCTTATCACTGTTTCTAGTAGTATCTACTTAGTCACTCTTCTTATCTGACCTCTTCCTTGGGCATTGTTAAATACTTCTTACTAGAAATGCTCTTTGGTGTTCCTGGCTTCACATCTTTGTGTTTTCTTTCTACCTCTCGCTTTCCTTTGAATGAACACCCCTTCTCTGCCCATCTCTCTTTTTTTTTTTTCAACTTTAGATTTATTTAATCCTCATATATACTCTATGATGTAGATACTGAAAGGATGAGTCGACACCAGTTGACGATCCACCAGAGAGAGCTCGTTTATTAGGCGGCACACACACATATATGTAGGGCTTCTAGGGAAGGCTGATTGGCTTAAAATACAATCCGTACTTAGAGGGCAACCAGCGCCATGATGGGGTGTGGCCGAGAAGGAGTTATGTGATCAGGGTGTGATCCCTTGGGACATTTGGGTCCCTACATTCCTCCCTTTTTCTTGTTTTAGGAAAGGGGACGTTGAAGTCATCGAGCTACTTCCTGCTGAACTGGGGCGTTGGGGGGGGGCAAAAGGAGGAAGGTACATAAATACCCATTATGAAACCCCAAAGGAGGGTGGAGAAACAAGTAATTTCAGAAGGGGAAAAGTCCATAAACATTCCTTGAAGCCACAAGTCGAATATGCACCGGTTCCATTGTTCGTAGTTGGAGACCGGAGGGAGCAACCAGGCGTCGGTGACAAGGGCGTGTAGGAATGCGTTTCCTCTGTAAGGTGGTGTCTCTTCAGCATCGGCTGAGGCACTCACGAAATGAGGCGGGGGGTTCATCGGTACCTAGAAGCTGGTAGTTTCTAAGCAAAAGCTGGTTAAAGGCCTGATTAGAGATTTTTCCCACTTGGGTTTGAAGAAACCTAATGATGCAGGGCAAGAAAAGGCAGGTTATGACGATAATGATTAGAGGTCCCAAAATGGGCCAAATCCAAGTTAGGATAGGGTTTAAGATAAAAGAAGAAAAGGGGTTAGAACTGGATGTGGTTCGTAGGCTGGAAGCTAAGTCGGTGAGTTTGATGATGTTTGTTTCTACTAGACCGGATTCATTGATATAATAAAAGCATTCTTCCCCCAGGAAGATGCAAGTACCTCCTTTTTCTGCGGTGAGGAGGTCTAGTGCTCTACGGTTTTGGAGGGTGACCTGAGCTAAAGAGGTGATCTGTCTCTGTAGAGAGGAAAGAGATTCGGCAGTGGAAGTCAGAGCCCCTTCAAGTTTAGCATTGATGTCTTCTCGACCGCCCATAAACTGTGTCCTAAGTCTCCTCCCGACAGGCCGGCTCCGACCGCTGATGTTGTTAGGGAAATACCAACCATGATCGGGAGGAAGGCGGCCCTTTTTTGCTTTGAGGGGGGATGAAGAAGATGGAACAGTTCTGAACTGGTGTACAGAGTGAGTTGAGGGATGATGGTGACAACAAGGCATGGGGCAGTAAGATTAGGCAGGATGGAGGTAGAGAGGGTTCCATTGCACCAGAAGAAAGCCTGGTGGGGCGACGCTGTGGGTATAAATGGTTGAGGAAGGGAAACGTTTAAGGGGATGGCCACCAGGAGCGGTCGCATGAGAGAAAACAGTTTACGGGAGAGAGAGAGAAAGATGAGTGTGTAAGAAATGATCTGTTGCCAGGTGTAAATGGGTGACCCTGGGGCGCTAGAAGAGGGGCCTGAAAGCTCCCTGGGTGAAATGAAAAGCCAAGGAGAAGGTTCATGTCTCCGGAATTGGGCGTAAGGCTGAGGTCCGGGATAGGCGGAGTTTGAAAGGGTCGGTAGGATGAGGGATACACTTAAAAGAATGGTGTGTTAAGTTCTTTTGCAGCTTGTTATTGGAGTTCTCAGTGGCCAAGGGCGGATCCTGAGTGTAAGGCTTCAGCCTGGAAATATGAATCCATGGAGAAACATGATTACCTGGCAGGGCAAGTTTAGCAGCAGTTGGAGTGCAAAGGATGACAGGACATGGGCCTTCCCACTTAGGGGTTAGGGGGGTTTTGGGTTCCGGGGAAGTGTAGAATACTAATTGGCCTGGGCTGAGTGAAAGATTATTTTTGGAAAGTGACGGATCTGGAAGTAGCCAGTCCTGGTACTTCCATAATTTGGTGCGAAGGTGGGAGAGCAAGGGTAAGTCCATGGTGGGTGGTATGGGTCCTTCAGTTGCTGTGATCCCTGGGGGTAGGAGGGGCCTACCATACATTACTTCAAAAGGGGAAAGATTGGAGGGCCTTTTTGGGAGAGCCCTGGGCTTGAGTAGAGCGAGAGGTAGAAGACGGACCCAATCAAGGTGTAATTCCAGAGACAATTTAGTTAGTATGTCCTTTAAGGTTCTGTTGGTTCTCTCTACCTTTCCAGATGCCTGAGGTCGGTAAGGGCAATGTAAGTGCCAGGGGAGGAAGAGTGACTGGGAGAGTTTCTGTATTACCTGGGCGGTAAATTCAGGTCCATTGTCAGATTGAATGGAAGTGGGCATCCCAAATCGTGGGATGATTTGGGAAAGGAGAGTCTGGGCTATGGTGGAGGCCTTTTTATTGGATGATGGGAATGCCTCTACCCATCCTGAAAATGTATCAACAAACACCAAGAGGTATTTGAGGCGCCGGACGGAAGGCATGTGTGTAAAATCGACTTGCCAGTCGGCCGCGAGTGTGAGACCTCTGGCCTGGTGGGAGGGGTATGGCCCAGGTTTGAGAGGGGTGTTAGGATTGGTACGCTGGCAGATTGTGCATGAGGAGATTTTTCATAAGAGGGCTTTGTCAGATGGGGTGACTGAGAAGAAGGCTTGTAAAAACTGGGATAAAGTTTAGGGGCTAGAGTGAAACAGGTCATGGAGCAAGCAAAAGAGAGAGGACTTATCATCATTCGGCGGTTGAGGCTGAGAGGGTGTCTGTGAACCATGGGAGCAGTATGGAAGAATGGGAAGTTGGTTTTGTGTCTGTGGGTGCATTGCCGCAGTGTGTGCGGCGAGGTCAGCCTTACAATTCCGCGAGTGATTGGGGAATCATCCCTCTGGTGGGCTCTGCAATGAATAACTACTAATTCACAAGGTAAATGGGATGCCTCAATTAATGTGGAGATTAAAGCTGAGTTGGTGATTGTGTTACCTTTGGTGTTAAGCAGACCGCGTTCTTTATATGGCGGCATGAGAGAGAAGTATATGAAAGACGTAGTGTATGAGTTAAGAGTTCTTCCTTCAGCTAGAACGCAGGCTCGCATGGTGGCGATAAGTTCGGCCTGCTGGTTGGTAGTACCCTTGGGTAAATGTTGGGCCTCTATAACCAAATCATGGGAGACTATGGCATACCCTGCATAATGAGTGTTTCCTTCCTTGAATGAGGAGCCATCCGTGAACCATGTGAGATCAGCATGAGATAGGGGTCCCTCAGTGATGGAAGAGCGGTAAGGTATAAAATTTTGAAGGCTTTCTACGCAGCTGTGCAAAGGGGTGTTGGGGGAATCTGGTATAGGCAGTAGGGTGGCTGGATTTAGGGGTGGGCAGGTAGTGAAGGATAGGGCAGGATTTTCCAGAGACGAGGTTAGGAGGGTTAGGATTCTGGAAGGTGGGAGGGATTGGAGAGCCTTATAGCTCAGGAGGTCTTTGAGGTGATGTGGTGAGAGAATGGTGAGAGGTGCCCCAAATGTTAATTTGGATGCCTCCTTATGCAGTAACTGCCCCGCTGCTAGGGCTCTTAGACAGCGTGCCCAGCCTCGTACAGTGGGGTCCAACTGTTTTGATAGGTATGCTACGGGGGCAAAAGAGGGGCCATAATTCTGTCCTAGGACGCCTAGAGCTTGTCCCGTTTTTACAGCGAGTACGGGAGTATTGAAAGGGGAGCGAGTGGGACGGAGATACCCCTTTTCTAATAGATCCTGAATGGTGGGGCTTAACCCGATGAGGGCTGTTGTGGTTAACGGATACTGAGCCTGACAAATATATTTGGAAGGGTCTTTTAGTTTTATGTGTACAGGGGAACACTGGGCCAGAGCAGGGCTGGCAGTGTCCCAAACTGTGGGGTTAACAGGGTGCGTTAAGATGGGTAAGGACTTCTTTGTAAAAGGCGAAAGATTTATGCGATCTGAAGAGAAACCAGAGTATGATAAGGACTTCTTTGGAGGGGTGGGATCAGTAGGATCTTGGGCTTGAACTAGCGCTAGGAGGAAGGAAACGGGGGAAGAGGAAGAGGACAGGGGCAAGGTAATGGAGACTTGAAGCCGTGATAGAATGTCCCGACCCAACAAGGGAACGGGGCATTGTGGCATGACTAGAAAGGAATGGGAGAAAACGGATTGAGTGCCTTGAAGGCAGCAGGTTAAAAGAGGGGTTTTTTGGGGAAAGATTTGTTTACCTCCTACCCCGAATATAGGAGAGCTGCTGGAGGTGGTGGGGCCTTTATATTCCCTTAAGACCGAAAAGGCGGCTCCAGTGTCCAGGAGGAAAGATATTGGGTGGCCGTCCACAACCATGGATACCCTGGGCTCTTGCTTTGTTATAGAGATGGTCTGGAAGGGCCCAAGGCTCCGTCAGTCCTCCTCAGCGAGGCCCACCATAGGTGGTGTCCATGGTTCGGGGGACTGTGGGGCAGTTGGTCCCTCACCCCTTCGGGAGAGGGGGCAATCAGATCCCCAATGTCCCTTCTTTTTGCATTTTGGACAAGGAGTGGTGGGTGGCCTGGGGGTGGGGCAAGCCCTTGCCCAATGCCCTTCCTTTCCACATTTAATGCAGGCTCCAGGTGGAGGCTTAGAGGTGGAGGCTGTGGGAGGGCGCCCAGGGGGTTTGATAAGCCAGGCCAACATCTGGAAGTTGGCGTGGTCGGCCTTTTGTTTTCGACGTTCCTTTTCCTCCTCCTGATTATGAAAAACCTTGAAGGCCACTGCCAGGATTTCGGTCTGAGGGGTTGCAGGACCCTGCTCTAATTTTTTAAGTTCAGTTTTAATGTTGGGAAAGGATTGGGCCAGGAAATAGGTCACAAGGACATGCCGGCCGTCTTCTGAGTTGGGGTCTAAGTTAGTGTATTGTTGAAAGGCCTGAGTTAATCTATTGAGGATCTCGGAGGGAGTTTTCTCCTTTTTTTGGACAATTTCTTGAATTTTTTGGAAATTGACGACCTTGCAAGCCGATATTTTGAGGCCAATTATTAAGCAAGAGGCAAAATGGTCTCGAGCCTGGATTCCCTGGGCTGTGTTATAATCCCAATTAGGTTCCTGTTCTGAGACTGCTTGGGGGCCTGGCGGGTGATCCGGATTGGTACGATGGGTGTCAGTGGCATGGGTTTGGGCTGTTTCCCAGACCCTGCAGCGTTCCTTGGGGAGGAGGGTATTGGCTAGGAGCATGAAGATGTCATGATGTGTGAGGCTGTAGGCCTGCAGGATCCATTGGAATTCTTTAATGGAGGTGGTAGGGTCGGTACAGAAAGAGCCTAGTCTTTTTTCTAATTCTGTAAGGTCAGCTAGGGAAAAGGGAACATGGACCCTAACTACTCCTTCAGCCCCAGGTACCTCACGTAGTGGGGCGATTGTTAAAGGGGTGGGGGGTGGTCCTCGGGAACCGGTGAAAGGGGGGCTTAGTGGGTCAGGAGTAGGGGAGGGTAAAGACAGAGGAGTGGATGGCACTGGAGGTGCAGAAGGTGACACGGATGACGGGGGAGGAGGAGCAGGCGCCAGAGGCGCTGGGGGAGGTGGAGGTCAGTAGGGTGGGGGTTCATCAGCAGGGTCGAAGGTGGAAGAATCGAGGGGTGACTGTGAAGATGGTTTACAGGCTAAAAGGACTTGAGAGGGAGCACAGGAGGAGCAGAGGGTGGGGTTCTGAGCCAAGAGGTGAAAAGCCTCGATGTAGGGGATCTCCTTCCATTTTTTTAGGAACTGGCAGTAGTTAAAGAGGTCTCGTAGAATGTTAGGATCTAGTGTGCCCTCAGGGGGCCATGTGTTCTGATTATCTAGAGGATAATAAGGCCAATCTTGTGTACAGAATTTGGTGAGGAGTTTAGGCTGAGAGTCCCCTAGGGAGGAGGAGGAAGCGCCCATTCTGGTCTCTTAATGGGAATTTAGACAGAAATCGGACAGAGATTTAGTGATAGGACAGATCCTTCGGCCGGTTGGGAAAGGCAGGATCCTAGAGGGCGTCCCGGGATCCTAGAGGGCGTCCCTAGTAGGTCACGTCAGTCCCGGCAGGTTCAGGTACGAACCAGGAGGAGAGAAGGGAAGTGTGGGTCGTCACTCAGACCTCCACTTCTCTAGGGCAAAAGCCCGGTGCCTGAAGGAACCTAGCGCCAGGATTTTCTGGTTGGGTCCTGGAACCGGGAAGTGGAGAGAAGAGAGTGGTGGACAGGAGGGTGAAGGAGAGAACAGAATGGGGCTTTTAACCTCCAAAAATGAAAGTAAAAGTTTACCGGGGCTTTGAAACCTGTTATAGTTTGGGAATTTATGGTGGTCGTGAAGACCGTGGTGGGGTGGGGTATGGGCGTTAGGGGCTACCAGACGATCTAGACTCCGTGTGGTAGCCTGAAAAGGGCTGGTGCCCTTTAGGAAAGGGGGCTTATCTAATGATGAGCCGGTGGTGAGTGGAAGGAGCCAGCACCGAAAAGAATGGATGAGGGTGGACCGTAAATGGTGAGCGGTGGAAGGGAGGCCGGTCCTGGCGGGACGGAGTTCCCGAGGGGCGACTTGGAAAGTGTTGCTGCTGCAATTCGAAAAGTGTTACAGCTCGAGGGAGCCCTGAGGGGCGACTTGGAAGGTGTTGCCGCTGCGATCTGAAAAGTGTCACCGCTCTAGAGAAGCTCCGTCCCGGGTTTCGGCACCAAATGAAAGGACGAGTCGATACCAGTTGACGATCCACCGGAGAGAGCTCGTTTATTAGGCAGCACACACACATATATATAGGGCTTCTAGGGAAGGCTGATTGGCTTAATATACAATCCCTGCTTAGAGGGCAACCAGCGTCATGATGGGGTGTGGCGGAGAAGGACTTATGTGATCAGGGTGTGATCCCTTGGGACATTTGGGTTCTTACATTCCTCGGTGTGATCCCTTGGGGCATTTGGGTCCCTACAGATACAATTATTATCCCTATTTTACACATGCAGAAATCGAGGCATAAACACATAGGCAAGTACATCAGTTGAGGGGGTTCAGGCAGCCTGGCTCTCTGTGCTTTTGTCCTCTTTCTCCCCTGCCTCTTGGTGGTCACCTTCAGTCATCTGTGTACCTCTTTATTAGATTTGCTATATTCACGTAACAGGGGTGTGTGTGTGTGTGTGTGTGTGTGTGTGTGTGTGTGTGTGTGTGTGTGTGTGTGTGTGTGTGTGTGTGTGTGTGTGTGTGTAAAGTTAATTTACCTAGTCGTGGGCTGCCATCTCTTAATCATTGGTATTCATCAGGGTTTTATTCTAGGCCCCCTTCACTCCTCTGGATGACCTTAATAGTCTCACCTATTGCTGAGGACTTAAGAATTCTGTATTTCCTCTCTAGACCTTGGATCTGAGCTTTAGAACAGTACCTCCAACTGTCTATTGGACACTGTAAAGGCACACTGTCATCATGTCCCAAGCAGTCACCCTCACCTTTCATTAGTGTACTGAATGGCACTATAACTCTATACAGTTACCTAAATCAGAAATCTAAGTATCATTTTTGACTTTGTGTGTTCTTTCGTTTGCCTGATTTCCCAGCAGTACTTGACCCTCCATATGTGTGCATGTGCACAGAGTATTCCCCATTTTGTTCCTTCCCTAGTTCAGCCAGTCATTTCTCACCTAGGAAACTTCAGCAATCTAACTAATTTCCTTGCCTCCAGTTATTTCCTGTCCTGCTATCAGTTTCATTTTTACACTCCAAAATGAAATTTCTTTAACATGCAAAACCAGATCATGTCACTCATTCCTCAGCTTAAATCCTTCAGTGGCTTAGTGTTTCTCAAGTGCAGACTCCTTACCATGATCTGATCTCTGCTGACTTTGCTAGCCTTGTTTCTCACTACTCTTTTGGTACCATTACGCCAAATCTCACCAAACTTTTATACACTAAAGGGCAAAGAAATGTTTCTTACGCTACTTTCCTTCACCTATGTCTACTCTTCCCTAAGAGGTCAGATTCCCTGTTCACCCTCAAGTCTGGGGAATGTGCCTTTTCTCTGTCTCCAGGCTCCTCTTTACTTTCATATGGCAGATAAAGAGCAGTTTTTTTTGTTTGTTTGTTTGTTTGTTTTTTTGTTACCGGTAAGGGGATCGCAACCCTTGGCGTGGTGTCACCCTCACCGCACTCAGCCAGCACCGGCCATCCCTATATCGGATCCGAACCCGTGGCGGGAGCGCCGCTGCACTCCCGAGTGTGCCACGGGGCCGGCCCTAAAGAGCAGTTTTTAAGCCATAGTGCAATGGGCTGCTTTTTATTACCCCTGAACGCGTTGTAGGCTCATTGAGGACAGAGGTTATGCCTGCCTTGTAGCGTGTTGATTCTTAGCACTTGGTACAATGTATAGGTTGTCATAAACAAGTATTTATTGTAGGAACAAACAGATGGAGTAAACAGTAAAGATTGCTTGAATTATTGATTATGGACGAGTTGAAGGCTTGAGAAAGAGACTATCAATTTATATTCCTCCCTAGAGTACAGTTGGAACAGTGTGCATGATGGTAGTCATAACTAAACCACTGATGTAGAAATTGGATAAAAGACTTGGCCAGAAGCAAGGTATTAGGGGTCAGAGCAAGAGTCTAGATTTACCAAAACTAGACTTAACCAAATTCCATTTAAGCAACCACCCTAGATTTAACAAAACTGGCTTTGGTCTGGTGAATGTCACCTCTTGTGTACATGTAAGGTTCAAAGATATGTGCCCAATGCTAGAGCCACATAGGATCCTATCTAGATTACAAACTCATGCAGATTGTGATATAATCTCAAGCACTGGTTGTAGCTAGAAGCCATTTTAAGCTTTTTAATCTTCTGTTTTCTCATATGTATGTACACCATTTTCAATTGAAGAAAAGGTAAAAATAGTATTAAAGAATTATGAAAAAGATGCACAGTCATACTCGATTACTTTTTTACACTTTTACCCAGCACCTCCATGTTTTTTATTGTGTAATATGTGATACTTTGTATGTTATTTTCCCAAAGTTTCTGTATAGCACTGCAGTGAATAATAGCTTTTGGACATCATAATATTTTTCTTTTTTAAACTCTTTTCCCTTAGGGTAAATGCTCAGGGATAAATTTACAGGGTCAGAGAGTATAAAAATTGTAAGGTTTGCTTTGAGACTGTCTATAGCTTTGCAAAAGGGTTACACTGAAAGTTGACAGAATGGATGAAAGTACAAGATTTCTTAGTGATCTTGTAGCATTTGGAGTGAATAAAGGGAGGAAGAGGGAGAGATGTAGGTATAAAGTTTTATTTTCTTTACATTGGTTTAGTTTGTATGAGGTGTCATGAATAACTTTTTTTTAAATGTGGAGAAATACTTTTGATCAGATGACAATATATTTAAGTAAAAATACCCTTTAAAGAGTAAATGAAAATTTGTACCCATTGCAACTCTGTTTATTCTACGTTAACTCTTAGGTATTCTAAAATTCATCCTTTTAAGTCAAAACATTCAAGAGCTGGGTACACAGGCTAAATTATTTTAACTCATGCTAGAATTGTCTTTAGAACCATGTTGATGCTACACTGGTAGTCTTTATTGAGAGAGAATTCTGTGAAGCTCATGTTTTCTGTGATGTCCAGTGTGTTTTAGTTGCGTCATATAATATATGCTTCATGAAGACCCTTGTGAAAAAGTCCTTACATGCCCCAGTGCCACAAACTGTTGTGCTTCTCCAGGGTATGTGGTTTGTTTCTGTCTAGTGATAACTGTCAGCAGTGTACAAGTCATGTTTCAGTTACTTAGAGCCAAAATTGTGGGCTATCTGTAGCCTTCTCTTTTAGATT
This sequence comes from Cynocephalus volans, assembly GCF_027409185.1. Taxonomy (NCBI): domain Eukaryota; kingdom Metazoa; phylum Chordata; class Mammalia; order Dermoptera; family Cynocephalidae; genus Cynocephalus; species Cynocephalus volans. The sequence goes on from NC_084472.1 coordinate 41,606,683, forward strand.
TAGTTTTGAGTCAGATTTTATCAAATCTGCATTCCTTTAGACAGAAAAATGTTAAATCTTTCACACAGTATCCCAGTATAAATATGATATTAATGATTACTTCTGTTATTATGCCATTTTTGCTTTTGAGTTTTTCTGGTTTAGAATTTTGTTCTGTTAAAATAATAAGCAGTAGAGAACCCTGTTGCCCTCTAGGTGGTTATGTACATCATTTAAAAGCAGACTGGAGTTGAATGCAAAAAACATTATATATATTTGGATTATTTACCAAAGTATTTAAAGTTTTTTCTCCTAAGGAGCAGGATTAGAGAGTGAGAGACTGAGTTCATGCTTTTATGTACTGCCATGTTGTTTGAATACACAGCATGAGCATGTATTCTGTTTATTTTTTTAAAACAAGTTTAAAAAAAAAAAAAAAAAAAAAAAAAGAACATTGCCCCAGCTTATTTGACTTGGATAACAGTTTTGCTGTGGCAAGATTTTATAAGGCTATTCTGTTCCTTTGATTAAACTTGGATAAGAAATCTGTCAATAAGTTGTTTCTGCTGTTGTAAGAATCAAACTGTAGTGCTTGTTTTTCCTCCCCTTCTCTCTCAGGTCATTTGGATCCAGGATTCCTAGCAAGTGAAAAAACATCTGCCAGCAATGCACCACTGAATGAAGAAATTAATATTGCCTCTTCAGATAGTGAAGTAGAGATTGTGGGAGTTCAGGAACATGCAAGGTAGGATATTAACTGGGGCATTCTGATATTTTAAATTGCGAATTTTATTTTAACCATAAAACAAGTGATAAGAAAATGATAGACCTCATGGCATGGTTGGCATGAATGGTGGGCGCTGTGTCTCAGCTTTCTTTGGCTTAAGAAAGAAACAATTTTTGTTTAGACATAATATGAGCCTCAGTATGTGTTGCATACTGTCTAATGTCAATATCTCAACTTTACATGTATGTGAACTAGAGCTGATGTTTTTCTCTTTTAAGCAAATGTCTAGATAGCTCGACAAATTTGTCTCAAAGCAGAAGTATCATCATACTTCCCACCCTCCTCATTCATACTTTCTTGCCTTTCACTTTACCTTGAAAAGCATCCGGAGCAAACAATTGGGAAACATGCACCTGACATAATTCTTTTGCTTGTTTCCTAGAGCATTTCTCCATGTCTTTCCTTAAAAGCAAACTAGCAAGATATTTTGGTCTGTTCTTACAGAGTGTACTTCTAATGATGTTCATGTAACTAATTTTTAATTCTGTTTCTTAGGATTAAGAAAAGCCACAAACCATCAAATTATTGTGTGGTATTATGAAAATTATTTTATTAAGTTTGTCATTCTTTAAGATAAGGGTCAGCAAACTCTGTCCCATAGACCAAATTTGGCCTGCTGCCTGTTTTTGCATAGACCATAAGCTAAGAATGCTTTTTTATATTTTTATATGGTTGGTGGAAAAAAAATCAAATGAAGAATTATATTTTTTGACATGAAAATTATGAAATTCAAATTTCAGTGTTCATAAATAAAGTTTTATTGTAACGGAACCATGCTTGTTCATTTATCACCTATGGCTGTTTTCGTACTCTAGTGGCAGAGTTGCGTACTTTCAACTGTATTGCCCTCGGAGCCTAAGGTATTTACTGTCTGATCCTTTGTGGAAAAAAATTAACTCCTACTTTCAGACATGTTCATAGAATTGGTTACAGCCCCCTCAGAGGTATTCTTTGGAACATTTAACACACAAGCCTGTGTGCACACAACCCCCCTCCCCCCAAATTTAGACTTTAGAACACAGAAAATTTTTCTTCTGTGCCACAAGGGCTAAGTTGTGATTTTCTGATAAATAGATATATAACATAATATCTTCATTACCTTGTTCTTTGATCTGATTTTACTCTGGTTAGCAAAGTAATAAAACATTTGCCAGCTTTTCTTCTGTTGCTAATATAAAAGGTGAGCTTAGAAGTGTAGAGTGGGGGTGGAATACAGATGCATATAAACTTTTTTTTCATTGTAACATAGTTGATTGTACATATCTGTAGGGTACAGAGTTGAATATCAATACCTGTGTGCAATATGTGATGTTCAAATCAGGATAATTAGTATGTTCAACAACATACAGTGTGATCATTCTTCGTGGCCCTTTGCTAATTCCTTCTTTACTCCCCTCCCCTTTCCTACCTCTTGTAACCTCAGTTCTGTTCTCTCCTTTTGAGAGTTCAGCATATTATTGTGATTGTTGTATCTTTCTTCTTCTTTTTTTAAAAAATTTTTTAGCTCCCACTTATGAGTGAGGACATGGTAGTATTTCTCTTTCTGTGCTTAGCCTATTTCACTTAACATGATTTTCTCTTAGGTTCATCCATGTTGCTGTGAATGGTAATATTTCATTCTTTTTTATGGCAGAGTAATATTTCGTTGAGTATATATACCACATTTTCCTTATCCAGTTATCTGTCATTGGCATTTAGGTTGGTTCCAACTCTTGGCTATTGTAAATAAAACTGTGATAATCATGGGAGTGCAGGTATCTTTTTGACATGATTTCCTTTCTTTTGGGTGGAGTTGCTGGATCATCTGGCAGTTCTATCTGTAGTTGTTTGAGGAACCTCCATACTGTTTTCCATAATGACTGTACCAATTTATGCTCCCACCAGTGTAGGAGGGTTCCCCTTTCCTTGCATCCTTACCAGCATTTATTTGTTCTCTGTCTTTTTGATAATAGCCAGTCTAACTGGGGTGAGGTGATATCTCAGTGCGGTTTTGATTTGCATTACCCTGATGCTGAGTGATGTTGAGCATTTTTTCATGTGTCTGTTAGTCATTTGTATATAAGACCTGAAACTATAAAACTCTTAAAAGAAAACATACGGAAAACACTTCAGGAAGTAGGACTGGGCAAAGATTTAATGAATATGACCCCCAAACACAGGCAGCAAAAGGAAAGAGTAAACAAATGGGATTATATCAAATTAAAAAACTGCTGCAGAAACAATTAAGAGAGTGAAAAGACAACCTACAGAGTAGAAGAAGATATTTGCAAACTGCATCCGACAAAGGTTTAATATCCAGAATATACAAGGAATTCAACCTAACAGTAAAAAAACAAATAACCCAATTAAAAAATGGGCAAATGAGCTGAATAGGCATTTCTCAAGGGATGCATATAAATTAAGAGTATCTTTTTCTTTCTTTTTTTTTTTTTTTTTTTTTGTCTTTTTCGTGACCGGCACTCAGCCAGTGAGTGCACCGGCCGCCATTCCTATATAGGATCCGAACCCGTGGTGGGAGCGTCGCTGGGCTCCCAGTGCCGCACTCTCCCGAGTGCGCCACGGGCTCGGCCCAAGAGTACCTTTTCCTGGTGAGATCTGATTATATTTCTGGGAGCATCTTTCAGTTAACGGAAACTTTAAGGATGTAGGGTTGACTCATAGTTTAACATGTCATCTCCCCAAAAGTGACCAATTTTTTTTTTTTCATTTTTATTTTTTATTGTGGTAAAACATACATAAGAATTTCATTTTAAACAGTTTTAAACATACAATTGGATGGAATTAATTATATTTACAATACTGTGTAACCACTACCTCTATCTATATCCAAAACTTTTTTGTCATTCTAAACGTAAACTCTGTACCTATTACGCAATAACTTCTCATTATTCCTTCCCCCTATTTCTGGTAACCTCTAATCTACTTCTGTCTCTGAAAATTTCTTTTCTTTTTATTTTTTCTTAATTGACCCATAGTAATTGTATATATTTATGGAATACAATGTGATATTGGGGTACATTTAGACTGTATGCAATGATCATATCAGGGCACATAGCATATCCATCATCTCAAACATTTGTCACCTCTTTGTGTTGGGAATATTCATCATCCTCTTGATAAGCTACTTAAAGTTGTATGGGAATTTGTTGTTGGCTGTAGTCTCTCTATATTGCTATAGAACATTAGATCTTATTCTTCCTATTAGCTACAATTTTGTATCCATTGACCATCCACCCCTTCCCTTCCACTATTCGATTCTTTACTTTTATGAGATCAACCTTTTTAGCTTCCACATGAGTGAGAACATGTGGTATATCTCTTTCTGTGCCTAACTTATTTTACTTAACATAATTTTCTCCAAAGCTCATCCACGTTTGCTGCAGCAATTTTGTCTTTATCAGAACTGGTATTGTCCTAGCACTTCATCCTCTATTCTGTATTTATGCCCCAAGTATGCCTGCATAGCTGCTTTCTTTTCTTTTTCTTTTTTTAATAGTTATTTTCCATAATCTTGTGGGAAAGAATTTTCATTTTTCAGTTTTTCCTTTATATCATTCTTTTCTCTTTTGCCCTAATCAAAAACTTTTTTCTGTTAAGTTCTCTTCCAGTTTTTCATCTATTAAAACTGGCTTATCCATTCATTAGATGAGAAAGATAGAACTAATGATTTCTTCCTTTATTTCAGCATGTTTGCCGTTAGTTTATTTCACCATTGTTTTGTACAATACAGTAGGTATTATCCTTTTAAGACCCATGTCAGGATCTTTCTAGAATTTTTTTTTCCAGGCTCCTTACCACAGTCATGCATTACTTAACAATTGGGATATGCTCTAAGAAACGAGTCATTAGGAGATTTTATTGTTGTATGAACATCATTTAGCATACTTACACAAATCTAGATGGTATAGCCTACTGCATATCTAGGCTATATGGTATAGCCACCATCCTACATGCGGTCTGTTGTTGACTGAAATGTTGTGCAGCACATGACTGTATAATACCTTGTCTATTGATGGATTGATATAGGTAAATTATCCTCATTATGCCAGGAGCACATTATCCATTCATCAGTTTCCTCTTGAGTTATATTTTGGATTTTAATTTATTGTACACATGTTTTTGCTTAAGTAGGAAAGAGTAGGTAATAACTTGTGTTGTTTATGTAATCTCTTCCTCTGTGTTAAGACATATCTCTTGGTCCAGTTTTCTATTAACTTCTACCAAGTCTCCCTTCTTTATTGTTTCCTGATACTTAGAAATGTTGTAGAATGAGCCATTCTTCTTTTTAACTTCTTTGTTCAACATTTCTTCTATCATGAAATCTTTAGCTTCCTTTTCTACCAATATTTTGATATCTAGAGTTTAAATTATTATTATTGTATTTCTATTAAAACTTGGAAATTTAAATTTTCAGTCTCTCCCCACCCCTAACACACACACCTATCACTAGTTATGTTCTTCTCTGAACTTGTTAGGTCTTTTATCTAGATTGTCATTTTACTCTAAAAAATGTTTGTTCCATTCTTGAACTAAGTCAAATGATTTTGGCTACATTTTAAATAAGGTACTATAACATTCCTTTTTCTTGTAGGCTCTAAAAGCATGAAGCTGTGTTTTCTGATTCATTGGTTTGAATACTGGGGAAATCATATCTTGTAGGTGACAAATCCATTTTGAAACCTCAGTGATGGTTAATACTGCCCATACAATGGAATGTAGAGTTTACAGATTCTGTTGAAGTATTTTAAACTGATTTCTGTATCATTTTGAAGGTATCTTTCATATTGGTCTTTGGGTCTAGGACTAAGTAGAGTCTCACTGACTCTGCTCTTTCTGAAAATTTTTTCAGCAGTTCTTTACAAGTCACCTGATACTCTTTTAATCATTAAGTTTACAAAGCTAAGAAGTGAGTAGGGCAAGAAGTTTTCTTGTTGGTTGTTCAGAATTGCCCCTTTGGCTGCCTGTATCTCATGTGGAATTTATTTCTTTTACAGGTCTAGGGTTGCAGTTATGAAGTATTGATGTGCTTCTGGCATGGTTATCGCTTGGAAAAAGGTTTTAGGTTTTGATCCACATCTTTTTGCTCTAGTTTGATTTGCATGTATAGATGTTTTGTCTGGATTTAGATGTCCTGTTCTTATTTTTTATTTTGATATTCTATGTTGTTAACGGGCTTTCTGAGAGTTTTTAAAAACTCAGACTTGGTCCTTGAGTTGTTCTCTTTGGGACTGTGGTTCTTCTGACTTGTGTTGGGTGCCGTTTTTCCATATTGGAAGCATTTTGTTTGAACTTTGCACTCAGTAACTCCAGTTGTGATGTGCCCCCTCCCTTGATACACAGTTGTTTTTCTTTTCTTGCATGTTAATATCTTTCCCTATTCTTTTATTTTAGATTTGATGTGATTAACGTAGCTTCCGTGTTTCTTCTAGTCATAGACTAGAAAGCATGCTTTCTGAACTAACGACTGAATGCATCTTTTATGGCTGCCTTGTATTGCTGTGATGAGCTCCTGTTATTACCTAAATGTTATCATTTCCAGATGTTAATTTTTGGACATTCCGGATTCACAAGATGTTCTTTGCTAGTGGGATGGAGATTTTTCCAACATTCTGTAGTTCTTCTGTGCCCACTTAATTTTGCTAGAAGTTTTCATTTATGACCTTCATGCCAGCATTTTTCTTTCTCCTTTGTCCTTTTTCCTCTCTTCTTCTGCCAGCCTCATTTGTAATTGCCTTAGGAAGATGAATGCACATAGAGCAGAACTTTCTGTTACAGAACTGTGTTGGAACAGTTTCTTTGGTACCTGTTTGGAGGCTTTTGTGAATAATCATACTCTCACTTCATTTAGTATGTAGGATTTATGGTCATTGGTGTTAATGTTGGTTCATCCCTCAGCAAAAGAATTGATGCAGGAAGCATTTAAGACTGATTGCTTCATAGAACCAATTGCTAACGTTAACCTGCAAAAGCTAAGTAGGGATATGAACATTTCCCTGAAATCACAAGGACTAATTTCATCTTCAGTTAGGAAAAATAAGTAGGAATTTTATCTAACAGGTCATCTTCAGGCTGTGTAAATGAGAACAAAAATGATTAATTTTTAATGTTGTTTTCTTAAAATAGTTAGACTACGATATCAAAAGCTGACCATCAAAGCCTGCTCTCTTTCTGTGTTTTTTTCCCCTTGTTTCTACTGTGAAGTCTCTCCTCTATTGGCTTCAGTATAGGAAGAGCAGGAAATTATTCTGTCAAAACTTATTATTTATAAAGTGTTTTTCTAGCATTTTGGGAAGTGAGGCCTAAGCATTTTCTTGGTTATAAATTTCAAAATATGACTCAAGGTCGTGTTTCATACCTGCCGCCAATCATATGCTGATTAAACTCTTGTGAGAACAAAGCCTGTATCTGTGCTAGAATTGGGTTAGATCAATTAAAAACCAGCGGAGTATGTTCCCATCCTGCATCTTTCATAATACAGAAAAACCATATGTATTAATGCATGAAAATCTCACAAAATTTTGAGCCTCTCACATTCTTCTTTACTGGACTTCGCAGGGCTTATAACAAATGTTGTGGTCTCACTTCCTCTTGAAATTCTTTCCCTCTCTATCTGGTATAAGTTATTCTGTAATGTACAGCATCTTATAAAATAGGTGAAATGTTTCTCAGTACCCTTTTGTTTACTAGATTGACCTTTCTGTCCTATATTAAAAAAAAAAAAAACCTTGTATCTTTATCCATTTCCTACCTACCACTTTTTTCAAGGTGGTTGAGGTCGTTAAAACATAAATAAAATTTTGAATGTTTTATTGGCTTATAAGACACACAAAAAAGTTATAGTGTACAGTTTAATTTTGCAAATTGCTTATACCCAAGTAACCAGCACTCAGATCAAGGCACAGAACAGAAGCTCCTCTGTGCCACCTTCCTCTCACAACCTCTTCCTTGCCTTTCCCCCTGTAATTACTATCAGCACTTCTAACAGGCTAGTTTTACCAGTTTTTGAACAAATCTTAAAGTCACTGATGACTTTAGAGGTCATCTTAGAATCATCGATAGCATTTCTGACGGATGCCCCAGCAATTGTTTGAACGTATAAAAGGCAGTTTATTCCATTTTGTGGTGGCTGTGATTGTTGTGTAGTGATCATCCAAAACTTGCTCTCCAGAAACTGATACATGGTTTCTACTATGCCTTGAGATCTCTGCACAAGGTAGAGTAGTAGTAGCACCTTCCATGGTGGCTACCCAGCTCACAGTGATCCTCCAGATTTTGGGAACTGCCCTTTCAGCTACAACTAATTGGAGCCAGGAAAGCTTTTGACCAAAGATGAGATCATCACATTCTCTAAAGAATCTAAAATTTTGAAGTAGGATATACAGACAGAGGGATGGGGCTTGTTCCATCATCCTTAGACTCTTTGAGTTACTCTAATGTCCTTCTAATAAATTCCTTTTTTTGCTTCAAGTAACCTAAGGTGGTTTCTAGTAACTGGAACCATCTGTAACATAACTACAGAAGTGATCTGTTTTTAGATGCTTTAAGAAGTGACTTATCTCCTTATTCTTCTCTCAGCCATTCCTCAGTAGCAAATACAGTCTCTAAACCTCTCACTCTCCTAGTCCTCCTCCTATATCAGACACTTTCTACTTTGCTGCTTATTGAATGTCTCTGGAGACCAGACAGTGCTCCTTTCTATCAAACATAGTGTAGTACTTCAGGTGTAGTCTTAAGAAGGCGTAGTTATTTAGTGCAAAATTAACCCCTGAGTAGAGACCTGATTTTGTCCTGATTCTGTGCTTAATTTGCTTAAGACCTTGGGCAATTGTCTTGATTTTGTTTTTCTCTTCTGTAAAATGAATAGATTAGATCACTGCCTGATGTTACATTGTATGATTATTTAGGGAACAGTGCAAAGTAACAATTGGGATTATATACTTCCTTTATTCAGAAATATTTCTAGGAATTTTTCCAAAGATTACATTTACTCTCTTTGTAGCTGCTCATTCCCTGAACTCTTTTTAAGTTTCTAGCCAGCTTTACTTCAATTAGTGTTTGCACAGATGAGCTTTGAACTGTTGAATAATTTCATACTTTTAAATTGTTAGTCTGGGTTTATCTCTTCTGACTTGCTGTGTTTTGCCTCACCCAGTTTGATACATCTGCAAAGGGAAAATATGGTGTAGAAAACAGTGGACCCAGAATCAGATGACCTTAAAGTTCTTTGGCCTACTTTCAAGCAGTGTGACTCTGGCCAAGTAAACCCGTTTAGCCTCTATTTCCCTATCCGTAGAATGTGGATAATAACTTCTTTTGTCAAATTAGGTTAATAGATGTGAAATTGCTTAGTGTCCTCAGTATTCTGTTGGCCATCAGTCATCAAAGTCATTTCTATAAATGTTGAATGGACTCCTTTGGTTGATGGTCTTTCATGATTACGTGGTCACTTAATCTGAGTTAATTTAATGGGTTGGACAGGTTTGGATTGGACATTGGGCTTTTTGTGCCTTATTTTAATGCTTTTCACTATCTAATCTTTCAAAATGTAGTAGCCTCTGGGTTAGTAGCTACTTAGCTCATTTCTGAACAGATGACAGGCCTTTGATAACTGTAACAAATCTGCATTCCGCCCCCTGCTCTGGCTCTGAGGGGTCTGTTTGCATCTCTCTGAGTAAGGGAGTGGTTTTCAGGCTACGGTTTGTAGTAGTAGGGCATCCTTCCAGGAGTTTAAAGAGTCTTTGGGGCAGTTTTGCAACTGAATCTTGTCCATTGTCACCCTAATGTACTTTTGAATGCAATGCTACAGGTAGCATTAGATTAAAGCTGGAATTGTCAAGTGAACCTAGCATAACTCATTGTATACAGATGGTCAGAACAGTTGTCTAGGAGCCACTACGAAAGTTTGTGTGACTAGACTTGTGACACTTATTACTTCTCACATATGCTAAATAGGGACTGGTCAGTAATTTAGATGTGAAGACATAAGCTGCATGGTAGCTTGAGCTGCTTGTCATCTTCTCGTGAGCCGAAACTTACTCAGTGCTTCATCCTGGAGGCTCACAGTTCTATCATTTGACTGAATATAATATAGAACTATAATATAGAACTGAAGCTGTCAGTGTTTCTGAAACAATTTTCTTCTAGTGAACTTTTGGTGTGATTGTCAGCAAGGCAGTTCTGTTCCTCTGATAGGCCCTTTTAGGGAATCTAAACTGAGTACTTCAGCCTTGTTACTTTCACTCAACCAAAGGTAAGCAGTTACAAGTCACATGTTTCTGTTGTGACCTTCAGGACAATGGAAACTGATCCTTTCTGCATAACCTAGAACATGTAGACTTTTAGAAACCTAAGTTGTAAAAGAATATTACTGTTACTGTTTTTGAAGGTATTATTACCAAATACGGTACAAAACTTTATTTATTTATTTATTTATTTTGGAAAGATGACCGGTAAGGGGATCTTAACCCTTGACTTGGTGTTGTCAGCACCACGCTCTCTCAAGTGAGCTAACCGGACATCCCTATATAGGGATCTGAACCCGTGGCCTTGGTGTTATCAGCACCACACTCTCCCAAGTGAGCCACGGGCCGGCCCCCAAAACTTATTTTAAGAACAAGTTTCACCTATTTGTTCAGACTGAGATTGTTTGGGCATCTTAATTTTGTTCTGGATTTATATGTTGCCCTGTCATGAAGATCCTAGAGGTTCAAGTCCAGAGAAACACCAACTGATTTTCAGTTACTGATCTGGACACAACTCAGGAGTTTTTGTCTGACAAGGCCCTTGGTCTTTTGAAGCCTAAACTGAGAGAGAGATAGACAGACAGATAGACAGACAAATATGGTGGGCCGAAGGGTGGGAGACAAACATGGTGGGCAGAAGGGTAGGAGACAAACATGGTGGCAAGATATTGACTGTGGACTTCACGAACTTGCATAGTAGGCTTATCTTAGTAAAAATATTGATCAGTACAACTGAAGTAGAAAATCTGTCTTTTATTTTTCCTATGGTGAAATTAACCATACTTTTGTTCTTCATCTTAATTGTAGGTGTGTTCATCCTCGAGGAGGTGTGATTCAGAGTGTTTCTTCATGGAAGCATGGCTCAGGCACGCAGTACGTTAGCACCCGGCAAACACAGTCATGGACTGCTGTGACTCCCCAGCAGACTTGGGCTTCACCAGCAGAAGTTGTTGATCTTACTTTGGATGAGGATAGCAGACGTAAATACCTACTGTAATACAATGTCACTGTGTTTCCTCTGCACTGTTCCCTTCCCCTTCCTCCACTTGTTGTGACATGGATGTTCATTGTCATAGCTTCAGCTTCAGAAGCTGTTTGTGGCATTTGTAGAATTGGAACTCATGGAAACCCCCACCCCCTTCTTTTTTTTTAAAAAAAGAAGTCAGTTAGGAAAATAACTTATCACAGAGAAAAGGATTTCTTCTTTCCTTCAGTAGGAATGTGAGAATGATGAATTTTATTAGACTTTATTTTACTTGGTGACTTTTAATCTTAGGAAACTTCACCTTCCTTTTAGAATAATATTTTAATTGCCAGGTAAAATGGATTTCAGTTTTTAAAAAATCTTTTATTTATTTTTCTGTACAATGAAATTAATATTTAGATTTGACCACTATCTGCCCACCCCATTGGCACTCCCATCTTAGGGCATTCGCACACATATCAGTCAGGTTCTATTGGCACCTAATAGGGCATGTGCATTTAAAAACCTGACCTTAAAAACAGAAGACAGAAGTATTCAATGCATCTTTTCTTTTAGCTTAAGTCTTCTGCCTTCTTTCCTGACTTAGCTCCTGGTTGACCTCCTACAACACAAATAATTAACATGCCCCTTTGTGTTTATAAATATTAAGGTGACTTAGTTTGTCTCCTTGTTGCAATAATTTATAACTTTTTGGAAAATGTCTTCTTTGGGGCAGAGGAATTTTGGATAGATACCCACTATAAGGTTTTCTGGGCATCTGAATGAAGAGAGTATCGAGAGATCAGTGGGAAACTCTCTCCCTCAGCCTTTTTTTCCTGGTTTATTCAAATAATGGAGAACATAGAAACCTGTTACTTATGAAGGACAGGAAAAGTTGTGTGGCTTCTAAGGCTACAGGCACTTGCCAATCTGAGAGGAAAATGCCTTCTTTCATTGCTGGTCTCTTCATGAAGGGTATATAACAACTGTTTAACGCCTGAGCTAAAATGGACCTGATGATGTATGTGGGTATTTTTCTCCTCTACCTTCTAAAAAAATATACCATAAGAAAAATCAATATATACCATAAGAAATCAGATGCAAAGCACATTAACGGCACTGTAAATTTTACAATATCTAAAAGGAATAGCAAAAGGTAGTAGGAGCTTCAGGGAATTGAGGAAATGCCAGCATCGGAATTTTGTGCATTAGTTACTACCTTTTATCCTATAACATGTTGTAGTTACTAGTGAATTATTTTGAAAGCAATACCTAGAGTTAGAACACTATGTATTGTGCACAAAGGGGAGTGAAGTAATGTTGGCCTAGAAGACCTCACCTTTTGTTTTTCACAGTTTGCTTTTTTTGTTTTTGTTTCCATTGTTACCATATGATGTTGCTGTGGCCCTTTGTCTCCCCAAACGCCTTGGTGGCTCTTCCATATCATTCAGCAAATGCATATACCATAGTGCATAAGGCACTATGTGGGGGTGGGTACAGTGGGGGCCACTGAGATGAACGAGACACATCCTGCATGTGCATGCGACAGAGTCTGCCTGGCTCCACCTGCCTGGACTTCTCTCCTTTTTTTGTATAACAAGTTTATTCCTTTATTCTTCTTCCTGTTGCTTAGTTCTTCTGTATATCCCTTCTTCCATGGGAATGTATTTGAGTGTATGTTATTTGATCTTCTCTGATAACATCTCGATTGATCTGGCCTCTGTTCTTCATCAGCTTTTTATTTTTCCTCCAATCTACTTTCAATAGGTCAAGCTTTTTAGATCATGAACTTCCAATTTAAGCACCTCATATATCAGTCTCTCCCATGGCCACAATTCTAGACAAAAACCAAAGACCCAGAGGCCGGAGCAAAATAGGACCTTCTGCAGATTCACTACTGGTGTATCCTTGGACCTTCACATGTTACTTTAGGATTAATTTATTGAATTTTACTGTTACACATCATTTTTGACTTGAATTAAAATACTAGACAAAGCAGAAATGTACAATTTCTTGCCTTTGTTTTCCAGGAAAATCATTGGGAAGAGAATAGAGTGTATTATATGACTTGAAGTTTTTGCAGCTTATTTTTACCCCAGTATCAGGGCAGAGCCCCGTTAAAGAATGTTTTTACGTTACCTAGTCATACGTTAATGGTATATTTTTTCCAATTTCATACAGCAGGTGATTTCCCATGACATATTTTCTTTAGTCCCTAATAGTCATCTGTGTAAAGAGAGAGAGAACTTTTTTGTGTGCTGTGTGCACTATGGATTGGGGAGAGTGGAGTTGTAACCAAGCTCTTTTCCGGCCTTTTGCTTTTACACCAGGTTGTACTTTTCCCTTACTTGTTTCTCTTCTAGCTCCCTGGCTACCTGACTTGATGTACCAGAACAGAAATTTAGACATTGAGATACAAAAAGGTGAGGGGAAGGGATGGTAGAGACAGTCAGCTCTCTCCCTTGCTACCATCCAAAGAGTGGGGATATGGTTTCAGGCAAGGTATTAATGATTAAATTCTGTGATTTATAGTTCTTATGACATTTGAAAAGTTTCTTGAAGGGATTTTTTTAAGCCATAGGTTTGAATTTGGTAGCAGAAGTAGTTCTTTATGCCTCATAGAACAATGTCTGTTCAAAGTAATATTTCTGCTAAAATGGTACATGTGGGTCACTGATTGGCTTATGCCACCAACTTAAGTTCCCTTTCCCTCTAATTTTAAAAAACAGAGCAGTAATGTGGCTCTGTCCATCATGACTGCCCTATAACTTATAACTGCTGCTCTCTAGTAATTGTCTTTTCATTTTGATGGTAGGGGCCAGAATAAATGGACTCCATCATTTTTTACAATCAAGCATCCCATAAGCTCTGCTTTTATTGTCATCAATTGTGAATATGAACCATTTGATTTTGCTAATTTAGTCATTTGTTCATCATTACTTTTTGCAGATTAGCACCACAGCTAACTTTAAAATGAATTTGTTGCCTGCTTTCTATACTTGTCACAAGGTTTTTGAAAAAGCTGGGGACACAATTTTGTCTTTTAGTTTTAAACTTTTTTTAAAGGCAAAGACCCCTGATCCCTGTTCTCCAATGCGTATAATGATGTGACTTCCATGTAAATATAAAAATGATTGTACCCTAACCAAACTTCCTCAGATTGTGCACTGTTTGTTTAAAATAATCACGTATTTTAGTCCAATGCTGTTGAATTTTTTCATTTTATTTAAAACACTACTTAATTTCTTTTAATAAATTTTAAAGGGTAGTGAGCTTAAAAAAAAATCACTGGATAACTAGGAAATAATTTTGTTGTCGTTTTGTTTTTTAAAGAGTATAAAGGTCATTGAAGCCTTTTGCTCCTCTTACCGTGAAAATGAAATGTTAGCCATTGTATGGCTAGGAACCAATGCACTTGGTGGTTAACAGATCTGCTGTTGCTGGAGTGTGAGCGTGGACTTGATGCAGTGACGACAAATCATTGCTTAGAATTAATGTTTTCAAATGTGCAACTCTAGTTTTTAAAACAAAATTTGGTTCTTTACATTCATTATTTAGTTTTTGTTTCCATTTAGTATTTAATGGTCTTTGGAGAAAAAAATAATAAAACAGAGTGTTATATATATATTTTTTGGTGCAAGATAATTTTTCTGTTTTTTGAAATAAGTCTGTAGCATAAAGGTTAAACTATTTTAAGACAAAATAAAATAGAGTGTATTTAAACAATGATATTTTCTGAGGTTTTTTTTTTCCTGTCTGCTTAAGTTAATTAGATAGTGCTTGGAATGGCTCTCAAGTTACCTTTTGGATGTGAAAGTGGATTATATTTTAACAAATCTTTTCATTATAAGATGCCTGATTTTTCCAAGCAACAACTGTGTCCTACTCCCAAGATGTTTTGCAGGTAGCCTGTGGTATGTCTGGTCTAGATAAAGATAATTTTGCATTAGCTTTTCTATAGCCCCCATCTCCCTCTTTAGCTAGATCAGTGAGATTTCACAGAGGACTAAAGGCTTTATAGTGCTGGGCACCTTTGTTCCTGGGAACAAAATTCAGCTGCTGGTCACTTCCCAGTGACCGACACATTAGGGTAAGACACTGCATCTGCATATGTTTTGCACGTGGTGGAATACTGAAGCAAGTATATGGTGTTTCAAAAATATTCTAAGGAACTTTTCCCCTAGTTTTCCAGATATTTTATTTGGTTATCAAAATGATAGGAACTACCATATTAACATCTCACAACTTTTGTAACTTATCTTTACATAAAGGAGAATGAGGAACCAGGGAAAGACCTATCTTTATTAAAACACCAAACTCCACAATCTCTTCATTTCCTCAAGAACTTTTAGTTCTGCTTGCACTGGAAAGAGATCTGTTAACAATTAGGAAATACACTGTTAACAAGCAGGAAATGTTTTTCAGTTTTTTGAAATGGTTCTTTTATACTACCTTTTATCTGAGACCTAGACATATTAATGCCTGTGAGAAACTCTTCTCTTTTTTTGACTCTAGAAGAAAATTGTTTACCTAAGACCCTGCTTTTGAACCCTTTTGCCCTTGGATACTGCTTTTGAAGAATAGACTAGGCACAAGTAAGTGAAATATCTGTGGCTAGTACTTTATCTCATTTGGGCTTCTTCCTTCTATTCTTTGCTGGCTTCTGGCCTTCCCTTCCCTTATTGTTTTTCACAGTAGATGCCAGCTATTTATAACTTTACTTCAAACAAAAAGCTACAGATAAATCTTGATCAGATATATAAATATTTCTTCAGCTTTATTTTTACAACCAAAGTAAAGTGAATTTCTTCTAGATTTTGTTTTAACCATATTACTGCTCTCTGAAGCAGTGATCCTCATAGGTCATTGGTAGGTATGATTTTCTTTATTTCTGACTCCATGTTTGAGAGCACTGATGCATATAGAATTAGAGAAGTTCCTGGGCTACAGTGAATCTTTGGTTGGGAGAATCTGCCTGGAGCAAAAGAAGGCAGTAGTAAGTAGTGGAAGGAGCAAGAAGCTTAGAAAAAGATGAAAGTGATGCTCGTGAGTATCAGACATATAGAAAGAGCATCCATTAGCCCAAGAGGTTGTGAATACTGTCTGTGGTTCAATTCAGCGCTGCCGTTGTACTGCTGTGCAGGTGACATGCCTTCTAGGTAGAGACAGTTTTAGGCAGGGATCCCTTTGTGTAATGAGGATTCACTGTTTGTTCAAGCCTTGACTGCCCCATTTGTTGGGGTGGGTATGTAAAGGACAGAAGTGAGTGCTGGTAGTGAAATCAAGCTTCAGAAAGGAGGTGTGGCAGCAACAACTGGTGTGATATGCTAATAAAGTGTGACCTGCTTTATTAGCAGTTGATTGTAAAAATTGGTTGTATCTGTTTAGCCTCTTACTCTTTTGGGAAGGAAGCTATTTTGTATAGCTTTTTCCTTTGTGCTTTGATAATTGACACCTCAGAGGAGTCAAGATCTCTTCCCTTTCCATGATTGCTCCATCCTGAGAGTGGGAAGGTGAAGTGTTGTGGACTCTTAAGTCCTCACTCAGTCTTGTGACCGATTCTAAAGCAAGCAGATCTGACTTGAAGATGGCTGCAGCATGAGGGGGTCAGACCAGAGTGTGGGTGAGTGAGATATAAAAGGCCTGAACCGGGGAACAGGAGACCCCAGAAAGGCCATGTGACTGCTAAGAGATTTGGTTTCTGTACCTGTAAAATCAAGAGTGTCTTAGATTTTTGAGACTGAAAGGTCAAGTTGTGTTATTTTAGGAGATAATTCATTGTTCTATAGAGCCATCAGGCTTTTCAGGCAGGAACTCAAAAGAGAGCTGCTCACTCCAAAAAGCTGTTCAAAGGACTCTGTTCTATCATCTCACTTTAGGTTTTGGAAGGCATTGGATGACTAACACCCACAGAACCTTGAATTTCTACAAATTCTTTATTTTCAAAGTTTTAAAAGAATGTTTATTTCAAAATTTCCACATGGGGCAAAAGTAGTACAGATTGTTATCTTAATTTTACAGATTGAAAAACTGGGAACAGAAGAATGATAGCATATCCAGATTTACATAGCTAGACTTCGCAAAAGCAGATTTTTTTTTTTTTTTAAATAATTCAAATTGGGACTTTTTAACTTTAAGAAAAACAAAACCTTATTTCTCTGCCTCGTTTTTCTTCTTTTTGTTCTTAATTCTACTTTGTTCTGGCCTGAGAAGAATTGAAATTCTTCCTGAGAGGGTAATGTTTGATTGGTTCCCTTTTTCTTGGACAAGTATTCACAGATTTAAACATATTGTGTATCAGTACTCTATACCTAAGTGTACATCGTAGCTCAGGCTGCAGAATGGACATGGAAACTTTTTCTGTAGACAGAGATTCCCCATCTCATAGTTTACAGAACAGGAAAATACAGATGGCCAAGAAACATAGGAAAAGATACTTGAGCTCACTACTAATTACGGAAATGCAAACTCATATTACAGGATGCCATTTCACTTAGGCAGAATTAGGTGGGAATACATTTAAATCCAACAAGGAGACAGAACAATGGCAACTTGCTTGTCTGCTTATGAGAGCATAATTTGCTACAACTATTTTGGAAAACAGTGGGATTGTCTAGTAAAGCTGAATATGTACATATATTCTAAGACCCAGCAATTCTACTTTTTAGGATAATACCCTTGACCAGTATTTAAACTGTGGTTGCATCCTACGTAGGTTGTGGAATCAATTCAGTGTTCGTTTATAAACTAGCTTTTGTTTATTTCTTTAAGGAAATAGAATAACAAAAAATAACCAGAGACAGTATTGTTACATGAAACTGTTGTTTTTTATATACTGATAAACATCTACACAAAAATATATGTCTGTGTGCATAGGATCAAGGTGCAAAATGTATTTTACTGTTAGTTGTAGAAAAAAAAATGTGGAAAGCCCTGGCTTTAGGGAAACTAGTTTATGTGCTCCCTATTTCAAGTGGATCCATCAAGAGGGTGGATAATAATGTATTTGTATGATGTTAAACCACCATGGAAATTAATGAACTAGAGCTACATTTATACACTTATTATATCAACATGGACAAATCTCGACAATGTGGAGTGGAGAAAAAGCAAGTTGCAGAATATGTACTACACGATTCCATTTACTTCATATTTAAAGACACAAAACAATACCACATAGTGACAAAGAATATATACACATGTAGTAAGAATATAAAGAAATTTGTGAGAATAATAAACACAAAATTCAGGGTATGGTTACCTCTGGAAGGAGAGGTATGGAGGAGACACATGGTACTTCAAATTTCTTAATTTGGGTAGTGGGACACAGATGTATGTTATTTGTACATTTTTGTATATCTTAAATATTTCATAATAAAATTAAGTTTTTTTCTGTTCCAAGTAGAAAGAATTAAAGCTCTTTTATGACTTTCCCAATTTATTAGTAGAAATAAATAAGACCTGAGGCTGATTCCTTTTAGATGCCCTCCACCCTTCTTAGATATGTCACCAAAAACATGAAGCAACAACAAAAAATAAATTTAATACATTGGACTTTATCAGAATAAAAGGACACCATCAAGAAAGTGAAAAGACAGCCCACAGAATGGGAGAAAATATTTGTGAATCTTAAATCTGATAAGAGACTTGTATCTAGAATATATAAAGAACTCTTATGACTCAATAATAAAAAGACAAAAAAAAATTTAAAAATAGGCAAAGGATCTGATTAGATATTTTTCCAAGGAAAATATACAATTGGTCAATAAGCACATGAAAAGATGCTCAACATTTTCATGTCATCAGAGAGATGCCAATCAAAACCACAAGATACCACTTCATACCCCCTAGGATGGCTAGAGTCAAAAAGTGAGGTAACAAGTGTTGGCAAGGAAGTGGAGAGCTTGGAACTGTCATACACTGCTAGTGGGAATATTAAGTGGTGCAGCCACTTTGGAAAACAATTTGGCCATTCCTCTAATGGTTAAACATAAGAGTTATACTGTATGACTCAGCATTCTGCTCCTAGGTATACACCCAAAAGAAAAGATATCTACACAGAAACTTGTACACAGATGTTTATAGCAGCACTATTCATAATAGCCCAAAAGTGGAAACGACCCAAATGTTCAGCTGATGAATGGACAAGCAAAATGTGATGAAGCCACATAATTGAATATTGTTTGGCCATAAATAGGAATGAAGCACTGATACATGCTACAATGTGGACTGTCCTTGAAATCATTATGTGAAGTGAAAGAAGCCAGTTTCAGAAGACCATATATATTCTATTTGTAGGAAATGTGCATAATAGATAAATCTATAGAAACAAAGTAGATTAGTCATTGCCAGAGGCTGGGGGGAGGTGGTAATAGGGAGTGACTGTTAAGGGGTAAGGGGTTCCTCTTGGGGGTGATGAAAATATTCTAAAATTACATAGTGGTGATGGTTGCACCCCTCTAAATATATTAAACTGAAAACTTTAAGAGGCTGAATGTTATGGTATGTAAGTTGTATCTTAATAAAGTTGTTACACAAAAATTCTGATTACCTTTGGACTTGAGGGTATGGTGCTTTAAGCTTTTAATGTCTTGGCATGAATAGAGGCCACACGCTTTTTAGAAAATGGGTTTAGATAGTGGGAGCAGAAAGGATAGTAGGAAGGGGCAACCCAGCTACAAGGGACCCCGAAGACCAAGATGGGGTCTTGACCAATAATTGAAGACCAATAATTGAAGGCAAGTGCGACCAACTTTCTCACTGCAGACTACCCAGACCATGAAATACGACTTTCAGAGGAGACCTACCCATTGTGAAGAGAAATGTGGTTTGCTGAGGTTTCTGTGCCATCCAAACCTGCCACATAGGGGTGAAGATTATCCAGAAAGAAACTAACCTTTATTCGCTGTTCAAGTGTTAGTGTGTAGCAATTTCCGGTGAAGGCTCTGCAGACAAGTGGTATGGGGTGGGGGGCGAAGGGTGCAGGTGGGTTACCCCTCAGGGCAAGGGCATGACCACAACCTGTGAGCTCCTGGGACCTGCCCCTGGCTTGGCCCCTTGGCTTTTACACAGAAAGTTTTGCAACCACTGGCGGGGGTGGGGGGTGGGGGGGTGGACAGGGTGCTGTCTGACAGCTGACATCCTGCCAGAATGGCCATAAATGCATTCTTTGGGCGTTGGGGTGGGGGCAATTTCTCACTATACATGCCTTTTCCCCCTCCGAGATTCTGCTGCAGTGATTCCCACTCCCTCTTTGTTGCAAGCCCTGAGAGTCACTGTCACTGCTGAGAGTTCATGGTGTCCCTCAGGGGTGCCAAGGCAGAAAGCATGTTGGGACCTTGGATTTAGGCAGTGCTACATATTTCTCTTTCAACCACTTAATAGTCTTTTACTTCTCAGAGTCTTGGCTAAACTATGTTGATTAGCTCTTTGGGCTCTTGGCAGCGTGTATTCGTTTATTACATTAAAAATGCATACCATTAAAAATGCAAGCCTTTCGCTCATCAGTGAAATATTCAAAATCCCCTCAGCACTCTTTCAGGCACCAACCAGTCAGAACTAGCACTGGAAATATGACTGGCACAGGCTCCTGGAAACCCCGGTCTGTGTGGCAGGTGTGGTATTAACCCTATCACTGCTAGAGTGTGTAGATCCTGGGGGGTGAACAGGGTGATGAGGAAGGCATTCAAGCAGCTCAATGTATTAGTTTGTTTTCTGTTGCTTATAAAAGAATACTGGAAATTGTATAATTTATAGAGAAATGAAATTTATTTCTTAACAGTTTGGAGGCTAGGAACTCCAAAGTACAGGGAACACATCTGGTGAGGGTCTTCTTGGTGGTGACTCTTCAGAGCAACATAGGCTGTCACATGGTGAGAATAAGGCAGGAGCAAGAGAGAGCTGACCTCCTCACTCACCTTATAAAGCCATCAGAACCACGCCTATGACAACGCATTAAACCATCAACCCATTACTCCATGAATGAATCAATCCATTCACAAGGGCTCAGTCCTCTCATCCAATCACCTCTCAAAGGCCCCCCCTTTCAAATACCATAATAGGATTTCCCACCTTCTTAACACTGTTAGAATAGGGGGTCAGGTTTCCAGTACATGAACTTTTGGGGAACACAACCCATAGCAGCACTCAGGGCTGGGGCTGTTTGCCAACCAGAGCTGAAGTATGTCATTGTATTAACAACTGATAGAGCCAAACTAGTACATTCACTTAACCTCTGTGTGCCTCAGATTCCTTATTCATAAAATGGGGATAATAGTACCCACCTTGTAGGATTGTCCTAAAGAGTAAATGAATGGAGGCCAAGTTCGAGCTATTAGTCTTGTCAGCCCTGCAGCACTCCTTGTTGTTTGGCGAGCTCAGCTAGAAGTGTGTAGACCAAATAAAACCTGTCTGTAGGCCTGCTAACAGTTTCACAGCAACACAGTTAGAGCATTACGTATGTTCTTCAAACAAGTGAAATACTTTAAAGAAAGCAGCAAGCAACAGTTTGGTTATGTGATAACTGGCAAGGAGTGATGAAAATTCACAAGTCTCAAGATCTGGCTTTGAGTGCTGCCTTCATTGCTAACAAACTGTGTGACCTATGAGGCCAGCCTTCTCCCTAGATGTCACCTTCTTTTGTGAAGGGAGCTTTTCCTACCACCATCCCTAGATTTTTTTGGTGGGTGGCAGGAAGTCAAATCAAATAATATAATAGCATAGAATGATTCACAGCACTTTAGAAATTGCAGGCTCGAATGATTACAGAAGCAAGGCTGGTAATGGAAGTAACTCATTGGGCCAGATAAGAGACATTTGTAGAGTGTGACAAACTAGAAAGAGCTTATGCTTGGCCAAAGGGGAAGCTGCAACACTTGTTGCGAGAGAGTACCGGTTCGATGGTGCCAGATCTTTGGATTTTTCAAGAGAAAATGAAAATCTGGATTTTTAAAATGCAAGTGTGAAATTTCTGATTTGTAAATGTTCGTGTGTGGCCATGGTCAGGCCTGCCAAACACACAGCTTGGTTAGACCTGTTGGTGTAGGAAGAAATAAAAATAGGGTGGATCAGACACTGATGTGCCACCTCCCTGACTGTCCACCCTCAGAGCCTTTCTTGCATGAGGTAAAAAGCAGTGAGCCTGGGGTGGTCTGGTGCTCCCACCCTCATTCTGTGCAGGCCCCTGAGACTTTGAGCTGCAGTTGAGTCACTCATGTAAGGGACAGAGTACACCCAGGGAGCTGTGGTCACTTAAATCCTTGGTCTGACATATTTTCTCTGTGTATCTCTGGCTGGCTAGACAGACAGCCAGTGGAATGGAGGTCAGTTCTGTCTCATCATTCTCACCAGCCATATCACCTGGGTCATTCTATTTGGCCTAGCTCAGCCAGGAACTGTGTGGGCCAAACAAAACTTGTCTTCAGGCTTGATAAAGCCTGTGGGCTGCCTGTTTGCTGCCTCTGTACTACGCACATGTCAATGGTTTAGCCAACACTTAATATTTGCTATGTGCTAGGCATTGGGTCAGACCCCGGGGCCAGTCCTCACCCTCAAGTAGCTGGCTATATCTGGTGTAACAAACCATTGTCACATAGCCTGACAAGTGTTAAGATTAGAGATCCATGCAGGTTGCTGTGAGAACAAAAAGAAAGCCCCCTAAGCCAGCTGGCAGGATGGAATGAACGGATGATGGAAGAGCTCTTACAGAAGGCAATCGTTCAGCTAAGTTTGAAGGATGGAGGGACTATGGGGTCCAGGGAAGTAGAGAGTGGAGTTGTGGGTGGGTGTCATTCAGGCACAAAGCTCAGGCAAGGCATGGAGGTGAGAGAGAGCATGGCCCAATAGAGGAACTGCTAGTTGGGAGAAAAGGGGGAGGAGAGGTGGATAAGCTGGAGACATGAGAGCCATGTGGTGAAGGGCCTCAAATGTCTTGCTGACATCCCACAGACACACTGGCTATGGAGACCAAGAGAACCTATTTACTACCCTCAAAAAGCCTACATTTAGAGGTAGAAAGTGGACATCTAAATAGATAAATGCAATAAAGGCGTACCTCTGAAATGAAGGGGAATGCTAAGGTATTGTAGGGAGGGGAGGAATAAGAGCAGCTCTCCCTGACAGTGAAGTGAATTAGTGGAGAATTAGTGAATTGGAGGAGAATTGATATTGGAAGTAGGGAATTTTGTTAGGAAGCTTCTGCAAGAAAAGAATAAATGATAAAGGGTGAATCAAGGAAGTGGTGGGAGGGGAGTGGAAAGGAGAGAGCAGAATGAAGAAATATTTAAGAGGTTGAATCTGCAGGACTTGGTGATTGAGGGGATGGGAGGAGCACATGGGTGAGGAAGAAAGGCTGTCAGTTCATGCATCCACTGTGTAGGAAATATAGAAAAGGAATTGGGTTTGGAGAGTGTAGCAAATGCTTTTGGGTGCCCAATGTCACACCCCTCTAAGGTGAGGATAAATTATTGCCTTATGTATCCTCTACCATTAAGAAGACACAGTGCTCTATGTTTTTGGAACATACCATATTTAGAAGTACCATATTTAGAATACCATATTCAGAAATAGTATTTCTAAACACATACCATATTACCATATTTAGAAACACTGCTCCAGCCCATTCATTAGGTCACTTTGGAGCAAGAAAGGACTCTGTAGCACAAGCCAGGCATACAATGCAAGCTGCCCTGCCACTTGGACCACATGACCAAGCAAATTCAGTGATGTTGGAGGTATTCACTGTGGATAAGGATGCAGTGTGGAGTCTCAGACAAGCCCCTATGGGAGAGCTGTATCATGGTCCCCTAAGGAATTTGGAGCAAGGCTATGCCTTCTGCAGCAGAGAACTATCAACCCTTTGAAAAGAAGCTCCCAGCATGCTTTGGGGCCCTCACAGAGACAGAGCATCTGATTATGGGACATCAATTGATCAGAGCATCAGAGATGCTTATGAGCTGGATTTTGTACCACTCAGGTCATAAATTCAGGCTGGCCCAACAGCAATCCATTCTGAGATGGAAGTGGTATATCTAGGATTGGTCATGAGCAGGGCCAGAGGGCACAAGGAAGCTGCAGGAACAGATGAGCTGCACATGCCTCTTCCTCAGGCCTCCCAGACACTTACCCTGTTGCACCAATGACTCTCCTTTGGTTCATACCAAGAAGTTTCTTGTGACCAGCTGATGAAGGAAGAATAATCCTAGGCCTAGTTCAGTGTGTTCGTGTTAGTCAAAAACAGACTGCTATTTTCACTTAAAGCCCCGGTTAAAGGAAACCCTGAAAGACAGTGGTTAGTGGAAACCCTCCCAGGGGGCAGAGCTTCAAGCCTGTTCAAGCGCCCTTGTTTATGAAGTTGGTATAAAGGGAAGAGTGTCCATAAGGATACATATGGAATCTTGGGCAGCAAATAGTTTGGTTGGCTGGTCAGTGGCCTGAAAGGAAAAAGAAAAGGGAGACGAGGAGGTCTGGGGAAGAGGCATGCGGATGATCCTATGGGAGTGGGACCAGACAGCATCCACCACAGAAGAGGCGCTGAACGACCAGGTAGATGACATGACTCACCCTGTGGAGGTCAGCCATGTCCTCAGGGCTCGCACAGTGAGCCCATAGGTGGAGTAGCCATGGTGACAGGGATGGAGGCAAGGCATGGGCCCAGAGATCTAGCTACTGCCAGTGTGAGACTGATCTGTCAGCACAGAGACAGGCTCCGAGCCCTTGATCAGCCAGCCACTTGAGGCATATTGATTACATTGGGCCTTTTCCGCTTTGTAAAGGGCAGCAACTCTTCTCTCCTGGGGTTACCTACCTTAGTGTTATTCTGAGGGTTTTTGGAGTGTGTGATTTATCTGCATATGATGCCTTGTAATATTACCTCAGATTCAGAAGTCCACTGTATGGCAAAGGAGGCATGGTAATGGATGCATGACCATGGGATCCACTGGTCTGGTATATACCAAACTGGTAGAAGCACAGGACCTAACAGAATGATGGATATCTTATTAAAAACTCAACTAGGGTCCCAAGTCAAGGATGATACACTGGGTCATCCAGAATCAAGCTGATATGTGATATTCTCTCCCCAGTTGCTAGAATACACAGGTTCAGGAATCAAAGGTGGTTGTAGGATTGATCCCTTTCACCATCACTCTCAGGTGAAAGAATGTTTACAACTCAGAAAATTTGCTCAAGAGTATGTCTGGAACTCAGGAAAATGTTGGTGCTTTCATGCCTGGTGATTTCAGAGAATGGGCCTTTGCCACAACCATGGACTGACAAGGCCAAGTCAGGGCCTTGACTCAGACCTCTCGGGATGTAGGTTTGTGTCAAACCATCAGTCAAGCAACCTGGACCAGATGAAGTACTGGCTGACGGTGAGGAAAATCTAGAATAGATGGTGGAGAAGGAAGATAATGAACAATAACTTCAGCCTTTGGACCTGCTGCAGCAATGAGCGGGCTTGGAGTTTGTCCCACTAACTTTCCTGTACAAAGTATTTTTAGTAGATTATGCCTGGCTACCACCTTGAAGACTGACAGAATGGACTTCATGTGGGGCATGAGTGGGTAGGAATGGTGCAAGGAGTAAACCATTTTGGGTGCCCTACATCACATCCCCTGATTTCAGCTCCAGGTGTGGTAGACAGTTCTGTGTGAGCTTGGACTCATGCTGACAACACCCCAATTCAAATGCATGGAGTGCATTATTCTGATTTCTATTTTAGAGCCTCCTGTAGTGTCACAGGGGTGTCTGTGTTGTGTGGCTTAAGCACAGCTCAGAAGTTCGGGGAGTTAATGGCACTGGAACAACCCTCAGCAACATAGGATGGGAGCCGGTGGATAAATGCCACAGCCTCTTTTGGTTGCCCAATTCTGGGACTATTCTGTGTGCTGCTCAGTACATCACAGTGGAATTGAGCCCCCGCTGCTCAATGTGAGCAATTAAAGTGACTTTGACGATGGACCTTATATTGGCTTTTCCTCCTTTCTCTCTCTTCTCAATTCCTTACTCCTGTTTCCTGAGATCACTTCCCATTTAAACCAACTGCACCTAATTCCTTGTCTTAGGATCTGCTTCTAGGAGAATCCAAACTAAGACGAAGAGGTTGAGTTCACTCTGAGCTCTGCATGCTGAAGAGCTATCCAGTGGAAACAGGCAGCAAGCCGTGGCCACATGACTTTTGGAGATATAGATCTAAAAGGATATACGTGGTACTAAAAGCCAGAGCACAGGTGACCTGAGTTGGATCAGGTAAGGAAGACTTCTTCTCCTGAAGCTGGAAGGAGGCAAGAGTGGCACAGTGTACCTACGGTGTGGGGGAGGGAGTGTGTATAGGAGTTAACCTGTGGAGTCACAGGAATTAACCTGCGGGCCTTCTTTGTCCTTTGTGTGGAGACAGAGGGTCTGATCTGCAGGCTATAAGGAGAGAAGTGATAGGGTAGGAGGCCTAGTATTAGTAACTATTTGTTGATTGATTCCATGTGGTTGTTTACTGTATTGTGATTTGTATTGCTTTATTCTCCCAAAAGGGTCTCCTTTGGAAGTTTGTCCTTTTTCTTGCCTGGTGTGTTCCAGAGGTGAGCACAAGGCTATGTGGTTTCACTTGAGATGTCACCTAAAACTCCCCTTCTCTGTGGAATGCCCTGTGGAAACCCAGAGTTCTCTCCAAGATGTTTGTGGACTTGGGGTTTAAGTTCTTGGGGTCACCTTTGCTTCCTGGTTCCTGAGTCTGCACATGCTGCCTCTATTCTGCCATGGACTTGAAACTTGGATATGAGTTATGTACAACCATCTTTTGTTGTACATAACTGCCTCATCCCAAGCATTTGGGTGAGGGTGGGGTCTAGAGTCTTGCAGTGGCCACCTTGTGCCATTTTGTGATCACCTTCCTCATCATCTTCCCTTTACTGCTCTTCATCCATCTCTGCAAATTGCCACCATCTCCAGATCCTTCTCCCTCTATTTGTCCAGCCCTTCTGAGCTCCCTGCCCTGAAACAGGCTTAGCCCAAACAACCATGATGTTGCACAGGAGACAAGAAAACCTCTTATTAGAGTCACCCTCCAATAGAAGACACTTATAGTTAAAAATAGTGCAAATGTTCTTTCTGTAAGACCACAAATTCACCAGTTAGGGTTTGGGGACCTCAAAGAGTTATGCCCAAACCCACTGCAGCAACTCATTCTCAACTAGGAAGGCCCCACTCTTCAAAGACCACTGTCTCCTCATGTGAGGTATTAGCTCTGCCTGGGACAGCATAGGGAGAAGTTGAAAGGCAGAGCAAAGCTAGAAGCAAATAAGAGGCCCAGCTGAGAAAAGGGTCTCACCCCAGCCTACCCACTCCTTCTGTCTCCAGAGGGCTGCCCTGGAAGTCAGAAGGCCCAGCTTCTGGAATTTGCTCCTCTACTCATCAGTTTTGTGATCTTAGGCCTCGGTGTACTCATCTGTAAAGTGAGGATATAAGGAAGGAACAAAGATTTAATGAAATAGGATATATGATTACCTGCCTCATAGTAGCTACTTAATACGGTATGTTCCAGACACTGCATCCTCTCCTTGCTTTCGCAAGAAAAGGACCTGGGCCTTAAACTTTTCGGCTGGGTGTTCAGAATCATTAGCTAAGTGACTCAACAACTTCTTTCTTCAGTGCTGGTCAGTCAGTCAGCCACAGTGGGGTGGAGAGATACAAACTCATGGTACCCTTACAAGCTTCTGCTCTACCTGGGAAGATGAAATGGTTACAGACAAAGTGATCAGATGGTAGTGAACACTGAGTGTGGAACTGATGGCCAGGGTAGCATTTATTTTGGAAATTAAAATGAATGAACATTTTGTTTAAAAAATGTTTCATATTTTGATATTCTCCCTGAGGAAATTGGTACTCTCACAGCCACACACAGGGCAGGGCCCTCCCACGCTGCAGTTAACTGGCTCCTGGTGCAATGCTGGCAGTGCCCAGCAGAGGCCGACCTAGCTCTTCCCTAGCTCCTGCTTGGGCAGGATTGCCGAGGACTTGAGGACTTACGTAGAAATTCAGTGGAGTTTATTTCTGTAAGCTAGAGTTTTGACCGTGACCCAAGGTAAGATATGCATTTTACATCACCACCCAGTACAGGTATATGCACATGTATATTTTGCTGACAGTACTTACCCTCACTACATGGATGCACTCTGATCTGTTTCCGTTCAGGTCTGTCAGATTGAGTCATTTAAAAGAAGCTGCTCATACCCAGTTGGCTGATCTCATAACCCACCAATAGATGGAGACCTGTGCTCTGAAACCCACTGGGATGCTAGGCTGGGGTAGTGAGTTGGGGGAGGTGGAGCTTTGGGGTCACCTGGGAAAGGGTCCCCCAGTACAGCAGTTACAAGTGGAATCCCAGCTCTGCCTTGTTCTCCATCTGCAGCCAGGATGAGTTACTCCACCCCTCTGTGCCTCAGTTTCCTTGTCTATGAAATGGAATGATAATAGCGCCTACCTCATTAGAGGATCCCTTTGTGTGATGTGCTTAGGACAGTACCTGGCCCCCAGGAGGCACTCAGTAAAAGACAGCACTGGTTATGACAGCTCTGTTTCCACTCAGAAATAAGGATTGCTGCAGAGTGTGAAGCCTACCTGGGTGTCTTGTGGACTCATTGATCCAACCTGTGTTGACACCTGTTACCAAAGATAACTAAGCAGAAAGCTCTGGGCCTGGCCGGTGTGGCGGAGAAGCACACAGACAATTACAATAGATGTGATAAGGACTCAGGTGTGACTAGCATTGGGCACACTGGGAACACATGGGCACCCGGCGGAGTCAGCTCAGTGGCTCTCAGAATGGATCCCTGGACCAGCAGCAGCAGCAGTCTCACCGGGGAACTTGTTAGAAATGCATATTCTTAGGCCTTAACCCAGGTATATAGAATCAGAAGCTCTGGTGAGAGGGCAGCAATCTGTGTTTTAATAAGCCCTTCTGGTGATTCTGATACATGCTCCGATTTGAGCACTGCCAGTCATTACTAGACTTTGTGGTACTTTAGAGTCATTTGGGGGAGCTTTTGTCCAGGGTGCATCCAGTACCAATTTAATCACAATATCTAGGAGTGAGTGTCAGGTACCAGTAGTTTTTCAAAGATTTTCAGGTGATTCCAATGTGCAGCAAAGTAGGGGAACCTAACTCAAACTGGGGCAGTGGGCCATCAGAGAAAGTTTCCTGGGGGCGTGTCATGTAAGCAGAAACCTTAAATGCACTTTGGGCTTGCAAGTGGAACATTGGTTGGAGGAGAATGTGGAGGGTTGAGGGGGCTGTTGGTATTCATAGAAGGTTCTGAAGAGACTAATGTTTAAAAAGCTGGGCTATAGAGACAAGCCACCTGGGTGTGAATTCTGCCCTACCCTTATTAGCTGTGTGACCATGGGCAAGTCACTTAACCTCTATGTTCCTCACCCACCCGGGGTTCCTATGAGGATTAAGCACATATAAGAAATACTGTTGGGGTGGGGGTTAGAATCATAAATTGAGCTAAAGGCCCAGAACTAAGCCAGAATATTTGGGAGCTTCGTGTGGCAAGAAATGACCCTGGAGAGATTGGGAGCTGGGGAAGAACACAAAGCCACAGAGGGCTTTACCATCATGCTGTGGACCTAAATGTGCTAGGAAGCCACTGAAGAGTGTCAGGAACAGGGGAGTCCTGTAAGGAATGTGCCAGAGAGGCAGAGGAGAGTGATCAGGGAGGGGCTCAGCCCATGAAACAGGGGAGATGTGGTAGTGCCTGGCTGCCTGCCTGCCAGACAGGTGACTGAAGAGCTATTAAGATGGTGAAACAGCAGGATTTGGAGATGAATTGGACTAGATTGGGAGTGGGAGAGGAGGAGATGTGGGATCAGGTGGGGAACACTCCTCTACACAAGTCCCAGCACCAGGCTTTCTCTTTGTTCTGTCACTGAGGCTGGGTCATAGGCATAGTGAGAGTGAACCTTTTGACCACCTCTTCCCCACTTCTCAGGAACGATTTGAGTATTTTGGAATCATTTGTCATTCCTTGGTTGAAGACTGTGAATGCTCATCAGGCAGGGTTCAGGTTGTCACCTGAATGTGTCATGCATGCTCCCACCTCCAGGCCGTTGCTCATGCCTCTGCCCTTCCTCCCTATCCATCAGAATCTTTCTGTCAATCACAACCCTCCTCCACAAACACACACCAAGGCTCACCTCCTTGAAGCCCTCCTGACCACAGCGATTGTCCTGGAAATGAACACAGTCATGGATGTGCCACAATCATATGTCAGTCCTTGCACCTGTGGCAACTGAACTATGAGCTCCCAGAAGCTGAAAAGGGCCTCCCAGGTCTCTTCCCTTGCCAACATGCCTGGCCCAGTGTTTTGCTAAACAGGTGTGGAGTGAGGCCCCCTGACTGGGCTGGGAGAAAAACGCAGAATTCAGTTACCAGCCAGGAAGGCCGTGTTGAGAAGTAGATGATCAGAATTATCAGCTGGGACCTCAGCCCCTAGGGCTCGTGGGAGAGAACGGAGCATGGCAACTTCTCACTGTGTTGTCCTCCCCAGGTCTCAGGGGGTTGGGACTGGGTACATCTGCAACGTGGTCCCTCTCCCATCTTGCAGCGAGAAGTGGAGACAGCTGGGCTGGGCCCTCTGTGGGCCCCTGTCTAGTCCCCTTCAGTCGGCTTCTCCCATTGCATGGAGGTGGAGGTGAGGATGCTGCCAGCACCCAGCGAGAGGCAAGATGAGGGCCTGTGGTCAAGACAAACCACCTAGCCCCTAAAGATCCACTCATGTGGCCATGTTAGGTGCTGTACAGGAGATGCCAGACATACTAAGATTAAATCCCCAGAAATAATAGCCCCAGAAACCATGCTGGGGGTTAAGCAAGGAAAAATTTGGACTTCGGACCCAGATATCCCCAGGGTTTGGAATTGTGACTCTGCCATTGTTCACTAGCTAAGGGTCCTTGGGAAATGCAAGAGCCTGAACCTTTCTGAATCTCAGTTCTCTCATCTGCTAAATGGGATGACAATAGCACTTTAATTCAAATGATTAAAACTTTAATTATATATACAGTTGTCCCTACATATTCATGGTTTCTGCATCTGTGGATTCAACCAACAACCAATTGAAAACATGAGGGTACTTCAAAAAGTTCTGGAACGATTCGTACTATCTTTCAATTCTATTTTTGTATGAACTTTTTGAAGTACCCTTGTATTTGACAAAAATTTTGTCTGCAGTGAACATGTACAGATTTTTTTTGTCATTGTTCCTTACACAATACAGTATAACAAGTATTTACATGGTATTTACATTGTATTATGTATTATAAGTAATCTAGTGATGATTTAAAGTATATGAGAGGATGTGTATAAGTTATGTACAAATACAACACCATTTTATAAAAGGGACTTGAGCATCCTCAGATTTTGGTTTCCATGGGTCCTGGAACCAAATCTCCATGAGTACTGTATTCAAAAGTATGAAGCAGTGATAAGTAAGTGATACACATGACAAAGCATGAGAAGTCCTTAAGCACAGTGTCTGGCACAGAGCAGACTCTCAGTAAGAGGTAGCTATTACCTCTGTACTAATAAACCTCTTTGCTGTAGTTTCATTCTGGTTATAAATGAAAACAGGAGTTTCAGAAAGGATGAATCCACTGAATAATCCTGATTGGCCTGAGGAAAATACAGGACTTATGGGGGGGGGGGGAGTAAAAAAGAGAGGAAGGACTAACTGGTCAGAGGGAGCAAGTGTCCAGATTTTCAAAAAGAGAAGAATATAGTTCCTGGGATGTAAGCTTAATGTCACTCAACAACTTTATAGAATTATTAAACAGATGGTCTGGGAGTACTTTATGAAGAAAGATGCTCATTCATATTTTTCATCCACTCAGCATATTTATAGTCAGCATGATAGGAAAAGCAAAGGATATCTCGGCATGGCACTGCGGGAAGTTTCACGTGGACATGAGAGAGATGTGAGCAGGGGGCTGCTCTGTTAGGTGAGGTCTGTAGCAGTGGGGGCTGCGGGGCTCTAGTTCAGTCACTGAAGAGTCGGAGGAGGTACATAGAGGGGAGGGATGGCGCAATAGAGAATATCATTGGCACTTACGGACTCAGCTGTTTAAGAGTAAAAATAATAGGATAACAGAGAAGTAACATTATACATGCAATTATTTTTTCTAATAATGGAAATAATATAAGTTCATGGTAGAAAATTTGGAAAATATAGGAGATTATAAAGAAGTAACTAAAAGACACCTGCAGTTCTACCTGAATGACACAGTTTAATAGAATGACCAAGAAGAATGACAGTGAGAATGGAATTCAGGTGATATTTAAGATGGTGAGGGGTTCAGAATTGTTGAAGCTAGAAAAGGAGCCATGCTATCAGTCTTTGAGGAGTTGACAGGTTTCCAGAAGAATCTGTATGCTATTCTGCTCTGTTCAAGAGGGCAGAACTAGAACACAGAAGCTCAAGGAGGCCAATTTCAACTCTTGGAAAGTGAAAGAGCCTTGCAGGACGTAATTCTGCTCACTGATTGAGTGATGGAACGGGCTGCCTTGTGAGGGAGGAAGGGGGTTCCCATTCATTGGGAGTATTCAAGCAGAAGCTGATTCTTCATCACTCTCTTCTCTGAATGCTATCAAAGATTCCCTTCACTGCTCTTGCTCCTTTCAACTCTAAGATATGTGTATCTATAGGTGAAGACAGGGATGCAGGAGGAAATGTGTTCAGTAATCACTGAGGGAAATGAGCATGTTGCAAAACAGTGCACTCTCAATTTTGTTAGAAGAATAAATATATATCCATTGAAACGATGGCAAGAAAATGAATATTAATGCTTGGACTATGGGAGATGCTTTCACCTCTGGACTGTCTGGATTTTTCCAACTCTTCTACAATTGAGTTATTTTGAAATTCAATAAAAGTCATGTTAAAGTAAATATGTTTCCTAACATATGTGAAGATACTTTCTTTACTGAAACAATAGATTACAGCAGGGATAGGTGGGAGCATTTTCTAGGTAGATGTCTAGAGTGGGGTTGATTGTAGAAGGCCTTGAAAGTCAGGCAGAACTGTTTAAATCAGAGAGGGTCACTACAGTAGCAATGATAATGACTTTATTTGCTGAACCAAATGCAGGCCTGATAATGTTAACAAATAACAGCGTATTTATGGGGATGAGGGGATAGAATAAGTAATTAAAATTACACGATTCCTTGAAAAATCAGTGCGTTAGTCAGCCCAGACTGTCATAATAAAATACCATAGTCTGGAGTTTATTTCACTATTGTGCCAGTTTACTTGTCTGTCCCTCTCACATACTCTGATGAGCCCTTTCTGCACAGTGCTGTACCCCAGTGAAAAGTGTAACACCCAGTACCTAACAGGCTTGGTGGGTATTTGTCAAATAAATGAATGAATAACAGATTAGTGGGGAGAGAGCCTGGAGTAAAGACCAGTAAGAAGGTGGGTGCAGTGATCTTAGACGTGATTGGAGTGTGCAGGGGGGTGGGATGGAGAGCACATACCTGCTGACTCAGTGGCCCCAGGGCTGCCTAAGCGGGTGCTCATACCCCACTCAGTGCCACTGACCCCTGAGGAGCAGCAGGAAGCATGTGGCCCAGACACT
The DNA here is from genome assembly GCF_027409185.1 of Cynocephalus volans. Lineage (NCBI taxonomy): Eukaryota > Metazoa > Chordata > Mammalia > Dermoptera > Cynocephalidae > Cynocephalus > Cynocephalus volans. The sequence continues at coordinate 41,640,278 of NC_084472.1, forward strand.
GACCCAGCACCTTCCCCAGCTGCCTGACCTGCAGGGCAGCCTGTTTGGGGGCATTTTTCATTCTTTATGATCAGAAGTCATTTAAGAAAAACAGGCCATACCTGGTTCCTGCTGTACTGCTGGCTGATCTGCAGCACTGCTTTTCTCACACCTCCAGGATTCTTCTTTGCTGGGGGCATTCAGAACTGGCCTCTCATCTCCCATGTGGTCTGAGGCAGCCATCAGGGCCGCCACAGTTATGCATAGTGTCCTCTGCCTGGAATGCCCTCTCTTGGTTGCTCCAAGTTGTCCAAGGACCAACCCAAGTGCCACTGCCTCCCAGAAGCTTTCTCTTCAGAACCACCTGTCCCCACTCTGCATATTACTGTCACTGTTTGTACCTGTTCAAGAATCTGCAGCTCACAGTGTGCTTTCACATCTGCTATCTCAAAAAAGATATTATCAATTCCAGGAAACTGGGGCTCGGAGAGGTTATGTGGCAGGGCTGAATCGGAACCCAGGACCTCTGAAGCCAAATTCTTTGAACTTTCCACTCTCCCTTAGTATTTTGCTGAACACATTTGTCTCCTACACTAAATAAGAAATGTCTAAAGATGGAGCCCAGATATTAATTTTGTAATCCTTCCTCCACACTGTGCTCAGGATGGTATTTTGTGCCAGATGGTCAAGAGGTCAGAATGCTGAATTGAAGGTGGGAGTCAGAAGTGGATTTAAAGTTGGAGGCTCCCTTGGAGAGTCCCTACCAATGTGTGCATGTGGCCATATGTTTCTGTAAAATTTACAAAAGTAAGATCATTTAAAATGCATTGGTTAAATCCATTGTTTCTTTCGTCCGATGTCCCCTCTGTCACACTTCTCATGACAGATGGCGTTAGAGTGGCTTTGTGTGTTTCAGGATCTAGCTGAGGGGAAGTTGAGTTAGAGGTACATTTAGTTAGGGTTAAGTGGGGTTTATTTATGTGGCTTGCAGTCATTTCCATGTATGGTTAGCTTATTGCTGGTTGTCTCAGTGTGGAAATGCCTTCTGGGGATATTCCTACACTTCACTGTGCTGACTCCTCCAGTACCATGGCATGAAGGTTCAGGGCCAGAGGTTGTATTGCAATATGAGTGTATCCCGTGAGGCTGGACTGTGGCATATGTGGATAGTGTTAGAGAAACATGATTTGAAATGATGGAGCCAGAAGCTGGTCTGGGGGAACATTCTTCTGTTCATTGAATTTGTAAAATCAGAAGCTTTGGCACTTAAGAATCCCTAGTCAAATTGGAAGTTTAATCCTATGATACATACCATTTAAAGTAGGAGCCATGTAAAATAGAATTTATAGTTTGCGTGTGTGTGTGAGATTAGATTTTTGGCTGATTTGAACAAGGAAAATTGAAATGCCCTGAAATCTTATAGCTTATATACAAAAGAAACTGATAGAGGTTTTCCCAACTTCAGCAACAATCCTAAATATTTACATGGCAATACCTATATGTAATAATTTGTGAACGGGAACATTTTCTAGACTATCCATCATAAAAACCAAACTTGGATCACCCACATTAGAGGAAAGACGAAAATATCTATTTTCTCTATGGAAAAAAATTATAAAATTGTCATAAGAAAAGGTAATGAAAGGGTTTGCAGCCAAAAAATATGGAGAAAAAGTGTAGTAGAGGTGGATTACACTGTTTATTGATAAAAATGCTATGTTGTTTTTCTGGATTTTGTGATATTTGTGGTATTTCTGAGCGTTTTTGGGGGGCAGCTGGCCAGTATGGGGATCCAAACCCTTGATCTTGGTGTTATCAGCACTACACTCTGACCAAGTGAGCTAACTGGCCAGCCTCCCATCTCAGCTTTTTAACATTTGTAATTTGCTATGCTTTTCCCCCCTCATTTTAAATAAATTTTCATGTTTGTACAAATTTTATATTTGTTATTTTATATTATCTTCCTTATATCCTCCTCCTAACCTCTGCCACACACACACTGCGTAAGCTTTAGGCCCCTTTGTCCTTGTCCTGCAGATGCATGACTCAGCCACTCTCTTTGGGCCTCCGTATTTTCCTCCCAGTCAGGGATGTGCCCTGACCTTCCATCAGACCCTCTTCCAGGGAGAATGAAAGAGATGAGCCGGTTAATCTCGCGATCATCCTTGTGACTGCAGAGGCAGAGCACATGGCATCCACAACTCCATTTGATCCTTACTGCAAACCAGTAGGAGAAAACTCCACTTTTGCTTTGTGGCAGTGTCTAATGTACACAAGAGGAGGTAGAATACCCACGAACCATGTTGCTGGTTGGGCGAGGCAAAGGAAGGGCCAGAAGTTAGATCTCTGCAGCTTGAATCCTCTCTCCTGTCCCCACACTTCATTGTGCTTGCCATGTATGAATATGTGGTCACATCTGAATCCCTCTGCCTGGCTTGGAAACCAAAAGAACCTCTTATCCTCAGTTTGAGGGGCAGGAAGTCAGAAGCAGCCTGGGGGCTGTCCCCAGCTGAGCTAACAGGCTCCTTCTGAACATGAAAAGGGACTGAGACTATTTCTCCCTGGGATGGGCACAGGATCATATATGTGCTGTGCACCTCATCCCAACCTATTAAAATACAAGCAGGGTTGGGAGAAGACAGTGCCTTTTGGAAAATATCTCAAACAAATCTTATATTCACCCACTCTCAGGGTGACAAGCGTAGCCCAAGGGGCTCATGGGAGCAAGGAGAGGAGAGTCTGCTCACAGCTGGATGATCTGCTCACAGCTGGATGGAGCCACTTACAGTTGGATGGAGCCATCTGCTCCTGGAGGAGCAGAATAGGGGCTGTGTATAGAGCCAGACCAGGGGCCAGACTCCCCGGGTGAATCCCTGGCCCACATCCTCACCAGCCACTTGACCCTGGGCAAGACACTTGACCGTAAAATCTTCTGTCTGCTTAGCTATAAGATGGAAAAAATCGAAGCCTTTACCTCACATAAGAAAATACACTTAGCATAGAATCTGATGCGTACACTCAAAAATGTGAGCCACTGCTGTTATTTCCTGTGCTGACATCAGACAAGGATGAAGAGGAAGGAATATTCTCTGCAGGCTCCTCTCCCTTCTTCACAGGGAGGAGGCTGGATGCCAATGGCCAGAGGCTCATCCTGAAATCCAGCCCAGCCAGATCGCCTTTCAGCCTGGAGCTGGGGACCATCTTCCTTTGTCTGGAGCTGGGGAGACCAGTTTGGGAACTGGAGAGTGTCTGGTGTCACCCATGCCCTGTCTCTTCTGGGGCTGTCCCTGGTGAGGGAGAGAGCCATGCAGACAGTCTTTCCTATTCAGCATGAACAGGTGGGAAGCCTGGAACCAGAGAAGGAAGCTGGGGAGGGGGTCGGAGGGCTGGCGCTGGGGCGGGGGAGTCTTTGGCAGGGCTGTGAAGAAGGCTATTTTTCACAGGCTCCCCAGCCTCACCTCTTCTCTCTTCTTTGGCAACCCTGATCCCCAAGTTGCTCAGGTGCCCACTACCAAAGCACTCTCCATTCGGGGAAAAGGGGTTTAATAAACTCATTTCCATTAAGGTGTGGAGGACCAAATGCATTTGCTGGTCCAGGGAGCTTGGAGGTAAGAAACAAAAATCTAACCCTAATACCCCTGCTTTTCCGGCCCTGGGACTAGGGATATACAGCGAGTGCTTTAGAAGTAGTTTCCCCAGAGCTTGGCTGAACTGATGAGATGAGGGGCCACCCTGTATTATCCCTCCTGTTTCTACCTTCATTCCCTCCTGTCCCCTGAAATGTCCAATGGGCATCCCCCAATCTTCACTGCCTCCAGCCTTCACCCCCAACAAAGGCCAATGCCTCTGATCTGTTCAGGCTGCTGTGTCAGCCCCTGCGTGGACACACGGGAGCCACAGCCTTCACTTTCTAAGTGTGGCCAGGGAACTGGACCCCGCAGGAGGGGAAGAGGAGGGGACCTAATATTTGGAGGCCTCTGGCTCTGCCCTTGCAGATAACTTGACCCTCTGGATCCTCTCAAATGCTGCATCCTGGACACCAGAATCCCTCCCCTATCTTCGAGTTGGGTCCGTCTGATGCCAAAGCCAGTGTTCCTTCTTCCTCATGAGCAACAGTGAGAAGCAAGAGATTTGATGTAGCTCAGCCAAATGGAAGAGCTTAACACAGAGCCAAGAGAAGAAAAGTCAGAGAGTGAGGTCCATAGCACAGCCCATTTACATTAATGAAAATATATGTGCCCCAAACAAGAGTGTTAGAAAATGCCCCATGGAGGGGAGAGGAAGAGAGGAAGTAGTGGGGTCAAGAAGAAATGGGAACAAAAAGAGGGGAGAGGGGAAGTCAGAAAGAACGACAGAATGAAAGAGCAAGCAAACTCCTTACAAATGCAGAGTGTTTCTTCTGAGAATACAATTTGGATTTATTTAACATGTATATGTATTTTCATATAAAAACATAAAGCCTGTACAATTTTCAAAAATGGGAAATTGTATTAGTGAATAATTTTTTAAAAGTAGACTTTCCCCCCTTTTTGTTTAAAGGTCATTTTATGGCTTGTAGCACAAAGGACTAAGGACAGATACAATATTCTCCTTGAAACATGGTAGACTCAGAAAAAGAAATACCTTCTGGAAGGAAGGAGGGAAAGGAGCATCTGGAGCCAGTCCCGCACGAGCAACCTTGGGCCACTCTATCGCCATTTCAATGCCATCTCAAAGGCCTATGAGTGAGATTGACTTCAATCATGTGAAGGCACAGGACAGTTCCACAGTCAGACCTGAACCATGTGGAAAAAGAAGAAACAAGGATGGAGAACTGTGCAAACTCTGTTCTGGAGAGTTACACTCCAGTGAAGAAGAGGATCTCCATAGACTAAATGACTCTGGAACTTTTCACAGAGCAGACGTGAACCAAATAAATGAGCCCTCACTGCGGCCTTACATGGTGGGCTCTGGTCAGGGAACGTTAACCCAGGAGCTTTCCCAGAGGAGGTAAGCGCCAGATGCCAGAGGGTCCAAGCCAGAGGCTGGCCAGGCTGAGCAGAAGCTGTTGCTGTGGGCTCTGAAAGCAAGGTCAGCTGGTGTGGACCCTTCATCTGTAGGAGGACATGGAAGACCTTCCTCCCAGACACACTCCTTTACCTTTCTCAGTACCACTGAAAGGGGCATGAAGCCAAGGGCTGGGTCTGAACCTGGAGCCGGGCATTGTTCTTCATTCTCTGCAGAGGGTGGGTTCCCTTCAGAGGCTCCTCTAGGGGCTAGTGTTGAGGGCAGGCTGGGGCCTCCTGCTGAGCTGGCCAGTCCTCTTTGTATGTGTATGTGCATATGCATGCATACAAGCAAATGCGTGTGTGCAGGCATGAGGGAGGGAGCGATCAGAGTCCAAGTTTATCCAATGAAGAGGGCCCAACGTTGCAGTTCAGGTCACCAGGAAACATGGAGATCTAGGCCAGCAAACCTCTTAGCGGTCCCAAGAGAGTTGGCTCAGGATTGCAGAGGCCATGGTCAGCAGGGGAGGGGCCTGGGGCCGGTGGCTCCAGCAGGGCTTATTAAAAGGAAAAGGGTTCAGGGTTCCAAGTACCTGGAGGGGTGGCCACCACCTCCTGGAGTGTGAGTGGAAATGATGTGTGTCACTTGTGGGCTGGGCTTTTAAAAAATTAATTATTTATGTGTTTGTTGACAAATAAAAATTGTGTATATTTATGGTATGTGAGTACATGATATTTTGAAATCTGTATATATTGTGGAATGACTAAATCAAGCTATTCACATATACTTTACCTCCCATACTTATTTTGTTGTGGTGAGAAACTTAAAATCTACTGTCAGCAATTTTCGAGTATACGACACAATGTTCTTAACTATGTTGTACAATAGATCTCTTGAATGTATTCCTCCTGTCTAACTGAAATTTTGTATCCTTTAACCAACTTCTCCCCAATCCCCAGCCCCACCCCCAAGGCTGGGGCATCTGCCTGGACTGTGCCTTGGACAGGAACATGAGAAATGGATTTCTACTGTGTTCAAGCCTTTCTGCATCTAGGGTCTGTTTATCACAGTTTTTAACTGCCCTATCACTCTTAGCATTCCCAGGCTTGCACCTGCATGCATATTTACCCCCAGTGGGTCTGTCTCCATTGAGGTCTCCATAGCTGCTAGGCTCATGTGTCCATCCATCCATCAATCCATTCTCTGTTTATCCATCTATCCATCCATCCATTTTGTAGATATTTCAGTAAACATCTATGTGTTTACTTCTCTCTTTTTCTCTTTCTCTCTTACACACACATGTACATATCTTCAGGCCAACAAACAAGACAGCAAGGCCAGTTGTGCCTGAAACAGCTGAGAAGTTGGATCCTAACCAACATGGGTAAATGGTGAGTAGCTGTGGCAGCTGGCAGGCCTTGGCTGACCACAGGCCAGGCAGAGGTATGAATCCATGGAATGATACAGGGATGTCCCAGGAAGAGGTCTGGGTGGGAAAGGTCTGAGCTCAGCTCCAAGCCTAGAGTTCAGAAAGTGCTGGAGAGGGCCCTGGCCTGGGCCATGGCCTCCTCTCCTTCAGCCTTTCCCCAGGGGGAAAAGGTCTATTTGCCTTTCCATGCTTTATAGTTTTGATAGTCAGCTTTCTAAAGGTCACCTCCTCTGTGAAGTCTTCCTGGATTAGATCAGGCAGAGAAGTCCTTCCCATCTTTTTCATGCCTCTAGTACAACCCTTAGGACATTGTCTTAGCCTGTTTTCTGCTGTTATAACAGAACACACCACAGACTGGGTGATTTAGAAAGAACAGAAGTTAATTTGGTTCATGTTTCTGGAGGCTGGAAAGTCCAAGAGCATGATGTTGACATCTTGTGAGGGTCATCCCATGGTGGAAGGTGAGAGGCAGAAGTGAGCACTCGAGACAGAGAGAGCTCAGGGGCAGACTCCCTTTTATAACACCCTTTTCTTGAACTAACTAACCCATTCCCACATTAACAGCATTCGTGCACTTATGAGACTTCTTATTAGGCCCCATCTCCCAACACTGTTGCATTGGGGATTAAGTTTCCATTGCATGAATTTGGGGGACACATTCAAACCATCGCAGACATTGTGTTACAATTTACCTTTCCTCCTAAACTATGGCCACCCCAGGCATAGGATTCACAGTACCCGGTATGGAGCCTGGCACAGAGGAGGCACACAATACACAATAATAATAAAATGAGATGTCCTTAATATAACAAATATATTTAAAAACTAAAGAAAAAAGATAAGCCCTATTTAAAATGTACAAAAGATATGAACAGAAAATTCACACATGTATACAAGATATAAAAATAGCCCTTAAAAGAAAAGATGTTCAACTTCATTCATCTTAAGAGATATGCTAATTAAAAGTACACTGAGATACCATTTCACACTCATCAGATTGCAAAAGTGCAATAGCTTGACAACCCGCTCTGTGGACAAGGCCCTGGGAGACAGGCCCTCCTGCCATTGTTGCTGGGAATTCAAAGTGGTACAACCCTACAGAGGGAGAGGTGTCTAGACCTAAGAAAACTACATACACACACACTTTCAACCCAGTAACCCCATTTCTAGGAATGCAGCCTGAATATACATAAGTACGCATGGTTTGCGGCAGTATTATTTGTAATTGCAAAATATAGGAAACTACCTAACTGTCAAAGCATAAGAGATTGGTTGTATAAAGGGACATCCACACAGTGGGGTTCTGTGCATCTGTGAAAATTAATAAGGATCTCTTTGAACAGATGTGGAGTGATTTTCAGGGTATGTTGTTCAGTAAAAAAATAAAAATGCAAAGAGAATATATAGTATACCATCTTTTATGTAAGAAAGAAGGGAAATAAGAAAGCATGCATGTATTTGCTTATTTATCTTTCAAAAAGAAGCACAGTAAAGATAAACCTAGAGCTAATGAAATTGATTATCTATAAGGGGTGAGGTGGGGGGATGAGCCTGGAGGGAAGGTTTATGAGGTGGCACCTCTTTGACTAGACCTTTTAATGTAGTTTTGGCTTTTGGAATTATGTTAATACTTGACATATTAAAAAACTGATAATATTAAGTCAATATTAATATTAATGGGGGTAACCCTAAAATTGAGTTCAAATGGAAACAAATTAATCTGACTGTATTTCAAATGAATAAAATAACCACAATGAAGGTGGAAAAAAGTAACCAAGTAATTTTCGAACACAGTATACTTCAATCATATACCTTCAGTCTGCAGACAAAAAGAACCAGAAATAAATCTTGATTTCTTCTGACTAGGTTTACTTTTTGTAGTGGTATAAAGAATATGATTGGGTCAATTGACAAAATTGGAATATGGATTTTAGATTAGAAAGAAGAATCGTATTAATGCTACAAATGTAAATAATGTTTACAATGTATCAGATTTCCCAAATTTGTTAACTGTATTGTGTTTATGTAAAAGAATAGTTTTGTTTTTAGGAAATACATGCTGAGGTATTCTTGGAACTTTTCTCAGTAAGTTTGACATTATTTCAAAATAAAAAGTTAAAAAGAGAGAATAACAAGAGCCCTCAGGTACTGCACTTAACATACTTGGATGTTGCAAAGATTTTGCATATGTTATCGCATTTAATCCTCACAGTGCTCTGACACAGGAGCTTCACTGTTCCCATTTTACTGATGAGGAAACTGAGGCTCAGTGAGGTTATATTACTTGCCTAAGGTCACAGTGCTGGTAACTTGGGGGATAATTTGAAGCTTGGTCTGCATGATTCTAAAATCTTTTGTCCTTACCCACCGCCTCTCCCAAATATTGAATGAATGAAGGACTAAAGTTTCCAGAAAATACTTTGTCATTTCTTCCTAGCCATGCCATGGACTTCTGCTTCTCAGTGCCTCAGTTTCTACATCTTTAAAACAACTTCCTGCCTCACCCGTGTGAGAGATAGGCTAATGAGATGACTGCGGTGAGTCTGGCTTGAGAAACAGAAGGCACATTCTCATCATGTTCCAGGGTTGGAACTTAGCCAGGGGGCAGGCATGAGGCAATGCCGCCTGTTCCCAAGATGACAGGTGGGGCTCGCCCTCACCAGTGGGTGTGTGCATGGGGTAGGGAGGTCAGGAACAGGACAACATTGGAGAAGTGACTGGGGTTGCTGTTGAGCAGGGAGGAGCCACTTCTCACTATACCCCTGATCACCCCTCCTCTGCAAAGGGCATTAGCCCTGCTCTGGGAGAAACTGTCTCCGTGTATCCTGATCATTCTATTTCTTCTTGGAGTCAGACGAGGGCAGGGATCATTCAGCTTATTTCTCAGCAGAGCTAGAGATAGGTGGTTGGTCCTAGGTGCTCAGGCCCCTTCCCACCCACCAGGGTGCTGGAAGGCCAGGTGCCTAAGGGGCGAAAGCAGGGAGGTGCCCACCATCTAGCTCAGGGATGTTCACAGGATGCTGTTGGTGTAGAACCTCCAGAGGCAAAAACAATAAAGAGGAGGTGCTCTGATTGAAACAGGGTAGGGCTCTGGCTTCAGCACAGGGTGGGACCTCTCCTCTGCCCTCTGAGGGGACTCTGCTCAGCCCCAGAGCACAGCACGAAAATCACTGCCTGTTCGGCCAGTAAGACCTCCCCCATCTCCCCTGCTGCCTCCCCAGTTTCCCTTCCCACAGTGAGGCTGCCCTGGATATTAAATTAGCTTGGTTTCCCCTCAACCATCACAGGAGCAGGGCACTTGAATGTGCACCCTCGAATTTGCCCCAACTCATCATCTCTGCAGCCAGAACTGGGGACAGGAGATGACTGGGAGAGAGCGAGGGAGACCACCACCAATGATCTAGGATCTGGGGAAGAACGTCTCTGGTCACCCTGAGATGGAGGTGGGCTGCCCAGCTGGCCGGAAGTGGGTCCACCCATCAGACCTCTTTAGGCCCCCTCCAACCAGCATGGCAAGGCAGCATGTCCCTTACTCTCCATTCTCTGTGGAGGGGCTGGTAGATGGGGCAGCTGCAGGGGAGGGTACGTTGAGATCCTGGGCATGGTCCATGAGTGATTGCCCAACCTCTTCTATCCCATCTCTAGCTTCAGGACCACCTCCATTAGCCCTCTCAGCTTCTTCAGTCCCCACCCCCTAAGGAAACCAAACCTGGATTGACACTAAGAAGAAACTTACAAGGGTTTACAAAAGAGAAAGGCAGCCTCTGAGAGCTGAGCTGGCTGGCCCCCCAGCTAACTGAAGGGGCTGCTGCTTCTTTACCAAGTACAGCTTTGGCACTGCTTCGTTCCTCCCCCTTCCAGATCAGAATTATGAAGATACCCAGTCAGAGAATTAACCTGCTCCCTCACTGCACCTGGTGGAAGGAAAATCTCCACTTCCCTGAATGCTCCCCAAAGCCGCCAAACACAAGCCCCAACCCTGTAACAACTTCTTGCTAACACCCTCTTACTGGGACGTCCGTGGTTGCCCAAGGTGTGCTCTCCCTTGTTAAAGCTGCACCAGTAGAGCCATCCCTGATCAGCTATGGGTGTGTTCCCTGTGGTCCCTGCCTGATGGGCATCAACTGGTTACAGGGTGCTTGTAATGAGGACAGAGTCTCTTCTAGGCATCCTTCACATTGTTACACATCTGTTCTTACTGTGCACCGTGGCTGGACTTGGACTCAGGAGCCCTTCATTCCAGGCCCAAGTCATGTTTCTGCCACCAGCTTTATGACCTTGGGTAAGGCCTTAACCTGAAAGTCTCGGTGTCCTCAGCTGCAAAATAGAACTGGACTTGCTTTGCTACCAGTCCAGGCAAAGGAGGATGGAGTGAGACACTGTATGTGAAAGTGCCCTGGGAGGAGTCTGGCCCTTGGACGGTGGCACCACCGAATTTATTTTCAACACTTTGGAGAGTGAAAGGGACACTATAAATAACTGCACTGAGGCAAGAGGTGTAAACTGGGCTTCTCACCAGCAAAGTGGGAGGAAAGTCACCTGCCCTTAGAAGAGCCACTGGATATGAAGGCAGAGAGATTGTGAGGTGTCCATGGATCCAGTGAATGTAGTGTAGTGATTGAAGCCACCCCCCAAAGATATGTGTATGTCCTAGCATTTGGAACCTGTGAATGTGACCTTATTTGAGAAAAGCGTCTTTGAAGATGTGAGTAAGTTAAGGATCTTGAGATGAGGTCATCCTGGATTACGTGGGTGGGCCCTAAATCCAATAACAAGTGTTCTTATAGAAATAGAAGGTAGAAGACCCAGGGGCACAGAGAAGCCACCTGAAGATGGAGGCAGGGATGGGAGTGACATGGCCACAAGCCGAGGAGCACCTGGAGCCACCAGAAGCTGGAACAGGCAAGGAAGTGTTCTCTCCTAGATCCTTTGGAGGGAGTACAGCCCTAATGACACCTTGATTTTGGACTTCCAGCCTCCAGAACTGTGAGAGGGTAAATTTTTGTTGTTTTAAGCACCATGTTTGTGGTAATTTATTATGGCAGCCCCGGTGGGTGCAGATGCTTTAAGGACACTCTCCCCATGTGCTCTGTCCCTTCTGGGGACTTTCTCTGAATTTCATTGTTCATTTGCAACACGGGTCACCCACCAGCTCCCACCTGGCCCCCTCATGGGTTTCAGCCTAGTGCAGGGAGGAGGTAGGGCTCCAAGCCTGCAAGTGTCCCTCCTTGAGTGCTGAGCCCCCAGACCCTTCCCTCACCCCAGCTGTGAGGAGGGAGCAGCTGGCTAAGCAGCTGAGGGTCTGAGGATGGCTCTAGTGTGGCAGAGAAAGCCGCCTAATCCACTCTGTCTGAGGGGGCATCTGGCCAGGCCCTGGCCCAGGATGAGGACGGCTGTGGGAAGCCACCAGGTCAGCAGGATTGATGGGAGCCAAATGGGGCTGGTGTGGGGGGAGGTGGAGTGAGAGGGGGAAGTCAGGCAGCTGGAACCTCCCCTTTCATTACTTTTAAGGAAGTCTAATAAACTCATTCATGCCTAGGCTTGATTACAGCGCTTCCTGTCCCCTGGGGATGAGGGGGGGAGGGGAGGTAGAGCTGGAGGCTGCCTCAAGTCTAGGGTGAACTGCAGGAGTCCCTGGGGACTCACTTTAGGGTGGTGTTCCTCCCTCCTCTTCTCATCATACTCCCCATCACTCTCATCACACTTCTTAACTAAAGTCTGAAATTCCTCTGTTGATGCAGAAAGGATCTGTAATATCCTGCAATATCTGCTAACACACAAATTCCTGAGATAGAAGCCACCAAGAGCACCTGTATAGATTCCTGAATAGGGGGAAACAGACCCCTAGAAGGAAAATGGGGGAATAGAAGAGGAATCCAAAGCTAAATTTTATTTTTTTCCACATTTCATCTGGGCCAGGCTTGGTGCCAAGGATACAGGATTTCCATTTCCAATGGCTTCCTTTTTTCTCTACACATTTCTAACCTTGCTGTTCAACTCACTTCTGGTTTTCCCCAAAGCTAGAGCTGGGCCTTTTGAGGAATGTCAATTACAGTCTTCATTCTTAGAAAACTTGCAACAAGTAAGGGTTGAAGAAAACATTTAATTTTTAGAAATTTTACATACAATAAATTTATTCTTTGTGGTGTATAGTTTTAAGGGTTTTGGCAAATGCATCCAGTCATGTGCCTACCACCACAGACCTAACACAGTTCTATTACCACTCAAATTCTGTATGCTGCCCCTTGATAGTCAGTGCTTCCCCTTAACCCCTGGTGATCACTGATCTGTTCTCTGTCCCTATAGTTTTGCATCTTCCAGAATGTCATGTAATAGAATCATTCAATACGTAGCCTTTTGGATCTGGCTTCTTTCACTTAGCAAAGTGCATTTGCGATTCCTCCATGTTGTGATCTAAGTGTGAACAAGTGTTGTTTCCTTTTTATTACTGAATAGTATTCCATTACATGATGTAACACAGTTTATTTATCCATTCACCAGTGAAGGGCATCTGGGTTGTTTCCAGTTTAGGGGTAATTATAAATAAAGCTGTTATGAACATTTGCGTATAGATTTTGTATGAAAATAGTTTTCATTTATCTTGGATAAATTCCTAGGAATGGGACTGCTGGGTCATATGATAAGTATATGCTTAGTTTTACAAGAAACTGCCAGAGTTTTCCAAAGTGGCCATACCATTTTTCATTCCCACCAGCTTGCCTAATTGTTCTAGACATTTGTTGAAAACACTATTCTTTCTCCATTGACTTACATTTACCCTTGCCAAAAATCAATTAAGTATATTAGTGTGGGTCTATTTATGGACTCCCTATTCTGTTTCATTAGTGCACATGTCTATCCTTTTGCCAGTACCACATGTCTTGATTACTGTAGCTTGATTACTGCAGATTACTTGACACTGTCTTGATTACAAGTCTTGGGATCAAGAAGTGTGACTCCTCCAACTTTGTCCTTCTATTTCAAAATTGTTTTAGCTATTCTAATTCCTTTGCCTTTCTATATACATTTTAGAATCCTATTGCTTATACCTAAAAAAAAAAAAAAATCCTGCCAGGTTTTAATTGGGATTGCATTGAACATACAGATCAATTTGGGGATAATTGACATTTTAATAATATTGAGTCTTTCTTTCCATGAACACTCTTTGTCTGCCCATTTATCTTTGATTTCTTTTAGTAGTATTCTATAGTTTTCAGCAGATAGATCCTACATATATGTTGTTAGACTTATACTTAAGTATTTCATTTTCTGATACTATTGTAAATTTGAATTCCAATTGTTCATAGGTGGAATATAGCAATGCAGTTGATTTTTGTATGTTTATCTTGTATCTTGTAACCTTGCTAAACTTACTTTTTAGTTCTAGGGGCCTTTTGTAGATTCTTTGGGATTTTCTACAAAAAATAATCATGCTATCTGTGAATAGAGGACGTTTTGTTTCTTTCTTTCCAGTCTGTATGCCTTTTATTTCTTTATCTTGCTTTATTGCATTGGGTTGAAGTTCCAGTACAATGTCAAATAGGAGTGGTGAGAAAGGACATCCTTGACTCATTCCTAATCTTAGGGGGAAAGTGTTCAGTCTTTCACCATTAAGTATGCTGTTAGCTGTAGAATTTTTATAGATGCTTTTTCTCAAGTTAAGGAAGTTCCTTCCATACGTAGTTTGCTTGAGAGTTTCTGCTAAATCTTGTCAAATGCTTTTTTGAATCTAATAAAATTATCATACAGTTTTTCTTTATTACTCTGTCAATATCATGAATTATACTGGTTTTCAAATATTTTACCAGTCTTGAATTCCTAGAGTAAGCTTCACTTGGTCCTGATATATTATCTCTTTTATGTATTGCTGATCTATTTGCTAATATTTTGTTAACAGTTTTTGCATCTATGTTCATGAGGGATGGATATTGGTTTTTAGTTTCCTTTTCTTGTAATGTCTTTATCTGGTTTTCTCATTAGAGTAATGCTGGCCTTATAAAATGAATTGGGAAGGATTCCTTTCTCCTATTTTTGGAAGATACTTCATAGAATTGGTATTATTTCTTCCTTAAATGTTTGCTAGAAAGGAAGCCTAGAGTTATTATTGTTGGTAGGTCTTTAACTATAGATTCAGTTTCTTTAATGGACACAGGACTGTTTAAGTTATCTGGGGTTTTTTTGTTGTTGTTGTTGTTGTTGATTTTTGGTAAATTTGGTAGTTTGTGTAAGAAATTAGTCCATTTCACCTAAATTCTCTAAATTCCTTATGTCTGTGAAGTCTGTAGTGTTGTCCTCTCTTTCATGCCTGATGTTGGTAATTTGTGTTTTCTCTTTTTTGTAGCATGTCTGGCTATAGGTTTATCAATATTATCAATTTTTTCAAAGAACCAGCTTTTGGTTCCATTGATTTTATCTATTTTTCTGTTTTTTATTTTATTGATTTCTGCTCTTTATATGTCTCTACGTCTGCTTGCTTTGGGTTAATTTGCTTTTCTTTTTTCTAGTTTATTATGGTAGAAGTTTAGATTACTAATCCAAGATCTTTCTTTTTTTCTTAAAAGCATGTTGTGTTGTAAACTTCCCTCAAAGCACTATTTTAGCTGCATTCCATAAACTTTGATATGTTGTGGGAAAAAAACATTTAAATAGCAATAAAGTAGCCTGAGAGAGAGAGAGAGAGAGAGAGAGAGAGAGAGAGAGAGAGAGAGAGAGAGAGAAATAGCAAGAAAATCTTTAAATAATAGTTGGAGATGGGAAATAGAAAATAAAACTTTAGGCACAGACTAGAAGTTTCCACAGGAAGCTGAGACCACCTGCATTTGGGAGTGGGCAGGCAAGGCTTCAAGATTAAAGTGGGATTTGAAAAGGACTTTAGAGGTGGCATAGCAAAAGCTGAAGGTTACCTGACCAATATCAATTCCTTTCTTTTCCCCTAATAACAGAAGCCTGAGCACAGTGCCCAGTTGAGAAGACTGCATTTCCCAGCCTCCCTTGCAATTAGATGTGGCTATGAGTCTAGGTTCTGTCAATCAGATGCAGCAGAGATGATGTGTGAAATTTCTGGGAAGGCTCCTTAAAAAAAGTGACTCACAGGAGAGGTATGCCTTTATTGCTCTTCCCTCCTTCCTTCTTTCTGCTTCCTGGTAGGCATCTGGTCTGCAGGGCAACCTGGGCTATGGACTGTGCATACTGAGAATGGCAGAGCAAAAAGGCAGAAAGAGCCTGGGACCCTAATGACTTTATGGAATTACCATACCAGCCCTGGATGGCTCACCTCTAGACTCACTTCACCCAGACAGAATATACCATTTGGAGTTTGAGCCACTCTTATTGGGGGAGGAGGGATTCAGTTATATGTAGCTAATGTCAATCTTGACACTGATGAAGAGGATTTGGAAGGTAGAGAGGAGAAAGGGCATTTAGCAGAGGGATAGGGAGCAAAGCTGGATGAAAGCTTGGAGAAGACAAAATGTGTTGAGCAGAGGCTAATTTGTCTGTGTAAATGAATAATGGGAGGCAGGGTTGGTGGAAGGCAGACTGTGGAAGGCCTTAAAGGAACCTGAATGCCACTAGACTGCTGGCAACCTTTGGGAAGTTGGCTTCTCCTGGCCTGCTTCCTCATCTGTAAAACCTGGGATTTACTTGGATCAGAAGCTTTTAACACGAAGTTCATGGGAAGATTTCATAGGGGTCTGAGAACCTCTTGCCAAATCACACACATTTTGCATCTATGTGTATTTTTCTGGAGAGAAGCCCATAACTTTCATCAGATTCTGTGAGAGGTCTGTGGTTCCAAAAGAGTTAAAAATGACTGCCCCAGATGCTTCCAGCATCTAGCAATAAAGTCTAGCACTGACTTTATTATGTGGGCTGGAAAGAGCCTTTGGTGTTTTTTGGACAGAAAAATGAGCATGGTAAAATTAAGATTTTAGGTATCTGAAAAAAGATTTTTAATCTAATAACAAATACCTGTAGAAAATGTGTTTTAAAAAGCTAAAATGCACAAAAAAGAAAATAAAAACTTTCTCATAATTACTCCACCCTGTGAGCATTATGGTAGCTTCTTATTTTTAGATATATGTATATGTACGTATTTTTTAATTTAAATAAAACTTGGTTCATATAAACCTACTGTTTTGTAACCTGCCATTTTCACTCAACAATATACAAGTGCAGTGACCATTTCTCCAGGCTATGAAGTTTTTTCTTTCTTTTTTTTTTTTAAGACTTAATTTTTTTAGAGCAGCTTTAGGTTCATAGCAAAATTGAGAGGAAGGTACAGAGATTTCTCACAGAGTCCCTGCCCCCACACATGCACAGCCTCCCCAGTATTGATATGCCCCACCAGAGTGATACGTTTGTTAACAATCTATGAACCGACATTGATATGTCATTGTCACTCAAAGTCCATAGTTTACAATTGGGATCACTCTTGCCGTTGAACATTCCGTGTGTTAAGGCAAATGTATAATGACACACATCTCCCATCACAGTATTGCTCAGAGTATTTTCATTGCCCGAAAAAGCCTCTGTGCCCTACCTATTCATCCCTCACCACCACCCTGCCCCCCCAGCCCTGGAGTGTTTTTCTCTGACATCCATTTTCATGGCTGCAGAATATCACACACAGGAATTTCCAAGTGATTTTTATTTTTTTTAAATTGAAGCATAATTGATTACACATATTTGTGGAGTGCAAAGTTGACTATCAATAGTTATGTACAATATGTGATGGTCAAATCTGGATAGTTAGCTCATTCATCATTACAATACATAATCATTCTGTGTCCATTAACCAATTTCTCATTAACTTCTCATTAACTTCCCTCCCTCTCCTCCACCCCTTCCTTCTTTCCACTCTAGTAACCACTGTTCTGTTCTCTTTTTCTAAAAGTTCAACACATTATTTCGATTGTTGCTTCTGTCTTTCTCTCTCTTTATTATTTATTTATTTATTAATTCAGCTCCCACTTATGAGTGAGGACGTGGTATTTCTCTTTCTGCACCTGGGTTGTTTCACTTATAATTTTCTCCAGGCTCACCCATGTTGCTGTGAATGGCAAAATTTCATTCTTTTATGGCAGAATAGCATTCCATTGTGTATATATACCACATTTTCCTTATCCTGTCATCCACTGATTGACATTTAGGTTGGTTCCATAGCCTGGCTATTGTGAATAGAGCTGTGACGAACATGGGAGTGCAGGTATCCCTTCAACATGACGATTTCAATTCCTTTGGGTATATACCCTGCAGTGGGATTGCTGGATGAAGGTTCTGATGCTTTTTTGCTATGGGAGGCAAAGCATTTTCAAGTAGGTGCAGTGTGGGCACCAGGTTAGTAAGAATTCGACACCATGCAAGGCGTCTGGAGTCTGAGGTCAGCACTCAAAGGCAGCCTGGGAGAGAAGTGATGAAATCCTCCCCTCCCCCTGACCTTGAGCTAACTTTCTGGAATAAGATTCTGGGGGCACACAGAGCACAATGAGTCCAATGCAGGATCCGAAACAGGCAGAGAACTAAAAGCCAGAAATAAACCCAAAAGAAATCTTATGGGAAATAGAAAACTTTCCTCCACAGGTGCAAGTGGATTCGAGGCATGATGGAGTAGGTGGCCTTACCTGGAAACCTGGCTTGTTCCAAAGCTCTGTGAAAGGTCTCTGTGCCCTCCCTCATGCTCCCACCAATACCTCTGGTACCTGGATCATTGTTATAAGGACAAGGCCTGCCAAGATTTTATCTTGAGAGAGGATGCTGGAGATACAAATCTTTTCGAGGGCAGGAACTCAGGCACTCATGTCTGGATCCATCCCCTAGGACACAGGGAGTAGGGAGCATGAGCCCAAGAGGCACTCGCATTTGTCTTGGCATTTGCTGGGCTCTGTGCCTTTCACAGCAATCTGAGTGGCAGGTATTATTATCCCATTCCTTGGATGAAGAAATGCAGTTCCTGCGAGGTCTGGTGACTTGCCTGGGTCACCCAGTAAAGGCACAGCGTGAGGGGACCTGAAGGGGGTAGGAGGCAAAGGGGCCCATGGAGGGGGGGCCCCAGAGGGAAAGGCTGGAAACTTCACAGCAGTGTTGTGTCATTCACCCCTGGGGTGAGGCACAAAGACTGTGTGCACAGGGGGCATAGGGCAGGCTGGGCCTGAGCCCATGAATAAATGAAAAAGCGAGTGACAGGCAGACTTCGAAGGTGCATGGTTGGACCTGGGAGCTACTTACCGAGCAGGTGCTGTTTAAAGGCCCCTGGCTCCTTCTTCCTCCAGCGGGGGTGCCTGCTTTGATGTGCAGGTGGAAGGGGTGCTGGGATCTTTCAGCCAAGAGACTCAGCGTGGAGGTGGGGGGAAAGGGGGAAAGAGCAGTCCTATAATATCTCTTATGCTAGACACTGTTCAAGCCGCCCTCCTTGCGGAAGCCCCTCCCCCACCCAGCCCATGTTGTCCTCTTCCTGTTTGGACTCTGTAACCCTCATCTGTGTCACTCAGCACAGACTGCTCCCACTGATGGGGAATCTTCATCCAACTTCAGGGCTCTCCTTTAGACCATCAACAAGGAATTCCTGGAGGGCAGGGAGGGCAGGAGCATCCTGGGGACCCTCTAGGCAATTGTCCCCTTCCCAGTTACCTCTTTCGCTCCACCCCAGGCCTAACTTCCCAATAGAGGTTCGTACCTTCAAGCCCGTACTTGGCCTGGTGTTGGAGCTGGCCCGGAGGGTGAGGGGGTCCTTCAGGGCACCCTGAATTAAGGGAGTGGTCAGACAAGGAAGGGAGGAATGGGAAGACACTGGTGGCCAGAGTCAGGGTAGGATGGCAGTGCACAGACAGCTGGGGGCTGCTGTCTTTCCTAAGCTGGAAACCAGATGGCATTCTGGGGGCCAAGTGACGGAGTTGCAATAACATGGCCACCGGACACATAAAAAGTGGACTCAAACCTCCTATCTCTTAATATCGCTTATATTTTAATACATCTTAATAGCCTCTTAAGACCACACAGCCTCACTTTTCTCGCTGGCTGCCAGCCAGATTTTTCTAACAGGTGAACTTGATCATGGTGACCCCTGCTCAGAGCTCTGGAGGGAGGTGACAAAGAAACTCCCAGGACTGGCCCCCGAACACTCCCTGCTTACCTGGTCTGCCTGTCCCTATCCCAGCCTCAGTCTACACCTGCCCCCTCCTCAACTCCCAATCAACTTTCAAGGCCCCCTGCCCCTCATCCTGTGAGCTCCTTATGGAAGAATATTGGGCAGTGAAGCTGATATTTCAGGGCAAAGTTCTATCTGGCACTTTCTTGAATAGGTGGGGCCTGCTTGTCCAGTGTCCCTCAATTTGTGAGCCCTTTGCCATTTGCAAGGTTCATGTACAACAATTAGTCATTCAACAAACACGTAAGCATCTACCCTATAAAAGGCCTGAGACTCAAAACTGAAACATGGTCCCTGCTTTTCTAATCCTTACACTTTGCTAGTACACCTCTTATGACATCTAATACATCTTTAATCTAATAACCTGTGTGTAGGTCTGATTGAGGGCAGTAAATCCATTTTATAAATCAGGAAATCCAGGCTCCAAGCAGTGATGTGCTGTCTAAGATATTTTTCAGGCACTGACAGAGCGAGTTTAAAACCCAAGTCAAAGCCTTCTCCACTACCTCGTGTGTGGGGAGGAATCTTCTGAGGGGCCCCTTCATTGAGGGTCTCTCCATCTCTGATCCCCAGGCTGTGGCTTGTGCTCCTGTCCTGGGGACAGTGGGACCCACTCCTCTCTGGTCTCCTAGCACAGCCCTGAGCTTTCAGCCACCAAGGGGCTGAAGGTGGGGAAGGAGGAGACTTGTGGGCAGGTGAGGGGCCTGGGTTTGGAGTTGGTCTGATCCATGATGTGGGAGGGCACTGGGAAGGGTCTAGAGAGCCCTCCTCTCCCTTGTGGTGGAGAACTTGGGCCGGTATATTTGCCACAGGTCCCCACAGAAAAGCTTACTGGGGTCTTTGGCCCAGGTTGGCCTCCCCTCCCCTGTCTTGTGGCCCTCCTCCACCCCCCACCCAGGGTAGCTGCTATACAATGCTCCAGCGACAGGTGGCCGACAGGGGCACACCCAGGGAGGGGGTGCGGAGAGAGCCCAAAGCCCTTGGAGGATGGTAGGGCCACATGAATGCTGCTCTCTCACTTTGGAAGGGGTGCACCCAGGCGGTGTCAGGACATCCTCCAAGTTAAGGTTCAGGCTCCCTCGACTCCTGGGGGAAGCCTTTCTCTTCCTTCTCAGTCCTGAAGGAGCCTTGACTCTTCATGTCTTTCCTTTCCCCTCCTTTAAAGTGCACAAGACAGAGGACCTTTTGCATGTCCTGTGCAGGGCAGTATGTGGCCAAGCGGTTAAACACCAGGCTCTGCAGTCAGTGTTTGGGATTGCAGACCAGCTCCTTCACGTCCAGGTTCTGTGACCTTGGACAAGTCACTTAACCTCCTCAGTGCCTCAGCATCCCTTTCTCTAACATAGACTATAATGATAGAACTCAATCATAAGATGAAACAGGGTTAATGGAGTTAGTAGTGTCAAGTTTTCAGAACAATGCTGGGCACAGAGTGAATGCCCAGCAAATAGGAACGACGATTACTATCCACGTAACTAGTTCTTGCTAACGACACTGAGTAGAATGATGGGTCACTTCCAAGGTAAGAAGTGTTGGCTGTGAAGAAGCAGGTGTGCCTTCTCCTTGCTCTCCTTCCCATCTGGGAGGGGAGGTTGGCAGGTTGGCAGGAGCCGAGGACTCTAACTCACCAGATGGGAAATGCTGCCCGTCTGCCCACCAGGAACACCACTATTTCATAAGGAGAGAGATATTTGGAAGCATTTGTAGCTTATTTGTTTCAGCAGCTAGTATTCAGGGGTTTAGGGAAGGCTTCACAGAGAAGTTAACATTTGAGCATGGTCTGAAGGGTCAGTTGAAATTGCAGTGGTAGAATTACGGTGGGGTCAAGAGCTTTCTCTTCAGGAGTGCAGATTTCAGCTGAATAGAAGCAAGAATTGTTGAATAGTGACAGTTGGCCCTGTAACATCTCTGTGAAGCTGTGAGCTCCTTGGCCTTGGAAGTATAGCAGAGATTGTCAGGAATGTTATCTTGGGTAGCTAGATGTCCTTTGCTATCCCCTCAGCTTTCAGAAGGAAGGGGTGGGGTATTCCACAAAGTTGCCCAGAGCATCTCATACCTTTCTTCAGGGCTCTCTGAGCCTGGACTGAGAGCCTACCATTAACTACCTACAAAGACCATATGAATTGGGTATACTGAGAAGCCACCTACAGTTCCCAATGTTGCGACCAGGCTG
Organism: Cynocephalus volans; assembly: GCF_027409185.1. Lineage (NCBI taxonomy): Eukaryota > Metazoa > Chordata > Mammalia > Dermoptera > Cynocephalidae > Cynocephalus > Cynocephalus volans. Next base: position 41,661,989 of record NC_084472.1, read on the forward strand.
TGTTCCAGAAATCTCTATGTGAGCCAGTTGTTTAGAGCTCAAAATGCATTTCCCCATAGAAACCAAGTTATAAATGGTGGTTGGTTTTTCAGGCCAGTCCACAAATTTCTATTTAACTCATCATGTTCCTGAAGTTTATCATTAACAGTGCAATGTTAACTGTATTTGGTCACCATTTATAGTTTGGTTTATGTGAAAAAATGCATTTTAGCTTCCAAGTTAGAATGCAGGCATGCATCACACTTCTAAGTGGAATCAGGGGTGTGGGGGTTCCTCTGGGAGGCTGAAAGATGGACAAGTACTTTTGGGTACCAGGAACTCCTACCTGGCTCCACTGTGGACAGAAGGTTCCATGCCCCAGAGCTTCTGAAATGGGGAACAATGGGCAGAGCCACATAATGAGGCGGGGCAGGGGCAGGAATCCAGACAAGAATTCCTCTCCCCCACCTCGCTGGGGCAGATCAGTCATGGTGCCTGCACACACTCAATGGCTCTGCTCAGGGAAGTAACTGAACCTTGACTGGCCCATGCAGGCCCCTGATTGCAGGCTGCCCATGTGCAGGCACTTGGTGACCATCTGGCTGGAAGAGCTCTGCTCATCAGGGGTGCTGGAGGAATGCAGAGCCAATCCACTTGGCTGCCTTCAGAATTTGCTCTGTGGAATAGAGAGGGGCCAAGTCAGAGGATAGCCAAGGACTGGAATGGAGAAACACATTCACCAGTCAGGGTTCCAAGAGGCAAGCAATAGGCACTAACTCTAGTTGATTAAACAGAGAAGTTTCTGAAAAGGACTCAGAGTTGCTCACTGTATCAGGCTCTGTTGGTGCCAGGGCCAGACCCCCTTGCATTCACTGCCACATACTGAAGTCTGCTTACTGTGACAATGTACAGTTCTCTGGCCACAGGAAGCATGCTTGACCAGTGTGTAGGGCAAACCGAAAGTACAAGAGGGTTAATGTCTGGGAAGCAGCTCTCACCCAGTGATGGATGGGACTTGGTGAATATGTACCCCAGCTCCCACTTCCTTTGATTGAGATAACTCTGAGGTCTGTTCTACACTGTCTCCCAGAGTTCTGCAGCAAGATGGAGCTCCCATTGCCCTCAGTGGTAACTGGCTTGATATAACATTTACATACTGCTGAGGAACAAAGCATCCTAAAATTGTGTTGCATAAAGCAATAATGATTTATTATTCCTCAGGATTCTATGGGCTGGCTGGTGGTTCTTCTGCTGGTTTTGCCTAGGCTCAGTCATGTAGCTGCACTCAGCTGGAGATTGGCCAGGATAGAAGGTCCAAGACGGCCTCGCTCAACATCTGCCAGTTGGCTGGGTGCCTCAGTTCCCCTGCATGTGACCCATCCTCCAGGAGGATAGACCAGCTTCCTTATGTGGTGGTCTCAGGGCAACATTCCAAGAGACCACAGGCAGAAGCTGCAGGGCTAGGTTCCAGAACCCACTCAATGCCACTTCTACCATGTTCCGTTGGCTGAATGAGTCCCAAGGCTGGCTAGATTCACTGGGGTGGAGAAATAGACCCCTACCCCTGCACGGGAAGAGTGGTGAAGTCACTGGACACTGCAACAGGAGGAATAGGGACCATTATACAATCTCCCACACTTGTTAACTTTATTAGCTTCCTGCCCTTCTCTGTCTCTCTTCCCCCTTTCCTACCTTTGACTTCCTGGGATCTCCCATCAGTTAAATACTTACACTTGAATATTTGAATCAGTCTTCTGGGAGAACCTAAACCAAGACCCATACAGAATCATTTGGAGGACTGGGAACCAGGCTGGAGGCTCAGCTCCCAGGCAGGACAGCCCATGCTATGCCATAAAGGAAGCTAGTGCCACTGTCCCCAAGCTGGTGCCTCTGCCCTGTGGTACTTTCTTCCTCAGATGCTTGCGTCTGGTCAAAGCTTGTTGTGATGAGACTAAATGGTGGAATTTAGGTTACCTGTGTAAGGCATTGTTACCAAGGAGGATGCAGAGGTTAGGTTTCCGTGTTCAGCAATGGGAAAGAAGAACGCATAAGGCTGAGAATTCCTCAAACATAGCAAGATTTTCAACAATGTCCACTTCCCAGAGAGAAGCAGAAGCAGTGAGAAGAACATGCAAGAAGAAGAGACACCAGAGAGGAGAGGTCTCCAGAGCTGCCTAGAGTGTCTTTCCCAGTCTGTCCTGTCCAGGCAAGTTTTAGCCCTCACATTTACTGACCAGCAGGACTGACTTTCTTAGGGTTGTCTTAGTGAGTCTCAGTTTCTTTCTACCAAAGGAGCTCAACTAACAAAGCCCAAGCCCCTATGGACATACACATCTAAGCTGTGGTGTTAGTTGTCCCATCTGGGTCTGGAATTGGGACCACAAGGACTCCTAGAGAGAAGGGGAATTTCCTGGGCTCCAGCCATCGCTCACGGAGGGACTGTCTGATCTTGTGCAGCAGTCCCTGCCTTGGTCCCTGTAAGAGTTAATTTCAATTTGACTGGGCTAAGGGATGCCCAGACAGCTGGTGAACACTATTTCTGCATATGTCTGTGAGGGTGTTTCCCGAAGAGATTGACATTGGAATCAGTGAACTGAGTAAAGAAGATCTGCCCTCACCAGTGTAGGCAGCATCACCCAATCCATTGCAGGCCTGAGTAGAACAAAAAGGTGGAAAAAGAACAAATTTGCTTTCTTTTCTGGAGCTGGGACATTCATCTTCTCCTGCCTTTGGACTCCAGGTACTTGGGTCTTTGGACTCTGGGACTTATGCCAGCAGCCCAGGTTCTCAGGCCTTTGGTGCCAACAGAGGGTTATACCATCAGCTCCCCTGATTCTCAGGCTTGTGGACTCAGACTGAATTACACCACCAGCTTCCCTGGTTCTCCAGCTTGCAGACGGCATATCATGGAACTTCTCAGCCTCCATAACCATGTGGCCCAATTCCCATAATAAATCCCCTTTTATATATCTTTACTTATTGAATTGTTTCTATTTCTCTGGAAAACCCTGACTAGCACAGTTCCTGAGAGATGGCTCTGTCCACACAACACCAGTGTCTGCTGGGTTCTTATAAGTACAGTATGCTTGTACTTCTGCTTGTTATCTGGTTTTTTGGTTCATTTGTTGGTTCATTCGTTCACTCGAAAAATGCTTATTGTGTATCTTAGAAATAGTCACCCTTCTTGGGAGAATCACAGACCCAAAGCTATTAAGTAAGAGCAAATTCATGAGTCTTTGTATGGTATTCATAAGTCAGTCAATCAAATCCCACATGGAAACAATTTCTACGTCATAGCCTTCCAATATTGCTGCAGTTTTATTTGTTTAATTAGTTTAAAAAAATCAAGATAATACACACACACATTTTAAAAAGCCATATAGTACTAAAATGATTATGACATAATGTGGCAGTTTCCTGCCTCACCCTTCCCCACTATTCCACTTCTCATTCCTTAAACCCAAGTACCAGACTCTATTATCTGTTTCTTCTGGAAATTACCTGTTTCTAGATGTCTGATAAATATGTCTATGCTGCTATCTTTTGATTGCTTAGTTGTAGGCATTACCTATTGATTTCTTTTTAAAACCGAAGAGGTTTAGTGCTCTTACACAAATATCCTCTCTCCTTCCCCTCCCTTATCCCTCCAATATGGCTATTTTACAGCATTGAGTCTAGGCTATTATGACTTTGCAAAAATTATTCACAGCTGAGTACTGTAATACATGTTATTGTTTTCTTTGTTTCTTATTTTCTCTTTTGCTTTTGTTTTTCCTGAAGTTAATAATTGCTTTGTTGTTTTCATTGCTTAGCTTTCTCGGCACTATTGCACATTCTTCCCACAGTATACTTTTCCATAAGGCTGATCATGGGAGGTAATCTATCATTTTCAATTTTTTTTCCTGGAGTTGTCCCTCCTGGAGACCTTCATTGTCATCCAATCTGGACTACTCACTCTTTTCAAGGTTTGCCATCCAGTTGTCATCCTGGGACTTCCTTTTGTGGTTACCCTTAAAATTCCCTTTGCCTTTCTCCTCAGTTGGAGCCTGTGTATCCTGGATCTCATGGCTTTCTCTACCTTGGTTTACTCCCTTGCTTTGGTAAAGCATGTCATCTGGTTAATACTGTTGCACAGCAGCAGAGGGCATGGTAATGATTGCTCCAGTCTGGACCGGCTGCCCTCTGCACCTCCAGAGCCTCCCTCTACTGTCCTCCTGGAAATTCCGTTGGTTCTTCTCTTGCATAGATTTCCTGTTTCCTGCATCCATCTTCCCTGATCTTAATAGTGAACAACTTCTAGTAGCTCCCTGAGAAAGGACCTACGGTGATAATTTTTGGAGACTTTGCATGGTGAAAAGTACCACTCTCCCCCCTGACTGATAATTTTTCCGGATATAGAATCCTGGGGTGGAAATCATGTTCCTTTAGAATGTTGAGGGCCTTGTTTTATCATCTTCTCTGCCAGTGTAAACACTGAGAGGTTCAAATCCATTGGCATCACTGACCTCTCATGAATTACCTGTGCTTTTCTCCCTGGAAGTTGGCAAGACCTTTTCTTTGTCCCCATTTTTGTCCCCAGTTTTCAGTGTTCTGAAAATTCCCAGTTATGGGCACTGGTGTGGGACTGTTTTTAATGGGCCATTCAGTGTTCATGGTGCAGCAAGCAGAATTACTAAAGCGACCCTGGGAGTTTGTTCTGGGTTGCCTAGACATAAGTCAGCTGGGCCTCCGGGTCCCCATGTCCCAGTAGGAGGAGCTACATTAAGCTCAGCTTCCTACAGAACCAACTCCCCACTGCTCCCCCTCCCCCCAGTAGGGGTCTGGGGGTACACCTATAAGTTACCACAGACTCCAAGGCCTCCAGACAATGAGAAGCTGGTATTGTCCAATAATAGCAAACATCAGGTACCCTGCATTCAGACTGCCTGGTGCCCAGGAGCCTATCATTACTCTTGTGACAAGACAGTCTTCCTACAGTAGCCTATAAAAGGGAGACCCACAGTGAGCATGGGGTCCCTCCACTGGAACCAGAACCACATTGCATCCTAGCAGCACCCTCTGTGGAAATGATGGGAGACTCAGGGGTCCCTATCTTTATCTTCATGTCTCTTCCTACAGACTCTGGCCTTGTTTTTTCATTCTCCAGTAAAGACTATTCCTTACGACTTATGTGAAATGCTATGAATTCTCCTTGAACTCTGGTGCATGTCAAGGTGAAGACCTGGAAGGACCCATTTTTACAACAGTTCTGTAACTCATGTTCTTCCAGATCCAGAAATATTCTTGAATTATTTCAAGAACGATTTCATCATTTCCGTTTTCTCTGTTCTCTCTCTCTTCTATTATCTGATGCTGCAGCTCCTGGGTTTTCCATGTCTTTGTCTCTTTGTTCTGCTTTCTGGGAGATTTTCTCAAGTTGATCTTCCAACACTTCTATACAGTTTCTCATGTCTGTTCTCATGTTTTTGATTTCCAAGAACTCTTTTTTGTGTTCTCTAAATGTTCTTTTTAAAATATCATTCTGTTTTTGGTATGCAACATCTTATTTCTCTGGGGATATTAATAATCTTTAATATTTTTTCTTCCTGCATAGTTTCTGCTGCCTCCAGGTTGTTTGGTCTCTATATTCCTTATTAGAGGCTTTTCTAGGAAGTCTGATAATCCTTGGTTATCTGCTTATAATTAAGTGTTGTGGTGGGCAGGAAGGCACCAAAATGATGATTGGGAACTCTAAGTAGGTGAGTGGTGGGTGTCAACTTTGAGCGTCACTGTAGAGTGATCTTGGTGGGCCCTTTGTTGGGGAACCCCTGGGTCAATGTCTTCAGGCTTCTCAATTCGGATGGCGAAGCGCCTGGGGACTTCTCTGTGATCTCCTGTCTGGAGGGTAAAAGTCTGGTGCCAGTGTTTTGGAGGCTGAGTTGGGGAGAAGAACTTGGTGGGGGTTGGGGGTACTAATTATTTCCCTGCCCAAAGGCTCTCTGCTTTATCTTCTGCAGAGAAAAAAAATCTCCAGACCCCTGCTCTGATGGAGAAGGAGGCAGATGCCCAGCACTGGAGTGGGGGAGGGGACCTGGAGGATCTGGTTGCTCTCAAAGCTCCTAATTTCATCCTCCCCCTTACTCCCAATCCTGTACGTACCATGGTGGTCAGAGCCCTTTGAGAATTCTACGGTGTAATTGGATGTTTCTCAGCTTTTCTCCCCTGGTATAGGATTCAGCTCCCTTGGACTTGTCCATTTCCAGTTACCAATTTTCCATTTGCTTTCCAGCCCCCAAATTTGTTGTTGCAATCTCCTCTCCTGTCTTCCTGTCCTGTGGGTTTATGTCTTTTAAAAAATTTTCTCATTAATTTTGGAAGTGATTTTGGAAGGCAGCAGACATAGGTGTGTGTGTTCAATCTGTCATTTTTGCCTTCTCTCTCACTGTGCTCTAATTCATCTACCAAGTGACCAGAGGCCTCAGCATTGCCAACTTCATTTCTGTGACCTCAGCAGTTAGACCAGCCACCCAGAGGCTGCTTCTAAAATTGTTGCAGCTAGGAGGAGACACATGCTCAAGGAACAGAGTTTCAACCTGTCCAGGCTTCTCAGAGCCCCAGAGACCTGCAGTCCTATCACTGGGAGCCCAGAGTGAGAGAGGCCATCAGGTACTACTGTGATACTGTGATAAGAGGAGATGGAGTCCAGCCAGTCATGGCCAAGGCCAAACCACCCAGCAACCTGGGTGGGCCATGCAGTTGCATCCATACAGCCAGTGCTGTGGATGGCAGAGAAGACAGACCACACACTGGAAAGACACACTGACATTTTTCTTTCTGATCTTCATTCAAAGGCTTGCCTCCTGAAACCTGATCACTTTGGGGGCCTAGGCCCCTTCTTTTCAGAACCCAGGTTGACTCTTGTTTGTCAGGGGACTCCTCTTTGATGTTGAAGTCCTCCCACATGTTGGCAGCTCTTGCTCCGGGGGGCTGTAGCCTGTATCTCTGCCTGAGGTACAGTGTCACTCATGGGACATTGTTGGTGCCTACCCATCACAATGGCAGGGACTCTCTTCCTGCCTAATAGGATATTGATTTGTGTGGCTGGTGTTGGCCTGACCCCACACTTAATCACTTCACAGGTAGGCAGATCATGAGCACCCCTTTTCCAGCTAAGAGGAAAAGGATATGATTTGGCAGACAGAACAGGGAGAGGTGCTGTGTTTGTTCAGCCAGTCTCAACCAGACAGCTAAGCAGTGAGTTAGTGAGCAACTGACCACCTGTTGGTCAAACAAATAGGGATTCATTTCATTATTTATGGAGCCCACCATGAGCAAGCACCACAGTAGGGTCTGGGGACGTGAGATTGGAGAAGACCCTGTCCCTGTCCTCAGGGCACTCATAGCATAGACCCCAGGTAAACAGATGACCAGAGGCCAATGTGACAGGGGCTGCATTTGTTATATGAAGAGGGTGCCTTGGAGTACAGAAGAGGGCCAGTTTGATTTTGATTTAGGAGGCAGGAGGGAGCTGGGGACTGAAAGTTTCACAGTGGAGGTGATATTTTATCTGGGTTTAAAAGCAAGGCTCAGAAAAACAGTTTGGAGGGTTCTCGAAAAGCTAAACATAGAATTACCATATGACCCAGCAATTCCTCTCCTAGATATATATCCAAAAGAACTGGATACAAGGACTCAATTATTTGCACATCCATGTTCCTAGCATTTTTTTTGGCAGCATTATTCACAATAGCCAAAGGCTGAAACAACTCAGATGTTCATTGATGGATGAATGGATAAACAAAATGTTTATATACTTACAATGAAATAACATTCAGCCATAAAAAAGAATGAAGTTCTGATACATGTTACAGCATGGATGGAACTTGAAGACATTATGCTAAAGTGAAAAAAGCCAGACACAAGACAACAAATATTTTATGATTCCACTCATATAAGGTACCTAAAATAGGCAAATTCGTAGAGACAGAAAGAGATTACAGGTTATCAGGGGTTGGGGGAGGGGTGAATAAGGTGACTGATGGGAACAGAGTTTCTACTCGGAATGACGAAAAGTTTTGGAAATAGTGGTGCTGGTTATACAACATCGTCAATGGTTTTAATGTGTATGTACACATAAAATGGTTAAAATGGTAAAATTTACATTATGTATGTTTTACCATTACCAATAAAACAAAACAAAAAAACAAAGGTCAGGTTTTTCCAAGGTTGAGGATATGTCACATCTTCTATCAGGCATGGTAGAGAAACAAAAATGATACAGACACACTCTGGGCCTCCAGGAAGCAGGACAGATGAAGGGATTTAGGATCACATGCAAAATAATAACCCATGTCTGGCTTAGCTTCATGCTGGGGGTGAGGGGAGGGCAAGCCTAGGGTCAGCCGGGGTCAGAGCTATAGGCAGTGTTAATCTGGGAGGGCATCTAGGCAGGAGTGGCCAATTCAAACACCTTCAGGGGCGGACAGGTAATTAGATCTGTGAGCCTCAGTGGGGAGTAAAACTGGAGAGAGTGGGGTTACCATGGTGAAATGAGAAGGCTTTCAAACAAAACCAAAGAGAACAAGTGCTCTGCTGGCCAAACAATCACATACACAGAGCTCTCGACCCCCACCTCCACTGCCCTGTGTACTTTGGGACTGCTGGTTTGTGCTGAAGATGACTGCTTGTCACCTGATCTCTCATCTCAGGTAACTTCCAGGGAGCTCATGGTCATTTGACTCCTGGCCTGGGCAGGGACCTAGGACTCACTCTCGCAGGCTTGTTTGAAAGTACCTAGGATGAATACATTGCCCCACTCCTTGGCATGACACTTCAGACTTTCCCTTCAGTCATTACTGCTGTGATCACAGTTAAAGTCCTTTGGGTTTAGGACTCTGAGGGTCAGAGACTGTTGGAGCAGGCAGGGACTCTGGAGCGCATCTGGATGAACCCTTGAATTTACAGACGGGTAGATGGGACCCAGAAAGACAGCCACGGGAAGCAGGGAGCCCTTTGTCCCCTGATGTATTCTTGCAAAGGCCAAGTGACCACTTGTGGGTGATTCTACTATGGATACCCTCTTCCTCAGTCAGGGTATGGACTAGACTTTGTAAACAGTACCTTCTGGTTTTGAGAGTCTCTGACTTAAGGGCCCCACAAAACCACTCTCTCGGTGGATGGCAGCTCACTCATTTCCTTCACCATTAAAGCAAACACTGCCCATCTGGCTTTGCTTTGGAGCGGTTATTATTGATAACCAACCATCAATTCATCCTTAATGATGCAACCTGAACACATTGTGGAGTGAAGCCTGGGTCACATCTGCCCTGTGGGGCACTATCCCTAGGAGGCCTGGCTGGCCTCTGACCTCTCCCCACCTCCCTCTGCCCCATAGGAGCCACCGCCACCTTCCCTCTTCCCCAGTCAGCTGGTAAGATCAAGCTTATAAATCAGTAGTGGCCTTCCCTGGGACTCTGAGGGCCACTGACATCCACCCCTTCTGCCCAACTCATACCTGAAACTCTATATTTAGAGTTTGAGATGTTTGACCCAAGGCACTGTGACTACCCAGAGAAGCTCAGTCTCTGATGTCACTAGATTTCAGGGGACCCAGAAGAAGGGAGAGGGAGACAAAGGCTCTGGAGGTAAATCCAGCTGACTTGGTGAATAAATACACTAAGGAGGGCTGAACACTTGCTTCCTGAACCGTGAGAAGACTCAACTCTTAGAGATTGATAGGTCAGAACAGGGCTTGTGCCTGTGTGCAAATTTACTTTAACACTGCTTTTCCCAAGGTCACAGTTCAAACCAGGAAAATGCCTTAACCCAAAGAGGGATGGTGGCCTTTCAAGGCATTGAGCCTAATTTTGCGAAAGGTTGAGGGGATAGGGTGGAAATCCTAGGCTCCTCCAGTTCCTCTGTAAAGTGAGGCTGATGCCTCCAAGTAGGTGGGTGGCCAGCCTTGCTTCTGGGGGTTAGGACGGAGAGTGACAGGGTGCAAACAATGAGCAAATGTCATGTGGTAGAGCCACCAGGGTGAGGAGACGCACTTGGATGTGCACCAAATGTGAATCTTGCATCCTTGACTTGGGTAAAGTATCCTAACCTCTCGGAGCCTCAGTTTCCTCACGCATGAAATGAAGACTAGCAGAGCCACTGTGCCTACTGCAGGGAGGGAAGATGGGCCCCAGTGGGAAGTCACAAGGACTCTGAGAGAGCCACACTGATGTGACACTCTGTGAATGTTCCAGCTGCAGATCTCAGGCCCCAAACTTTGTCTATTCTCTCAACATCCCAGGCCCTGTCTCCAAAAGGATGACTCACCTAATACTAACACAGAGTTTGCTGTGGGCTGATCAGACACTGGCTGCAAAGTCAGAAAGTAGGTTGAGCCACAACAGGATCAAATGCTGGCCTGAGAACCTGATTTTTTTGAAAAAAGAAAACCCTTGGTTCCTGTTGGATTAGAAATTTCTTTTGTCATCCCTCAGCAAGCCCCAGGGAAGCTGAGCCAGGAGCAGGGAAGTGTTCTTTAGGTCACTGTTTGCTCAAGAATGCACAGCAGCTCCTCATTGCCAATAAACAGGCACTGAGCAGCCCCTGGTGTCCAGTGTGCTGGGTGCTGGGCACATAGAGGAGAGTGGGGCAGACACAGGGCAGACATGCTCTTGGGGTTGACAGTCAGCTCTCACAGCTGAGTTTTTCAAAGAGGGGCCTCTAAACATCTGCATGAAGTTCACCTGCAAGGAGGTCATGTTTGCTAAAATGCAGGTTCCTGGGCCCTGCCCTGGGTGTCCTGAGTCAGAATCTCAGTGACTGGGATCTGGAGATCTACTTTTAAGCAAGTTTTTCATATGATTCCTATGCACACTGAAGTGTGAGAGCAAGCCCCCTAAGACTGGTGCGTCCAGGGACTGTCCTGTACCCTCTGCATGGATTTCCACCTCTCATGCACCCCCACCAACCAAGGAGGAAGCACTGAGGGAGAATGAGGGAACTGAGGAATGAAGATAAGTTCACAATGTCTCCCTCGACTGCAAGGAAAGGCTAAATCAATTATACCCTGTCACACCAAATTTGTTCGATTCTCCCTTAACATTCATTGAATACACTTGGGCCACTTTCCCCCTCCTTTTTCCTTCATGATTGCTGTTCCCTGTTCATTAAAGTAGTGTCTCTTCTTACAAACTTACAACTTACCCATTTCCATAACTCTGAACACAGTCTTGCATCACAGCTGAAACATGTCACCTCCTTCTAGTGCCTACATGAGGAGGGATCAGTGGTCACATGGTGATTTTACACCTAACTGTAGGTGGAAGAAAGAGAGAGTTGCAAAATAACAATGACTTCAATGTGACAAAAATTTAATTCTTTCCTCTTTTAAAGAAGTCATAGGGAGGCTGTCTGCGGCTAGTAGAGTGGCTTCATGAAATTATCCAGTATCCAGGCTCTTTCAAACTTGCCTCTTCACCATCTTCAACATATACTTTCCACTTTATGGTCCTATATGGCTGCTCCAGTTCCAGGCCGTCCATCTGTCTTTCAGTTAGTACAAACAATAAAGAAAAGAAAGGCTCACCTCTTTGCCTTAAAGAACACTTCCTGGGAGTCATATATGAACTTTTGCTTACATCCCATTGGTCAGAACTTAATCACACAGCCACACTTGACTGCAAAGGAATCTGGGAAATGTAGTCTTTATTCCAGGTGGTCATAGGTTGCATTAATAGTCAGAGGTTAATATCAAGAAAGACAGGGATAACAGATAATGGGGTCTCCTAGAACTCTCTGCAGCACCATTGCAGCCTTCACCAATCTGAGGCATGTTTGTTATGGTGATCCCTATGTTTGGGTTGACTTATAAATGTATATAACTGCCTCATGTACAATAAGAAGAAAATCAGAGAATAGGTGGAAAAGATAGGAAAAGTTAGAATCAGATCATTACAAAGGGGATAAGAGGAAAGCTTAACTTTTCAGAGGTGAGTACATGAGATTTCCTTGTATGGTGTCACTTTGGATTTAGGAGCAACTGGATTAGGAACCACCTGTGGAATCATGTGTTGTCTTAAGAAGAGGAGTGCCTTCAGAATGTTCTTTTCTCTGGTTAAGATGGAAGGTTTGTCCTCTGTTCCTCCTTTTTACCCTTGCACTGAAGATCAATATGCCATTCCTAAGGCTGGTTTTCAACCCCACTTTATTGATTTTCCAGCCCCTAGAATCCACCCCCACCCCCAATCATTTTGTGCATATACAGTAGATTACTTTTGCTGATAATTCACTATGATGCTCAGAAGACTGCAATTTAACTACCAAATAAATTCTTGATTTCTTCAGCAGGTGCACGCACACACATACGTGAGCATGCACACGCACACACACACACACACACACACACTCTATTCTTATCACAGAAATCCACTCGCTGTTTCCTTACCTCACCCTGGGTCTTTGCACAAGCTATCACCACTGGCATGCTTTAAGAGGTTTTGCAGATGTCCACTTGCCACTCCAGAGAAGGACATGTCTTGGCTAGCTGAAGGAGGATGAGACATGTGTGGCAGAGCCACTGCAGCAATGCACAGACCTGCCATGAGAAACAGCAGCCACAGAGCCTCAGAGCTGGCCGGCCTGCAGATCTGTGAGAATAAGTGCTTACTGTTGTGTGCCACTGCAGTTTTATGACTGTTTATAATGTAATATTTTTGTAGCAATAGCTAACCAATCCACCTGATGAGACATGCTCTTTCCTTGTCCAAACCTGCCACTGTATTTTCAGTGCCTCTTTTAGAGTACAAATCATTTCCTCCTTCAGTCAGGATTAGGTTTGGCTGTGAACACAGAAACCAAAGTCACAGTGGTTTAAACAAGATAGGAGTTTATTTTTCTCTCACATCAAGATTGTGAAGTGTACCAATTGTCCACTGCAGCCATAGGTGGTGAGCTGGACCATCTGTGTCCCCAAGGACTTCACGCAGCAGAGTGGAAGCAATCCGAGTGCCCGGCCCAGGGCTGTGTCACATGTGAGGAAGAGCGCTGTGTTCTAACTTGCCCACCCAGAGAAAATATCTTTTTGAGTTCCTGCAGAATGTAAGGATGTGTGCTGTCTTTTTTATTTTTGAAAAATTTCAAACATAAACAAAAGTAGAGAGAATAATATAATGAACCCTCATGTATCCTTCATCCAATTTCCACAATTCCTCAATGATAATCTGGTTTCATCTATAACCCTGCTCACTTACCCCTCCCCCTCGGAGAGGTAAGATCCTTCTAGACATCATTTAACATCATCTGCACATCTGTAAATATAAATGATCCCATCCAAAAAAACCAACAATTCCTTCATATCATTAATATCCAGTGACTATTTGCATTTCCTCAATTATTTTTATAGCTTATTCATTCTCATAACGTTTCACAAAAGTCTAAATATTGCGTTTGGCCGATAGATCCCTCATGTCTCCATAGGTTCCCCCTCCATCTCTTTTTTTCACCTAACTTATTTGTTGAAGAAAATCGCTGCTTTGTCCTGTAGAGTTTCTGCAATCTGGATTTTATTGATTACATCCCAATGGCATCTTTTAATATGTTTCTCTGTTTCCTGTGCTTCCTATCAATTGACAATTAGATCTAGAGGTGTGATCAGGTTCAGGTTTCATTCTCTGGAAAGATTACTACATAGGTGGTAATGTGTTCCTCTATCTGGAGAAACGTCATGTCTCTTTTGGTGATATTAACAGCCATTGATAGTCATTGTCTAGAACTATTATTTCATCAAGATGATATTTTCATCATATCATTTCTTCTTCATTTGTTAGGCAATACTTCTATAAAGAGAAATTTCCCTTCATTAAATATTTCCTTTTCTTAAAATAATGGAGTCTGTACAGGAAAGACAGGATACACTCTTTTTTAAAATATTTTTTAAAAAGATGAACGGTAAGGGGATCTTAACCCTTGACTCGGTCTTGTCAGCACCGCACTCACCCATGTGAGCTAACAAGCCATCCCTATATAGGGATCCGAACCTGTGGCCTTGGTGTTATCAGCACCACACTCTCCCGAGTGAGCCACGGGTTGGCCCTGACAGGATACACTCTTGATTCTTTTTTTTTATTTACCAAATCCTGGAATCCTCCAAATGAGCTTTATCTTCTAAGAAAGCCATCCCACAATATTTCTACCTTCCTTTTCCCAGGACTTAATCACACACACACCCCCTCACTGCTAGGGATCTGGGGTCTCCATCATTTAACCTGGGCAGCCAGGTGTTCAGATTGTTTCCTTCTTACACTGGGGAAGGGGATGATGGACCCTGAGTACCTGCCTCATTTCCTGTTGGCCTATACCTGTTTGAGGGCCGAAGTGGCTTCTTTCATCTTGTGTCCCTTGCACTTGCTGGCACACAGGGCTCTGCTCAGCGACTGTGCATTGAACCCATGAGTAATTGCTCCAGTCCTCACGGTTCCTATCCATGATGTGTCCCAGGTTCCCAGCTCAACACACACTCAGTCCAAATGGTGTCTTCTCCTCCACCTCCCTCTTTCTCTGCTCTCCTCCTCTCACCTTCCTCCTCTCCCTCCTCCTCTTCCTTGTCCTGCTCCCTCCTCCCCTTCCCACCCCCTTCCTCCCTCTCCAGCTCCTTCTCTTTCTTCTACTTTTGCTTCTGGGCCTTTGTTCATGTTTCACCTGCTTGACTCAACACCTCCCCCATTTTCTCAGCCTGTTCAAAATGGACCCACCCCTTAGGTCCTCATCTTCCCTGATTCATCTGCAGGATCTCTTGAGTGTTCAATCCCAGCTTGACTTCTGTCTGATTCACCATCATTCTTGGTTCTGGGCAGCCCCTCTTGGTCACTCTTTATTTTCTTGTGTTTATGCCCTGACTCCCCAGTGTACTGTCAGTGCCTAAGGCCATGCCTCTTTCCACAACAGGCTACTTCCAGAATCTCCATCAAGTTTAGCACAGGGCTGTTATGACATCAGTCATGGTGGGTTCATCGATTGAAGCACAGCTGTTTTGCACAGATTATGAAAGCTGCATCTACTTGATGCCAACACAACATGGAGGAGAGCAGGAATTCTGTTACCAGTCTTGGCAATTTTTGATGTCTACATGACTGATGTGGGAGATTTGTTTTCATTTGTTGATTAAAGGGCAGTGGTGGTCATAACCTAGTTGGGATCCAAAGGAATTGTTCTCAAAACAGATATATCTAGGCTCCAGAAACATGATGATGTATAGAAACCCTTCTACAGGTGATCACAGAGGAGCCAAAAGAGTGGGGAATCAAAATATGGGTCAGGGATCAAGGTAACATGCTATCTCCATCTTATAGGGTCATGTTTTTCCATTTTGGATCAGGAATTATAGATCAACCTTTATCTTTCCTTTTTTATACTTCTTGAGTCTTACATGCTATGCCTGCAAACATGCACTAGGTATTGATTTCAGCAGGGGGTGGAAAGAACATACAAAGAAAAAAAAAACAGATGAATGGAATATTTCTACAAATCTTTCTATTCTGATAAATCTGTTGTATTATTTCTGTATAGTCATCCCAGCATGATGGAAAAAAATGGGAAGGAGAAATAATACTAGGCTATGTGCTAGAAAATATGGATTCTAGTTCTAGCTCAGCCATGAAGGGTTGTGACCTATTCACAATCCTATTTCTCAGCCTCAGTTTTCTCATCCGTAAAACAAGAGATGGGCAAGACAATGATGAAATTTCATTCTGGGAACACCACTGTATTTATGCTTCTAGAATTCTCTGTATTATTTATAGACTCTATAGCTATCTTCTCATTTGACCCTCACAATAAACCTATAGGGTAGGTCTGGCAGGGTTATTATTATCCCCATTAAACAGATGTGGGCCGGCCCTGTGGCTCACTCAGGAGAGTGCAGCACTGGGAGCGCAGCGGCGCTCCCGCCGCAGGTTCAGATCCTATATAGGGATGGCCGGTGCACTCACTGGCTGAGCGCAGTGCGGGCGACACCAAGCCAAGGGTTGCAATCCCCTTACCGGTCACAAAAAAACAAAAACAAAAACAAAAAAGAGATGTGTGTGTTGAAGCTAAGGAATTTTGGGTGCTTGCCACAAGGTTTCACTAAAAGCGAAACTCTTCCTCCTAAAGCACAATAAATTCCTTCTTAGCAGGAGGCCTGTGCCTGTGTATGGATGTTGGTGTATTGACAAATGTGGGCTTCTGTCTGTTAGGGTTCTCTGATGTTTGAGTATAAAAGTGCAATTATTGGGTGGACTTATGATTTTCCTAGGTTTATGTTGCTGGTCTGTTTTTTGATGATTGCTTTTGTATGATGGATGTTCCATGCTGTGGTATAATTTACACTAAATGCATTAACTAGGCAATCATAAATAGGAACAGGAGGAAAAGAGGTGGTGAGTAAGGAGAGATGGACAGGTAAAAGGGAGAAAACTAAGCACTAAATAGCCAGGCACCAATCTATGTACTCTACAAGTATTAACTCATCTGGTCCTCACGTGAATCCTATGAAGATTGCTATCATCATGCCCATTTTACAGATATTGAAATCGAGGCCTAGAGAAGTTAAATAACTTGCCTAAGTTAGTAAGGGTCAGAGCCAGAATGTGAAACCAGGCTACCTAATTTCAGAGTTTGTGCCCTAACCACTCTCCTGTCAAGGTCAGATAGAGTAGCCATAAGCCTTTGTGAGCTCTGGTATAAAGTAAGATTAAAAAAAAAAAAATGCCCACTCAAAGCCGGTAAGGTTGCAGGAAGTTGGCATACAATATACTGCTGGCATACAATATACAATATACTGACAGTGTATTTCATCTTTTTATAAAGCAATATGTGGCAAGAGCCATAAGTTTTCTATACTTGTCGATTTAGGAATGCTAATCCTAGAAGTTTATTCTAAGCTAATAGTTTAACAAAAGCAAAAAGCCCTATGCATGAAGAAGTTTATTGTATGATCTGTGTTGGAAAACTGGGAGCAAATTAAGTGCCCTAGAATATGGTGTGATAAGCAATTTTATAATACATCCACCTGTTGGAATACTATGTACACATTTAAAATGATAATTACAAGGACTACATAAAAAGACAGAAAAATGTTTCTGATAAAATGTTAAGTTTAAAAAGCAAGATAAAGACTATGTAGATTATGATGACAACTCTGATGTATATGCATACTAGCAAAGCTTGAAATAGAACAGGAAAAAATTCTAGTGGTTAAGTGTTTGTTAAAGTCTTTATATTTTTTTCAGATTTTTATTAGTGGCAGCATCATGTTTATTTAACAGATCACGATGAAGGAAAGAGCAGGTGGTAGAGGTGGGTTGAAACGATGGTCCAGGGTGTGGCTTGGGACAGTTGGTAGGTTTCCCTCTGGCTGCCTTCATCCCTGGATTTTTTGGGGACAGCCAGAGGAATTTAGGGTGAGGAAAGGGGCTCAGGTCTGAGGGATCATGTGCTTGTGAGAGAGAGAAGGATGTGCACTGGGGTCCTGCCCTGCCACTGCCACTGAAATACAGTCTTCATAAAGCCGGGCTATGGCTTTCCTTTTGCCGTGTTCTCCCAATCTTCATTCTTCAAGTCTCAGAAGTCTTAGAAGTCACTTTCCTGTAGTCAACTCCAGCTGTCCCCCCCCCCTCCCACCCACTGGGCTGGGTGTCCCTCTTAGGTGTCCCTCTTCCCCAGCACCCTTTGCTGCACCCATCTCTGCACCTAGCAGGCTCTGTGGTGATGGCCTGTTTCCATTTCTGAAGCCTCCTCTGTGCTGCAAGGGTTGGGATCTCAGGTGGATCTGGATCACCTCCTGTGCTCTGACTCTAGCACAACATGTATTAAATGAATCGTCCTCCTTTTCCTTATCTCTAAGATGGGGGCAAGTTGAGTTGGATGAGATTCCGTCCAGCTCCACATACTGTGATTTTACCATGTAGTTTTTATATCAGACTTATTAAATAAAGGTGCCACTGGGTTTTGCTGACATGTCTCAATGTAGGACATGTTGTCCTCTGTATTTCTGCTTGTGGATGGGCTCCCTAACCATTCTCTGGTCTTGGTGTAGTCTGTGAGCCTGGTCTAAGGGTTGTCTTGGGAGTTTTCATAGTAGGTTGGCTGAGTGTTCATGAACGTGGTCTTAGCTGACCGCCTAACAACAGGGTTTCGAGGTGAAGGTTCTTTGCTTCTATCTTGCTTGCACCCAGATGGCCAGCCACAGGCCACACGTGACACGGTGGCTCTTCCTTCATGTGTGAATCTGCAGGAGTCGTGGAGCCCTGATGTCACATATCTGCCTGCCCGCTGTGGAAGTGGGCGTGTCTGTGCACATGGCTGGGTGTACCTGTGTCAGAGCCAGCAAATGGTGGAGGAGTGGCCCTAGGTTTTCTGGACAGTGTGTCTCTGTATAGACTATGCGCGTACCTCCCTGAATGAGTGGTTTTCAATTCAGCAAATAATTATTGTGATCTTTGTGCTCTGCAAGAGCAGTATCACAGTCCTACAGGCAGGGAGCCTGGGGTGTGCATGTCTTACCTGTGTCTGCATTGTGTGTTCCCTCTGCGTGTCTTTGGAAATGCGTTCTTGGCACGTGTCTTGCGTTGACAAGGCGTTCGGTGTGTGCATGTCTGTGACAGTGCCTGGGTCCTGTTTGCGGCTGCTTGCTTGTATTCCAGCTTTAATTGTGCCCGCAGTCAGGCTCTGCACGTGCGCCAGCCTCCATGCGCACGTCCCCGAGTGACCCGTGCGCGGTGTGCAGGGACCTCCAGGTCGTGTGCATTTTGTGCGCTCGTGCCTGTCTCTGCACTAATGAACGCACCTCCACATGTCTGGGTGCACGTCCCTCTCCATGTGTGCACGTTCCGTGTGCACGCCGCTCGTGTCTGTGTGCTGGGGCCTTTCACGAGCGCGCGCTCCAGCCCGCGGGCGGCCAGGGACCCGCGCTGGGCTTCACGCGCCCCGTGGGGCTAACCCCTCCTACCCCCGCGCCCCGCAGCGGGCCGCAGCGATTGGCCGCCCGCTCCCTCCCAGCCGTCACCCCTCCCTTCCCCCGCCACCCGCGCGCCCGCGGTCCCCGCTGTCCCCCGCGGTTCCGGCGAGGCCGCGCCGCGCTGCGCTCCGCTCCCATTGGCTGCGCGCGCCTTTGTGTGGCGGCAGCTGCGGCCCCAGCGCCTTTGAATGTCGAGAGGGGCCGGGAAGGGAGCCTTTCCATGGGCCATCTGTCTCCCCGCCAGCCGCCGCCCCACCACCGCCCGCGCCCCGCGCTCCGCCTCCCGCCCCGGCGGCTCCCGCAGCCCCGTCGCCGCCCGCGCCCGCGCCCCGGAGCCGCGCCACAAAGGGCCCGCGCGCAGCCGCCGCCGCCGCCGCCGCCGCCGCGCGAGGAGCCAGGATGGTCCTGGTCCACGTCGGCTATCTCGTGCTTCCAGTGTTTGGCTCTGTGCGAAACAGAGGTATCGCTTTTTCCTTTCGGGGTCTGCTTCGGAGCGTGGATCGCCGCAGGCACCGGGGCGGGGGCGGGAGCCGCGGGCGGCCGGGGGCTCAGGGCACACCCGCGAGGACGCAGGACGAGCGGTGACTTCTCCCCACCCCCTTCTGGGGGCACCCCCGAGTGTGGGGGTGGCCCCCCTCGTGGGAGCTTTTGTAGTGAAGTTAGGGTTTGGCGAATTTGGGTCCCTCCCTCCCTAGCCCCATTTTTTATTCTTGCGGCGGACGTGATTCCCCCAAATCACAGTCCATTCCCCTAATACCTAGCCCTGTGTGATCGGAGAGAGAGATACATGATGCTGTGTGTGCGTGTGTGCGTGTGCGTGTGCGTGTGTGTGTGTGTGTGTGTGTGTGTGTGTGTGAGAGAGAGAGAGAGAGAGAGAGAGAATATGCTTGGCTTTCTGTGATCTGCTTTATTTTTTTATTTATTTATTTTTTTAGATATGTGTGTGTTTTGTCTTCTCTGTGTTTTGTATTTCTTCATTTTTTGGTCATTAATGCCGATGACTGGTTAGCTGGGATTTGAGTATCTGCCTTGTCCCATGCCCCAGCCCCCACCCCCTCGTGGGCACTTGCACGATTTCCCGTCTCATCCTTTTCTTTCCTTTAACCCTTTTTGTGTATCGCCCTTGTGCTATGGCCCTGTTCACCCCAACCCCCCGCAATTGTCTTTGGATGACAGTTGCATTTATGGGTTCAAGGTGCTTGGGGGTGTGTGTGTGTATGTGAGTGTGTGTACATGTATGTGAGTGTGTGCGCGCGCCTTGGAGAGTCAGATGTGCGCTGCTGGGCACCCCTGGGTCCGGCCGGAGTGGGGTGCCTGGCCCTTGGGTGCTGCGCTGTGTGTGAGGATGAGGTGGGAAGCTGCCCCCACGCCAGGCCTTTGCCCCAGGCAGCGGTTGACCAAGCAGCAGGCCGGCGCGGGCTTTGTTTTTAACTGTGATATATGGGGTGTGTTTGCACGGTCCCGTTACCCTACATCCCCCTTCCCTTACATTCTGCTAAAACAATAGCTTGATTCTCCCCTCTTCTCCCCCCACCCTACATTTCTGCCATTTTCTTTTAATCAAAAATTCCCACCTCCCAAAGCAAATCCGAGATGCATTTAGATTCATTTTTTTTTTTTTTCCTTTTTGTATTCTGCCTCTGGACTCACATTTCTCATCTTGGAAATGTTTCTTCTATCCTCTCCCACTCCACGTCTGCTTAAATCCCTGCTGGCTAAGGTCCCCTCCCCCCCGTCCCCCTCCCTCACACACAGAATGATGTCTTCCCTCTTCCGACCAGGGCTCCTCTACAGTCAGGGTTGGGGCTGGGGTCGCCGGGCCAGCGCTTTGGCGTGCCCCAGGGGCCCGACTGGGCAAGAAAAGGAAAGCCCATCCCCTTTTCTTCCAGCCCACCCGTCCCCTGCCCCGCGCCTCCCCCCAAACCTAAAAGGCAAGGTTAGCCCCTTAGGCCTGTTTAAACCGCAGTTTTTTTTGTGTGATGATAGAGTGATGACATTCTGCATTTATCAAATCTTTTTTTTTCTTCATTGTGTAGCTCAGTGAATGGTCAACTCGCTGCTGTGTGCGCTGTGACCCTTCTGCCTCCGCATTTAGCTGTATTGTGACACCCCTCTTAACCATTTCCTGTCTCCATCAGAGGAAGGCATTGCTATTTAAGCGGCAGTATCCCCTATCTCAGGCCAGCTTAGCCATGGGGGTGGGGGGGAGTGGGTGTGTGAGGAAGAAGAAAAGGGGGACTGGGTGAGATCTCCCTGAAATGCCACCCCCTCCCCAATACACAATTATCTCTTATTACTTGGCATTTCCTCTTAAAACGGGTGTGGAACATTACACTAGGCAGAAATTAAAAAATGATTAAGAAGGATGTTGAGCCTGAAAGTATAATTATCCTGATTAAATCATTATCATTCTCATTAATACCACCAATCTCTAAATACCATTGCAGGATGCTGATTCCATGTTTTGAAATTCAAATTGCTCAGCTGCCTTTAAATTTTATTTTTAATACTCTCCCCTTACCCACCAATCCAACAAAACAAATTCTGCCTGTCAGTCAAAGTTTACTTTCATGGCAAATACGCCCACAGGAAATTGAAGGGCTGAGGGGTGAGTTGGGCTGTGGGTAAAATTTAGCACAATGTGATAAGAATTCATGACCTTCCGATAGAGGATACTAATGCTTAACTCAACAAGGTCCTAAACCACAATCTTCTTGTAAAACTATTAGATAGTCTGCCAGCTTAAATCTGTTCTTTTTAGTTTCCATTGTAGTAGTGTAGGATGTAGGCCATTTCAGATTAGATGTAGAGAAATAACCATTTTTGTATCTTCATCTTGTTTAGCCAAGTACATTGCTCTGTAAATCCCTGTTAAGTGGATTCCTTTTGCCTTGGCTTAGAGGCTGCAGCACCCCATTTTCCAGTTATATGGGTGGCCATCAGTTGGCTTCGTAGCAGCACCCAGGTATAACTGAGGATTACATTTAGTAGGAGGCAAAACATTAAATATATATATAAAGAAAATCTTTGATAAAATGACAGTTGCTGCTATTCCATAGCCTCTGAAAATTTGGTGCACTAAGGTCCCTGGCTTAAGGGGGAGCTATGGCCATAGTGTCTTAATTGTCTAATTGTACAATGTCAAGAGCATCTTTGGACATCCGCCCTGGCCCTCAGAGCTGCCCCTTTAACAGCCTGCTCCCTTCTGCTGCCTCGCCAGCCAGACCTGCTTGAAAACTGAAACAAAACAGCAGCAATAATGAAAGAATAAGGCCCCTACTTCAAGGGCCTTTCCAAAATAAAGTCCAAGTAGCTTCCCCAGACTGCTATTTGGCAATCTGAAAAGAAAGAGAAAAAAGAAAAGGAAAAGAAAAGAAAAAAAAGAATTCCAGCAAAATGGTTTTCCATTAAACAGGGGTAGCGTGTTCTGCTGTGCTGAATTACTTCCTGTTCTTATTTTGTGGGTAATTTTTTCTGTATCAAATATCCTTTTGGTTGTGTATCTTTTTCACCTTTTCTTGTACTAAAACTAAAGCATGGTCTGTATTTTTTTACATCCCCCAGTTGACAATGTACAGCGCTCGGTTAGAGATGTGACCCTGCTGAAACGTCCTGTGGTCGTGTAGCCCGGGCCATCTGCTCATTGTACGCTGCTTTTGTTTTGTCGCCCTTCTGAAGCATGGTGGGCCCAGCCTTTTTTTTTGTATCGTGTGCATGACAACATTGTTACACACAGAATCCACTAATACTAATATACAATCTCTCAATAAAGAACTAGTTTTCCTATATTAACCTAGTGTGCTTTTTCTCTTGCTGTTTTCCCATTTATTGTCGTATCCTGCTGTTTAGATTTTCCCCCTTGCTTTTCTATCCCTACCCTCACCCACCCACCACCCCCACCTCCCATTGTAAGATTTGAGTGAATGCCTTTTCTTTTTACTTTTTTTTTTTTTTTTGTGGTACAGATATGGTGACTTTAATCTCATCTAGTCCATATCTTTTTACAATAGACATCTGGGGCAATAGGAGGGGTCATTTGTCCTGTCACACTGAAACCACTCAGCTGTATAGTGAGAACCCCTATCTTTGGTCACCTGTGTACTCAGTAGCCTCCATATTTCATCTTAGTTTCCAGGTTACATGGGCACTTGATTTATAATGCTTGTGACAAAAAGGGGATATAACACTTAGGTTGAGAAAAGGGATACTGTTCTTAATTAGCAATCTTGTAGCATTTCAGACTTGCTTGAAAAACCCATTTTGAGTTGTGTTTTAACTTTTCCGTTTACTGTCTCATTGATTTACTGTTCTTATAAATCATTCCGGGGGTGACATGTTACATGTAGTTGAAGCCATGAATGGGATTTTAAAGTACCCTCTTTGTGCATATTTAGATTCTTGGGACCTTCAATGTCAGTTTTGCATTAAGATCCTGGGTAAGGAAGATGTTTTAAACAGAAACCGACTCAGATCACTCCCACCCTCATCCCAGGGCCAGCAGCCTGACCTGTTGTTACTGTAGGAATAAGAGGGTCTGTGCCCTCTGCAGGCTGTGAGCCAGTTAAAGCTGATTATAGCCTAGATGCCTGACAGCTGCTTCATCTGTGGTCCTAGGGCCTCTCTTAGGAGAAAGAGAGCCAGATCTCTGCCATTGTTGAAGGGTGTGTATATGTGTATATGTGTTTTGGGGTGGGGGAGATCAGGAAGGAAGTCAAGACCTATCCCCAAATTGAATTGGAAGAAGAACCCTTAAAATGTGTCTTTTTTCCATAATTGGATTGGAGAAGCCAGTGGGGAGGTATTTTTTTTCCCAGAGTGGAACCCAAATTCAAGCAATTGTCAATTACACCTACTCAATTTCAGCCCAGAACAAGCCTTGCTAAATGAGGCATTTTAGACACCAAGGAAATCAGTTGATTAAAGAAATTTATGATTCCTTCAAAGGACCATCATTTTGGAGCCACTCCTCTTTGGGAGACATACTTGACCTTGCGTATCTGGGCTGTCTTCTGGGCTTACTGTTGCCTATGTGCCTTCTCTGGCAGACACCCCCTGCCTGACCACAGTGCTTCCTCGCCTTCTTTGTGGCTTCGTGCGACTCTCCTCTTCCCCCATGACTGCCCTCTCTGCTCTGGCCCTTTGTTCTCGTGCTCTTCCCAGGCCGGGTGGGAAAGCTGAGCTGATTTACTGTGACACATGGACACACATGGATGTTCCCAGCGGAGGCTCATGCTGTAGTTTGTGCTAGAGGGGTCATGCAGATCTACAAGCCTAGTCCTTCGAGGACTCTGTATTTTCTTTTTTTAAAAAAATTTTTTGTTTACATGAGACTTTTAATTTTGTTCCTAGCTTGAGAAAGCAAAATAAACCACCCCCTAACCCAATCTCAACAATAGTAAAACTATTCTAAATCAGGTGATCTCCCTCATTTTTGTCCTAGAGAGCTGTGGCTCATTAGATCACATTAACCAACTCCGTTTTATTTTTCTATATTATTAGTGTTAAGTATGCCAGAATTGTTTAACAAGCCATTTCAAGGATGGTTTAGAAACCTAGTAATAGTATAGAAAGCTATTGTGTTAATGGAAAATCATGTTTTAGCAATTTAACAAGTGCATACTATATTTGACCCGGATTGTCAGAACTAAACACTTACATATTAAGAAGACTTTCCCCCTGACTGGACGATTCAAGAATTAAAAGGCCATTGTATTTTATATTTACTCTCACAACGATCTGACACATTGCTGTTTTAGTAACTTTTGACTCCAGGCTTTCAGAAAAGCCATCTAAGTAGATCCTATACCACAGATTTTGTGATAAGATGGAACACGGCTCTTGTTTACTGTTCTTTCTGAGCAAGAGAACTTCTCTCTTGAAACTAGCATCAGATAAGGCCCACTTAATTAATGAGTTTTCTTAAATAATAATTTCCTATAAACTAGCAAATACTATTAATCATTCAAGGTTGGGCGAATAGCCACCAAGAGTGTTGATACCCTAATATGCAGATGACAGACTGGGCTAGCTCTCTTCCTTTTGCATTTTTCTCATCTCCTGCCCCACCCTTTCGCCATGACCTTTCCATCTTTCAATAAGCATCCTGCAGTGTCACATTGGGAAGCTTCATGGTTTCTAGGCTAAGGAAGCAAAAGCTCTGTGTTGGATCTGAGTATAGTATGGAGCTCTTTCCTAGAGCAAAGGGCAGGACACAACAGACCTTTGACTCTGATTCAGGGCATGACTTCGTTTCTCTCAATCAATCCTACCTTACCATTGTTGCAAAAATGTGCAAGACATTTGTGCCTTAGTTTCTCTATGGATCTAAATAGCTTTTAAAAGATTCATGGCTTAACATTGTATGAATGTGAATTAGTACTTATTAGTTTCTGATATGGTTTAGCCACAGATGAACCAATACATTTCTAAGAAAATTGAGGGGAGGGCTTACCTGAGAGACTCAGATTTTCGGGATGATTTAAGAAAGAAAAGCAAACATTATAACCTCACAGCTGAACCACTCGCAATGCCTGTCCCTCGTGTGTTCATTCATTCATTCATCCACTCAGGCACTGATGTGTTTATTTAGTTAATGAGTGTTCAGTGAATGCCTACTTGGGGCCAGGCCCTGTGCTAAGGGGAATATAGAAGAAGTGAGACCTGGGTGCCTTATGCTCAGGCTGAGAGGCGAATCCTCAGGAAACGAGATGCTGTCAAAGATGTTTGGTGCCAAAGTGCCCAACATCGACTTGCTGCAGTAGAAAGAGCTTGGAGCAGTCCAGGGTTGGATCCTAGCTCAGTCTCGACCTAGAAGGGTGAACTTAGGTCACCACTCTGAGTATCACCTGCATGATGACCAATGATGACTGTCATAAAACCTACTTGATAGGGTTTGCCTACACTATTTGAAGGTACTTGGCACACAGCAGATGCCTAGGACATGCTGGATGGCTACCACTTTTCTTTACAACTGCAGGAGTTTCCTGGCCTGAGCATTAAAGTCAGAGAGGAGCTTGCTGAGGAGGTGCGGTTGTGATGTGCTTCAGAGAGTGGTATACAGGAGGGAGGGAGAGGAGAGAGAGCATTCTGGGTGGGGGCTGAATAAGATTTTGGCCAAGGCCAGTGGCTCTGCTGGTTTGGCAAGAACAGAAAGTGCATATGAGGAAGGAAGGGTGTATGTGTGTGGGTGTGTTTGTGTTTAAGGACATGTGTGCAGGCCTGTTGCCTTACACAGATACAGGGGACACGGGATCATTGTCCTGCCTTTGAATGGCTCTCTCTAGCACACAGCTCCAGGAGTTCCACAGCATGAGGTCTGGAGAACGTGGGAGAAAGGCTGGAAGGGATTTAGAAGCCAGGTTCTGAGGGCCTCTGGAAGAGTTCGGACTTGCTCCTTTGGCCATTGGGATCTCTCTGGGGATGTGGTGTTTAAACTTATTCTGGCAGCTGATCACAGGGGGGTGAGACTAGGGGACCGAGGCCAGGGAGGAGGTTGTGGCACACTTCCAGGGGTGATGGCGGCCCAAACCCAGGGCCTGGGCAATGGGAAGAAGGCTCACATGAGAGGCCTTACATGAGGGGGGAGGCACAGTGCATTCTGGAAAGAAATGAGTTCAATGTATAGATAAACATACAGAAGTAGCAATGCCAGCATGGCCGAGGGAAGGGCAACATGGTAATGTGTGGGGGCTGAGACTTCTAGCACTTTTAAATACAGGTTCCTGGTTGGAGTAGGAAATGACTTTTAGTAATAAAAACTCCTTATATTTACATGACACCCCCTCAAAAAACTCTGTCCTCATAGCAGAAATCCCCTTGTTGGGTTATTCACATGTACTTTTAGTTGCACAGGTTACCTTCTGAGAAACCTTCTTTGTAATCTTAACTCGGGAGCTGCATGCTCACTCTATGTCCCCGTATATCAGCTTGTGCAAGTTTTAGCAAATCTTACCCTTCCTGAGAAGGGACACCCAAGGCAGCCGAGTGCCAGGATTATTGCCTCCACAGGTTTGCAGAAAGGTCATCTCTCCCCCCAGGAGAAGGAGGAGCTGGAGGGAGCCCCCCAGGATAGCAGAGTAGGGGGATTTCAGGGCAGGGGGCAGAACGTAGGGCATGGGCTCTGATCGTAAGGCCGGTTCTGTCTGCAGAGGAAGATCTCCCCCAATTTGAAGCTCTTTGCATTATCTTATTTCATCCTTGGCACAGCCTGTAGGAGGTGATTTGGGAAACTGATGAGGAAACTGAGGCCAAGAGTGGTGAAAGCCTTTGCTACCCTCCCCGCTAGCTAGTAAATGGCTGAGCCAGAAGTGGAGCCTCGGGGACTGGGTGCCTGGTCACATGCTCTGTGCTGTCCTCCAAGGCCTGCATGCTGTCAGGAACCTTGATAAGACCATATCTTGAGGGACCAATTCAGAATGCTAGGGTCCGTGTCCACACTAGGAGAGGCTCCTTTCTAGCTGCCAAGCTACAAGGGGCCTAAGTCCTCGACACTGAGCCCCACACATGCCAGAAGGGGACTCTGAGAGACAGGGAGGATGTCCTGGTTGACAGAGAACCCCCGAGAAGAAAAGAAGCAGGTGTCAGAACCCTCATGCTGAGTCCTTTAACCATCACATGCCTGCTCAGAGGGGGCCTGGCTGGCTCACGCAGGGGACTTGAGGGGACTGGCATCTGTGCTTGGATTTCCACAGAAATAATAGGTGTCCCCTTCCTGAGGCTTTGACTCCCAAGTTGTGGGTATGGTTTCCCTCCTTTCTTAGGTCATCGTGATGCCTTCACAGATTACATCTATGCTATATCATGGAGGTAATAGAATCACATCTTGGAAAGTTTAGAAAATAAAAAAAGGAAAAGAAGTCTCTTAGGAGTCCCCTCTGTGATCATGTTAGAAAAATACCTTCCACAGTTTTGTTTTTGTTTGTTTTAATTTTTTTTATTTTATCATTACACAATGTAAATATTTTTTATGGCCCTTTACCAGTTTCTCCATAACCCTTCTTTCTCACCTCAGCTGGCCTCAGTTCTATTCTCTCCTTCTGAATATTCAAGGAGTTATTGTGATTGTTATATCTTTTTTCTTTCTCTCTCTTTTTTTTTCCCCAGCTCCCACTTTGTGTTTGTTTTTTGGTAGAGCTGTTGAACACAGTACACAATTCTGCATTCTCCATTTTTTATTTAACATTATATCACAAGCATTTCCACACTTTCAATGGCTGCATAAATGTTCCACTTGAGTGGTGACCCTCCCATCAGGTTTGATGGCTTCTGATGCACTGAGTGGCCATGGGTTACAGGCCCACTCTATCTGGTCTACACACCACCTCCCTCAAGCTGGTGTTTAGCCATGGGGGGAGGAGGTGGTTAGCAGGTCTGACAGCTCCCAAGCCTCTCTACCCACCCTCAGCCCCTTCCATCAACAGGCTAAATAGTTGGAGGAGGGGAGCAGATAAGAGATGGCTGGGGGAAGGAATCTAAGATTTGGATAAACTGTTCCGAGACTTGGCTTCTGGTCCTTGTTCTGCCATAAATTTCCACTCTGATCTTGAGCAAGTCCGATTCCTTCCATCAGTTCTCAGTTTCCCCAGCAGTCAAACGGATAGGTCCACTGTTTGTACTTTACAGGACTTGTCACGTGAAGTAATGCACATGAAACAAACCAAGAAGCCAGCCCAAGGCAACAGGCAGCAATAATTACCAGCATTATGCACAGTGGTGGTTCGCTGATGGGCCACACAGTGCAGTGGGAGTAGTCCTGGCTTCGAGTCCTGCTCTATCAATAACTACCGTGTGATCTCTTGGCCAGGGCTGACTGCTCTGCAACTTCACTTCCTATCTGCCAGCAGAGATAATTGGTCTAATTGTCCCTTCCTGCTCTAAAAAACTGTGATTTCTTCCTGATGAGAATAACTTCCATTTCTACTGCCTTTTTGCCTTTTCATCAGGGAGGCAGCCACCTGCCATTTAGCACTGAACAGGCATGTGGCCTTCCAGGGGCCAGTAACTCCACTCTTGTGGGAAGGGAGCAGTAATAGGTCCCACCTGGCTAGCGGCCCATCCAGGGCTCCTGACCCCAAGCTTAGAGTTGGTCGTGCTTCTGGTGCTGCGGCTCCTGTGCAGCCACTGCACAGGAAGTTCCCTGGGACATCGTTGTTATCTCGTGCATCCTTTCCTTTAAACATGCCCCTCCAGGAAGTTCTCCCAGCTAGCTAGGGGTGGTGACGGCCACCCCATGGTTGCCATGTCCCCCAATCTCAGCGCTGGCCTCGCCAAGCCTGGGCGAGGAAGCAGAGGCTGCTGAGTCAGCACCAGCCTGCGGGTGGAGAGGGGGTGGAGGAGCTCTGGGGCTGGGAGGAAGTGAGAATTCAGCCAGCACCTGTCTGAGGAAGGGCAGGAAGCTTTGGAACAGCTGCTGCTCCCACTCTGGGGCTGAGTGGGAGGGAGGGGGCGGAGGCACTTTACATGCCCTCCCCCAGCCAGCCAGCTTGCTTAGCTCCAGCTCTCCTCCTCCAGCTGCCAGAGTCCCCATGCCACCTCCTCCCCGAGAGCTCAGGGCCTCCTCTGGACTGCCTGCCCCCCAGGACCACCCACCTTCTAGAACAACTGCTGCTGCTCCCAAGTCCTGTGGGAGCCAATGGATTAATGTGCCCATTCCCACCTTTAGTGCTGGAGACACTGGCCTTCCTTAAGCCAAAGCATGGCCCTACCCCCAGGGACCTCAACCTCGATGGCAGGGCTCGTTTTCTGGAGGGGGTGTGGGAATGGAACCCCCTCCTCCCATGAGGCGTGGTCCTGCTGACCAGAGCTGAAAAACCTGATTCTGGGGAAGGTGAGGGAGTGAGAGCGGAGAGCTAGGCCCCTTCTTAGAGGCTCTCTGCCTTGCTGGTCACCCCACAGCCCAGAAGTGCTGAGGGAGGGAGATGACAGAGGCAGATGGCACAGCATTCACCAGAGCCCTCGTGTTGGACTCCAGGGTGGGTAGGCCATGGCCTGGGTCTCACCTGTGCTGGGCTCGTGTCCCTCGGGGCATAGGGACAAGTCAGGCCTGAAGAGGGGCCCAGTTGGGGCTGGGTGAGGAGGACAGTGGGGCTTGGGAGGCAGCTGCTGCCTGACTTCCTTTGGCCGAGTGATACTGTCCTGAGGGCAGAGGTGCCCGCCATACAGGGCTGCCACTTGCCATGGAGCCAGAGGGGAAGGGCAGCAAGAGGTGTCAGGAGGGAAGGAACCTGAGGAACCCAGGAATGGGACTGTAGGAGGGGACGAGGGGCAGAGAGGTGATCTGGGGTAAGGAGCAACAGCCAGCAATTCTCGGCGTGGTCCTACCTGCGCAGGTGAGGTGGGAGTGCTATTTCTATATTTGGGGAAAAGGTGATTTTTATACTAAACTGAAAAAGGAACACAGCCTCCAGTCACAAATTTTACATGAACTTTTGAGTGGGAGTATAGAACTTACTATTGTCCGACATTTGGGCATATCTGGGGGAGCATGAGAGGAACACTTTGGGGTTGCCCCAAGGCCTCGCCTTCCCAGAGCTGGAGACCCAGGCTGTCCATGGCTGGACTTGCAGAGGTGGCTCTCGGGAGCCCCTGTCAGGAAAGAACCCAGTGCTCTTGGCTCTGAGGCCTGCGGGCTTCTTGGGGCTTCTCTCAAGGCCACGCAGAAGTGGCACAGGCTCTGGCACTCCAGCTGGGTGGTCGTGAGATACTTCATGGGGAAGCATGACTTGAAGACAGTGCAGGGTTAACCAGGCAGAGGGAGAAGGGATGGCGTTTCAACGTGGTGGCAGATGCTCACACACTCCTGGTCTGGAGAGTTAGGACTGGGAGCCAGACCCTGCGTGGGGAGGTCAGGAGGTGGAGGTGACCCCGTGAACAGGGTGTGACTGAGGACTTCCTGAGGGTGCTGCCCAGCTAAGGACTCTTTTTTCATTGTGGTAAAATATATATAGCATAAAATCTGCCGTTTTAACCATTTTAAAGTGTACAATTCAGTGGCATTAAGTGTATTCACAATGTTGTGTAACCATCACCACTTTCTTTTTCCAAAACTTTTTTATCACCCCAAACAGAAACTAAATGCTCCTTTGACTTTGGGACCTGCTCTCAGGCAGGGCAAGGGCCAGGTTTGCTGGGTCTCCTGGAGGAAGTGTGGGGGGTAGGGGAAAGCAATGGTAGCAAAAAATGCACGGTTTTTCCATCAAGCTGTCTTTGGCTTTACCACCTGTTAGCTGGATGACTTTGGACCTCTCTGAGCCTCAGTCTCTTCCTCAGAAAAAATGGAGATAATTGATGTTA
Source organism: Cynocephalus volans (assembly GCF_027409185.1). Lineage (NCBI taxonomy): Eukaryota > Metazoa > Chordata > Mammalia > Dermoptera > Cynocephalidae > Cynocephalus > Cynocephalus volans. The sequence goes on from NC_084472.1 coordinate 41,693,226, forward strand.
ATACCGGTGTCACATGGAGGTGAGGAGGGCAGAGAGTTATGATGTATGTGAAGTACGAGGCACACAAAATCCTGGAAGTACTTAGCTGAAGATGGTCATTTCCCAACTCCTGCCCACCTACCCCCTCTTCCCCTCTGCAAACACACATCTTTGCTTGTTCAGCCTGGAACAGTCTAAGGGTCTTAAGGGAGTGCAAAGGGGACCCTGGGCAGACAGGAAAAGGCCGGGCATGTTTCAGCTTAATTTCATAAGGCTGTAGGGAACCAAGGCACAGACAGCAGCATCTGGCTTACAGCCTAGCTGGGGGGACCCCGGCACATTCCTGAAATGGGTAGTGAATGCACAGATGAGGCTATACCAAGGGCCAAGTCAATGGTCGTGCTGGCCAGAAAGAGTGGCCTAGCTGGAGGCATCTTGGCATATAGGACAGGGAGAGGTCACCTAGGCCTGGAGAAATCAGGAACATCTCCCGGAGGAGGCAGAACTGGAGCTCTTTCTTGAGGAGCGAGATTTGTAGCTCCACTGCCTAGGGAAGCTATCAGGTCCACCTTTCCCCCTTCCCCCTATCCCACAAAGGCCCAGACCTCATCCAAGAGGTGAATGTCAAGAGTCCTGTGGCTGTCACCCTTGTCTCAATTTTCTTTTTATTTTCTGGAGCATTGGGTCCTCTCATTTCATTGTCATCGCACCCATTCCAGTCCTCTTCCTCCCTGCCATCTCCCCTGGCCCTGGCTGTTTCCACTGTAATTCTCTGCCTCCTCTCCTGCCCCTCTGCCCAGCTGAACTGCCTGAGTGCTCCAACGGGTGGCCACGCTGTCCCTCAAAAGAGAGCCATGTGGAGTGGCAAGGCTGCCTGAGGGAGCTGGGGGCTTCGTGGCCTCCCTCTGAAGTGGGCAACCTTCTGGGGGCATTGCTTCCACTCTCTGCACACTGGGGTACTCATTTTTACCTGCCAGATTGAATGAGGATTAAATGAGACTGTGGATGTAGGGCCCCGACTGTGACACCTGGCACAGAGTACGGGCTGCTCTTGTTATATGTGACTCTCTGCTAGGGAATTGTCACATGCGGAATCTCCCTGCCTGCTCCTAGGAGGCACCTTGAATTTGCTAAGGGAAACAAAGTGTAGGGGAAAAACTTCTCAGCCTCAGTGTTTTTACCTGTAAAATGGGAACAATCAGTAATCCCCCAAAAGGGTTGTAGTGGACTTGTTCAGCTCATCTACCAGATGTGCATGAGTGCCTGCACTGGACAGGCACCGTGCCAGGCACTGGGGGCACATGGATATTAATAACAATGGTAGGAGCAGTAGCAGATGCTCATGGAGCACTTACTCTGTGCCAGCCATTCTCCTAAGCACTTTAGCTGCCCAAGGAAACTGAGCCTCGTGGGAAATAGATGCTTGAACGGTCTGAAGGTACAGCCCTAAGGTACGTGCAGGGTGCTCTCTTAGCCTGGGGGGGAGACTTCCTGGGGAAGGTGATGCCTGTAAGAGTGGTACCTGAGTGACTCTTAGAAGATAAGTGGGTTTGACCAGGAGAAAAGGTGGGGAAGGGTGTTACAGGCAAAGGGACATCAGGGCAGAGGGCAGGCTGAGGAACAGTACTGCAGAGGGGCCAGGGGACCAATGAGCCAGAAGGCTAAAGTACTGTGAGGGACCTGGGACTTTGCCATCCCTAATGTCAACATAGCAACATTGTCTACTGGTCAGCATTGCTGATGGTTGATTGGCTTTTATCAAGAATAAAGTGCGCACAATCTACTTAGAGCCTCCAGTATATCCTGAACATTGAGACTTGGGTGCTGCCCTTGAAGACTTAGAAAATGAAGCAGAAATCCCAATAGACTCCCATGAAGCAATGATGGGCCAGTAACCTTCATCGTAAAAGGGTTATCAGGGGCTACTGTTGAGAGGATGGGAGAAGTTCAGAGGAGAGGAAGAGCTGAGATGTGATGCCTGGGAGACCCCCCAGAGGACATGGGGGTGGATTGGGCCCTTGAAGTAGGGGCTTGGGGCAGAATTTCCCATACTGTTCAACCAAATGCCAGAGCCCCTTGAGCTATTAAAAGTTGTTTCTGTGAAAGAGTTACAACAATTGCTGTAACAATTTGGAAATGCTATACACTACACCCCTGTCTTGGAGAGTCCCAATGCATTAAAGGCTCTGATAAGCCCTGCAATAAAGAGAGCCTTTTAGTTTTGCTTCAGTAGCATTTCTCAAAACTATCTGACCACAGAACTCGTGTGTGTGTGTGTGTGTGTGTGTGTGTGTGTGTGTGTGTGTGTGTGTGTGTGTGTGTGATAAGAGGGACATCACTTGAACTTGGTGCATGGAACAGTTTGGGAAGTGTTAGCCTGTTAAGTGGGTCATCTAGCTTGACTAGTCAAAAGCAACTCCCTTATACTGAGAGGGAAGGGAGACAGAAAAAGGAAACAGAAGGTGGCTCACCGATGGGTGACTGCCTATCTCAAAGTGCCCCCCACCCCAGCCTCCCTCCCAGGAGTGCCATCATTACCTACTCTCTTGGTCTGTTTGTTCTGCTATAACAAAATGCCATAGGCTGAGTGACTTATAAAAACCAGAAATTTATTTCTCACTGTTCTGGAGGCTGGGAAGTTCAAGATCAAGACACCAGCAGATTTGATGTCTGGGGAAGGCCCACTCCCTAGATGGCTATCTTTTTGCTGTAACCTCACACAGCAGAAGGGGAGAGAGAGCTCTCTGGAGCCTCTTTTATAAGGACACAGATCCCGTCTGTTTGGGCTGTGCCCCCGTGACCTAATCACCTCCCAAAGGCCTCACCTCCATATACCATCACCTTCGGGGTTAAGATTCAACATATGAATTTGGGGAGGGACACAAATATTCAGACCCTCAAGAGAAGACTCTAAGATTGAGAAGTCCATGGAGAACCAGCCGCTCCTTTTCAGTGGCCCTCTTGCTGCCAGCTAGGGGATGCTGCCTCCACCAGGAGCCCAGGTTGCCATGGGAGGAGCTCTTGGCCACTGGGGGGACTGGCCTTGTACCAAAGCTCCACTCAGCTCAGGACTTCCCTCCCACCTTCTATCTGACATTTATGACATTGTCCAGATTCCAGGTGGACTTTCCCCTGCCCAGCTGGGCACCCCCTACCCCGTAACCTGCACCTGCATCTGACACACTGCACACAATCACAATCCACACAGCACTGGATACTCACATCATAGTGCACCCAGATGCTCACTCCCTACACCCCCCAACCCCCGTGTAATACACACACATTCATACACAGTCCACATAATGCCGGCAGCATACACTCACTTACACATAAGTATCTGTACTAGATTAGAACATGCAGTGCGCATATGAATTCATTCACAAATATGAATAAGCACACAGACACCGCTTGTTACTTGCATGCACGTGCACACACATGTACACACCATGATGCTTACACACTTTATCCCACAGAAATACAAGCTTAAACGTCTCCAGATGATATTCCCTTCCCCTTCTTTTCTCTGATGTGTCACCTATGCTCCTGTGGAGCTCCTACCTGACCGTTACTGAATTCACACAACAAATATTCCAGTAAGGAGACGGAGGCCTTCAGCAAGATAACACCATGAGGTGTGAGTGTGCCCACATGTCCAGGCCAGCTGCACAGTCTGAGCTGCAGCACTGACTTGTCACGTCCTCAGGGCTCTGCTGTCTCCATGGGCCCTTGGTGAGGCTCAGGAGGGGCAGTGGCCCGTGAGAGGGCTAATGAAGGAGGCACAGCTGATTTGGTGTGGTCTCTGCTATGGTGGATAAGACAAATATCACAAAGCCCATTTTGGATGCCATGTGGCCTGGGAGGGCTTCCTGGAGGAGGCAGGTCTTGAGTTGGGATTGATGGGATTGTGAACCCATGTCAAGAGGGAGTGAGAGAGGGGGGCACTGAGGTGCAGAGGCTGCATGAGGGGCATCAAGAGGAGTGAGCATGTTCCCCCAACCCTAAGAACCCCAGCAGCAGTTATGGGGACAGTTTGGGCAGCAGTGGAAGAGTAAGTGGCAGAGCCTGTAAAGGGCCAGCAGCTCCTCTCTGCTGCTGTTTCCTCTTGCTGCTCTGGGCAGTGGCCATAACATCTGGGTGAGGTCACCACTAGCTGGCAGACTGCTCTGCTAGAGCTCAGTTTCTGTCACTAGGTGGCTGGGGGAATGAAAGAGAATGTATGATATTAATGTTGCTGCCTCATTTTATAAAGTGTCCTAACAAGCTGGCGAACCAGGCACACTCAGTCTTATTTACAGCTGCTATTATTTGTCTGACATTGAGATTAATTTGACGATAGCTGCTCATAAACTCTTCTATCATCAGATGGTCGCATTACTTGGGAGGAGAAGAGGGCTGGATTTAATTTGTGAACAGTGCACTGGGTCCCTCTGCCCTTGGAGAGTGTGTGGGAGTGGCAGCCATAAATCATGCAGACCCCAGAGCTCCTGTGTGGGAGAGGGGTGTCCTGGAAGGGGGTGCTGATCTTCAGAGCCAGGGAGGTAGGCAGAGATGCACCACTATCTATGCTGGGAGAGGCGCCCTGGGAGATCATTTGGCCAGGAACCTTCAATTCTAGACTCCACACCAAGTAAGAATCATCTGGAAGTTTGTTAAAATACAGATCGCCACCAGCCCTATAAAGTCACCACCTCTGGAGGTGGGGCTTGAGTCTTACTCTGAGTCTGGAGTTTTCTTAGGGGACCCCTGCCCAGTGCACCCCTGCCTCCATGAGGCTTGTCCTGTGGAGGGTTGGGGACAGGGATTAAGGCCTGCCTTCCCTGAATATCTGAGCAGAAAGGTACAGGAGGAAGGGCTGGCAAAGAATAGACCTGGAGCAAAAAAGCTAAGGAGGTTAGGTCCTTGAGTAGAATGGGAAAGTTTGCAAAGGCTGTCTCTTTCCACCTGTGGGGCTTTCCGCCATTCTCACCGCCAGCTGGCTGCCAGCACCTCCCGCCAAGCAGGAGAGAAGCATTGGTTCATGCTCGGCATGCTGTGAGCTTTACAGACACCATATCTTGGTCCTCTGATGCTGATCTGGGGTTAGTCTTTTTTTTTTTTTTTTTTTTTGTCTTTTTCGTGACCGGCACTCAGCCAGTGAGTGCACCGGCCATTAATATATAGGATCCGAACCCGCGGCGGGAGCGTCGCTGCACTCCCAGCGCCGCACTCCTGAGTGTGCCACGGGTTTGGCCCGGTTAGTCTTTATTAAACCCACCTGAAAGATAAGATGACAGACATATTGCAAGAAGCGGTTCTCAGCTACTCGGCCTGGGAACTGAGGGTGGGGTTTAAATCCAGCTCAGACCCCAAGCTCATGCCTCTCCCATGACCTGAGGCAGTGATCCCAACCTGGGGGCAGGGCCCCACCATGAATTCACTGCACACAGACATTGCATCCCTCAGCAGACAGTAAAACTACCCATGTGAGCTGGGGAAGGGTCCCAAGAATGCAAGGTGTTGAAGGGTCCTCCTGCTCCATGCACCTGGCAGTCTTTTCCTGGGGGCCTCTGGAGTGAGTAGCCTTCAGAACGCAATGGAATCTTTCCCCTGGTGGCCGGGCAGACACTGTCATTGCAGCTCAGTGGGGGAGATGTCTGTGGGAGGAGGAGGGCCTGTTTGACTCACACGTGTAACCCCCTGTTCTGCCCTGAGGGAGGTCAGTGGCCCATAGGTGGCGACCTTGCCCCTTGCCCATTTTCCTGCATTGTTGGCCTGTCGCCCAGGATGGCAGCTCTCTGTCCTCAACTCCCAGGCCTTGGTCTTCCCTTCCCTACAACTGGCCCTCAGCAGCTTTGGCAGGGCTCTGCTGGAGACACTTGAGAACCCTCTGGGCTGACTAGGTAACCCTCCAGGCTCCTTCTCCTCAGGGGGCTTGGGTCCCATCCAGGAGGCTCGTCTTGATGAACTCGAGCTGACCAAAGCCTATAAAATGGGAAGGAAGCCAGTGTGGACTCCATCAGACTCCCTTCCATCACCTAGAATCTACTCACACACTTCCACTAACATGGCCTGAGTTTGTCACCAATGCTTTGGGCACACATCACACTGTTGTTGAGCTTAATCTTCGTGGACCAGTACTCTCAAGTCTGATAGCACTGCTACAGAGACTCTTATGTCCTAGCCTAGTGGAGTAGGTTTATTGGGTAGGATGTAAGTTTGGCTCTAGAAACAGACTCAAAATAAAGGTGGCATAAAGGGACATCAACAGCTAGAGTTGGTGGTTCTGGGCAGGCTGGCGGGCAGGTGCTTGGTGGCAGGGACTCAGGTGCCTCGTTCCTCATTGTTCCACCCTCCCCGGGATATGGCCCTTTGGGCCTGGCCCAGGACAGTTTGCTCCATGTCCATTTTCTAAGCAGCAGGATGGAGGATGATGGGGAAGTGGGGGAAGAGCATGACATGATGTTGCACGAGTCAACCATACTTGCACCTCATTGGCCAGAACTAGGTCACATGACTATACTTAGCTGCAAAGGAGGCTGAGAAGTGTAGTCTATTCTGGAAGGTCCTGTGCCCAGCTAAATTCAGAGGTTCTATTACCATGGAAGGAGAGAACAGATATTGGGGGGCAACTAGTTGTCTCTTCCTCAATTGTTTCTTTGGACCCACATGTTGGGCCTTACATTGATCCTGGCTAAAGATCATCCTGTGTCCACTCCTCTTAGTGGCACAATGGATGGGACTAGCATGCCCTCCATGGCCTCATCCAAATAGGAGAAGAAAGAACCTTGAGGCAGGAGGTGAGTAACCACCCTCCATGTTAGAGTCAACCCACTGACCTGTATTGACTGGACGTCCTCACCCATTTGATTACAAGTTCTCCTCGTCCTTGCAACTGGCTTGCATTTTCCATCTCGTCCATAAGGCTATAGTAGAACATTAGAGCTAAGTGTGAAATGATGACTTGAAGTACCCAGCCCCTGGCATGGTGTGCAGTAGACCCTCAGTAAAATCTGCACATTCTTGGGCAGAGTATTTAGCCTCTTGGTGCCTCAGTTTTCTCATCTGAGAAATGGGATGTGACCGCAACCTTCCCCTTGGGCTGTTGAGGAGATTCTGTGAGAGTCCACAGGAAACACCTGGTGCAAAGTCTGGATCTGAGTCAGGCTCTGGGTAAGAGTGAGAGTCTGTAACCTCCTGGGAGAGTGTGAGAATGAAATGGACACATATAGCTTTCAGCATTGGTGCCCAGCAAGTCTCAGGCATTCAATGATTGCTAGTTTGCTCCCTGTCCCCTTCCCCATTGCCACTGCTAAGGGACATTACTTGAAAATCCATTAATCCCACTCCGTCCCTCTGCAGAGGAAGCATGGGGGAGGACTCTGAGAATCAGAAAGCATGAGTGATGGCACCCAGAAGACACAGCCACTGGAGGGAGAGGACCAAGATCAGGGCAGCCTTGTGCCTACCACCCCATGCTCCCGTCTCAGGTCCTCCCTCTGCTGAGGGAAGTGAGATGTGCTCTCCAGGAGAAGTAACCAGATACAGGCATCCGTGGTGAGAGCCCAGAGACCTGAGGCTGGAGGATGGTGTAGCAGGGGCCCCTACCCTGGTGGGGTGGCCTGGCTGGGCCCCAGCTAATTCTGTCTCTCCACCCACCAAGACTCAGCTCTCACTGTTTTTATTGGAAGCCTGGAAGAGACCTCTTCACCCACCCTTTCATTTTACAGGGAGAGGAAGAGATTTGGCCAAGATCATTAGGCTGGGGTGAAGACCCAGGTCCCCACATTCTCAGTCTCCACTCTCACTCATGAACCAGAAGGGCAGAAGCTACAAATTCACCATGCTCCCCACTTCTCTCCTCTTTCTTCTGTCTGAAATTATGAATTATTACTTGGTGATGCTGCAGTCAGAGTCTGGGGAAGGCCCAGAGAGGAGCGTGCACATTAGCAGAGGTACCAGCAGAGGAGCAGGGACCACCTCTTGAGGGGGCAGCTGTGATGGAGCAGGAGTCTTGTGGGGTCAGGGGTTGAGAGCCCAGGCTCAGATGCCAGCTCCACGGCTCACTGGTGTGTGCTGAGGGCCAAAGTGGGCAAAATCGGACACACCTCCCACAGTTAGGGTGGAAATTAAGCCATGTAGGTTTGTAGGTCATCAAGGACCATTCTAACATCTAGGTTGTAAAGATGAGGGGCCACATACATGAAGCCCAGGATAGAAGCACGTGTGATCAGGGTCTGCAGGTACCGAGATCCAAGTGCTATTGACAAGGTGGAGTTCTCTCTATCTTTGAGACCAACTACAGAAACCTTTACAAGAGACTTGAGAGTTGTTAGGATATCTCCAGACTCTACCTGATCCTCTTCAGGGTTTTCAAAGAACGTACCACTCCATCAGCCACAGCGTCCGTGCAGTTCTAATGCACACACCTGCACATTTCACGTCTTAGAGATTGGGATGTGCCTTATAAATGGCAGTGTGTCTTCGTTTGATTGCCTCTTAAAAAATCTTTTAGTGTTCATAAAGTGAAGTTGATGGCCTCTTGGGGTTAACAGCATTTGGCATTCTTTTTTTATGCGCTCCATACACAAAGCTTTGGGGGCCACAAATAAATCTATAGAATCTTCAAAGACAAACATCAGTGTCAAGTTTGTGATTTATAAGATCTAGGTTTCTTTCTCATAGACATTTGTCTTCATCTTGTTTTTAACATTTTTAACATAAGCACTCACACCCAAGGACTCAAAAGGATGAATATGCTAGAGGACCAGGAGTCAGCGAATTGGGAGACTGGGGTCCTGGGGTCCCTCTGATGATGACCAGCCTGGTTCTCCTCTGTCAGGGCCTCAGTCTCCTCACTGGCCAAATGGGATGAGGATCCTCTTTCTGCTTACCTCTCCAGGCCCTGGTAAGGATCACAGGAGATACTTGCTGTCTAAAAAGATTTGGAAAGGACGGAAGTGCCCCAGTGTTCACATTTTAGGAAACACTAACTTCCTTAACCTTCCATCTCCACAAACCAGCTGTCCAAGCCCCTTCCCTATGCCTGTCTGATGACCATGAATCTTCCAGACACTTAGGTGACCTTCAGGAATGCTGACCCCTCCTTCTCTTGTCCCTCCAGCAGCCATGGTCTTCAAGGACCCTGACATGTCCCTTCCCAGGGCCATTGCTGCCCCCTGCGTTCAGTGCCTGCTTGGCCTCCTGGCAGGGCTCTGGGTCCCTAGCTCCTCCTGCACTCTCCACCTGTGATGAGCATAGCTGCCCCCTCAAGACCTGCCCTAAACCCAGCTTTGCACATGTGATCCAAAGTCTTACATGGCCCACTGTGCCTGCAGGACCTCCACACCTAAATATTCAGTATGGTCCTGCCACATTGGGTATAGGACAGCCATGGATGATGGTGACAATGATGACGACAAAGAGGATGATGATGCAGAGGGCTTCTGTGGTGTGTGTAGGCATGGCCACATGATGGGCTGCTGGGCCAGGGCACCAGTCTGGTTTTTGGCAGGTTCCCGTGGCTTTTGGCCCTAGGCCAGGACGAGCTTGGCGCAATGCAGGCCCCTGGTCCAAATCTCCACCGTTCCTCCAGATTCTCTCCTCCTTTTATGACTTAAATCTGTACGAGGTTACTACTCTGTGCCAGGAACTATGCTGCAGCTGAAGGAGAAACTGCCTGATTGTCCACTCACCGTCCATTCACTCACTCATTCTGCAGGTGTTGTTGAGGGGCCAGTCAACCCTGTCCCAGACGGGTTCTGTGTGCTGGGGATGCAGCAGGGAATGGCCAACCTGACTTTATGGAGCTTATGTTCTCATGGGAAGGCAGACAGAAGAGAAGTAAGCAGGTCACCAGGCAGCATGTCAGAGGTGACTCAGGCTATCGGGCAAACAGTGCAGGGTAAGCGGGATGGTGAAGCTGAGTGTGTGTGTTGGGGGGTCCTTATTTTAAGTCTGATGCTCAGAAAAAGCCTGTCGTTAATGTGATATTTACCAGAGCCCTGAACTTAAGGGTGATGAGAGAAGGAGGCCAGCAGATGCCAGGGATTGAATCTCGCCTCCCTTGTCGTGTATGGGGCGTGGTATGGATGTCCTGTCTCCCGATCAGGACACTCAGAGTACTCATTCAACGCACTGAAGGGAGAAGTCAGATTCCATCACAGACTCCCCTGAGTTAGCCCAGGGCACGGCAGGTGCGGGTTGAGAGGGCTCCGCCTGCCAGACCCTCCTCCCGGCACTGCTGTGTGCTCCTCTCACCATGGTGCCTCTTTTCCCCGACTCCCTGCCTCAGTTCTAGACCTTGTCATGTCCAGTCATGGTGCAGGTGACAGAAGTTTCACACTCAGGGAAATCTGAGACTCCAGAGATTAAAGAGGCTTCCTCTGGAGCCCGATAGAGCCCTAGCAGGAAAGGCAGCCTTCTGAGCCCAGAGCTGCAGCGGTGACCAGCTCTCATACCTGTCATTAGAGTTCCATGGGGAGCCTGTAAGAACCTCATTCCCAGGTCCCACACCAGATATACCTTTCTGAGGTGGCAATCTGCATTTTTATGCATCTGTGAATTTTAAATATGAACTAGTTGTTTTGTCATTAAAGAGAGAAATACACATAGGAAAAATATAAACAGTATGTAGATTTCTCTCCTGCTCCCACCTCACCTTCGCACGTGGGAGGTCCCTCCCTGGAGGATATAATTGTCAGTACTCGTAACATTAAGTGCCAAGCCTGCACTAGACACCAAGTATGATGCAGTGAACAGAGCCCATGTCTAACCTCCTGGAGCTTAGAATCTAGTGGAGGTGACTGAGAGTGAATAAATGACCCACGAATAAATATATGACTGTGAAATGTGATGAGGATCAGGAATGAGAAGAACAGGTATCAGGAGAGACGACAGCAGGGATGACCTAATTTTGGAGGAGGTGGCAGTGGATGGGATGGGGATTTCCTAACCCCCTTTCCAGAATCCCAGGTGATTATGAAGGAAACACTGGGGGACTCAGGACCCTTGGTTAAGCCACTAGTCCCTCTCCACTCACTTCTCACTGAGGGACACTGGTTTCGATGCTTAGGGTACAGAGGGGAGCAAGCCTCCTCCCGATGCTTGGGAGTCACCACCTAGTTAAGGAGACAGCACATCATTCATCATGAGAACTGTTGGTTTTCTGGGGCTGCTGTTATAAAATACCACAAACTGGGTGGCTTAAGACAACAGAAATATATCCTTCCACGGTTCTGGAGGCCAGGAGTGTGAAATCAAGGTGTCAGCAGGGCTGTGCTCTCTCTGGGGGCACCAGGGAGGATCCCTCCTCGCCTCTTCTCTCTTCTGGTGTTTGCCGGCAGCCCTTGGGGTTCCTTGGCTTGTAGATGCATCACTCCAGCCTCTGCCTCTGTCATCACAGGATGTTTCCTCTGTGTGTCTCAGTGTCTCCACATGGCCTTATAATACCACCAGTCATTGCATTAGGACCCACCCTAATCCAATATGACCTTGTCTTAACTTGATTATATCTGCAAAGACCCTATTTCCAAATAAGGTCATATTCACAGGTACTAAGGGTCAGGACTTCAACATATCTTTTTGGGGGACACAACTTAACTTACGACAAGGAAGAATCAAGCAGGCCCAGGGAGCAGGACAGCCTGTGAGGGCTGCAAGGACTCAGGGCGTGGGTCCCTGCAAGCTGGGGTGGGCAAGCAGCAGGCTCCAGGAAGGCGAGGCCCCCACGGTTTAGGAGGAACCAGGTGCCCAAGAGGAGGGTGGGGAGTGAGCAAGTGAAGGATGAAAGACGGTAGAGGTTGGAGCACACGGAGCACACAAAGCACATGAGGCCACAGGAGCTCCACAGAGCTTCTCAGAGCTGCCTTCTAGAACTGTGAATCCGGTGGAATGGGCCACAGCCATTACGAAGCCTGCAGCGCGTCCTAAAGGTAACCCATTTGTTCCTGCCCTGGAGGGGGCAGTGGGGCTCTGTGGGTAGTCTCATCCTTCCTCCACAACTTTTCCCACCTCCCGCTGACTGCAGAGGAAGATAGACTGACTATCATCTGGACTCATGGGATGAGTTAACATGCTTCCCCAAAGCCCAGAGCTTCTGGCCTTTGATGACATGCTCTAAACACCCAGGACTGTCTCTTCCTCTCCTTCTTGTCACTGACTCCCTTCTCTTCTGGTTCCTTCCCTTCTCACATGCTCAGGGAGAAACCCATGGGTGGGATGACATAACCTTGTTTATTACTGTATTCCTGATGCCAGAGAAGGGCCTGCTCAGAGCAGGCTCACAAGACTTATGCTTTTGACTTGAAGAAAAAACACAGCGAGATGAGAAGGTTCCATTAGTCACACAGCAGAATCTTGTCTCTGCAGAGCCCCAGGTCCCCCACTGCTTTGTCCAAACCATGCGGTCAGGAGAACTGGGCTGGAGTCCTGCACTGAGGTAACAGGAAGCTTGGGCAAGTCACTTCCCCTTCCAGGCCTCAGTTGTCCTCTGTAAGTGGAGGTAGTGGCATCACTCACTTCATAGGGCTTACGTGAGAGAAAGTACGAACAACTGTCGAGAAGCTAGAACCATGCGATTCATTCAGTCCGACCATCTCAGTCCTGCTGAACAATTTCAGGGCTCTGCCAGGCCCAGGGATTTAGGGGCAAGGCAGGCTGCTCCAGCCCACGGGGTTACGGCCTGTCTGCTGGGAAGACGGACCTTCTGTAAGAATTTTACAAAATGGTGAATGCTGCAAAGGGGAGTGCAGGCAGCCCCAGGATGGCATAGGTGGGATTCCCGCTGATTTGGAGGTCAGGCAAAGCCCTCCTGAGGAGATGGCATATTAGAGGGGACCTGGCCAATGAGGAGGAGCTAGCCAGGCAAAGAGTGGGAGCAGAGTTCTCAGCAGGGGGAGTAGCATCTTAAAGACTCGAGCTCATGGCCTGTCAAGAAAAAGGCAGCAGTCTGTCTGGTGTGGTTGGAGCATAGAGAGCAGAGGGGACGTGAGGACTGAGGCCAGAGTGGCTCGATGGACTCCATCTGAAAGGCCATTGTATTAGCTAGTATTCGATTTTGTTTAAAATCTACAGTTTATTTCTGTCACCTGCTTAGGAAGAAGTCTGTAGGTAGCAATCCAGAGCTGATGTGGTGCCCCTAGAGGCAGGGACCTAGGCTCCTTCCACTTATTACTTTGCCATTTGTCACTTCCATTTCCAAAGTCACTTATGGCCCAAGATGGCTGCTAAAGCTCCAGTCCTTGTGCCTGCATTCCAGCAAATACAAGGGAGGAAGGGATGAGGACACCTTCTGAAATTAAGGCTCTTCCTAGAAATTGCATGTACCATTTCCACTTACATGTGAATGGACAGATTTTAGTCACATGGTCACACTTAGCTGTAAAGGAAGCTGAAAACGTGCCTTTGTTCCAGCCCTACATGTGCCAGCTAAGAAAGAGGGGTTCTATTACTATGGAGCGAGGAGAAGAAGGATATTATGGGACAACTCAAGGTCTCTTCTGTAGTCATCATGTTTAGTATTTCAACTGTTGAGGGGTTCGCTAGGTCCAGAAGACCATGAGATGTACCACAAGTCCGTGTGCTGGCTTTACTGGGGGCCTCCCAGTTCACTCCTCCAAAGAGAGCGGGCCTCTCCTGCCAGTGTGGTTCACTCAAGGGCTCTCTGCCTCTCCTCTGTGGAACCTTCATTCTCCGCCGAGGGTGCTGATGGTGTTGAGGAGGTGTCTCCACTCCTGCTGCAAGGATGGGAGGACAGGGGTAATGTGTTTGTGGCTGACCATGGAGGAACACAGAGCCAGTGGACTAGATGAGAGGTCAGGCTCAGCAGGAAAAGCAGTCTTATGCTTCCCTGGGTTGACCTGGGAACCCAGGGTTCCTGAGGACAATGAGGTTGGAATTCCAAACACCTCATTTACAAACAAACCCTTGAGACCCAGGTTCCATGTGTCCTTTTCTCAAAGACATTTCCATGGCAACCTCTGCTTTCCAGCCTGTTCCTCCTCTTTTTCCCTCCTCTCCTCTCTTTCTGGACCGAAGCACCAGGAAGCACCAGGCAGAAGACCCCTGAATTAGGGGTCCAGGAGATGGGGTGCTGTGGGAAACCCTGCCCTGGCCCAGGACTGCCTTCACCACCTGCCTCCCACAGGCCCACATTCCCTCTGATACACCTGGGCACATGAGGTGTGGGTGTGGAATTCTACCTGGGGTAGCACCAGGCAGAGTCACAGAACCACCCTGGAGGAGTCAGGCTGGTCCCAGGGCGCTAAGACTAGGAGGGAGCTAAGTGCTGTCCAGGCTTGGTGTGTGCAAGCTGCTCTTGGGAACCCCTGGGGACTGCAGAGCTGTGGAGTAGTGGCCCAGGGGCAGGCCTTCAGCCCCACAGCAGGAGACTTTCCATTAGCTTTCAAAGTGAAACACTGCATTTGAAGGGAGGTCTCTGCAATAGAAAGAGTTGAAGACTCCAGCCAACCTCTCAGTGAGCAGCTGATGGGACGTGGGCTGGAGAGAGAAGAGCAACCTGCCGAAGATCACACCGTTAGCTGGTGGTGAAGCTGGGTGTGAGCACATTTTCCTGATGACCAGTGTGAAGGGTTTAATACCACTCTACACCATAATGACTCTAGTTGGATTAGATCATTAGAGCCCTTGGGTGCCCGAAGCTGGGGTTCACCCCAGCTCCAGATGGGAAAACGAAAGACAAGGATGGACTCTCAACCTTGCTCTCCAAATTGCAATTTCAACTCAATCCCTGTAGACTTGCTCTTCTAAAAATAGAAGCAAAAAATTATATATATATTTATATTTATAATGATATACATCATTAGACAAGTGTACTTCAAAAAGCTTGTGGAAAGATTTGTATTATCTTTTAATTCTATTTTCCCATAAACTTTTCAAAAGACCTTTGTATCGGTATGGGTTTGTATGCAATATATAAATGTGTGTGTATATTGATATTTGACTCGGTATTATAGGCACATGACCTACCTGAAAGGAGACTACACACAGTACAAAGCAAGGAGTCCTTGCCCGGCCACTCAGGTGCCCTCCACAGTTTCTTCTGGACCCTTTCAAAGATTGTCAAGTTCCTTCTATTTAGACCTCTTGATCCTTGTTAATGTTATGCTCAGTATTGTCATTAAATATAGATGATTATGGAAGGAGAGTGAAGCAAGTTGCCTGTCTGGGAAAGAGCCTGTCCCACTCAGGGTGTAGGGTGCTAGCCTAGGTGCCAAGGCTCGTCCCCTCCCCAGGGGCTCCCCAGGACATGCTCAGGACCATTGCTCACCCCGCTTCTGCTGGCTGTGTGCTCCTGGGTGAACGGATCTGACCTTCCCTGGACCTTAGTCTCCTGCACTAGCAAATGAGGTGGTTGGGTGATATGCTCTCAAAGATCCCTTTTAGCTCAAATTTACATGATCCTATTATCTACTTCATGCCCTGTTTCCCCACTTAAAGAAATTAAGAAATAGGACAGCATTGAAGATAATAGCTCATTTATGTCCCCGAAGGGTTTTCAAGGTATTTACATATTGCAAGCAAAATGGAGCTCAAATTCAGCTGTAGTTGGCCTGCTAAAGACACCCCTTCCACTCCTATCCCCACTCATATGGGGTTGTAATAGGGAGCCCTGAGAGCTCAGCGGCAGTTCCAAGGTGACAAGTGGGTCAGAGGTAGTACGTTTCCCCTCCAAGGCCAGTCTTTTCTCCACCAGGCTGAGAGGTGAGCCCAGCAGGATGGATTCCCTTCAAAGTATTTTGAGAAACCTACTTTCTACCTGGAATTTCTTATGCCTGAGTTTACTGCCTTAGACCCAGCTAGCTGAATCCTTCAGGGCACTCCTATAGGGAATGACAGACTTTTCACAAGATGCTCGCCTTGCAGGAGTGCACTGTGGGGCCGAGTGTGTGCGGAGAGGTCTGGCAGGCCCCAACGGGTCTGGCCCACTTAATAGCAGAGCCTGGAATTCCATCCCAGAGATCCTCCTTTTGACTCGAAGCCTTTCTGTTCTTGAAACCCCTGAAGAGCAGCATGGAAGTCACCCAAAAGGATGGCGGCACAGACAAGCCTCACTGGCTTGGACTCATGCAAGCCTCAGAACTTTATGATCCACAGGCATAGGGTATCTCAGTCTTGGCCAATGAAGTTCGCTTCAGTGAACAAATCTGTGACCTGTGATAACCACACCAAGTTCAAGTGTACTTATGTAGACATATTTAAAGTACTTGACAAGTTTTTCTTTTTAATAGTCCCTTCTGGTCCTTTTCTTTAAAATTATAGAAACTCAGCACACTAGAGCTAAGAGGAACCTTAGAGATGTGTTCACACAGCCCTTCCATTTTGCAGAACTGGAAATTGAGTCCGAAAGGGAAAAAAATCACAAGACAGTGGCAAAGGGAAAGCCAGACCCTAGGGCTTTTGTGGAGTCCACAGCATTCTTTCCACACCTGTAGAAAGAGTGTAGAGTCAAACTGAGGCTGGCCTCTCCTTCTACCAGAATGGAAGCTCACGAGGGCAGGGTTTTGCTGATTGATTTACTGCTGTATCCTCATATAGAGCATGTAGTACATGCTCTATAAATGTTTGCGGATGAATGGATGGGAATTACAACACAGTCTAAATCAGCGGAGTCTGAATAAACGTGACTTTGCTGTGCCGTTAACCAGGAACCCCTTTCCTTCTCTGGGCTTTGAACGTGGCCCTACAGATGAGCACTCTTAATTCTTCTACCTCCTTTGCTGTAGAGGAAGCAAAAGCCACATCTTCCACCCTGCAGAACAGATGGCTGTATTCTAGGTGTTAAAAATATTGAAAGGAACCCACCACAGTGCCCCCAGCCAGATCTGCCATTGTTTGCTGGTAGTGGTGCCTGGCCCACCTCTGAGGCCTCCGCTGCTCCTCCAGTTGAGGCCTCCTTGCATCAGGATATGCCCTGTGGTCTCTGGGTCTTGCCCCTTTGAGTCTTACCCCTCCCTTGTGCTGGCCCAGGGGAGGGGATGTGGGGAAAGCCGGAGGTCAAATCGCAGCCCTGCCTGTGGGGGATGTGTGAGCTGGTGAGGAGCTCAGAGTCTCATTGTGTAGTGAGCTGGCCTTGTCTCCCCATCCTGATGGCAAGCTCCTTGAAGGCAGGGAACATGCCTCCTTGGCTTGGGTCTCCTTGGACTTTCTGAGCAGAATTGAGAAGGTCACATGAAATAGTGGGACTACCACTGGGAGTGTGACCTCCAGACTCCCCTCTCAGAGGGCCTGAGAGGGCCCAGGCTCGGCTGTAAGGTCTTCTGAGACTTTCTTGCACTCCCCACCCCCACTTGTGCACTTCCTCCCCAAGCAGAAGTTTGCTTGGGTCAAAAACGCACAAAAGTGAACAACGTAAGACAAAATGCGTTTTGGTGTGGCCTAATAACTTCAAAGAAAAAGCTCCAGAGACATAGAGCATGCACTCTCCAGTAACTGGAGAGGGGCTCATTTTGTGGGGCTTCCCAGGGGACCCTTCATACTGCTGCCTGACACACAAGCATGTGGTTTCAGGCCACCCCCTGCCCCTAATTGTAGGAAACCTCCTCCATCTGATGCTTGATGCCTAGATGTTAGGACTGGTTGACAATTGGATGTTGTGTTCTTCAGAGCTGGCCACAGGAAAGGCTGGAGGCATTGTGCATCTCCTTCGGTGATTTCACAAGTTTGCTTGGGCCAGCTCTGCCACTAGGATCCCTTGGACAATCTGCACTCCCAGACTGGTGGTGGACTTTTCTGAGGCCCACATGGCCACTGAGCACATGGAAGTACTAGCAGAGCCAGGTGCAATAGATTCCCTCGAGCTCCGCCTCTCTGGGCTGGAGGCTTGAGGCCCTAGCATGTGGCTGACTGGTTGGCCAGGTTCCCTGGAACTTCAGGGGGCAAAAGGGCCTGACCCAGGATTCAGAAGAGCTGGGCCCTCTGGTCTTCAGGGTCTGTTTCTTTCTCTGTGACAAAAGAAGGAGGGTGGGTTGAGGATCTCTGAGACTTCCCTTCCTTCTAATGCTCTATGAGTCTCTGGTTCTCTCAACTTTCTTGCTTTCTCAGCTTTCCCTGCTTCTCCTGCCATGTCCTCTCTAGGCAGCTTCCTGTAGGACCCTTCCTAGTCATGTATTCATTCACTCGTTCATTTATTTACTGAACACACAGGTATGGACTGTCTAACATAAGTGAGGCACTGTGCTAGGTGCTAGAGAAACACCAAAACAATCTTGGAGTGAAAACCTAAGTCTAGCAAAAGGCCTTCTGTGTCCCTCTGCAAGGAATGGATTTTCTAACACTGGCTTAGAGCCCAGTCCTCCCATTGGGCTTCTGGGATTCACACCAAGAGGAAATTCATCATATACTTAATTTCCAAGAAAAAAGAAATAAATCACCAAGCAAAACAACACTGTGGACCTTATAAAGCAAACACAACAGGAAGACACTGGGTTTGGGGGGATGAAAGGCTCCTGCCAGGCTGCCCATCTGCTGTGGGAAGTGGGATCTCTTCTTATAGATGCAGAGTTTTGGGAGTTTTCCAAGGGCCTTATGGGGTATGTAGCTTCTTATTCAACTGGTTCAATCCTGCTTTTTCTCCCATCTTGGCTCTCAGACCTGTCTCTCCAGATGTTGGGTGGCCAGATGACCCCTGAGGTTTCTGCTTT
This sequence comes from Cynocephalus volans, assembly GCF_027409185.1. Taxonomy (NCBI): domain Eukaryota; kingdom Metazoa; phylum Chordata; class Mammalia; order Dermoptera; family Cynocephalidae; genus Cynocephalus; species Cynocephalus volans. The sequence continues at coordinate 41,711,843 of NC_084472.1, forward strand.
AAAATTCAACAATTTGGGACTTTTCAGTTTACTCTAGGATCTGAGCTCAAATTGGAGGATTGCATTAATGTTCAGTGTGGGTGGAGGGAAACAGTTTGTCCATAGCAGTGACCTGGGAAGGAAGTGGGCTTCTGCTTAGAAAAAAAGTGGCTGGTTCTGTTCATCTGTGCCCAAACCTTGCACTGGCATTCTCTGAGGCAGAGTAAAATTGGTTACTCAATGAAAGTTGGGTTTACTGGACCCATTGCCTGTTGTCCTCATAATCAGGCAACTTCAGTGAAAAGGGCCTTAAAACACACACTGCATAAAGCTTCTGGCACAGAGCACATTGTGTTTGTATGACCTACTGCAACATACTCTACCAAACTGGTCCTAGTTCCCCACTGGCAGTCTGTGACTTTGTGTTGTAGTCAAGACTAGAGCCCAGCTCCCCTGAATATCAGGTTGGAGGTATGGTTCTCAAGCCTTCTTGAGCATCAGAATCTATTCAGTGCCTTCAACAGTTCATATGGCTGGGCTACACTCCTTGATATTCACTTGGGCTGGTCTGGGGTGGGAATAGGCATCTGTATTTTTAACACCTCTCTACATGGTTTTGATGCCCACTTAGGGTTGAGAACCTGAGGCCAGTGAGTGTCCATGTGTGGTCCCTTAGGCAGCACCCTCACCTGGGGAGCTGTTAAACATGCAGATTCCTGAGCCTCTCCCCAGAGCAACTGAGATAGAATCTCTGGGGTTTGGCTTGAGAATCCACGTGGGTAATTTTGATGTACACTAATGTTGGGATCCACTGCTCTAGACCTTGTCTGCATCCTTGGATCTCCATGAACTCTTGTGCTCGAGCAAAGAACTTCTCCCCAGGATAAGTTTATTAAAAATTCGCTAAGTGAGTTCATGCCTAGAGATGTAGGTTGGGCCTGCCCCGTGTTGGCTGAGATTGGTTTGGGGCATGGGGACTTAAACAAAGGATAAAATGTGTTGGTTAAATCATTCACTCTTTGCCCATCTACCTCCCCACCCACTTTCACTCTCTGCTTACATCACCACCATAGCGCCCCAGGGCCATTGGGTGGGAAACCAAGACTTCTAGGACAGGGCCTGGTCATGGGATAGAAGAGCAGAAAGAAGCCCTTGAATGCCCCTGGCTTCCCTGTGGGCCAGGGGTACCCAGGTCACCTTGGTCAAAGTTTGCCCTGGGCTTTGTCCCTGGTTCCATCGGCCAGCTGAAAGAAACCAGCTGGACTTTCTCATAAGCCAACTCATTTTTGTTCTTTTTGGGGCGACTCCATGAAGTTGAGTTGTAGTTGCACAGGGGATCACGAAGCACTTACTGTATACCAAAGCCTGGCTGTGGATAAAATAGGGCAGCATGTGCTGACAGTCTAGCATAACGGTTGGAGTATTAGTCTGTTTCTGTTGCTTATGACAGAATACCTGAAACCGGGAAATTTATAAAGAAACAAAATTTATTTCGTATAGTTTGGAGACTGGTTCAGGGAACACAACTGTTGAGGGCCTTCTTCTGGGTGAGAACTCTCTACAGGGTCCCATGGTGACCAGGGTGTCACATGGTGAGAAATAGTCTTAGCAAGAGAGTTAAACTCACTTGCTCTCCTTTTAAAGCCATCAGAACCACTCCCATTACTCCATGAATGGACTGATCCATTCACAAGGACACAGTTCTCATAATCTAATCATCTCTTAAAGGCACCACTTTCAAATGCCATGATTGCATTTCCCACCCTCTTCACACTGTTACCATGGAGATCAGGTTTCGAATGCATGACCTTTTGGGGGATACATTCGACCCATAGCAATTGGGATTATAGCCCGGAGTGAGAATGCCTGAGTTCAAACCCCAGCTGTGCTGCTCACTAGCCATGTGACCTTAGGCAAGTCATGTAACCTCTTTGAACCTCAATGTCCTTGTGTGTAAAATGGGATGAAGATCATATCTACTTTATAGGACTGTTGGGAGAACTTAGATGAATTAATACATGTAGAGTTTAGAACAGCGCATGCCATGTAGGAATTGCTTAGTAAATGTTTCTTAGGGTCCAATGAGGAGGAGTAACCCAGGCTGGGCCAGATAGGGAGACCTGACAATGAAACTCCATCCAAGGGGTGACCCAGGCCCTTGCTGGCCCAAGATGTCACCCAGATAAGACTCAGTGATGTTCTCTGGTTAAGGGAGAAGTTAAAGGAGATTAGATATTTTAGAAAGATTTCCAGCCAAAAGAGAGTTTTGAGCAAACGGTCTTTATGAGGGTTGGATGATGTCATGGGCAGCAAGCGCCCATCCAGCACCTGGTACTCAGCAGATGGCAGCTATTAGCATTAATGATGAACTTCTGTGGGAAATGAGAGCTGAAATAATGGTTTGGGGACCGCTCCAAGAAGCACTGGTGTTCACTCCAAAGCTGTTTCCCAGCTTTAGGTAGGGTTTCTTTTCCAGGGATACAGATGAGGAAACTGAGGATTGAAGAGGCCGATGGCTGGGCTAAAGTCAAGCAGTGGGAAAGCGGTGGACGAGTTTGCCTGTGTCTAGGTCCTTCCCACGACACCGCAGCGTCCTCGTTGTTCAGGTGGGCTTTTGGAGGTGGGCTTGGCAAACATTTGTTCACTGGTTACTTACACCCACTCAGCCCACAGCTGCGTATTAAATACTGACTCACAATGGACTGGACTTGGCCACTTGTCATGACTGAGAGCTGAGTGTAGAGTCCTGGGCGGACCATGTCAGGGAGCGAGGCATAGTTCCTTTAGGATAAAACAGAAGTGCCCCCAACAGCTGTGCTTGTGGCTGGGGGTTGCCAGCAGGTCCTCAAGGCTGGACTGTGCATGTGGACTGTGGGTGCCTCAGCAATGCCAGCTTCCCAGGCACGGGGCCCTTTGGAGGGTGCTGATCAGGGCAGCAGCACAGTTTTCTGGAGAGAGCCTGGTTGAGGTTGCTGTGCTGACCCAGCCATTCACTCGCTGTGTGTCCTTAGGTGAGCCATGCCACTCCCTCCTGCCCCGGTCACCATCGTGCAGCTGGGAGCAGTAAACCTGCCACCACTCCTCTCAGAGGCCCATGTGAAGGCCCTGTGAAATAGTGCCTGGGAGCCTGGAAACAGTGCTCTGTGACATAAAGAGCATCACTGTCATCTCTGTTACCCCCTATGTGGGGCCACCTCATGAGGCTCAGGCCTGGAAGAGAGGGATACCATAGGCAGAACTGAAGTCCATGTTTCCATGGTAACAGGCAGGTGTCTGGATTCCAAGCCCAGGTGGGGTCTCTGGAGGGGCTGGCCTGAGGAGTTGGGGGGGGTCTCCTGTCAGGACTTGGGGGAGGTCGAGCAGGGGGAGGGATCTGAGACTTCCCCTTTTCTGGCTACAGGAACAAAAAGCTTCTGTTGCCTCTGGCCAGGCTGTTTGATCCCTACTTGTTAGACCGTGTACATTTTGGAGGCCAAAGTCCATGTGTTTTCTTCATCCTAAGCACACTGCAGTGCTGTTATGTAAGGCTGCCTGGTGTCCAGGAGGCCTCCTGGGGCACAGGAAAATGGGCTTTCTCTCCATAGTGCTCTCCAGGTCTCCCTCCTGTTCCCACAGCCTCCTAATGGCACCATAACCAGCCCCACTGCGTGCGTGTGTGTGCGTGTGTGTGCGTGTGTGCGCGCGTGTGTATGCGTGTGTGTGTGTGTGTGTGTAGGATGTGCCAAAGGGTGGACTAAAAACTCCAAAGGTAACGAGTGGATAGAGGGCTCCTCCTACTTCTCATTACATACCCAAGGTGAGCAGAAGAGCTTCCTGCCCTGTTCCTTCAGCCCTTGCAAGGGCGTTGTCTCCTCCAAGGGCCTCTGGGACCTTGAGCTTGGTACCCGGCTCTTGGTCTAGCACAGCTAATGCTCAGCCCAAGGCTAGAGAAAATGACAATCACATCTCCACACAGCTTACCCAGTGCTTCCTAAGGTTCCATTTCTGTCATTCCTCTGACCATCACCAGGAAGGTGGCTGGCCCAGAGGGGGTAGTGGGGGACTGGGCGAGAATGTTCTGGGGAGGAGTGATCTCCCTCCAGCCCTCCTAAGCCCCGGTGCCCCACCGTGTTCTGAGTGGAAGGATGTCCTAGTGGGGTGCATTCCACAGAGCAGGTCACTGTGGTGGTCTCTTGTGCCACTGATGACCCAGTTGAAAGTGGTGATGAGACAGAGCACAGCACCTGGACACTGAGGGCTGAGAGCCCCCACTGACTCCATGGATGGGGGCTGACCATCCCTCCGGGCACCACGGGCTCCAAGCACAGCACTCCACCAGAGGCCGACACTGTGTCAGTGGCCTTTTATGGCTCTTCCCAGGACCTGCCCTCCCCCGGGTCACCGAGGAAGCGGGGGAGTACAGCACACATGTCGGGAGGCTGAGCTGCCAGCGGCCTGGGCCTGGGCTGCGTCCTGCAGCTGAGGGAGGCAGCGTTGGGCTCCTCGGCCTCAGAACCTGCCTGGTGCCCTCGAGCCCTCGGCAGCTGCCTGTTCTCCCAGAAGCAGATGGACAGTTGCTCCGACAAAGCGGCAGTGTGGTGCCCGTGCTGCGGTTCCCATGGTGAGCCCAGGCCCCGCAGGTTTCTAATTACTCCTGGTGTTCTTTTCTCCCTGCACCCACGCTGGGCCATTCTTGTCCTCCCCGTCCCCCACCTCCCCTCCCTGCCGAGGGTCCCCTTATGGCCCTTCTCACAAACAGGACCACTGGGGCCAGGCAGCTTGCACGAGTCACTAAGAGCATTGGGGCCCAGCCAGGAGGCTTAGTTTCTATTAAAACAGTTTTATGAAATTAATTAATTAACCTTTATTGTGGTAAAATATGTGTAATGTATAATTTACCATTTTAACCATTTTTAAGTGCCACAATTCAGTGCTCTTAAATACATTCACACTGTTGTCCTATTATCACCACCACCCACTTCAGAACTTTTTCATCTTCCCAAACTGAAACTGTCCCCATTAAACACGAGCTCCCCATTGTCCCCTCCCCCCAGCCCCTGGCAAGCACCGTCCTCCTTTCTGTCTCTGTGAATCTGACTACTCTAGGAATCTCATATAAGTGGAATCATGTGGTATTTGTCTTCTTGTGTCTGGCTTCTTTCATTCAGCATAAGGTCTTCAAGGTTCATCCGTGTTGTGGCGTGTGTCAGAATTTCATTCCCCAGCCAGGTAGCTTTTGCCTCCTTTTTTTGCTCATTCTTTCATCTTTAAACTTAAAAAAAAAAAAAAAAAGGCAATGGAACCCTCTCCCAGCTTTTTTGCCCCAAAACCATCTTATATGGAGGCCCAATAAATGGGGCACACAAAAGCAGAAGTGCTCTGGCTGAACTGGGCAACTGGGGACCCCACACCTCAAACTTGGCATCCCTGGGGACTTTCCTGGGACCTCCTGGGCTCCCATCCCCAGTAGACCTACATGTCCCAGAGACAGGGGTGTGATTTGATGGACAGTGGCTATGGGTGAGAAGTCCATTTAGTCCCTGTGGTGGCACCGAGGGCCCTGGCCTCTCTCAATCTTGGTACCTCCCTACTGCCTGCTTGATTTCCCTGCTAAATTTCCTCTTCAGGTCTCTGGGCCCTAGCCAGACCCCAGGCCCAACTAACACCAGTAGAGGTCCAGAGAAAGGTACAAATGTGCTTTGCCTGGAGGGCTTGAGGTTTCTTCATGCAAACACCTCCCAGGCTGGCTTTATCTGCATTTGTCCAAATCTCTCCTGGGACCTGATGGAAGCCTCTTGCCTCCCCTCCACATGGTCCCTCACTCCCAACCCTCCCTGCCTCAGCCTCCGGCCTCCTTCCAGGGTGCCCTGGCCCCATTCTCCTCTGCTCTCACTGGCCCCATCTATATATTGACTCTATAAAGTTCCTTTCCCTTTCATCCAGAATCACTTGTCCTGAGCTCCATTTCCTGAGCGCCTTGTATTAATGGCACTGTTATATGAGTTGCTGTGTGGGTTTATTCATCCCACAAATTTTATGTGTAGGTCCATAGCACATGTAGAATTTCAGACCCCATGACAGGCAAGATGGGGACAATATTTGGGGATGGAGTAGCATGTGGGGCAGAGTACTTTTTGGGTGTCCCTCAAATCCATCATGGCAACACTGACTCTGCTTACATCAAACAATTGTGTTGATCACAGTTCCAGGCCCTGGGCTAAGGGCTGAGGAAACAGCAAAATAGACTTAGTCCCTGCCTTTGGTGAGACTGTGTCATTTTGGGTGAGTTACTTCATCTTCCTCTGCTTCTGTTTTCTCATCTGTAAAGTAAGATGTTAATGTCTCCGAGGGTGGTCTGAGGATTAAATGATGGTGAGTATACAGTGCTTAGGACAGGGTCCAGCCCTGAGTCAGTCATAGCAGTAGCTGGCTGCTCTGAGTGTTCCCCTCACCTGTGGCCGAGGGGCCAACAGGCTCCTCTGTGCACCTGCTCTTACACCCCTGGCTTTTTTTGCCTGCAGCAAAGTGGTCACCTGTCCCTCTATCCACTTTAATTCCTCTCTAAAATCAGTATATAATGTGGAGGAAACTGACGTTAGTTGAGTACCTTCTCCTTGTGTCAAGAATCTCTGTGAGGTGTTAGCATGCCCAATCTACAGACAAGAAAACTGAGGTTTAGGGTGGTTAAGGAGCATGCCCAGGACAACTCAATCAGGACATGGTAGAGGCCACATCTTGGCCCTGGCCTGCCCAGTATTGAACTTTGTTCCTGGCTGGTGATGAGGAGGAGTGTAGGTATAAAGGAAACAGAAGATGCAGCCCCCTGGGGAGATCTTTTCGAGACCCCTGACGGGACCTCAGACCTCACCTGTGCAATGGACTGTTAGATTGGATTTTGTGGGATGTTGCAAATCATTCTCCTTTGACTTACAAAGGAATTTCTTTTGGTCCCTCAATTCAGTTCAGTTGAAGCTGATTCAGCAAGCACTGGTTAGGAATCTTTTATGTGCGGGGATTGAGTGATATTCAAAGAGGCAAAACCCAGTCTCTGGCCCTGGGGAGCATACAGGCTACTGAGAGGAGACAGCAAAGCATTATGTGTGCATAAGAGAAGTTCAGCTGTGGTGACCGTGTCTTAACTCCAAGTCAGTGCGTGGCCTGACCTGACCATGGATTATTTTAAATTGTGAATATATTCATGTGAAAGATCTTAAGAAGGTACAAAATGTATCTCATTTAATTTTACATCCTTAGTAAATAGCCTTTAATGAAAAGGATGTTTTATAAAACTGAGACTGGAAATGTGAGGCTTACCATTCATGTCATCCCTCCCTCCCTCTCTCTTTCCCTCCCTTCCTTGAACACACATTTATTGGAACCCGCTCTGTGCCAGGCATGGTGCTATGTGTGTGTGTCCTTCAGTGAGGTGACCAGGGCAGATAAAAGGCAAGGTCAACATAGCTTCAAAATGGCTATGCAGGGAGTGTCGCAAGAACCCCCAGGAGGGTGCTTTGCCCAGATCTGGGGCAGGGGGTGGCTGGAGGAAGGTTTCTGGGAAGGAGCAGCGTAAGAGAGTGACTAGAAGGACAGCAGGATTTTGTCAGGTGAAGGGGTGGAGGTGGAGGTAGGAGCTGGGGAGGTAGGAGCAGGTAGCAGGAAAGCACGTGCGAAGGCTCTGTGACCAAACATAGCAGAGCTCAGAGGGTGTAATTAGTTTTGCTTGAGGGCAGAGGCATGGGGGCTAAAGCTTCGGGAAGAAGTTACTGTTTGACTGGGGCATTGTGGGATGAGTAGGCGTTTGGTGAGCAAAGGTTGAGAGCATTCTGGGCAGAGGGAGTGGCATAAGCCAATAAATGGATGGTTTATTTAGGGTGTGATGTCCGGGTCACCATGTCTAGAGAAAAGGATACAGAGCGTAGGACCTGGCATGATCAAGAGAAAGTCCTGGGGCAGGAGGACTGCTGTGGAGGATGGTGGGCTGCACAATGGTGGTAGTGCAGGAATGGACAGGAGGGGTGGATTCAAGAGGCATCAGGCAGTGGGTCAGTTGAAGTAGTTAAGAGATGAGGCCAGTGGAACAGAGCCTTGGGGTTTGCATTTGAGCGAACTGATCTGCCAGATCCTAATGCAGATTCTGTTAATGCTCAAAGGGACCCCCAGCCTATTGCACTGGGGGAGCAAGCTCAAGGCCATGGTGTTCAAAAGCGAGATAAGGACCCCACGCATTCCCTTGGGAATTCCATTGGCTTAGCTCTCCTCTGCACAGTACCACGTAATAGTTTGTCCCTTTGCCCATACGACGGGTGAGAAAACAGAGGCTGGCTGGCTGCTGAAGACCACATAGCAGTTAGGGTCAGTACCAGGGCTAGAAGCCAGGCTCCTGGACTTTTCAGCCTGAGACACATCCTCTAGGACATTCATCCCTCTGAACGCTCCGTGGAAGGGGCTGGCTGAGAAGTGTTGGGCCTTTGCACCTCTTTCTATAAATTGCCACCAAAATTGGAAAGGCTTCAGGGAGTTTGCGGTGAAGCTCTGAGATGTCTTTGCTTCAGGATGTCTAACCTACCACCCTTCCCCTTCCCCAGCACAGCTCAGGTGAACAAGCAGCTGAACACAACCACACGACAAAGAGAGGGACCCTGATGTTGATGTCCTGTACGGGGCTCACCTGCTCCCAAATAGGACTGGAGGAGGGAGGGGAGGGGGCACCAAAGGGTAGCCCCCAGCATCTGGTCCCCAGGATGCATGGATGTTGGGGAGGCAGAAGGAAAAGGAAGGCTTGGGGGCCTCCTTGTTCCTGCTGGGAGCCCCCAGGCCCCCAACCCTCCAATTATTAAACCTCCAGAGGTTTTTAAGCTTGTCTACCCACTGGTGTCCACTTTGACAAACACAAAACCCTCTCCTTCAACTTAACTTGAAATTAAAAGAGCATATCAATCTCACACTACAAAGTGCTGGTTTCTTTTCAGGGCTTATACCTCATCTCTCCAGATTTCAGAGGCCTCTACTTATGTCCACACCCACCGTCCCCCCTCCCGCATCCACTTTACAGATGAAGGAATAAGCCCAGAGAGGTTAAGTGACTTACACAAGGTCACACAGTGATTTGGCCTCCGGGTCTGGCCAACAACACCGCCCTTATCTCTTTCTCCTGACCCTTCTCTTTCCACCAGCCCCATGGCCAAGTTCCTCCTGTGAGCCATCTTCAGAATTCTCTCTGCCCCCCTGGGCAGGGTCCTCCCTGCTAACCGTGATGGTGTGGCCACTCCAGGGGTGGCCACAGCTTCACCAGCCACCCTGAGAGCTAATGAGCTTTATAGATCTGAAGCAACTTGTGACTTCGTGACACAGACGGGGGAAGAGGAGTTTGATGCAAAACCTCTGTTTCAGGGTCCCTTCAGGAGCTGCTCAGAGGCTGCCCTGTGAGGACCTGTCACTAAACTCCTACCTGCAGAAGCTGTGTGGTAGCCATCCTGCCCCAGGGGTCCTTGGTCCCCTGGGAAGTTCCTACTACTGGCTCTGCTTGCTGACCTCCTCTCAGGTGGAAATGGAATGTGAGAGAAGAGATGAGGCTTTGAAGTCAAAGGCCACCCCCTGCCTAGATCCCCCCTGACAGTGGTCTCAAAATCTCCCCAGCAATGAGCTGTGCTGTGGGGTCAGCGATCTGTTTGCTACAGCTTTCTAAAAACTGCTCACGGGGCAAGGGCCAAGTGGGGGGCCTTGAACCTCTGCCCCCCTCTCCACCTGCCTGCCTCTGCGTCGGTTTCCTCCACTATAAAATGGGACCACTGGGGCTGGAAGATCTCTCCACTGCCTTTCAGCTCGGCCAGTCTCCTCTGCTGAGGACAGTTTGATGCAGCTGTGTAGAGCCACTCTGTCTGGGCTGGGGGCCTAGAGGGGGGCCTTGGAGGATCGTGTCCCCCAGGCTGCCTTCTTTCTCCTCTATTGGCTTGTGGAGGGGTGTTCGGGAGGCATCCACTGGTCTGAAGAGGCCCAGAGGAGCTTGTTTAAGGCTTCATTGGGAAGAAAGTGATAGTAATGATGACAACATCAGGAACAGCAGCAGTGCTACGAAGGTGACACTTGCATAGCACCTGCAGAGTGCCAGGCCCTGCTCTCAGAGCTTTACAGTGTGAGCTCTGGCCCAGGACCTGTCTTTCCCCAGCTCCTGAACCTGCTGACTCAGGGAGACACTGTGCTCATTGCTGGGGTGCTGGAGAAGCTCATATGGGTGGGACCTGTGGGCTGGTGACTTCTGAGTCACCCCCCATGTCTGAGATTTTGGCGCTCTGAGCCCAGCCTGGGTGGCCTGGCTGGATGCTTGAGAGTGGCCCACTAGCTAAGGGCAAAGAGAAGCTGGAAGTCATGTGCTCCACTCCCTGGTCAGGATGGGCACCCTTCTGCAAGTGTCTGTCACACTGTCCCCACCCCTCCTTCCCCAAGTCTCAGGGAAACCCCAGAGCCAGCCCCATAGTGGGGAAGGAGGGGAAAGGACAGAGGGAGACTCACACAGAAACAAACCCAACCTGGCTTGAGTCTCTCACTCCTTAGGAAACAAATCTGTCGTAGAGAATGTCTTTGACTCTTGGGTAGAAAACACACCTCCCATCCTCTCGCTGCCTGTGGGAGTGGGGTGAAGCTCTGGACATGGCACTCCACTGGGTCTCAGTTTCCTCATTTGTAAGACAGGGACAATACTATCAGTCTGCCCTCCTTGTGGAACTTGGGAAAAGGAAGCAGAGCTGTTCTGTAGTGAGGCGGGATTGCCATTACTGCCAGCCAGAGTTGGAGATGAGACCGGGCATGTCCTCTGTCACCTGCAGCCAAAGCCAGGTTTCCATCCAGATTCGCTTTTCCTTCCACCATGTCTGAGGAGTCAGGCTCTCCCATTGGGCCACAGGTCCAGGAAACAGTGACCTGCGACAAGATAATTGTGAGCTTCTACACCCACCTTCCTCTCTCCTGGCCCTTTTGTCTCTGATCACAGAGCCCATGTCTGTCCCAGCTGGTCACAGGCTGCGCCTAGCCTAATGCTCCCGGGGTATCAGCTGCATCAGTGTGTAGCCCCTCTCAGGGTCCTCCTGTTTCCAGAGAAGCCTCCTGAAGGGGGAAAACAACCTTCAAGCCTCAGGAACAAAACGCCCATGGTGGGATTCCAGGCGTCACAGTGAGATGGTGTTTTTGGCTAGCTGCGTGTTGCTCTCTGGCCCAGGATTCCGCTTGGGCACAGAGCCTCCCCTTCCCTTAGGCCTTGGTGTGAGGTGGAGAAGAGCAGAACGAACGGCTCTCCTCCAGGCTGTATTAGCCTGTGCATCTTGTACAGCCGGGGATGGCTTTGGGGGGCTTGGTTTTTAAATGAGTGACTATGGGGGTTACAAACATGGCAAGTTCTGGCGTCTGGGCAGCTTGGTCCCTGGCAGCACATTCCTTTCTAGACCGCTGTCTTCCCCTCTGCCTGAGAAGGACAGACCCTGAGGCAGGGGTTGCTCAGGCCAGCAGCTAGTGCCACAGGAGCCCGCGCTGGGCTGGTGCTGTCAGGACCTCATGGCCTCCAGGCTCAATCTGGCTCCAGGTTTACTGCAGGGCTCAGAGCCCTGGGCTGGGCCCTCACTGGGTTTGGGTCTGCAAACCTGTGGCTTTTAGAGACGAGCTTATTTATTCTTCTTCATCTTCTTCTTTTTTAAAAAATTCTTTTACAAAGAAGAATCTCTCCCCTCGTATACATTTAAGGTTTTAAAAATTAATACAATCGTCTAGGATCAGTTTCTTCTTTTCCCACTGTTTCTTTTACCTACTACTGAAGGCAAAATCCTGCCAGCCCCACGAATCCCGGTGGGCTCTGGATGCTTGCACATCTTAAGTTTCCTGCTTTTCCAAGCATCCTCCATTCATTGTCCATCTCCTCTGAGGTCCACTACAGCCCCATGAGTTTGCACCGGTGGGATCTCCTCTGTGTGCAGGGCAAGAAAGAGGCACGCAGAGCTTCTGTGCTGGTCTGAGGCTCCCCTCCTGGTGAAAAGGTGGCAGAACCGGGCAGAGCCTGAGTGCCTCCCTCTCCCCGCCCCCAGGTCTGGAGCCTTGTGTACACCCCAGCCTGCCTGCCAGCATGGCCTGGTCCGAGAACCCACCTGGAACCTTCCTTCCTCTCACTGCGCTAGACCAGGATCAGGCCGAGGGCTCAGCCAGCCGGGATCAATGCTGGTTGGGTGAGGGGGACATGGCCAGATGATGGCTTTCCAGGAGGGAGATGCCATCAGATCCGATCCAGCAGGGAGAGGCAGTAGGTGCTGGGGCTGAAGACAGAGGGTCAGTCCAAGAGAGCATTAAAGTCAAAATTTCAAAATGTAAAAATCATAATTCTCTTACAAATATATAGTGATTTATTTAAGTTGATAAAGAGGGAAACAGCAGAAGGATATACCGGCTGTTCAAAAAGAGGATATGAGAAGAAAAAAAAAATTTATATATACATATATATGTTAATGAAAAAAGAATGCTGGAATTAGACACAAATCTCGTTAATGTTCAGCAGAACAATAAAATCACAACTTTGGTGTTATATTCTTCATTGGACAAAAATCACTGGTGCCATATCAGTTTTCTAATGATAACATCTAACTCTATAGAGTCTGAGCTCCACTCAGTAGTAAGTCAGATGAAGTGGTATTGCCCTGGAAGGCTAGACGACTCTTAGTTACTCAGACAATGTTCTAGCATGATTCTGAAAGGATGCACAGTCCTCTTTTTGCCTTATTTGAAAGTTTTGAATATTTTTTATTAACAGCAGGCAAAAGCAGTCAGGGGGTGACACTGAGGGATTCCAGCCAGTGAGAGCTCAAGACAGAGATGGTCAAGACAGAGTCAATATATCAGTGCTTCTACCATAGAGCCACAGCCCCTGGCCTCACTTCCAGCTCTACCCCACCTACTTGGTCCACCCTTCTCTCCACCTAGAATTCTACTCTGGTTATTACAACGGCCTGGGAGCTTTATGATGGGCATGAGTTCCAGAGGGCTGGGATGCCCAAGGCCTCATTTGGGGCTCCCTATAGGTGTCCAGTCTTCCCAGCATCCTGCAGGCTGGGGCATGGTGTGTGTGTGTGTGTGTGTGTGTGTGTGTGAGAGAGAGAGAGAGAGAGAGAGAGAGAGGCAGAGAGAGAGAGGCAGAGAGATTTCATTTCTCACTTTTTATCACAGGGATTCTCTCCTTCAGGGTTCTGCCCAGAGCTGGGGCTTGGGGGCCCTCTCTTTCTTGAAATACCTCTGGCCCCTATTTTCTATCCTCTCCCAAATCTCTTGCTTTTCCCTTGAATTTCCCCATGGATATGCATCCCCCTCGCCTCCACTCCTGCCACACGGCACACACCCAACACCTTCCATATACGTAAACCCACTCACTCAAATGCCCTGCAGAAGCAGCAGAGCCTCCCAGCAGAAAGTGGGCTCATCCCTACCTCCCACCTCCTCCCACTTGGGATCATGCCTAGCCCATTCTGTACCTTTGCATGAATTAGAAAATACCCATCTTTCTCTTGGCAGATGCAGCCCAGAGCCGTGGCACACACACCACTGGTTCAGTCCCCCTCACCCCTTGCTGCACACCTTTGTGCCCAGCACAGACAGCACACCTATACGTGGTGGCCCTGTTCCCTTCCCCTCAGAGATTTCCCGAGTGGCCTCCAGGGCTCCCTTCAACCTTTTGGTTGGCAACCCTTTTGAAGTCCCAATGCGAGATGATCCATCCAGCACTGCCACATGTTCTCAGAGATCCTGCTCACCACATTGTGCCAGCTTTTGTCTCTGGTTGGAGAATATGATTGCCTGGGTGGTGTGATGTTAGGGGCCATCCTGTCTTAGCAATCACAGGGCTGCTTCCTGGGCCCCAAATCAAATTGCACAGAAATGAGTTACATTATAAATTCTACTGGGAAATGAAGGTGGAGACTCATCTTCACAATTGGGTGAAAATGACTGACAACAGATTCTTATCTGGAGGGCTCTGGACATTAGAAAGACTGCGTGTGTGTGTGTGTGTGTGTGTGTGTGTGTGTGTGTGTAGGGAGGGGCTCTGAAGAGGAAGGTGATGCACAAGGACATCGAGGCTGAAACCGGGAGCTTCTCCATGGCGGCTCTGCTGACTCTCATGGACACAGAACAGCTTCTGGAGCCTCCAAATTCCCCAGACTCTGCTCCTCTCTGCTGATGGGAGAAAGCAGGAACAAGCCTTGTTTTAAAATGCACGAAGAGAAAATCTTGACACAAGCCCCCAGCCCCTGATGTGTACGTGCCAGCTCTCACCTTCTAGAGTGTGAACTGAGACCCTCCTCCCAGACCTTCTCTGCCCCTCCTCCAACCTCTTGCTCCATGCCTACAGTTTTGGCAGAACCCCCATAAGGTAATTAATTAATAAATCAGTGTTTGCTCCCCTCTTGGAAAAGTGATTTTTTTCCTCTCTGTAAGTGATAAGTGTTTCAGCTGAGCCCGGCGAGGTGTTTGGGGTTGGTGGAGTTGCTTTTATTAATACTGTAATACTGTCTCTGTAAAATGAGGGGATGGGGCTTGGTGACCTCATGGTAGTACCTGCCATTCCTGATGCTCTGGCTCCATGGACCCCTTGTCTGCAGGAGGGAGTAGTTTCCAGGACATCTGGGCCTGTTTCTCAGTTGTTTTGCCAAAAAGAGGGTATTAGGGTCCACCCATAGCTTCGTGTGGCCTTGGCAGTAAATGCCATGGCCCATCAATTCAGAAGGAATGTTCTCATGGATGAAAGGGGAATGCTGTTGGGTACCCACTGTGCTAGGGTTTATCTTCCTTCTTCTGGCTGCCTCCTTGCTTACATTGGCATGACAGGCTGAATGAAAGGCATCCCCATCCACGTATACAGATCTGTAGACTCTGACACCCTGGCTCCTCTTTAATCATCAGTATTGTCATTATCATCACCATCACCTATGACATTTGTGCAGTCTGATGGTTTACCAAATACTGCCATACACATAAGCCATTCTATTTGAGACACGAACTCCCTCTTTGATGGAGTTGGGGCAGGTAAAGCTATTATTGTTTTATAGGAAGCAGAGCCTTAGAGGGGTTATATAAATTTTCTTCTAAGCCAGTAAGTACTGGGGCCAGAACTAGAATCCAGATCGCTTTCTAGGTTATCTTATGTCTTGACCCCATGTCCATCCATTCATCCAGCCATCCATCCAACAGTTAATTATTAAGTGCCTATTTCATGCCAACCATGCAGGCAGTAGTAGAATAGCGAACAAAAAAAGACCCTTTAACTGCTCCTAGAAGCTGTCAGTTCAGTGGAGATATCTCTATAGGTAGGAAGGGTCAGGGTGTGGAATGGAAGCCTGGACATGAAGCTCTCAGAGGAACATTTTGTTTTCACCTCCCACCACTTCCTTCTGCCCACAGCAGACTGGATTTAGGTCATTTTAGGAGCCCTCCACCTTCTGATATCTAGAACCTTTGACATGGTGAGCAGGCTTTAGGAGGCTGAGGAATAGCTGCATACTAGCAGAAGGGAGTAAGGACACTGATGTTTTCGGGCACTGCTGGATTCTGGTGCTGGATCAGGCACTTTGCAAATGCATCTCATCTAATTCATTCCCACAACAGCCTGAGGAGCAGCAGACAGGATGGGTGGTGAGGTGACCTGGGAGAGTGGGCTAGGTCAAGGAAACCATGATTTCTGGTGGTCTCACCGCAGTGAGATCCTTACGTGCTTTGTTAGCACAGGACTTTGGTCTGGACAGTTCAGAAGACAAATCTCTTGATGACTTGTGATTCTCAAACTTCAGTGTCCAATGGAGGCATGTGAAAAAAAGCATAGCCAGGCCCCACCTCCAGAGAGTCCCATTCAGCAGGTGGGCTTGAGAGGCGGGGATCCACAATAAACCAAGTGCCCCCTCCGTGATTCTGATGCAGGGCCCGGGAACCACTCTAAAGTAGGGAACTCAGCTTTTCCTCAGGACAGTGGAGGCCTTTGGCAGTGAATCCAGTAAGAAAACAGCACTTATCTCTGGGGATAAGGAGTATGTACAGAACTTGTAACATTCCAGGACTTGTGGGGGAGAAACTTGTCCAAATTTGGGTGCTAAATTTCTTTCAAGGCTGTGCAAAAAGTGGAAACTCCTGTGCTTCTCAGCACCACCTGCGTATAGGTCTGGAGTGTAGGAAGGAAGGACAACTTCCTCAGACTGGAGGAGGTCTAGAGTCAAGCAAGCCAGCCAACTGAGGGGTGCAAGGGCCCACTGAACGGGGACAGACCAGAAATGCTAGCCAGCTTCAGTTGCAGAGACTACCACCAGGAAGGAGAGATTTGCAGTCTCCATCATGGGTGATTTCTGAAATCCCAGGGCCAGGTTGGGGATCTGAGTGCACCCAAAGCAGACTCTTGAAGCAGAATGTGACCTTAGGGGTCATCTAGTTACAGGGACAGCCAATGTGGGGCACACAGACTGCCAGCCTGGCTGTTGGGATAGGGGCAGATATGCCTCATCAACCATGGCAGCTCCCTGCCGCAAGCCCACAGGTAGCATTAGGATTCTTCTTCACATAGCCCCACAGGCTGGGAATTTCCAAGTTTCAAGTTGGTGCATGAGTTCCATTACCAACCTCTTTGCCATTCCTGAGCTAGATGAACTCCCTCATCTGACACATGAAGAATATGAAGCTGAGAGAAGGAAAGTGACTTGTGCAAGGTCACATGGTTATTTAGAACTAGAGCTGAGAGTGGAAGGAGGTAATGAGGTGATGTCTTCAAGGGTACTTGGGTTCCCTGGCTAGGTAAATTTGAAAAATCAAATTCTGCACGTAACATCACACCTATCTTGAAGATTCACCCCTCACCTAGTAGATTAAAGTCTTGGGAAAGTTGGCAGGAGGAAAACCTATTTAACTTTTTAAACTTCCTAATGTTTGCAAGTGCTTAAACTTCCAGGTGCTTCCCAGATGCATTTGGTGCTGGGACCCTTGAGTGGCACAGAAGCTGCTCAATCTTGCAGAACAATTCGTCCCTGAAACACTTGCTGGGACCTGCAGGTTAGCACGAGATCAAGAGGCAAGACACCCTCACTCTTTTTCAGGGTCTACCTCGGCCATGACCAAGACCATGGGAAACACACGGGGTCGGTGTTAAATAAAGCTGCCCTTAGTCGGGATCTGGGGAGTAATGGATCTTTATGGTTTCATTTCCTTCTGGCAGTTTAGGCTTCTCAGGTTGGGGGAAGGGGTTTGGAAGTGAGCATGGACTTGCTCACCAATCCTAGTCAACAAGAAAAAGAGGCTCTTTTGGAAGGTGGTTTTAGGATAGATCAAAGAAAGTTCCATTGCCCAGGAGTGAACCTAGAGAACTCTGAGAGGTGTGTTTGTGTGAGAGGTGGGCACGAGTGAAACTTAACACCCCACTCAGGGCAGTCAGAAACAGGGCTAAGGGTGCAGAGGTTAAAAAAAATAAAGACACAAAATATTGAAATAGTCATCGCGAAGTTCATGTACTTAACTCTCCGGCAATTTATTGGATTTCTTTAACAGTTTATTGACTATTAGTTCACGAAGAGCTCTAGCAGAAATCAGCGTTCTATCTTGGCTCTTGGCCCACATTGATTGGGACAAATTAATCGGGAGAGGAAGGACAGGCTTAGGGACCACAGAACTGATAACCGATAGGAATGGGTACATGATCATCCTGTATCACAACTCACCATTAAGTAATTAGGACCCCAAGGAAAGAAGGAAGGAGACACTGCATTTAGTCACCATTTAAGGAGCCAGGAAAATGAAGGCGTGAGCATTTAGGAAAGGTTTAATCCCCATACTGAGTGATGGGGTTAAATGGATATGTTTCTGTTATGGGGAAAATTCATTTATGTGAATCTTTCCCACAATACCAATAAATAAAACATGACTCTACGTTCTAAATGCACTAGATAAATTCCCATGGGACAGACACATACTATGTTATAGGATACGAAGATGTCACGGTCATCTGGTTCAGCCCCTTAATTTTGTAGAAAAGTCCTGTAGGGGTGGGAGGCAGCCACCCAGATAAAAGCCCACAACTGACGGGGACAGGAACAGTCCCCCACTCCTGGTCCAGCATTTGCAATTGCCAAGAGCAACCATGGGCGTGGATTATTACACCTGCCCCAGACCACCCCTCCATGCCCCTCAAACATAGACTTCCAGGCTGCAGGGACTTGGGCCCACCCAGGGGCTATCTTGGGCTCTCCTTAGATTTTATTCAAGCCAGAGCAGCCCTCTCCAAGAAATGAAATTGCCATTTCTAACCAGTGACCACTCTGTTTCCTATTTCTCCCCCTGGGTCTTCAGAAGCCACTCTGGCTCCCCTGCCCTCTGCCAAGCTGCTCCTGTTCCCATCAGACTTCCCCCAACTCCTCCCTGGGGGGTGAGCCAAGCAGGCTGGGTCTGGGTGGGGCTGGGTTGGTGCCAGAATGGAGCATTGGGGAGATTAAGCCAGGGTAGGGGTCTTGCAGGAAGCTTTGCTCTATCAGCCATCCCTGGCCTGACAGCAAATGACGGTGATTAGAAATGGGTCATTGCTTCAGTGTCCTCACGTGATGGGCTGGTTTTATAGAAACTTTGACAGATACGAGTATTAACCTATCTATTTCTTATGGAACTCAAATTTAAAGCTTGTGAAGTTCCAGCTTTCTGTAACATGGAGCACTAATCCTTCTCTGAGTGATTGATGGAAATAGGCCAGTTTCTTTTTTTCCTTTCCTTTGTCCATCAGCCCCCATTCATCAGCACTTCTGGTGTGTGGACCAGAAGATAAGGAGATGTAAAGGAAATTGGGAAGGTGGTGGCTCGGGTTCCAGTCGAACCACTTCTGAGCCAGCGCCCTTGGTCTTGGTACTTAATTTCTCTCATCTGTAAAATGGGGATGTCAGTGCTTCATAGGGGTATGAGGATTGGATCAAACAATGAATATAAATCACTTAGGCAGCACTCAGTAAGTGGGAGTGATTATTCTACTAAAGGGGATATTTCTTGTGCACGTCCACCATCTATGAAAGAGTAGTATTTGTAATTCTTGAAAACAGTAAGTGAAATGGAATTTCTTTGCACTTCATAATGGTCTGAAAGTCCAACTGACAGGGCTTGAGTCTGGCCCTGCTTTTGGCAGCTGGGTGGTTGTGGACGAGAGTCCTGCCTCCCAGGGCTGAGGACGAAAGGGCACTGGTCATGTCTCCATAAGCGGGGGTCCACTTCTTCATCCGTTATTTACAGTGTATGGTTCACAGAGCATTTCCTCACATGATGACCTCATTTAGTCTTGAAGTGGGAGATTAGGGTTCATGAACCCCACATTCATTCCTGCCTCCATACTCATCCCCATACCTCTCCCCTCTCACCCCCCACCTTGCCTGGCCTTCACCTTAAATCTACCTCTCCCCAAAAGATGCTTGGATTGCTCCAGCCCATGTCACCTGCCTCCCTCCTGAATGTTCAATGGTGCATTTGATGAGATTTAGCTCAGGGCTCCTTGCTGCCTGGAACGGTCCTATGTGTCCACCGCATTAGCTCCTCTAGGCTAAGGCACCCAGTGCTCTCTTTCAGTTACTTGCTGACCATATTTGGTGGGAGTGGACAAGGACTCAGAGTATTTTACTGTTTGCTAGCTCTTGAGAGACACTCCCAGAGTCTTTGAAGGCTGCCTGTGGCTAGTGTCCCTATCCTGCTGGGCCTGTGGACACAGACTTAGGAGGTGTCGTTTCAGGGAGGCTCCATATGGGGTGATGGGTCAGTCCACTGGGGAAAACCCACCAAGAGAGGTGAAGGCTGGAGGATGCTGGACTAGCCTCAGGGCTGATCGTGACACCATCCTCTGCCTCTTCAGTTTCTCTTTCCCCTTCTGAGCACTAGGGCTCTCAAGTCAGGGCTTCAATGCGTCCCTATCAGGTACATGGCTTCAGATTGGGCGTATGCGAGGAAAAGGCACACAGTGCTACTGCTCCCACATCCTGGAGGACAATAGGCCTTCATGGAATTGAACCGACAGTGAGATGACACACTCCTGACCTCTAGGGAGTGACTCCTAATCCTGCTTCCCTCTGGGTCCAGCCTTCAGGAACCCAAAACACCATGTGGGAGCTGGGAGGGAAGTCAGAGCCTCTAAGGCAGCCTCTTCACTTCATTGGTGCAGAGACCAGAGGGGCCCAGGGACTCGCCCGCAGTCACACAGCCACTCAGTGGCAGGATGAGCCCTTGCAAATGCAGGGAGTCATGTCCTGCTGTAGCAGCTTCACAAATTCTGATTTTCATGGGTCAGATCTGCTTAAATCGTGGCTCTGCATTTAAAAGCAGCACCAAGAAAGGGCATTGTGCTATGAATTCTAATATTTGCCGAGAGGCTGTGTCTACTAGTTTCATCCTGACAACATCCAGTTAGGTTTGAGGAGGACTGTGCTGTGTGAATATTCCCAGCTCCTGTTCTGGGCTGGTGGAGGGCAGTCCCCAGGTGAGAGGGGGCATTTGGCCAGGCCCCATCTGACAAGGCTTCCTCCCAGCCAAGAGCTCTGTGTAGGAGGAAGGCTGCCTAAACAGGGCCTTCCAGAAGGCAGACCCCAGAAGATTGAATTTTTCTCCCTTCTCCCCCAGGGCTTTAGAGATGCAGCTGGGAAGCTCCCTTTTCTTTCTTCCAGAGATCCAGTCCTGCCTGGGCAGTAGCCCTCTTCTCTCCTGGCAGGACAGAAGCTGGCCCTTATGCTGTTTCAGGCATCGAAGTGTGAGCTGTTAAACCCATTGTCACCCCACTCCAGGTGCTTCTCAAACCTTGATGGGTCCTCAGGGGTCTCAGAACTTCTGCCCAGGGAAGCTAATTCCCACTCCTCAGGACCATCAGCTACTCTGCAGAGGCCAGCAGGGAGATGGTCCAGGAAGTAGAAAAGACTATGGGCTCACATTCTGGAGAAGTCTCTGGCAGGTTATGAGGGCTCTTTTTGCTCAGCTGAGCTCTGGAGTCTGACAGACCTGGGTTTGGAGACTGCGCCACTAAGAGCTGTATGGTTACTTAACCTTTCTGAATCTTAGTTGATGTGAGGCATAGAAGAGCCCAGGTGCCCACTGCCTGGTGGGGATCCAGGAGGCGCTGGGAGGGGAGCTACAGTGGGGCTGGCTTCTGGCATAATGGTAAGCAGGGAGAGCTTGCTGTGGGGACTCCAACCTTCCCCATTAGCTTTCTGCTGCCTTGGGTGGTGCACACCCCACTGCAAATGAGACTGTCTCTAATTTCCTTCCTCCAAAACCTTCTTCTTAGTTAGATGCAAGTGATTAGGGATGGCAAGACAGAGAGGCGGCTCTTGCAGAGAGACAGACTTTACACAGGATGAAAACATGGACCTGGAGTGACAAAGTGCATGTCCCAATCTTACCATGGGAGCGGAATCATTCTGGGGCAACAGCTAGAGCCCAGCCTGGGAACCTAGCTGCGTCCCGGCCTTGCACCGGCTCAGTGGTCACATCCCTGCCCAACACTGAGAAAGCTCCCTCCTTCTAGCCTGCCAGCCATGCCTGAAATCAAATTGTGACCAGGTTCACTCCAAGAGATGCTACATCTCTCCCCTCCCTCCCAAACAGTTCTGTGCCTGACGCCCAAGTGATCCTTGGAGACTTCTGCTTCTGGGGTCCTGAGTCTCCATCCTCCACCTCCCTCCAGGCCAGGCCTGGCACTCATTCTCATTTAACTCTCAGCTCATCTCTGCTCACGTGGCTATAGAGCAGGAAGTTTCAGCTGAGGCCCAGATTGATTAAATGCAATGCAGTTTCAACTGGTTTGAAGTACACTCATAACAAACTAACGACCCTGGTGGGGTTACTTCTAAAGTGGCTCTAATACACCCTCCACACATCACCCCAAATCCAAACATGCAGGAAATCCAGAACTCCCTTCATGTCCCCAGCACCGTGCAGGGACAACCATGGATTCTAGTGATGGCCCCAGGTGTTTCTGCAGGAGCCAAAGGCTTTCCAAATCAACAAAGTTCCAATGTATTTCATTATGGGCCAGGTCTTTGAAAGCAGATGCCCTGCTGGGGGATGCAGGGTAACTCTGGGAACCTGGAACATCCAATTAATGTGAACTTTTCCATGTGTGGGACTTTGCTCCAAATATGCTATAAATTCCACACAAAGCCTTGCTTAGCTTATGAAGGTGGTTACCTTTGTACCAGAGAATCTCGGCTGCTAGATACTCAAAGGTGTCACACAATCCATCCCCCGGCTGGAACTCAAGCTTCCACCTAAAATCAGTCCTGACTAGCTGGACTTCCATTTTACAGAGCTATGGGGTGAATGGATTAAAAGGTGGTAGGTGAGTCAGTTATTTTCAGCACCAACTTTGCTATTAGCACTTTTCCCTGAACCTCCCGGGAGGGGACTGTCTGACCATCTCTGCTGCTTCTTGCTGTGTGCCAGGGACTAGGCCAGAGAGTGGGTGTCTTTCCTTTGGCACTACTGACATTTTGGGCTGGATAATTCTTTATCGTGGGGTGCTGTCCTGTGCATCATAGCAAGTTCAGCAGCGTCCCTCGCTTTTCCCCACTCAATGTCAATAGCATCACCCTGCCCCAATTGTGACAGCCAAAAATGTCTCCAGATATTGCCAGATGTTTCCTGGGAGACTAAATCACCCCAACTTGAGAACTACTGGTTTGCATATATTATCACCCGTGATCCTCATAGCAGCCCTTGGAGGGATCATATTTATTGTCATTGCTGCTTTACAGATTAATTCACTAGAGTGAATGAGTTTAAGCTACTCATCTACAGTTAGTAAATGGCAGAGCTGGAACTCAAATCTGAGTCTATCTGACCCCAAAGTCCATGATTTTAACCATAATTCCTGCTGCAGGGTATAAAATCTCATTCACTTTCTGAAGCCTCAAGGAGGCTGGGCTCTTAGCTGGTGTTCAGCTGGAAAAATGCCTAAGCTTGGGTTTGGGAGAAATGAGCTCATAGGCGACGTCCAATGCAAGGGTCCCAACCTGTAAATTCTCCTCCAAAGTGGTCTTTGTTAAGTACCTACTGTCCACTGAGCTCAGCCCTATGTAACGTAAGAGAGTCGGAAGACTTTGTTCTGTTCTCAGCCTGGATACTCCAGGCTCAGATGGAGATAGGAAGAAGTAGTTGAGTGGTAAACCTGTTTCCTACTGCACTAGGTGGGCTGGCTTTGTGGCTTGTATTGATTATCTATTGTCACAATAATGCTCTGTAATAAACCACCCACCTCCCAGGAGCTAAGATCATTTACCATTGCTCACTGTTCCACAGGAAAGCCCAGGAGTTCTTCTGGCCTCCTTTAGGCTCAGCAGAGCTCACTCCTGTATGTGGGGTTGTGCTCTCAGCTGAGTTCTCTCACTGCAGGAACCTGACAGACAGAGACAGATAGGAATGTGCAAGGTGCTCTGAGGCCTAGGCTCAGAACTACCAGTCACCTCTGCTGTATTCACTTGACCATGGGTATCACAAAGCCAACCCTGATTTCAGGGTGGGGAAACAGACTCTACCTCTTGACCGAGGGGAGCCACAAAACCACATTGCAAGGGAGTGGCCTCAGAGAGGGGAAATTGAGGCCATTTTTTGTATTCATTCTCTCACAGTGGTCATCTGGCCTGGCTTAGCCACTGGACTCCCAGGGCCCATCAGTGAGAGAAGAAAGGGAAATGGGAGCAGGTCCAAGCTTCTGCAGAGAAATTCTAGCTGCACCAATGCAGAGCAGGTGTCCTGTCACCTCTCAGGATGGGGACCTTCATGAGGGTATGGACCTTGTTCATCCCTAAGTCTTAAAACGTTGCATATGCCTGGCACGCAGTAGGTGTTCAGTTAATTGTTGCTAAATGTGAAATCAATTCAATTCATTCACTTCAACTCAACTCAATGTAACTGGAGTTCAGTGGTCTTTGTTAAGTACCTACTGTCCACTGAGCTCAGCCCTATGTAATGCAAGAGAGTTGGAAGACTTTGTTCCATTCTCAGCCTGGCTGTCAGGACCAGCAGCCAAAGAGTAGGCCTGATTTATAGGGGACCGCAGAGAAAGGATTCAGACAGCCTTCGTAGTGCTGGCCTTGCAAACCACACCTGCACCGGGACAGCCTGAGCCAGCCAGAGCCAGCCAAAGAAGAGCATGACAGGGGCCCACATCTCTGGAAACTCTTCCAAAGTTCTTGGCATGATGTGGGTTGGGTGGGTTTTCTGCTGATTTTCCAACTGGCTCAGTTCAGCCAACTCCGGCGGGAGTCTCGGGCAGCCTGCTGGTTTCCCTATGCCTTTGAAAGCCTGAGAGCTATGGAAGGGAAATCTGAGACTGCGCTTGAGAGTCACCACAATGCTGTCTGTGTAAGGGCAGCCGGGTCGCCGAGAAGCCTTTCAAAGCCCCAGATTCTTAGAAACAGGAAGCTGCCTTCTGCCAGGAGTCAATGAGGTTTGCCTCCCTGGGGCCAGGCCTGGAATCCAGGCTCGGTGCTGGCCAGCAGGGCCTGTGCTGGAGGCGTCCCTTCTTCCTGCGCTCCAGCGTGGAGGAGGAGAGAAAGGCCTTCATTAGATGTCATTCCTCTCTCTCATCTCCACCTTCAGCCTTTTCTAGGGTCAGGAGTGGGGACTGGATGTGGGAGGTGAAGTGAGATTCCTTCCAGATCAGGAAATATCAGACCAGTATGTGTGGTTTCTCAGTAGGTGACAGAACAGAGGTCACTATGCCAGTCACTTGGGACGGGTGTGTGTGTGTGTGTGTGTGTGTGTGTGTGTGTGTGTGTGTGTGTGTGTGTGGTGTGGTACGTGTGTGTGGTGTGGTCACGGTGAGGTGGGAACGTGTGTGTGTGTGCATGCATGTGTGTGTCCATGGTGAGGTGAAGCTGTGTGGGTGGCCATGGCGAGGCGGCAGGTGGGAAGAAGGAAGCAGGTAGGAAGAAAGAGCAAATACCATGAGACCAGGTATCAAATGTCTGGTGTGAACTGGGTGCCCTGAGCCTTTGTCAGAAGCTATGGGTGGTCCAGCAGAAGAAACCCAGCTCTTTGCCCAAAGGTGTCTGCTGGTCGGGACACAAATCTGACACAGTTGAGACCACTAGCTAGCCATGCTGGTCAGTGATCCATGAAGTATCAGATGGTGTGGCTGGGACTCTAGGGCTAGAGGAACACAGAGGGGGGGGGGGTCAGGGAAAGTTTGAAGAAGGGGTTTGGACCTGGGCTGACACCGAAGGGTTGGTGGGTCTTAAATTGCTGTAGGTCTGGCATGGGTCACCCGCTACTGAGCTGAGAGCACACAGTCCAGCCTCCAGAGGCTCTGATGGAGACCAGTGGCCTTAAAGCTGCTGACATCCAGGGATCTGACACCAGCAGCAAGAGAGCCAAAATATCCCAAATATCGTGATTTCTCTGTCTTCTGGCTCAGTGCTCCTGCATGGATGGATAGTTACTGTCCTTTGCCCCCTAACTTCTATCCTTCCTCCTCTGGTCCCCATCTCAAATAAGCCATGTCACCGATACCTAGTCACTGCCTATGATACACATGTAGGGCGGTGGTTCTGAAACTTCACTGTGCCTAAGAATTCCCAGGTGGCACTTGTTAAAGGGCAGACTTGGGTCAGCCACCAGAGATCCCTGTCCAATGAGTTTAGCACAGGACCCAGGTCCCCAGGAGGTCATGAGAAACGGCATCATGTTTTATGATGGATGGGCTGAGCCCGTGGCGCACTCAGTAGCGTTCTGCGCTAGCAGCGCGGCGACGCTCCCGCCGCGGGTTTGGATCCTATATAAGAATGACTGGTGCACTCCCTGGCTGAGCGCCGGTCACGAAAAAAAAAAAAAAAAAAAAAAGAAGCATAGTACATCTGCAAATGTTTTATGATGGACAAAATACCTTCAACTACAGGGTATTCCTCAGCATCCACTGATGCCCTGGGAGCTTGGCCAAGCAGGGGTAGCTGTGCCCATTTTCTGGATGAGGACAGTGGAGCCTGCAAGGAGAAGGGCTTGCTCAGGGTCACACAGGCAGTAGGGGAGGAACTTGGACCGAGAGGTGGACTCTTGACTTCCCTCCAGGGCTGCTTTCAGCAGCTTAGGCAGAAAGGGCCACCCTTATGCAGGGGCTGTGCACCTGCTGAAGTCCAAGGATGTTGGGGTCTCTGCTCCTTTTCTTCATCAAATGTCTCCCATTAGACCGGGCTTGGCAGGGGGCCTCCTGGGAATGTGTGTGTTTGAGCTGGGTGAAGCCTTCCTGGGAAGAGCCTGTTTTATCTGATTTGCTCATGTGGCTGTCGTTACTGACCAGTGGTGAAGAACAGAGTCCTGGGGGACTGGGACAAGGACGGGTGGGCTTTGACAGGAGGAGAAGGGGAGGCGATGGAAGGAAGGGTCAGCTGGCAATGACAGTGTCCAGGGCTGCCATGCCCAGTCCTGGAGGCGAGTGTCGACTTCTTCCCTCCCTAGAGCTGGGAGCCATAGTCCACTGAGGGGAAGACACCTCACTTTGTAGGTAGGAAACTGGGGCAGAGACGGGGAATACGTTGCCCCAGGCCATGATGCTCTTCCTTGAGCGACTCGGCTTGCCCACAGATTTTGGGTTTCCCACTCGCGGCTGTTCATTAAGCACCTGCGCACTGTCCTGCCCTGGCAGGCCCTGCCCTTGCTCTTCTTCCTCGTCACTGTTTCTCTGGTTTTCTCTCTAATCCCCTGATAACGACCCCTCATTCCCCACTGCTGTTGGCACTTCAGTGCTCACCATCACATGTGGCCACAGAACTCTGAAAGGTGATTGGGGAGAGTGGTCTGATTTCATTTAACAGATGAAGAAACTGAGGCTCAGGCTTCACGAGGAGCAAGATGGGACCAGACTTGGGTGTTCTGATCTCCAGGCCCCTGGGTGCTGGGCCCTTGACTCTCGGAGAGGCCCGGACCCTCCCCTATCTCCTACCCCTCACTTGGTTTCATTTCTTGTGGCTGGGGGTGTCATGGCTTCTTCTTTAGCTCTAGGCCTTATTTCTAAGAACTGGCTGGACACTTCCCGACCCTCATGCTGATGGTCCCTCTCATCAGCTCCTCTCCTGTGCCCTTCTCTGTGCCTCACACTCTGGCCACACGGGCAGTCCCTAAGTACTGTATTGTTACTTGGGCATGGCCAGTTTCTGAATCGAGGAAGGGACCTCAGTTTTCTGTGTCCCCAGAAGAGGAACCGGGCACCCAGCAGGTTCCCTGTGAGTAGATGTGGCTTTACTAAGAGCACCAATGCCTCCTTCCTGGCCTGTTAAGAGTCTGCTGCTGTGGCCCCTGTTTCCTCCCCAGCTGAGATCAGATGAGGACCCTCAGTCTGCAATGGGTGGTTTTTAAGACTGTGGGACCTGTGTTAAGTGCTAAGGACAGAGAAGGAGAATGAGGAACAGGAGCAACACCGCCCATAGAATGTCGTGTCTAGGCGGTCAGAATGCTCCCTGTTCCCATGGGTCTCCAGGTGTTCCCAGCACTCCCTGGTATGTCAGTGTGCCTCTTAGTGTGGTGGCCGGAGTCAGACAGGAGGTCAGGAATGCTGTCGTCTCCCTGGGTCTGAACACAGACTAAATCGTGTCACCTTCCAGCAGCTCTGCCACTGTGCTCCTAATGGCTACATCCTGCTACTCCACCATTTGAATTTCCTCTTTGGTCTTCCTTTAGAATGAAATATCCTGGTAAACGACTCAGGGTTAGGTCTCTTGGAGGCCTTTATGACTCACCCCCTCCCAGTTTACCAGGTTTTCACTGGGCAGGTGGAAGGGGCGGGGGATGGGAGACAGGGACGCTGAAGATGGGAGAGGCGAAGATTGCCTCTGGAAATGCTGGGGAGGCCAGACCCTCCCACAAGGGAGCAAGGGAAATACATGCCAGGCAGAGAGTCCACAGAGCCATGGACACACACTTGGAACCCAGGAGGAGGTGAAAGCACAGAAATTCTGTGCCTTGCGTCCCCAGGGCTCTGCTTGGTCCTGCTCAGAGGCAACAGCAAAGCCTGCTCCACCCAGGCCCACAGGGGTTCTGTAGCCCACACCAAATTCAAGAATCAGTAGATCACATTCCAGCCAATTTAGAGGGGGTCATGTGCATTTCACCACCCGGCTCCCCAGTTCTCTCACCACCACTGTCACTCAAGGACATTTTTTTTCTTATTGTGGAATTTTTCAGATTTCTCAGTGTCATTCAGTTGAGAAGGAAGGTTCCTTGTATTTAAGTTCTACAATGAATGTAAGAGCACGAGGCACCAAAAGGACCTTAGCATGTGCTTCCTCCTCCTCTGGAGAGGTAAAGGGACTTGCCCTGGTCGCCCTGCTACTCGGGGCCTGGCTGTGCTTGAACCACACCCAGGTCAGAGGACAGAGCAAAAGAACATGAATGGAGCTGGATCTCACTCCACCCTGTGATCTCCCCACTAAACCCGCTTGAACAAATTTCAGTCTGCTGCTGCGGGATGCTCGTTAAGTGAATACAAACCCTCAAGCCAGCCCTTGAGGCTTAAGCTTCTCCATGGAGCTCCCTTGAGTCATGGGACCTTAGAGTTGAGGAGGTCTTGGAGTTGTCCCCTTTGGTGGTCCCCAAACAGGACAGGAAGGCACATCCAGGGGCTGAGAGTCTAGCTGACAGCCCATATCTCCTGCCAAAGTTCAGGGGGCTTTATGCTGTGGGGGGAACCATTAGCTTCTATACAGTAGCACTTTCAGTAAGATTTATTTATGCAGAAAAGAAATTGAAATTACAAATCTGATGCAACCTCAGAAAAACCTCTCCTCCTCTCACAGTCCTTGCACCAAACTGTCTCTGGAGAAGTCTCACACACTGTTTTGAGGCAATCTATTCCTCCCATTTCTGTTTTGTTTTGTTTTATAGATTTGTTGATGCATAGTTAATGCTTGATAAACTGCACATATTTAAAGCGTACAATTCAATGAGTTTTGACATATGTATATACATATGCATCTATTCCCTGTTGGTTAACTCTCTTCTTGCCCATTTATTAATTCTTTTATCAGATCAGTTACTTATTGAGCACATACTATATGCTAGGGGCTGTTACAATCTTATGTTCAGTTAAAACCTACTTCTCTCTAAATTCAGTCCAAAAGGGTTGCCAGATAAAATACAAGATGCCCAGTTAAATTTTAATTTTAAATAAACAATAAATGATTATTTTGGTACAAGTATGTCCCAAATATTGCCTGGGACATATTTATACTAAAAACATTGTTCATTGTTGATGTAAAATTCCAGTTTAACTGGGCATCCTGTGTTTTTATTTGCTAACTCTGGCAATCCTAAACTCACCCTCTCGAACTGTATAGGATTCATGTATTCCCTCTGCTGAGGGATAGCCCTTCTGGTGTTTGGGGATAGGTCTCAGTGCCTCTAGTGTTCTGAACTTTCCTGGTGTTTCAGGGTGCCAGCACCTCCTCTGGCCTCAATGCCATGAGTTTAATCAATGATGTTTCGATTGTGTTAGCCTATTGGAACCATGTCCCATGGATCCTGTTTAGCTTGTTGCTCTCAAAACCCACGACTCACTTTCACTTGGGCTGCTCTCAGGTGGGCCTTCCCCTCCTGCCCATAGGCAGCCCATCAGCAGAGTTTTTGTACTAAGCCTTAGCTTCTCCATCTACGCCTGTGAGATTTCATCTTGTTGGTTGGTCCATGTTCCCAGGCCGTTGGGAAGCCAGGGTCTGCCACATAGCAAAATGTTCATCCCTCCCAGACTTGAATACATTCAGACCTGATATGCCAAACTTGTAGATCTTTAGTTGCGTAACTGCTGGAAATGTGGACCAGACTAAGGCTAAGCACAGAAGACCATGGTATGCTTCTGGAGAGAACCCTCCCTCCCGCCATCCCTCCCTCTATGTTGACATCAACCAACACTCATTTGTCCAACTCACCTAAGTGTAGTATCTATTACTCAGATTACATTTCTCATTGCTATCCACAAACATTTCATAACAGTCTTCTGCAATTTTCCAATTCATTCATCTCAGTGAGTGTTTATTGAATGCTTCCTTATGCAATGTGCCAGGTACCTGGTGAAAATCAGATCCATTACACTCTGTTTTCTTCTACCAACCGAGGTGACCCCATCACCAAGGCTCATTCTTCAGGGAGCTCTACTGGTGATTACTGGTCCCCTCCCTCTTCCCCTTCCCTTTTTAAGTGATAGCAAACTGCTTAAAATCCATTACAAGTTTGTCAAGGCGTTCTATATGCCTATGGAGTGTTTTTGGATTTCATCCTTTTTCCTTGTAGGAAAATTTAAACACAACTTACTTTCTGAAACTACTCGGCTGTGATTCTTGATTCCTCAAAAATTGCTCAGTAGCTCTAGGTCACGTCTGCAAGTTCTTTCCCGTTGCTGCAATGCGGTTTAATGTTGGAAGATGTGGGTGCAGTTAATGTGCTGAATGGCTCTCTTACTCATTTTAACTTAACCTAATGAATTTTTACAAAGTAATTTTGATAGATGTAGGTTAAGGACAGAAGGAAGGGTGACAGACATTAACAGGTATTAAGCATTTATTTAGTGTCAGATATGCAATGCATTCAGTATTCGTAGATGATTTCACTCTCATAGAACTCAGTGAAGTAGAGATTATTAGTCCCATTTTAGAGTTAGAGAAACTGAGGCTGAGGAAGTTCAGAGAAGTTAAGTGAGGTGCTCAAGATCATGCAGAACTCATATTCAGTTCTGTTTGGCTCCAAAGGCTCTGTTTTTTTCATTGTACAACAGAGCTGAGCATAACCTTAAGCAAGTATGTATGATATGGTGGCACCTCCCCCGTGTTTTTGGAGAGGCTCATCACACAATTAATTTTATGCAGGATTTGATTCATAAAATGACAATTGATTATTTTTGAATACATCTGTTGTGTATAGCATGGTAGATTGGAGATGTTGCTCTCTGGACACAGGAATGTCAAATGACTTGTTGAGTATCCCGCAGCAGAATTTTTAGCTCAGGGATCAGCAATTCTTCAGCTCTGAGGGCTCCCCAGAAATAGCAGGGTCTGTGGGAGATGCCTGTGTCCAGAGAGGTGGTTCATTGTTCATGCAGCTGCTGGGAGCCAGGGAAGCTCTGTAAGGTGACAGGGCTGGCACTTGGAAGTTAACCTGGCTGGAGTGTGCTGGGCAGCATAGGCCAGGTAGAGAGAGGGTGGGGAAATTGAGGGCCATAGACACAGCCAAGGCAGAGAGATAGAATGAAGGATGAGAGTGGTTGTAGGAGGTGGTGGAAAAAACAGAAGTGGGTAATGGTTGGACAGAAAGGGTGAAGGAGAGAGAGAGCAAGAAAGAAAATGCTAGGAAGGTCCCAGGACGCCGACCTGGGCCACGGGGTCCATGACAGTTCTACACACCCCAAGGGATAAGACAGAGGAAGAAGCAGGTGGGAGGGGGAAATCAATTTTATTTGGATGAGTTGAGTCTGATGTGTACGCAAGACACCCTGCTAAGAGTTTCTAAGGGCCCCCAGGGAAGGCAAGAGAGCTTTTGGGGTCATTGCTGTGAGGGGAGCCGTTTTCTAGAGATACTGGCATGTAAGTCATCCCTGTGACAAACCTGCCTGTGGGACTGATGTTCCCTTTCTCCCACCAGAGTGAGAATCTCCCTGGGTGTGTGCACACATGTACACCCTTACACACTCATTCACACGCACAGCACACCCTCCCCTCACACACATACGTACACACCTATACACGTGTGTACGCCTTTACACAACCATGTAACGCTCCCCTCCTACACACACACAGTCACACACCGACCTTGTGTACACCTGTACCCACTCCCGTGCTACCCTCACATACATACACTCACTCATGCACTTGTGCACATTCAGAGACTCGCTCACTCACACCCCCCACACACACCTTCACTCACGTGCGTCCGTACCTGTAACACATACCCACCGCTAAACAGCTCTTGCTCCATGAAGTCAGCCCTTCTCGGCCTCTGCAGAGAGGGGCCACTAGCAGGAGAATGAAAGTGCAGAGGCAGACACGGCAACCACACAGAGCCACAACCAGGTGGCCCTGCTTGGGATAGCTCCCCGCCCCTCACTGCATTGACCCTGTGGGTGTGTCTGGAGCCCTTGAAGGACTTGAAGCCTTCTGGTCTTCTTAATACCAGGCCTCCAGGAAACACAAGGCTGGGTTGTCCTTGGACTGGATCAGCTGTGGGAACCAGAAGAGCTCCTAGAGCACCTCTCATCTGGCCTGTTGTACAGATGAGAAACCTGAGGCTCAGAGACTCTGACTTGCCCAGGGTCCCCTGCCAGGAGGTGGCAGGATGGGGACTCGAGTGCTGGCTGACTATCCAGGGCAGGGGCTCTCAGTAGGCCCCAGCAGACAGCCTGAGCACAGAGGGATCAGATGCGAGCCCATACACAGCAGTACAGCCATGGGCTGGGCTGTGAGGCCCCTCTACTCCCCATCCTGCCCCTCAGGGAGCTGCCCTCCCTGGGCCTGGCTGGTGGCTGGAAGTGGATAGCAAAGGCAGGCATCAGGCAGATCCAGGCTCTGGCCCCCCAGCCCAGAATCCCAACCCTGACAGGACACACGAGGCTAGGGTAGACAAAGGATAGGGTGGCAGTCTCCCCTGACATCACCCTCATCATGTCCCTGAACAGCCTAGTTTACCTTTAAAAATGAATACTTATGAAGCTCTTGTTTAAGAGTTATCTGAAACCTTCTTGAACTCGACTTTCGCCCCTGCCTCTACCATCTCTTGGGGGGAAATGAATACTATAAATTGCATCCTGCTGCACAGAGTTGGGCTTCCTTTGATTTGCCTTGAATTCTCCTGCATTTAAGATTTGAGTACTGGGATCAGTGGCCCAGGCTCCTTCCTTCCTCCGGGGCCCGTACAGTCTGCACCCCACAGAGTGGGAGACTAGCTCTGGCCAGAGTGCCCAGCTCCAGCACCCCCCAGTCTTTTGGAGGTACCACATTTCCTCCTCCTAACCAGTCTCTGATCCCACAGAATGATGCTGCCCATGGCTGGCATGGGGATTGGCTCTGGCTTGTTTGCTCATAAGTGCTTTCTCTCTCTGGGACATACCGTCTTCATTATTATTATATGGCATTATTTCTTCCCCCATTATAAAATCATAAAATGAGAAATTTGGAAAATATCATTCCTAATTCCATTACCCAACAGGACCAAGTTAACCTGTTGATGTTCTTCTTTCTAGATCATAGGCAGCTGAGGGCCTTTTTTTTCTGAAGTTGTAGACTAATTACTTCTAATGAAGAAGACATTTCCAGACCTGAGGATCCAGCAGTGGCTTGCACGGGAGCAAATAAGTCATGGCTGTTATTCATAGTTGGATTTTTAAAATGAAGAGCAGGGAAGCCCTTGCTGGGAGCTGCACTGGGCTCCATGCCTGAGGCATATCAGGTAACTCTTACCTATAAGGAGCTTACATTCCAGTTGGGGTGACAAGATCCATCCATTTGAAAAGTTGGGTGACATCACAGGTATTATACTATCACAAATGTCTTGGGAGCCTGGCTTATTCAGAAGCATAGAGATTTATGGCATCTTCAAGAATTCCAGGCATCAATGATCCATTGGGGTGGTCAGAGAAGCCTTCCTAGGGGAGGTGGCACAGTGGTCAGCTTTGAAGTCTGAGTCAGGTTGGGCAAGATGTACAGGGGTGGGAGGGTATTTTCAATTGGAGAAAAAGCCTGAGAAGATATTGGGAGGTGGAAAAGCCCCAGCATGTCTGGAAGCGTGGAGGTAGCTCAGTTAGGCAGGGGTAGTGGGCTAGAGTCCGGAGTGACTGCTCAGCTGAGAATCTGTCCTGGAGGAAGCAGAGAACCATGGAGGCAGCTGGTAAAGGTGCTGTGACTGAGGCTACTGACTCAGGGGAAGGTGAGCATGAGGTATCTCTGGTCTGCTTTAAAGAACAGTGAAGGGGCTACTGAGAAGGTGGGGGCCTCTGCCAAGGAGCAGCCTTGCCATGCATCTCTTGGCCTTGTCTTCCTTCTACCCAGAGCCAGAAATGTCCTCAGGCTGACCTGAAAGGTGTCAGCTTCATACATGCACCTGATGACAGTCTGGAGGCAGTAGAAAGTCCACCGAGGCCAAACACTCAACAGCTAGCACCAGATTCCTAGCCTCAAAATCCAGGTCCATCCCATTAAAGGCCTCCAGCCAAAAGCCATTGGGAACACACCTGTAGACAAACAGCAGCAAGAATGAGCACACATCCCTCATCCCAGGGAACTGTGGGCGCATCTCTAAGACAGCATTGGAGAAGGAACACTTCCAGAGCTTGGGGGCTGGGGTAATTAGAGCGTAGTCTTGGTCAGAGTTTGTAGACCAGGGCCTTGCTGGAACAGTCAGAAGTCAAATCTTTAGAACACGACAGCCCATAGGGAATTGCTGTCAGATCACTTTGTCTGTGGTCTTATCTTGGAACAAATGGGTGTGAATGAGCTAGTGTCAAAGAGTCTGAGCTTGGATAGTGTGCCATGAACAGTTTGCGTAGTGCTTATCTGTTCTGTGAGTCACTGCATCAGCCTTTCTGCAAGTTGTGGTCTTGTTTCAAGTCTCTGTTCCCTATTCATTGTCTTGCTGCCCATAGGGCCATTTTCCACGTAAAGTTTGTCCTTGAGAAAGTTACTTGACCTCTCTGACTTGTTCTCCTCATTGGTTAAGTGGAGATAATAACAGTAGCCACACCATGGAGTTCTAAGATTAAATGAGTTAATATACGTGAAGCACCTATCTGGCATATAATGGGTGTAGTATAAATGTCAGCCATTGTTATAACTACAAGCCTTTAAGATCAACAAAAAGAATGTTGATGCCATGAAAGAAGATAGTCTGCAAGTCACTTTCCACTTAGGGGAAAGGGGAAGAGCAATACGAGATACCTTGACCAGGACAGGCCACTGTCCTAGGGTGCAGCCACTGTGATCTGGAATAAACATGACCTGTTTTATTGATATTATCTTCTGGGAAAGAGGGAAGGAAGAGAGGCCAAGGATCATTTGAGGTTTGGCACATCTGCGGGCTAAAGGTGGTGACACACTCTTCCTTAGTCTAGCCAAGGACAGAGCAGGAGGAAATGGAGGACAGCAGTGACACTAAGGGTCTGGACTTGGCCAAGGAAGAATTGCCTGACTCTGGGTATCAAGCCCTGGGATGGGGATGCTAAAAGGCTGTGGGCTTCTGGCCATCTCTGACCAAGGTGGAAATTGTGGAAGGAGGGACTTCTGGACTGAGAGTCTGGCAGCCTCGGTCCTGGTATTGAACTTGCCTCTGAGTAGCAGAAGTGTGGCTTTCTGCCACTGATCCCTCACTCAGAGTCTTAGGCTCCCCTTTTGTGAAATGGAGGACTTGGAGTAGATGGGACCCTCAGACTCCTTGCTTTCTTCACTTCAGGTGTCCTGGTGACCATGGTCATTTTTTTTCTCACAGCTGCAAAGTATTCCCTGAATGCACGTTTCCCCTATTGATGGACATTTGCTTGTTTCCAGTCTTTTGCACTTACTAGCTACCATGCACATTTGTACATGTGCCTGTATGGAGTTATAGGCATCTATTGTGAGGATGCCCAGTGGAGTTGCCAGTTGACAAGGGTGTGCCTTTATGATTCCCATGGCCATTGACAAATCACTCTTCAAGACTGCTCCAAATTATAATCCTACTGCAAGTTGTGGGCCCTGCTGTCTTTATGTGGTGAGGAGTGGTGGGTGGGCTGTCTTGGTGATTGCTCCAATACACCTTCCACCTCTAAGGTCCCACGACCTCAGGGCCCTGCTCCTGACCCCTAAGACCCCAGATGCTTGGCCAGGCATAGCTCCTTGCTCCTGTCCTTGCACCTCAGCTCTGCTGCTTCCTCTAACCCTTGCTGTTCTGCCCTCCTGTCACCCCTCATTTGAGAGAGAGAGTTCTAGGTGCTCATTGTCTTACCAGTGCTGTGCCTGCAACTGTCATCATTCCAGCTTCTGCATCCTCACACCTGGCTTCACACAGTTGGTGTGCGGGAGACAGTGTGTGTTACAGTGAGGGGCAGAACTTCTCAGGCAGCAAGACTGAGGGGCAAACTCACCACCTGGGGTTCTGCTTCCAGCCTTCAGCTGAGGGTTCACCAGCAGCAAGCTTAAGCAAGGCTCCTGATACGTGCTGGTGGTTCCACCCCAGGAAGGTACTGGCAGGGCCTAGATCTTGGCCCATACCCAGAAACACTCAAATCTATCACCAATAGTTGTGCATGGGCTTAGCTGAGGGAGAGGGCCTCCCTGACCAGCAAACAAATGGAAATCTTCACAAAGGAAGTGCGAACATGCCCAGTGAATGCCAGTGCTGCTGTGCCCCCTGCTCTGTCATTGACATAGCTAGACTCGCTTTAGGCATCATTTCCTCAACCACTCAGCCTTGTGCAAATGGTGAGCAAGTCATCCCTGGACTCTTCACACGTGCCTTTGTAAAGTTTACAGCCTCTCACCCCCAACACACACCCTTATTCATTAACCCAACATCTCCTGGGCACTGGTGTGTACAAGATGCTGGTCATGCGTGGGCGGCAGACGGCCAAGACACTGCCTCCACCCTGGGGAAGTTACTAAGACAAAGCTCCCAGAGTAGAAAGTGATGTGTCATTGACAAGGCAGGTAAAACATGCCTGATGGATTCAGGCAGTCTCCTAATTACAGCTCTCTTAGTTTGCATTCCCTGAGCATTGGCATTTTGAGAGCTTAATGAAGGGGGAGAGTCAGCATAGAAAGGAGAGGACAGCCCCATGGAGAGGGCAGGGTGAGGCCTTGCAGGAGGAGCTTCAGCTCCAGGCATTTGCCGGTTTAATAGGGTCACTGGCAAGTGGCTTTGGGCTGGGCAAGTTTGCTGGAAGGAAACTACAGTGGCATTGGCTGGAGAAAGGAAAGAGAAGTTTCCTAGGGGCCTCTGTACTTGGCCTTCGTTGAGGAGCTGATGCCATGTGACCATCATTAATAGGACACATGCTTCTGGTCAGTTGATTATTTTCCACCTTCACAGTTGAGAAGGGGGTTGCATGAACCCATTTGCACTTTCTTGCCAAGTCCCCTTCATTTCCACACACATTGGTAAGTTCCTACTACGTGCCATTGGTGAGTCAGACAGTAGAGGTCCTGCATCATGGAGTTGACATTCTATGTGCATGCTAGTTTTGTGTCCCCAGCTGTGACCAGGAACCCATCCCAGGGGGAGGCACTTGGATCTTAGTGGGGGACCTTGAAAAAGTCTTTACATTCCAAAGGGGTGAGGCTCTACAGTGAAATCTCAGGCATGGGTCAGATGTTTGGAACTGCTCACCCAAGTGAACAAAAGCCTGTTGGTGGGGATGGGGGAAATACCAAGGAGACCAGATGCTGCCAAGTAGCCGGATGTGCAGAACTATGGCCTGGGGCTTGGCCACGTGTGTGTATGTGATCTTTGCATCCGCTCTGTTCCTTTCCCTTGGACCCTTGGATGCCCAGTAGGAGAAGGAGGGGCTGGGTCACCATAGAGCCCAGCTCCCTGGAGTGGCATCGCTGATGCCAGGCTCCCTGGACTAAAAGCTTCTTGTCAGCAGAGTAATTGGATCTGACTTGCAGCAGGCAGGGAGCAGAGGTATTCAAGTCAGTCAGTGCTATTTTTAAATGCCCTCTCTTCCCCAAGTGTGGGTCTTGAGCTCAGCGGGAAAGAACAGCTCATCTCAGAGCCCCAGGAATCAAAGCGCTGACCCCTCCCCCCAAGATGGCAGTTCTCCCTCTCCCATCCTTCCAAATCAGATCTTGAATTGGACAACTGCCCGTGAATCTTGCCATGAGCACATGTTCTGGTTTGGGGAAAGGTAGACTACAGGGGCCATGTGGTCGGGGGGCATATCTTGGTTTGGGCCTGCTGCCCAGCTGGCTGGAAACAGGCCCCCAGCCTGGGGCTCTTGGTTGCTTGGCAGCCCCGGAGGCTCACCACTGAGCCTGGGGGCAAACATGTCCCTGCCTGTCTACCACTGTTTTTGACACTTGGTAGCAGCTCACAGCTGCCTGTCAGGCTCTGAAGACAGAGCAGAGGGCAGCCACCCTCTTGTCAAATGTCCCGCTGGGAGCCGAGCCTCATACTAAGTGCTGCCAGGGTGGTGGAGGGGGCCCAGGGATGCTGATGTTCTGTCACGCTGTGAACCAGGCTGCCTGGTTTGTCTGTTCCTTCTCACATGTCGTACCTTCTCCCCACTCCCTCCCGGGCAGGTAGCTGGCTGTGAGTGCTCCCGCTCCACAGGGTGCTGGGCGCACAGGAAGGGGAGTGCTGGGTGGTCCTCCCCACCTCTCCCCACTCTTGAGGAAGGACAAGACCACCTCAGGCAGGGGCTGTCATGCAAGTGGAGATGCTGTTAACAGCCACCATCCATGCTTCAGATGGCACACCTGTGGGCCAGGTGACACGATAGCTCATTACAAATGAGGACACAGAGACCCAAAGGGTAGATCCTCCCTCTCTCCCTGACCAAGACCCTCAACACCCCCCACCCCCTGCCCTCTAAGAAGCTGGAGGTGATCCAGGAGTCTTCCTGCTTTAGCCCAGGGGAACTAGTCTCTGTGACACTTTGTTCAAGTATGTTGCTTTGGGTGACAGATCTTGAACTCAGTTTTCAAAATTGTTTGGTTAAACCATTGCAAGCTGGGAACGCTGCCAGGACCTCTCCCCTCTCAAGTGGAATTAGAATAAGGCAGGCTGCCCTGACCATTTCCAAGAGTACTGAGTCTCAAGTTTTATAAAGTAGCATGGCTCAAGCCTAGCCCTTGCCAAAAGTGGATATGTGGTGACATCCCAGGGGCCCTGGGAAGATGCACTCCACCCCAAAACCTATCTGCTCTAGCCTGTCCCATGGTGCCTGAACCTACACCTCTGCAAGGGCCTTCCTTTAGCTTCATAGTCAGTTCTGCATGGGGAAGGAGGACACTCAGGCTTTGGAGTCCTGCAGAGTCCTATAGTGTGGAATCCACATCCACTTTGCATTCTTGGCCCTGTGACGTGGGATATGTGATGGCAGGTTATCTACTTTCTTTGAGTCTCAGTTTATGTATCTCTTAACCGGGGAGAGAGGGAGAGCTGAAATTCAAGGACAGGAGTGGGAGACAGTAGGGGGGAACCTGGGGTAAAGGAGTGGGAGGATGAAAGAGGGCAGAGGAACACCCCCTTTTCCATTTTGCTGTACTTACAGTGTAATTTTAAAATCACATAATATATGCATGTAGTACAAAGTTCATGTAGTACAAAAGGAGATACACACAGAGAAAACCATGTTCCCTTCTCTCCCCTCCCCCAGCCACCCAGGTTCTCGCCTCATGGGGACCACTCTTGTCAGATCTCACGGGTCCTTCCAGAAATCATCTGCATGTTTACTTTTACTGCACATACACTGTAATTTAAACCACACAATTAAAAATTAATTTTTTAAAATTGAAACATAACTGATTGTACATATCTGTGGGGTACAGCATTGAATATCAGTACCTGTGTGCAATATGTGATGCTCGATTCAGGGTAATTAGTGTATTTAACATTACACAATGTAAAACCACACAATTTAATTCAAGCTAATGCAGCAGTCTCTGTTCCTCTCTTATAAATGTTTTGTAACATCCTTAATACCAGGCCTCATTTGTGTAAGTAGCTTTACCATTTTCAAAGCACTTTACCCCAGCATCTCTCATCTGAATCCATGGCAGACCTGCAGGTAGAGATGACAATATCCTTATGCTCATGTTGCAGGTCAAGCAATTGAGGCTCAGAGAGGCTAGGCTACTTGCCTAAGGTTGCACAATGAGTGAGTGGTTAAGACTGGATTTGAATGCAACTTGCCTGACTCCCCAGGCAGATGTATCCCACTGCTTCCTTGAGGGAAAATACTTCACTCCTTCTATATTGTGTTGGTGTATGGCAGGTATTTAATAAAAAAATCATTGGCCTGGCAAACCAGGGCTCTGTGTAGGCACCATCAACAGTCAGGCCTAACTAATCTTAGCAGGTCATAGGGCAGGCTGTAGACGCTCAGACCAGAGATGCCCTCTATGTGTGTGCGCGCACACACACACACACACTCACATAAGCGCACATGTGCACAGATACACCCCCACACAAATGCACTCACATACACTCGCACACACACACACACATACACACTCACATAAGCGCACATGTGCGCAGATACACCCCCACACAAATGCACTCACATACACTCTCACACACACTACACACACATGCACACACAATGCATATGAGCACCACACACACATTCATGCTCACATTGCACACACACACATGCACATACTCACATGCACATATATACACATACAGACTCCATCAGGGTACATTCACACACTCAGATTCCACGGCATGTGGAATCCTCATCTTCAGGGCTTCCCTTGCCCTGGGCAGAGGGCAGGGTGCAGTGGTAGCTGGGAAGAGCCATGGAGAGGCCATATTTGATTTGTTGAGGGCCATTTTGCCCCCACTAAACATCTTAATTTTGTACCATCACAGCATTGCAAATGGGGAGCATGGACTTCCACCTGGGACTGCAGGAGACTGTGTGTGGCAACAGGGCCTGATCTGAGCTGCAAGTCCTGCTGGGCTATTGTTCTCGGCTCATGAACACCCCACTAGCTTCAGATGACATCTGGAGCCAAAGCCCTGGTGATGGGGGCAGGGGAGGAAGCAGAAGCCAAATCAGCCTTTGGGCAGCAGCAGCTTCAGGGCCTGGGAAAGTCCCTGTGTCTCTTCAGAGTGTCCCCTCTCTGGGCCTAGATGACCTTGGCCAGAGTTTGACGCCTGTTGAAAGGTAAATGCCCATGAGAGACCTAAGATGGTAATCCTACCAGTAATTTGTTTAAGGGACCCGCCTCCTCAGTGTACTTGGCCCTTGACTGAGAACATGTTTTGATGTTGCTGACAGTGAAAGAAAGACAGACTTGGAATCAGAAAAACAGGCTCCAAATCCCCAACCTGGGCCAAGAGACATTGAGCAAGTTTTCCTAACCCTCTGAACATCAGTTTCTTCATCTCTAAAATGGGGATAATCTCCATAATTCACTGCACTGGATAGGTGTGGGGCTGAATTTGGGAAAAGTTTTGTAAGAGGTGAAGTGGTACACTGACATTACTGTGGCCATCACAGAGGGATGGAAGCACAGATCATAAGGAAATTGGAGCACCCCAGGAGGGAGGAAAGATAAGCAGGAGGCAGAAAACAGTGCCTGTAGCCCTAGAGACGGAAACCAGCTATGGATGGAAGAGTCAGGACGCCCAGTGCTGCACCAGCTGGCTACTCAGGGCTGGGGTTTGTCCTCAGCCTTCTTGATTTTGCTGCTGGCATTTTCACTGCTAATTAACATGTCATGAGGGTGGAGAGGAAGAAAAACCTCAAAACAATTGATTTGTCTATTTGCCAGCACATCTGGGGAAAGGCTGGGTGTGGGAGGTCAAAATTGATGCTAAAAATCAGTGCTTCATGTTCTCAAGGAAACACAGATCTGTGGGTTTTTTCAATTCTCTGTCGCTGTTGCTGGTGAAAGCTCTAGGAAATCAAGGTTCAACTGCAAACTCTTGAGGGAGCTGTGGGCAGAGAGAGAGGAGGCAGTTAAAGCTCTTCTGACGTTGTCAGAAAAAAGGTGGTATAGGGATGGCTTGGATGTCTGCCTGCTCAGTCCTTCACCTCCTTCAACTCTTTACACACAACTTACCTTCTCAGTGATGGCTCTCCTGGCTATCTATTTAAAATGAAAACATTGACCCCCACTCATTCTTCTCTGCTTCAGTTTTCTCCATAGTTCTGTTATCATCATCATTAATAAATGACATATTTTCTTTTATATCTACTTGTCTGGACCAGTGCTATCTGATAAAAGATGTAAGACACATATGTAATTTAATTTTTTCTAGAAGCCACATTAAAAAAGTAAGAAGAAACATTCAAAATTTATTTTAATAATGTATATTATTTAACCAATCAAATATTATCATTTCAACATTTAATTAATTCCAAAAGTTATTAATTTTTTACAGTGTTTTGTTTATATGAAGTCTCTGAAGTCTGGTGTATATTTTACACTGATAGCATATATCAATTTGGACTAGGCACATTTCACATGTGGTGACTACATTGGACAGGGTAGAACTAGACTACAGTTCCACGAGGGCAAGGAGTTTTGACTTTCATTCACAGCTGCATTCCTAGCACCCTAGAACAGTGCCTGGCACTTAGCAGGCATGCAGTGACTATTTGATGAAGGAATAAGTCAAGTTCTAAATCAAATGCAATTATGTGGCAAGATAGTCTCAGACCAGGAAAAGAGCTGTTGTCTGGCTATGTTCATTCCCTGGACTACAGGGGCAGCACTCAGGTTAGTCTTTCTCTCCCAGTCATGGCATTTAACATCTCCATGATTTTCCATTCTTTCTGGACAGACAGAAATCCTTGTAAGTCCATCCACACTGAACATTAAAGACAACGTGTTGCCCTGCTTTGGGCATTTGCACTTTAAAAGAAGAAGAGAGAGCAATGTTTAATCCAAAGCAATGACTCCCCTCTGGAGAATTTTTGGCTCCAGTGGGAATGCTATTATTAGATCATGAATCTTTCTGGTGTCCCTGGGTTCATCAGGGATGTAGGATGCCAGCCAGGGTGCTTCTGTTGGCAGGCTGCCCTTGGGTGGCCTGTTGCTGGGTGCTCTGGCTACTCTCCCCTGCCCGGTGTTTCACTACAAACCAAGCTGGGCTTGACGGGAAGAGTGGGGACTTGGGAGGAGTAGGCGTTCTCAGAATTCAGGAGTGTCTCCAATTCAAGAAAATTGCTGAGCCCATTCTCTGCAGCCAGTCCTGGGCCCGGCCCAGTGGAGGGTGAGAAGTGTTTTTACTTTGCAAGGCACTTTCCCAGGGGGTACTTCATAGTATTTCCCCTGTCAAGTGGGCAGGTGAGATGTTCTGTGCTCACTTTGCAGATCAGAAAGCTGAAGCCCAGAGGTAGGGAGTGCCGTGCCCCAGCTGCTCCCCTGAGAGCTGGCCTGGGCTCTTCTCCATGGGAGCACAGTTTTGGCCTGCAGGGCCTCTTGGTCCAGCTGGGTGACCTGGTTGAAGGGACACTGGCCTGAAATAACTACGCAGGATACTAAGCAATGAGCCAAATGTTCAGGGCACAGCTGGACCAGGCCTGCCTGGGGAAGGCAGATGGGGTGGACGGAGGCGAGGGCAGTCAGATGCCAAGCCAGGGGCACCCAAAGGGCTGATGGAGTCACTTGAGGTGACTTGAGATAGACCTCTGAGGCTTGTTAAGCATCTGGGACCTGCCAGCTCTGAGAAACCTATAGCTCTTTCTTTCCCAGGCATTCTCTCCTTCCCTGCCCCCACTTCTCTCTCTTTTGTTATTCCCTTCCTGTTCCCTCTTACAACCTTATCTCTCTCCTGCCATCCTTTGTCCTCTCTCTTATATTTCCACCAACATCCTCCCTCACTCCCTTTTCCCTGTCTTTCTCTCTCTCTCTCTCTCTCTCACACACACACACACACACACACACACACACACACACACACACACCACCACCACCACCACCACCACCACCACCACACCCTGGGGTGCTAGACAGGGGTGCCCCATGAGCAGTAATAGTTGGGAATCTAATTTAGTGACTCCGGCTCCTTCTGAAAGCCAGCAGACACCCACCCACTGATGCGATTTGATTTCAGGGGTATGGGGAGGCCAGGGAGCTCCCACACTGCCTCGACTCACCGGCTGCTGTCTGAAACTCCACCATTGGAACTTCATAACATGATGTCCTTAAAATGTTAACTGCTCCGGAGAAAAGCTACAGTCTAAACTCTTCTGCTAAACTCTCCTCCGTCACTGCACTTCAGAGTGATGGCACTGGGAGCAGGCATGCAGCAAAGCAGAGGGCACAGGAGAAAGTGTCCTCAGAAGAAACAGAATTCTCCTGGTGTGGGGTGGGGTGGAGGAATGAAGTTACTTCCAGTCCTGGCTGCAGCATTCCTCGGGCCAGGCCCACGTAAGTCTAATGTGCATTCTGCAAACCTCCATAGGAAGGGTCCCGAAGCAGCTCACCTGCTTTGGACACAAGGCCATGTTTATGCAAAATGGACCCAGGCAGCTGCCCTAGCACTGCCTGAAATTTGTTGGGGTTTGGGGTTTTGCTTTTGTTTTTCTTTACTTGAGTCTGTATCCAGAATGCAATATTAGGAGAATCTCTGAACTCCTGACCTAAGAGGAACTACACATGGTTTACAAAGCTAACTGATGCCAGCCACAGTGCAGACCCCTCTTCCTTATCCAGGAATGGCAGGAGAAGGGCTTCTGTTCTGGGGCCGAAATCCCTTCTTCTGGATTAGTTGGTTGTGATTCACAGTGACCACCTCACGGGTTGGGCCTCCCCCATTCATGTGGGACTTGCAACTGGGCCCCTATACTCATGCCAGAGGCTTCTCAGACTCTATGCAATTCTCCCAGGCTAGTCTTTCTACTTTAGCTGCTTCAGTTACATCTGTTTTGCTGACACCACGTAAATTCGTGCAGTGCTGCGATGCTGGGAGGCAGCTGCTTGCACACTACTAAGGTTTTTAGCAGAATGCTGCTTCCTACATGTTCAATAGTTTGTTATCATTCATTCATTCATTCATTCATTCATTCATTCATTCATTCAGTGAGTTCTTACTATGTATTAGGATGCGCACCAGGCACTAGGGGTAG
The DNA here is from genome assembly GCF_027409185.1 of Cynocephalus volans. Classification (NCBI taxonomy): domain Eukaryota; kingdom Metazoa; phylum Chordata; class Mammalia; order Dermoptera; family Cynocephalidae; genus Cynocephalus; species Cynocephalus volans. Next base: position 41,756,556 of record NC_084472.1, read on the forward strand.
AGGTGAATGAGAGAGACCCAGGTCCCGCCCTCACGGAGCCTGCAGTCTTCTGACTATAGGTGTTATCCACAAAATGCCCTGTCATAACTAGAGTGGGAATGTTTTCATAGGCCTTGTTGGCTGTAGATGGAGAAAAGGTATCTTCTGGAATGGATGATGCCTGGAAGACTGTCCCATTACCCACAGGGGTTTTCTTCTATAATTGCATCCTGTCTGTAACCAATTCCCCCTGCTGGGCTTCCTTTCCTTACTCCTGGTCCAGGAGGTCAACCGGAGCTAAAAACTGGCTCTTTGCTGATCGCTGTCAGTTTGCTGTTTAATTGTCTCAGACCCATAGGCAAGTAGCTTCCTTAGGATGCAGAGTGCAGAGGACCCTCCCATCAGTGTTGTGAGAGCTGGAATTCGGTTCCTTGGAAGAAGCTGAGCTTTTCACTAGAGATCAAACACTGGCCCTGGGGTAGCATCACAAAGCTGTGCTTGGCTAAAAGATCCCTTTGGGCATATCACTTTCTCTCTAGGTCCCAGCATCCTCCATTGGGTGGGAAACCAGAATAAGAGAGGGAGGAAAGCAGACCTCTGGCAACCCAAGGGGTGAACAAGGGAATAGGCCTCTTGGGGTTGGTCAGACTGGAGCAAAAGAGGTTAAACTGATTTACCTGGAGCAGATGAGGAAACCAGGAAGAACGGTCTATGAAGCTGGGTTCTGGGCAGATGGCCCAATTCTGTTCTTCATCTCTGATTTATCTGGTTTGTAGGCACGTAGTTAGCTCATGAATTGCACCCTAGACTCCAGTCCTGCCAGTCAAGCTTCCCCATAATGTGCGCCTCTCCCATCTTTCCTGTCACCTCCCCGAGCATCCTGCATCTGAATGAATCACAAAGGATGCATTACCTAGTCACGTGGAATTTGAATGTCTCCCAGGCTGGGGAAGTCAGTGTGGGCCACTGGGAGACTCAGGAGATGCAGGAAATGGAATTCTGAGCTGGATCAGTGCAGAGGGAAGAGAAGGCTCCTCGGGGGTGTTTTGAGTAGAACGTGAAATCTGTCTTTGGACACCTGCCTCGTCCTGGCTCAGGCCTCCAGGCTGCTCCCTCAGGACTCCAGGCTAGCACTCTCCCTGCTGCCACGCACCTCCCTCTGTCCCCCACTGCGTATGACAGTCTGTCTGATTGGCAACTTTAACTAATGATCATGTGCAAAAAGGAGAGAATGGGGATGGATATTGCAGGGAATTTGTACCACCTCTGGTGGCCCTAGGAGGGCCCTGGAGGTGCTGCAGGCCATCTCCCCTGCTAGTGTCCACGCTCCTCTGCTGGACAGTTGTTTGGCCTCTGTGTGGACATCTGCAGTGATGAAGAACATTGGGGGACAAAACAATAACATAACAGAACATAGGGAATATAAAATGGTATAAGGGCTATAACATGAGGAAATGTCTTCCTTATGTTGACTTGAATCTGCTGACCAGAAACAGTCTGATCCCTTTGACTGCATTTGTTCCCTGACCCAGAGTTTCCTCCTCCCTGCTCACACCCAGACTCTCCAACTGTCCCTCAGATCAGATGTCATGAGCCGCTCACAATGGCTCTCTGTCATCAGAAGCCAGTTCATCAATGGTCATCTTGATACGAGGTGTCCATAACTGGCTCTGCAGAAGCCAGTACCATGGAAGTTCCCTCCGTCCTTTTCCATGAGTTAAAACCTGTGAAACTCCAGGCCTAAAGCCTTTCATGTGGGGATTTCCAGAATCCTACAGGATTTGTCTCGCTACAGAAGCACCTCCAGGTTGGAAACACTGTGGCCTGCTCTATAAAGCTGGGGTTTGTCCTGGGCATTTTCTTAGGACAGGGAGGAGACCTGGGACTTTTGGACAAGGCAGACTGGGCTGCACCTAAGCCTCTCACTCATAACGGCCTTTCCTCAGCATCTCCTGCAGAAGAGGCTCAAAATCGTTCCCCATAGATGCCAGCAGCTGGAGCCCTGCCTTCGCATGGTGACTTCCTTAGGCAGGAACAGGCTTACTCCTAAGAGAGCTCGGGAAGGAGAGAGGGGATGGGGAGGGGAGGTGGGACCACCAGGGCCATGGCACATCAATTCCCATTCAGCAGCCCACCTAGGCCAGAGGGTTCCTCTCTGGGATTACCAAGTACAAACAAGGATGGGTGTATGAGGATCCGTGTGCTGGAGAACGGGACTCTGTGACATGGCAGGGTGGGAGATCACTGCACTGGGACTCAGGAGTCCTGGACTCTGGTTCCAAATCAGCCATAATTACCTGAAAGCCTTTGGACAAGCCACCCCAGATTTCCTGGCCTCGAGGCTCTCATCAGTAGAATGAGGGCTACACGATCTCTGAGTGTCATTTAGCTTGACTATTTGATTGATTCCCCAAAGAACCATATCTCCTTACTAGATAATAATTTAATACTCAACTTTTGAAGGTCTTTCTCCCTTCTTTCCTTCCTTCCCCCTCTTCTTCCCACCTTCCTCTCTCTTTCTCTCTTTTCATCTCTCCTTCATTCTCTCATTTCCCCTCCCCTCTTGGAATATTCTTAAGCCCCTTCTGAGAACAAAGGCCAATTACTTCATGGTATTTGCCCTGAAAACACTCGCTTCATAGTTTATTACTGGAGAGAAAAATTTGTATACAAATAAAATGCCAAGTATAACAGGCAAATGCTATAAGTCGAATGGAGAGTGGATTTCATCTGGCCAGCCAGGACTTGGAGGCCTCCAAGGAAGTTAACATCTGCCCGGGGTGGTCAAGTTTGGACAGGATATGACAGTCTGGTGAGGCAGGGTGGCAATGCCAGGGTGCGGAGAATGGTAGTCAAGGACTCTGGAGACTGGGAGAGAGGAGAAGGAAGGTCGTCACATAGGGCAGCAAGAGAGCGAGCGAGAGAGAGAGAGAGAGAGAGAGAGAGAGAGAGGTGGGGGGCTAGGAGGGGATTGTGTGGGGGATGGCATGCTCAGAATCAGGCTTTAGGAATATTAGCGTGCAGCCATTTGGAAGATGGATTTCAAAGGTCAGCTCCGGTCTGCCTGCCTGTCACCACTTCTGGCCCCCTTCAAATGCAGGACAGCACATCACAGCACTCACAGGCTCATCTCAGCAGGGGCAGGGCAGGAGATGGGGACTGGTCTTTCAGCTGTGGGACCCTGGGCGTGGTCACAATATCCAGTTCACGGACATCTTCCCTTACTTTCTACGTGGTTACCCTGTGAGTAAGATGGGAGGCCTAGTCAGAAGATACCTGCAGGCCCTGCCGGCAGGGGTGTGTAGCAGGTGTGGGACCAGCGTCATCACTGTGGGTCACAAGCCTAGGAAACTAAGGCCCAGAGAAGTCCACTGGGTGGCCCAGGTCTGACTGTTAGACCTGTTGGGAGGAGCCCTCACACCACAGAACTCTGGCTGGCTTTGAAAACTTCCAGGTAGCGAGGCCTTCCTCACTGGCCTCTTGTGGGCAGAAATCTTCTTTTCAAAAGACTGGTTTTCTCGGCTCCTTGTCTGGGCTTTTCAAAGAGGAGAAAACCTGAGCTCCAGCTGCTGAGGCCAATCCTTCCCCATCCCTGCTGCTGGCTGTCCTCTGTCCTCGTACTCCCTATGCCACCCTCGTGCCTTTGGGGAGGGAGTCTCTTTGGCCTTCTGCTCCCTTCCGACTCTGCCTCCAGCCCCCTCTCTGTTCTGCCCCAGTGCTGAGGGAGAGTGACCCAGGCCAGTGAGGGAAAGCTGACACCCTGAGAACCGGCCTGGGGAGGAGGGAACTTGAGCGGGGACTCCAGGGAAGCCTGGGAGGGTTTGGTTCCACAGTCTCTGTCATCTGTCTGCTTGGCCTGGCTCCTCTCTCCTCCTGCCCAGGCCCAGCCCTAACTCCACTGCCCTCATCCACAGGCCAGAGATCCCAGACTGCCGTGTGTCCCCTGGCTGTCCTGGCCCAGTTCCTGTACCACCCACCCTCCTCCTTGGGAGGCCTGCTATTTTAGTCCATTGAGGCTGTTATAACAAATTCCCATAGACCGGGTGGCTTATAAACAACAGAAACTTATTGCTCACAGTTCTGGAGGCTGGGAAGTCTAAGATCGAGGCATTGCCACATTCTGTGTCTGGTGAGGGTCATTCCTCATAGATGGCGTCTTCTGTATGTCCTCACAAGGCAGAGGGGCCAAGGCAGCTCTCAGGGGCTGCTCTTTTAAGGAAACAAACCCCATTCATGAGGACTCTGCTCCCACAACCTAATCACTTTCCAGGGCCCCACCTCCGTATACCATCACCTCAGGGTAAGCATGTGGAGTTGGGGACACACATTGAGACCACAGTGCTCCCTCGCTGCCACCTCTCGCTCTGTCAAGCTCCCTGTGTGCTGCCCCCTCCCTCCTGGCAGCACTTCTCTTCCAAGAAACACCTTGGTTCAAATCTCCACTCTGTCACTTACCAGATGAGTGTCCTGGAAGTCAAGGGGCCTTTTAGAGTCTCGGGACCTCATCACTGTTATCTCCACGCACGTTCCCCACAGCCCCCGGCCCTGCATTCTTTGCTTCTCCCATTCCTTTCCCTCTCCGCTGGGGCTGTGTGGCTTCTTCTGTCCTCCAATCCACCCACTCTCCAGATGCCAGCATAATAGGCTCCTTGCCCATGAGGCACAAAGCATCCACCAGTCCCCAGGCATTTTGGAGAAACTGTTGTGTGTCCTGTGCATGTCAGGTGGGCATCAGGTGAGACCCACACCCATGGGCTTCCCTTTTCCCAGCTGTGCAGGCCTAGACCTGGGCCTCCCACCCTCAGCCTGTGCCCACCTTGCTCAGGGTCCAGTCCCTGTTTCATGCAATTGATGTGGTTATTTAATACGGTGCTTTGTTTGTTTGTCTGTTTCTGGGAGACACTTCTCTCTGCCCACTCCCTGAAAATGTTGTTTAGCTCATGATGAAGATTTCAATGCACGGCATTTTAGTCCTGGGGAAATATGATAAACGTACAGTATAATCAGGGACATCTGGAGATTATTTTTTAACCTAGAAGAGTAATTCTAATAGTAAAAATTGCAGGTGTTCTACTAACAGGGTCGGGGGCATTTCAGGTTGTCAATGTTGTTCAGACATCACTGATCACTGGCTTGTCATGGGCCCTGATAATTGACCCTGAGAGCTTCATTCCTTTGGTCTTAGAGACCACACAGAGCAGCTGTTGCCTGGCATTTTTACAGACCCTACCTGGCATGGGGCTGAGGAGGCCCAGTGTGTCCAGGACAGTGTCTCCTGCCTTCATTCCCTTCCAGGCAAGGTGATGAGACTGAGAACCCCTCTGGGGATGGAGATGACCTGGGAGGAGCACAAAGTCCTAGAGCAAAAGTCAAAGGACCTTTGCAGGTTGAAGTCAGCCGTCTTACATATTATGGGAGAGATAGGTACTTTTGTCCACCTTTGTCTTGCTGCCATCCTGGGGAAAAGGCATCTGCCCTCACTTCCAGTGCATCAGCTGGAGGGCACAGGTTGCTGGAGAGTGGAAGCCACTCTAGGCTGGGTTGTGCAGAGTGGGCATCCTTATGGCAGGAGGGGCTTGCAGGAGGGAGGGAGCAGGAAAGACTCCACCAGGGCCCGAGGGGAAGGACGCTGGCCAGCCCCTCCTGACCCATCCCTGCCATGCAGCAGCATCAAAACCCGGCACTCACCATGCCCTACTTGCCACTCTCTGTCCCACTCAATTTCAAACCAGTCTGCCTTCGACCAGCCTCAGCCCTCAGCCCCTTTGAGCTACTGTTTCTCCCTCACTTCCTCCGTCAGTCAGACCCTCAGGTGTTTACTGAACACCAGCTCCAAGTGAGGTGCGTGGGGGTTCAGAAGCAGTAAAGACACGAAGCTCAGTGTGGTGGGGGCGGCAGTGTGAAGACAGCTCAAGGTGGCCACGACCAGGTGCCAGTGAGTGGGAGAGACTGGGTGTTCCACAGAACTCTGAAGAGGCAGGCGTCCCTGGGGGCTGGTGGGCAGGGGAGGCAGTTTTGGAGGCGCTGAGAGGTGACGTGGACCTGTGAAGATGGAGAAGGCAGCCGGCAGGATGGAAGCAAAGGCCCCTCAGGGGGAGTGTGCGTGGACTGCCTGGGATTTTGAGTAGACCAGAGTGGATGGCTGCAGGGAGGGCTGGTGGAGTCAGTGGGAAATAAGCGGGATTGAACTTCAGTATCAGGCTAGGGGGTTTGGATTTCACTGGTAAGCAGTGGGGTGCTCCCCACTTGAAGTCAGGCCAGTTAGGAAACTTGGCTAAAACTTGGCTTTGCTCTGTGTATGAAGTTAGCTTTCTTCCTTTAGGGCTGCACAGTCCAATATGGAAGCCACAAGGGGCTATTGGGGACTTGGAACATGGCTAGTCCTAATCGAGATGTGTTGTAAGTACATAATATACACAGGATTTTGAGGACTTAATATGGAAAAAAAAAGAATGCAAAATAACTTTATATTGAGTACATGTTGAAATAACATTTTGGATATGTTGAATTATATAACATATATTTTTAAAATTAATTTCACCTATCTCTTTTTTACTTTTTTAAAGGTGACTACTAGAAAATTTAAAATGACCTACGTGGCTCATATTATTTTTCTATCAGACAGTGCTGGTTTAGAGTCTCTGCAATATCCTTTTATCACTCCATCCCTTCCTCTGTAGTCATGTGTGTCTTCTACTTTTCTTTATCTTCCCACAGCTTTTCTTTCCTCTTCTCGCCCTCTTTCCCTCTGTCATTTTGGTCCTCTCCTCTTTTCATTGTGTGGTGACAGACGGTAGAGTGAGGGCGGGGACTGGGGGGACCCGGGGCTTGCTCATTGCCACAGCCCCTGGGCTAGACTCATCAAAGCCAGAAATCATAAGGCAGAGAAGCACTGCTTATTTGGGATACTTGTGAGAATCAAGGTTCTAGATAATTCTTTCCTGGCACATCCAGGTCAGAAATTCATTTTATGTCCATTTCTTTTTGCAAATATTTATTTTAAAAAGATTTAAGAAAATCTATCAATGACATGCACCTCATTTACAAAGCTGAATAGACGGATACAAGACACATTTAGTACGACAGTTATTGTGTGACCCTTGCCCTCCCCACCAGGGTCAAACTCCCTTAACCTAACACTTTCAACTTTCCTTCAGGCACTTCCTAAAACACATAAATTACTATGTAAAATTCTAAATAAACCACTAGACTGCTATTTGTTCATTTTCTAATTTCTAATATTGTCTATGTTCTTCACATTATGGAAGAAATGTCCTTTTTTGTTTTAATAGAGTTTATTAATTATTTGTTTTATCATTAATAGATAAATATTGTTTACCACTGAGCCAAGTAGTAAATAATTATACTTTCCTTTTCTTTTCCTGGTGGTAATAACTGCCTCTTTTTTTTTTTTTTTTTGATAAATTCTTACCAAATTCTCTACCAAATTGTAAAATTCCATCCAATACTATTTCCATGTGACCAAATTTATAGATAACCCTATTGTTGCCACCTCCCCCCAATACCCGTCGGAGCCTCCACTGTCCTGTTCCCCCGTGGAATGGCTGCTGGAGCCCCGCACAGCCGTGTGCTTGCAAATCCCCTCACCTCCTAGGAGTGAAGCTCCTGTTTTCTTTTTCCTCTTTCTTGGTTTGCATTAGTTCGTCTTTGAGAAAGACTATGGAGAAGGTTAATTTTTCTGGAGACCCTGCCTGTTTTAAAATGGCTATATTCTATTCTGACACTTGGTTAATGGTTTGGCTGGGCATAGAATTCTGGATCGAGTCTACCGCCATACCACCCCGAACGCGCCCGATCTCGTTAGAATTCTCCATTGAAAATCTTTTTTCCCCTCAGTGTCTTGAAGGCAGTCGCTCCACTGTTTTCAAGCTTCCAGTGTTGCTGTTGAAAACTGTCACGCTCTTCTGATTTCTGACCCTTCGCATGGGACCTGTCTGCTTTCTCTCTGGAAGATGTTAGATCACCTCTTTGTCCTCGGTGTTTGCACATTTCACCGTGAGATGCCTCGGCCTGGGGTTCTTTCCCCCACCAATTTTACTGGGCACTCAGAGGGCCTTTTCTATCTAGAAACGCAGACCTTCAGTTTTGGGAAATATTTTTGTAATTTTTTTCATAATTACCTCTCCATTGTTTCCTCCATTCTTTCTCTCTTGCTAGTAAAATGAGGAATCTTCTGACTGAATCCTTCCACGTTTGCATCTTTTTTCTACTATTTCTCAGTTCCTTCTCTTCTCATTCTACTTCCCGGGAAATGTCCCCAGCTTTATCTTCCAACCCTGCTATTAAATTTCAGATTTCACCTGATATATTTTTAATTTCCAAGAGCTCTCTCTCTTGTTTTCTCATTGTTCCTTTTTAAAGAGCTTCCTGTTGTTTCATGGATCGAACACCTTATTTCTCTAGGGATATTAATTAGAGTGTTCTGAAGGGTTTTTTTTTTTTGTCCTTCCATTACCTCTGTTTCTCAGAGTTCATTTTTCTTTTTTAAAAATTTGGCACATTCTCTCTCTTTTCACTTTGTCATCTTCCTCAAGAGACTGGTCACCCTTGGGCTGTCTGTTCATCTTGAAGAGTAGGTCACTAAAAGCTGTCCAGAAGGTCTGTGCACCTGTGCATGAGAATGGACTTTCCCACTAATGGGCCTCATTATTGAGTGGCCAGTTGGGGACCCAACCATTTTATTGGGGGTGCTCTTAACTGAACAAAGTACCTTAGAACTCTTTCTGGGACCAATGATTTTCCTTAGAGAGGCACCCCCAATTTCTAGCCTGGGTCTATGGAGGGTGCAGGGAAGGGGTACATGCCTGGGTGACACTGCTTTGGAACCAAGTGGCATTCAAGGGGCAGAGGGTTCCAAAGTTCCCTAAACTTTCATTTAATCCTCCTGCTTTAGCACAGTGCTGTCCTGCTCTCCTCTGCGTAGGGTCACCCCCTCATCCCCTACATTGGAGCCTCTCTGGGAGTGGTAGTCTCTGCTCTACACGGGGAAAGGGGAGGAGCCCTGGGAGTAAGTGCTCCTTATACCGACTTGTAATCAGCCTCCCTGTTCTCAGCTCTACCCTCTCTCCTGTCTTCCAAAGTAGCCACTGCCTGCAATTCCTGACCCTTCCAGCACTGGGTGGTAAGATTTGTCTACTTCTTGTTGACCACCCTTTGGTAGGCACTTGATTTCTGATTTCTCAGCTCTGCTAATTTTTCCATCTGCTTTCCATCTTCCAAAAATCTGTTGATGCCTGTTGCCTGCTGATGTCACCTCTCCTGTTCTCTCTGTCCTTGTCTGTTATCTTCTTTATTCTTTTGCTCTCATTTTAATCAGGTTGGGGAAGGAGTGGACATGGGTTGAATCTGTCATGTTTAGCAGGAAATTCTCTGCAAATCTTTCTGAAGTGCTGGGTCTACTTCTTTCCCTCATTAAAGGATTCTCTCCAGTGCCTAGAGCTGGATTTTTGCTGATGGAGAATTAGTAAGGCTTTCTTGTCATCAAGCTCAATTTTATTTAGAAACGTACTGGAGCCTAAATTAAATGTAGCCTGAGCTCTTACCCGGATATGTTTGCTTTTAAATAAATTATAATGTTCTAATAAATTATTTAATTATTATTTAAAATAAAAAATATTTGCGTAATTTTTTTTCTTAAAAGTGCATGCAAAACGACTTTTGGCTGCTTTGTCTCTGGAAATTAGGACTTTCTGTGGGTTGGGTCCTGGCTAGCCAAAGTGTCAATGAAATTCAGAACTTGGCTGGACTGGACTAAATTTTCTACATGTGGCATCTATTTAAAAAGGTAGGGTCAATAAGATTTCACAGGGGGACTCTAAATCAAGAAAGCTAAACAGCTTTAGGGACCTTAAAACTCCTTTAATAAGCATGTTAATTATATAAAGGATGCTTATCTGTTCATTAAAGAAAACACTCCCCTCCCCACAACACATACACGTCCAGACGCTTTACTTGGCAGCATTAAAGATAACCGTATGTATATAAAGGTGATGAAACTGCTGTGTTCTAATGAGGTGTTGAGTTTCACCAGCTCCAGGCTGCCCCCTGGGTAGGGACCAGGGTCATTGTGGGGATGGCTGTGCTGGTCCTCATGGAGACTTCTCTGTCTTTGCCCCCACCAGGTGCCCCCTTTCAAAGGTCTCAGCATCCTCACGCTACCTCCTGCCGCCACTTCCACCTGGGCCCCCCACAGCCGCAGCAGCTCGCCCCCGACTTCCCGCTGGCACACCCCGTGCAGTCGCAGCCGGGCCTCAGCGCCCACATGGCCCCGGCCCACCAGCACAGCGGCGCCCTGCACCAGTCGCTGACCCCGCTGCCCACCCTGCAGTTCCAGGACGTCACAGGTCCCTCCTTCCTACCTCAGGCCCTGCACCAGCAATACCTCCTGCAGCAGCAGCTCCTGGAAGCCCAGCACCGCAGGCTGGTCTCGCACCCCAGGTGGGTGCCGGCGGGGGCCGGGGGGCGGGGTCAAGGGGGGAGGTGGGAGGAGGGAACAGGATTATGGCCGGGGCGGGGCGGGGGCGGGGCCTTCGAGGGGGCGGGGCCGGCGCAGGGCCGAGGGCTGGGACATCCGGCTTCACCCCCGGCCCGGCTTGGCCAGAAGTCACCAAGAGGGTGGCTGCCGGAGGTAGCTCTTGCCTCAGTTAGAGGCGTTCATTTCAGGCAGTGCGCGCTACCCTGAGCCGACGCAGGCTCCCTCAGAAGCCAGTGTGTGTTCCTGTCACATCACTCAGGTGCGGGGACAGGGGCTGGGTAACTGGTGGTCCATGAGGCTCACAGTGGACTTGCACGGTGTGGGAGGATATTTGACTAGGGGACCCCTCATCTCCCCTCCAGCTTCATGATCAAGTGATTCTAACACCCGAGAACTCTAAAGAAAACTGAAGGAAATGGCTGGTTCCAGCCCTGCCCTCAAAGTGCCCACGGTCTAGTTGGAGAGTCCAGCTAAAGACCCATGAAACAAGTAGAGAATGAAATTAGTCAGTGCTAATCACATGGGTCTGAAGTGGTTGGGGACCCTGGGTAAGTCACCACACCTCTCTGAGCAACTGTCAAGAGAAGGAGTTGGACTGTATCAGTGGTTCTCAAACTTTCTGGTCTCAGGACCAGTTTTACACTCTTAAAAATTAATGAGGTCTACAAAGACCTTCCGTTTATGTAGGTTATGACTATTGATGTTTAACATATTAGAAACCAAAACAAATTTTAAAATATTTATTAATGTATTTAAAAGTGATAACACACTCATATAGTAACATCAATAATATATTTTGTGAAAAATAACTATATGTAAATTTAGTAAGAAGAGTGACTTTTTTTTTACATATTTGCAAATCTCTTTAGTGCATGGCCTAACAGAAGCCAGCTGTGTTCTCATGTCCGCTTTTACATGCAGAATCGCATGTCATGTAGTTTCTGGAAAACCCCACTGTTCCTTTGTGAGAGAACGAGAATGAAAGGCAAATAACATCATAGTATTATCAGGAAAATAGTTTTGGCCTCTCAAACCACCTGAACGGGTTTCAGGGATTCCCAAGGAACACTCTATGAGAACGGCTGGACTAGATCATCTCTTAGGGCCTAAGCATCCATGACTGTAGGGGTAGGGGTGCCTGGGACAGAGAGTGAGTGTTGTTGGAGGTCAGAGGGAGGAGAGGTCATCTTGATCTGGGATGTTCAGGGAGGTCTTCCTGGAGGAGATGGGCTTTGCCCTGGGCCATGGAAGCTGGGAAGAGAGTGTGGAGAAGGGTAGAGGAGAGATGAGCATGGCAGGAGCAGAGGGGTGCACAGAAGTGGAAGATCAGCAGGAGACAGGTCTGTGTATCTTGAAGACGCCCACCAAGGGCAGAGAGAGAGTGGTAGGCAAGGAGTAGAAGAGGTGAGAGAGTTTGGGTGGGGCCACGTGACCTGCAAGCAGACACACCTAGGGAGAAACCTCAGTACAGTGGGCAGACCAGAGATACCGGAATGTCTGAGTTACTGACTGCTGCTCATCTGGGAAGCTTCCTTGAAGTTCCAGAAGAGGGGTGAAGCCCACTGCTCTGTAGGCCGTGGGCTCTGTGTGTGTGTGTGGGGGGGGGGGGGTTGCAGGAGCGAGACATCTTCAGGCCAGTTAGGGTCACTCAAATCTTCTGGGAGCTACGCTGGCCTGGCAACCCCTGACATCATGGGCCCTCCTTTCTTTCTGGTGTAGGCGGAGTCAGGAGCGTGTGTCTGTCCACCCCCACCGCCTCCACCCCAGCTTCGACTTCGGCCACCAACTGCAGACGCCTCAGCCCAGATATTTGGCTGAGGGCACTGACTGGTGAGTCTTCAGCATCCCTGGGGGAGATAGGGAAGGACTGAGGACTTGCCAGATCCATGGCGTTCCTGTTTTCCTTCACTTTGAAGGGTGCAGGAGGCCTGGTCCTCCGTCCCCAGCCTTTCCCCCTGCTCCCAGCCACCCTCAGAGCCAGATGGCCCCCACCTGTGCCTGGTTCCAGCAGTTAGCTCAGATGTAACTGGGTACTATCAGGTGCCCAGCCTGGGGCTCAGTGTGTCTGGTCCTGCAGCGGAGGAGGGAGCCAGGGATACAAAACATTTCCTAAGCTCAATGAGGGCTATGAACTGGCGGTCCCTGGGGGGAGGGCAGAAAGGAGAATTCGGAGGAGCTGGGGTGGTCAGGGAAGGCTTTCTGGAGGAGCTGGGTCTTGAGCAATACACAGAGAACTGCCAGGGCATGCAGTAAGGCAGTGCAGGATTGGGTGGTGTAAGTCCAGGCTCACATCACACCTGAAGAGCCAGCCGGGTTGGAGGTAAGGTCTGGGGAGAGAGGCTGGGAGAGAGGTGGGGGTTTTGTTTTTGTGTGTTTGTTGGCCTGGATGCAGGGTTGCTTGGTTCTGGATGCTGGGTCCTACCCAACTCTCTGGTTCTAGCTCAGAAAGGGGTTGATCTTAACCATCAAATACTTTAAAAAGATGTACAGTTCACTGAGTGTTTAGAAGTTAAGGGCATCATGCTTGCAACTTATTTTTAAAGAGTTCAGGGGGAAAAAACTATTTATCTCCACAGAGGGGTGTGTGTGTGTATATATATATGTATGCGTGTATATACACATGGTGGGGAGAGAGAGGAAGAGACAGAAAAGGAGATAGAAATGCAGTAAAACAGTAAAATGGGCAATCTTATGAGATGAAGGGTATCCAGAAATTTTTTATGCTATTTCTGCAACTTTTAGGTCAAAAACGTTTTTTTAAAGAATGTTGAAAAAAAATTCCTCAGTGGAAAAGGATGGGCTGTTTAAAAAATCTGATGTGCCATTTTGTCATTTTTCAGCCATTTGGTCAGGCAAACTGGCCTGTCAAGGATCTCTTTGGGAGCCCTTTCCATGAACACGTGGGAATGATTCAAAAGGACAGTTTCAGTTAATTGAAGGCTAACGGTACTTCTAGGTGCAGGAAACAGTGGTTGTAACATGTCTTATCGTCTCCAGCTCTCTGCTCATTCTCAGGAACACTCTCCCCTGAAATTCAACAATTCCTTAAAAGGTAGATTGCACTGCTGTCAGCTTCAGCCCAGCCTTTTTCTAATTAGCAGATTCAAATTAGGAAGATTTAATTGTAGTTTGGATGAAATTCTGTCCCTCAGCAGTCTAGTCAATTCAATTCAATTCAACACACATGGAGCATCGAGGGCCCTGGCGCACGGTGGAGTGATTTAAACACACACGATGAGGCAAGTGGGACTGGACAGGTGACAGGTGGGAACTGTCCTGGAGAGATGTCGGGAGGAACAGTGCAGGTGTTAGCCCAGTCCCCAGCTTTCCTTATTTAGCCAAACCCCTGGTCCTTTTCACTCATTTCAGCCTCTCAGAGTCCTCCTGGCTCCTGCTTGCCCCAAGAAACATGAAGAATGAAGCCCTGGGAGCCGGTCGATTCCCCAGCAGGGGATGCTGGGCCCACCCCTGGGCTTTTCCTGCCTGTCCTGCCCCCACTTCCCAAGCAGGAAGATGTTTCCAGCGGAGGAGATGACAGTTTCTCCTCCCTTGTAATTAGCTCTGCTCCAGCGAGGGCCAGCCTAGTGGTGACAAGGGGTTTTTGTAATTGTGACTGTGCTAACTGCATCCCAACCTTCTTTTCCAGAGAGGCCTCTTCTGCCAGGAGATGGGCAGCCTGGTAATTGGATTACAGGAAATGCATTATAGGAGGGGCTACTCTCACCCTCTGCAAGGAGCCCAGGGGGCAGAGGGAAGCTTGTCTGTCTCTCCCTTTAGAGAACCATCAGAAACCATTGACTTCCACCGTAGTCATTCCAGGAATTGGGAGGCAGGCCGTTGTCCAGCCCCAGGCCTGAGACTTCCCTGGCTTTCCCCCCTTACTTAGGATATCTTAACCCTACCCAAACAGCTTCTCTCAGCTGGGCATCCTGGTCTGAGAGTGTGTAGCAGCAGCGGGCCCTGGGCATAAATCCCAAACACTCCCCTATTTGGCCCATGCCTGGTTAGCTGACCCTGACCTTGAGCCATAGCCCCCATACCTCTCATGGGCAATGTCCTTTTCATGCTCCTTCTGTGACTCAGTACCAGCTTCTCATGTCAACTGTGACCCCCAGTGTGGACAGCATCTCACTACCTCACCAGGTAGAGGTCTTTAGGCACCTGGACCCTGTGGGCAGAGCGTGGGTGGAGGATGAGATACTCCTGCAGTCCTTCCCTCTGCAGGTAGTCCTGCCACAGCAGAGCCTCTGGAGCCCCCAGAGTCTGGACTTGCCCACAGATGGTGCTGGCACTTTTGGAGCTAACTCCCTGGGAGGAACTAAAGGGTCTGCACAGCAACCAGACCATACCATGTTCAAAAATATTCACAATGAGAAAGTTCAGTGTGATGTGCAGATACAACGAACAAAAATTACACATTGAAACAATGTCGGCAGGAAATCTCCAAAACACAGTTCTGGGTTAACTCCATGGCTTTAGGTCTGTGAGATATTTCTGTGACTCCTTTCAAAACTTAGCAGGTTGTGACAGGCTTGCGACAACAGAAACAGGAGACACTGTGTCTCTAGGGGCTTTCTCCTCAGGGCAAGTTCAAATCCAGATTTCTTTAGGGTCCATGGACTACATCCCCTGTTGAGTGAGCTGGATCCAGAAGGGAACTTTCTTTTTTATTTATTTATGTATTTATTTATTTATATTTATTACAAATATTCATGAGATACAAAGCTGATTGTCCCCCCTCCTGTCCATGATGTGAGGGCCAGATTCATACTGAGGGCATATCTATTACCAGAAATTACTTTTGTACCCTTTGTCCCCTCCAATCATCCCCCAACCTCCCTCCCCTTCCCCTTCTCCCCTCAACTCCAATTTGTAGCCCTAGGAATGTTAGGAGGAAACTTTCTGATGAGACGATAAGGGGGGAGTCCCAGAGCCCACCCAGGGCAGACCATCCCACCTGTCTGAGGGTCAAGGTGCCTTTTGCTTCTGTAGTTAGTGCTCTGGGAGTTGGGGGGGACTCTGTTCCAACTTTGTTGGGACTTCGCTTTTGGTAGAATTCCCTGAACACCTCTTTGCTGCTTTGAATTTGCTGGGTTCCCTAAGACTGCTGAGTAAATGCAAAAAATCGGAGCTTCTGCCATTCTATTAGTCCATTTCTGTTGTTTATAACAAAATACTTGAAACTGGGTGATTTATAAAGAAAACGAAATTTATTGCTTACAGTTTCTGAGGCTAGGAAGTCCAAAATCCAGAGAACACATCTGCTGAGAGCCTTGGTGGTGGCAAGAATGATAGCAAAGTATCACATTGGAAAAATAGTGGAGCAGAGAAAGCAGAGACAGACTCTCCTCTCATTTCTTTTAAAACTCTCTGAATCGCACCCCTGACCACCATTTTTAATCCATTCACTACAGCATGGTCCTACAATCTAATCAACTCTTCAAAGCACCACCTTTCAATGACTTTAACAGTATTTCTCACCCTCAGCATTTATAGTAGGGATTAAGCTTCCAATAAATGAACCTTGGGGGACACAATTCAATCAATCCACAGCAGCCATGTAAGGGTGCCCCATGGAACTCCTATCCCGGAGGCAGTGCAATGGGATGAGCCCAAGCAAGGGTCTAAAACCCTGGGGGCCCTAACTGGCCAGCCAAGGGCCATGGATAAGACGCTGGTCTTCTCCAGGCCTCAGATGGATCTGTAAAAGTGAGGGGCTGGGCTAGTGGATTTCCAAGTTTGCTTCCAACTGGCTCCAAGAGTGCAGCTCCCTTCCCAAGTGACTGGCCTGTTATGAGTTACTCTGGGGATTAGGGCTGACGATGGCCCCTTGCATGTGTACAGTGCTCTGCAAATGGCTTTCTCTTCCATTTTCTTGTTTGACTTTCCCAGTATCATCATGAGCAGCTACTGCTATCTCATTTTAGAACTTAGGCTCAAAGAGGTGAATGAACTAGAGAGGGTCTCACAGAGGGGTGGACCTGGGACAAGGACCCAGGCCTCCTGACTCTGGCAGTGGTATGTGCAGTGCCAATGAGAGTGATGGGCAGTCCTGCCCACACAGCTGGACCTGGGCTGTGGAGAGAAGAGGGTGGGGCTGGATGCCAGGAGCCATCAGAGAGCTCCTCTTGGTTCTCTAGTGATCACACCCTCATGAGCGTGATGCAGGGAATAAGGTTCAGACCCACCCCCTTGAAGGCTGATGACTTTATTGGGTTTTCACCCTCAGAATTATCTCAGAAGACACTGTCCAGGGCGAGGTGTAGCCAAACCCAGGCTGCATGGGAACCAGGCTCGGCAGCAGCAGGCAGGTGGGAGCATAGGAAGTTAGTGGTCAGGGCCTGCCCAGGCAAGATGAGGAAGGGAAGTCTGCAAGTCCCAATGCCACCTGCCCTCTGGCCTCTGTAGGACCTGAGGTGGTACCTTCTGAGGCCCTGAGCTTCCTCTCAGGGATGCTTTTACGGCTTGGCTGCACTTTCTTAAGGGGAAGCCATATCTTACTCACCAGGGCCCACTTCACATGCAGACCTACACAGCACACTGCAAAAAGTGAGTGCCAGCCACAAAACTTTCTGTTATATGTGTGAGAAGTTTCCATGTACGATTTTTGGTTCTTCTGTATTTCTGAAGTTGAATGCCCACAGATATGTAGCTTGGAGATAGTGGATATTACCTTTCCACAATAAAGAAACTTAGAAAAAACAAAAATAACAAACAAACAAAACCCGTTTTTATTGCAGACAATGTCAAATAACAAAAAATAAGAGAATAGTATAATGAACCCTCGTATATCCATCATCCAGCTTTGACATCCACTCGTGGCTACTTTCTTTTTTTTTTTTAATTTGCACATATTCATGGGGCAGAGAGCTGACCTCACAGCCGCTTTTGCTTCATCTTTACCCTTCCTCACTCTCCCATCCTTGCTACAATTTGGAAACAAATCCAGACATCATATCATTTCATCTGTAAATATGAAGGTACTTCAAAAAGTTTGTGGGAAAATAGAATTGAAAGATAATACAAATCTTTTCAAGAACTATTTAAAATACCCTCATATTTCACATATATCTCAAGATACCTTACTTTCCAAAATCTTTACTGCGATACCACTATTAAACCTAAAGAAAATTAACAATAATTTTTAAATATAATCAAATATCCAGTCAGTGTTCAAATTTCTCTGATTGTTACAGTTTGTACCAATCAAGTTCCAAATAAGGTTTATACATTGTGACTGATTGATAAATCACTTAAGTCTTATTTAATCTGTGTGTCGCTGGATTCAAATTGCAAAAATGTTGATAAGGAACTTTTGTGTCTTTGTTCATGAATAATATTGGTCTGTTGTTTGGGAGGTTTTTTTCTCTTTAAATGTCTTTTTTGTTTGTTTGTTTTTTTAATCAGTGCAATGCTTGCCTCATTAAATGAGTTGGGAAGTGCCTTCTCATCTATTTTCTGAAAAAGTTTGCGTAAGATTAACATTATTTTTCTCTTAATATTTTATAGAATCCACTAGTGAAACCATCTGAGCCTGGAGGTTTCTTGGAGTGAATGTTTTATTTTTTATTTTAACATTTACATGTACATATTTGTGGGGTACAGTGTGTTCTTTCAATACATGCACATACTGCACAACGATTCACTTAGGGAAGATAGCATAGTTTTGTACCCATCAGTCCACCCCTTTTCCTCCTTCCCACCTTCCTCTCCTCCCCTCCTCTGTTAACCATTATTCTACTCTCTACTTTAATGAGAACCACTGTTTTTCTTTTTTTAAAGATTCTATATATGAGCGAGATCATGCAGTATTTGTCTTTCTGTGCCTGACTTACTTCACTTAACGTGATGGTTTCCAGTTCCATTCATGTTGCTGCAAATAATAGGACATCATTTCTTCTTAAAGCTGAATAGTATTCCATTGAGTACATATACACCACAGTTTTTTCATCCATTCATCAACTGATGGGCATTTAGGATGATTCCCTCTCTTGGTTATTGTGAATAGTGCTGTAGTGAACGTGGGAGTGCAGGTGTCTTTTTGATATATTGATTTCATTTCCTTTGGGTCTATACCCAATAGTGGGATAGCTGGATCATAAGGCAGACCTATTTTTAGTTGGTATATACTCAGTAGTGGGATAGCTGGGTCATAAGATAGGTCTGTTTTTAGTTCTCTGAGGAATCTCCACACTGTTTCCCACTATGGTTGTACCAATTTACATTCCCACCAACAATGTAGGAAGGTTCCCTTTTCTCTGCATTCTCGCCAGCATTTGTTATTTTCTCTCTTGTTGATAATGGCTGTTCTAACTGGGATGAGATGATATCTCACTGTGGTCTTAATTTTTCATTACCCTGATTATTAGTGGTTTTGAGCATTTTTTCATGTGCTTGCTGGCCATTTGTATGTCTTCTTTGAGAAATGTCTGTTCAGGTTCTTTGCCCATTTTTTTCATTGGGTTATTTGGTTTTTTGCTGTTGAGTTGTTTGAGTTCCTTATATATTCTGGATATTAGCCCCTTGTCTGATGTGTAGTTTGTAAACACTTTCTCCCATTCTGTAGGTTGTCTCTTCACTTTGTTGATAGTGTCCCTTGATGTACAGAGACTTTTTAATTACATGTAGTCCCATTTGTGTATTTTTGCTTTAATTGCCTATCGGTGTGAAAGTTTTACATTACACATTTAATTTCTCTTATAAATGCTCTTATAATACTATGCAGCTTTGGTATATTTTCATGAGTTAATTTTGGTAATTTATGTATTTCAAGAAATTTTCCTATTTCATTGAATTTATTGGCATAAAGATGCTCATAATATTTCCTTATCATAAAGATGCTTATAATATTTCCTTATTCTCTCTTTAACATTTGTATAATCTGTAGTGATGTTCCCTCTTACATTCCTAATACTGGAAATTTGTTTCTTTTCTCTTTTGTTCTTGGTCAGTCTAACTAGAGTTTTATCAATTTTATTGATCTTTAGAAAACACCCTTTCATTCTATTATTTATTTTTCTATTCCAATAATTTCTGATGTTTTTAAAAATTATTTTCTCCCTTCTACTTACTTTGGTTTCTTTTTTTTTCTTTTTTTCTTTCTAGCTTCTTAAAGTGGAACTTTAGATCATGAATTTGGATCTTTCTTCTTTTCTAATATAAACATATAAAACTATGAATTTTTCTTTAAAAACTGAGAATCTTCTAATTTCCATTATGATTTACTTTTGACCGTGGGTTATTTAGAAGTATATTATTTAATTTTTGAATACTTGGGATATCCCAGAAATCTTTTTGTTATTGACTTCTAACTTAATATCAGTGTGATTAGAAAACATACTCTGTATAATTCTAATCCTTTTAAATTTATCGAGATTTGTTGTATGGTTCTGCATATATTCTATCTTAGTAAATGTTCTATATATATTTAAAAGAATATATATTCTGCTTTTATTGAGTGGAGTGTTCTATCAATGTCAATTAGATCAAGTTGGTTTAAAGCATTTTCAGTTCTTCTATATCGTTATTGAATTTTTTGTCTGCTTGTTCTATGAATTATAAGGGAGGATGTTTGAAGTCTACAACTACAATTGTGAATTTGTCTATTCTTTCTGTTCTGTCAGCTTTTGCTTCACTTGTTTTGATTTATATATATTAGAATATATATTTCCTACATATATTAGGACACATATAAGAATTGTTATGTCATCAAGATGAATAGGCCCCTTTCTCATTACTAAATGTCCTTCTTTATCCTTGATCACAACCCTTGGTTCAAAGTCTACTTAGCCTGATATTAACACAGCCATTCCAGCTTTCTTTGAATTAGTGCTTCCATGGTGTATCTCTTTCCTTCTTTTACTTATCTATGTCTTTTTATTTAAAATGGGTTTTTTTATAGACAGCATGGTTTTCCAGTTGACAATCTCTGGCTGTTAATTGGAGTTTTCAGACCATTTAAATTTAATGGAATTATCTATTTGGTTGGGACTGAATCAACCATCTTGCTTTTTGTTTTCTATTTATCCCATCTTTTAAAAATTACTTTTTGTCTATTTTATGTCTTCTTTTGAATCATTTGAGTATTTTTTAGGATTAAATATTGGCTTAATAGTCATACCATTTTCTTTTCTTTTCTTTTGTGAATGCACTTGATTTACAATATACATATTTTGTTTATCACACTCTACCCTAAAACAGAATTATACCACTTTGTCTGTAATGTAAAGTTCTTGCAACAGTACACTTCCTTTATTCTTTTCCCATTCTGTATTCCTTTTGCAGGTTTTATCTCTACTTAAAAAATAATCACCACAGTACATTGCCATCATTTTTTCTCTAAACCATAGTTTCAAACGATGGCCTGTGGGTCACATCTGGTCAGCTCCTCATTCTTATAAATAAAGTTTTATTGAAACACTGGCACCCCTTTTGTTTATGTATTGCTTATGGCTGCTTTTGCACTACAAAGGACATCAGAATAGCTGTGACAGAGACTAAATGGCCTTTGAAGACTAAAATATTTACTATCTGATCCTTTACAGAAAAAGTTTGCCAATTTTACTTTAAACAATCAATTAAACTTTAAAGACATTTTTAAAATGGGAAAAAATCTTTTATATTTCCCTCATGATTATCATTTCTGGTGTACTTTATTCCTTTGTCTAGATGTAAGTTTCTATCTGGTGTAATTTTTCTTTTGTCTAGAAAACTTCCTTTAACATTTCTTGTAGCACTGGTCTGCTGGAAGCACATTCTCTCAACTTTTGTTTGTTTGAAAAAGTCTTTATTTCACCTTCATTTTGAAAGATTTTTTGTTGAGTATGGACTTCTAAGTTGACAGTTTTTTCCTTCAGCGGTTTAAAGATGTCATTCTGGTGTCTTCTGGCTTGCTTTGTTTCTAATGGGTAGTCTATGATAATTATTATCTATGTTCTTCCTTATCTAATGTGTCTTTTTTTCTTTGGCTACTTTTAAGATTTTATCTTTACTATTTTTTTCCAGGAATTTGGTTATTATGTGCCTTGGGGTGATTTTTCTGTGTTATCTTGCCTGAAGTTTATTGAGCTTTTTGGATCTATGGGTTTATAGGTTTTATCAAATTTGGAATTTTTTTCAGCCATTTTTTCCCTAAAATATTTTTCTTTTTTTTCTTTCTTTCTTTCTTTTTTTTTGACTGGTAAGGGGAGCGTAACCCTTGGCAAGGTGTGGTCTGCACCATGCTCAGCCAGCGAGTGCACCAGCCATCCCTATATAGGATCCGAACCTGCGGCCTCGGCGCTACCAGCGCTGCACTCTCCCAAGTGAGCCATGGGGCCGGCCCTCTAAAATATTTTTCTGTCCTCTACCCACCATCCTCTCTTTTTGGGTCTTTGCTTACCCATATGGCTAACCACTTGATATCGTCATTGAGACTGTTAATTTTTTAGTCTCATCTGTATGCTTCATTTTAGATTATTTTTATTGGTATGTCTCCAAGTCACTAATCTTTTCTTCTGTAGTATCTAGTCTGGTGTTAATCCAACACAGTGAATTTTCCATTTCAGATGTTTGCATTTTTCATCTCGAGAAGTTCCATTTAGGTCGTTTAATAAATAGTCTCCATTTTTCTCCTCCCTATATTCATGTTTTCTTTTACACACTCAGACATGACTATAATAGCCATTGAGCATCCGTGTCTGCTAATTCCATCATCTCTGTCATCTCTGAGTCTTAGGGTGTTTATATTGTCTGATTTTCTCCTGATTATGGGACATATTATCCTCCTTCTTGGTATGTCCAGTAATTGTTTTATTGAATGAGGGATATCATAAATTATACATTATTGAGTAACTAGGTTTATTTTATTCATTTAAAGAGTGTTGGAGCAGCACTTGCAGTTCAATTTGATCATTTTAAGACTTGTTTTTGTGTCTTATCACAGCAGGTCTATAGCATCTCTAGAGCTGAGATTAGTCTAGACCTGCCCTAATAAAGCTTATAAACGAGCTTTAAAAGGCTCTCCTGGGGTCTCTACTGAATGCCCTGAGTGATCAACAAGGACCCTTCACACTAGCTTGTTGGAACACAAATGCTTCCTAAACCCTGTCTAACTTCTGGGAACCACTCACTATTCCTCAGTTGCTCTCTTTGCACAACATGGTGGAATTTCACCCCATGCATGCCTATCTTAGTATTCAGTAAAGACTCCTGCAGGTTTCTGGAGCTCTAATTCTATGCAGCTCCCTCCTCTTCAAAATACTGCACCACAACTTTCAGAGACCTCAGCCTCCCTGAAATAAGATCTCTGAATCCTCAGGTCATCAAGACCACGGTGCTCTGCCTAGGGTTCCCCTCCCTGCTCATGATCTGTAATGCACCTTCATGCAAAACACCAGGGAATTATAAAGCTTACCTCATTTGTTTCCCTTTCATGGATCACAACTCTACAAGGCTTATTTCCAGTGTCTGAAAACAGATACTAAATGTATTCTGTCCAGTTTTCTAGTGGTTTACAGTGCGAGGGTAAATTTAATTCCCATTATCCCAACATAGCTGGAGGCAGAAATTCCTTTAGTGCCCCTACACGTCTTTTTTCTTTTCTTTTTTAAAAAATGTATTTATTAATGAAACCAGGCTGTTCTTCCTGTAGTTTCCCCTTATCTGGATTATTCTAGTTACACTCTCGTGGTAGCATTTAAGATATTCCTCAGTTTCCTGTATTCCTTACACATTGGCACTTAGCTCAAGGCTTGAACAGATTCACATTCAATTCTGATTTCTTGGCAAAAATACTTCATAGATGGTATTATGTCCTTCAGCCAGAGAGAACGTAAAGTCTGATTGTCTCTCCTTTTGCGTTGTTAGCATAATTGATGATCTTTGCCTAGATCCTTTATTTCTTTAGGGGATACAAAATTGTTACAAATAATTCAATCATTCCTTATTCATCTATTAACTGGAAAACTTAGATAAGGAGAAGATTCCCCTGATCAGATAGTTGGTTACCCTGAAGAACAGTTAATAAAGGAAAGGCAGAATAAATGCTTGGTTTTATCCTTTCACTTACTAGCTTTCAAAATGAAGACTTGGTTACTTAGCATCCTGCAAAGATGATCAACTTTTTTTTTTTTTTTGGCGTCATTTCACTCATGGATTTAAACCTGTTTGTTGTGTGTACATCTCTATTGCAGTTATGGTTACTGATATGCAAATTATCTTAGCTGTGGCCAGTGGGAGCCTCTTCAGGATGATTCCTGAGCTCTTTTGCCATGACCTTCGTAGTGTTTGGGTAGCTATCTTGCTTTCAGTTACGTCCAGATGTTTTGATCTCACCTTGCACATTTTCTCCTCAGATCTGAAATTAGCCATTTCCTAAATTATCCATTGGTTTCTCTTCAGTGTAATTAATTAATTAATTAATTAAGTTTAATGTGAAATGAGTTTTCCTGTACTGTTAGGAGTGGGAGGTGGGGGGCCAGGATAGCTTTTCTAGTCTACAGAGCTAATGTAGAGATCCTTCTTTTGTTGTTTTCTTTTTTAATTAATGGATTGATTTTTAGAATTGAAACATAATTGATTATACATATTTCTGGGGTACAGAGTTGGCTATCAGTTTTGTTACAGTATGTGATGATCACATCAATACTATTAGCATGTTCATCATTACAAATTGCGATTATTCTTTGTGTCCCTTACCCAGTTACTCTCTATACCCAGTTACTCTCTATCCCCTGCCCCCTTCCCTTGTTTTCTCAAAGTGGTAAAACTATGGCCTCTGCTCCCTCCTACATGTTTGTCTTGACCTTGTCTTTCCTTTGCTCTGTATCCTGACCTGCTCTGTTTGGATTCTTCTTTCAACGTTTCTCTTAGGGATGGGCTTTGTCTTGGGAGGGTGCGTTGGTCCCCTAGTTTCAAGATGTTTATGGGGCTTGGGAAGCTCTAGCTCCTTCAGACTTTGCAGAGCCTTCTTTCCCTCTAAAGAGAGGGGAAGTGCTGGGTCATGTGAAGCCCCTCACTGAGCTGGTAGTGTGTGACTCTGACTCTACTCCATGAGCTTGATGTGTGAGGTTCCTTCTGTAGCTTGATGGCTGAATCACACCACCCTGTGGCTCACTGAGGCTGTGTCCCTGCAGGGATCTCAGTGTGGATGCCGGCTTGAGTCCCACTCAGTTCCAGGTGCGGCCCATCCCTCAGCACTATCAGCATTACCTAGCGACTCCTCGAATGCACCACTTTCCCAGAAGCTCCTCCTCCACACAGATGGTAAGTGAAAGGGCTCAGCCAGCACGTTCACTCCCTTGCTGCCCATGGAGTGCCAGTGGTGGGCTGAGGCCTGTGATGCCCCTTTGTCCCAGCTCCCCTGACTCTGTCCTAGCTCGCCTGCTTCCCTGCTCCCGTCTTCCGGCTCTGCTGTGTCCTGGCTCTCCTGTGTCTTGACTCCCCTGTGTACCCCATGCCCTAGTTTCCCTGTGTCTTGGCTCCCCTGTGCCCTAGGTCCCCTGTGTTCTGGCTCTCAGGTACACTGATGGCTCTCCTCCCCTCCCAGCTCCTGTTTCCACTCTGGCTTGAGGGGAAAGCAAAGGAACCTGCTGGAATAGAGGCTAGTACTGCTGGAGGGAGTGGGAGTGGGCACTGGAGGAGTGAAAAGGGACAGTGTGACAGTCTGTGGTCTGTGGGGAAAAGGCTCAGGGCTAAGATAAGGCAGATTAGATTCCATATCTCATATGACTTCATTTAGTTAATTTCTTGTGGTCAGCACCTCCCTGGGTTTGTTTCTACTTCTCTGTGAAAAGGGAATGAAGATGCCTGTCTTGCCCATCTCACAGGGCTGGAGTGAGGGTCAAAAAGATCACAGAGGGAGCCCTTGGGCCTGGCCTGCAGATTCAGTTCTGCCTTCTGTAGGGGGCAGGCCTTTTGCAGACTGCAGAGTGCTGAACATTGCAGAAGGATTGGATTGGGTTTGGGGGCCTTTGATTTTTTTTTTTTTTTTTTTTTTTTTTTTTTTTGCATTGCAAGCTGCACAAAATTAAAATGAACATATTCCATGAAAGCAGCAAAAAACTGATTGAAATTCTTATTTCCAGTCAGCTTCATGTTGCTGCTCTAAAACATAATTCCACCCTTCAATCCTTATCTCTGTCATTCAACCTCTTAGCTTCTCAGTCTCCTTATTTGTATAATAAGGGGCTTGGACAAGTAATGTCTGAAGTCCTTGTCAGCTCTGAGGTTTCATGGTATGAAGCATCATCTCCTAAGAAGAAAAGAAGTGAACATCTATGGAGTACTTACCGCATATCAGGCACTGTTCTAAGCACTTTACATAAATTATCTCATTTAAACCTGTCAGTAACCCCACACAAAATGATATTGTCCCTATTTTACAGATTGGCAAACTGAGGCATAGAGAGGTTAAGCAACTGGCCCTGGGATGCACAGTAAGTTGAAGAGCCCTGATGGAAACCTGGCCCTTCTGACTCATAGGCAGGGTTAGGGTCAGGTGAGTGAGTCTGGGCCATACAAGTTCAGGGTCAGAGTCTGTCTGTCTTTAAGATATTGATATTTTGCTTAGCATGGACTTCTTTTGCATTCATTTTGATTTTTTAAAAAAGATTACATTACAGTGTTATTTATCTCGATTACTGAATCTTTTAATACCCTGAGTCTTTTAAATTTTGTGCCTTTACTCTGGTCCTGGCCCAAGTCCTTAACCATCATGTAGCTCTCTGAGGCAGGGCAGAGTAGAGGTGAAGGGAATTGACTCTGCCAGCCAACTGCCTGGATTTGAAATCCTGGTTCTGTCACTTGGTTGCATAACTTAGGCCAATTAATTACTTAACCTATCTGTGCCTCACTTACCCCATCAGTAACATGGGGATAGTAGTTGCACCTTTAGATAGGTGAGATAATTAGTCAGTCATGTGAAGTGCTTAGATAAGTGCTTACCTTGAAGTAAATGACCAATCAGGGTTAGTTGTCACTTTATTGATTTTGTTATTCCTTCTGGGGCTGGTACAGGCACAAGCTTGGGTTTTGATGAAGAGAGAGGGACCCAAGGGTGGGAAAGACAGCACTCCTGCGCACACATCGCAGAGGGGTGCTAACTGGTGGCTTTGGGAGGAGGAGTTGCACGCTGGGCTCTTCAAGAAGCCTTAGTCCTTGCTCTATCCAAGGCATTTTCTCCCCAACAGGTCGTCCATGAAATCCGAAACTACCCTTACCCTCAGCTTCACTTCCTTGCTCTCCAGGGACTAAATCCCAGCAGACACACTTCTGCTGTGCGGGAGAGCTATGAGGTATGTCACTCTGTCTGGCACCAACTGGGTTGGTAGAGAAACCATTATCATTCAACATCCCTTCTCCCTGCCCACTGCTGGTGGATAGGGCATGGGTGGCAGAAAGACCCAGGGTCGAGAGTAAGGGAGAGAAAAAGAGAGAGTGAGTAGAGATAGCACAGCCTTTCAACATCAGACAAGTTCTTCCTGTTGGTTATGTGAATGCTTCATCTGTATAACGTGTGTATGTGTGCGTTTGTACATGTTGAGTACACACATTTATATTTTTCTCTTTGCAGGAGCTGCTGCAGCTTGAGGACAGGTTGGGAAATGTGACTCGGGGAGCTGTACAGAATACCATTGAGAGGTTCACCTTCCCCCACAAGTACAAGAAGGTGAATCTGCCAGCAGGCCATTCTGCAGAAGCAGGGAATGGGAGGGAAGGTTTGTCTAATTGCCCACAGAAGGGCACTGTCCAAAATTCAGAAGGCTTTACTCTAGTTAGATGGAAGCTGTAATACTTTCTTAGGGTTTTCTCACTTGCCTGTGCCAGATGTCATCAGGAGGGGAGAAGGGGGGACCTCTCATCAGTAGAGGAGAAGGGCTGGGCATGTGTGTATGCATGTGAACTTGTGAGTGGGTGTATGTGTACACATGTAGGTGTACAGGCATATAAATATTTGTATCTGAATGAGGTGGGGAAAGGGGGCTTCTACATGGAAGGCTAAGATTTGTCTAAGAAAATAAACCAAGTCCAATCATACATGTGAACAAATGGACACCTAAGGCATCTGAACAGGGGTTTCCAAACCTCACTGAGCATCAAGATCAACTGGGGAGCTTTTAAAGCCACAGAGCCACAGGTTCTACCTTAAGCCTATAGAGGTAGAATCTCCAGGATTATTGCCCAGGAATCTGGGGTAGGAGTATAGCTCAGGGATCTGAGTTTTTGAAACATTTTTTAACTAAAATAAGTAAAAAAGTGTGGAAGCAACTAAGATGTCTTTCAATAAGTGAATGAATAAACAAACTGTGATATATCCATATGATGGAATATTATAATGCAATTTAAAAAATAAGCTATTAAGCCATGAAAAGACATGGAGGAACCTTAAATGCACGTTACTAAGTGAAAGAAGTCAGCCTGAAAAGGCTGCATACTATATGCTTCTCACTATGTGACATTCTGGAAAAGGCAAAATTATAAAAACCATAAAAAGATCAGTGGTTACCATGGGGAGGGACAAAGAATGAACAGATGGAACACAGGGGAGTTTTAGGGCAGTGAAATTATTTGGTATGATACTGTAATGGTGGACACATGACATTACACATTTGTCAAAACAGAAAGGTACAGCACAATGAGTGACGCTAATATAATCTAATAGACCTCAGTTAGTAATAGCCTGTAAATATTGGTTCATCAGTTGTAACAAGGGTACCACACTAATGCAAGATGTTAATAATAGGGGAAGCTGTGTGTGTTAGGGGGAGGGGGAGGGTATATGGGAACATACTGTACTATTTTCTTAATTTTTATGTAAACTAGAACTGCTCTACAAAATAAAATCTATTACAAAAATAAATAAATAAATGATTTTTTAAAGATCTCCCCATTCTGGGGGGAGTTAAAAGCTTGTCAAATGTTGAGAAACTTAGAGCAGAACCATGCTCATTGTGGTCAAGCCAGAGACCTAGGGCACATGATTGAGAGCACTTAAGTGTTGGAGTCAGACAGAGCAGTTTTGAATTCCAGTTCTGAATTTTAGCTCTACCACCTGTAGCTGCATGACTTTGGCCAATCTGTTTGGCTTTTCTGGGCCCTCCCCTGCCCTTTTTAATGTGAAATAGGAATGATCATATTAGTAGTTACCATAATGGGTGCTACAAGGTTCAGTGGGTTGATGCACATCAACAGCTTCATGCAGTGCCTGGTACCTACTGAGTGCTCAGGAATGTTCAGCTGCTGTTACCTTGACATGAGTCATGCTCCTTTCTGGGCTTGCCCCTGTGCCAGTAGAGTCAATGTCAAAGACCAAGCATCTTGGTATATGCAGTTCCTCACAGAGGCATTGAATTTATTCATAAATGATTTCAACCACATTTTATTGAGTAGCTACCACTTGTTAGACACCAGATAGTGTACCACTAGAGGAAATTACCAGTTCAGTAATTAAGGGTGTCATTGGCAAGGGGAAAATAATCATTCTCTGGAAAGTGAGCTTTAAGCTATTGGAGAAGAAGATGGAAGGAAAGGAGTAGAGTGTTCGCTCCTGCCAAGACTACACACCTCACCTGCCATCATTTCAATAGCCACAGGGAAACAGGGAAAAGAATCAACACTAAGAATGAAAAGGGAAAATGGACTAATCAGTGAGAAAAAGGGCTCAGGTAAAAAGTTAGGAGAAGAAAGGGAGAATTAAGGGAATAAAAATATAAAAAAGAATAAGAATTAAAAATGAGAAATGACAATGGTTAGGGCCCAAATAAAATATGAAAAAAAAAAAAAAACCTTAAGAAATTTAAACTTAAAGTAAAATAATACAAAACAAAAAATACATTTTATTTAATTAATTTTTTTTTGGGCAGCTGGCTGGTACAGGGATCCGAACCCTTGACCTTGGTGTTATCAGCACTATGCTTTTCCAAGTGAGCTAACAGGTCAGCTGCCCCCCAACCCCCACAAAATATAGAAAATATAGAGTCAAAAGTAGAAAAATATGAAAAAATAAGAAGTAGGAGAAGATATGAAAGCAACATATAAAATTAAAATCAATAACATCAAAGTTAAAAAGGAATGTTAATGAAATAAGAAGGTAAGGGCAAAGGGATAAAATAAATATTAATATAAATAAATACTGAAAAAAGTTAGTTAAAATAAGTTATGTCAATAATGAAGAGAAAACAAAAACTGGGAAATCTAAAAGGTTAAAAATACAAAATAGGAAATAAGATAAGGTTTGAAAAGAGAAACTAATTTAAAGGAATATAGATTAGACAGTAAAACAAGGTAATATTAAACTAAAATTATTAACTATAAAAAGGAAAATTTGAATAATGATAGGCAAAAACAATAGAAAATAGGCAAGAGTAGTTGAATCTTGATTGTATCTTTTACTGGACATCCTTTTTCTAGCAGGGCCAAGTAAAGGGAGGCCACTCCTCCAGTAAACACAGCTGGACTCCTAAACCAGCAGATAGATCACCATGACTCTGTTCATACCCCAAATTCATGACAATTATATGGGACTATGGATGTCATTCTGATTTTCTGGGTTCTGGCTAAGGGGAAGCTTACTGCAGAAGCCTAGCATGGTTTGTTGTGAGGTTTATAGGGCATAGCAAGCCTGAAAGCGGAAGGAATAGGTTTTCTTGTATGTTCCAGTGAGGTTACAGTATTTCCTAGACTAAATGACACTAAGGAACTCCAGAGCTTAGGACCAGAGTAGGGAGACCTGGTGTCTAGGCTTGGCCTCAAGGTCATTTTCTGGGTGGTCTTCATCTTGTGACTCCAGATTTTTGTCTTTGCAAAATGACCTTTAAGTCTGCTTATCCCTGGAGAAGGGACATAATGGGTAGTTTTCTTCCCATGGTTATTGTCAGACTGTTTCCCTGCAGAGCAGGGAGATGAGAACACAAAAGGAAGGCTAATTCATTCACTGATTATTAGATTCCTTCTTCCCCAGAATATTTATTAAGCAGCAATGATATACCTTTACTTGGCCAAGTGCAGGGTGGTACGTAAAGAAGGGTAAGCCGTTGTCCACGCCATCTATGAACTTAAAACTTTCTACATTAACTATTTGCAAACAACTAGCACAGAATTAAAAATGGGAATATTAAAATCAACAAGTATAAATAGATATCCTGTATGATGTCTAATCTCGTGTTGGAGCTAGTGCCTATCTTAAAGGAACTTTCTGGATAGGAAGCAAAATCCAACAATACGAGAGTACTTTGATAAGTTAGTGGAAAATGGAATTAAAAGATAATATGTATCTTTCCATGATCTTTTTGAAGACCACATGTATACAATAGCTCTTAACAGTGTGGTACAAATTATAGGAGTTAGGGCCAGGTTGAGGAATTTTCCCTTCATCTAGTAATGAGTGAATAATGAATGGATATTTGTTGAGTGAAAGCGTGAATAAACGAATGAATGAATGAAGCATACTGGACCTAAAAGTGGAGGCAGGGATCTAGGCTGGAAATGGTGTAAGGAGGAGTGGACAGCAGGAAGGAACAGAAAGAGGAAGCTGTTTATGCACACGTCATAGCTTTGCAGAGGACTGATTCATTAGGGACCCAATTCCTTTCCAAACTCTTTGCCCCTAGAAAGTGTGTGGGACAGCAAAAATAAAGTCCGTTCAGCCTCTTCCTCACTTGGCTTTCACCGCGTAGTGACGGGGGATGGCTGGGAAGGAGGTGTGGGTATTACTTAAGAACTTACAGAGAGACTGACTCCAGGGGAGGGAGAGGCTGCGAGGGAGGGACGAGATGGTGGATCAAAGCCAGTGGCCACCAGGTGAGTCTGCTCCAGGTGACGAATGCTCCTCTCTTTGCTTCTCCTAGCGAAGACCCCAGGACGGCAAGGGCAAGAAGGACGAGGGGGAGGAGTCAGACACAGATGAGAAATGCACAATTTGTCTGTCTATGCTCGAGGATGGAGAAGATGTGAGGTAGGGGGGCACCTCTTTGATTCCCTCTCCCTTCTCTCACAGGAATTGGTGACCCATCATTGCGCTGTCTTCCGGGGGTGGAGGTGCTTGCTTGCTTGTGCATGTGAGTGTGCCAGGAGTGCTATAGTGTGCTTCATGGTTGCACAGGGAAGGTGAGGTGTGAAGTGTTCTAGATGTATGGTACCCATGGGTATAGACGAGTGGATGCAAATGTTAGAGAACAGTGTGATATTTGGCCTGCATAGGCCTAAGACAGAGTCATGGCTTTGTTTCCATCTAATCTGAAAGGGCCTCATGGAGGAGGTGGGCCTTGAGGCTCTCTTTCCTGTCATGGTTTCCCAACTCAGCCACAGCCTGATTCTGTGGCAGGGCTCCTAAAACCCTCTTTGGCACTTCCCCAGGGGTCCTGTGTGTATGTCCCCTGGTCCCCTCAGCATTCCTCAGCTCCTGACACAGCCCCAGTCCTTCTCCCTGCCAGTCCCCTGACCCTCACTCCTCTCCTGCAGACGCCTGCCCTGTATGCATCTCTTTCACCAACTGTGTGTGGACCAGTGGCTCGCCATGAGCAAGAAATGCCCCATCTGCCGAGTGGACATTGAGACACAGCTGGGAGCCGACAGCTGAGGGAGGAATTAGCCAGCGGACACCCCATTTCCTTCACCAGGTCCCCCACGGCCATAGCCCTTGCAGCCAAACTTTGCCTTCTGAGCCATCTGACGTAGAGGAGAAGCCTGCAAGCACATTCTGTGGAGAGAGGAGTTGGTGGTATCAGTGTCTGAGGGAAAGGAGGGGGGGAAGACCCACCCATGCAGAATGGTGACTGCCCTCGTCTGCCTTGCTGCGCTGGAGGGAGGGAGCTGGCCATGCCCAGAGCAGGGTGGGAAGGGGGGGCCCAGGCTGCTGAGAACCTAGGTATGACCCTGAAGGTACTAGCTGATAGACCGGCCCCTCAATCCTGTCCTTTGAAGGACTGTGTATATACCTCTCGACCACGTAGCAACCATGTAGGGGTCTCTAGCTATTTCTGTGGATGGCAGCCAGAGCATGTTAGCTTAAGAAAAATGTCGTGTGTGGTGCTCTAGTCATCTTGTGGTGGACATGTCGCTATTACTGAATCCGCACCAAATATTCCTCATTGAGTTTCTTGTTTTGGTGCCTGACTGAACCAACCAACGACAGCCCCAATCTTCCCGTCTTTATGAGAGAAAAGAAAAAAGGAATCAAAGTGAAAAAAAAAAAAAAAAAGCCAAATCCTGTCTACGGTGAAAAAAGATGATGTTTTTCACCCAGGTTGGGAGGTGGGAGGGGGTGCTCGTTTCGTTTTTGTTTTTGTTTTTTCCTTGGCTTCTGTTTTTCTCATGTTTACAGTGCACGGAGCGTGGAGGGGGCATTTGGAAAAGGAGAAGTGGGGTCTTCTCCAGGCTCCAAGGGTTTCAGGGGAGGTGAGGAAGGTAAAGTTTGAGCCGGCAAAGGCGGGGAGCTCATCTTGAGGGAGGGCTCCCCAGTCCCAGGGCTCATTTGCTTGGCTCCAGCTGTCCCCCCTGGTTCCACCCTGACCCAAGGAGGGTTGGCTTTCAGCTACAGCTCTGTGCTCCCAGAGCCAGGAGGCCATGTGCTCCCCAACTCCTTTCTTTAGGCTGAACTCTTGACCTGTCACAAAGAGGTGAGGTAGCCACTGCCTCCCTATGCAAAAAACTTAACCAGATGATGCAGACTGGATAGCATAGGGGACGGACACTGGGTTTTGGCCGAAGTGCTCTCAGCCAGCACTCAGGTCTGAGGTCAAGTGGACCTTGAGGAGACCCTGGAGCTTCCTCTGGGATGTCTCAAGTCCTGATACTGTCCCTCAGAAATGGCCCTGGCTCTGAGACCACATTGGCTGGGTTTGGGAGGCCCCATGTCCCTAGCCTCTCGCTTCTTCTTTGACTCTTTGATAACCTTAGGCAAGTTCCTTTCTTTCTCTGTGCCTCAGTTTCCTTCTCCTCTGAGTGGGGGGAAACAACAGTGCATGCTCATGTCCTCTCCCTCTACCTCACCGAGGTGTTGTGGGGATTAATACTCTGTCCGGTGCGTCCTATGCTCTCTCCTGGGAACCTTCTGGAGTTTGGGGATCCGGGTGCTGGGAGAGACAGACCTGGAAGTTCTGAGTGACACCGTACAGTGTGTCTTTCTGTACCATCCCACAATTTTTCTGAATCGCAAAAGGAGATGGGAGGACAGAAGAATGGAGATGAGAAAGTCCACCAAATTCCAACCCAAACTCAACTTTCTTTATCCATACATGGCAAATTCCAGGTCGGCTGGAATTCTGCGATCTTCCTGTGCCCTTTGCCCTCCTCCTCATCCCTAATTTGCAATGTTCTCAAAGCCTCCCTTCACCTCAATCCCCAACCCAGTCTCAGTGCCCTCATATCAGTAAGACTAAGGGGACAGTATATGTATCACATATGTGAAGCAATTCCACACGGTTAAGGCAATTTGAGTCTGTATCGCTGCTACCAAGGGTAAAGACAGGACCAATGGGTAAAAATGATAGGGAGGCAGATTTTGGCTTGAGGTAGAGCCTTCTCGCACAACTGGTGCTGTCTCCTGCAGGCCAAGAGTGGGGAAAGTGGCTCCTGGCAGGAGGTTACTCAAGAACCTTGTTCAGACTAAGGTCTCTCCCAGTGCCAATATCTCGGTGTTCTATAAAATCTTTATTGAGCGCCTACTGGTGCAGGTGCTGGGAAAGACAGTAAGAAAGAAAGTGTCCCTGCCTTGAGGAGCCTACAGTCTAGCTGAGGGGACAAGACACATCCAATAGTGCAAAAATAGTGAATAAGCTAAGATTCTGGGTTAGCAGTAACGAGCATTACATTGTCTAATTTAGTGATCTCAGTGTGTGAACAATGTCTCCAGAGCTAAAGGCTGGAGATCCCACCAGGGGGGAAAGTACAGTTGAGTCAAGATTTCAGGGAAAGCCGGTTACTAATAACCACACTAAATTGGGAATTCTCCATCCTCCCCAATGGCTGGGTCAAGACCAAGAATTCATTGGAAGATGGCTTTGATCTGGAGGTAGCTGCAGTGGTCTAGGAAGGTCTCTCCTCTCTTAGTCTCAGTCTTTCGTTCTTTCTTCTGAGGCTGGTTTGAAAGGCCAGCAGGTGGAATGGGGTCAGCGGGGAGGCCAGGATGGAACTAGAGCTGGTGACCCGGGTTCCAGTCTTGGCTCTTCACTGACAAAGTGGGCAGTGCTAGAAACCCTGCTTCGACTCTCTGAGCCTCAGTTTCCTCAGCTGTGACACAAGGAGGTTGGATTGGATGCTTGCTAAATTTCCTAACAGCATGCACACTTTGTGATCCTCCCTAATATCTACATATCTTCTTTCAAGTTGGCTGACCAAGCCGTTGAAAAGGACTTTCTGTGGGCACGACCCTGTGTTTCAGAGGCTGAGCGCACTCGTGCTGAGTGAGAGAGTGGAACTGGGTCCTCTCCTCCCTCTCAGTTCTCGGCTCCAGGCTGACATTAGGGACTGTGGTAGGGACCTCCCAGAGGGGAGAGGTAAGCTGCTTACTTTGGGGATAGATCCTGAAGCTCCCCCATCCTTCCCCGTCTCTGAGGCCCTTGTACCCTGTAGGTGGGGATAGGAGGCTGTGGGCACTCAGAACCCTCCCAGCACCCATTTCCTCAGCCAGGCAGCCCTTTGGGTGGGAAGGGAGAAGCAGGGTCTGTACTTGTGCTCCTCCAAGGTCCCCCACTGGTCTGGAACCTGGGAAGAACAGAGAAGTGGCAGGGTCAGGCCTCAGCATCTCACATCCACGATCTCCAGGAGGGGAAACCACTGGTAGTCCTCCTTCTGCTCAACTCAAGGGACTCAGACCCCTTCTTGACTGAGACGCATGAGTGCCTTCTGGGGTGAGAGCGGCCCCAGGATTCAAGTTGGGCCTCCTCGCTGCAGCCGCAGCCATGCCACCACAAGCCCACTGAGGACACCAATCAATCAGCCCACTGCCATGAGCCCAGCTGGGCACAGGCAGAGAGCGGGCAGGGGCCGCAGGCGCCTCCACCTGGCCGGGACCTCCTGCAGCACCCGGGCTCCCTTGCCCACCACCGGTGGCAGGACTCAAACTCCTCTTCTGCAGATGTTCCCAGCCTCCGTGCAAGTATTCTTAACTCTTTACGCCTAATGAACAAGCACAGTTTTTTCAATGGTGAAGAAAAAGCACCTGACTTTTTTTTTTTTTTCCTGAAGAAATCCCCCAAGCTCCCCGCCTGCCAGCGGGACAAACACTCCCCGTGTGGGGCTGTAGCAACGTCTGTCAGGTCCCCTCGTGTTTCATCTCCTGCGCGCATAGAGCAAATGCTAGAGCGATTTCAGCTGATAGAAAAACAAAAATGAAAAAAAAAAAACACAAAAAACAAAAAACATGGCACGTTGCTAGTTTACAGGGTTTTGTGAGTTTAAATGCCTTATATTTAACAATCATAATTTATGACTAACTTGTAGATATTGTGGGTTCTTATTTAATTATTTTTATAGTTGTTTTGCATTTTTAATTATAATTTATTTATTTAGAAAGGATACTAATTTTTTTTATTACTCCTATTACCTCATTTTGGCGTTGTTTCTGGGAGTGGAATGCTTTGCATGCATTGGTACGATGACAAATACGAATACAAAAAAAAAAATTAAATAAAATTCCGCGAACTTTATTTCGTCCAAACTATCAGGGTGTGTGATTGCAAGCTGTCCTACTGTGGTGCTGGCCTCTTTGGATACATTCCATACGAAATGCAAACCTTTGATTCTGTATGCTGTGACCTAGTGAAAAACTCCAATATAGTGACTGTATTTAGCACATATATAAATATAATTTGCACTCGTCAGCAGACTGGGGTAATCCTTTCACTTGCTGCCCTTGGCACCTCCCCCAACCTCACCCCCTCCCCCCATCATTGACCTGCTTTCCCTTCTTCCCTCACCCTTCCCACAACCTCAGCCCATTGGATCTCCACCCTCTGAGGAAGGTCTCCAGACCCTAGAAATCACTGTCTCCATCTGGGCTCCAACTCTCTATGGTTTCAGAATTGCAGCCCTTTGGATATTATCCGCAGGAGCATCTGAAAGTCAAAAAGCCTGATTTATTAGAATGAGTCCTGGACTGGGGGATCAGGAGGCTTGGGTTTTCAGACCAGCTCTACTGCAGACTCTCTTGTGACCTCGAGCAAGTCACTTGGCCTCCTTGAGTCTCAATTTCCTGGGCTGGGGTGAGGGAGGTAAGCTGGAAGATCTCTAGGGTCCCTCTGATTTGGATAAAATATGGCACAGATCCAGTGGGCAACCACCATGCTGTGCCTGTCTCATCTTCTCAGGAGAGAAGACAGGGAAGGAGAAAGGAAAGGAGAGGAAAGAAAGAGAAGAATAGAGAGAATTTATTCAGCGGATTTGCTCAGAGTAGACATCCTGAGGGTTTTTGTCCTACTGTATGCAGCATCCTGCAAGCGGCAGGAGGGTAAGTGAGGGCGACACGTCCCTGGATATGAGACCTGCCCTTTCACTAGGTTTGGGTGGTCATTTGCAGAATGAACTGAAATCCATGTCTTTTTAGATATGGGGATGGGGGAGGCAGAATAGAAGCTCCAAACTATGGTGTTTGGGATTGGTACCCCATCCCATCATCTCCTGGAGTCTTTGTTGCTGACACACCACCCACTGACAACAGAATGGGCCATAGGTTTTAGAGTCACTGTCTCTCCTCCCCAGCATCTCCTCCTTCACCCTCTGCCTTTGCTGCATGGGGGCTGTGGGCAGGAGGGGCTGCTATGGAGGCTGGAGTGGGGGGCCTCCATTCTCATTGCCCGAGAGGAGTCATAGGGGAGAGCTCAGAGGAGCAGCGGCATCAAAGGCTGGCACAGCATGAGCCCAGATGCCTTTGAGCCAAAAGGGCAGAGAGGAGGTTCCCACCCCCAAGAGGAGCCTTTGAGTAGGCTGGGACCCTGGCATGTCTCCCTCCTCTCCTTCTTCCCCTCCTTTCCATCTCACGCTTCCCTCTTGCCTCTTGACATCACTGCCTTTGCCCAGTGGGGATATCTCCCCTCCACATGACACCCCATGGGGATGGTGCTGATGTGGAGGAGGAAGTGGAGGCCTAGATTTGCCACCGCCCAGCTAGGCTTGTATGAGTGGCTGGGCCGTGTATGTTTCTTAAGCTCCAACTCTGCTCTGGCTGGGTAATGGGTGCCCTTCCCTGGGTTCCTGCCTGCTGCCTGCCCAGCTTGCCCTCTGCCTCCATCCTGGAGCCTTGTTTTCCTTGGAGATGGGAGCACGACCACCACACTGCCAGGCCTGGCAGACACTGCCCCCTGGGCAGGGCTCCTGGATGGGCATGCCTTATGCTGCTCTGCAGGGTCAGAGTGGGAAGGGGCCCTTTGCCCTGGCTGGCCTGTGCCCCCACCTTTGAACCTCCTCACCACCCCACCCCACCCCCGACCCCTCTCCCAGCCCCACTCCTGGCCTTGGATGTGGCTCTTTTCTCAGCTATGGAGCCTGCTGCATCAGGCCCTCGAGGGGGTAATTTGGTTGCCCCTGGTAAGTGAAAGGATTATCCTCAGTGTTGATTGTCCTTTTTTGTAATCCTCCTGCTGTTCTGTTCTGTTGTGCTGTGCAACATTTTGCTACATAGACTATTTTATAGCAGAAAGCTAGAAGAATATTTATTATGAATATTAAAGCAATAGTGCATCAATGAAAAGGCGGAGACATTAGGAATTGTGTAAATGCTTAGATTCACTTTTGGTGGATTTTTTGTACTTTATTTATAACTAATAAAAAGGAACTGCATTGCTAACTACATTTCACTCGTGCAGGGTGTTTATTTCTATGCATACCCAGTGCCTGTCTGAAGGAAGCCTCGCACAGTCTTTATCCAAGATATGAAGTGACATCAGTTATCTATTTCCCACCAACTCGCTTTATCCTCTCCTTTTTTCACCTAGTCATGCATCACTTAATGACAGGGATACCTCCTGAGAAATGCATCATTAGGTGATTTCATGGTTGTGCAAACATCATAGAGTGTGCTCACACCAACCTAGATGGTACAGCCTACTACACACCTAGGCTACATGGTACAGCCATTGTAATCATATGGGACCACCACCGTCACATATGTGGTTTATTGTTGACCCAAACGCTAAGTGGTGCATGACTATATTTCCCATTTCCTTCTCCCCGTTTTTCCCTCTCTCCCTTAATCTCCTCCCCCCTCTTCCTCCTCCTTGTCTCTTATCTGTTTCTCTCTTTTACATCTTTATCTCTCAAAGCATCTGTTCTCTGGCTGTGGATCAACCATCTAACTGACCTATTTCCTAAACTTTAGTTATGAATCTTCAAGGGGAAACTTCCCATTTGTGCTCAATTTTCAAATGTAACTTCGTGTGTGTGAGCTGGAGGGCCCCTTGGTTTGTCTGCGGAAGAGAAGGCACATGATTTTCAACAGTTGGCATGGATTTCTACCCCCTTGTAAGAGCCCAAGCTCACCTACTCTGCATTGTCTAGAGTCTGTTCTCAGAAAAGGGTGGGCTCATGAACTGAAAAGCGGCTTTGTTTCATAAACTGCAAACAGGACTTATATTAAGTGAACTTTAAAAAAAAGTTATATACTTTGTATTTTTAGAGTAGTGTTAGGTTTACAGAGAAATGAGTGTAAAGTACAGAGAATTTCTGTCTACCCTCTCTTCACCACCCCAGTTTGCCCAGTTGTTAACATCTTGCATCCATGTGATACATGTGTTACAATTGGTGAGCCAACATCAATACATCATTATTAATTAAAGTCCATAGTTAACATTAGATTAATAAACATTTAAATTCCCAGTTCTTGTTCAAGTGAGATGAACCAAAATACTATGTGTGGCTTTCCATACATTTCTTCGTCTCTTTTGACCCAGGAACCAGGGCTTCTTAGTCCTTGCCTATCACTAGCCAGCCGAGTGAACAGGGGTAGAACACTTTCTTTCCCTGGTTTTGCCAATGTGGGTGATGGACTGGGCTCCTTCCAGCTCTACAGTTCCACAGGTCTTTATTTACAGGCCCTGCCTCTCTTTATTATCCGTCTGTCCATATATCTATTTACACTTACAATGGAGGTGACCCTGGTAGGAAAGGCCTGGGCTACTTTTGGGGTGGGAGGAGAGGGACTGGCGGAGGGGTAACTCTTTCCTTGGATAATGTGCCCACTCAACACATGGGAAATGAAAGAAAGTGAGCCGAGATGCCGGGTACTGTTCAAGCTTTATTAAAGGAGGAAAATCTGCCAGGCTGTGCTCAAAGTGGCAGGCAGCCCGGGGCTGCCCTGAAAATGGGGATAGCAGCAACAATGGGTTTGCAAGGGTTTATTTTAGCTTTGGGGAACCAAATGTATGGGGGGAGGGACCATTAGGTTGACTATTAGGTAACTGGATGGAGAACTGCACCGATGCAGAAGCCAGAAAGTTGTTTCTAAGTCAGGAGGCTTCTGGTAAAGGGAAGCGGGGAGGGGCTTGGTGCTGGAGTGGAAGACGAGGCTGGCAGCTATTTCATGCTCGTGCTTATTGTGTGCACAATGGTGCCGGCCATGTCCAAAATCCATCAGGAAAATATTTAGCTTTCCTAAACCCTGTGAGTTTCCTGTGCCACCTGTTAGCTGTGCGACTTTGGGCAAGTTACCTAAACTCTCTGTGCTTCAGTTTCTTCATCTGTAAAATGGGAATAATAGTATCTGCCTCACAGGCCTTTATGAAGATTTAATGTGCTAATATGTATAAAGCACTTAACACATGGCTGGAATGTAGTGAGCACTGTATAAATATTAGCTATGATGATGATGATGCCTTTTTAAAAAAAGCCCTGCCTTCTGTGGTCTTTCTCCTTGATCCTCTTGTTCTCTCCTCCCTGCCTTTTCCTAGAGTATTTCCCAGGCCCCATCAATGTCTGCTCTTCTCCTCCAGCCACCTCTCACCATGGTCAGCCAGCAGCAGTCACCTATCCAGCAGGAGGGCTGGTGGTTGAGGCCTCAGAACCAAGACTTCTGGAATCACTATTTGGTAACAGTCTTTTCTGCATTCAGATGGAGACTCCAGGAAAAAAAAAAGCCACATTGAGGCCACTAAGCTGGAAGTGTAGAGCCATCTTCCCTGCAGTTCATAGCCCCTACCATCCCCCCACCATTCGGTGCTTCTACCCAACCTGCCCCTTCCAAATTCAGGGCTAAAATGCTCTTTCCTCCCTTAAGGAATCGAATCACACATTTTCCAGGCCCCTCTGTCCAAAACCTCCTTTCTTGCAGTATCTATTTAATCCCTTTGTCAAAGGCTCAGATTCCTCTCCCCGATCTGTTCCCTGAAACCTCTTATCTTGCCCTTGTTCAGGGCATTTGGGGGGTTTCTATGTGGTTGATGCCTGGTGCCAGGCTCTGCAAAGCGGCTGGAGTAATGCCACTTCAGGATGGACACAGCATGGGTCCTCAGGAAGGCAGGTGCCCATGTACTGTCTGACCTCATCCATTCGGACTCCATATAATCAGAATTCAGACTGGGCTGAGTTTACCTGTATCAAAACCTTGGATGAAAAGGGTTGTTAAGCCAAATAACTGAGAATATAAGATTTGAAGTCTTCTGTTTACCTTACTTGAGCAAACGTGTTTCTTAGACTTTGATGCAATAGTTTGTATGTAAATAGCTTTGCTAATTGCAAATGAGTCTTATCTTTTCTTTAAAGTAGACCCTCAGGGATACTTATTTGCAAATACTTTGTTAGCTGTTACTCCGAAACAATGTGATTACTGTTCTCTCCAAATATTCTTTAATACACACTTGTCTTTAAATCAGGCAAAAAAAGATGGAGCCAATATAAAATCTTTTCACACAAAAAGCCATCCTTATAAGGAAGAACTTTCCAACCATGTGAGCTGTCAATACCCAAGAGGATTTGGGGAGGGAATGAACTGCTCTTGCAAAGACTGCAGGCAAAGGAGGGGAGGTGCTGGGGATGGAAGAGACCCACTCCTTCCTTTGTTTTCTTCACTCTGAGCCCTGGGAAGGGGCTTGGCCAGCGGTGAGGGGGCATTCCAGCACCAGCTGCTCATTACAGACCAGAAGGAGCAATGACCACAGGGCTACGTTTGCAGCAGGGGCATTGGGGTGAGATGGGTTGGAGGAGAATTCCCAAGAAAAAGAGCTTGTTCACGCTCACCTTGGCT
This sequence comes from Cynocephalus volans, assembly GCF_027409185.1. NCBI lineage: Eukaryota > Metazoa > Chordata > Mammalia > Dermoptera > Cynocephalidae > Cynocephalus > Cynocephalus volans. Next base: position 41,798,180 of record NC_084472.1, read on the forward strand.
GGCTGTTGGGTCCCAGCCTCAGGATTAGGACTGCTGGGGGGCAGAACTCTGTAGGGGCTACCCACAGAAGAACATCTTTTGCCGGGACCAGGACTAGGGTAAGGCCAGTGAGGTGACCTGGGTGGAAAATTTAAGACGGCCCTCACTCTCAGGTGCCAGCCTTGCACTTGCACGAACCTGAGGTTGGGTGCCTCCTTAAATTGTGCACCCTGGGCCTTGTTGCCTCACCTTAGTACCAGCCCTGCTTTCTGCCCTGCTAAGAGGAAGAGTTCTGTGACTGCCTGCAAGGAAGAGGGGATTGAATGGCAAAGCCCAGACCAGGGGCAGATGGGGTGAGACTTGAAGCAAGGTCCCTCCTGGGGGTTTCCCTCATTCTTTCTCAGGGTGTGGGGCAGGGATGGGCAGCAGCCAGGCCAGGCACAGCAATCAGGTGAGAGCAGAATGCAGCAGAGGGTCAGCCTTTTTCTCCTCTTCTCTCCAAGGAGCTTGCAAGCAGTTCTCCTCTCTCCTTAGCCTCCAGCCTCAGGATGACCTGGGTGGCAGAAGAAGGACTCTAGGGCTCCAAACTATAACTTGCCCAGGACCCCAGCATCCCCTAGGGAAAGTCAGTGTCCAGCCCAAAGAAGCAAGATCATCTAGTAAAACCGTAGAGATGGGATCTGACAGATGCTGAATTCTGCAGGACCCGCAGCCCTCCTCTCTAGCTCCTCTCCACCATCATGCACCTCCCTCCACTCTCGCATCCACTGCTGCCCCAAGTCTTACTCAACTTAGGGTCCCATCTGTGACCCTTCAGAGTGTGGAGGGTGTCAGGTGGCCTGGCTGAAGCCCAGCTTTGATCCTATGCAAACTTTGGCAAGTCAGACACCTCTGGTCCTCAGTTCCCACTCCTATAGAGCAGGAAGGCTGGCTTAGCACAGGGCCTCATAACATGTTCTGGGGAGGAAGATGGAGTACAAGACACTGCATAACATTGAAGAAACCTTGGTGAAGGCACACAGGAACTCTCTGTTCTATTTTTGCAAATTCTCTGTAAGTCAAATATTATTTCAAAATAAAAAGTTTTTTTAAAAAGGAGAAGAAAAATGGGCTCTTTGTTCACTCTGTATTTCAATAAACAGAGATGGTTGCCTTCTGGCTTCAGGCTCCTTCAGTATTCAGGTGAATACTAGTCTCTGGTCTCTAACTGGTACATGAAATTCTTATGATCAGTTTCTAATTCCTTTGAATAAACCAGTGTCTTAGTTTATTTTGTGCTGCCATAACAGGATACCACAGACTGGGTAATTTCTAATGAACAGAAATTTATTGGGTCATGGTTCTGGAGACTGGGAAGTCCAAGATCAAGGAGCCAGCATCTGGCAAGGGCCTTCTTGCTGTGTTGTCCCATTGAAGAAGGGTAAGCGAGGGGGTCGGGGGGAGAGAGAGAGAGAGAAAGAGAAAAGGGGGGCCAACTTGTCCTTTTATAGGGAACTCATTCCTGTGAAAAAGAACTCATTCCTGCAATAATGACATTAGTCCATTTATTAGGGTAGAGCTTCATGACCTAAACACCTCTTGAAGTTCCCACCTCCCAACACCTTCTCACTGGGGACCAAGTTTCCAACACATGAACTTTGGAGAGCACATTCAAATTGTAGCACCAGTATTACCTGTTTCATTAAAAATTGAAGATGTGTTGGAGGTATGTTTTTATTTATATGTTTCTGAATTTGTGGCTCTAAAGGTTTGAGGTAGCTTATGATAATTCATAAGGTGCAATTATATATATGTGTGTATATATATAAAAATATATACAAAGCCAGGATGTAGAAAGTAAAAGCTGCAGATAGCTCCATTTAAATTCTGAGGCTAAACTCATTTCTTCCGGAAGCTTCACTTAAAGGACCACAGAAGAATAAGAAACACTTAAATCCCCTGGGCCTAGGAGACAAGAGATGTCAACAAAATGTTGCAAGATGAAAGAGGATGGGTAAGATAAAAGCAATTAGCAGAGAGAAGAAAACTGACATCTTTTAGCCTGCAGCTCCAGGAGCCAATGGTAAAAATTTAGAGGCACCTGAAGGAGCCAATGGTGAGAATTAGAGGCACCCAAAATCTCTAAAGGAGAGGATGAAGGAGCTGCAAACAGGGGGATTGGTTGAGAGTCTAAGGAGCAGTTAGACCCTGGGATCTCTTTCCCACCCCCAACCAGGCAACTCCCCATGCACTCCCATACCCTATACTGCCAACGATGGCACGTTTCCTTTCTGAAGAACCTGATCAGAGATGCAGAGCCTGGGACAGTGGGTTCAGGGGAAGGTGGAGGTGAGGGCTGGCACAGCTGGATGGTGACATAAATGTCTGAAAGGGACCTTAGCCAGAGAATGGCCATATTTGGCTATCTTTGGGGTAACTAAGACCAGGCAGGAAATTTCAGTTAGTCATTAACATAGGAACTAATAATCATCAATTCCTTGAGGTTAGCAGAGGAATTGAGAAACTGACATGTGGCTGAAACTGCAGATAAAATCATGCTCCAAAAGGGTCCTTCTCAAAAGTTTATTTCTGTTTATCTGCTATTATATCCTCTTAACGCTGATTTACTTTAGATGTTGTACACCTAAAAGTAAGAATTGAAACTAAGTTCTCTTATTTTCTTACCTTTCCTGATCAACTTCAAACAAGGAATTCCAAGAGAAAGGCAAAGCACCCTAGCTGATTATTAACTCACCTTCTCGCTTAAAGGAAAATTACATTCACATTAGTTAGAGGTCCAAGTCAGGTATTTTTATGTTTCAGTGATGCTTGACTGAGGTTATTGTCTTTGAGTTGTCTCTAAAAGATAAGGAACTCAACCCTGAGATAACATCAAGGGTTTGAAGCTGACCAGTCCACCAACTGCAGACTCCATGACGCCAAAGAACCCAGTCCATCATGGGACCCTGACATCTGACTTAGACCCTCTGCTGATCCTGTGACCAGCCTCCCCTTCTGCCTGCAAAACAAAACCCTTACCTCACCTTCCTGCCTGTTCCCCTTTATAAACCTCAGAATGGGCATCAGAAGAAGTCATGATGATTCTAGCCTGGTCATCTCCCAGATGCCGGTTATCTGAGTAAAGCTACCAATCCTTGCACCAACTTTTGGACTTTTGGGTCATTTGTTTAGTGTGCGAAGACAAGCTGAGCCTGTTGATGGTAACACGTCCTTGTTCTGTACTCCAAGACCCCAGCACATGCCCTCTCCCATTCTTGCTCCCCAGACATGGGAAGCTTGTCCTTATTCCCACAAAGATGTTTCTTGTGTGGGTCTTCACCTGGGGGCAGGAGGCACTGATCAGCAGGCGGGGATGAGAGCCTCAGCAACTCTCCCAGGAGACCTGCAAGGCCATTTCCTGTGGTCCCTCCCTTGTGGATTGAGCACACGGTTTTGAGAACAGAGGGTGGGGCACTTCTGCTGGAAGCCAGGGCACTGGGGTCAAAACACTCAGCTCTCTGAGGGCCAATTCCTATCAGTAAATGACCGAGAAGAACTGGAGGAATGCCTTCAAGCTCTCCTCCATATACACTGGCAGCCTAGTTTATAATCAAAACCCAGCAGCTGAAGGGGCTGAAATGTTCCCATGCCCACACTTATAGCATGGATACTCAGAGTTGTAATTAAGGGCATTTTCATGATGTCCTGTAAATGTTAAGGTGTTTACACAGGGTTTTGCCAGAAGGGATGGGAGCAGGGACACATTCAGCCTCATCAGTTACTAGAAAGAGTCTGTCCCAGGACTGGGGAACCTTCCACCAAAAGCAAGAGCTCAGAGCTTTGGGAGGGCTGGAGGCATCACAAAAGACAAGGTCAGGGTATGTGTGGGAGGAAGAGGGGGTAGGGGCTGGCTGGTAATACAGGAGAAGAGAAAGCAGGAGGATGCTGGAGTCAGTGTTTACCTTTACACTGTACGCCTGGGGCAACCCCACTTCACCTGACTGTTCCTGAGGTCAAAGTTGTCTTGGCAACAGACAACTTGGTAACAGGCCACTTCACCTTGGCTCACCCTCCGCTGGCTCCCTGTTCCATTCCCACTTCCTTCTCCAGCATGACAGATCCTGCCATACCCCTAGGCTTCAGTCTTGCTTCTGGGGCACCTGCAGTAACAGCCCAGCACCTTCCCGTCCTTGCTTATGCTGTTATTTCCATCCAAAACGCCCTTCTTTAGCACATCCTTTGATGCAGCAATTCAGAGACCTGAAGCCTCTCCCTCCAGAGTGCTGGGGTTGTTCCCCAAGATGACAGGATCTCTCCAAGAGGAGAAAGGCTCAGGCTTCAGATTCTTATCCTTGTTGGAGCCATAGTGGGACAGATCAAGAAAGGAACTAGGAGAGCATCTAGTCACTAGAGTCACAACCTGTAAGTGGCAGAGTTGAAACTGAGTGTAATGATGGTTAACATGTCCTGAGCCCTTACTGGGTGCCAGACACTGTGCTGAGCCAATCACATGAAATGCCTCATTTGTTCTTATAATGATCCCTGTGGCACTGGGATCATCTCCAGCTTTCAGGAGAAAGGGAGGCGCAAGGCAGTTCCATGACTTGCCCACAATCACACAGCTAGGAAGTGAGGGCGAGATTTGACCCCAGAACCCTCAACTCTTACCCCATACTGCTCCTCTAGGGCCCAGGTCTCTGAGTCACAGTGCTTGGCCCTTGGCATTATTCCAGGCATGTCCAGGGATGCTCAGGAGATGGGGAGGACTCAGAGAGAGTCCCCTCCTTAGAGTATCTCATCAAAGATGCTCCATCTCTCCCCTGAACGCGGGACTCATATTCAGCTGCCTGCTCACATCTCCACCTAGACATCAAAGAGACAGTTCCTGTGAACTCCTGCTCTCTCCTCACCATACAAACAAAACAAAGTAGTCAAGCAAAACAAAAGCCTCTGTTTCTCTCAGTCTATATTATCTCAGGAAATGGAAACCCCATTCTTCCAGGTATACGGGTAAAAACATTTTTGTCAGTATTGATTCCTCTCTTCTTCTCACATCTCATGTTCAACCCATTAGCAAATCCTGCAGCTCTGGCTTCAAAATAAACCCAGAATTTGACCACTTTGAACTACTTTCACTGCTACCACCCTGGTCTGAACCACCCACAGCTTTTGCTTGGACTATTGAAGTAGCCTCCCAGCAGGTGTCCCCACAATGTCCTGTAGTCTATTCTCACCCAGCAGTCCCAGTGGTCCTGTTAAAATGTAAGTTAGATGATGTCATTCTCTGCTCACACCTGCCAGTAGCTTCCTGTCTCTTTCAGAACACATGCCAGAGACCTTCAAGTGCCTGTGAGGTCCTTGGGACTTAACACCGCTTGCTCATGCTGCTTCTGCCACTGACCTTCCTCCAACATTCCAGGCTTACACTTGCTGTTCCCCTTGCCTGGAGCGCTTTCCCCTCAGATGACACCATGGCATCATCTCCTCTCCTTTAGAGATTTACATACTCAATGTCAACTTTTCATCACCCAATTTAAAGTTGCAACCTCCTACCCCACTCCCACCTGTCTCTCTTTCCTACTTCATTTTTCTTCATCATGAATTTCCATCTGACATACCATAAAGTTTATTTGTTTGCTCACATCTGTTCCCCCAGTTTGAATGTAAGCTCCATGAGGCCAGGATTTTTATCTCTTTGGCTTGCCACTGTATCCCCAGCACTACCTGGCATACAGTAGATGCTCAGTAATTTATTGAATAAATGACCAGGAGTGACCTCTAGTGAGTGGCTCTCGTCTGGACCAAGGCTCCTGGTGTCACCCTTCTCCAGCCCCAAGAATATGTAACAGCTCCCTGAGGCAAAGAGTTTAATGGGGATCCTCTGAGCAAATGTCTCTTCCATCCAGCCCACAGGTGAGCCCAGGGAAGCTATCACCCAATACGTACTATGCATGCCCCAGGGACAGTTTGAAATCTGGGGTTCACAAACTTGGGGATTCCATTAAAAGGAGAGCCAAGCTGCTAGAAGTTTAGGCAATAGGACTCTGGAGAAATGACCCAAACTGGCTAGGAAGGGTCTCTTGGGCCATAGCTGAGGGACCAAGAAGATTTTGCTCTTGGAAGTATTCTGACCAGAGATGATGAGGTTGGCTTTCCGCAAGTTCTTGAGCTGAGATGAGTCTCATCAGAGAAGGTGTTCCAAGCTCCGAAATAGACTCATCTGTCCACACACATCCACCCACCCACCTACTCATCCATCTTCCCACCCATCCATTCAGCCACTCATCTATTCATCCATCCACCCACCATTTATACATCCATCATTCAACACACATATATTTAGTACCCACACTGTGCACTGGGCCTTATGTTAAGTGCTAAACAAATGTTAAGAGATAAATCAGACTAGTCCTTCTCCTTAAGGACTCATGGTTCAGTTGGGGAGACACATGACGAGGCACATACTTCTCATAGATGCAGGCACAGGGTGGGCTCCTGGCTCTGTCTTGGGGGAGAGGAAATGGAAACTTTTCCTGGAGGGTGGTGGAGACCTTGAACTGAGATGTAGAGAATGTGAAGCACAATGCCTAGTAGATGGAAGGGTGGATAGGTGGTGAGAAGATTGCAAGCAGAGGGGACAGCCTTAGCAGAAACATGGCAGGCAGGACAGTGTGTGCGGCATTGCTGGAAGGTAGCATGCAGGGCTTGGAGCTGTAGTCATCTTGCCCAAATGGACGTGGCCCAAGTCCTGGCAACTTGGGGGAGCCAGGTGGGGTGTGGGGTAGGAAGAGCCCCATGGGTGAGAAAATGCAACTAAATGAACCAAAGTTATTAGTAGTTTTCAATGGAGCTTTCACAGCAAGTTTCATCAGATCCTGATAAGTTCTCTGAGGAAAGCAGAATAGACAGGGCTGGTAAGAGAAGGAAAGAAAATTGACTAAGGTCATGACGTATGTTGTTGAGCCGACTTGCCCTATCCCAATAACAGCAAGCTAGCATTTACTGAACACATCTGTAGCACGATGATAACACGAGGCTCTTCCTGTACTGGTTTTGGCTGAATCAACAAGACAATAGATGCTACATTCTACAGTGAGACCACCATGCAGCACCTGCCAGGAGAACGTGGCAGGAAACTGGGTTAGTCTCTGAACTGAGTATCCTCCTCCATTTCTGATGGAAAATGTAGAGGCTGAGGTGCGGGGGGTGCCGTGGAAACAAGGGCAAGGACATTCAGGGAGAACTGCTGGGGAGCTGAGTGCCCTTTGCAAGGCTAGTGAGTGGGGCTTCAATAGGGCTATTTAAAGAAGGGGATGTGTCTGCCTCAGTTGAGGACACGGTGGCCTGCCCTTCTGGAGAAATTGTAGAGGTGAGAGATGGACTGGCCGCTGATGGCAGAGAGATGAGTGGCTTGAATGCTCAGAGTTTGTCAGAGCAAAGGGTGCCAGAGACCTCTGGTGGGGTGTCTTAGATCCTAAACAAGAAGACAGTGTGGAGGGGTGAGGCCACAGAAGAACTCGAGAGAGAACGTCTATACACCTGCTGGGGCAGAAAGACGCCAAGCACAGAGCAGCCCTCAGACAGGAGGCTGCCTTGTCTCTTCACCTCTCCTCCTCCCCGGGAGGAGTCAGAAACTAGGGGCAGCAAGAGGCAGGAGGGGGAGGAACAGGGCAAGGCAGGGGAAACCACACACGCACACATGCACATGTGTGCACACACATCATACATACATACATGCCACAGATGCTTATACACACATGTGCACCACACACACACATCGCACATGTTTATACACATGCACACCACATACATACACACCACACATGCTTATAAAAATGCACACCACATACGTACACACCACACGTTTGTACACATGCACGCCACATACATACACACCACACATGCTTATACACACATGCACACACCACAATGTGCACCACATACATGCACACCACACATGCTCATCCACACAAGCACACCACATACATACAAGCCACACATGCACACCATATACATACATTCCATGTGTTTATACACACATGTGCACCACATGCACACATTCCATGTTTGTATGCATGCATGCCACATACATACACCACACAGGCTTATACACACACACCACTTATGCATACCCACACCACACATGCACACCACATACATACATGCCACACAAACTTATACACACACACACACACACACACACTTGCACACGCACAGTTGCGCTCACACACACTCTCACCCCTCCCTCACTGCACTGTCCACATGTGATAGGACTGAGCTGGGGTATGTGAAAGGGCTCAGTGTTAAGTTTGATGTTTTGACCTTTTTATTGGGGCTGGACATTTAAATCATTTGTGACTTAAACCGTTTGTTGGACTTTTTATTACCTAGGTGAGTCCAGAGGAGTTGGGAGGCTTGTCTAAATTTTCATCCAGGGGCAGAGGAAGAACGAGTTGCATAAAAGAGACAGAACTAAGGCTGTTCACTGATTACTTCTTCCTTCTCTCCATCCCTGTGAGTCCTGCTTGGTCAGCAGGAGGGATATACTCACCATTTAGTGTAAGTGCTGAATTAAAATGACATACATATTAACCCATCTAGTCCTCAACATAACCTATGAGGCAGGTATTATTATCATTCTCCCTGTTTTACAGATGAGGAAACTGAGGCCCAGAGAAATGAAATAACATGCCTAAGTTCTCATGGCTGCTAAGGGGCAGAGCTAGGATTCAAGCCCAGACAGGCTGCCCTCTGACTGTGCGTTTCATCTTCCCAAGAGATCTCAGAGAGCTCCCTGAATGTGCCTCAGAGTTAAAAAGCCACGCTAAGAGTTTAGGCCCATCTGGGACCGAGGGTACGAGGTACAACACAGGGTGGCAGAAACACCAGTGCTGGGATGCCCTCCTGGAGGGAGACTTCCTGGCCTGACTAACCTGCCTGCTGTCCCACTCTCTGCAGGAAAATCAGAAGTTAGGTGCTGAGCTCTGCTCGTGCTGTGTGTTGCCCAGCTCCTCTGTGACTGTCGATCAGGGAGTGTGTATATTTGTGTGAATGCACATGTGCACAAATGTGTGATTCTCTGCTGCCTCTCCGTCAAGGTCACATCCCCCTTGAGGGCAGAGACCATGTCTTCATTTTGTTCCCGATCCCCTCTCGGCTCTCAGTCCAAACATTGCCCGTAGAGGGCCACAGTTGATAGTCACTAAACAAGCCCAATGCCCCTCCTTTCCTCCCAGCTTTGGAGCAGTAGTGGCCAGGCTGTTCCAGGTGCTGTCCCCTATGACCCTGCGCCCGGTCTTGACTGTGTTATCACAGGCTGGGCTGACCAGCAGGCACTTGTCAATGTGTTCTCTGTAAAGTGATGGAAAGAATTATATACTTTTCACAGGCTCGAGTCCCCTGGCAAAAACATTTCCTCCTGACACTTTTTTTTCCCCCTCATTTGCCACTGGATTTATTGAAACTGTGCAAAAGCATACATTTCTTAGTGAGTAGATGCTAAGATCATTTTTTTGTGGGGTGTGGTTGCTAATTTGCTCAGTTTTTTTTTTTTTTTTGGAAAAAGCGTTAATTCATTTTTTGCTTAAAATACACCGTTTGATGACCTCTCCTTCCCCATTTCTATCCCCTGGGTGAAGTCCCAATTTCCCATACACTTTCTATATAGCAAGTCTCAGCCTGGTCACCACTCTTATCATGGGAAGAGGAAGTGTAAAAAGTGATTTTTGTGCAGACATGGATTATGACACATGCTGATTATGATTCCAGTAGGTCCAAGTGACTGGAGGGGAGCAGGACACCACAGACACCCACAATAGTAGCCTCTGAAGGACGATGAAGTTCTCAGTGGTCTCCTGGCCCCAGTCCCAGCTCCTGGAGGCTTCAGGAAAGGGATGCTGAAAGCCGAGGTGGAGGGCAGGAAGGTGTGGTCAGGAGCGTCTCCGTGACAGGGTGGGATGCAGGGAGGGAGTCCCCCGGCCCCTCAGACGGAAGGGAAGAGGTCTCTCCAGGTGAGTCCGTCCCCCCGCTTCTTGTCCAGCCATCTGCCGCAGTTGAAGATGGTGGCCACACCAGTGCTGGTGTTGGTGACCTCCACCTTGTCCACCAGCCAGCCCGAGTAGTGGCCGCTGCTGTCGTGCTCCAGCCGCACCTTGCGCAGCTCGCCCAGCTCCAGCGTCTCCAGGAAGAAGCGGTCGGTGCTGCCCCGCTCGAAGAGGTTGCGCATTTTCTGCTTCAGCTCCCGCTTGCCTGTGTCCCCGTTGGCCCCAAAGATGGTCACAAAGACGTTGGCGTCAGTGCCTGCCCCTGGCTCGTAGCCTGTCGTCACGATGACCTCGTACTTGACTGGCACCAGGCTCTGGACCTTGCTGGCGAAGCTCTCCGTTGTCTTGGTAACCTCGAACACTTTGAAGTACTTCCTCTTCCTCTTGAGGGGGATGAGGCTGTCGCAGTTAAAGAAGTACCTGGCAGAGGTGCGGGGAGAAAGGAGGGCTCGGTGGACACCAGCTGAGGGTCACGCCCTCCCCTGGTCATCCATAAATGATCCCTTCATCAGGTGACAGGATATTGGGGCTGGAAATGTCAGGGTTAAAGTGTACGTATGGGGTCTTGTTTATCCTAAAATCCACAGGGGAGTGGCCTCTCCATCCTTCTAGTTGCTTCTTGATTCTCCTACTTCTCTTTTTGCCCTTAACATTCCATATCCAACCATAAGCAAATCCTGTTGACCTTATCTTCAAAATATATCCAGAATCAGCCCACTTGAAAAACTGTTTGGCATCTCACTAGCTGTCCTGCTGCTACCGTGGTCCAAGTTGCCATCGTTTTCTAACCTGGAGAGTATCAAGAGCCTGCTAACTGGTCTCCTGGCTTCTTGCTCCCTGTGGTCAGTTCTGATATGGTAAGCCCAAGTATGGCATTCCTCTGCTCAGAACCCTCCAATGGCTTCCCAGGTCAAGGAAAAACCAAAGACTTCACAATGGCCTGCAAGGCCCTATGTGATCTGACCCTCCTCCTCATGTGTCCCTGTCTGCCCTGTTGCCTGCTCTTCTCCTCCAAGCTCACTTCACTCCACCATGGTGATATCCATGCTCCCTCAAAGGGACTGATTCATGTTTTTACTGGTGTTGTCACCATCCAAGGAAGCAGCCGAATCCAGAGTGACAATCCCAGGCAAAGCCAAGTGGAAACATGACTATGCAATGTGTGCTCCCAAGTCCCTCTCACTTGGATGAACTACAAGAGTGGGGGGGGGGGGGTTCATAGACTGCAGAGTGCAAAGAGTAAGAGAAAGTCCTCTACTGAAGAGGCTGCCACAGCAAAAGCAAGTCCTGGGTCAAGAGAAATGGTCTTGGACCAAGAAGTCCCCCTCTAACCCTACCTCACACACTCCAACTTTAGCCTCTGGTAATGGCAGTGAGTCCAAGAATTATCAAGGAGGAAGTCAGAGGGTGCAATGAGAAAATGCCACACAGAGCATAAGGGCGCTTGTGATCTGCCCCAGCCCTGACACCAACCATCTGTGCGGCCTTGGGCAAGTCACATCCCCTACCCAGACCTTGATTTTCCCAATGGCAAAGCTAGAGGTTTGGACTGAACAATTGCTATGGCTTCTTCCCACTCCAAATTGTTCATATTTGAACAGCTTTGGAAATAAGCAGTCCTGTTGCTAGCTAATAATAAGTTCAGGAATGCAGCACTGAAAATTTGTGCCCAGTCGGGTAAAATCAAATCCTACTGAAGGTGAAAAATTTTAACAGCAGAAAGAACTTGGTTTTCTGGATGTTCACCAAAGGCCAGGCATCACATTCTTGCATCTCATGAATTCCCCCAACAACCCTGAGCATCATACTCCCGTTGTACAGAAGGGGGGACTAAGGCTTGGGGAAGAAAAGTCCCCACTCAAGGTGACAGAGCCAGGGCCAGCCTGGCCCCTGAAGAACAAGCCATTTAAAGACACTTTGCAGGAAATCCTTATTCTGTTTTGAGATCTCTCTTCCCAAGATCACTTGATAAGTTTTGGATTGTAGTTACTTACCTCAATTTCTTCAGGGGGAAATATTTGCATTCTTTGTTTTAAATTTCTTAAAAATGTATTTCTTTATGCACATTCCCAGTAATATACATAATTCTCTATAAATGCACAAATCATCTGATCATATATACGCTTTTGTAAATGTACTTTCTTGCTTCCTTTCTGCTTGGCTCTATCTCTTTCTTTCTCCTCCTGTTCCACTTCACCATCCCATCTTCACCTCAAATAACCCATGCAACAGTTGAGGGCATAGGCCTGCCATATTTCCCTCCATCTCAACCCTGCCTAGACCCACGTGTACATAGACATATGGGGATGTCAGTGTTCCCTCTTCAAAACGGCACCATATAAGACATGTTTTCCTGCATCTTGCTTTTCTCACTCAACAATACTTCCTGGGAATTGCTCCAAGTCATCTGGTACATATTTAATTCATTATTTTTAATGGTTGAAATATATTCCCTGGTGTAGATATAAGGAAATGTTTTCTAATAGACATAATTATAAGATTGCCAAGATGTGGGACTCAGGGACTTTGTGGAATCAAGGCTGCAGCTGTGGAAGGACACACAGCAGGCTGTTCCCAATGGACACAGGGGTAGGGTGGCCAGCAAGAGTAGAGGCACAAGTAGAGAAAAATGGACGAAAAGCAATGATATATATTTAGGAACATGTATAATATGACCACACTTCTGTGAATGTTGCAGATGTGAGACATTAGACAAATGCTGGAGAAGGTATTTTGGGGTCATCAAAATGCTCATGGTGGCCATTTCTGATGGGCAGGGCTTTAGGGAATTTCTACTCTTTTTAACATACCTTCTTGTACTGCATAAAGTTTTATGATGATTATGTATTAGATATGCCATTGGGATAAGACAATAAAGGTGTTTTTGGTTTAAAAAATAAATAAAGCCTCTATGTGTCCTTCTACTGAAAGCCCGAGGATATTAGTGATGAACAAGAACTGGTCAGAAAGGTAAAGGGCACACTGCAAAAGAGGGATCAGAATTAGAAAAGACTGGAAGAGAGAAATTTGAGGTTATTGTGTTTATAAGCGATTGAGATGAAATTCATTTCTAATTCATAGAAATTCAAATGTGGTTAACGTGGTAATTGGAAAGGAACTTTGGATGTATGTACAGTGCTAAGTAAGTGGTTTTTGTAATACAGAATGCATGTGCCTTCTAGAACAACGTCATGGAATTAGCCACGGTGTTTACATGTGCCTGCAAAGTTCCCCTTCTGGATGAAGGTGAAATTTCTGGGGGAGACAGGTTTGCACCCATCAGAAACCACAGACCTGAGACCTATGCAGGTGAGCAGGGGTGGGCTGGGGCTTCTGAGAGCTCCCCAGGCTGGCACTCTGCTGTGCGTCCTCTACCTCAGACTCTAGACAGCATCTGGCTCCCCTCCCAAAAGGAGAGCATGAGGCACAGAGAGGGGATGGGCACACAGCTGATGGGGCAACAGCTCCAGGGGCCTGGAATCCCTGTACCCCCTTCACTTCAGGAAGAGTCTCTTCCTTGCAGCTCTCTCTTCCTCCCTGTCCAGCCCCAGTGACATGCTGACAATAGGCCACACTCCTGGCAGTGGAGTAAAAGACTATTCACTTGGGAGCGGCTGCTTCTTCCTACTGGATGCAAAATGCTACAACTTGGGCCCCAGCACTGGGGGGGGGGGGGGGGCAGGATGCTCACTGCTGGGCCTTTTCCTCCCCTTCCTCCTGAGGCTGGAAGGTGCCAGGTGGTATCGACAGTTTTAGCCATCTCTCCCACAGCCAGCATTGTGGTTTTAAAGGTAACTCGGGTGGTGACCATTTTACTTTACATTATTGTGTCTATTTTGGGGATTTGCAGAGGAGCATATCAGCAGCCACATGTCCTGTGGCTGGCAGGCAGTTCTGGGCAGCAGAAGGGGCTTTGACCTGGTCTTGACTTGCTGAGTGAGTCATTAACTCTTCTTAGTTATTTCTAGGTTGGTCTCCCAGCTCTCAAATCCTCTTAGCAGCCACACCCAGCAACTCCTACAGGACTTATTGCACCTTGGCTGGGTTTTCTTTAAAGGAGCAACAATAATGTCACAGCTCAAGAGGGAAGTTGCTGTGGACTGAATTATGTTCCCCCAAATTTATATGCTGAAGCCCTAACACCCAATGTGATGGTATTTGGAGTTGGGGCCTTTGGGAGATAATCAGGTTTAGATGAGGTCAGGAGGGTGAGGCCCTTAGGATAGAATTCTTGCCCTTACAAGATGAGGAAGAGAGATCAGAGCTCCAAACCTGATCATGCTGGCAATCTGATCTCAGACTTTCAGCCTCCAGAACTATGAGATACTTTTCTGTTGTTTAAGCCACACAGTCTCTGGTATTTTGTTACGGCAGCCTGAGCAGACTAAGACAGAAGTTCAGAGGTCAGCACCCCTGCTCGATTTCCAAAGAGGACCCTTGGTCTGGGAGAGCCAAATCCGGGGAGCCTGCAGGTCACGGGCGGAGCATGCACAGGCACTGCTTTGAGAAGGTGGACTCCTGAGGGCCCACCCGGCTGCTGCTTCTGTCCAGTGCACATACTGGGAAAGGCACTGCAATGAGCAGGGCCAGCCCCGGGAGGGGATGTGGTGCTGGCTGGGGTGCCCCGGCAAACAGCAGGCTGGCCCTGTGATCTGCCCTCAGTTTCTCCTTTCCACCCCTCCTTGGTTCCTTCTCAGTGTCTTTCCTGCCTTCCAGAGCCTCAGGGCTCTTTCTGGCTTCCAGTAGTGGTTACCAAGCAGTTTTAATTAGACAAATTGATGGCTGTGACTATGTTGCCCAGGTAACTAAGACCCTTAATCCTCCAGAAAAGCCTGAGTCTCTAAAAGGCCCTGATGGGAGAAGTACAAAGCCCCTTATCTGGGGTGCTCGGTGGCAGGTGGACTTGCTGGTTTACCCCCGTTTGTCTCTGGTCGCTACTCTGCCCACACAGAGGGTGGGCTCTCCCTAGGACCCTGTAAGCAGCAGGCTTCAAAGCTTTATCTCTTTGTCATTATAGAGTGAGAGGAGGGGAAGGCAAGGAAAAGCTCTGCCAAATGGCACTGTTTGACTTTCTCAGTGCTCTTCTAAGGACATGTCCCTGGATTCAAAGTCTTGACACACCAAGGTCACCTGGTCTAATCCCCTGCCTCTGGTGGAGGTCCATAGTTGAGATAGCTCCAGGACCGTGCAGCTGCCTCTTCCCTTCCTACCTTGTAGGAAGCCTAGCATGGGGTGACCTTGGCATTAGAGGGGACGTATCCCTGTACCCTGCCCTCTTGCCCATGGTCCCCCTCAGTCCTTGTCCCCTGCTGAGAGAGTGGCGCTTCCTGCGGGAGGCGCAGTACGTACACATTGCCACGCTCCATCTCCGTGATGGTGATGGTCTTGACGTGCCAGACCAGCTCTCTCTTGGGGATGAACCGGTCCTCCCTGGCGAGGTGGCCCACACAGAGGGAGGCAATGTCCCCTAAGAAGATGCTGTCAAACTCAAATGTGTCTGTGGTCCCCCTGCAGGAAACAAAGGGTGGCCAGTGAGCTGCCCATGCAGAACCTGAAGCAGGTGAGCTTTCATGGGGTGCCTACTGCCTGCCAGGCACTGGGCTAGAAACAGGGCGAGGACAGCAAGACCTGATGTCAGTCTCGCGTTCCTTGAGGGACTCAGTCTAGTTCTGGAACAAGACCACCACAATTACAAAGCCCTACTAGCTGCCTGGTCCCAGCACCAATGAATGGGATGGAGCTGGGGGGAGGTGAGGCCCTGGGTGTTGAGATGAAGAGGGTGATGAGGTCCAGAGAGCAGAGGAGGGAGGAAGGAAAGGACGGGGCCCCTGAGGCGGACCTGTCTCAGTGAAGTCATGGGCTGGGAAGAGTGGGGTGTGGAGGTGCAGATACTTCTGGGGAGAGAGCTGGCCTGGGTGGAGTTTGGGTTCAGTGAGGGAAATGGTAATGCAGAAGGTGGGGTGCAGGCACCTGTGGCGGTCTGTAAGGGCCAGTCTAAGGAGTCCAGACTTTGTCCTGATGTAGAGGACAATGCAATGTTGCTATACAGTGAATGTTTGTATCCCCCCCAAATTCATACGTTGTCACCTAATCCTGAATGTGATGGTATTTGGAGGTGGGGCCTTTGGGAGGTGATCAGGTCATGAGGGTGGAGCCCCCATAAATGGGATTAGTGCCCTTATAAAAGAGACCCCAGAGAGCCCCCTCATCCCTTCCACCGCGTGAGGACACAGCGAGAAGCTGCCATCTATGAAGCAGGAGGAGGGTCCTCCCCAGACACTACATCTGCTGGGGCCTCAGTCTTGGACTTCCAGCCTCCAGAAGAGTGAGAAATAAATTTTGGTTGTTATAAGCCATGCTGTCTGTGATATTTTGTTATAGCAGCTTGAATGGGCTAAGATAAAGGTACAGTGAAGTTAGGGGGAGGGGGATCCTCTATAAGCAATTCTGGAGACAGGAGGGGGATGAGGTGGGTGTCTTAGCAGTTCAGAGGCAGCTCTGACGGGAGAAGGAGGTGAGATCCTGTTTATAGGGACACGGGACAGTGTTTGCAGTGAATAACCACATAGTGGGTTCTCATCAAATGGCAGGCCCTCCTTCCCCTTTTATAAATGTTTCATTCACAGGAACGTGCACAGGATTGGCACACAGCAGGTACTCAATAAGTACTTGCTGCTTAGGCCCATTTGTATACCTATGGCTCTCACCATGGGGGGAGATTCTTGGGGTCCCTCTCTTACCCACCCCACCCACCCCACTCCCCCATGGACACCCCTCCTCCTACTTCCTGAAGGCCCGCTGTCTGGAAGAATTTTCCACGAGAAACTCTTTGGATCGGTTCTTCCTGCCCTCCAGGATGAGCCAGACGTTCTCCCTGGTTTCGCCTCTGTTGCCCGTTTCTATGACAATCTCATAGGCTGTAACGGAGCAGGTGGGAGAGGGTCAGCAGAGGGGAGCAGCGCCCACCAGCAGGGCAGGAGGACAATGACCACTCCCTTGGGGCCTTTGTCTGATCTTAGGCCACAGCCTGGGGGTGGGAGAGGCGGGTTAAAATGGCCATATCCCAGGTGCTATAAGGTGAACTTGTCTCACTTCTGGAGCCAAAGTGATGGTTCCCATTTTATTTAGAGTAGCAACCTCTTTGCCAGGTGAACATGGGAGCCTCTGGGAACGAAGCAGGAGGTGGGGATGAGCACTCGGAGAGACATGGGGTCTAGCTCTCAGGGATGGAAGAGTCCCCAGATGCAAATGGAGATCATATGCCGAGAAAAGAGGGTGGGCAGGGCCTGCTGACAAGATGCCAAGGAGAAACACCCAGGTGGGCAGAGGGCCCCAGGAGAGCCCGGAACTCACTCCAGCAAGCACTGCCAGCCCTGTCTGGTCTCAGTTGTCACTCTGTGTCATGCTCAGCCTTGCAGCAACCTCCTCCCTGCTTCCCTCCTGCATGTCAGCCTGGTGTTCATTCATCCAGACTTTAAGTGGGTATCAAGTGTCAGGACTGGACTAGATTCTGGGCGACACCAGAACTCCCTCTCCATCCCCAGCCCCAGACACTGACTGTATTGGATGGCAGAATGTGATAACTTTGCAACAGAGGGTGAGAGAAAATCTGGCTCCCCTTTACCTCTCCCACCTCATCTTCTAGCATGTTCTTTCTTGCTCACTCCAGCCACTCCACCTCCTTGCTGTTCCCAGTGCACTTAGGCATGCTCTGGCCTTAGAGCTCCATGATGCAGTCCCTTCCACCTGGAGCGCTTCCCCTTTCTGTCCCCTTCTCCCATGTGGCTTGGCTCACTCCTTCACTTCCTCCTGTCCTTACTCAAATGTCACCTTCCCAGGGAGGTCCTCCGCAACCACTCTAATTAAAATTGCAACCTGAGGGCCGAGCCCGTGGCGCACTCGGGAGAGTTCAGCGCTGGGAGTGCAGCGACGCTCCCGCCGTGGGTTCGGAGCCTATATAGGAATGGCCGGTGCACTCACTGGCTGAGTGCCGGTCACGAAAAAGACAAAAAAAAAAAAAAAAATTGCAACCTGATTCCCCCTGCACTCCTGGTCTGCTTTACCTCACTCTGTTATTTTCTCTTGCCTTGTCACCTTCTTTCATGCTACATACTTGCTTTTCTTTGTTTTATTGTTTATTGTGTTCTCCACTCCCACTTAAATGTAAGCTCCATGAGGATAGGCATCTTCATTTTGCTCAACTGAGAGATTCTCACAGGCCCAGAGCCGTTCCTGATACATAGAAGGCCCTCAATAAATATTTTTTGAGTGAGTGAATGAATGACTGGGCTAATCACAGGAAGCTTCATGAAGGGCGTGGCATTTGAGCTTGGCCTTGGAGAAGAGCCATGATTATAATCAGCAGAAAGTGGAGGGATGTTCCAGGCAGAGGGAAGAGTATAAGCAAAGATACTGAGGGGCATGACATGTGATCCCGTCCCACTCTCCAGGGACCAGTCCAGGCATGGAGCTGGCACGCAGGAGAACACACTGTATCTTTGTCTGCAGTGTCCCCTGTGTTTACAGCTATTGCTTCAGTAAATGAATCATTGAGGGTTTGGAATTCTGGATCCAAAGGGATAGCTCCGCTTCTGTGCCATTATCTCAGAGATATGATGGAGACAGTTAAGGGAAGGGAAGGCCAGGCCTGAAGCTTGATATAATGTCAATCCCAGCTCCTAGGCAACCCTGCTGCCTTTGTAACTTATCTCATGGAGAATCTCTGCTACCTGAGACAGGTAGAATGAATCTACACAAAGAGGCAGGTGGCCTACGAGAGAGGAAGAGACCCACAGATGGCACATGACTTTAGAAGTAGGAGGGGTTCCACAGGCCGGGCAGATTCCAGTCCAGGGACTCACAGCTATCATAGCCAGGGGGGCTGTGCCACTGTCCTTCTGCTTTCCCAGCAGAGGCTAAGGTGTGCTCCGCGAACAGACACTGGCGAATTCAAAGTGGATCCTGTGTGTTGTCAAGGACAGGATTTGTCAGCACCAAGGACGCAGGGAGCACGTGGAACCTACATGCTCACCATGATTAACTCAAGTAGGAGATGGCGAGAGATGATGCAGGTGGGGTGTGCACGGACTGTAACAGACCCTTTCTGATGGTCCTGAGGGTAAGGTAGAGAAGCAAGGTCTGTAAGCGAGAAGACTTAGGTAGATTAGAAACAAATGTTGCTAGCTGCCTTCTGAGAGGAAGCTTCAATCAGCATACTTTCACCTCACCCTCTTTCCCATGTTATCAATGGCTTGATAAAAATGTGGAAGGCATGACTCTCAACCATGTCCACAGGTTGCTGGGAGGAAATGTACAGAGGAGGATCAGGGACCAAAATGAAAGGGGCAGGTAAAAGCGATGAGCCCAAGAGATCAATGTATGGCTGGTCCACGGGGCTACCACACCCATGGGACAAGCCCACCTGGAGAAAGAGGCTCAGCAGCCACACAAAGGAAGAAGCACCGTGGAGTCACCAGAATGAGGTGACCTCCAGCAAAGCCACCGTAGGCTTAGGGGGCACGAGTAGTGTTTCAAGTGGTGGGACAGGAGAGGGGACCACCCTGGAAATTTAGCTTTTGCTCTGGGCATGGCATCTGCAGAGGGAGATGAACAAGCAATCCAGGATGGACTGAGAGGGGGTGGGAGGACATAGAAAAGAACCAGTGCACATTGTGGAATGAACTCTTGAGACAAGAACCACAGGGGCACACGATGGCCATGAAAGAGTGCCAGGAGCAGGAAAGTTGGGCTTCTAGTGTGCACTGGAATTTACCGTCTCATGTTATCAGGACCACTCTACATTGGGGAGATCCTGCCATGAGGTTGGGACGGGACTGTGAGTCCTGGGCCTGGCCAATCAGAATCCTCCCCAGGAAGATGCTCTCTTCCCTTCCACTGAGGCTATTAAGCTGGAAGGATGTGGAGTTGCAGCTACCAGCAGCCACCTTCCCGTGATGTAGAGAAAGTCTGCACTAAAATGAAGTCAACATACTGAGGGGACCAGGGCTGAGGAGAAAAGACAGACAGAGACATCCTGAAACCACTGGAGCCTCTGGAGACTTCCAAATCTAAGCTAGGGCCACCTACGGCTTCCAAGTTCTGGGAAACAATACATTCTTTTTTTGCTGGAGCCAGCTTAGATTTGGGTTTCAGGCACGTACAACCAAGAGTTCTGACTACTCTTGAAATGTTCTGTTTAACCCCATTGGGACTACCAAAGGATGGAAACTTCCAAAACATAAATATGAAGATAGATTTTCTAACAGAACTGCTTTGTGAATAGTGAGTGCTCTATCCCTGTGGAGCTGGCCAGCAAGTTGGACTGTATTTGGGCTGGAAATGTTGCAGGTAAGGATGATTGAGCAGCCCCAAAAGGCTTCAAGAGAGTGGAGAGGGGAAGGAGGAGAACTGTAAAGAGGAAGGCATTGGTCTTGTTGTTGGATGTCCCAGCAAGAGACACAGTTTGGTCTTCTTAGGTGTGTGTGTGTCTGCATGCGCATGTATGCCCATACACTCATGCATGTGCACACCTGAGCATGTGATCCTACTGTCCAGGCCTTACCCTGGATCAAGTACAACAGAATCTCTTGGGGGTGGGACCCAGCCATTTGTATTACTTAAAGATTGCCAATGTTGGCATCACCTGCAGAGGCAGATGCTCACAGAGGGTTGGGAGCACCTTCTAGAACCACCATCAAGATTTGGGGGTGAAAGCAGGAACAGGAAGCTAAACAAGGTGAGGCAATGATTGGTCTGGAAGAGCAGGCAGGCCCGATAAAGACAAGACATCCTGGGCAGTACAGTGGTCCTTGGCTGTATCACTTAACATTTCTGTCTTTTTGTTTTCCTTATTCATGATATGAGTGTGAATTTGTGTTCTACCTCGTGGCGTGGGAGTAGGGTTGCAAGGACCTCATGAGAATGTGGGTGTGGAATGCTTTCACTAATATAAAGCTCTGTTTAGGTACAAGGTGTTTGTCCTCACAAGCTGAGTGCCCAGAGTTGCCCCTGGCGTCAGTGCCACCAGAATGTAAATGCCATGAGGGCAGGGTCTGTTTCACTCAATGGTGTCCCCAGAAGTCAGAATAGGGCCAGGCACTTGTGGGTGCTCAGTATGGATTAGCTGCATCCATGACTGCCCTCAGGGTGAGCTTCCATCTGGGGACATAGGTGTGGCTGTTTTTTACTTATGGGATCCCAGAGGGTACTGCTCTGCCCTCTGCAGACTCCCAGTAAAGATGGACTCATCCAGGCCCTCTCCTGGCTCTGCCCCTGCCCTCCCATCTCTGTCATGTACACATCCTCCCAGAACTAACACGAGTCAGCTCCGCTCTGCAATCCACCTGCCAGCCCAAATCCTGAAAGCCTTAGGAACTGTTTGGCAGGAAATCTGTGAAGGAGACTCAGCAACTATGCTCTAAGCCTTTGTTACAAATCTCTCCTCCCCTGAACACCAGCAGCCTGAGGAACCTCTATTGCTCATCCTGGCACTTGTGTAAGGGGCTTAGGGTTCTCCCTGTAACTAGATCATGAAGCTGAAAGAAAAGGACCACCTCTCCTTCCACTCACTGAGCACCAACTACCTGAGCACTTACTAAGCCCCAAGGCCTACAGAGCTGCAGAGACCTACAAACATGAGTAATGATGTTTCTGATCGGTGGTAGCTTTCAGATGTACAGAGAGACCAACACATGTACTAAGGGTAATACAAATGAACTAGAGGTCACAAAGCAGTGTGCATTGCTCTAAAATAAAACCGGGCACCCCGTAGCTCCTGACAATGTACAATTACAGAAGCTGGGAGTGCCCCTTCTGAATTAGGGCAGGAATACCCATATGGTAAACTCAACAAATGGGTGCTTGGTTTTTGTTTGAATGCTCCCAGGGGCCCTACCTATCAAGGTAGCTAATTTCATCATTGGGCAGTTTGGATGGTGTGGCAGAGATGGGTGTGAGACGGTGGCTTTCCACCAAAGATCCATGCTTCCCTCCCATGGTGTATGGTGATGCACCAGAAGGGACTGCTCAGCCAGGAACTGCATTGCCCTTGCATCTGGCAGAGCCATGTGACTAGCTCTCACCGATAGAATGTGTTCATGTGTTGAGAAGATAGGGGAGTGTGCCTTCTTCATGCTCTCCTTGCCCAAATGCAAGAAACGTGGAAGCCACAGTTGGAAATGGCAGAGACACAGATGGAAAGAGCTTGGGTTTCTAAATCACACCACGGAAGACCTCCCACCCAACACCTATGCTGATCTATGTATTATAGGAGTGAGAAATACATTTTGTTGTGCTAAGACACAGATTTGAGTGCTCACCTCTTACCGCAGCTAGTGTTGCCTTAATAACAGTCTGGAAAATCCCTTCTATAGGTCAGGCTCTGCTTTTGATAAGCCTTCTTCTAATCTGTTGGGCTCAGACATCTGTATTAAAGACACACCTCCCTAGGCTTTGATGGTATCTCCCTTAGGGATCAATTACTCTTTCCCTTTAAATAACCCCCGAGGAAAGGACAAAGAGAAAGTGGCTGATGCAGTTCCTGACTCTCCTGCATTCTGTTTCTAGGAAGGCTTGATTTGGCAGCTGTTGCCATGGGCATCAATTGGATGGAGTCTATGATATGAGAATAAACCAGAGAGAGCTTCACAACAACCTGCCCAGCCCAGTCCAGACCAGCCTTCAGGTCAGGGTGAGCTTGTCCCCAGTGGGTTTTCCTGCCACCTCATTAGTGCCTATGATTCAGGGACATGAGCAGTTTCAGGTTCACCAAGCAACATTTAAGGTGTTTACTCCTGCATCTTCCATGTTATTGCCTTCACTGGGCATCTGACACCTCTCCGGCTGTGACGGTGTTTTATTCCAACACCCTTCCCCACCTCCTCCTGAGCTAACTCTCCTTTAACTCTGAAGAGTCAGCCCAGATGGCACAGCCAGGCTGGGCCCCTGCTCTCCCCACGTACTGGTCTCCTCCAGCTCATCATGGATCTCGTTGTTGGCACAGGCAAAGTCACGGACCGTCTGCCCATCACCCTCACTCTTGGACAGCCAGCAGTCACACTGGAAGCGGAAGGTCTCATCACGGGAGTTGTCCTTCACATCCACATAGCTCAGGTGCCAGCCAGGAAATATTCCTGTGGAAAAGATATCATGGGGACTGGGAGATGAACATGCTGTCTCTTCCCTTTTAGACTTCCACTCCCCACCCCCAATCAGTTGGCTGTGTGGCCCAGGACAAGTTCTCTGTCCTCTCTGGGCCTCGATCTCCTTGTTGATGAAATGAGGGGTTAGGTCAGGTGGTCTCTGGGGGGTCATCAATCCCAGGGGATATAGTTGTCCTTGCAAAACCCTTAACTTGGGGTTCATGAACCCATAGCGGATTTGTGTATGAGATTTCAGCCATCTAATGGACCCAAGTAATTGAGCTATAATTATGCATGGAAATTTTACCAGAGAGAGGGCATATATCTTTCTTCAAACTTACAATAGAGGTCTCTGACCCAAGAAATAGATCTTTGTGCAATTCACAAAGCTGAAGGATGACTTCTATTACTTCCTGACACAAATATTCACCCAGTTCATGCCATTATACTTCCAGAATCAGTTCAGGTATCAACTCCTCCAGCAAGCCTTCCCTAATGTCCCCTGATTGCATGCTAGGCATTTATGAGGTGTCCTCCTCCATGCTCCTAGAGCTTCCTGCACCTGCCTTGGCCACACTCTGACCACCTTGGATTGTCATTGTTTACATGTGTTTCATCCCCCAGACCATGGGCTCTTGAGGGCAGGGACTGGGTCTTATTTGCTTTGGTTTCCCTAATGCCTAGCATTGTGACTGGCAGGTAGCAGTTGCTCAATGAGTGCTGAATGAATGAATATGTTATGACTTTGGGGACTTTGGCTGAACTATTCAACAATCATAGTAGGAATCAGAAGCTGCTACTTCCTTAGGATATGTTGCTAAATCTGACAAGTCTTGGCCTAGTATGCAACATACTGCTGCTTCTGTTGTAATTGGCAGGGCTTCCCTCAGAAGTGCTCCCACCACAGCATAGTTATCAAACATGATGTTCATTTGCTGGGACAGGTGCATGTTATTTTTACCACACACTGGTTCAGTTACTCTCCACTCTTCAAAGTTATTGAGAACTTTTAAAACCACAGAGCCCAAGATATGGGGAGATCCAGTGGTCTGGCAGGTTGTGGTGATGACACTCACTGCTCACATGTCCACAAGGCAACCCCACAAGGAAGGCATGGGTGTGATCTGCTCCCACCCCTCCTCCTCTCATACCACCTGGGGTCATGGGGGGCAATCTCAAACAGCATTTCTCTAGGATCAGACACTCCCCAAAGCAACAACTGTGGATAGTTCCTGCCTCTGATCTCAAGGTCTTATGAGCACAAAGAGGGACACACACTTCCAGTCACCCAGATCACAGGGGGTAGATGTTAAAGCTCCTGGTTAACTGTGTGGCCAGCACTAGTGAGATGGTGGACACCCTATCTGACCCTGAGAACCAGTAGGGAACCACCTGAAACCGATCATTAGAGAATACATTTCCTTACAAAGTCTTTTCGTTTAGTGTTCTACTTTAGTTTTTTACACAAAGATAACCAACACTCCACACTGTTTGACATTCTACCTTTTCACTCACAGACAACCCATATGAGAGTATAAATACCTGCTTCATTCTTCTTCACAGTTGCTGGGCATTCCACTGTATGCATACACCACAAATTACGTACCTTGTCCCGGTTGATGGATAATTAGTTGTTCTCCAGATTTCTACTTCTATACACAGTGCTATAATTAATATCCTTCTCCATGCATCATAGTAATCTTGTAAAATCACAAGTCACTTCTCCATATAAAACCCTCCAACAACTTCCCATCACTTTCAGAATAAAATGCAAACTGCTGGCAAAGGACTGTAAGGACTGACATGCTCCTCTTCCATTTCTCTGGTTTCATTTCATACTGCTCACAACTTCACTTTCTATATTCCATTTACGCTGGCCTTTTAAAAATACCTTGACATATGAAACCCTGTCTTGCCTTTGAAACTTTGCATTTACTGTTCTGTCTAGAACAATACTCCCCAGGCTCTGAATGCCAACACTGTCTCGTCATTGAGATGTCAGATTAAATGTTCTGTCTTAGGGAAAGCCTTGTTAACCACCCTACTTGCAGAAGCTTCCTCATCCCCAATTACTAACCCACCTCACAATCTGAAATAATCTTGTTTTTATTTCCTCATATATTGTACTATCTGTCTTCTTCCGCTAGGTTGTGAGCCCCTAAGAGCAGCAGTCTTGCCTTATCTATCCACCACTGTATACCAGTGCTTAGACCAGTTCTTGGCATATTATTCAACAAATGTTTACTGAATGCATGCATGTGCACTATTACTGAACAGGGAAGAATGAGGAAGAGCACACTGGTGTGGAGTTTTAGGAGTGGAGGGGAGAAAGATTTAAAACCCCGCCAGGAAGCAATGGCCTGTTCTAGTAGAATTGATTATTTTATCCCAAATCTTCCAAAGTTTACTTTAAGAAAAAGGCTTAGAAACTTTGAACCAGTGTGGGGCCCCAATATTTCCAGGCAAGAGGTGACAGACTCTGAATGGGAGTGGAACTGGCAGCTGGATGCATTATGCCATCTATTGCCTGTGATGTCCCAGTGGCTTTCCACCTCTGATGCCATAAAAGAGCCCAACTCTGTATTTACATATTTTGGGCCTTCTTCACCTGACTCCAACCACCTTTTCTCTCATCTCAATAAGAAAGAGCCTTTATTCAAAACCCCTATCCCAGTGAGATGGAGTTTTTACGCATCTCTTTGGTGTCTCCTCCTCTCATAATGGCACCAAGATATTTCTCTGCCCTAAATGCCTGCCGATGCTCTGGACAAACTTAGGTCACACCTCCTCCACGAGGTCCTTTGACATCTGCATGCCCACAGTTTTCCTTGTCTGTCCATTCTCCTGGCCATGCTCACAGATATCTTGGGAAATCTTTGCTGTTGAGGTCATGGTTGTGCCCTAAGTCTTATATGACTATTTTTCTGTGTATGTCTGACTTCTCCAATTAGATTTTAGGCAATGGGAACTATGTCTTAATTGTATCACAGGGACATGTACTTAGTATTCAATAAACATAGAACTGATAAATTATTTTTACTTTCAAAAATGAACAGTCAGTTCTGTATTCCAATGCAAGCCATTGAAAATTCTTCTCAGGTAGAATGATACACTTCACTTCACCAAGCGACTCTTTCCTCGAAAATAACCTTTGGCAAGTTAAGGGTTCATCTGGCTAACTCACATTTACTCATCAAGATCAACAGATGGTTTGAAATGAGATATGGAACCATCACAGAGCACCAGCTATGGAAGAGTACAAGAATCTAGCTATTATCATCCGACAAACACTGTTACATGTCTATCATCTAAGAAGCGACCCAGGGAGACAGTTTGGGACTTGGCAGATCTGGGTTCTGGTCGTGGCATATCAACCAAACTGAACACATTATAATATCTCTATGCCTCAGTTTCCTCACTTGTACAATGTGGGAGTTAAAACAGGTGGTTTCTGAGGTCCTTTATATGTCTATGAATTTACCTTATTTAAAAAACATATAGATTCATTTTGTAGTAAAATTTTTTTTTTATCTCACCAGAGTTTTAATTTAACCAGAGGAAGCAAGAAGAGTAGGACAAATTAGAAAATGAACACTCTGGTTATAATTTGTTCAGTATTGTGAAAGCTATCTGGGTAATTGGAATTAAGGAGAAGAATTAATCATTTATCTTGATTTTCCTTTATGAACTATATTTCATGGTAATCAAATAGCCTGAGGGGCAATTTTTTTTACAGAAAAGTTCCAGCTAGTAAGTGGAT
The DNA here is from genome assembly GCF_027409185.1 of Cynocephalus volans. Lineage (NCBI taxonomy): Eukaryota > Metazoa > Chordata > Mammalia > Dermoptera > Cynocephalidae > Cynocephalus > Cynocephalus volans. The sequence continues at coordinate 41,825,080 of NC_084472.1, forward strand.
AAGAAATGACACAATTAGAAAAACCCTATTTGTAACTGTAGTTGATCATTCCTGGATGAAGCTGTTAGATGAAGAGTTATGAGGGAACTTTATAATGGGGAGATCAGGCTGACAGCCCCTGTAACCACTATTTAGTGTTATCATCAGTAAGACTGGGACTCCTGTGTACTTCATATTACATCAGTACACAGTATTTCTTCACTATGGTGTATTTCTCACAAATCTCCTCAATATACAGTACTGAGGAAATTTACATATGTCCTGTATACTACATACACAGTATTAGGGAAGTTTTCTATGGAGTGGAAATTTAATGATACAAAAAAATCATTTTTAAGTGTAATAATGATGGTGCGATTTTTGAAAGAACATAGTTTATTTAAAAAAGAGGATCACACTAAATATGTTTGGGGTAAAATGACATGAAGTTTAGGAATTGATTTTGTATCTTCCAGCAACCAAAAAGAAGTTAAGAAAGAAAAAGAAAAAGTAGGAAGGGTAAAGCTGATGTGACAAATCACAGTAATTGGTGAGCCTGAGTGATGGGTATGTGCAAGTTCATTACATTATTCCCTTCATTATGTGCATGTTGAAAATTTTTCATAAAAAAAGAACTACTGGATAAACAAAGTGAGATGAAAAGGTAGAGTCAGGGAAAGAGAAAATTGCTGTGATTTAAGTTAACTAAATATTTGTAACCTACTTATATGGTATTTGTTCATGAATCCTCACCTTTTTTTGTGGAAGACTCTTAAACAAAATGTATTTGTCCTTATAAATTTCTATGCCAGGGATGCATTAATGTAGCTAAGACACTTTTAAACTAAATATGAAAAAAGTGTGGCATAGAGAGAATTTAAGGACGTGCTTAATGTTCTTTGCTTATATTAACATTTAAACTTCCGTCCCTGGAGGAGAAAGTTACTATAAAGAGGAAGTTGGGCACAGAACCCGTACTTCTTTGTCTCCTGACTCTAGTATCCCAACCACATGCACTCAGCAAGGATACAGAAATTTTCCTCTCCCTGTTGAGCCTCAAGTTTTATCAATGATATAATCGTGCTTTCAAATCTAATGACTGGAATGCAGGAGGCCCACCTCTCTGCCCACATTGGGAAGAGGATCACATCAATGACTCAGAATTTCTTTAAGTCCAAGAGCCATTATGGGGCCAAGGCAATCAGATAGTCTTTGGTTATCCAACGTGGGGGTGGGGTGAGGTTTCAAGGTCTTTGGAGAACCTGGCATAGAAATGATAATAGTAGCAGATAGCCACATTGTTGAAGTGCCTTAGAGCTGTCCGTGGTGCTGAAAAATTGGCTGACTGGCTGTCAAGTTTTTGCATGGTAGAAAAACGCATCGAGAAAACTGAGAAAGTTGAGATATGTGCACAGTGAGTGTCTGGGGGTGGGGGGCAGCCAGTATTATTGGACTTAGTAATGAGCGTCAGGCTCATGGATAGAATTCAATTTTTTGAAGCACTCAGGCAACAAAGAAAACTCATTCTGGAGAACACTATGACTGAAGCACAGAAAGACAGGGAACAGTCTGAGAGACTTAAATAGGGGTATAATCAAATTCTGTTAAAATATATTGAGTCCCTATTATATTACAGGCATTGTGATAGGCATTAGGGAAAGAACAATGAACAAGACAATGGTACTTGTGGAGCTGATAATCAAGGAAAGAAGACAGAACAAGCAAATATGCTACAAATATGATGACCATCCTGGGAGGGAGTTCAAGTTAGGTAGGACAATAGGAAGAACTTTCAGTGAAGAGGTGGGAACAGAAGAGAGTTTGTTAACCACAGACAGGGAGATGTAGTCATGGCAGGATGCTTGGTGGAGTTGGGTCACAAGGCAGAGGTCCCAGTGGCTGGAATTAAATGACAAGTTCAGAATGGAATCAGAAGCTAGTTTATGATGCCTTTAGCTCTGGAATTTTCCTCTTTTTCATGTTTAGAAGAATGATTGGCTTCTGTGCCCCAGTTACCACCAAAATGATTTTGGAGCTGTGGAGACCCCAGCTGTAAAAGTTAGGAGCAACAAGTTTGCCAAACAGACCACTACTTAACACCACCTTGAGTGTTATGACTCTGGGCCAACCAGCCTTGCTGTGCTTCACGATGCTGCCATTAACCCCATTGACATTGGGCTCTGTGATGGGATGGCACTCTGACTTGGTGCATTTTATCTTGGCCCAATGGCCTTGAATATTTTTCCATCTGCAGCAAGTCCTGAAGCAGATTCTTTGCTGCAGAAACATAACTGAATTGAAACCTTAGTGAAGTCTTTACTATTCCCCAGAAAGGTCTTCCCTACCATATTATTTCCTAGGGTTGTCATAAAAAATTACCACAAACTTGGTGGCTTAAAGCAACAGAAATTTATTCTTTCACAATTTTGGAGACCAGAAGTGTGAAACCAAGGTGGGAGCAGTGTCATTCTCTCTCTGAATGCTCTAGAGAATAATACTTCCTTGCCTCTTCCTAGCTTTGGTGCCTTCCAGCAGTCCCTGGTTTTCTTTAGTTTGTAACTGCTATCTCCAGCTCCAGTTTCTGCCTCCATCTTCATATGATCTCTCTGTGTTCTCTCATCTTCTCATAAGGAAACAAGTTGCCATTAGATATAGGGTCCACCTTAAGTCCAGGAAGATTTAATCTCAAGATTTTTAACTAATTTTATCTGCAAAGATCCCATTTCAAAACAAGATTACATTCTGAGGTTCTATGTAAACAAGAATTTGTGGGGTGGGGGTGGGGACACTATTCAACCAATGACATGTACCCTTGGAGAATTACAAATGCCTTAATAAGAGTATCTCATGATGTGCTGCATCTGGAGATGTCTCAAACACCTAGAGGGGAGAAAGAGATCTCCATGGAAGTCTAGAAAAGGATGAAATTCTGGGGCCATGTACTTAGGATCCAGAAGCTGCTACAAGCTGGTGTTTAACATCAATTTATTCATTTATTCATGTAATTATTAAATGCCTACTGAGTGCAAGGGAATATAAATGTAAATCAAACAAGGTCTGTATCCTTGAGAGATTCAAAGTCTTCCAATTTTAATTGGCAAGACAATTACAATTCAGCTATGTGAGTGCAACAAATAGAGGTATGAACAGAGAAGTTTAGGAGCACAGAGTAGGAAGTGCCTGACTTCATTTGGGTTCATCAGGGATGAGTTCATGAAGATGATAGTTAATCTGGATTTTGAAGGATGCATAAGAATTTAGCAGGAGAAAGGCATTGCATTTGTACAGTTATCTCTTGGATATCTATTTATAAATGACTGTTAGTTTGAACAAAAGATGTATGTTATTTTATGCAAGGTGAAATTTAAACAGGGGATAGCCTCAAAGTTCAGGGAGCTAGAAAAAGAGTAAAGAATAGAGAAAACACTTTGGATGGAAATAGTTAATCTTAGAGAGTCCTTGTTGCTGCAAATTCATGTGTACCATACCATTCTCTGGATGGATTGGAATAACCAGGTATAAAAAGGCAATTTCACATTACAAAAAGGATTAGAGAGCAGAGAAGGTGAGGCTAGGTGAGAAAGGTTCCCTGACATTTTCATGTGTGTGTCTGGATAAGTATTTAGAAGACAATGGAGAGCATTTTTGTATGATAAACATGAATCCATAAATGACAGAAGGCTGTTCATCTCCACCTCCTTTCTTCCTGTCGCTTAAGTGTTTGGCTGTATAACAAAATTTCTCATCAAGGGATTCTTAGAATTTACTAAGGAGAAGTAAACATTTAAAATATTTTTAATTGCTTTGCTATTTGAAAACCAATGTGACCTCATATTTCCTCTATTAAATTTACATCACAGAAACTATGGAGTCTGGAACCAACATTCCACATCTTGGGATTTAATGGCTGGTGAGCATTACAGACTTCCCCAGATGATGTCTTCCTCCTAAACACATTCCAGTTTGGAAGGAAATACAAAGTGTGGAGGTAACAGCTCCTCATCCTCTTTTCTTTCTCCCCCTCCTTTTCCTTTTCTATTATCTAACCTCAAATGTTGGAATTCTCAGATATCTGCTCTAGGCCACACCTGTTTTGCTCAAGCTGCACTTTCTCCATAGACTTTCTCATTCACTCTTATTCATGGCTTTAATTCTGTCTCTGCACAAATAACTCTTAGAACAAGATCTCCCAACTCATTTTCCTTCTGAGGTCCAGACCCCACTGTTACTGGACGTCACCCCTTGGATGCTTCCTAGGCCTTCAAATTAAACTTATCAAGATGAAGAAAGTTCTCCAGCACCCTTATCATTCTTGCTCAACTCTTCTCAAGTCTTTAACAAGTTTGATGCCTTAAATACTCCTCAAATCTCTCTACTTTTTCCTCCATCCCACTGCTACTATCATGGTGCAAGACACCATCCTTTCCTACCAATCTCTTAACCATCTTTTGAAGTTCATTTTCTTTTCCATCTAACCTGTTCCTCACAGGAACTACAATGATCTTCCCCGAGTGACTCCTGTCCTTGAGATCCTCTGATGGCTTCTCAGTGCAGTTAGAATAAAGACATGGCTTAAAATATCATGCATGGCCTAATTCCTTTCTACTTTTTAGCTCTCACTCACTATTCCCTGTTTTGTAGTCATTCTGGATTTTTCTTTAGTTTCTGGCACATATCAAGATATCTTCTATTTCAGGGCTTTTATATTTGCTATTCACTTTGCTTCAGATGTCCTCCTCCATTTTTAGCAAACACTTTACCTAATATCCACTCCTCTTCATTCCTCAGGGCTTAGCTTAAATATCACTTCTTCAGAGAGGTCTTCTCTGAGCCCTCACACTAGCACTCTGTGGATCTCCATTTTAGAGTCTTATCATTATTTAAATTAATTACTTGTTTAATAAATGTATTTTTTGCTAGAAGATCATTTTCAAGATGACAGAAGACTTGCCTGCTGTTCACTACTCTGTCCTCAGCACTAAACACAACACCTGGCAGTAAGTGCTCAATAGATACAGGTATTGGCTGGTGAGTTAGCTCAGTTGGTTAGAGTGCAGTCTTATAATACCAACCTCAAGGGTTCAAATCCCCATACCTGCCAGCTGCCAAAAAAAAAAAAAAAAAGACAGAATTTAAAAATATACAGTTGATCCTCATTATTTATATGCCCCACCTTTGTGGATCTGTCTTTTTGATAAAATTTATTTGTAACCCTAAAATTAATACTCACATTGTCATTCTTGGACATATGCAGGATGGTGAAAAATTTGAGTCTCCTGATGCACACTTTCCCAGCTGAGGTCGAACAAGGCTACATTGACTTCTTGTTTCAGCTCTAATACTGTAAATAAATGCCCTTTTTGTGGTCTATTGAGTGCTATATTTTTCATCTTTCTGTGTTTTTTGTTGGTAAGTTCATTTCTTAAAATTGTCCCCCAAACATAGTGGTTGGCCCCCAAGCTGAAGTGCTATTTACTGTTCCTTAGGGCAAGAAAGCTGTGATGTGCTTCAGAGAAAATACGTGTTAGATAAGCTTTGTTCAGGCATGAGTTACAATGCTGTTGGCCATGAGTTCACTGTTAATGAATAAACAGTAAATATTACATAAGGTGTCTTTAAACAGAAACACACATGAAACAAAGTTATGTATTAATCAGCTGATTAAAATGTTGTCAGCAGAGGCACACAGGAACCTGACTCCGCATTTCCCATAGGAGCAATTGTTCAGTATTTCCTAACTCAGTGTTTGAGGCAACTTTATAAAGCATATTTACTATGAACAATGAGAACTAACTGTATTTGATTTATTTACTGATATGAATATTAATACTGTGGGGATTGTTAGAGCTGCAGTAGTAAAGGACCTGGACCGATCATTTTGTCTAAGGAGAGAACAGGTCAGGTAGAAGGAGAAAAACAAGAAGAGGAAAACTTAGGCATCACTGAAAACAAACACTATCCCTTACTCTTGAAATGTTACTGCAAGACTTTTTGAACATTTTTCTGAAGTCATGAGCCTTTACTTTCCTAGATGGTTTGGAAGGAAGGATACAGCATGGAGGCAGGAATACCCAAGAGGACTCTGGAAGGTTCTTCAAGAAAAATGATTGAGATGGAAAACTAGGGCAGACATTGAAGGTGTGGCAACAACAGGAGAAGTCAGCCAAGGAACAGAGGGTTTAGTCAGGTGGGGTTCAGAGTTGGATAAGATGGAGTTGGATATAGTGACCTTTGCAGGCAGGAGACATAGAGATGTGCTCTCATCTTGGATCAGCAACTCTCTGCCTCTTATTGCTGTGACTTGGGGGCAGGAGGCATGGCAGTCTGAAGCACCTTGGCAAGCATCTGGATGCCTATAGCAGCTCAGGTTGAAAACAGTCAGCCCGCAAGGCAAGAATGCTGGATCGGGCTGTAGAGTCTGGGGTTGAGAGAAGACAGAGGAGCAGTCAGAACCCTGGATAGCTCCAAGGCCCCCCAAAGACTATTGCACGGTTTCTCCACAAGGGTGGTTTTAACACAGGCACAGTCAGTCTTTCCGGCCAACTTCTGCACCTTCACACTTCCCTCCTCCACAATAAATGAAACACCCATATTGTAAATTGTCCTGGCATTGTTTCCTTCTTGGAAAATGGGGGTCATCATAGTCTACATGAAATTTTTCCCTGTCCAGTTTTCTGGCTTGACTGGGAGAAGGTCAGGGAACTCCTTGCCCTCTGGCCCCCTAGTGTGGCTGAATCCTGAAGGAACAGTTCAGGCTGCCCGGGAAGATTATTTCTTCCTTCTCAGAGTTCTAGTCCCTTTGATTCTCTGTTGTGGCTGAGATAGAGGCTGTGGCAGAACAGGATTCAAGAATTTGGTATTTTTCAGCTCTCTCCTTGTGTGTTGGGGGGGTCTCAACTAAGCTAACATTTTTTGAGTCCCCACTATGCTCCAGGCACTATTATAGGTAGTTATGAAGTTAAAGGCGAATAAACATGGTTCCAAGAGCAAAGATATCTTGCTGGTAGCCAGACAGAGAGCTGGAAACCCACAGATACAATGTGCTTCTTTCTGATTAAGGCAGGGACATAGTTCCCAGGAATATACTTCCTAAACAATGGCTTAAGCGCTGCAACGGGAAAGACCATATGCATGAATGTTAGGTTACGCAGACCTCATCCCTACGCCCTCCACCCGACCCTCCACCGACCTGACCCCACTAATCTCATATGTCAAATCCCTCTAATCCCACACAATGGGCTCAGTGTTTTTACAATTGTCTTAACTGAGTGATCCTCTGCTGAGTGTCGTGGGCAGAGGCTCATCCTGATCTTGTGAAACGTCTGGGGTAGAAGCTACAGTTTTAATAATTATGACTATTGTTATTCAACTGGACTTTCCACCTACTACTAGTCCTAAGACAATCGTAATGGATGACAAGAGGGTGGGGGAAAAAACTCTCAGGGTTCTCTGTTTTGTTTCCTTCTTGGTAAACAGGAGAGCTCATTAAGGATATTTGAGAATGTTTTGCAATATGATTCTTTCCACAGACTCATAACGCCACTTGAATGGACAGGTGAGGAAGAAGAGCCCCCTTGCACTGCAGTCTTTTCTACATAAGACTACCCCCATGCACACTGATGATAAACATATCGGGGGACAGAGCAAACAGATAGAGGAGGCTGCCCTTCATCATCTCATCTCTTTGGACCCTCTGGCACAGCGGCTGGTGAAGGTACAGAATGCAGAATGGACTGGCACACAGCATGGCATATCAAGACAGGCATCAGAAGGCTGAGATTTGAGTGCTGGCTGTGTCCCTTTCTTGCTGTGTCATCCTGAGTAAGACATTTGAACCTCACTAAGACTCAATATTTCTTGGTTATAGAAAAGAGGAACAATAAAGTGCTTTTGCTGCAGTAATTTACCACTTTTTTAAAAAAAGGATCAAATGTTTGTGTCTTTAATACCTAACAGAGTTCCAGGCATATCACAAACACATTAATTGTTCAATATATGAATGACTGAATGGATACACTGACATTTGAAAACTGTGGAGTGCTGTGCAAGTATTTGTTATTTTATTATTTTGAAGACTGGTTATTTTATTTGCACCTAATTTGAGTTTATTCCATGTTATGGAAAATAGATTAACTGTTTAACCCATGTTAAAGTAAAATAGTCTAGCTCCTTTAGAAAGAGAAGTTGCAAATTGCTGAGTTGGGTTTCATCAGTGACCAGGACAGACAGGCTGGTCCTCAGCAAAAAGTTGGAAGAAATGAGGAGATATGCAACATCAGGACAGCTCCAGGCAACACAAGAGGGAGACTCAGAAAAGTCTGGACAAGGCTTGAAGCAGATAGCTTTGCAGGGGCGAGTTTCCACAGAAGACAAGAGAGGTGGATTTGAAAGCACCAAAGAGGTGAGATTTAATATTTAGCAGTTTGACTCTAATTATGTCAGATAGAACCTACAGGCCCAAAGCCAGAGAAAATATTCAGAGAGGCCTGAAGACAGCAAAAAGATAATCAAGCAAATGTTGAAAATGTGAACTTCATCACAGTTATGGATGTGACAAAGTATTCCTTAGGTACTTTGAAGTTAAAAATAAATTTCTCACTTGACTTATATCCTATTTCATAGTTTATATTTATAAGTGAATTCAACTACTTGTAGGCTTACTATATTATAAATAAACAAGTATACTCCTTTATATAAAATCTATGGGAAGTGAATTTGGTGGTATAGCCCTTTTTTTCTTAATGTTTGTCTGAACTACGGAGCATTAATGATTCGACATCACAAAAAATAAAGAACCACTAATTACCCAGGAAAAAAGCAGAAGGAGCTAAGCCTCATCTCTAACATATGTCCAGAGACACATTCTCTAACTTATGGAAGCATCAAATTGGTGTCGACAACCATGCAACCCTGGTCTAGGCTGTCAACTTGCTGCCAGGGAGGCAGGGAAGGGCTCAGGTGGAGAACTGAGGGCTGCCCTCCCCACCGTCCTGCCTTGAGAGGGAGCTACCTTTGTTGTCGTGCCAGACCCTCAGCTTGCAGAGGTGGCCCAGGCTCAGCATGTCAGAGAAGTTGAACGTGTCTGTGTTGTTCCGCTCAAACTTGTTCCAGTTGGCCGACTGCTTCAGGGCAAGTGTCCCGCTGTCCCCGTTCTCCCCAAAGATGATGATGAACACGTTGGCATCGGTGCCTGCTCCTGGAGGAGTGCACAAGATGAGGCTCCAGGTGCCAGACTCTCTGACACATAGGCCTCTTGCTCTGGCCTTGCCCCTGGACTCCATGGAGTAGCTAAAGGTGCAGGTGGACACAGTCAGAGTTGACAGGACTGGGGTGAGGTTGGAAAGAGCCAGTTAGAGTCCTGGGACTCCCAGGTATCCAATTCTGTTCTTAACCTTAACTCTGTGTCTTGCAAATACTGTCGGTCTAACTAGAGTCATAGTCAGCCAGTGTGAATGGTTTGATACAAAAACTCATCTATTTCTGAAGAAATACACTCAAACTTAAAAGGCATGCCATGCAGACTTGGATTTATAGTTAAAAATATGGGCTACTTCCTACACAATGAAGGTTCAGAGGGAAGCAGGAAAGTTCCCTGCTCCTCAAATCTACCTCTGGTTGACATTCTACACTAGAGCTTTATGTCATTTGCTTAAGCCACAGGAGGTATTGGCCCCATTTTAAAAGCAAATGAGTTTGGAAGAGGTGACCCTGTGAAGTTTTTCTGACACACCCTGCTGTTGTCAATGAATTTATCTATTATTTTCTGAGAGCACACTGTGAGTGGATGGAGGAGCTTGAAAGCATGGGGACACTTGGAACTTTAAGCAATAAGGGTGAAGGTTCCACGGTGAGGAGAAAAGAAGAGAGATATTGAAAACTTCACCAGATTTACTGACCCATCGCTCACACCTGTGACCCTACTACGAGGGCTTCATTTCTTTGGCTGAATGCTTCTCTTTGAAGATGTAATCTACCAGGGCCAGCAAGTTACCAGCCATTTACAATCAGTGTGAATGAGTTTGCCAGATTCTTTGCAACAGCTCCTGGAGAGTGGGCTTGGTGTAGGGAGGGTGGGTGGGAGGCATCACTTCCACAGCTACATGAGAGTGTGTTCCCTTTGCACACGCTAGTGCTTTTGCTTGAAAGGCCCTTCCTCTGGGTGTCTCATCTGCCTAAGTGACTTCTGTTTGTCTTTCTGAATTTGACTTTGGCATCACCTCTAGCAAGCCTTCCACGACCCTTGCCGCTGATCTCCAGGTAGGGAAGGTGCCTTCCCGTGGGTTCCCCAACAGCACCCTGAGCTAACACCTGTTGGAGCCTCAGCACACTGCACTGTGGCTGCTCCACTAGAATGTCACACCCACCGGGGCCCTGGAGTCATATCCCTATCCTAAGACCCAAGGCCAACATAGCAATGGTCGGTCACAAGCACACGGATGTGGGAAGGAACCTGAGAGTGCCTGTGATAAACGGCACCTGGGTGAGGGGCGTCGGGCAGCAGCAGGCAGGCCAGGACGGAAGGGCTCCAAGGCAAGCTCCTGCACTGCTTTTGGAAGTGCTGACCATACTCCCCAGCAATGTTCTCCCCCACTTCCCTGACGGAGCCAACTCAGTCCCTGGGGGGAAATACTTTGTCTAGACAGAAAGCGACACGCTGTGGCAAAGACTCAACTGACTAGATTTTGGAAGGCCATAAGAAGACAATGCACTGACCGGAAACAAGGGCCCAAGCCAAACTTTGAGGGTGAGAGGCAAGGACAACGGGAGATGGGAGGGACCCCCAACCCACCCAAGACGTTGCTGGTCTTAACCGTGACAGTGTAGGATGTCCACTCCATCATCTCCTCCTCGTTGATGACAGCACACATCTCACACACCAGGGTCTTCTTGCCCTTCCGCTGGGACAGCCAGTCTCCATAGTAGAACATGGTCAGGTCTCCAGTGTTCATGTTCTTCAGGAGGATCTGGGGAGAGGCAGCCCCGGTGCGAACGCCCTCCCTCATCTCCACCAGCCCCCACCCACCAATGTGGCCCCTCCACTGAACCCCAGTGACCCCAAGATCCCAGATCTGAGACCAGCCCTTGTGATTCAGCCTTGAGGGGCATGGCCAGGGCCCTCTCCAGGACAAAGACCCTGCCCTGCACGCCTGGCACAGAGTCTGCAACCCCCATGGTGAATCCCTTAGCTTGGGGATTTGGGAATTGGCAATTAACTAAAAATGTTTCCTAAGAGGTGCCTATTATTGTGCATAAGAAATGTTTGCTGTATGAATGACAGAAAAATGGACCAATCAAGCCACTGTCAGCCACAAACACCTGGAACATTTGCCAGATTGTCCTTGGTGTGGGAACTATATTGTTTGCTCAAGAAAAATCTGCTAATGGCTCAACAGGGAAGGAGGACCCTGGGTGATTCAGGACAGATGGCCTTTGGCGAATGAGGGATGTGTGGACTAACTCAGGCAGGGGAAAGGAAGACTTTGTGTTATGGGTTGAATTTTGTCCCCCCCAAATTCATATGATGAAGTCCTAACCCATCATCCATCAGAATGTGACCTTATTTAGAAATAAGTTTACAGATGGAATTAATTAAGATGAGGTCATTAGGGTGGGTCCTAATCCAATATGACCAGCGTCCTTATAAACAGGAGGAATTTGGGCACAGAGACATACACAGAAGATTGCCTTGTAAAGATTAGCATGATGCCACCACAAGCCAAGGAACTACCAGAAGCTAGGAGAGAGGCCTGAAAGATATCTTTTCCTGGAGCCTTCAGAGGGAGCACGGTCCTGCTGATGCCTTGATCTTAGACTTCTACCCTCCAGAACAGTGAGACAAGAAAAGTCTGTTGTTCTAAGCCAGTCTGTGGTAGTTTGTTATGGCTGCCCCAGGACACTAACACACATTGCACAAGGAGGGCAGACACGACACCAGAACCACACATGTCCAAAAGCGCAGGGCCCACGTGACACCGAGGCCATGCTTGAGGGACAGTCAGCTAAGTCATCACAGCTACTGTCTTTGCTGTGATTGTGGGGCTGCAAACAAGCCTCCTTGTGGCTGCTGAGGGCCTCCTGCTTTGGGGCCATACTCAGTATGGAAAGCACCTTGGACTCCTAACATCCCATTAGTTCCCATCAAATCTCATCTTGCTTGGCCCGCAGGCTCTGAGAACTCTGCTCTCTTCTCCAGTCTAGAACAGTGAGTGTTAATGACCTTCCTTCGGGCAGCCTGGAGCACGGGGCCCCAGGGCATGGGAAAAGTGAGGAAACTATGAAAGAGAAGTCCTAAGAAGGAGCAGCTGCCTTCTTTTCTTGGTGGAAGCTGAGTCTGCGGCTGTGTGTGCATGTGTGTGCATGTGTGTGCGTGTGTGTGCATGCACACATGCATACATGTGCTGGGGAGATGAGGATGATAGAGGCAGAACTAAGGAATCCCACAGTTCTGTTGCTCCTTGAATATCCCAGCATTCCAGCTCCAAGGCTGGTTTCAGCCCAACTGAGAGCCCAAGCATTCGGGATCCTCAGCCAGGCTGCTGCTGGTCAGGCTTAGACTCCTCCTGTGAGTGGAGGTCCAACATGGAAAAAGAGGCAGCCATATAGCTACGGGATCACAGGGGCACCCAAAACTCCCCTGCCATCCAGCCTAAAGTTCCCACCAGGAGACCCTCTCTCTGAGCCAGTTCTTGCTGCTGCCCCTTCAGTCCCCCTCAACTCACATCCCTGGAGAAGCCCACACCAAGCCCCTCCCCTTATTCCAGTCTGTCTGCATTAGGTTGACAGCTCACACTGTGTTCTTTCTCAGAGATTCAGTACTCTCTGGACACAAATAAATACAACTATGCTCTCAGATTAATCCACACCAAAGGGCATATTAGATTATATGGGCTAGCCACATTCATGTGATAACCTTCTCTGGTGACATTTGCACTTTAACAAGGTCTAGTGACAATCCAAAAGAACAGGGAGAAGGGGAAGGTGGTGGCTGGAAGGGAGGGTGAGGGTCCAGACATTTTACCCTCTCCAGGAACCACTCGGGCCGGCTGCCCAGGCCGTCAATCCGGATCCGCATCTTGGTGAATGGAGCAATGTCTAGGATTTCCATGATGAAGGTATCATTCTGCTCCCGCTCAAATCTGGGCATGGAGAGGAGGGTCATAAAGAAGGGAGCTGGCCATGGGGGGGGGGCTGGGCCAGGCCAGAGACCAGATTTGGGGCAAGGAGAGAAGACGAAGCATTTACTCAGCCCCCCTCTGCTTCCAGTGACTCCCCAACAACCATCTCTTACATCCTAGAGGAGTTCATGAAAGACTGGGTTAAGTGGTTTTGGTTGGCAGAAATGGTCCTGAACTGAGAGCTACCAGTTGTGGGTTCTAATCTCATTCTTCTAGTCACCTAGAACAGCCCCCGCTCCTCTCTGGGACTTGGTTTTCTTACCTGTAGTCTGGGGAGAATGACACTAGCCCTGTAATCTCACAAAACTTTCATAAGGACCAAATGGATGTGAAATCAACTTAAAATGTAAAAAGAATTTTACACCTGAAGAGCTTTAAATGAGATTCTGTGAGTGAAAGGGCCACCATGAATAGTGGGGCAGGTTTTGCACTGCACAACTCGAGATGACATCATTCACATTTTTCTACATGCAGTCTGAACACAGTGGTCCTGGACTGGGTAATGCTACTGACAACTGTAAAGTGGTAGGCACATAGAAGGTAATGTTGCTTTTGTTGCTATTATTATTTTTCTACTGAATGACCTCATCATCTCAGACATGGTCTCTCTTTACCTTCAATGCTGACTGATTGCTTGACTGATTCCAGATGCTGCTGCTGCTAAGCCTCTCAGGGTAATGCAGTCGCCACTGAAGATATGGCTGTGCATGGCAATTATGATGCTTTCTTGAATACGAGACATATTTCAAAACAGGCCACTGTGAATGCTGCAAACTTAGAACTAACAACCCCTAGCCTCAAAGGTGGTGGTGGAACAGAGACCTAACCCCTCTAGATAACCCACTCCTGTGCATTTCATGATTATGAGAAGTGAAAAAGTTCTCCCAAAGTCTGCCCCGTATCCCTTTTGCTCTCATTTAATCTCTGTCTGTCCCTCTGGTCATGTGGGAACTGTCAGGAGGTGTACATGTCACACTCATGTCACACACCAAGATTCTCTCAAGCAATCTTTCAACCCACTCATTCCTTACTCTTGCCAGGAGCACACTTTTGCAGATCAAAAGAGCTTTAGAATTCTTCACTTTGTATGTCTCTTTAATTTTCACCTTTTGAATTTAACCAGCATTTTCATTTTATGGAGATTTTATGGTTGGGCAGGTGTAAGGTATATAGGGAGGAGAAACACTTTTCTTCTAGAAGGCTGAAAAGTAGATACATTTGCCCCCTCCTCTTTCATAACAGGCTAACCCCAGTTGCCTTTAATGTCCCAGGTGGTGGACATCTTCTCACGTGAAAGGTAAATACCCAGAGGGAAAGCCCTCACTGGTCTTTCAATCCTCCCCAACTCACAAGCCACATCCTTCATGCTGCCCTAGACCCCTTCAAGACACCTCAGTTGACCTGCAGTAGGACTCCCACACTGAGAGGCCACCACTGGAGAGGTGACCAGCCTTTGATCTAGGTCCCTGCCCCCCCACCCAGATGGACAGGGCTGCTGAAGTGGCCCAGAGTGTGCCCTGCTCTCCTACTCAATGGAGCCTCTACTCAGCAGCTGAAAGGGTGATGTCTGGGAAGGGCCAGCTTTGGCTGCCCTTCACTTCCTTCTTATTCTGGTTTCCTTCTGTTCCCAGTTCCCCATGAAAGGCTGTTCTCAGGAAAGGGCCCAGCACCACTCACTCACTGGTCTCTATGACTGAGCAGAGCCTGAGGGCTAACCAGGGCCAAAGCCTTAAGTTGGAAGGACTACTCTTTGACGGAAGGGTTTTAGGCATTGCTAAGAAGCCAGGGAAGGTTTGTGGGTAGAGAGCCTGAGAAAGGGCTGCTTAGAAGATGGGAAAGAATGGTGTAGGGGTCCAAAGCCTACCTTGCTGAGTAGCTTTTCAGGCCGTTTGCCTCTGGGGCATCTCAGGGGCATGGCTGGGCTCCCAGGATTGGCCAGGGTCACAGCTTTGGCCTTAGCTTCATTCTAGCCCAACCTCCCTCTGGTCTGGGGCTTTCCATACCAGTGGCCATCTAGCGCATGCTCAGTCGGCTCCACTGACAGGGTCCCATGGCAACCTGGGCAGCTCTCTTCCTTTCAGGACCGCTGTGGGCAACTCTAAGAACTTTTTGTTTACACTGAGTTGAGCTTCCCCCCAGTGGCCATAGCTCTGTCTGCCAGAACTAATTGTTTAATTGTCGACAGTCTGACCAACCTTGATGCCTCCACTGTCTCCCCTCCCCGTGCCCTCATAACAATCCCAGATCCTCTCTTCTCTAGCCTGAAGTGCTCATCAATGGACTACTACACAGCAATGAAAGTGAACATATCATAGCCACACTCAACAGCTCAGAAAAATCTGAAAAACCTGAAGTCGAGCAAAAGGACTAAGACATAAAAGAGGACATACAGCCTGATTCCATTTATATAACAATGAAATCCAGGTTACATGAAAGCACATTGTTTAGGAGACATGAGGCAAGATAAAACAATAAGGGAAAGCAAGGAAATGTTTACCTTAAAAGCCAAGAACTGGCAAGGTTTAATTTCTTGGCCTAGGGGGTGGTTACATGAGTTTTGGATTTATAGTTATTTATGATTTACATACTTTTACATATATATGTATATTGTATTTTATAATAAAAAGCTAAAAATGTAAATGTCCTAGAACCTATGGCTGTTCATCATATGGCAAGATTTTCAGATCCATGCTCTGTGTGTTACAGCCCCTGTGGTAGGCTGAAAAAGGGCCCACCCCCAAAAATCCATGTCCTAATTCCTGGAACCTGTATATGTGGAGGTGATGTGAAGATGGGGGCAGAGATTGGAAGGTCTGGTCTTGACAATTGGAGTGATGTGGCCACAAGCTAAGGAATGCTGAAAACCAACAGAAGCTGTAAGAGGAGAGAAATGGATTTTCCTCTAGAGCCTCCGAAGGGCATCTAGCTGTACCAATACCTTGATT
Source organism: Cynocephalus volans (assembly GCF_027409185.1). Classification (NCBI taxonomy): domain Eukaryota; kingdom Metazoa; phylum Chordata; class Mammalia; order Dermoptera; family Cynocephalidae; genus Cynocephalus; species Cynocephalus volans. Next base: position 41,841,179 of record NC_084472.1, read on the forward strand.
TCCACCCACTGACACTGATTTCAGATTTCTGGCCTCCAGAAATGTGAGAGAATAAATTTCTGGTGTTTTATGCCAGTACGTTTGTGGTAATTTTGTATCACAACCTCAGGAAACAAATATAGCCCCAAGTGGCATGAATGAAGAACTTTGGGACCATAAAGGGTGCAGATGAGGGGAAGCTACCCTGGAACCCATACAGAGAGAATTCCAAGGTGGTGTAAGTGTCCATAGGGCTGACATAACTGGGGTACACAACATGGAGCCATAGTCCCAGGCTCCTCTGATCCAGGCTCCTTAGCTCCCTCCTCAGAGTCCATTAAGACAAGCAAACTTTGTGCGTACCCCATGAGATACAGGCAGCAATGGAGATCTGCATCCCTATCTTGTGAATGTTTACTTCCCTCTACAGAAAAACCATGTCCTTTTGTCTAAAATACCCACTGGACACCAATAGCCTCAAATTCTGCTGTTAGAGATTCATTTCTTGAGCTTAAGAATTATTTTTTGAGGGCATAATCTTTTTGAATGCCACATTCATTTGCCTTCTCAGTGTGAATTAATTTACCAGAACAATTTTTCCCAAAGTGGCAATATGGGAAGTTGGGGAATTTACCTGAGGAGCGGGGTTGAATGAATTGCTATTGAGTGTGTTAAGCCTTGGCCTCTGGGGGTAGCATCTGACAGCAGGAGTGGTTGCAGCGTGCTGCAGCCTCATTCCAGTCACACACTACCTCATGGAGAATGCACCACCTTGCACAACACAAAGCTGTACTTACAACACATGCCCAGTGGGTCTTTACATCCAAGTCCCCTAATCAGGATGCGGACACACATAACAAGGACTCCAAGTCATAGGTGATACATTGGGCCACTTGCTCATGAAATAAAGCAAACATGCTTCCAGTAAGAGCTCTGAGTTTGCAAACCAAAGTAATTAAGAAATGATGGCTCTCCTCACAAAATAAATCTTTACCCATAAAAAAAAATCCTTTAACAAGGTACCTCAAAGCATTTACAGTATGGTTGTGTTTATAATGATGCTATTTCAAGCAATATTTTTGGAATGTGGATACTGCCAGAAATGAGATGTCTATCTCTCCCACTAGCAATTATGTCTTGGACATCTGGAAAAGAAGGTGAAATGTAGGTGTGGGATAATTAATCAGAGAAAATCCGAGAATTTGGGGTCGGGTGGAGATTAGAGTCACAGTATAAAGGTGAAGACTGTAAGAGACTGAATATTTAAACAGACAATAGCCAGACCATGCACAATGACAGAACTCTGACTCACACCTCCACAGCAACCATCCCGGGAAAGCACGGCTTCTACAGCAATTGGCCCGGAGTGGTCAGGACTTGGGCAGTTATCACCAACTTCCCTATTTTGTTTCCACTCCCAACTCAGGACCAACCAGAGAAATCCAAATATGCTCCCCAGTCCAATCACATAAAATGCCATGATTCTATTTAGCTTAACATCAGCTTTGCATGCCCCAAACAACACTTCACTATGAAGCTTTCCCACTCTCCTGACAGCCTTTGAGTATCTGCCAAACCAAGTGGTGGTGGCTGACTCCCTTGCTATAGCAAGCTCTAAATAAATAGCCTCTGTTCTCATTTGGCCTTCATTTATTTTCACAACTGCCTGAGTTCAAATCCCAGTTTCCCTACTTACTAGCAGTGTGACCTTGGGCAAGCTACTTCACCTCTCTGTGTCTCAGTCACCTCATTTGTAAAGTGGAGATGATAACAATGCATACTAACAGGGGTGCTGTGAGTTAGTATATATTAAAAAGCACTTACAGTAGTGCCTGGCATGAAGTAAGTGCTCAATAAATGTTAGCCATTATTGTCATTACCATTGCCAGTTGCTCTGGGAAGAATTCAGAATTGAACTGCAGAATGAGAGAGCAGAAGTACTAAGAGAAGGCAGGAAAAACTGTCCTCATCAGATCCCCAGGGATGGGCAGCAGAGGATGGACAAAGCTCCAGCTCTTATGAGCTGCCCTGCTCATGGGAAAAAGTCCTTGCCTGGTCCCCAAGAGCTTCAGTAGCCTTGTCCCTATCATCACCTTCATCACCATCATCACAATTATCATCAAAACCACCATCATCACCAACATCACCATCATCTGCACCATCCTCATGAGCACCATCCAGAACTCAGTGGGGGCCCCGTGCATGCAAGAGACTCAGAAAGGAAGCCACCCTGGATCCTGCCCTCCAGCTGGGGGAAGGGGCTCTGTGGGTTCAGAAGTAAGTGGCTGCGGGTGGGTTTTCAAAATCCTTGGCTTGGGCTCTGAGTCTCTCCCCTATGGTTCCTAAGATGTCAGGAATCAGGGATGTTTGGGGAACAATGGGTGAATATAGAAGACCAGCAAAAACCCAGGACTGTTTGGGGGGACCCAATGAAAGGCACAGACAATAAGTACCACAGGAGGTCCATATTTATTGTTATTATTAATCACTGTATTAAGAGGCAGTAGAACCTAATGCTTCAGACTGCGGACCATCTGGGTGCAGTTTCCAGTGTCACAGCTTACTGGCTATAGGACCCTGAGCATTGCTAAGCTTCCATTTCCTCACCTGTAGAATAGGGATAATAGTAATAGCCCTCCTAGGGTTGTAGAAAGGGCTAGGTGTGTGAATATAGGTTTAGAACAATGCCTGGCACAAAACAAGCCCACGTGAAGGTTAGTGCTCCTGCTGTCGTTCTCCTGAAGTGCTAGCTCTGTGAGTGAGGGTGCCCTCCTGGCCATACTGCCTCTCTCCAGTGCCTGAGTCAGTGCCTGGCATGGACCAGGTGTTCAATCATTTTTTTAATGTTTTGAGAGTTGGCTGCTTTTTATTTTGCAATTAGGCTTACAGAAAAGTTGCAAAAATAGAACAGAGCATATGTGTACCCTTCACCTGGCCTCCCCTAATGTTAACATCCTGCATTACCATAGTACAATTAATGTACCAGGAAATTAACAATAATACAATGCTATCAACTAATCTGCAGACCTTACAATAAACATTTTTGAGTGGGCAAATGAAAGAAAGAAGGAAGGAAGAGATTGCTATGGCCTGAGGCGACTACAGCGGGCTTCCTAGAGGAGGCAGATTTGAGCAAGTCCCTGAAAGAGAAAAGTATTGAGACAGAATAGACAAAGGTGTGGAAGCTGGAAGGCCCTGCTGTATGCAGGGGTTGTGAGAGGACCAGTAGCCTCTGAAGGCGGGGGGTGTGGGTGGGGGCAGGAGGGGATGGCGCAGAGGGCTGAGGACTGGAAGTGAGGGGGTGGGGCAGGGGCTGCCTCCGGATACCTGGCCTTCTTTTTGTCCAGCTGCACCTCCTCTGTGCTCCCGTTAATGCCATAGAGGGTCATAAAGATGTTGGAGTCAGTGCCCCCGCCAACCACATCACCTGTCCACACAGTCATTTCATAAAGCACCTGCCATGAGAGGGACACAGGTCCTGAGCCTTGGCCTTAATGTACCAACCCCACCCAGCCTGCATCAGTCTTGCCAAGGAAAGAAGATACGCCCTCCGAGCTCCGTGGCTCTGAAAAAAGCCCTCACCCCAGTCAACTGTAAATGTCTGCAGGGAAAGAATCAGGCCTTGTCTGACCCTCTCATATCCCCACTGTGCCCAGCCCAGCCCTGGAGAGGAGTTCAGCTTCTGATAGAGCATGCATGGTGCGATGGAAACATGACTGACAGCTCTGGTGTTAACTGGTCCTTCGTCAGTCAGTTCCAAACCTAAGTCCACCCGTGCTCGCAGTGTATGGTGGCAGGACAGTGGCTTTTGGAACCATTCAGAGCTCCATTTGAACCCCAGATCTGTCACATGCTAGCTGTTGAATCTGGGCAAATGCCCCACCCTCGCCAGCCTCTGCTTCTCCTGTGATAAAATTGGGATAAACTTGGCAGAATTGTGAGAGCTACAGACAATTCACATTGCTGCTGGAGTTGGGCCTGCCATATGTAAAGCCTCAACAAGCAACAGCAGTTTCAGGTGTCCGTCCCCACTCTGTGCCACTGCCAGCCCATGCCCTGAGGTCTGTGAGCAAGGAGGACTGTCGGGCATAACATTTAAGGGAGCTCTGCCTCAATCCGTTTGTGAAGTGGGATGATTGCCTATTTACATGATTTTTGCTTTAGATGGGGACTTTCCTGTTTTGCTTGAGGTTTGCTCCAAAGAGGATGTATTTCCTTTGTCTCTGCTGCAGAGTGAGGGAACAGCCTGCTCTTCCCTGGGGATGGGGGGGCCTTCACTGAGGCCCTGCCTTGGGTCTTCCTCTGTGAGCCAGCCTCATGGCATAGGGCATTACCTACATCAATGGTCTGGAATATTCTCTGGTCCTGGATTCTTACACCATCCTCTCACCAGGTGTCCATGCACTAACAATGAGGTCTGAAGTTTCAGGAGAGGCTCATGCACACAGCGAGGAGAGGCCAGGCTGACTGCCTCCTCTGGACATACCTGGCCCTTCCCTTCCCCTACAGCTGCCACGTTCCTTCACCACCTGTGTAGGGGCCTGGTCCCCACTACCCGGAAGTCTTGAAACTCAGAACCAAAGTTATTCATCACAGTGTCAAGCCCCCTGCCATTGTGCCTGGTGGGTGCTGGGTGCTTTTTCAGCAGCATCTGGAATCTTTGCTGTGACACTGCAAAGTTTGAAGTATTAGGTGCAGGCCTGACCCACAGGACAAGTTCAGGACATGCTTGCTGAGGGAATGCATGAAGAGCCTCTTGCTTTACCAGGAAAATCCCCTCAGACCACCCAACAGGGGTGTTTGCGATGGGCAGGAGGAGCTACCAGGAACAAAAGTGGGAGCCTGACACTTTTTTACTCTTATCCAGACTGGCATGAAAAATAGAATGATCAAAACTAGTGCTTTGGCTGCCCATGGAGACGGGCCCCTGAGGGCTGGTCCCTCCAACTCTTGTGTTCTCTGCATCTATCTTTCTCTCCTTTGCACAGACACATCTCTTTTTATGTAATAGGTGTGTTTCCAAAAAGAGACAGAAGCAGGGCTCTTGTAATTCCAGTCTGGTAACAGATGTCCTGGGGAGATGGCCTGTCCCAAGAACCCTGGAGTTCTTTGTAAAGTGACAAGCCTGTGTTCTTTTGTACTGTGAATAACAGGCATGTGGATCTGGATTCTCCTGGGCTGCAGGGCTTGGAGGGCAATGCAGCTGCACTGTGTGGGGTGTGCATGTGTTCTGGGGGGCGGCACACACACAGGCACATGCAGGCTGGGAACTGAGTAAGGTGGAGGTCCCTGGAGGAATTGTGTGCTCACCCACACTGTCTGTCTGGCCACAGATGGAGACGTCTGTGAGAGACTGGCAGGGGGGTGTCTGTGCTGTAGAAAATTCTGCTCTTTGGATCTCCTGCAGGGAAGGGGCAGGTACGCACACTATTGCCTGTCAAGGTTTTTAGAACCCAGAACTCAGCCCTTTCTTACATTTTCATATACAGTACAGGCAGGGCACACTCAGGTCCAGGTGATTTCTTCTCACCTTTGTGAGAACAGCTTCTGACCTAAACCAAGTAGCTCATTGGTTCGGATTCAGGAATAGAGATAAGGGCTGGAGCTTTCTGTTGATCCCACAGCTTATGAAAAAGAGAAGCCAACGGGGTCAGGTGAACCAGAGGTCTCTGGGCCACCAACATCTGTGTTTCTTGGTATCCAGCATCCAGGCATCCTGCCTCCTGCCTGGTCCTGACCTGCGGGTTTATACAACCTGTCCCAGGTCATTTGGCCAATTAGAGGTGGAGCCAGGACAGGAGCTCGGTGCTCTTGCCTTCCAAGCTTTTCCAATTAAGGAGGGTCTCATGCGGACAGCATTCCCCACACTGTGAGATCCAGAGGCTCACAGTATCCCAAATGCCACTTCTCCCCATCACCATCCTACTGGTGGAGCATCCTTTGGAGATTAACAACCGTTTATGTCTATGTAGAGCTCTTATCTTGCAAAGCTCTTCATAGACTGTTCATGATCTCACTGGTTCTTGCCAAGATCTTACATGGAACAGGATGGAAAGCATTATTTCCATGAGGTTTTTGAGATGACAAAGGCCCAGAGAGGCTGGGTGTCTTGCCTGAGTTTACACAGAAGTGGACCAGAAGAGACTTCAGTCTCCAGGCTCCTAGCAAAGTGAGTCTAACCATATACCAGACTGCAGCCCCTACCAGTGCCCCAGTGATGAGTCTCCTACTCCCCTCCTGCCGTTTCCCCACCTCAACCTGTACTGCCCTTGCCATGCAATGCATATCCACAGTGCCCCCTCCTACCTTCACCCCGATGTTCACCACCATGGCATCCAGGAGGTCAAAGACGCGGGAGGTGATGCCATCGCCTCGATCCTTGGCTAGCCAGCAGTTGCAGCGCAAAGTGTACTTGGTGCCCTGGGTGGGCACTGCCAAGCACAGCTCCTCCACCAGCCAGCAGCTCTCGGGGGAGGCCCCGTCATGGCCGAGCTGGGAGGGGACACACCAGACCCATGAGGATCCGGGCATAACTGGGAAGGAAGACCTCTCTGTTCTGTGCCCCCTCTCTCAGTGCTCCCTTTCAGTGTACTGTGCACTCGCTGGCCCAAGTCCCTCCCATGAAGGTGAAGAGATTTCACAGATGTAATTAAGGTCTCTAATCAGATGACTTGGAGTTAATCAAAAGATTACTCTGGGTGGGCCTGACCTAATCAGGTGAACCCTTTAAAGGAGGTCTAGACATCAGAGGTGGGAGAAGAGAGATTTGGAGCAGAACAGGTTGTCTCCTATTGGCCTTGGTGAAGCAAACGGCCAGGTTTTGAAGAGGGCCAATGGTGGGGAACGGCAGGCAGCCTCTGGGAACTGAAGGCCTCAGACCTATAGCCATAAGGAAGTGGATTCTGCTGACAATCGGTGGCTTAGAAGAGGACTCCCAGCCTCAGAGGAGATCACAGTCATGGATACAACTCGATTTCAGCCCAATGGGACCTGAAAAAGTGAATCCAGCTAACTCACATTTGGACTCCTGACTCGTGAAACTGTGATGGAATACATTTGCATCTTTTTTAATTTTTTAATTTTAATTTTAATTAATTAATTAATTTTTTTGTGACTGGTAAGGGGATCGTAACCCTTGGCTTGGTGTCGTCTGCACTGCGCTCAGCCAGTGAGCGCACCAGCCATCCCTATATAGGATCCAAACCTGCGGCCTCAGCACTCCCAGTGCTGCACTCTCCCATGAGCCACGGGGTCGGCCCACATTTGCATCTTTTAAAGCTACTAAATTTGTGGTAATTTGCTACACAGCAATAGCAAATGAATACATAGGGCAATCCCATCAGGTGGGTGGAAAATGGGGACCCAGAGGGGCAGGTGACTCACCCAAGGTCACCTAGCTAGTCAATGATAGAGGCTGGGAGGTCTTACTCCATACCTGCTCTGGTGATGGGTTGCTCCAGGAAGGTTGCTCTGCCCTCCCTGCACTTCCCTCCCACCCATGTACTGCTCAGCTCCTACCTTCCCTGGGGGTGGTCACTATCACAGGGTCCTGAGGGGCCAGCACCTCTATTTTCTTGATGACACCCACATCCAAGCCTGCGACGTAGAACTCTTCCACAGAACCACAGCCAAAGCCCCTTTTCCCTTGGGGGTAGTCCAGCCAGATGCGATTACTAAGCTCATCATCCTCCCCGATGAGTATGACGAAGGCTCGACTGTCGGTGGCGGCGTCCTTGTGCTTCCCGGTGGTTACCGACACATAGTAGGGAATAACTGCAAGAGACCATGGTGGGGTGGGGGCGGAGGCCTAGCCTCATGATGGGCCAGGTGGACAAGGGCACCACGCAGCAGGCGTGTACGGAGGGCACTGATCTCAGCTCCCTGCCTCTGAGAACAAGCCCAGTGGAGCTTTTCAGACTGGTGTCTACTCTCCAAGGAATGAGGAATTGGTGACTCCCAAAATGAAGACCAGAGACAGTTCTTGCCACTTGTTTGGAGTGTCAAGCTTCTAAAAGCCCTTTTGACCAGATATCTTACTTGAACCTGGCACTACCATGTGAAGTAGGATAAGAAAAATAACTTCTCACCAAGTACAGGGATTATGTACCTGAAAAGCTTACCACAGTCAGCAAAAATGAGCTTGGCAAAAGCAAGGTCTCATAGAAAGTAGGAATTTGGGGAAGAACAATAAAAAAGTATTATATGTAACATGGCAAATGAAAATTCTAGAAGGCACTCATTTCCAAAAGAAACCAGATTACTCAGCATAAAATCTTGCTCAAGTAGTGTGGCACAGAATTCTAATTGTCCACTCAATATCTACTCCTTGCCACTAGAAGTGGTTATAATATGTAAGCAGATATTAGAAGTGCCTTATCTCAAAAATCTGGTTGGCAAAATGAACTTGCCAGGGAAATTATGATACTGTTTTATGGAAAATGAAAAAACTGAAGCCACAGAAGTGACTTGTCCAAGGCCATACATGTTACTGTTCGAACCAGAAATGGAACTTTAGTCTCCAAACGACCAGCTCAGAACTTCTTCCCCCACCCCCACCACACACCACATCATGCCTAAGTTAGCATGGCTGAGTGCTTTGGGTGATGCACTGCTGACACACGAGGGATTCCCCTTGTTGCTGTCATTCTCTGTCTGGTTGTCCTAGGCCCTTTGGGCTGAATCTATATCCAGAAAGTCTGAGTGAGCGCAGCATTTATGACCAGACCCTCTGGGTGGTGGATCAGTGCTTTAAGGGTGTCATCGCCCTAATGTCTTTTAGCCTCTATTTCCCCACCTGTGAAGGGGGCTTATCCCTGTCCCCTCACCTTGCAGGGTTGCTGTGGGGATGAGATAGGTAATATGTGTGAAAACTGTAAATTGCAAAGCATTAGATTTAAGTCATTGATAATGGTGGGACTAAAGGATGGCCCATCCAAGAATAGCTTAAAAACATTTCCATGTGTCTGTTCCTCCTCTGAAGAGCTCCCTGCTTGGCTTACCCGGACCTTCCTGAACATAGTCAGCCATGGGCCCGGTCACTGTGTTGATGTCAATGTCGGCCATCTTGGAGCTCAGGGCGATTTCCCAGAAGTCTGCAGGGCTGCTGCAGTTGCTGCTGCGGTCCCCAGTGTACTCCTGTCCAGAAAAGCACGACCCAGCCCGTTACAGCTCCAGCACCTTCTGCCCCAGGGAGCCTCCCCCAGGTATAAGGATAGTGACAGGGCATGGCTGAGCCAAGGACCCCGACTGCCCCTTGCTGCACCTTCTCATAAAAGAGCCTCTCCAGCCGCCCATCCTCCTTCTTCAGGGACAGCCAGCGCCCACACAGGAACAGGAACTCATCCTCGTTGGTGTCGTTCCAGATCTCCACCTTCTCCACGTACCAGTCTGCACACCACTTGGTGTTGTCATGGCGGAGCTTGATCTTATAGATGACGCCCAGGTCAGCAGCCTCAATGATGAAGGTGTCAGCCTGGAGAGTCCAGATATGGGGACTCGGATGGGGAGAGTGACCCACCTCAACCCCCTTCAACCCCATCCTTCCAGAACCTTCCATCCTCCTTAATTGTTGGGCTGAATGGACCTTCCTAGATGGGAAGCCCTCCGGGCCCAAATCCCAATCACTGAGCACTTGGTGTCCAAGGCCTCACTTCCACCGTGGCCCTATTTTATAGTCCACTTCAGTTTATGAAACTGTGGAGAAAACTGCCTTCACCCACATTCCTCTGGGGATAAGTCTGTGGGTGTTGGGAAGATGAACTCTGATGAGCGGTGTGGGTGGAGGTGGGACCTGGCAGCCACATGAGGGGTGCTCAGCAGGTCTTGTTAACTTAGTTATGTTGAGAATTGGGATGAGCCCAGGTGTGGCAGCCAGAGGGTAAAAGCTACCATAGAGGTGATATCTTGAATAATGGGAGGGGGCTTGAAATTTCCTGGGAGAATCTGGGTGGGAGTCAGAAGAGCCGGTAAGGCTAGGCTGCAGGAGAGGAGGTAAAGAGGGGCGAGGGCTCTGGGGGAGGTGAGCCCATAGAAGGGCTTAGGGGACAAAGCTCTGGAACATAGGTACACAAGGGTTTTGTGTGGGGTGTGATATCCCTGATTCTAACTTCAGTCAAGTGGACGTCAACTATGTGTGCCTGGATTCTTCAAGGGGAGCTTATTGCAGTGTGCATTCTAGGCCTTGGCTGAGACGGGGCAAGACAGAGGTTGAAAGTGGGAGGCAGGAGCCAGAGGATGGGACTGGGGGAGACAGGTAGCCCTGATGACACCAACTTCCTTCCAAAAGTTTTGCTGAGTGTGGATACTATGTAAATCACTGCAATGAGCCCTGGGAACTTAGCAATGAATACAATAGGACACCCTCTGCCCTCAGGACTTCACCATCTAGTAGGGGGAGAGGACAGGATGGATAATTACAGTCAAGGTGGCAGGAACAACCACCTGTGTGAGCACTAGAGGCAGGGCTGGGAAGCGTCTCCAGGTGGCAGCACTAAGTTGTAGATGGGGGCTGGGCTTTGCAGTCAGCCAAGGTGGGGTCAGCCCACAGGCTGAGGCAACTGCAGGTGAGTGGCAGCAGGTGGTGCCCGCTGACAGCAGGTGTGCATTGGTGCAGTCCTGGGGCATTGGCAATTGACTGAGTTCACTAAAGTGAAAATGGGTGCACTCTGTGACACAGCAATTCCACTTCTTTGCATCTTTCCTGGGGGAGAACTTCACATGTGCACAAGGATGTTTGTTGCAGGAAAATTTTTACAGAGAAAAATTGGAAGCCATCTGGGGGTCTAGCGCTTGGGGAACAGCTAAATAACTCTGGCAAAGTCTTTCCTGTAGGATGTTGTGTGTGTGATGGTTACAAAGAAGCACCAGCTCCATCTATGGTTGAATATCCTGACAGAGAGAGATTTCCAAGACATCCCACTGAATGCCAAAGGCAAGTTGAAGAAGGGTTTATATAGAATGATGCCTTTTATGTAAAAAACTAAAAACCACAGGCCAGCATTATCTATTTTCTATGGGCATGTGTTCATGTATGCATAGAAAATGTTTGGAAAGATGCGGAGACAGGAGAGAGTGTGGGACATCCTGGACACTGGGCCCAGTAGTCCGTAGGGGACATTCTAGGCAGGCTGGCAGAGAGGGCCCTGAAGGATTCAGGTCAGATCTGGGATCCACGGGCAGCACCTGAAGGGTGGGAGTGAGGGAGCAACGCCCTCGGCCTCGGATAGGTTAACTGAGGAAGCCGGAGGATGGACTGGGTGGCGGGGTGAAGCGGGAGGTCAGGCTGGTTCAGTAGGTGAGGGGAGGTGAGGCGGCTGAGAGGTGACAGTCCTGACTCTGCAGATCTGAAGCTACTCAGAAGGAGGATCGCTGGGACCTGGTGATGGAGTGGGTGGGGGTGTGGGGGGGTGCTGCCAGGCAAAGCATGCCCAGGATGACTCCTGGGTTCTAGAGAAAATGATTAGAGAAGTGGACGCTTCTAGATGAACAGCAGTGAACTTAAGTTCACATATAGTACTGATCCAGAAGTAGCTTCAGTTCCCCAGATGGGACATCTAAACTAGAGGTCAGGAGGAGAAAGCAATGGGGCAGAAAATTGAATCTGAATACAGGGGAGAACGAATTTCATCACCTTCATTTATACTTTCATTCATTTATTCATTCAACACATTTATTGAGCACCCACTCTTGGCCTGGCTCTGTGAATACAGCCGTGAATAAAAGTTGATCAGCCATATGCTGCACACTGCTGTTTTTACAGTGCATTCACCAGACATCAGCACCAGGCACCAATGTAGGCAGGGGACAGATGAGCTCTCCCAAGCCTTGACAACACCCAGCACAGGCAAAGAGCTAACTCTGTGCCAGGCATGGTTCTCGGTATTTCACGTGTTCTAATTCAGTTGACTTTTGCAATAACCACAGATTAACTCTTTTTTGTGGAGGAGAAAACAGAGGCACAGAGATGTTAAGTAACTTTTCCAAGATCACACAGCTAGTAAATATCAATGCCAGGTGATCTGAACCCAGTATCTGGGCACCTGATAAGCATGTCCCAAGTGCAAAATCAGGGACATCACATGAATCACTTGACCTCATTGACATTCCATTTTTCCAAAATGCAAAGAGGACAATCCTCTTTCTAGCTACATTGCAAGGACAGTGAACAATTATATATATTGTGGAGGTTGTGTGTGTGTGTATGTTTTCAATGATTTCTCCCTGATACAAAGTGCTCTTACATCTTGTCATGTTTTTCAGCCCAGGGGTCTAATTAGCAATCCCATTACTGTTCCCACTTCAAAAGCAGCAAGCGGGAGTTAAAGGTAAATGGTTCACATCTGGATGATGGAGCAAGCGAATGGGAGTGCTGGGGCCTGACTCCCAAGGACCTGGTGGCCAGCCTGGGGCTCCTGCCATGTGACCTGGCTCATGGGGTCACCAGCCAGCTGCAGACCAGCTTAGATAACACCTGCTTTTCTTGTCCCAGGGCTAATTTCCTCCTCACCATTCCCAAGTGGTTCAATGCTAAGGGTCATGCCTGGCTGAGGGTCAGGCTTAAGACTCTTGATAAATACCCATTGGCTGATGCACGAAATCCCCACACATGCACGGTCACGGGCAAGACCACAGATTGGGTTTTGAGCCAGTCTCCTTAATCTGATCTCCCTGTGGAGTTAGCGTGGCCTGTGTGGATTTCAGGGTGATTTGGGTGAATGAGAGGGGAAGGAAAAGAGGCTGAGGATCAGGTGACGGGAGTAAGGCAGAAAGGGTAAGGACAGAGCAGCTGAGGTGCAGAGGGATGCCAAGCTTGTGGGAAGGGAAATTTGGCAATGCCCTCCTTTAGAGGCCCCTCTGGACAGACTTCTTCCTTTCTGTAAAACCACAGCATGTCAGAGCTGGAAGAGCCTTAGACAAAGTCTAGTCATGGGGTTTTCAAGCCTTTTTACAGCACAGAACTCTTTGCTTAATGAGGGCTTGCTTGGTATTTCAACAGATAGACCAGGCCAAAGTGGATCCACCTTGGTGGGAGTGGGGTACCTGTCTACCCTGACCCCCACCACTGTGACTCCCAAGGGCCTCTGTGTCACCCAGGACTCTGCACAACACAATTTAGTTTATTCATATCTGACCCCTCACTTTATAGATGAGGAAACTGAGGCCAAAGAAGATAAGGAGTGATGGCGGAACCAGGCCTCCAGACCCCCAGTTCCAGACTCTGTTGGGACAGCCCCCTTCCCCCGACTCTGCAACATTCACCTCTGCATTTATGTACCAGCCACAGTGAACTGGATTTTCTGAAGATGATGCAGTCCCCTACAGCCAACAACCTGGGGCTTAAGCAGGCCTTCTCTTGCCCAAGCCCTACCTTCTGTCCCATCCCACTCCCACATGCAGGATCCAGCGGGGGTGCACACCTGGGAGAGGAAGACGAGCTACATATGCAGAGGGAGAGGGCCAAGGACAAAAGCCCAAATGAGGGTACATGGCATCCCACAAAGCTCCCAGACATCCCTGGGGATTAAGAAGAGCTGGTGCCCAGATAGCTGGACCTGGGGAGGAGAAGGGAAGAGGGGTAAACTCGGCGTGCCCCTCATACCGTTCCTTTCTCGAATTTGTTGGTACGGTTCTCCGACTTGCCAAGGTACCGCTCCCCGGTGTCCCCAAGGTCTCCATAGATGGTAATGTAGACCTTGGCATCCGTCCCTGCCCCGGGAATGTTCCCTGTGAAGATCTGCACCGAGTACAACACAACTGGGCAGGCAGTTGGAAAGACAGACAGACAAAGGAAAGAAAAGAACGACAGCACTTTAGGTCTGGGTGAACTGGATCTGCAGGAGGTATTAAGCTTCTGGCCCAGACCTTGAGGAGTTAGTGTCTTCCTTTTACGTGCTCAACTGTGCATATTCAGCACAATTCTGTGTGAATTCTCTTGCGGGAAGTTTGCGCATCTGATCTGGACACAGGTGAGCTCTTGGAAACCCAAAGGAAGAGACTTTTCTGAGCATCCCTCAAACCATCCACCCGTACAGCCACCTACAGTGTCCAGGGAGATGAACTCAGGAAGCTGCCTGAAATGTGTCCACATGTGGCCACCACATCTACCTGCCATGGCACACTGACAATAATATGCCTTCCTGTTTCAGGGTGACAAATGTCAGTGCCAGAACCTTCTAACTGGTTTATGGAAAAAATCAGATATTGAAAGAATAGTTTCCCCTCAGTGTTGATTTCCTTGTTTTTATTTGTTTTTCAACCTATGACCACTCCTTCCTTCCCCTAGTGCTCCAGGAAAACTCCTCTCACCAAAGCCACAGTGACCACCACCCTCTCCTTTGTCTCCCATGGCCTGTGGGAAGGGCTCAATAAGTATCGGTGTGACAGTTATTAAAAATGATTAAGGAAAGTAAAAACTAATGGTGTTTGTTTTCATTTTGCTGGATAGACTCATCAGGGAAGAATAAAATATCTCTTTTTCCAACCCAGGGGAGAGGCAAATCTCGGGTTTTTATGACGGCTGAGATTCTTTGTTCCCTCACCATATTCCTCCATCCTAAGAGATTTTGAGTTTCAGGCCAAAGAAGAGAGGGCTAAGCTGGATTGTCTGCAAGGGAGACGGGTGGTAGCTGAAGCTTTGAGATGAAAGGTAGAAGTGGCCAAACTGGGAAGAAGGTTAATTTCCCTTGTCGTGGGAGGGCTGAGGATTCCGATTACCCACTGGTGGCAGGGATCCCTCACTTGCACACAGAGACCCAGCAGGGAGCTGGCCACCGGGCTTATTTGGAGACTTAAAGCTGGAAGGAGGCCTCAAGGGTGGACGAGAGGGTCTCCTGGCAAAGCCAGGTTTATGCAGGAGTGTTCCTGGCCACCCAGAGAAGTGATACCTGAGCGTTGGCAAAGAAACCACAGCAGCAGTGGCACCGTGCGGCAGGGAGCACAGGCGGGGGTGGAACTCACTCTGGACTAAGGCCAGGCCCCTCCTCTGAGCCTCAGGATTCTTATAAGATCCCTGGAAAGGGAATTCCCCCTCCCTGCAGTGACTGAGATGGACTTTCTTATGAACCCTTGCAAGTGGGCTCAGAACCACATTTCATTAAATTTAGGAAAATAAGGTAATGTGAGTTGCTCATACCCATGATTATGGAACACAGTCACACCCACAACATGGTTCCTAGTGTTTTCTTATTTTCCTTGGATTTTGAGCACTATTCTCTCCGTCAGCCTCTCTGCATGCTCCCTCTTAAGTAGCTTTATGAGCTTCTACGCTTCTGCCCACCCCTTGGACACCAGGGTCTCCTGAGTTCCATCCACATTCCTCAGCCCTCATTTTGCACATCCTGGTGTTGACTTCCTTGAGTTTTCCAAGTCTGTATCTCCAGCCCAATTCCCTCCTACCGGAAATCTCCACCTTGGCTGAGTATCTGATGAATAACATGCACACTGACATGGACAATATTATCGCTGGTCAAAACATCACTAACTCACACATCCAACCCTGAATTCAACCCCATCTTACACCCCCTTTCCAAACCCTCTCTGCACCCATCTTCCATGCCTTGGTGGCCCCACCCAACCCCCTGCTCTCTAAAGCTCCCTGGTGCATTGGAAGAATTGATCAGCAGAGGCCTGCCTCCCACCACGGGCAGAAACCAGGGACTAATCACACTGCCCCCACCCCCACTCAGCTTAGTGCAGAATCCACTCAGCATTTCATGTGCTACATTACTCAATAAAATCTCTCTTTGTTCCTTAAAAGAGTCAACATTACCCAATCCTGTCTCGCTAGTACTGACATGAGGTAACATTAGGAATCTTGTCACAGTTTAGACTCAACAGTAGACTGTCTTAGCCCTTCATTTTTCCCTACCATCCACTTCCTAGGTGTGCATTCAGGCCTGCGCCACACCTGAAGTAACTGCAGGTGGGGCAGGCTTGTTAGGATACCCTTTCTAGGAGCCCTAGTCTTGCATGGGATGCTGTGTCACTAGTGGCTGTGATGAAATGACCTTCCTACTCCCCCACCCACCCACCCCACTGCTTTCTCCAGCCCTTTGCAATTAGGCAAACTGATTCAGCTTCTGGGTGCTGAGCAATGCACTTATACAGTCAGATTCAGCTATTTCTGGAACCTCCTCCCTCCCCATCCCACCCAGGCCACACAGCTCATCAGTGGAAAGATGTTTCCCTAGAAACATCACTGAGCTCTGAGTGGGTTTCATGGCATGCTATTCATACAGAACAGCCCAAGTGTGCCACTGGGACAGCTTTCTAGGGTGTCCTCTGGGGTCCAAGTACAAAAGGAATTTGCCCTCCCAGATTTAATAGCGGGGAAAATGTAGAAAAAGAAATATGAGTAGGGAAAGGCATGCTATTGAGGGAACACTTGTTTTTATTTCTAAGTGAGTGAAAACCAGATTAAAGGAATGTTAGAGCTATAGCCATTTTACTTCCAGTGATAAAAAGGGAAAACAACATTTGTCTTTTATTTTTTGACTGTCTTATCAGCTTGGTGGGCAGAAAGACCTGTTTCCCTGGCTCCTTATGGGACCTGGAATCTTACTCCAGCTTTTTTGAGAAGGCAACACAACACATTTAAACTGTATTTCCAAGCATCTGGAGCTTCTCTGTTGGAGACTGCCCTGTTGGAGAGACCCCTAGTATTCTTTTGTATATCATCAGTGGTAGGAAGTCTGTGTTTTGCAAGTGAATTTGATTTTTGAAATAGCTAATGATTATTCAGAGCTGAATGGCTGATGAATAACACGGGGACAGACAGGGACAATGCCAACGCTGATCAAAACAGAGGCGTGACTGTCCATGTGTTCCCGGAAGAATGTGCGCATGCACATACACATATACACTTACACAATGTAGAAAGAGGGAGACAAGGAGGCTGAGGACCAAGCCTTGACAAACACCACCTGGCATGAGAAAGGACACCAGTGCTCCGTGGACTATTTGGTGGTGTCACCAAAGCAAAGGAGGAGGAAGTACAGGAAGTGGATGGTCAGGTTGATGCAAATCTTACAGAGAAAACCACATCGATGAAGAAAGGACAAAGGTAACTGGCCCATACAGAAAACGAACTCATGACCTTGGGCACTCTGAAGCTGAACCCAACCGCTGAGAGCAGATACACAACAGCTCCAGTTGCATATTAATCCAGGACGTTTCTTGATTCATGCCAAGTAGGGACAGCCAGATCCAGCAAGAGCAGAGAGGACTAAGCCACAGAGATTGGTAGCCAAATGGACAAAGAGTAGGGAGAAAATAAGGGCCAGGATAATTCAGGCATGGGACACCCCATATATGGGTGTATTATCACAAAGTCGGACCAGGAAAGGATCTGAGCACAAACCTCTGCCATTCATTAGCTGTGTGAGCTTGGGCAGGTTATATGTCTCTATAAGCTTTAGTTGTCCCCTCTACAGAACGGAGATAACAGTAGACCCTCCTCCTACTGTGAAAAGGCTCCGTCTGGCACAGGGAAGGTGCTCTCCAAGGGATAGCCATGGTCCTGGAGCTGCCGATGATGCTGAGGGTGACCACACCACACTTACTGTCCAGGGGCTCCTCCACTTCCTTGTAGACTTGTCTTAAGGACCCATCTTTCATGTATTTCTCAGTGAAGATGTCATAAGGGACCAGTTCTCGAATGGTCTTCTTGTCATCCTCGGAGGTGGCAAGCCACCGATCGCATGGGAAAGTCAAGGTCTCTGTACCCTGGGGTGAGGAGGAAAGAGTAAAATTAGTCCTTAATGTGGAAGCTGCCGACTTCAGGGGTTCATCACATGTCAGTATGCACGGGGAGCCTCCTTGTCCCTGCCCCAATTTCAGTAGATCCAGTCTTACTTAAAGACTTGAACCACATCAAGGGCTACCTTTTGAAGGCTGGGGTTCCCGGGGTCACTTAGTAATACATATCTGAACCCCATCCCAGAGACTCCGATTCAGTGGTTAAGGGGAGGGGGATCTATACTTTTAAATTGCTCCCAAGTCATTCATAGCCACAGCCATGACTGAGAGCTATCTCCTAGGTTTAGAATTTTGTGATTTCAGAATGTTTTCCAAGTTGTTTGGGGTGAATTTTCTTTTTCTTTCTTTCTTTTTTTTTTTTACCGGCAAGGGGATAGCAACCCTCGGCTTGGTGTCCTCCGCACCACACTCAGCCAGTGAGCGCACTGGCCATCCCTATATAGGATTCGAACCCACGGCCTCCGCACTACCAGCGCTGCACTCTCCCGAGTGAGCCATGGGGCCGGCCCTTGGGGTGAATTTTCTTATGTGAGCTGACCTTGAGTAGCAGGAAGGGCTTGCTGGTCACTCACAAGTAGTATGGACTTAAGGCAGGGAACAGAGACATGGTTGCCAGACCTTGCACCTTGACCATTAAATCAGGTTCTAGAAGATTCTGCCATGGATCTGAGCTAGTTCCTTCACTCTGAGTGAATGGGGTGAACTTTCCTCAGGAGGTTTCATCTCAGTAAGGCTGAAGTAGCCAGCAGGTTCTTACAAGGAATCTGCCTTGAATCTCTTCTGGAAAGGGGCAAAAGAAATAGCAGGACAGTCCAGTCAAAAACTCACGTCTTTATCTGGGAGGAGCCTGCGGATGTCCACGTAGGAGCAGTGCCACCCAGGATTAATGCCTGTGTTATCATGGCCAATCCGAATTTTTTCAATGACTTCTCCCACATCTTCTAACTTTGGAAATGAGAAAAGCCACCAGATGTTAGTCAAAACATCTAGGAAAGTACAATTTCAGTGACATCAGGCCTTCCCAGGGCACCTTCCCTTAAGCCCCTTTGAACTCCAGGGGTCATCTCTCCTCTGTCCAGCCAGAAAGCCCCCACTCCTCTCTACACAGGCCATGCTTATGCTTCACGTTCCCTCTCCCCTCTTAAGATCAGCCTAGACTCCAGAACTCAGTTCAATCCACCTTCTCTAGGAGGTGTCCCCATGCTTCAAGGGGGAGCCCAGCCCCCGTCTTCCATTACTCGCTGTCATAGCAGCTCATTCTCTGTTTGAGAACTCACCTGATCACTGGAAGAAGAGTTTTGTCCATGCTCCTGCCTTGCCAGGCTGACCTTGTCCACATGCCTTAGCCCCAAGAACCCCTCCATTTCTAGCCACTCTTTTTCTATGCTTCCACAAACTCCAGTCCTTAGACTTGACATTCTCTTGCCACAGGGACTTTGCACATGCTCTGATGGCCTCTCTCCTTTTCTCCTCTTAACTAATCTAATGCCTTCTTAGCTCAAGAATCACTTCCTCAGGAAAGCACCTTTGACCTCCCCAAGAAAGTCAAATTTCTTTGTGATAGGCTGTCACAGCACAGTGTGACTCCCTCAGAGCTCTTCGCACAGTCCCAAGTTTGCATTTATTTGGGTGATGCCTACCTTCTCCTCCACTACTGAAAGCCACAGTGGCAGGCATCCTCTGCTCACCATTGTATCCCCAAGGCCTAGACCAGTGCCTGTGACCTAGAGACTCAACAAGTACTGATTGAAAGGATGAAAGAATGAGTGTTTCCTCATCTGCAAGATGGGTATGTTACATCAGCAGGTCCTCTCATAACATGGTGGTGAACCCTAACCATGATGGTACGTGTGAAAATCCCTTTGGATGGAAAAGCTGACATGTGTATGCCATGGTGAGCCCCTGGACTAGGGGGCTACAGCCTCTTCTGTCCCCTGCCTGGAGCCTGCGGGCACGGGGTGCAGACAAGGAGCTCGGTCAGGCCTGACTGATTGCCTGACCCCTTGGAGCCCCTCTAAGGAATAAGGGAAGCAGCCAGGCACAAGGTACGGCCATCCACTCAGCTTGGCACACAGATGCCAGCTCTCTCCCTGCCAGGCCGCCTTCTATCATCCTGCCAGCCCCATCCCCAGAGCCTCCAGGAGACTTGGGGGCCTCTCCTGGTTCTTGTGCGCCACATTCACTTCTGAAATGATCCTCTGCATACTGATCCACATCCTGCCTTGTCCCGAAGAGGATCTGGGGCAATAGCAGGATAAGAAATAGATGAAGGAGGTAGGGCAAAGAAGAAAGAAGGGCAAGGAGATACAATGATGCCCTGGCTCATGGTCAGCCTGAAAGGGACCTTAGCCAGAGAACGGCCATCTTTGGGGTAACTAAGACCAAGCAGAAAATATCAGTTAGCCATTGACTTGGGAACGGCTAATCATCAGTTCCTGAGATTAGTAGAGGAAATAAGAAACTGACCATATGGCTGAAATTGCCCAGAGATGAAATCATGCCCCAAAAGTATCCTTCTCAAAAGTTTGTTTCTGTCTGTCTCCCATTACACCCTCTTATGCTGATTTACTATAGATGTTGTGCACATACAATTAAGAATTGAAACTATTTTTTCTTTTTTTTCTTACCTCCCTAATTAACTGCAAACAGAGGAAATCCAAGAAAAGGCAAAGCACCCTAGCTGATTATTAACTCACCTCTTTCTTAAAAGAAAATTGAATCCACATTAGTTACAGGTACAACTAAGGTGTTTTTATGTTCCAGTGATGCCTGACTGAGGTTATTGTCTTTGAGGTCTGCCTAGAAAATAAGGACTCCAACCCTGAAATAACATCCTTAAAGCTGGCCAGTCCACCACCTGCAGACTCCATGATGCCAAAGCATCCAGTCCATCATAGAACCCTGACATCTGACTCAGACCCTCTGCTAATCCTGTGACCAGCCTCCCCCTTTTCTGCAGGACAAAACCCTTAATTCACTTCCCATATCTTCTCCTTTATAAACCCCAGAACAGGCATCAGAAGGTGGGATGACTTTAGCCTGGTCATCTCCCAGATGCCAGTTATTTGAATAAAGCTTCCAGTCCTTGCACCAACTTTTGGACTTCCGAGTTATTTGGTTAGTGTGAGAGGGCAAGCCGAGCCTGGCTGCTGGTAACAGGCCCACAGAGTTCATGCTATGAGGTTTGGTATAACAGTTGGGGGTTGGGGTGGGGGTGTCTGCACACTTGAGTTTCTTGGCGGCCCTTCTGTGAAGCTGGCTGCCCCAACCACTCCATCCAGCTCTCAGGTGCCATGAGGAGGTGGCTTAGTCAGCTCCGGTGTGAATGGAGAGCTCTTGATGAGTGAATGGTGTCTGAATGACTGATTGAGTCATTCATTGGATGCAAAGCGACCTCTGAATGAACCAGAGCAGCCTGCAACCACTGCTTCCTTCCTCCCCACACCACCACCCACTGTTGGCAGCCAAGGGGGGGCCCATTAACACCGCTTGGGGAACCCCCTCCCCCCAGCTCTACCTTCATTCTTTCCAATTCTAGCCCTGGCTCTGCCACCTGCTACCTGACTCTCCAAGTCACTTGACCCTCCAAACCTTAACTTCCTCATTTATAAAATGGAGAGAATGGTGTTTTACTCAGCTGAAGGCAGGGGCAAGGACAGGGTAAGTTCTTGAGGTCTCTTCTAGGCCTAAGATCACAGACATGGTTCCTTTTGCCAAGTGTTTTCTATTCTAAGTGACTGGCAGAGCACTACATTGCTGTGAACTCCATGCATTAGCAAGGAGGTGACAGTTGCTGTTGATGCTGCTACCATGCAGGACCCTTCCCAACTCCCTACTGGTCAGCTGCCCACACAGCATCAGAGAAGTGAGAGTCCAGATCCATGATGGCCCTTTGGAGGTCTTGTGAGCCCCCGAGGGCTCTGAATCATTAAACAAAGATCAGTGATTCCAGGCTGACGTTGGTGCCTTGGACATTATTAATGAGGCTTATTCTTTCACCCCTGGAGAAGCCGGAAACCACTGGTAAAATCCTTGGTCTGAAGGATCTCCACTTGAGGACCCAGTCTGCCTGGCAGAACCAGGGAGGGAAGAGTTGCCTGCCTTTCCCTCTGTCCAGAGGCATGTTTTTCTCCTTGCCCATCTCAGATCTTTGAGATTCAAGTTGTGTGGGTCTTGGTTTCAATGGCACTTCTGTGACCCTAATCCTCCAGCCACTCATTTGCATGTGCGAGGTGGGCATCTCAGCCCTGACCCCTCAGAGAGCCAGGAGGCCTTTAGGGGACTGCTAGTCATGGTATGGTCTTTAGGGGACTGCTGGTTATGGGGTGGGCCTCAGAGAGAGATTCAGGATGTCAGCATCAGAAGGATCTGGTGTTCTCCTGGGAGGTGAAAGAATTAAGAAGAAAAGATTCTGGAACTGAACTGCTTGAGTCCAGATCCCAGATCTGCTGTTTTTATGACCCTTTGACTAAATTACTTAACCTTCCTGTGCTCCATTTCCTCATCTATGAAATGGGGTAATCATGCTGCCTCCCTCTCGGAAATGCAATAAGGATTAAATGAGTTGACACACATCAAGTGCTTAGAGAAGGGCTGGCACAAAGGACATGCTCAGTGACTCTTAGCTGTCATTGCTCTTTTCCTGGCCAACACCTTTGTCTTAGGACAGGGCCACAGAGAGAGAAGTGGCTTGCTCAGGAGTTAGCTTCTGAGCCAGAGTCAGAACCCAGGGTTATGGATTCACAATCCAGTGCTCTACCTGTTACCTGAAGATCAATTGGAAAAGAGAAGAGGAGAAGCAGGGACACAGGCAGATGGAGGGACAGAGGCCAGCAGACAAAGCCTTTTCATCGTTTCCAAGCTTTCATGCTCCCCTAAGACCCACATGGATTTGAAAAAAAAAAAAAAGAAAGAAAGAAAAAAAATAGCAACAAATTACCAGCAAATTATAGCTGTATATTAGTGGGGGCCTCATTGATAAAACACCCTGGAAGTCGTGCTGAGGCGTAATCACAGCCTCAACTACTGACGGCATCAGGCTTGGGTGACTCAGGCACTACAACATTGGGTGGATGAGATGTTAGCTTTGTGTGGATGAATGAATCACCCTTGAATTTTCTGTGTTAAAAGACTCAACAAAGGTGATAGACCTTCCCACAGGTGCTGACTGTTCCTAGAGAAGGTGGGGAGGGAACAGGGGGTCCCCTGGGACAGAGGCTGGCCAAGGAAGAAGGAAGGTGCTCTGGAGTTTGTGCCCCACCACAGACTAAGGGGCCCACTACCTGGAGAGTCCAGGCTCCCAGGGCTCCTGGCTCTTCTCCTTCAGGGTCTCCCGTGCTTCCCCTCTGCACCCTGGCTCATCCCTGCCCTCTGCCCAAGTCACCGCAGCTCCTCCTGGCATTCTAGCCAAATCTCAAAGCACACGCTGTGCTTATTTCCACTGTTGGGCCCTTGGCTATGCTGTTCTCCTTGCTAGGAATACTTTTCCTCCTCATCCCTGCTTGTGCCTACTTTCAGGTCCACTTCAAAGCCACCTCTTCCAGGGAGCCTCCGCCTTCTCCACCACCTATATGGCAAGGCTTAGTTTGTTTTCTAGTCTACTGCAATAGCTAAGAGCCCATATTCTGGAGACAATCTTCCTGGGTTTAAGTGCTGTTTCCACTACATCCTAGCTGTGTGGTTTTAGGTAGGCTACTTAATGCTCTGTGCCTCAGTTTCCCCATCTTTGCACAGAGATAATTACAGCACAGAGTTGTGAGGCTTGTGAGTTAATACAGATAAATCCTTTAAGACAGTGCCTTCTATCCCAGAAGGTCAGTTATGATGATGATCACCAGACTCTTCCGTCAGCTTTGTGTGAAGGCCTGGCGTCCTCATCCAGACTGCAACCCCCTCACAGGCAGGTTCTGGGCACTCCCCTTCTCTTGTGTCTCCCACCCAACCTAGCACACAGCTGGGCACCCAGGGCAGGCCCAGAGAGTGTACTTTGAATTGAAGTGTATGGGATTCCATGGTGCTGTGACCTTCATCCATAGTAAAAATCTAACAATAAACCCCCATTGCGGAAACCTAATGGGGAGCTGTGGATTACACAGGATGTTTTCCTGTATTGACTTGTTTGGCCATAGCTTGAGAGCTGAATAGGAGACCCTATCCCTACTTGATCATTGGTGGTGGGATTCCTATCCGCCCCGGCACCCCAGAGCCAGCAAGTCTGGAAGCCATGCTGCACCTATGGATAGGTGTCTGCTGTTGTTCCAAGCAGCAGAGATGCCCCATTGGCACTGTGCCTCTAGCTTTGCCAAGTCCTCTCTATCCATTATTGCTTTTGACCCTGACACCTGTCCTGGAGGGGCAGGGTAAGCTTCACATCCTCCTGGTTAGTTGGATGTACTGAGGCCCAGAGAAATTAGATGAGCTGCGTTTCTTCCTCACTAATACCAGCCCATCAAGAAGGGTGTGTGTACTGCCCTGAATGCAGGGCTCCTTTCCCTGCCGTCTCTCTCGCCCACCCCAATCTGGGACAGCCTGCTGAGCCAGGTACCTCCACAATGAAGCGGGAAGCAGATTTCCTCTCAAAGAACACCTTCTGCTCCCTTTTGTTGGTGCACAGGTACTTCTGCTGGGTGCACACAGCATCGCAGCCGTAGATGACAATGAAGATGTTGGCATCTGTCCCAGCAGCAAAAACATCACTGGTGTAGAGGGTGATCTCATAAGGGACGACTGATGGTGATGGCCAGAGGGCAAAGCCAGAGGGGATGAAAGAACAGAAAAGAAACATGGCTGAGATAAAATTCTTTTTTTTTTTTTTTTAAAAGATGACCAGTAAGGGGATCCTAACCCTTGACTTGGTGTTGTCAGCACCACACTCAGCCAGTGAGCGAACCGGCCATCCGTATATGGGAACCGAACCCGGGGCCTTGGTGTTATCAGCACCGCACTCTACCGAGTGAGCCACGGGCCGGCCCCGAGATAAAATTCTTCACAGTACCACCCGCCCAGACCCTTTCACTGGGGAGCTGCTGCCCAGGGACTTAGACCTTCATATGGTTGCCTAGCAACCACAGGTGGGAGGCCTGTCATGCCAGTTGCCCATGGAAGGCCCCAGTCTCTTCAGACCTGGGTCTTCGAGCCTTTCACATCACAGAGCTAGTAAAGTGGATTGGTTGAAAGCACAGGCTTTTGAATTCAACAAGCCCAGGCTGTAACTCAACTATCTGCATGACCTGGGAAAGTTACTTACAAGCCTCAGTTTCCATTATCTGTAAAGTGCCCTTGACATGGTGCTTATGTGAAGATATTCTATAAACAGGAGCATTAGATTTCAGTGGGCAACTCACCATTGGGATCAGCCTATCTACAGTGGTGAGAATCCTGTCTCTTTTCTCACCATCCCCTGCTTCTAGCCCCTCACTCGTTCCAAGCTGGCCTGACCCCAATCCACCCATGCCACACCGGCTGCCTCACTCAGTTCCTTCACTTTATAGGGATCTTCCATAGGGGAGGAGATAGGTGCAGGTGAGAGCTGAGCCAGAGTTTACTCAGTCACACCAGGGACTATCTGTCCTTGAATGAGAGTTGACCCATCAATGCTGTCCCGGTGGGTGGACTCCAGCAGGAGTAGAGAACATTATTTCTCCATGCATGGGATGAAGACCCTTTGCTTCATAGCTTTTGGGATGCTTGTTAAAAATGCAGATTCTCAAACCCCTTCTCAGATTCTCTGCAGGGTGGATTTAGGGATCTAAATATTTAACTCATACTTTACACTAAAGTCTGAGACCAGTAGTCTAAAACAATGCATTGTTGTCTATAGGTTAGTTCGTTAGCAGGTTGGTTCATTAAAGCGTTGTTAAATAAGCTTAGTGGGTTGTCACTAGTATTTTTAAAAATATATGGAACAGAATAGAATCAAATAGAAAATATCACTGTATATCACACATAGTGAGGGTAACTTTTTTGTGACACTTATTTGTTGCATATGTATATGAATGTGGGTCACAGTTAAAAAAAAAAAAGATTGAAAACCCAGAAGGAAGAGTTCCAGTGGAATCTCGACCCTTGAAAGGAGTCACATTAGAAGTGACCTTCTCTCAGGTGGCCCCAACCTTCTACAGATGAAGAATTTGCTTTTCATTTATTGTCATGGGTACTTCACTGTAGAACTGTAGTAGGAATTGTTGTAGCAGTAATAGTCATTACTGATTGAGTACTTACCACATGCCAGACTCTGTACTAAGCTCTCTATAGTCCTTATTTCTTTTAATACCCACAATGACCTGATAAAGTAGGTATTATTATACCCATTTCACAGATGAGAAAACTAAGGTTCAGAGAGGTGAGGTAACTTGCCCAAGGTTACATGATGAAACTTGAACTTGAACACTTGTCTAACCTCAAAGGCTGTGTGATCAGCCTCTAGGGGTGTTGTCATTGTGAACTGGAGGTAAGTCCTGCTGCCTACCCACAAGCCATCAGGCCACATGGGTAGCCCATGGAGGTGACTACCAGCCCCACAATGGCTTAAGTGGGCCCTCACTTGTGGGTTGAAGGGAAACACAGCCCCAATCCAGCCAGGCCCTCAAGCAATATCAGAGGCACGTCTCTACAGCGTGTAGTCCTTTCCTTTGAGTCCTCTTGGGTTTCTCCCTGGCCTATGACCTGGGAGGCTTTGAGCAGAAAAGCTGGCAACAGGATCTGAACTTTCCTGAGACGAGCTTGCAGTAGAAGCCCATTTCTGGCCCACCCTTCAGCCCTCATTCCTCCAGGCCTAGGCCCAGGCTTGGTTCCTGGTTCTAGTTCTGCTTCTGCTGTTGGGTAGCTGTGTGTCTTTGGGCAAATGATAATACTTCTCTGGGCCTCAGTTTTCTCACCTATAAAATGAGGATCTTAAACTAGATCTGTGGTTTTCAGTTTGTTTAAATGTGGAATTCCTGTAAATTCATTTATCAAGAATGTTTGGAAAAAAATGTGACTTTTTCAAGCTGAGGAGCTGCTCTGAATGGCATCAATTGGGTGGGAGGCTTTCCTCTCTCAGCCTTTCTGCTCCATCCACCAGCTGCCCTGAGACACCTCCTTCACATACCAGGGCTTCTCAGAACATTTGTTGGAGCCTAAGTTTCCTCCCAGCCCTAACGCGGCATGATTCTGACATCCAGAGTTCTATGCTGTGCCCCGCCTATCCCATGGAGCCTTCCTAACCCATACGCCTCTCCTGTGTGGGCAGCACATTTCAGACGCTCCTTGACCAGCTCTTCTGAGTCTGTTCTTTATGGTTTCACGTGTATTGGGCAGCCTGATGAACTGTCAAATCTAGGTTCTGAGATTCTTTCTAGTGCCCTGATAAGGACAGCTGGGCACTGATTCCCACTATTCCTGGGACTGCAGCTCCCAGTTCATTGGAGGTCCCTGGCTTTGGTCCCCCAAGGCCTTCACCAGTCAGTGAAGCAGGTTCTGAGCAGCAGACCCCTCCTCTCTGTGCCCACCTAGAGGGTGCTGCACGTATAAGCTGTATCTCAGCTCTTCAGCCTGAAAGTCAAGTCTTTCCTGCATTTGTTTTTTCAAATGTGAGTTTAAGACAGCAGGCAAATGGATTAGTTTTAATATCTGGATGGAACTGAACATATTCAAGGTCAAGGCATACAAAACTTTTTTTTTCCTTTTTTCTTTCTTTCTTTCTTTCTTTCTTTCTTTCTTTTTTGTGCAGAACAAGACATATACTGAGGTGTAAATAGAGCAGTGGGTACCTCTATCCTCAAAGGTCCCACCCCCTACTGCTGACACCTGTGTACATCTGTCAGGTCAGAGTCTGTTCTAGACTGTAGGTGACTCCTGGGGAGAGAGGCTGGATCGAGGGTTTGTTTTGTACATGTCTGGCCAGGGAAATGTCGCTTTATTTATTTAGTTATTTGGGGAAATCTTTTGGTATAGTTCATTATTTAGTTAGAAGAAAATTGTATGCTCTGAGTTTGGTTTGGATTTCACCAAATTTAGACAATTTTTATAGTTTGGTTGATTACAGTTTGATTCTCAGTACCTAGTACACACTTACCTGTATATAAACACTGAATGTATATTATCTGATGTTGAGAGTGGAAAGGAAGTGTCAAAACTTCACCAAATTACTCACCTTCCTCTTTTCCTTTAGCCAGTAAAAGGAATTACATTTACCTTCTTTTGGCATTCTCCCCCTCCTCCCCACCCCCAATCAGGAGAAAAGTTTATAGTGATGTTTTCATTGGCCCATTAACGACTAGAATAAGGATTAGTAATGGGTTGATAATGATTCTTCACAATTAGACCTTATCTTTCTTCTTTTTGGAATATTACAACCATCCTGCATTATTACCTCTATTTTACAGATGTGGAAACTGAGTCCTAGAGAGATTAGGCCCTCTACTAGTTTGGAGTAGAGTTTGGAATAAATCCCATATTTTCTTTCCCTGGGTCTAGGACTCTGTCCACAGCCCCCACAGAGCTCAAGAAACTTTGGAAAGAAATGAGAGACCCAAATCTCCAAGGTGGGCCTAGCCCAGAATCAGTACTGGAGGAAGAATTGGGGCAGAGTTGGGGTGGCAGGCAACGGGGTTCCAAAGGAGGGCATGGTTCCTACATGGTGTGTACAGCCTTGTCTGAAGCTCTGCAGGGAAGAGGTCCCTGATGATGGTCCCATCATCTTCATTCTTAGCCAGCCAGCGACCACAGGGAAACGTCATGCACTTTCCAAGAGATGGAGCATCCACTTCTACCCAGTCTACAAACCAGCCTGGTGCCTTCCCTGGAGAGAGAGGAGACAGAGAACCCATCAAGGACTTGTGTTTCCTGTGGGTAACTTCAAGGACTCCAAACATCTTTCTCTACTCGATGGCTGATCCTTACAGCTTCACCGTTACTGTATCATCCTTTTGCTGACAGCATTGCTCAAATGATTCCTATTAAACGTGCACCCAGATGAAGCTGGAATGCACTCCAGGCTGCTGTCAGTAAAATTAGCAAGAGTGAAAGAGCTTCGAGAGATGACAGGTGGATAGGGAAAGTCTGGGGGAAGGGAAGTGAGGATGCTGTCCAGGGTGGAAGGGCTCCAAACAGGGAGCCCAGGGATGCCAAAGAGAGCCTGTGTTCACAAAGACTTTATAATTTCACCCAGTGGCAAGGATGACACAACTCCCTGGCTCAGTTTGTGATGGATGAAGGGAAGGGAAATGCGTGGAGGAAATGAGTGGATGTGTCTCTCTGGGAAAATGAGTGCTCAAGTTTAAAGAAGGAAATGGAAGTTTAAAGAGAACCCTGTCCCTACATTTCCTACAGTCCCTACAGTCCTTACAGTCCCGGGTGCTAGGATGAGGGTCCCTTCTTTGGGCTTAGAAGAGGTGGTATTAGGACCAAGAAAAAAAGTCCTACTTAGAAAAAACATGGGCACATCCTCTGTCTGGCTGCAATGTCAGTGGGTTCCACAAAGGGATGGCTAGATCAGTGCTTCTCAAAGTGTGGTCCCCAGACCAGCAGCCTCAGCCTCACCTGGGGTCTTGTGAGAAATGCAAATTCTCAGGTCCCAGCCCAGACCTACTAAATCAAAGACCCTGGGGTCAGGCTCAGCAATCTGTGTTTTAATAACCCCCAGATGGTTCCAATGCACACTCAGGTTAGAGAACTACTGAGCTGGATCAGGGGTTTTCAAATACAGCTGCATATGAAAACTACTGAGGTTGGGGGATAGGGGAATGCTGTAGAAATCACCAGTGTCCAGGTCTCATTCCAGACCAATTTGATCAGAGTCTCTGTGTGCAACCAGGGCTCCACTGGGCTCAAAGGCTTGAGAAAGCTGTGTCACGGAAGGCAGATGGCATCCAGTTTCTTTCCCAGATGCCCACAGGGAACTGTCCATGGTCCTTAAGGTCTTAGCAGATAACAGAGGGGAAGGAAGTCAGACCTGTGTTGTCATGGCCGATCCTGACTTTCCACAGTTCTCCCAGATCCAGTGTCTCCACTGTGAAGATTTCGATGCTGTCCCTCTCAAACTTGTCACTGTTGGTCTTGGAGGACTTCAGGAGGGTCATTCCTGCCAACCAGATGACCTCAGCATGAATGGCTGGGCCTGAGACCGTTCAATCCTAGTCTGACCCAACTCTTTTGGTCCCTCCTCATAATGACCAAATTCCTGAACTTCCATGAAATTTAGACTGTGCAATTATCATTTACTGGAATTTGGAATTTTCTTTTTTTGGTGGTGTCACTTTCTTGAGTTTTACAATGACCCTTTGAGGTATGCATTTTTATTTCCAGTTTATATCTAAAGAAAGGCCTTACCCAAGATCATCCAGGAGAAAGAGGTGGAGCACTGACTCAGTGTCTGCTCTCTTTCCATACCTCTCATGATTCTCCACCATTGACAAAGCCACCCATCCCATGCTCACTGGGGAAAAAGGGACTTGCCTGTGAGATGGGACATATGGGAATTGTCTGCAGTCTCCTCTCTGGATGACAGAAGGAGGGATGGCTTCAAATGCCTCCCACCAGCCATCTCACATGTGTCCTCTGTCCTGGGACTCTGGCTGTGGTGTCAGCCTTGAATTTAAGTTGGTCTCAGAGCCACCACCATTCCCTCCTTCCTCAGCACACACTACATGGCCTTTTAATTGTCTGACTCCTTTAGGTCCCAGCTCTGGGCCCATCTCAGCACACACTACATGGCCTTTTAATTGTCTGACTCCTTTAGGTCCCAGCTCTGGGCCCATCTCATGTAGGAAGTCTTCTGATATTCATAAACTTATTGCAGACTGGTTGCAGTGCACAAAAAGACAGACAGACCTTGGGCCAATGCCTTGCTCTGCCACTTACCATCTGGGTGGCCTTGGGTAGGTTACTTAATGTCTCTGAGAATCGATTTTCTCAAATGGCAAAAAAAGGGGGGATGGTCTTGGTGCTTTCCCTGTGGGGTTATTGTGAGGACTTAATACGATGATGACTGTTGACTGCTTAAGAGTGTGTCCAACACATAGAAAGCCCTTGGCAAATAAAAGGAGTTGTTAGGGCCTGTCAATTCCTTTGCCCATGGGTCAGGAACTATGGTAATCACATACATGTATGTTATGACCTAATTCTTTCATTATACACTATTATCTTATCTGTTAAATAAAAACCATAATTAATGTTTGAGTGTCACTTTGTCCCAAATATTTTACATGTTCAATTTTATTAAACTCACAACTCTATGAGGCACATGCTAGTTTTACTCCCATTTGGAAAATGTTGGAAACTAAGGCACGGAGAGGTTAAGCAACTTGCCCAAGATTACATAGCTGATAGATCATAGAGTGGAAATTTGAACCAATCAGTCAAGCTCCAGAGTTCATGCTCTCTGCCAACACACAATTGTTCTAGAATAAAAGCAACCCATGGTCAAGGATTAGGTCCATTCATTCTTCAGTCATGCTTGGCACAGGGCTCTGGACCCAGAAGGGTTTTGAATTAATGCATAATGATTACTGAGGGGACTGACTCCTCTCTAAACTCAAACAGAGTGGCTGGACAGGTGAAGTGAGTGAGTGGCTGACCCCAACACTAAATGCCACCTTTTCTGAGTACCTGGGCTGAGGTTCCAGAATAACTCTAAGATTCCTTCAGCACCTCATATTGAGAGTACCATGGAGCTGAATCTCACTGGAAGTTGGGAAGAGCCACCTTTTCCCAAGTTCTCATTGGGGTGGAGTTAGGGTTAGGTCTAGCTCTGCCATTAGAACAGAATGAGAAAGCTGGCACAGAGAAGAGGAGATTTTTTATTAGATAAAAAGAACTGCCTTTCTCTGATAGGGCTAGTTGCCTGCAATCTGTCAAGAGACAGAGGCATGCCAAGGATTTCTTTGGAAACTTCTGTTGAGTCTTCCAGTCTCCTTGGGGAGGAATGTAGGTGAACCTTAACCCTGCATTGCTTTCTTACCGGTGTTATCTTGTATGCCAAAGAGTGTGATGAAGACATTGGCATCTGTGCCTGCATTCTTCTTTTCCCCGGTCTTTATGGTAACTGAGAATGTGGTAGATTTGTCTGCCAGGAAAAGAGTGGAGAGAGGTGAATTGTAGGAGGAGGGAGGACTGCTACTTCCTCTAGGAGAGCTTCCTTGATTCACCCCACCAGGCTCTGTCACTCAATTCTTCTCCTGCTCCTTAGTCCTATACCTGTGAGCCCTGCAATCAGTAATAAGTGCACTTCTATGTTCATGTTGGCCATTTTTATGAATCACTTTACTTCAGCATCTGTTTTTCTGCAGTCAGCTTCAGTCTGGACATTTCCTGAGGGTGAAGACAATGTCCTCTGCCTCCAGCTCACATAGGGAGCCGTCAGTCAATGGAGTTGATAGGATGGTTAGGGGAGACCTGGTGTGACTGCAAGGGTCAAGAGGCTCATCAGCTTGGAGCGTCAGCCTGACTCCTCCAGGCTCGGAGGAGTTTTAGGGATGCAAGTTTCAGGGAAAGGAGCACAAACATCACAGACCTGTTGGTTACTGTTCATTCTCTCACTTAACAAAAATGCATGAAGAGCCTATAGTGTTCCTGGAGGGGAGGACACAAAAATGAATCAAAATTGCCTACAACTATCCCATTCTATTCTATTCCATGCAATTCATGACAATAACTCCATCTTAAGTCATGTACTTTATACTCAGCCTTATGCTAAACACTTGGAAATATGCCCCCATCACCTCCCTGTTCTTGCCAAGGAGGAAAGTACAGAGAGACTGTCAGAGGAGGAAGTGCCCAGAGCCCCCAGGGGAGGGAGGTGGGGGAGAGGCAGCGGGGAGTGATGCTGGAAGCAAGAAATCAGCTCAAGTTCAGGAAACCTTTCTGCTCCAAGGCCAGGTTATCGAGGGGGTTGCTGTCACCACCTCCGCCACCCTCCTCGTCTTCGCTTGTCGGCAGCACATAGGACTCATCCACTGCCAGCAGCTCTCTGGACAGCTGGCCATCGTCCTCTTCCACTGCCAGCCAGCGTTGACATGGGAAGTAGTATCTGTGGGGGTGGGGGCAGGGACAGGTCTCATGTGGGAGCAGTTGTGGGCTGAGGATGACAGGCCCTTCATGGGGCCCCAGACTCACTCCTGTCTGCCCCCACAGCCTTGCCCTCCCATCCTACCCAGCTTGGGAATCCCCATTAGCACTCACCTGGCATAGAGAACAAACATGGGGACATGGTCTCCAGACACCCCACTAAAAATGGCTGTGTAACATGCCTGGAGAACCTCAATCAGGGTCATATTGGATGGAAGTATCTAGAAGGAGAGGGACTTACGGAGACTGCTCCAACCCTTTTTGGAATTAGATTCTGTTAGCCAGAGCTATGTTAGCAGAGAGGGTTGTACATAGCAGGTGCTCAATACATAGTGTTGAAATAATGGATTTTAATGGAATGAATTGATTATGCTTCTGGAAGGCACAAAGAGTGTGTCTGAAGATCTGGCACAGTGGACAGCCAGGGCCATCTAGAAAGGTGGTCGAGTCAGACTTCTCAGTGCAGAGGCTGGGCCCAGCACAACAGAGGAGCTGGACAGAAGGGAGGTCAGCCTGGAGGTGACAGAGGTGCCAGAATGGGTAAATTGAGGACTCGCCCTTGGAGTCAGATTGTCTGGATTTAAATGCTGTCTCTTCCCCAATAGTTGGGTGACTGTCAGCCAGTTTCTTTACCTCTCTGTGCTAAGGCTATCATGTTTAACGAATAAAATTATAGGACTCCAAGTCTGAATTTACATAAGCAATGAATAATGTTTGCAGTGGATTGAATTGTGTCCCCCCAAAGTTTAATGCATTGGAGGCTTGGTCCACATAATGACAGTGTTAAGAGGGTGGGAAATCTTATTATGGTAACTGAAAGATGGGGCCTTGAAGAGGTGATGGGATTCTGAGGACCATGCCCTAATGAATGGATTAATAATGGTGGTCCTGGGCGTGGTTCTGAGGGCTTAAAGGACAGCATGTGAGAGTCTCTCTTCTCTGTCATTTTCACAATGTGTTATGCTGCATCGCTGAAATCACCACCACAGGAGGCCTACATCAGGTGTGCTCCCTGGACTTCCCAGCCTCCAAAACTGTAAGCAATAAATTTCATTTTTTCACAAAGTACCCAGTTCCAAGTATTTTGTTATAAGCAATAGAAATGGACTAATACAATGTTTTAGTGTAAGTGTGTCCTATCGAATATTGGGGACATACTTATACAAAAACATTATTTGTTGCTTATCTGAAATTCAAACTTAACTGATCATTCTGTATTTTATCTGGCAACCCTACTCCGTGCCTCAGTTTACCATTCTATAAAATGAGGACAAAATTGCCTATTTCAGCGTGAAGGTCACGTGAGTTAAACTTTTAAAGTGCTTCCCTTTCCTTCTCAGCCCAGGAGACCATGGGCTGGGAAGTTCTCCTCTGGCCCCTAAGCTTCCAGAACAACTCAAAGGGTCTGAGAATGCAGTCCACCTCTAAGCCGGAACCACTTCACCCATTTAGTGCCCCTTCCCCACCCTTCCCCTGATGCATAAGCTCCATTCAGGGACTGGTCAAAATCTAAAGAGATGGGAGCAGGGTAGGCTGAGGGTCTCATCTCTGTCTGGGTCTCACATTCTCCTACAGTCTTCATTGCCTCTAAATGTCAAAATGTCAGAGGAGCAGAACCAGAGAGCAATACTCAGTCAATGGGCTCAGATGGGGTGAAGAGGGGGCAATTTTATATTGATGAACCTGGATTTCAAGGGCAGGAGGAGCTCAATATGGGTTGATATAAATTAAATTGCCATTAGGTTACTGTTTAAGTGGAAAATGCATACTGTCCTGCTTCTCATCTTTTAAATGTATTAATGGGAAAGTTAAAATTTTATTTAATCAAATAACTTATGGGCATAATAGGCTACTGTTCTAAATTATGGCCAATTAAGTGAGAGAGACAGAAATAAAGAAAGGGGTAGGATTGGGGCAGAGGTGGAGACAATGAGAGAACAGGAAGTCGGTAGAGGACAAGGACAAAGGGAGAGAGAGACACAAAGAAAGAGCCAGGCAAATTATCCAGGGAAGAGAGAGAAAAAGTCAGAAAGACAGCAAAGGAAAAGGCACAAGCCCTCCCACACGCACAGAGAGCAAAAGCACACAGAGAATGAGAGTGTGGCTTTTGTGGAGCGTGATCTTCATTTTCCCTAAGACACCTGCATCAAGACTTTAAAGTTTCTCAGCATGCTCACAACTGCAGCACCAACGGGCAGATTTCCTCTCAGAAAATGCTCCTTGGACAGACAAAACCAGAGCAGGAGCCAGGCCTGGCCTGAGTGCTGGCAGTGTAGCCCCTATCCCCACAGTGCCCACAAGCACACATGAAGGTTTGGAGGGAGATTGAGCCTACTGTCCCCAACCTCTTCCTCCCACAGGAATAAATCCTGCTCAAGCAGGTCTCTGGGTACTAGGGAGGGGAGTAGGCAGAGGATTTTTAAGGAACAAAGGAGAAGAGAGCATGCATGGGTTCTGAACCAGATATGCCCAACCACTCTGTTTAAGCAAGGGTGATGGAAGGAAAGAGCAGGGCCTGAGTGAGCAGGAAGTTTAAATTAAGCATTGAACCAAAGCTTGGAACCATTAAAAGTACAAATTTCACTTGAAAGTAAAAATTGAATGAGGAGATTGCAAAACTGAGTGTTGTAAAATGTAAAAATTTCATATGGAATTTCTCATTTGTATGCATAAGCTGAAGGCAGGACATCAAGTATAAGCAAACTGGTGATACAGGTAGAGTGGTGTAATGACACAAGCATGGGTCTGTGATGGATTTTGGATGTGGCCGGTGCCATTGTGCACACAAAAAGCGCCAGAACAAACTAGCCACAGGCCTCGTCTTCCACTCCAGCACCAAGCCCCTCACCCTTCCCTGTACGAGAAGCCTCCTGACTTAGAAACAACTTTCCGGCTTCTGCATTGGCGCAGTTCTCCACCCAGTCCCATCAACCTAATGGTTCCTCTCCCCATACATTTTGTGCCCCAAAACTAATATAAACTCTCGCAAACCCATTGTTGGGGCTGTCCTCCATTTTGAGCACAGCCCAGCAGATTTCTTTCTTTAATAAAGCTTGAACAGTACCCGGCATCTTGGCTCTCTTTCATTGTGGTGCCAAAACCTGGGAAGGGTTTTGGCCAATGTTGTGGACGATCCCCTCTCTCTTGGGGTGATTGGCCCTCAGCCATCCTTCCTGGACCTGCCAAAACTGGGTGCCTCCGGGACTCTCTACTTTTACCTTTTCAGACCAATGTATCCAACACTGGCCTCAATTCAGGGTGAGTCAGTTGGTCTGTCCTGCCTACTTCTATGGTTCCCCGACTACTCTCTATGACTCAGGTCTCTATGAAGCCCAGGTGCCTGGCCAAGGGAACTCTTCTCATGTCTCCCAGCTATTGGAGGATGCTCCTCTAGTCAGTCAGTGGCTTTTCACTCGAAAAGAAGGTGGGCACCAAAGGGGACACACTTTGCTGGCACGCTTCTTCTACCAGGACTGACTGTCCTTTCTCACCCTCTACATGGGATCCTCACGATCCAAACCCCCATGCTCTATGCCCTTGGGCCATCTCCTGGCCAATTTCTTGGCCTTCAGGGAGACATTGAACCTAAACATCCAGTCCCGTTTTCTACTGTACTCTGTGCCTCTGGGCTGTCTCCTGGCCAATTTCTCGGCCTCCAAACAGACATTAAAACTCAAACACCTCATTACAATGGATCCCAGTGGCCACAAGATGGCACTCAATTGAGACACTCACCAAAGTGGCAAAAGCTGTAGACATTCCTTGTTCAAGCCTTTTCCTATCCCTGAACGTGTTCTTCTCCCTGTCAAAACTGTCCTATGTCTGATTCTCTTAGCTCATGCTCAACCTCTCCTTCCAGACTCAGATCAACCTTCTGATCCATCAGCCATCCACATTTCTCTCTCTTCCTCACACTTGGCCTCCAGACACTTGTCCTCAGTCCAACTCCTCCCCTTCTCCCCCCTCATCAGATAACAAGCCCACCACCGCTCTGGCTTTTCATAACCGTTCCATGAACGGGCTGGGATGGAAGGAATTGTCTGAATCCATGTACAGGGAGCAAGTCTGGATGGTGGCTCAGGTACATGCTCAAAATAACAGGCAGCCTGTGGGAGCCATTGCTGTTCCTTGCATGAACCCAAATTGGAACTACCATGCTGGCCATGGGGATTGGAAGCTCAGGGATAATATGATCACACACCTACCTCATAGCCTCCAAAGACTACTCAAAAGTCAGTCAATTATGACAAGCTTAGAGAGATCACACAGAGATCCACTGAAAATCCCAGCGAGTTCCTAACCCGCCTCTCTGAGGCTTTACATGAATACACATGTATAGACCCAAACTCCCCTGCAGGAATGGCCCTCTTACTCTCTCATTTCATTACCCAATCAGCCCCTGATATTCAAAAAACTATAAAAGAAATCAGGCCAAATACCAGCTCCTGGCTAATGCCACCCATGGCTCATATACTCCCAAGCTGGCTGCCTCTAGGGGCAAGCCTCCCGAGAACTCCTTCAAATGTATTCAACTGGGCCACTCGGCATGGGCCTGTCATAACCTGTCCTCACTACAGATGGCCAGGTCACTGGGCGACTGACTGTACCACTCACCAGAGAGGGAGTGGCCCAGTCCCCAACCTACAGCCTTTGGCTTCATGGCCATCCCCACCAAAGCTTCTTGGCTTTGCCCAGGAGGAGGACTGATGATGCCCAGGGCCTGAGGCCCCCACGGAGATCACCATGCATGAGCCCATGGTAACTCACCTCATAGCAGGTAAGCCAATCTCTTTTGTCATTGATTCAGGGGCCATTTACTCTACCCTTCCTGATTATGCTGGACCAACAACCCTGTCCTCTATTACAATAGTGGTCATGGGATCAGAATACCACCCACAGATCACTCAACCCTTTTCCTACACCCTACGACACACCCAGTTCACACACAAATTTTTAATATTGCCTCAATGCCCAGCCCCCTTACTGGGACAGGACATTCTTTTCAAATTCAAAGCTACTCTTACCCTAAACACTTTAATTCCAGCTACAATACTCCTGTTACAGGCCACCCCAGACCTGGCCCCTGAGGCTTCCACCTTCCCCTACCCCTCGGACAAGGTTAATCCCTAGTATGGGAAGCTTCTTCTCCCTCCATTGCTATGCACCATTCCCCTATCCTTGTTAAATTGCAGAACCCCTCTTTCTTCCCTGATGTCCCACAGTACCCCACCGCTAACAAACACCTAACAGGCTTAAAACCCATCATACACAAACTCCTTTCTTCTCATCTCTCATGACCTACCCACATGCCTTTCAATACACCCATCCTTCTGGTTATAAAGCCTAAGGGCTCATACCATTTAGTACAGGACTGATCCTGACACACATCATTCCCAGCAACTTACTTGGACAGCACTACCTCAGGGGTTTCGGGATAGCTCGCACTTCTTTGGCCAGTCCTTAGCTCAAGACGTATTAGAACTTCCCCCAAACTCTAGCACTTTAATACAATATGTGGATGACCTCCTCCTTTGTAGCCCCTCCTATGAGGATTCACAGACCCACACTGTTGCTCTCCTTAATTTCCTGGCCTCCAGGGGATATCGAGTGTCCCCCAGCAAGGCCCAAATTTCTTCTCCTTCAGTTCAAGAGTCTAATTTCTGAACTCCCTACTCCTACCACAAAGGGTGAAATCCTTTCTTTCTTGGGGCTTGCAGGGTATCTGCGCCTATGGATTCCTAACTTTGGCTGCTAGCAAAACCACTTTATGAGGCAGCCAAAGGGGATCCTGCCATTCCCTTAGATCCCACAAAGCCCATTCATTCTCCCTTCCAGTGATTAAAAGCCACTCTCCTCACAGCCCCGGCCTGTCTCTCCCAAACCTATCTCATCCTTTTATCCTATTTGTCACCAAAACCCAAGGACAGGTGGTTGGGGTTTTGGGACAAGAGGCAGGAGATATTTTCTCCCTGGTTACATACCTCTGTAAACAACTAGACACCACAGCTTGAGAATGGGCCCCTGTTTACAGGCCTTGGTGGCAGCTGCCCTTTTAGTACAAGAAAGCTCTAAACTAACTTTTAAACAACAAACAGTCAAGACCTTCTCAGCAATAAGGCCTAGTCAATTCTCTTCCTTTCCTGCCTACAACTTATTCACCTTACTTTCATTGAAAACTTAGTTCTCTTTTAAACCTTGCCCTCCCTTAAAATCCAGCCACTCTCATCCCAAAACACTCATAAGGCTTTAGACCTCTATCTCAATCCCTTTCCACACATCTCCCTCCATCCCATTACATGGCTCATAGATGAGAGTGCAAGCTCCATGCCCACCCCCTGGGTGGGTTATGCCACAGTAAATATAACACAAGCTATTGAGGCTGCACAACTCCCAAAGGAGGTTGGGGTTATACACTGCAGAGGACACCAAACCTCCAATGACCCCATAGCCCAGGGAAACAAACTGGCAGATCTAACCACAAAACAGCCTGCTCAATCACCAGGCTCCCACTCTTCCTCTCCTGCTCAGGTCCTTCTCATGGCCCCTATGCCCTTACCCCAATACACACCCCAAGAAATACAACACCTCCAATGGTTGGGAGCACAGAAAAAGGACAACTGGTATACTCTCTCCAGTCGCTATGTCCTCCATACCACACAAGCTGAGCAAATCCTTTTAGATTTCCATAATTCAGTTCATATAGGCTATGAACCCCTACTACGCCTTCTTCAGCCCTTATGTTGCTCTCCTCACAAAAGGACATGCTCTCTTCTCACTTTAGTAGATACCTTTTCAGGTTGGATTGAGGCCTTTCCCTGTACCTCAGAGGATGCTACAGCAGTAACGCATGCTCTCACCTCAGAAATCATCCCTTGTTTTGGCCTCCCCACCAGTCACTCACTCGCCTACGGGCTGCCCCCTGCAAACCCATAGGCCTCAGCCCCTCGAACTTATGTATGGTAGGCCCTTCACTCTCACACCTCTCCCTTCCAGCTCATTGCCTTTAGGCCAGTATCTCCCTACTCTTTCAATCGTTAGGGATCTTCTTAGGGAACAGGCCAACCTTCTATTACCTCATCCTTTCCCCACCACCCTCTCAGACTTTAAACTAAGCTCAGGACAGCAAATGTATATTAAGACCTGAATCTCAAAGCCTCTCTCGCTGTGTTGGGAAGGGCCTTACACAGTACTTCTCACCACCCCCACGGCAGTAAAAGTACTAAGAAAGGCCCTCTTGGTATCACTTATACTTGGTAAAACTAGCACCTGAGACTTTACCTAAAAATCTGTTAACAGCAAGCCAGAGAGGTCCCCCTGCTCAACCCCCAACCCAACATCTCCTCACACTTCATCCGTTTTAGGACCCACAAAACTGAAAATCTCCAGGACCTCCACTCTTCCCCCAATCCCAGAAGAAGGATGATATTTCCCCTGGCAATTATCCTCTTACTCTTGCAGGCCCATTTCACATCCTTTGCACAAGAGCTACTATTATACTATCTGTTCAATACTTGCTACAGGATTGGCAGCAGCTGCTCCAAAGGAGTGTAACATTATAGGAAGGTTTCTCCTGGCACTTCTTTACCTCCTATCAGTAGAATGCTTCTTAGCAATTTCACTGTGGCAATGTGCCCTTTATATTCTTTTGGCTCCTAACCCTTTGCGTCCTTCCCTTGGTTTTCCTCCTATCTCAATGCTTCCCCTTACCTGGAACATGAAGGTTCCAGGTCCGCAGGGACAATGCAGTCCTCAGCAAATCAGACTGGTCCCCAAGCGACTCATCTGTCTCCCACTTTGTGAGAAACTTTTTGTGGTCACCCCCTCCCTGTCAATGAAGCCCGCAATATTTCCACAAATGTCTCTTCACTTTCCTCTAATCTCACCTCAGTGGGGACTGTCAGCATTACGCGGGGCCTGCCCACACTCTGCCTCCCTAACACCAAACGCTACCACTCACTTACCCCCTCCTCATCCATGCCCTAAAACTGGAATATATTGCCTTTGTAAAACTACATTATCCTGTTACCTTTCCCCCTGATGTGACTTCTTGCATATTCTTTTGGCTTGTCCCTGACATCACCCTTCAGACAGATGGAGAGATGGAGATGGGACTGGGACTAACTTAGGCCCCCCTCTTAGGAAGTGCCTTGCGCTCCCGTAGGGCACTAATTGCACCTTTTAATTGGGGCAAAGATCCTTCCTGCAACTGGAACTGGCATAGCAGGCCCTGCTACTGCCTCTCAATTCTATCAAAAACTCTCAGAAGAACTAAGCATAGATAGCATCTCCTCCCTCCAGTGACAGGTCACCTCACTCACAACACTCGCTTTACAGAACCGTCAGGCCCTTTACTTTACTTTCTTACAGCTGAGAAGGAAGGCACCTGCCTCTTCTTGGGGGAAGAATGCTGTTATTATGTAAATGAGTCTGGGGTGACCCAAAACAACTTAAACCATTTCACTGAACCTTTGGCTACCATGGCTTATGCCACTACTAGGACCCCTAACTGTGCCTCATCCTGCTTTTTGGTCCCTGTCTCTTTTGGTGTTTCTCTAATTTCTCACAGGAATGTATGCAGGCTTTCACAAACCAAAAGGTCACCAAATTGTTCCTGCAAGGAGGATATCAGCCCCTCAGAATCAGCGACCCTTCCCCGGAGGAATACAGCCTCCCCACACGAAACCAATACCCCACCACCTAATTGTTTTGCCCGCCAACATAAATCTTTTATTTTTTCATATCTTTGCCCATCTCCAGCGGGAAGTAACTTCAGAAGAACAAGACCTTCTCCCCTTTCCCCTTCTTCTTATACTTAAAAGGCAGAAATGATGGATTTTGGACGTGGCCAGCACCATTGTGCACATAATAAGCACCAGCACAAAACAGCCACAGGCCTTTTCTTCCACTCCAGCACCAAGCCCCTCCCCCCTTCCCTTTACAAGAAGCCTCCTGACTTAGAAACAACTTTCAGGCTTCTGCACCAGTGCAGTTCTCCACCCAGTTACATCAACCTAATTGTTCCTCCCCCTGTACATTTTGCACCCCAAAGCTAATATAAACCCATTGTTGGGGCTGTCCCCATTTTCAGGGCAGCCCCAGGCTGTCCTCCAGTTTGAGTACAGCCTGGCAGATTTCTTTCTTTAATAAAGCTTGAACATTACCCAGCATCTAGGCTCACTTTCTTTCAGTCTAGAACTCAGGAACTTTGGATGTGTGTCCCTATTCTGCCTCTGATAAGCTGTGGACTCTAGGAACTGAGTTTCATCCCCAAGAAGGCTGGATGGGATGATCTGCAAAGTCTTTTCTGTCTCAACATTCTAGGACCCCCCACGATCCCTGAAGGAATGAGGGCTCCCAAGAACATCTTTTTGTTGAATGAAACTTAAGAGGAAAAAAATCCGGGAAACTTTTTGCTCAACCCCTGTTCAAAAGCCCACCTAACACATTTGCCAAATGTAATGGAATTCAAGAATAGCATCTGTCTTTAATGATTAGGGATCTTATGGGACCCCCAAGCCATCAATCAGAACAGAAATCTTTGTGTCTTCTGGATGAAAACAGAGGTGAAGAAAGCATAGAATATCAGATTGAATGTGGACAGAACCCAGGACACTAAATACATTCCTAGATTTTTGGGCGTTTGCTTGTTTGTCTTTGAAATTGAAGGGATTTGACTTTATTGCAGATTTTAAAACTGCAGCTAGTTAGAGTATTAAAGAAAAAAGGAAGTTGTGGCACAACCTCATTTAATCAACAAGCCAATGGATGTGGAAGGGGGTGAGAAAGTAGCAGAGCCAACAAGTGAATGACTTGACAAGGATATGCTAATTCAAGAGAATTCCAAATATGCCACCATTTGTCATGTGTTCTCAAATGCAAACATTAGAGGCTCGTAGCTTTGAGTGCCGAAGGACTATGAATCCTGTGTTAATATACGTGGAATCTCTGGGCTGTAAGGGATATTTAAGAGCCAATATATGATTTGTCTCTTCCCCTTTCCATTACAAGGATGGCCACAGAAACATATGTTAAGGAAAAGCCTCCATCAGCTGGGGTACCTGAGTGATCACGTTAAGCAAAGTTCCCTGATACCCTGCATTGGACGTGTATATAAGCAAAAAGTAAGTTTTTGTTGTGTTAGTCCACTAATATGTCAGGCATGTTTGTTACAGAGCAGAACCTAGCCTATTCTGACTGATACAACTTCAGATATTGATATGAGCATTATTCTTGGATAAATGCCAGTTGAAGTGATGAGGTTGGAAGAGGTTGCCCAGAGAGTGTATAGTCAATTGTCTGTGCCTCTGCTGTTCAGATCATAAGCCCAAGAGTGTGGGGTCTGCTTGCTCATTGCTATGTCCACAGTCCCCAGCATACTCAGGCATTCATAAAAATCAGTAGAATTGAAAGGCACTGCCTCCTCTCCAGGTGAAACTTTATCATTTCTTTCTTCAAAATTCCTGAGATAAGGTCTAGGTTTCTCAGTCAGCCAGACACTCTGTCCTTGAAGATTCACTTTCTTTTTTCTAATATCCCTCTTACAATGTGGTGCCTAAAGCCAAACCCAAGGCTCCAAGAATTATCTGAGTAGAGCAGAGGGGTGAAGGGAGGACCAGTCGCATCTCATTCCAAATATGATATGATTATCAATACAAAAATCAATCTGACACTTTTGTTAAACACTCACTTTTTCAGTGGACAAGGGGGTGGGGCCTCTCAGGCTAGAGGAGATAAGAGGAGTCCAAAGATAGATTTTCCCAACTTCACAATGTTGTGAAAAGCTTGGACCAGAGGGGCCCTTTACCAAAGGGATGTGAGGCTGTGTGCAGAGCCCAACTCAACCCAAGGGAGTCCTCAGATCCAAGGACATCCCATTCAAAGCCATCCACAAGGTGTGGTATATACATACAATGGAGTATTATTCAGCAGATCTAGTATACAACAATGTGAATATACTTAACACTACTAAACAGTACACTTGAAAATTGTTAAAATGTTAAATTTTATGTTTCTTACCA
The DNA here is from genome assembly GCF_027409185.1 of Cynocephalus volans. Lineage (NCBI taxonomy): Eukaryota > Metazoa > Chordata > Mammalia > Dermoptera > Cynocephalidae > Cynocephalus > Cynocephalus volans. The sequence continues at coordinate 41,884,975 of NC_084472.1, forward strand.
CAATTTTAAAAAAATCCAACCCATGAGGCATAGGGAAAAAAAACTACCCACAGCTGCAAACCACCATTAGAAAGGCTTTTTTTTTAGAAGGTTATAATCTTGATAACCTTCTGCCAGCCTGGGACTGCTATAAAGGACCTCAAGTACTCTCCATTTGAAAAGAAGAGCATTCTCTTCTTAGTGATGGAACTTCAGATCAATAAACCTTCTGCCCCTTCCAGCCCCCTCCTCCTGTTGTTTCCATTTCAGGCTCCTCTGCTCTCCAAAGCAAACAGCCTAGGAGGCCAGAAGGGCTGGAAGGGGTCCTGCTGAGACCAAAAGTGCTATCCATCTCCCAAACAGCAGAGCCTCCAGGGCACTCTGAAGCCTTCCTGGGTGACCTCATGGCTGGTGGCAGGCCCTCCATGATGTCACATAATTTTCCAGTCCCTTCTACTCAGACCAGCATCTCCCACAGTGCTTGACGCCAGCTGACATTCTCCTGTTTCTTTGCTCTGTTTTCCTCGCTCAGACTCAGAAGGTCTCTCTGTGAAATCCAGCAAACTGGGAGTTTGGGTATGTTCTCAAAGTCTTCAGAATGGCTTTTAAGGCCCCCACCCATGCCTCCCCAGCTTCTCTTTCACTTTTCCTTTCCTGTTTCCTACCCCTTCATGTCCCTTGTGTAACAAACAGAATTACTCGCTACTTCCTGTGTGTGTCCCTCAACTGCTCAATTCTGTGTCACCTGCATGCCATTTCTTCAACCACCCTGAATGTTCTTTGTCCCAAGCACCAGACATCCAAGGGCTACATGTTCATGAAGACCCTTCTCAAATGTCATCCCTTTCAGAAGGTGTCCCACCACAGCTCCCTCCTCTTCCTGAAACGATTGATACCTCCTCTGTCCCTTATAGCTTCCTGTGTTTTATCTCCTTCCTTGAAGGTTAGCTTCTTAAAAATAATCCCACATGTTCCTGTAGCCCTTCCCAGCTCTCAAGCCACTTTTCAGTGTTGACTAATTAGATTCTTATCTCCAAGGGAAAAGAACCACTGCTGCGTTTCTACTGGGGTTAGGCACGGCGCTGGGCCCTTACATGTGCTTTCTCATTTAGTCCTCAGGATGATTTTGTGGGTGGGCTTTATTACATCCATTGGATGGATGGAAGACCTGAGGCTCAGAGGGGTAAAGTGACTTTTCTAAGGCCGCACAAGTAAAGGGAGGGAGAGAAAGTGAGGCAGGACAGAATAGGAACATGCCCCAGGGAGGTAGCTCATAAATATTCTGACTGGATTGGCTCTAGCAGTTAATGAACCTATAAGGAGCTAAGGACAGCTTAGCCACTCTACCAATCAGCATGCCACACTTGGAACAAAAATCGCAGTGCCTGCACACTAAAAGGAACAAAAGTGCAGATGACCACTAAACCAGAAAATACAAAGTTAAGGGAAAAGTGACTCTACTGTTCACGACCAAAAACTTCAGAAACTCAAGGATGCATGAGAGGAAGCTGATACAATCTCACATCAGCCTATTAGGCCTTAATTACCCTAGATCCTCCCCCACGGCCAAATATTCCTTCCCTTAGTTAGGACAGAAAAATACCTGACCCAGAACAGCGTCTAAAACTTCCCCCTGAGAATCTGGAAGTGTTCTTCTCTTGTGGGGTTGTCCACACATGCTTCTGTGCATACTTTCACTTTACAATAAAGTTCTGTTGTTTGAATGTTCTGTCCGTCTGTCTGTCCCCTTCCTCTTCTTTCACTAAAGGGTGTTTGCCATGACATGGACTCCATTCAGTCCCGTGAAAGATTTTTCTTCATGGTTTGACTAAGAACCTGGAACTTCTGTTTGGTACCAAAAGGACTTGAACCTATATCATCTGTTTCCTAAACCATCAAAGTTTTCTACTCTTCAAAGGCAGAGGTATATCTGAGCCAGATATTTAACCCCCAGCATTTGGAATGGAATGTGTTTGTCAAGTTGATGAATCAATCCATACACCAAGCTTTGATTTTATTCATTCATTGACTTAACAAGTATTTCTGGCATGCCTATTTTGTACCAGGCAGTCTTCTAGGTACTGGGGAGGACATAGCTATAAAAAAAAACAAATGAGATTATTAACTACACACAACTTACATTCTATTGTGGGGATGAACAATGACTAAATTCTGTCACCAGGTTATTGTAGGTCAGGTAATGAGTGATACAGAGAAAAATAAACAGAGAAAAAAAAATGGGGGGTATGCTAGGCCTCAACTGTCACCTGAGAAGGTGACATTTGAGCAGAGATCTGCCTAAAGGAAATATGAGAGTGAGCCACTGGGGGAAGGAGTGCAGGGAGCAAGGGCAGCACGTGCAAAGGCCCCAAGGTGGGACCGTGTCCGCTGGGTTCAAGGAACAGCAAGAAGTGAGCAAGGGGGGACCAGGATAGATAAGGAGGGAGTGTGCGGCAAGCTCTGCAGGGTCAAGCAGGCCACTGGAAGGGCTTTGGCTCTTACTGAGTGAATGGGAGCTTCTGGAGGTTTTCCAGTGGAGGAGAGACACGATCCTGGTCACTATGCTGCTGTAGACAATATGAGGCCCTGGGTGAAGCAGAGGGACCAGTCAGGAGGCTTTGACTAGGGTGCTGGGAGGTGAAGATGGGGAGATGGGGTCAGACTCATGTTCCTCTGAAGGAGGAGCAACAGGTTCTGAGTCCAGGATGTCCCGTTTACATGGAAGCTGTTGACTTGGTCTGGGGCAGCCAAGGGATGACGTCAGTGTTCTTGAGTCCTTTGGGCTACAAAGTCCTCATTCCTGAGCTGTAAAGGTCATGGAGAGTCTGGGGGAAGCCCTAGGCACTGTTGGAAAGGTGGTGTGTCCCCAAAAGAGAAGGGAGGTTCACTATGCTGATTCTGTTTCTTCTGAACTTCTGTAATTTTATGTCTGTCTGCCAAAGTAGGCTTTGCTCAGAGTTGCTCTTGACTTGAAGATTGTTGAAATTGGCTCATCCCAGACCACTTACTGAGGGCTGCTTCAATAGCAGAGGAAACAGAGAAATGTAAACTACAACACCGGCAGAAAAGGATGACGAAGGAAGAGGAAGAGATGAGGGAAGGGATGAGTAGAGGAAGGAAGGAAAAACAGAGAAGACTAATGCAAAGATGCCATTCGCAAGAGTGATGCAAATGTAATATACCTGGGCATAAACTGAGCAAGCACGTGTAGCAGTTACATGTAGAAAATTGTAAAGCAATACTGGGATACATAAAAGAACAGCTGGATAAATGGAAAAGTGTTCCTGGGGGAAGCACTTAATATTCTAATGGCATAACAATCAAAATTCCACTTAATGTTTTGATTCGGAAAAGGTAAGAATAGTTATTTTAAAGAATAGAGGAAGAGGACAGTATTGCCAGATATTGAAATAGATTCTAAAGCTACAGTAATTTTTAAATTATTGGGCTGGTCCACAAATGCCAAATCAACAGAACAAAATAATGAACCCTGACTGAGCTGTATGGGGAAGCTGGGATGTTCACTATTTGTCACTACCCTTATGTTTCTGCAGCACTTTATCCTTTCAAGCTTAAATGCATTAGATTTTCAGAACATCTTGGGAAGTAAGCTGGGCTGGCATCATTAAGCCCACTTATCAGAAGAGGAAACAAAAATCCATAAAGATGGAATGACTTGTCCAGGTTGACCTGGTGAGTTTCTCGTCGAGGACAGACCCCAGGTCAGGACCCTGGTTTCCAGCCATAGGGTTGTCCCACAGCCTTTATGGGCTGTCACAATAGCTTCATGGAAAATCATGACATTGGGCCATCTGTGAGCTGTGTCTCAGAGTTCCCTTGGGCTGGTAAGGCAGGGAGGGCACAGAGAGCAGCCCATCAAGAGGGCAGGCTCCAAGAGACAACAGGCTGACACACCAGGCTGCAGGCCAAGAAATTGACTTAATTTAACAAACATTTATGTATTGGGTGCCCACTAAATTCCAGGTACCAACAGACCTCAGTGGTCCCAAGCCTGCTGGGGATATTATGTGCTTTCCTCCCTACCCCACTGCTCTGCACGTAGAGGGGCTTCTTTCATCTGTATTGCCCCTTGGCCTCTTTCACCCAAGAGAAATGTGGCCTAATAGTGACAACACACCAGATTCAACCCGGATGGTTTAGAGTTCTGGTCCTGGCTCTGAGGCTGTGGCTCCACCTCCCTGGGGCATGGTTTCTTCTCCCTTGGGAAGACTTAACACCCTCTTCCCAGCCTAGCTCATGTGGAGGCTGTGTGTCTCCAGTAAGGCCAGCAAACTATGGCCTTCAGGCCAAATTGGGCTCACCACCTGCTTATGCACATCTCACAAGCTAAGCATGGGTTGCACATTTTTCCTATTTATTTATTTATTCACTCATTCATTCACTTATTTAAAAATGCAAAGGCTATTTATTTAGAGCTTGCTGTGGCAAAGGAGTCAGCCACCATGACTTGTGTTTTGGCAGAGACTCAGAGGCAGACAGAGGGGTGGGAATGCCTAGTAGTGGGAAGAAGGGAAGGCTTCAGGTGTGCACTGACTGGAAGCTACTGTCATGGGGAAGCTGGAGGGGGGATATTTAGGAAGTGTACCCTACGTGATCAGCTGGGATTGCATATTTGGCTTTCTCTGGTTGGTCGTACGTTGGAAGTGGGGACAAAAATTAGGGGAGCTGTCACCTATTAATCAAGTCCAGCCATTTGGGGTGATTGTTACAAAAGTTAATGTTTTGCTTCCTGGATGGTTACTACAGGTAGCTTTCTGGCTTCTACAAGTCTGACTGAGTAGGCTGGCTTCCAGGCTATTTACTGCAGCTGAGGGGTTGCTTTCCTGGGCGGGTTGCTCACAGGTTGTGGGACAGAGCTCTATTTTACATAGTTTAGCCATTGTCCATTCGTATGTTCAGTCTCTCACATTCCTCTGCTCAGAGTCCTCCAGTGGCTTCCCTTGGCATACAGAGTCCTTAGGATGGCCTACAAGGCCCTCCATGAGCTGCTCCGTTTCCCCTCTGGCCTCACCATCTGCCACTCTCCCCTTCTCTCCACTCTAGCCACACTGGCCTCTTTGCTGTTCTGGAACATGCCAGGCCCTCTCCCAAGGCACTTAGGGCCTTCTCATATACTGTCTGCCTTTCTTTTTTCTTTCTTTCTTTTTTTTTTTTTTTAACTTTTCAGAGGTTGTAGATTTTAAATGGTTGAAAAAAATCTAAAGCAAGATGTTTTGTGATATGAGAAACTTACATACAGTTCCAATTTCCGTGTCCATAAGTAAAGTTTTGTTGGAACGCAGCCACCCCCAATCATTTCGGTATTCTCCACGGCTGCTTTTGCGCTACACCAGCAGAGTTGTGGCTACAGAGAACAAATGGCCTGCAAGGACTCAATATTTACTGTCCAGACTTTACAGAAAATATTTGCTGATCCCTAGTCTAGAAAATTAGCATAGTGCCCTGGGAGTTGCTTTATTCATGGAGAGACTTACGGGCAAGCTAAGCCTGAGCATGGAGACGGGGCCAATGAAGGTCTGACAGGGATTGAAAATCTGACCTCTCTGAATTGATGGACCTCAAGAGCTGCTGGATTGGATGGTCTACCAGACTGTCACCTGACAGGGCAAGAGGCTCTGGGGACTGCCCAGTGAGAGGGAAGGGGAATGTCGGCTACATGGGCCAAACCGACCCTGGTGGCCATGACAGGCAATACAGCCAGCCCACCCTCATCCTCACACATCACCTAGCCCACCCTCCCCTCAGATGTCGTGGAAAACCCACCCTCACCCTCAGACATCACAGCCAACCCACCCTCAGTTCTCTTTCCAGGACTGTCTTCATGGCAGGCATGTTGCTTCCTCAACTCAGGCCCCCTGACCTCCCTCTCCCCCAGCCCCACTCACGTGATCTCGTTGTTCATGTCAGTGATGTCTATTCTGTCCAGGAACCAGCCTGGTCTGTTGCCTGAGTTATCGTGGCGAATCCGAATCTTGGTCAGGGGCCCCAGGTCAATGGCATAGATGGTGAAGGTGTCTGTCTGGAAAGGGCCAGGGCAGGACTCAGAGGAGTGAGACCCACTTTCTCCCCACCAGGCCATCAGCTCCACCCTCCCAAGGACCCGAGCAACCAGAGGCTGAGCATAAGACCCAAAGCATCCAGAGGTGGGGACGATGGAAACTGCAGCTCGTTAGTCTGGTGTTTGGTCTGCACCAGTGTTGTTTTTTTTTCTAACTTGCCCCTGCCAGAGGATCTTCTCACTGTCATTGTACTCAGGAAGGTGGAGGGAGAGGAAGGGAGAAGGTGACTGTGAGACGGAAGCACAGGTTGGTTGGAAGCCTGCATTTGTGATGCATGTGGGGCTGGGGTGGGAAGGAGTGTGCACTGAGACCCTGTCCTTGTGTGTGCACACGTGTGTATAATATCCTGCAACCACAAGTCTTTATTAAGCATCTGCTATGAACCAGTCCTGTGCAAATCCAAAGTGATGGACAGAAATGGAAGACTTGGACCTGCCTACCATGCAGGTGGGAAGATGGAATGTGAGCTACACAAATGTCTGTGAGCCACTATGTGCACTGAGAGAAGCAGACTAGACTAAACTTGATAAGTGACTGGGGTCTTCTTGGCTATAACTTTTTTAACTCTTTATTTTGAAAAAGATTTCAAATCCACAAAAAACTTTCAGAAATAGTACAATGAAATTTTTTTCACTTTTACTTAAATTCCGCAGTGATTTACATTTGTTTGTCATTCTCTCTCTTTTCTCTATTACTTTCTCTATTTTTTTTGAAGCATTTGAAAATAAGTAGGAGATACCATAATCCTTCACCCTGAAGTATTCAACATGGATTTCCTAAGAACAAGGACATTCTCATATAACCACAACACAATGAACAAATTCAGGAAACTTAACGTCAACACTAGTCTCTAATGTATAGTCCATATTCAGATTTCACCAGTTGTACTGGTTACTATTCTTTTTTTTTCCAATCCAGGATGATGGTTGCTATAATTTTTAAAGAAAGGCAGAAATAAGTCCTAATCCACAAGTCACGGGAGGGAGTGTTGAAAGAAAAAGTAAAGGCCTCTGAAATACAAGTAAATCAAGTAATGAGCCTGGAAGTATTCTGATGGATTTGGCTTATTTTTTTCTTTCTTTGTGTTGATGAGAGAACCTGGCTTTGGGATGGGGGCAGGAATGGGAAGGATGAGATAGGGGATGATCTTCTAGTGAGGGGATATTGTAAAATCTTGTAGGACAAAGATGACACCTTATTTCTCATGCTTTCCCACTATACCTGGAAGAGGGAGGCACATTTCGTTCATGGCTCCCACTACCTCAGTGCACAGTCTAGGCTTCAAGCCTGACTTTCAAGCCTCTTGTGCCTTCCCACCTCCATGCTGCATTGGTCTTATCCAAGCTTATCCACTATGGCTCAGCACTAATCACAGCTCGGCTGGAAGACTCACTGTCCTCAGACCGGCCTTCCACATTTCTACTTCTGCGTATTTGCTCATGTGGTCCCGTCTTCTGAGAACATCTTTCATGGTCACCTTTATACATCTACACCATACTCATCTGCCACAGCCCAGTTTTTTGCTCCTTCCCACCAAGTTTTCCCCAGGCGCCATCTTGCAGTGAGCACTTCCACCTTGAACTTCCATCTGCTCAGCGCCTGAGCATCTACTACCTGGTACTTTTCTCTGCTTGTTCCTGTGAGTCAGATACCCTGCAGTCTCCATGGAGCTGGAGCTCCACCTCTACTTTTCTCACCACCCACCACAAAGCACCAGTGTTTACAGAGGTGGTGCTGCCAAAAAGCCTGGTTAGAGTCACCAAAGCACACTGCTGGGCATACAGCAGGCACTGTGCTGGGGGGAGCTGCCGTGGGAATGATCAGAGGGCACCATCCCCCATATCTGAGTCCCAACCACCTGCCCAGGGGCCAGAGACCCTCACTCTACCTGCCCCTGCTCAAACTTGTTGGACTTGTCTGACTTCTTCAGGGACCGCTCGCCTGTGTCACCATACTCCTCGCCATAGATGGTCAGGTAGACGTTGGCATCAGTGCCGGCCTTGGGCACATTCCCTGTGATCACCTGGACCTCATAGGTGTTGGCTGGAGACACAGAAAGATGCAGGATTGAGGACACCAGGGCCACAGTGTGGGCCTGAGGCACAGCCTCTCAGATGCAGCAGATCCTGGGAGCAGGAAGGATCTATGGATACATCTACACTAACCAGGTACTGAAATCGCCCCTCCTCCTAACCCAAGACTTTCCTTCACCACGGAGCCAAGAGGCAACATTTGGCCTCAGCAACCTTCCTACTGTATGTCCCCATGGTTAGTTTTATCAGTTATATCAAGGCTGCTCCCAAACTCATTGTTTCCTCCTAAGAGCCTCAGGACAAGGCCAGTGCTTAACCCCAAACAGAACCATCAATGGTGGCATTTCAGAGGGAGGCCAGGAGAGCTATTTGGAAACCATGGTGGGTTCCCACCTATTCAGCACCAATTTGGCCTCCATAGGAGGGAAATCTAAGCACCTCTGTCCCCATTGGGCCCCACCTTAAGGAAACTGTCTGACCCCTCGTCAGGCTTACACTCAGGACCCGGCCGGCCAGCTGGCACCAGCTCCACGACAAGTTCATTGTCTTCCTTGCCCCGGGCCAGCCAGCGGTGGGCATCGAACTTGTACTGCTCAATCACCTCCTGCATCCCTGGCCCAAACTCCTCCTGTTCCTCCTCCTCCTCGGTCTCCTCCTCCTCGGTCTCCTCCTCCTCCTCGGATGAAGACTCGCCCTCCTCGTCCCCCTCATCCTCCTCATCGCTGCCTTTCTTCCTCTTCTTCTTCCTCTGTAGCTTGGCCTTCAGCCGCTCCTTCTTGAGCAGCTGCCGCAGCTTGTCCTTCTCTTTCTTCTTCCGGGCCTCCTCCTCGGGCGTGAGGTCCACCTCCCGCACCACCAGGTGCCGCAGCCACACTGTGTCCACGAACCAGCTGGGTCTGAAGCCCTCACCCGTGTGCCCGAGCCGGATCTTGTAGATCTCGCCCACATCCACTGCCTCCAGCTGTGCAAAGTGCAGGGCGGTGGCTGGGCTGGCCCCTGGCATCCTCCCTGCCTCCCCTGCACAGCTGGGCACAGGACTTGTGTGCTGAGCTACCGGGTGGAGGGGCTCAGGGTGTCTGTGCTCAGAAGCCTCCACCTGCTCTCTCCCTCTGATCACACCCAGACTGGATCCGCTGGCCTGGCCCCAGACTCCACCCAAACTTATTTCCTTCTAACTCCACAGAAGTCAAGCTGATCTCCCTGTTTCTCTTTCTCTCAAACATACATACTCTCTCACACACACATGCACACACACATGCATACTCACACACACACACACACACGCACACACACCCACGCGCGCGTGCACACATACTCACACACACGCGTGCGCGCACACACACACGCACGCACACTCTCACACACACGCGCACACACACTCTCACAGGCGCACACGCACACAATGCACACTCACGCACACACACATGTGCGCACATAGTCACACACATGCGCACATGCACACGCACACACACACACTCACGCACGCACACACACACACACACACACACACACACACACACACTCTCTCTCTCTCATTACTATTTTCCGATCTTTGCTCCTGCAGTCCCTCACCTGGCCTGGCTTTATTCCCTCTTCTACCCCTAACTAAAACTTATTCATTCAGATTCTTGTGCTTCACTACCTTTTTTTTTTTTTTTTTTTTTTTTTTTTTTTAACTCGGCTCTGTTCTTCTATGTTCTCTTTCCAAAATTTTTCAATATTAAGCATACATAACTTTAGTAATAAGAAAAAAAAAGTGTTATTTTTCAAAAACAAAATCTCACCCATGCCCCTAGAGGTCCCAGGCCCCTCCCAGGCACCTGGTCTCAGCCTGCCTGCCTGTCCCCTTCCCCAAGAGCTCCGAGGGGGCTCAGAGCTTCGCTCTGGTTCTGGTCTGGCCTGGATGCCCTCTTTGCCCTCACGAGCTGGTGTCTGCCCACTCAGTCATGAGTTCCTTAAGGGCAAGAACCATCATTTTGTGCCTCTCCCCCACTGGGTATAGTAGGCAACTGGCTCCAAGGGCAGTGCTGATGGCTTCCTCACCCATTCTGTCCTGAGCCCCATGCTCTGAGGAAGGACCCACACTGAGGTAAGATCTGGGCCCTGCAGAACTCAGGGGAGGGCTTGTGTGAGATCCTTGCCAGTCAGGCTCCTCTTAGGCTCCCCAATGCGAATGAGCCCCTATCTGGGTGTTTGACACTTCTCAAAGCCCTGTCCCACTGGTTCTTCCACATGAGTGCCAGGGGAAACTGAGGCCCAGGGCTGTCCCATGAGTTACTCAATGTCCCACAATTCAAGTCCAGACCTAGATGAGAACTCAAGTCTTCTGACCTCCTGTTTATGAATCCACATTGCAGCCAATCTACCCTTGCAGGAAAACTACCAGCCGAGATGGAACCCAGAGCCACTGGGGAGAGCAGAATTTATCCTTCTCATCTACTTAGGGGATGGATGCCAGACTTGGTAGGTCACTTCTTCAGCACATTAGCTCACCTCTCTAGCATTTCCCAGGCCATGGCACCCCTGCAGCCAACCCCTCCAAGGGGGCCTGCTTGCTGCCTCCACCTCCAGAAGATGCTTTAATTAGTTACATCCTCATAACAGGCCACAATTTCCCAAGTGCATTCCCTGACATTGATTCTTTTGGTCATTACAGCAACTATGAAGCTGGCCAGGCAGAAATAAGCTAGGTTTTAACTGATGAAGAAGCTGAGGCTCAGAGAGGTACAATATAAGGGCCTCTGCCTCCTCAGGAGTCTATGAGGTCATTTGATTCAATGAGGTCCACTCTAGCTCTAATGTTCCAGACACCTGTGACCCTGGCCCAGGTCCTATTCGGCCAGGACCTTCTCCCGTGGGCACTGGGTAAGGATCTTCACCAAAGGCCACGATGCTCACAGCACCCAAACACTCCTAGAGCACCCAGCATGACCATGCTCCCTGCATACACATATCTGCAGATGGACACACACACATGCACACACATGCACATACATACACACACACTTGTGTCCAACATAAAACACCCATGTGTCCTCCAAGTGGCACTACTCTTGCATTCTCCTCTCCTGCCAACAACATGCTCACATTCTCATCTCTTTTTTCCTTCTATTCAAAGACTTGCAAAGGGAAGAGAGGAGGCCTGGAGCACTCAGAATGCTGCCATGGAACTCCAAAGTCTTCCACTGTCCTTCCTGAGAAGGAGCGTCCTGCCCAGTGCCCTGTCATCAGGCCTGAGAGAACAGTAGAATCAGAGGCCACAGGGCTGGGACTGGGTGGAAGGACCTGGGCCCTAGTGCCACCTTTGGCTAAATTAGAATCAACCACTCCAGCAGTTCTCAGAATCAGCAGCATGTTAGTATCACTGATAGAGCTTTTAAAAGCATGCACAGAAAACACAACCCACCCCTAGATTCTGATTTGACTGGTCTTGGGTGTGGACCAGGAGGCACTCTTTTCTTAAGCTCCCCAGGTGATTCTAACATGAGGCTAGGGCTGAGAACTACTGATCTGCTCCAACCTTTTCACTTTCAGGCCAAAAACTTGGGTCGGGAGAGAGGAAGCATTTTCCACCCAGCAGGAGGGAGGCACTCCATTCTTGAGGGAGTGTTGGCTGAAGAACTAAGAACATCCAGGAGACCCTCCTGGCATCCACTGGGCCCTCTGTTGACACCCTTGGGCTTACCCCCACACACCTGGAATGTGTCCCTGGAGGCCCGATCAAAAACTTTGGAGCGGCTGGAGAGGAAGAGAACTTCAGTCTTGCCTTCCTCACCATAGATTTGCATGTAGACTCGGGAAGTGGTGCCAGCACCGCCCACATCCCCTGTCCAAACCTCAACCTCATAGTGGACCACTGGATGCACATGTAGGAGAAATGGAACATTTAGTGATAGTAACAATGATAATAACAAAGCAAACATTCCCCTCTTCTACGTGCCTGGTGCTTCACAGGCATTATCTTATCTAATTGTCTCCTCAACACCATCAACCAGTATGATCATTCCCATTTTGCAGGTGGACAAACTGAGGCTTAGAGGAATTGAGTAGGTAGTGGAAATGGCAAACTTAACCAATCAGACTCCAGTGCCCAGTCACCCACTGCACTGTGTGTGTCGTTGGGTACCAGGAATGAGGAGAAGTCAATATACCAGCTGGAGCTCCCTGCTGTGTGTTCATCTGCTATAGTTTGAGTGTTTGTCCCATTTAAACCTATGTTGAAATTTAATTGCCATTGTAACAGTATTAAGAGGTGGTACCTTTAAGAGGAATTAGGCCATGAGTATTTCATCTCCATGGGAGGGACTGGTGTTGTTATAAAAGAGTGAGTTTGGCCCCCTCTTGCTCTCTTGCCCTCTCACCTTCCACCATGTTATAGCACAGCAAGAAGGCCTTTGCCAGATGCTGGCACCTTGATATTAGACTTTCCAGGCTCCAGAACTGTGAGCCAATAAATTTCTGTTCAATGTAAATTACCCAGTCTATGGTATTCTGTTATGGCATCACAGAACAGACTAAGACACTACCCCTGAGCAGATACCATTTGGCAGAAAGAAGCAAATGCTGTGTATTTGTTTCTCTTCCTTATTTTCGGTAAAGGACAAAGGGTTTGAACTATAGTGTTCATTTAAATATAGGCACCTTTCAGGTGATATCAACATATACTTTACACTCAGAGAGTTGTTTATATTTTGAAGTAATACTTCATCAAGATGTTAGAGGGTGTAAATGTGTTACATGTATGCACTGCAGAGGGCACTTCCCAATGGAGAGCAAAACATCTTCCAGAACTGGGGGACCATATTTTTTCAATGTGACTGGGACAAGACTTGCCCTCTCAGGTTTTTTTTTTTTTGAGTAAAGACTGTTACTTTCAATAAGATGATCTTTCATTTATGGTAATGAGAAGTTGGGGTCTGAAAATAAGAAGACTAGCTGAGAGCCTGAAGAGGTTAGACTAGGGATACTAGGCTCAGCTAAGAGTGAGGGTGGGATGGGGATTGGACAACAGGGGGATTCAGTGAAAGCTGGCATTCCAAATGGAGAGGAACCTCGACTTCCTCACCTCCCGCAGTTCTCAAGCCAACAGGTGGTCAGGATTATACAAAATTTTAAAAGATAATGATGAGCATTCAAAGAATAAGAACTAGTTCCTAGAAATTAAAATATGGTGATCTAAAATAAAATATTCAACGGAAAGGATAAAGTCAAGGACAGCTACAAAAAAGAAAAAGGAAATTCCCCAAGAACAGAAAAAAGATAAGAAAATCAGAGGAAGTCCAATATCTATCTAAGAGTTTAGTTCTAGAGAAAACAAAGGAAATACGGAGTTGGAAATTGTCAGAGAAATAATACCCCCCCAAAAGTTCCAGAACTAAAAAAAAAAAAAAAAAAAAAAAAAGCTTCCAGATTGAAAGAGCCCATGAGTTCCAGAACAATAAATAAAAGTAAAATTACAAAAAGCAATGAGAGCATTATGAAATTTCAGAATGTCAGGGATGAAAACAGAGTATTAAAGCTTTTAAAGAGAAAAAAAATCAGAGTTGGATAGCAGAAACATCTGACTTTTAAACTGCAACACTGCAAGCTATTAGAAGAGGTAGAACAATACTCTTTCAACTCTAAAGGAAAATAAGTTCTAAATCAGGATTCTGTAACAAGTTTAGCCATTAAAAATTGTGAGTTGACTAAAGACACTTGCAGACATGTAAGGTCTTGGCATTTATCTTTTATGCACTTTTTCTCAGAAAGCTATTAGTGAAGAATGTGCTCTACTAAAATGAGGGAATAACCAAAGAAGAGGAAGATATGGAATCCAGGAAACATCAGATGCAACCCATGAGATAAAAGAAAGATTTCCAAAAAGATGGTAAAAAGGGAGTCCCCAAAAGACAGCTGCATGGCAGCCTAGCAAGCAGGACGATGGAAGGCTCCAGAAAGAATCCTTGAGGGGGAAGGGGAAGGTAGGGAGGAAACCACCAGAATTCCTGCTGGATCTGAACATATGAAAAGAATTTTAGTTCTACTAGGGATGTGGAGATGACAGTGTTATGAGCTGAATTGTGTCCCCTCCACCCCCAAATTCTTATCTTGAAGCACTAACACCCAGTACCTCAGAATATAACTATATTTGGAGACAAGGCCTTTAAAGAGATGATTACATTTAAATAAGACCCTTATAGTGGGCCCTAATCCAATCTGACTGATGCCCTCATAAGTAAAGGAAACTTGGACACAGAGAGACACCAGTGATGTGCACACAAGGAGAAGATACCATGTGAGCACACAGTGAAAAGGCAGCCATCTGCAAGCCAGGGACCTATTTTCTTACGGCAGCACTAGCAGACTAACACAGACAGCGATGGGTATAGACATAACTATACAAATGAAAAAGTGAGATTATTATTAACTCTAGAAAAAAACCCAAAAATTTGTATAGAAAATGAAATTCAATCATCATACAGCAGGTGACTCAGCAGTGAATAAAATTTACATAGTCATAATAATGTAAAAATTGAATATTGGTTTAATCATACTGAAGGCTGGAAGGAGGGAAAGTACTTGTGTGTGTGTGTGCATGTGCGTGTGCACACACACAAGCACCCACAAGCCCATGCAAGTGTCCATGCATGTGAAAAGAGCTAAAGCCTTCTCTTCCAAAGTGGGAAAAAAATAGATTATGTCTAAGACTGACAAAATCAAAAAATTGATAAGCATGTTATTTAAAAAATATGGAGCTAAATTTCAGAGGAAAAATCAAAAGTAATTAAAGGTGTTACCTCTGAAGAAGAGGATGGGTCAAGGGGAAGAGGTAGGAAAGGGAACTATTGTTTTTTAATCTTTATCTTCTTGACTAGTACCTGTATTACTCTGATGGAAATCAAGTTTTGATTTATAAAAGGAGGGAAGGAGTTGATTCTCACACTGGTGGGGGCCATTACAAAGCATGTGCATAAGACACAGCCCTCAAGGAATGTCTAGGTTGATTGGGAAGATAGCAAGAGCTCTGGAGGAGGGAGAGGTGTCTTGGTATTGGTTTCCTTCTCAGAGAAGCTTCCTGTGGAAGTGAGTCCCAGGCAGTTGCTTTCAAAATAGATGTAGAAATGCAGAGGTAAGGGAAGGAAAGTTCTCCAGCCAGATTTTGGCCCCACTGTCTTCCCAACCCTCCAGGTAACCTCTACTGTCTCTGACCCCTAGCACGATCTATGTCTCTCACATCATGTGCAATGGGTATCAGATCATCTTGAACTCCACCTCCTTAGAAATGTCACCGCCCTATCCAAAAAGGTCCTCTACTTGTACCACTGCTAACCCTTTGTCCTGAATCATCTTCTTTATAGCTCTTAGTTGTTACTATCATACATTTATTGTTTGTTTCCCCTGGTGGAACGTAGGGTCTGCAGGGGCAGGGCTTTGTCTATTTTGCTCAGAGATGCCTCCATAAAGCCCAGACCCGTGCTGGCACAGAGAAACCCTCAGTCTATATTTATTGAATAAATGAGTGAATAAACAGTTTTATCTCCTCAGCCAATCTTCCCAGGGGAAGACACAGATGATGTCTCAAACTTCTGTCCTACACAGGGTTGAGAATGTACACTCCCTGTTAAAGTCATTTGCTGCTCTTATCCTAGAAAAAAAGTTTCATCCATTGGGTTCTCAGTTTTCCCATCTGTAAAATGAGCCCTTCTTTCCCTCCTAGAACCATGGTACCAGAGGCAATTGGAAGCCCCCATAATCTCCCTGCAGGTTCCACCATCACCACCACATGGGGATAAGACCCAAGTGGCCCTCCTGCTTCCCCACGGCCCCATCCACAGGGAAACAATGTGATGGTCCCACCACGGCCTCCTCCATACATTTCTGGATCTCCACGACCTCGCTGGGATAGAGCTCGACCTCCAGGCGCCCATCAGCCTGGTTCTTGTCCAGCCAGCGGTTGGCAGGAAAGGTGTACTGCTTGCCTTGGCGGGGCACACGGATCTGGACACTGCCCAGGAACCAGCCTGCATGTATGCCAGTGCTGTCGTGCCCAATCACCAGCCTGTTGATCTGGAAGGAAACCAGATGAGGTTGAGCAGGGAGCAGTTCATAGAAACCTCCATGCCCGCATCCCTACCTCCCTGAACACCAGCACAAACAGCTCCCCTTAACCCAGGTCTCCAGTTCCCCAGAAGAGGCGGACCATGCAGGAGAGGCTGGGTCCCAGTAGTGTCCCTGCCATCACCCAGCTGGGGAGCCAGGGCTTCACTTCTGCCTGAAGACTCCACTCACTCATCTTTGTCCAGCATACTTCCCGGGACAGTTGTGAGAAGGAAGTGGGGGAGCAGATGTGGTGTGAACTTTAAAGGCTCCAGCATGTACTTAATAATGTTAGCTTGTAGCTGCATGAGAAAGCAAATAGGTTCATGGGCCACATAACGTTTGGGTTAACAACAGACTGTATATACAGTGGTGGTCCTATAAGATGATAATACTGTATTTTTACTTTATGTTTCTCTGTTTAGATATGTTTAGATACACAAATACTTACCATTGTATTATAATAGCCTGCTGTATTCAGTGCAATAACATGATGTACAGGTTTGTAGCCTAAGAGCCATAGGCCATATCTATAGCCTAGATATGTAGTAGGCTATACATCTAAGTTTGTGTAAGTACACTCTATGATGTTCGCACAATGACGAAATCACCTAACGACTCATTTCTCAGAATGTATCCCTGTCATTAAGCAACACATGACTGTAATCAATATGTTTATGCTCACCTTCTGATAACTGTGTTATCAATTTGGTCTTGTTTTATTTGCTTTTGGTTTGATTTTGTTTTAAACAATACACTGTTGTACATATTTCTCTATATCTTCTTTGGCAGACCCATCTTGCATGTGACAGAATATGCAGACAACCTATCGGGGCACTGTGGTTCTGTATCCAATTCTTCCTCTCACTCCTGGACCTGAGAACATCTTTGTTTTGCTAATGGTCTATAGTCTATTCTATAGTCCACTTGCTTTGCTATTTTACATTTTAACATCTTTGCCCATAGGTAACATAGAGAGTGCAGATGATCATATCACCATCTTTACATGTATTTAGCTTTTCAGTATTCAAATTGCTTTTATGGTTTTTTTTTTGAAATACCTCATACAGGGCCATTTTAACATCAGATGGAATTAGCAGATGGCCTTTGAGAACACTTCCAGCCCTGAGATTCTCTCTGTGATGGTTTGCAGGGGTGATGCTAGGCATGAGTCTGGTGCCAAAAGGCCAGATATAGAAAACTATCCATGTGAGCCCTGCTCTCTCTCTTCCAAGTACTAAGTGCCCCTTTGTAGCTGGTAATGGGACTGTCACAGCTGAGTGCATGTAGCCCAGTCTCCTGGAACAGTCAGAATGAAACCGCTAAGTTTACAAAGTCTGAAGGCCATTTGAGTGCATGCCAAGTGACAGAGGAGAGTTTCATTGTCTTTCTGTGGTGCTGGGACTATGAAAGTACTGGGGAGGGGTCAGGAAAGAGTAAAGACAGAGGCCAGTGTCTTCTACCTGATATGACTGGAAGCTCCCTGTGGCCAGGACTATCTTTCTTTTCTATAACACTTTGCACCTGACATAGAGTAATTGTTGAACAGATTTATTTAGTACTTACTATTAGCATGTGGGTATTATTAACAGTCCCATAAGGATCCCCTGTTGTTGTAAATGGGAAAACTAAGGCAAACAGAAGTTAGGTAACTGCACAAGAGAGGTAAGTGAAAATGCTGGGTCTCAGAAGAGGCAGTTGGTAGCCAGAGTCCAGGCTCCCAACCTCTTGGCTACACTGCTTGTTGAGGGGCTTTCAGAAACACAAGGAAGGGCCTAAACACCCTCCTACCGCCACCTCCTCCCCTCAGATGGCTCATTTATCTGTTGGCTGCTACCAGAAATCCTTTAGTAAAGGGAACGGCATTTTCACTCTACCATTATTCATTAAGCTTAAATGTAAACACACTGTGATCCAGGAAAACCGTGATCTAAGCTTTCTAACTTCAAGGTATAAATGGTTGACATGAGATCTCTCCCCAGAGTGAGTTTTGATGGGAGAAGAGATTTCCATGGCCCAGAGTGCCTGAAATAGGGCAGAGCTCACAGCGAGGGAGGAGCAGGAAAGAGAAGGTTGGAGACAGAGGGCTCGTTACCTTCTCGATTTCCACCAAGCCACACTCTGAGAAGGGCGAGTGGTAACAAATCTCAGCTCATATTTCTGGAGACATCCTCAGTGCTCAAATCCAGGATTTAGATCTATGTTTCTTCAGGTGAAATCAAGAAATATTCTCACCTTGACCAACCTCTAGCCAGGCTCCTGAGCCCTTTCTTGATTAAGCCTCAAACTTGGCCTATAAAGACTTGGACGAAACAATAACATAGTTTCTAACAGCTCAAGGCCACATCCCTAGGATGACCCTAACCCCCTTAAGGTGCCTGCCTGAGAAAATACAAGGCTGCTAAATGATTTTACTGTTGGTTCAGGCTAAGTTGAAGATGGGGTCCCTGTCTGTCAGCCTCCGAGGAAGGGCAGAACCCAACTCTGATAAGGGCTCGTTAGCAAACCCAGATGTGTGTCACACAGACCCACCTCCACCTTACTGCTTTCTGTGGTTTTTCACTTCTCTGACTATGAAACTCCTGTTCACCCTCATCCTATTCCCTCGTTCTCCCTTTAAAATGCCTTGTAAACCTCTGCACAAATCAATTGAGTTCAGTTCACTTTGGAATATTTTCCCTATTATAGTAGTATATTACTGATTAAAGTCTGTCCACTTTAGTGTTCAGCTTTGTTTATCTTTGGTGAAGTGCTCAGATTTGTTATGGCAGGGCCACCTGGAGCCTTGATAGATGGAGACTCTTGGGTCCCATCTCCTAAGGCAGAATCTCTCGGGTATGCCTGGAAGTGAGCACCCAAACAAGCTTCCTGGGCATATTCTGGTGCACAGGTGGGAAGTATTTTCAGCTCCTCTTTTCAGTCCTTCCTTCTTCTCTTTTCCATCCCCATACCCAGTGTAGAGAAAATATAGGAAAATGGTCAGGGCCCCTCAGATGTTCAGAATCTTGCCGAGCATTTGATGTAAATATGCACATGCGCCCAGGTGTCCCTTTGTTATTGTCTAATGTAATTGCACATGTACACCCAGGTGTCCTGGGTTGTGGATTTAAGTATAAAGGACTAGCAGCTCTGATCCACAGTGCCCCCTGCCCCTGGGATGCCCCGAGAAGCCACCACTGCTGCTGCTTCTGCTGCTGCTGCTGCTGACTGATTTCATGTCATCTGCCAGCAGCTCCCAGGATCCTTCCCAATTACCTAGCATAGACCTCCATGTGAGGGGTATGGTGACCCAGCCTGGCATGTGAGGAGTCTGGTGACCCAGTGTGTACAATGGGTTTGAAGGGTCTGAGCCCTAGCCCTGACAACACAAATGGGAACTTAGTATAACTAAAATAATGAAACGTTTTGGCTTTAGTTTAGCTATTGCTGTAACCCCACAATTGGCATAGATGTGTAGCTTTACACCCAGTGATTCCTTTTCCAGTGTTTGTGACTCAGGTACATTGGTCCTGGCTATGTAGATAAACAAAATGTTGGGAGTAAAGCCCCTAAAAATACACCCCAAAGAGACTTTGGGAGCTAAAGCACTGTTTACATATGTTTAGCTGCTCCAAGTCGCAGCTGGAAAACAATACACCTCACTAACAAGCTTCAAGTGGACATTTTTTTCTTCAGAATGGGCTCACCTCTGTGTACATTAGTGTGTGAATGTGTGTACATGTGTTTGTGTGGACATGTGTGTGGATGTATGTAGGGGAACGGGTGAGATGGTGTCACGTGATCTTGCAAAGGAGACTTACAGTTCCAATGTTCAGGGTCTCAAGAGTGAACTCATCCACCCGACCACGTTCAAAACAGTCTTTGAGGTTGTTGTCAGAGACAAGAAGAACTTGCTTAATGGTGTCAGATTTATCCCCGTAGAGCTTGATGTAGACTCGAGAATCTGTGCTGGCTCCAGAGATGTCCCCGGTCTTCAAGCTGATGTGATAGCGAAAGTCTGCACAGTCCAAGGCAGAGGGAGGAAGGGGGGGTTAGTGCAGGGTGGGAGACTAGGAGCAGAGTGCAGGACCAGGAGGGCAGTCTGCAGCTGGGGAGGGGGCACAGGTTGGGTGGCAAGAAACTGGGCTCCCGCTCTCTCCAAGTAGCCCTGTGACTTGGAAAAGGGGCTCTCTCCCTCTTTGTGGAGCCTCCTCATTACAAAATCAGAAGTCTAATAGGTGCTCTGCCTGTTCTGGAATATGTGTGAATGCACTAGGAAAAAGAAAGTGTGCAAATCATAGGCAAGAACACCAAAATTTGAGAGACTGAAAGGATCTCTAGCAATCACCTGGTCCAGCTTCTCTTCTGATGGACAAGGAAACTGAGGCAAAGAGAGCACCAACCTTTCTAGATAGTGTTTAGCACATTATGTACACAGTATTGCTAAGTGTTCTGATCTCAGTTTTGCAGGTGAGGAATCAGACGTCATGTGTTTGGTGCAAGATGGCAACAGCCAGGAGTGAAATCCTAATGTGGACCTAAAGCCCCTGCTTTTAACTGCGACTCCATGCAGATGTCACTCCATTTTATCAGCCAGAAAGATCTGTATCATCTGTGTGCAAGGATAAAAATGTCTCAGGAAAATGTGAGTCCTGGAGCAACAGGAGCCGAGACCCAAAGTCCTCAGGCTTATTCCAGGGCATGGGTTTTGGGGAAAGAGGAAGCATTGAGATGATGAGTGATGCTCATTTCCAGGCCCTCCACTCACTGCTACCACAAGGTCTTCCCACTGGGCAGAAAGATCTGGGGAAAGTCAGTGGAGCACACCTTGCCTGAAGGGTCAGCCCCACAGACTGGTCAGGCCCTGGGAAAGGCCAGACCTGTGGGGCTGGTCCAGATCAGCTCCACCAGAGACATCCAAGGGCACTTGAAGAAATGGCTTCTGCCCTTCTTGTTAAAAAATGTAGCAGGAACCGAGAAGACCTCTCCCTCATACCGTTTTCTATCTAAACCCTTTCAAAGGCTCTGACTTGGGAACAGGGGGTAGGGTGGAGCAGGAGCTTGTTGGAGTAGGAAGAACAGACCTCGGTGCACTGGGGGTCCCTTTACCACAGGCAAGGGTCACTTCATCTCGTAAGGTCCTTCCCAGCTCTTAAATACTATAATTCTGAGTCCAGAGCCTGGACACTGTTCCAACTCTGCAATCTGATCTTAGGAAAGATCAGATCTAAATATCTTTAGCCCCTCCAGATCTCAGTTTCCCCATCTGACAAATGGCCATCATCAGATTTGCTTATCTTCTGGGGTTATTGCAGGGCTCAAATGAGATAAAAAGTGATAAACATGAGTATCGTTGCAGGTTCTGAAGATAAATTCATTTTAAATTTTGCATAAAGATCAAGATCAAACCAAGACACTTGAAGAAATAACATCAATAAGGAAAACTATAAGGCCTCCAGGACAATACTTGACATTTTTTAAAAAGTCCTCCTTTTACAGCCCTTTCAAACTTGTGTTTCTCTTCACAAGGCCTGAGCGACAGACACCCCCAGTTCTTGATGGCAGCAGCTAGCGTTGCTGTTCTTGTCATTCACGTTGACCTATATGCATCCAGGGCCTCATGCCTGAGGCCACAAAGAAACTGTGCACGAGCATAGACAGACAAGAAGTTTCCAGACGCTCCCTTAGAGCCCCTCCTCCCCACCCTCCCTGGGCTGCCTCCATGAAATGAAATGGAGGGCATGTATTTTCCTGAAGGGCTTGCTTCTGTTTTGCTGAAGCAGGGTCTGTGTCTCGGCAGGAGTACAGCTACCACCTGGTCATCAGGACAACTTACTCTTCAGCGTCGCATTGCTGTCACTGGGCAGCAATTCTCGGACCAGCTGCCCATCGTCCTTATCCTTGTCCAGCCACCTGGTGGGCAAACGGGGGGATGTTAGCTCTTCGAGTGGGGCAGACAGACAATGAAACTGTCACACTATCTGTGCAGAGGTGCAGGAAGGTCGGAGCCTTGTATTCAGCAAAGGAAAAGGACTGTACAGGAGGTTATAACAAAGCATTTCAACCCAGACTGGAGAAAGAGGGCTTCCCTGAGGAGGTGATATTTGGTTGAGATTGGAAGGATGGCAAGCAGTTAACCAGCAGAAGAGGGAGGAGTATTGCAGACAGACAACATATCCTGGAATGGAACAGAGCCTGTGAGAGTTGACAGAAGGCCCACATGGCTGGAATGCAGCCAGTGAAGGGAAAAGTGCCAGCCGATGAGGCTGGAGAGAAAACAGGGTCCCATGGTGTAGGACGTTGGTAATCACGGTAAAAATCTGTTCTAAAAGCCACTGTTATCATCAAAAACAACCATCTCTTTTTATAAGGGCCTACCATGAGCATGGCACTGTTCTGAGGGTTCTAGGGTGGAAAGAAGACAGAGAAGACACACTAAGGTAAGTAAGACATAGCCCAGGCTGTTGAGAACCTCAGTGTAGTCAAGAAGACGGGATGGACTGGCTGAGGCACTGAAGACCAAGACAAAAATGGGCGTTTGTCCAAAGTAAGTGCTCCGTGAATTCAGAGAAATGATAAGTGTTCACGGCAGAGGTGGCTTTGAAATGAGCCCTTGAGGATGAATGAGATTTGCCTACAAGGAGAAGCAGGGTCTGTGCCCTGTAGGGCTGGGGTTTGGTAGCCATGACTCCTCAGTATGCCGGAGTGAGCCATGTCCTAGCTCTCTGCAAGTCACCCACCAGGGGCAAAGGCATAGGGCCATTTGCCTGAGAAGCACTTTTCCCAGTAACCACGGAGACCCAGCGTAGGAAATCATTTGGTCATGCAAGTATAAGCCGTCAAGGCTCCAGTACTCAAGATGGGGCCAATGGCAGCCAAAAAGACACCATCAGTTTCCTCCAGAGTATTAGGGAAACCAAAAAATTTGTTTCTTGACCACAGAATCTCCCCATCTATGTCTTGGTGCTTGTCTTTGCAGCCCAGCCCATTACACTCCTGAGAGAGAGAGACGCAATTCCCAGGCCACAGAGCCTATAAAGCAATCCAAGGCACAGCTTGCTCTCCAGTCCCCCTGACATGGAGCTCAGGCCTCCCTAAACCACAGTCTTCTTTGCTAATACACTACTCCCCACTGCCAGGTGGAGGCAACACTGCAGTCTCCCTCATCCCTTCTCTCTCACCATCCTTCTCCAAACACATGATCTTACATTTCCATGGGACTTTGCTGTCAGTTGGCTGTTAGCTAACAGTAAAATGTTAGCCAACAACTACATCGTTACACTTCCCTTGGGCTTTGGTGCTGTGAATCTAGAATACCAGAAAAATGTCTGAGACTCCAAGACATGAAGATGTGGGATTCCAGGCATTATGATGGGAGAGTTTGGGAACAGGGGACTGCTAGCTCAAATCCCTCAAATCAGCCACTGGAAGCCTGGCCCTCTGCTGAGATCACTCTGGCAGCTCCCACAGTCAAGGAGACTGCAGAGGAGAAGGTGTGGTTTTGCCCTGGCCACATTCTAGGGGAAGGAGGGCTGGAAAGTCACAGGCCCTCAGCCATTGGAAAATCTCACCTGCTCACTCTCTATTCTCTCTGAACTTATCCATCCCCAGCCCCTCCCCGGCAGCAAAAGGAAACTATGACTCATCATTTTGTTTCCACCTAAATACTTGCAGGTATTAATAGATATTCTCAAACGTGGCCATTTTCTTTCAGCTGCAAACACTTCAGCCCAGTTTCAGAGTGAGATGTCCCTAAACGGATGTCAGTCTGCTGGATTTTATAACTCTCCCCCTGGGCTCACAGAAGTGTGCAGGTACTCATGCGCACGCACACTTGCTATAGCTCTTACCACTCCTTGATCCTAACAGAAGAGAAGTTTTAATAAATAGGCCTGGTCCATCCTTCCCTCCAAGGGAGATAAAATGGCAGTCCAGGTGAAGAAAGAAGCAGTGTTCGAGCGCAGGTTCTAGCTCCAGGTTCTTCAAAGGCCTCCTGAGCCTAGATTACATGCCTCAGCAAAATATAAGAACCCGTTTTCTTAAAAATGCAGGAACTCTTAAGGGTTTGGGGGCGTGGAGATCTCTGGGGTGTCTGGGAACATCGGCTCCTGTTCTGCCCTGCCATCAGCAGCACCAGCATCACCCATGTCTTTAATGGACTTGGCTCCTCTCAAAGTGCACCATCACCATCACCAAAAGACACATGCTGGTCAGGAAGGTGCAGAAGACCAGAGAAGTTAACAGATTTGGCCAAATTCACACAACAGGAGGGTGTCTAGACTCCTGGTTCTAAGCTCCCCCTGGCACCAAGTATGTGGCAATGTAGAGTGGATACTTCTTCCTTACTCCCTTCTAGATTCCCCTCTTCCTGACCTGTCCCAGGGCTCAGTCCTCACCATTTTCTTTATCCACACTCTCCCTGAAGGATCCCATGCATTTCCTTGGTTTTAAATTCTATCTCTATGTTCTTGTTCCCTGAATTTATTTTTCAAGGCCTGACTCTCTCTCTCAAACCTAAAACATCCCAACTAGATTTCCAGAGCCCAACTTCATCCCCTCTCCTCAATTCCTCTCCATCTATCAACTTTCTGACCTCCTTTCCAGGCCCAGGTCCAGTTCTACCACCTCTTCCTGGAAGCCCTGTCTGGCTTACTTATTTTTTTAATGTAATTATTTGTCATACTAACAGTGGACATTCTTAGAAGTACAGCCCCTTTTCCATTGACAAAACAGTTTCACATTCGCTGTCCTATGGGGCGCCCCCAGTGGCCCTCCCTGGCTGGGAAACTGCTCCGCCTGGGATCATGGATGGTAAAAAGTTCAGTGGTAACAAATATATGCCAGTATGCACAGGTGTGCTCACGAAGGCATTCACGTGTGTGGTTAGAGAAAGAGCAGCATGCTGCTCACTGCTGGGCTGTTGTGTAGCTTGCCTCATCCCCTCCAAGTGGGGAGGGCTGTCTTCAGCACGACTACCCTCAAGAAGCCCTGGGCCAGCCCGAATGAAGTGGACATGCAGATTCAGCCTTGGAACTGGGATTTGCAGAGCTGGGCAGGACCAAAGCCCCAAGTTAATTATCCTGAGTGTGCCTCCCAGACATTGAGCATGAAAGGCAGCTTTGATGGCACAAAAAGCACTGATGTTGCTCCTCATTTAAAAGATCTCTTTCAGGGACTTCTAGAAGTCAATGGGATCCCAAACTGGCTATGTAAGAAACACAAGTTCTTATGAAAAAAAAGAAAAAGGAAACTTCACCTCACTAATAAGTTGTGTAAAGGAAATGAAAACCAAGTAATATAACTTGAAAAGATGTTAACAAGAAAGGGATGTCATCAGAAGGCTATTCAAAAACAAAAACAAAAACAAAAAACCCTTTGAGAGAAGGCAGGAAGCACCCAGGGACCTCAACAACTATGGGCAGCCCTGCCACTGCTGCAAACACCACTGCCACATGGGTGGTACACCGCAGCCACTGCCACAGCCACTTCCACTGCAAGGGAGGCTCACTACCACAGCAGCAGCCACCACCATCATGCAGGCAGCCCACAGACTACCAACTGTGTAAAGGAGAGTCACTGGTGGAGCCCAGGGAAAGAGGTAAGTGAGTGCAGACCCATGACCCAGTGGCGCATCCCACAGGGGGAATTATGCTGCTACATGCAGTAGCACATTTAGGGATTGGGAGGTAAATGTGCTGCTACATGACTGTCTTGATCCAGGGAGAAACACACACAGAATCCCCCAAGAGTGCAGAAGCCAGGATACGCAAATAGAGTAGGGAAGAAAATTTCTAGTCACCACCAACCCATCCCCCAACTGGGGGAAGCAAGGACCCAGAAGGAATTTCTTCCTGTAGGAAAAAGGAAAAAGAAATGCCACCCAGGGTCACCCATTCAAATTGAGGAGCTCCAATATACCGCAGTGCACTTATCAGGGTCATGGGAAAATAGCCAGGGTACCAACAAGCCTACCCAGGGTTAACCATCCCAGCCAAAGAGTGACAGAGCACCCAGGCACTTCTCCCAGGAACTCAAGAGCTCACCCACACCCCCAACCAACCAACACACTATCACTAACTTCAGCAAGGAATCACTAAGCACCCCAGTGCCTAGGCCACGGAGGCACTCACATGCAACTCCAACGCTGAATATGGCTGAAGTACCCACAAAGAGACTACTGCCTCTTCCTGGAACCAATATCAAAATACCCTACTCAATGGTCAATAGAAAGCATGTCTACAGGAGGAAGTTTCTCTCCTCAAAGCCCACTCCAGAGTAATAGAAGTGATAGTTCTACCAGATGACCAGACATCAACACAGAGATACTAGAAATATGAAAAACAAGAAAATATGACACCACCAAATGAAAACAATAATTCTCAAGTACCAGATCTCATAGAGCAGGAAACAGATGAAATGACTGAAAAGGAATTCCAAGTAACAATCTTAAGGAAACCCAATGAAATACAAGAAGACTCAGTTAGACAACACAACAAAATGAGAAAAAGCATTCAAAATATGAAAAAGGAAATTTAAAAAGAGATTAATACTTTAAAAAAGAATGTAGCAAAACTCATGGAACTGAAGAATTCATTCAGTGAAATAAAAAACACAACCAAGAGCTTAAGCAGCAGCTTAGAACAAGCAGAAGAAAGAATTTCTGATCTTAAAGATGGTCTTTTGAAATAACCCAGGCAGACAGAAAAAGAAAAAAAAAAGAATTTTTTTAAAATGAAGAAAATCTAAGAGAGCTAGCAGACAACCTTAAGCATACAAACATTCAAATCATGGGTATTCCAGAAGGGGAGAAGAAAGGAAAAGGCATGAAAAACCTATTCAACAAAATAATCACAGAAAACTTCCCAGGTATAGGGAAAAACATGGACCTTCAGATCCAGGAGGCTCAAAGATCCCCAAACAGATTCAATCCAAAAAGATCCTCTCCAAGACACATTATAGTCAAACTTACAAAATTCAAAGACAGAGAGAGAATCCTAAAAACAGCAAGAGAAAAGCATCAAGTCACCTACAGGGAGTCCCATCAGACTAACAGCAGACTTCTCAAAGAAACTCTACAATCCAGAAGAGGATGGGAAGATACATTCCATATACTAAAAGAAAAAACTGCCATCCAAGAATATTATAGCCAGCAAGGCTATCCTTCATAAATGAGGGAGAAATAGTGTATTTCCCAGACAAACAAAAACTGTAGGAGTTTACCATTACACAACGAGTCCTATAACAAATCCTCAAGAGAGCCCTGCATCTGGAATCTAAAAAATGATAAACACTACCATGAATGCACAAAAAAGAGCAAGATCCACTGGTAGAACAAAAATGCAAACAAGGAAGAGAAGGAAACTGTATCTTACCACCTCAAAAACCCAACAAAAACCAAAGACAAAAAAAAGGAAGAAAGGAAGAAAAGATATTTAAAAATCCAAAGTCAATAAAATGCCAGTAGTAAGACAATACCTCTCAATAGCAACCTTAAATGTAAATGGATCAAATTCCCTATTCAAAAGACACAGACGGACTGATTGGATTAAAAAGCCAGACACAACTTTATGCTATCTTCAAGAGACTTGCTTTGACTGTAAAGACACACACATATAATACTAAAGGGATGGGAAAAGATATATCATGCAAATGGAAACCAAAAAAGAGCAGGAGTAGCTATTCTTATATTGAGTAAAATATGTTTTAAGCCAAAAACCATAAAAAAAGACAAAGAAGGCTATTATATAATGATAAAGGGATCTATTCAGCAAGAAGACTATGAATATATATATGCACCCAACACCAGAGCACCCAGATATATAAAGCAAACACTGATAGACCTAAAGAAAGAGATAGTCCCCAATATAATAATAGCTGGGAACCTGAACACCCTTATATAAGCATTGTACAGATCATCTAGGCAACAAATCAACAGAGAAACATGGGATTTGAACTGCACTTTAGACCAGTTAAACTTGGCAGATATTGACAGAACATTTCATCCAACAACTACAGAATATACATTCTTCTCATCAGTACATGGAACATTCTCCATGACAGACCACATGTTAGGTCACAAATCAAGTCTCAACAAATTTTTAAAAATTGAAATCATTTCAAGTATCTTTCCAGACCACAATGGATTAAAACTAGTAATCAATAACAAGTGAAATTCTGGAAACTATATAAATACATGGAAAGTAAACAACATGTTCCTGAATGATCTGTGGGTCCAAGAAGGAATTAAACAGGAAATCAAAAAAAAAGCTTGACACTAATGAAAACGAAGACATATCATACCAAAACCTGTGGAATATTGCAAAAGCGGTACTAAAGGGAAGTTTATTGCAATAAATACTTGCGCCAAAAAAGAACAGAAAGATTTCAAATAAACAACCTAGAGGTCCAAGAGCTGCCAGGCCCACATGCCCCAAGGCACCCATGATGGAGCAGGTAGGTGCCACTGTGAAACTCCCAGCCCAGGCCAGTGCACGCCACCCAGAGAGGCCCCCAGAGAGGCCCAAGAGCTGCCAGGCCCACACGCCCCAAGGCACCTGTGCTGGAGCAGGTAGGTGCCACCACAGGACTCCCAGCCCAGGCCAGCATGTGCTGCCCAGTGAGGCCCTAAAGCCACCAGGCCCACAGGGCCTCAAGCCACCTGCATCGGAACCAGTAGGCGCTGCTGCAAGACTCCCAGTGCAGGCCAGCCCCCACAGCCCAGAGAGGCCCGAGCCTCCTGCCCATAGGCACTGAGTCAGCCATGCCAAATTGGCAGTCCCTGCAGGATCCTAGCCAGACCTGAGGGTCAAATGAGTGGACCGTGAAATCCCCCACCACAATGACTAAACACCAAAGGAAAGATACTAAAAATACAAAAAATCAAGAAAGTACACCACCACAAAAGGGTAATAATAACTTTCAAGCTCTAGATCCTACAGAACAGGAAGTCCTTGAAATGACTGACAAGGAATTTTGAGCAAGAATTCTAAGGAAACTAAATGAGATACAAGAAAACTCAGTAAGACAACACAGTGAAATGAGAAAAAGTATACAGGACCTGAAAGAAGAAATGTACAAAGAAATCAATGCCCTCAAAAAGAATACAGCAGAGCTTGCAGAGCTGAAGAATTCATTCAATGAAATAAAAAACACAACAGAGAATTTGATAACCAGCAGGCTAGAACAAGCAGAAGAGAGAAATTCTGACCTTGAAGATGGGTTGTTTGAAATAAAACAGGCAGACAAAAAAAAAAAAAAAAAGAAAGAAAGAAAGAAAAATGAATTAAAAACATTGAAGAAAATCTGAGAGAGATAACAGACAACCTTAAGTGCTAAAATATCCGAATCATGGGTATTCCAGAAGGGGAAGAAAAAGGAAATGTCATTGAAAACATATTCACAAAATAATGGCAGAAAACTTCCCAGGTATAGGGAAAGATACAGATCTTCAGATTCAGGAGACTCAAAGATCCCCAAACATATTCAACCCAAAAAGGTCCTCTCCAAGACATTTATAGTCAAACTGGCAAAACTCAAAGACAAAGAATCTTAAAAGCTGCAAGAGAGAAGCGTCAAGTCACCTATAAGGAAGCCCCAATCAGATTAACATCAGACTTTTCATCAGAAACCCTAAAAGCCAGAAAAGAATGGGATGAAATATTCAAAATACTAAAAGACAAAGACTGCCAGCCAAGAATACTTTACCCAGCAAGGCTATCCTTCCGAAATGAAGGACTAATAGTATATTTCTCAGATAAACAAAAACTGCGGGAGTTCACTACCACACGACCAGCCTTACAAGAAATTCTCAAGGGAGAACCGGATCTGGTACCTGAAAAACAACCACCACTACCATAAATGCTCAACAAAAACCAAATCCCACTAGTAAAAGAAAAATGCAAAATTAGCAGTGTTTCTATACTATAATAATGAACTAGCAGAAAAATAAATCAAGAAATCAAGCTGATTTACAATAGTCACACACACACACACACAAAAACCCCTAGGAATAAACTTAACCAAGAAGGTGAAAGATCTCTACAACAAGAACTACAAATCACTGCTGAAAGAAATTCAAGAGGATACAAAAAGATGGAAAGATATTTCATGCTCTTAGATTGGAAGAATTAATGTGAAAATGTCCATACTACACAGAGCAATCTATAGATTCAATACAATCCTCATCAAAATATTGATGACATTCTTCACAGAAGTGGAAAAAATGATCCTGACATTCATATGGAACAGCAAAAGATCCTGAATAGCCAAAGCAATCTTGAGGGGAAAAAAAAAAAAAAAAAGCCAGAGGCATAACACTGTCTGACTTCAAATTATACTACAAAGGTATAGTAACCAGAAAACAAACACTTAGACAACTGGAACAGAACAGAGAACTCAGAAATCAACCCACATACTTACAGCCAACTGATCTTTGACAAAGACAACAAGAACATACATTGGGGAAAGGACTGCCTCTTCAATAAGTGGTGCTGGGTAAACTGGACATCCATATGTAGAGGAATAAAACTAGAACTGTACCTCTCACCGTATACTGAAATCAACTCAAAGATGGACTAAAGACTTAAATATAAGACATGAAACGATAAAAATCTTAAAAGAAAACATAGGGGAAGCCCTTCAGGAAGAAGTACTGGGTAAAGACTTTATGAATAAGACCCCAAAAGCACAGACAACGAAACAAAAAATAAATGGGATTATATCAAACTAATACAAAAAGCAAAAGAAACAGTTGACAGAGCAAAAAGGCAACCTAAAGAGTGGGAGAAAATATTTGCAAACTATGCATTCAAAAAGGTATTAATATCCAGAATATACAAAGAACTCAACCTAATAGTAAAAAAACCAAGTAACCTGTTTAAAAAATGGGCAAAGGAGCTGAATAGTCATTTCCCAAAGTAAGATACACAAATGGCCAACAGACACATGAAAAAATGTTTAACATCACTAAGCATCAGGGAAATGCAAATCAAAAACTACATTGACATATCATGTCACCCCAGTTAGACTGGCCATTATCAAAAAAGACAGAGAATACAAACGCTGGTGAGGATACAGAGAAAGGGGAACCCTCCTCCACTGTTGGTGGCCTGCAATTAGCGCAGCCACTATGGAGAACAGTGTGGCGCTTCCTCAAACAACTACAGACAGAACTGCCGGAAGATCCAGCGATCCTACTGCTGGGTGTATACCCAAAGGAACGGAAATCATCATGTTGAAGAGACACCTGCACTCACATGTTTATCGCAGCTCTGTTTACATTAGCCAAGAGTTAGAACCAACCTAAATGTCCATTGACTGATGACCACATAAATAAAATGTGTTATATATCTACACAATGGAATACTACTCAGCAATAAAAAAGAATGAAATTCTGCTTGCAACAACATGGATGAAGTTAGAGAAAATTATGTTAGGGGAAATAACCCAGGCACAGAAAGAGAAATACCTTATGTCTTCACTCATAAGTGGGAGCTAAAAAAATAAACAAATAAAAGAAAGAAAGAAAGGTTCAACTGTCACAACAATTCATTAAACTTTCAAAAACAGAGAACAGAACTGAGGCTAACAGAGGTGGGGAAGGGGGAATAGAAAGGGGGCTAGTGAGAAATTGGTAAAGGGACACAAAATGATTACGGTGTGTAAGGTTGAATGTACTAATTATCCTGATTTGAGCATCACATATTTCATAGAGGTATTGATATGCAATGCTGTACCCCACAGATATGTACAATCAATTATGTTTCAATCTTAAAAACCCTTGATTCAAAAATTTAATTCAGCACATAACTAACTCTGAGGTCATGCTCAGTTAAATTCAGAAACCATTAAATTTTATCATGAAAAAATACCAAGTTTTTGGTACTTCAATAGAGCAAATTAGCAGCACACTGGAACAGTCCACACTGGTGTTTCAACCTAGGGTGGGGATGTGAAGCCCAGGCCCAAGCACCACCAGTGACACCACCTCTCTATTGCCCCAGCTACAGCCTTAAGCCACTATTTTGTTCACTGGTCTAGGTATTAGGGCTGGGTCTTCCCAAAACTTAGAGGTCATAACCCAAGCTGGAGAAAGTAAAAGCAGGTAGGACTCATGTACCTGAGGCACGGGAACTCCACGTTGTCACTCTCGGGCTGCCCCTCCTCTCTGACCAGCACCCGGTCCAGGTACCAGCCGCTGCCCGAGCCTTTGCCATCATGTCGGATCCTCACCCGCCTCACCCTCCGCATGGTGACAGACTCAATGGTGAACTCGTCTGCCTTCGGTGGGGGGGAAAGACAACAAGGCCAGTTGGATGGTAGCTATCCCAGAACCCAGACACCAAGGGAAGATACAGGCCCAGACATGAGAAAAGCCAGAGAACTGATGGATTGGGCTATGGGTCTTTCACAGGTGGGACAGGGGCTCCCTATAAAGAACAGGTTGCACTCTGCCCTCAATTTTTACCACTGGAATATCATTCAATGTCAGGTTCCCAACAAGTAAGGTCTATATTTTTAGGTTAAATCATGGCCATTCCCTATTATCTTTTAAAAGGCAGCTTCCCTTGGGAGGACAAGTATGTTCATCTGTTATCAGTCACTCAACACTTATCATGAATTAATTCCTTGGCTAATCTCTTCTGGCTCCTACAGGGATACTGGTCTCATTCTGAGAAGGGAAATGATTAATACTGATTGGGAGAGACCAAGTGGTCTTGCTAATTTCACAGTTTTACCTGCCACTGGGGAGCAAATATGCAGTAGGAGCTGGAGAGTTTCCAAGTCTGCTGAGCATACCTGGGAGCCTCCAGGGACAGGAACACTGAGGGTGGGATTGATGGACAAAGACACCAGAGATGTAGGAGGAAAAGAGTAGAAAAGGGTGGAGAAAAAGGCAGATGGGGGAAAGGAGAGAGGGAATTTTAAAAGCTGTGTGCAGTAAAGGCATCCCCCATCTCATCTCCTCAAATGAAACCTGAGTCCACCCACAACATCCCGCTCAGATTATTTTTGCCACCACAGGCTTTAAATGCCCAAGATCCCAGGAACCAGGCCAGAAAGAGGCCTCCATTCAAATCCCAGGGCTTACCCAGCCCTTGCCAAGGAAGGGGCAGCAGAGGAAGGAGACAGATGGACTACAGTCTGCAAATCCCTTTACCTGGTGAATTCCCTTGGGCCTTACTTTATTGCAACAATGACTCTTTACTGAGAATCTACTGTATGCTATGGGACAGGCCTGACCCCAGAGGCAGTACATCTGCTGTCCCTAATCCTCACAAAAGCCAGCCACAGGTAGGCATCCTTTCTCCCATTTTAGACATGAGGAAACTGAAGCTCAGGGGAATGGGGTGATTGGCCCAAGTCTGGGTTTGCCCCCTCAACTGCCTGACTCTTTCCCTATTGCTTCACACAGCCTCCACAGTAAACCCATTTGATGTTTGACAAAGAGGGGAACCCCAGCACATTTGTATTGAGGTTAGCAACAGAACCCAGTTCTCCCACTTCTGTGTTTAGTATCTTTCTTGGCTTCTCTTTCAAAAAGGACATAAGCAAGATACCCCAGTGGTCATGCCTAGTGGAGAATGCAAATTTCCCACATTGGCCCTCAGGTGTCCAGTTTTCTTCCAGTCTGGGACACAATTAAGATGCCCAGCATTCTTCCCCCTCTGCCCACCCCTGAGGTAAGAAAAGTGCTGTTTCTACCTCCCCAAATGTCCTTCTGTTCTGCCCTCTTCTCAAAGCTCAGGGGTGCGGAAGGGACCATGACCCCTCCAGGGTGGCTGTCCAGCTCCTAGCTGAATAGTCCTAGAAACTTAGGGGGTATTCATGTATGTTAGTGAATTGGGATGGGCCAAATGCTCAGAGAACAAATAAAGCAGGCACCATTATGCCCCTCCAGTGGCATCTGCTGGAATTCCCCAGTTCCTCAGTGCCCTCACCCAAGAAAGGCTCTCTAATGGCTGAGGCCCCGATACCAGCCATTAGTTCCACTTTTACAGGGCAGGGAAGACCAGCAAACAAAGGAAGGGGAACAAAAAGACCAGGAACAAAGGTGGGGGGTAGAGAGTGGTGGAACACTGCAGAAACTTACATTGCTCTTTTCAAACAGGTCGGTGTTATTCCTGCAGTTGTAGAGCAGCCGCTCCCCCGTGTCCCCCACATCACCAAAAAGGCAGAGATAGACGTTGGCATCAGTCCCTGCACCTTCGAGTTCCCCTGTACATACAGTCACACGGTACCGGACCACTGGCAGGCAGAGAGAGGGACACCATTGGCTGACAGTCCCCTGTTCCATGATGCTCCCGTGTCTAAGCTCTGCTTCCTCCTCTCCCCCCAGCTCTCACCTAGACTGACCTTGCTCCTTTCCCCCAACTATCCAGATCTCACCACACACTAGTCAAGAGCTGGCTCATCCCCAAGTCCCTTGGCCTAGACAGACAAGAGTTTCCCAATCCTGGCCAATCATCAGAATCTCCTGGGAGACTTGCATAAGAATTTGGATTCCTGAGCTCCACTTCAGACTTCCTAAATTTTAATTTCCAGAGGTGGGACCACTAAAACCAAAACCTTTATAAGCTCCTTCAAGGGACTCTGATGGAGTTGCGCAGTGTTTGGGGACCATTAGTCTAATCCATACATTTTGGCCCTTTCATCCATCCAACCCAGTAAATCCTTTGGCCCTAAGTTTGCAAGTTCATGTGTCCTGTCTTCCAAGTAAGTTTCATTTCTTTATGAATTAGAACCGAGACTTCCCCTTCTCTTCAGAACTCTTTAGTGCTAAAGACATGCCAGGAAGAGATGCAGAGAGAAAGGCACAAAACTCAACCACTGTGGGAAGGGCAATGGCTTCTTTCCATGTTAAAAATGTACAGTGGAAGGGGTATATCTGCATCCCTGTATACCATAGCCCTCTTTCTCACTTGAAATAAGCTGAAGAGTAAAATTCATTCATTCATTCACTTGCTCTACATCTTACTGAAACCTTGTAGGTGCTAGGTACCACTACAGGTGCAGGGATTCACAGTGAACAAGACAGACAGACTCCTTCTTCCATGGAACTTACATGGGAGTAGAGAGTAGAAGAGTGGACAGCAGAGGTGGGCAGTAAAATCATAAACAAGTTATTAATAGGAAAATTTCTGAGTTATATCTGTAACAAAGATAATATATTAGAGTGATGTCTCAGAGTGGGGAGGAGTAGAGTGAGGGGATGAAAATGATTTAGAGATGCAGAAAAGGTGGCTACAAGGAGGTAATGTTTAGGATTTAATGTTAATGGTAGGAGCCAGCCACAGAAGCTCTGAGAGAAGAGTTCTGGTAAATGCAACAACCTCAATGTGATAACCAGTGTATGTTCCAGGAGCAGAGAGAAGGCCAATATGGCTGGAGTGAAGGGAGTGGGAGAGGATATGAGATGAGCGCCTACAGGTAAACAGGAGCCAGACACATGGGATGTGACAGGTTAAGGTAAAAAGTGTGGCTTCCTTTTTATTATTTATTTATTTATTTTTGTACATCAGGAAGCCGTTAGAGAGCTTTAAGCAAGGAAGCAACATAATCTGACTTATGTTTTAAAGAGCACTCTGGCTGCCATATGGAGAATTGTTCATAGAGGAAGTAAGAGTAGAATAAAAGAGGCCAGTTAGCAGAATAATTTCAGCAGTCTAGAAAAGAGAGGACGGTGCCTAGGACTGGGAGTGTAGTGGAGGTAGAGAAAATTCAATAAATTAGTGATATATTGTGGACACAGAGCCAACCATTCTTGGTGATGGATTGGATAGGTAATTGAGAAAGAGAGAGAAATCAGGAATGACTTCTAGGTTTTTGGCTGGGACAACTAGGTGGATAGAGTTGCCAATAAGAATTAGAAAAGCCAGGGGGAGGGATGGGTATGGAGATGGAAATCAATGGTTTCATTCAGTTCATTAGAGTTTAAGATGTCTATTATGCTCAAAAACAGAGGCCAAGGTGGCAGTTGAATATGTGTTTGGAGGATCAGGACTGGTGATATGACTTTGTTCATCATAGGTATATTGATTCCACTTAAAGCCGTGGGATCAAATGAGATCCTCATGGTGAAGATGTAGACAAGTATTGTAAGAATATTTGAAGAAATTATGGTCAAAAACTTCCCTAATTTGATGAAAAACATTAGCCTGCACAACCAAGATGCTCAACAAACTCCAAGTAGAATAAATTCAGAGAAATAGATCTACACCAAGACACATCATAGTCAAACTGTTAAGAGCCAAAGACAAATGGAGAATCTTGAAAGGAGCAATGGAAAAGCAACCATCACATACAAGGGATCCTCAATAAAATTAACAGCTGACTTCTCATCAGAAATTATTGAGGCCAGAATACCATGGGATGATATATTCGATGTACTGAAAGGAAAAGACCATTAGCCAAGAATAACATATCTAATAATTACCCTTCAAGAATAAAGGAGAAAGTATAGCATTCTCAGATAAACAAACACTGAAAGAATTTGTCACTAACAGACCTGCCTACAAGAAATATTAATGGGAGTCCTTCATATTAGGCATTAGACAGTAACTTGAATTTGCCCAAAGTTTTAATGAGCTTACATACATTAAATGTAAATGGACTGAATATTTCAGTCAAAAGGCAGAGTGTGGTAGTTATCCTGCAGAGATGGGATAGGTCTTCTTATCCCACATTTGCTCAGTTATCAAGGCTGATGATGCTACGCACACATCAAGAGTGAAAGTAAGATGTATTATTTACATAATGAGAAGTTCTTGGGAGAACTTGGCAGGCTCCCAAGCAGGTCCCAAAAGGGCTTGAGACATCAGGGAGAGGTGACTGGATTGGGATTTTTATGGTGGTTAGGGGATGAGATTGGGCTGGGAGTTCTCTTGCATGGATCATGGCTTGCGTTGTTTGAACTTTCCACCACTGCCAAAGAAGGGGGCATCCAGATTTTCTTATCAGTTTGCTCAGATATGAGGCAAAAGGAGGAAGGTAGTAGTGTAGTTTGAAAGCTGACAGCCGTCAAACACCAAGAAGAAATCAGATTCTATTAAATAGAGATTGGTGGAATGGATAATGGGTGTATCTTCTATCAATAAGATACACCCATCAACAGTTGAATGTGGTACATTCATACAACGTAATGTTATTCAGCAATAAAAAGAAATGAAGTACTGATGTGTGCTACAATATGGATGAACCTTGAAAACATTGTGCTAAGTGAAAGAAACCAGAAGCAAAAGGTAACATATTGTATGATTCCATGCATATGATATGTCCACAACAGACAGATCTACAGAGACAGAAAGTAGATTAGTGTTTGTCAGAGGCTGAGAGAGAAGGTGGGAAAATGGGTGTGACAGCTAATGGGTATGGGGTTTCATTTTGGAGAGATGAAAAAGCTCTAAAATTTTATACTAGTGATGGGTGCATGATTTTATCAATATGCTAAAAGCCATTACCTTGTACACTTTAATGGGTGAATTGTATGGTACATGAATTACATATTAATCGAGCTGTTGTTTTTTAAAATAAACATTATTCATTGGTAGTTCATCTAAAATAAAAACAAAGTACGTCAGGAATGAGACAAATAATCAGGAAGTTTAACACATCCATTTTTATTTGGAGATAAAGAAATATCTGACAGATAAAGTTGACCATTTAACCTGTGGGTACATGAAGGTATAGTGTCTACAGCAAAAGTACTTGTTAGAGGAAAAGGCAGAGAATGATGGATGCACATAGAGACCTGTCTTTTCTGGAGCTGGCATAGGTGGGCACCTAAACCTTGAATTAAAGTTGAGGGAAAAGTCTCCTGCCATCCAGTATTGTCTCCTCATAGGGCAACAGCACCTGAAATTCAACCATTGTTGTTTTCTCCAATCAACTCTTTTAAAATCCAAATGCTGAATGTTTTAAATCTGTAGCCTTTGTATAAATAAAGTTGATTCATTTGTGTTAAGCTCTCAGTGATATGATGTGTCAACAGTAAGAGGAATGAACATCACTGACTGGATTGAGCACTGAAAAGTAGAAATATGAGGCCCAAAAGGGAAAGGAAAGATCTAAACACCAGTTTTGCTTTGTTCTTAATTTTGATGAAGGTCAGTTGTGCTTTATTAGCTGTAACTATTAGGCAATTATAAGAAGTAAAATGATGATGGAATTTAGAAACCTCTTTGCCTGGGAATTTGTTCAGGAGCTCTATGGTCCATTTGGTTGGAAGTTCTCAAGGGTCCTGATTCTTTCTAGGGGTCCCTCTGAGCCCATCACCCACTGAAGACCCAAGCTCTTTCTTGGTAAAAAGTCTGTGGACAATTAAAAATAATTATATTGTTAGACATCGGCAGTGAAAGACTTTAAACAGACAGGCAAGTACCAGAGCCTCTTGTGCTTTAATTTAAAAATTACAGCTGAGTCTGATTAACAAGAAGCTTCAATTTTCAGCACTTGAGTCCAGCGGTCTCCTGCCCACTCATCAGTGGTGTGTAATCAGTTCTGCTGGGCACACAAAGGAGAACACTGATCTCATTTATTTTACTATCTCACATAGCTCCCGTGGGAAGGGCAAGGCAGAAATAAATTGTGAGCTGGTACGTTCTTGTCCATGTCTCTCAGTCTGTGTTAATCAGTACAATCACTCCCAAACGCCTCTGGGCTCTCAGACACAGCATTAATTGCTTATTTGGCTGGCCTTTATTTTGTAAGTAAACTCGGGACACACAACTTCAAACTCAGAGAATTGATTTTAAATTGGTATTTACTCATTTTACATGAGTCAAGATGCTCCACTTCAGGGGTTTCCCAGAAGCTCTGCATGTTATTCATTATACGCTGGTACCAAGTGGGGAAATGGGAC
The DNA here is from genome assembly GCF_027409185.1 of Cynocephalus volans. Classification (NCBI taxonomy): domain Eukaryota; kingdom Metazoa; phylum Chordata; class Mammalia; order Dermoptera; family Cynocephalidae; genus Cynocephalus; species Cynocephalus volans. The sequence continues at coordinate 41,923,983 of NC_084472.1, forward strand.
ATCGCCACCAGCTCTACTTACTGTTACAAAGAAGCATCCAGACCAGAAAAGGAGATCTGAGTTTTTGCAGAGGTGAATGAGGACATACGTGTGTTCTAAGCCCAAGAGAAATTTTTGTGGGCCAGAAAGAACACTTGGGAGAAACAAATTTGAGTTGGAATAGTTTCCAAATTACTGCCAAGGACCACCAGAAGACGTCAAACTGCCTTTGTAGCCAAGGACAGACAGCCCTTCCATCCAAGCTAATCACCAGAACTTTTCCCTTATTGAAATGGTTCTTTAATAGTATCACAGGAGACAAAAACCAAATAACAGCTATAGCTGTTAGATGATAGCCCCACACACTGTACACCGTTTAAAATGTTATAGTAGAAATCCTCCTCTTCCCCATCTTTCCTACCATGGTCTCTCCTCACCTATCAAGTCCCTCCCCATAGGGGACCTAGCTCAAAGGTCACTTCATCTGCAAAATTTTTCCCAACTTTCTGGTTTCCACAGCATTCATGCATCTAGTCCTGCTAGTTCTACCTTCCAAATATTTTTTGAATTTATCTTTTGCTCTCTAGTCCATCCAATCCCTGCCCAATTTCAGGACCTCTTTTTCTCCCCCCGGGATGATTGCTGGTAGCTTTGCCCCTCACATCCATCCCCCACACACTCATAAGAAAAACAGCCCCTGACAGAGCAGCAGAAATGTGGGGAGGAAGGAGCCAGAAGTTCAAGGGTGGGGTGAAGTGTACTGAGGTCAAGAGAGGGCTGGGAGGGCAAGAGCTTGGGTCAGAGGTTGGGGAGCCTGAAGTTCAAAGACAGGGCAGCTTCATGGGATGATCCTGAGTCAGGGGATGGGGAGTGGCTGGTTAAGGGGATGGAGTGGAGGCCAACAGAGCAGATGAGCACCAGGATGTGGGTGAGCGGGTTTTCTACATGGACATTGAAAGAAGTAGACAAGGATCTCAAGTTATAATATGCATAAAAATTACTTGGCATGCTTGAAAAAATACACATTACCAGGCATAGCCCTCAGAAAGTCTAATCAGCATATGTGAGGTTGGACCCAGGAATATGCACTTTAACAAACATTCCAGGTAATTTTGATGTAGATGGGCTCTTGACCATGCTTTGAGAGATAGTGTCTGTTATGGTCTGAATTGTGCTCCCCCACCCCGACCCCCATTCGTATGTTGAAGTCCTAACCCCCAGTAACTCTGAATGTATTTGCAGATAAGATCTTTAAAGATGTAACTAAGGAAAATGAGGTTATATGTGTGGCCCTAATCCATTATGACTGGTGTCCTTATAAGAAGAGGAGCTTAGAACACAAACATGCACATGTACAGAGGGAAGACCACGTGAGCACACAGCAAGAACACGGCCATCCACGAGCCAAGGAGAGAGGCCTCAGAAGAAACTAACCCTGCTGACACCTTGATCTTAAACTTCTCACTTCCAGTAGTATGAAAAAATTAATTTCTATTGTTTAAGCCTCCCAGTCTTGGGGTGGTACTTTGTTATGGCACCCCAAGCAGACTAATTCACTGTCCTAGGACTATGGCAGGCATTAGTGTCCAGAGAACAACCAAGGGACACACTGCACCATCTTCAGTGAAAGAGGGGAAGTGACCAGAGGCCCACAGAAGATGGAATTGACCTGAGGTAGAAGGAACACCGTGAGATGGTATGAGCCTCAAGGAGGACTGAAGGCGAGTCTGGAAGCGCAGGTGGAGCCAGGAGAGGGCCCCTTTCTGCCAGAGCCCACAGTTTATGAAGAAGAAAAACCAGGTTCTTGAGGGAAAGTCATGCTTCAGTCAGGCAAGGAGGGGTGGAGGTAAAGAACATTCTGGACACTGTAAGTAAAAATGGCAGAGTTCTCTCTGGAAAAACTCACTAAAATGACAATCTACAGGTTCTTTTAAAGATTTAACCAAACAAAAAGGGGTTTACAAACAAGGCTAGAGGAAGAGGACACGTATGGACAAGCAGCTAGAAAAGTGGTAAATGCCTTCTCATGGTGGCTCTCAAAGTGTGGTTTCCTACCAGCAGCATTGACCTTACCTAGGAATTTTTTAGTAAGCAGGTTTTTGGGTCCCACTCCAGACTTACTGAATCAGAAAGTCTGCAGTTGGGGCCCAGCAATCTGTGTTTTAATGAGCCCTCCAGGTGATAATGCACTCTGAAGTCTGAGAACCCCTGATGTAGCAAACCAAAAAGGATTGATCCAAGCTGTCAGGTGCAAAATTCGAGAAGTAACCCTGCAAAAAGGCTCAGGAATGACAGCACCAAGTAATTTTAGAAGGAGAGACTGAAGAGCTAAAATCACGAGAATTGGGTAGAAGGGTGAAGAAAGAAGTTAAGTCCCAAGACCCCCCTCCCTAGTTCTTTATATCTACGGGCTTGATTCTGGCACACAAAGTAAACAGACGGGGTGAGAACAGGTGTATTTCTGCCTTGGTGGACTACATATTACATAAAGTCTCAATTTGTGGGGGTGAAAGGAGGTACCATATGTTATTATTATATTTACAGAGAGAAGATTGCCTTGTTTCCAAAGCAAATATTACTGAACGTGAAAAGGCAGAGTGGTATAGCCACCGAACCAGGGAGTAATAGATGTTGTTCTAGATCTAACTCTTACTGACTGTGGAACCATGGCAAGAACTTCTCCAGCTCTTCATCAGGCTATCTGAAGGGCCTTTGAACACGAATATTCTACAGTCATACATTTAATTAAGAATGAAGAGGAACCATAAAATAGAAGAAACATGGTGTTAATTGCAAGCATTGCCTAATTAGACTAACAGACTGGATAATCTCATTTTAGATATTTGCTCTTTGAGTTTTCTATGTTTCTGAGTATTTAATTCTGATCAAATCATTTCAGCAAATATATACAGAGCTGCTACTGGGTATGCAAATGCAGAATGCTTATAAATATCACAGGATCACCTATGAGGTGACATTATCAAAATATTTAGAAGGGCTACTGGAACTATGGGTGACATTGTTTTCTATATATACTTAACTTTTTTGGGGGGGTGGGCAGCTGGCTGCTACAGTGATCTGAACTCCTGACCTTGGTGTTATAATAACACCGCACTCTAACCAACTGAGCTAACCAGCCAGCCCCACTCTTAACTTTTTGTAATTTTGCAACACAGGTGTTGCTTTACTGTTAAAAAATTAAGGACTACCACAAGGATAGCAAATGTTAATTATCTTAAGTGCCAATTCTGATCAATTTGTAGTGTCTGCTTGGAGTGCTATACTACAAAGCTCATTTCACATTCAATGGGAGAGAATATCGTGATCACTTAGTAATGTCTGCCATGGGGGAAGGACAGGGCATGTGCTGTGTATTTGCCAACACTCTGCTACTATAAACTAGAGGCACAATGATCTGCCTTTGGCTCTTTGAATGTGGATGCTGGACTCCAGGTTAAAAGCTTAGTTCCTGTCCTACTAGCCTCAAATAAAGACAGAAGACTCATTGGTTAGCAGCCAAATGTGGCCACAAATTACCAGATTCAGCCTTCCCTCTTGGGAGCATTTCATGCATAATTTGAGAGGAGCAAGAAGATGTTCCCTTTAATTTCAGGGAGGCTCTGGAGAACTACTGTCCAGTCTGGATTCATCTCATCCCCTTATAGCCAAACTGAAGACCCATCAATCTCCCCTTCCTCCCCACCACACCCATCATGGTAGAACTCTAGTATCATGTCTTGGAGATGCCTCCTTCAAGCCAGTCTTGAGGCTGAGAATTTATAAATTCACTCTGGTATTCAGAGGGGTCCTGATGAGGTACAGTGGACAAGACTGTCAGCTCATAGGTCAGACCCCCATCGGCACACCAAGTAGGCATACTACTGCCTCCCCCAGGGTGGAGAGCTGTTCAGTACTTACTGCTCATTATCCTCCGCACTGTTGGGCCCTCTGCAGTCATTTCTCTCACAATCTCATTGTCATCCTCATTGGCATCCAGCCAGCGATTGCAATTGAAGTTATACTTGTCTTTGTTCAGAGTGTTCATCAGGGTCATCTGGAATGAAGTCCTGCGGTGACCAAGTGGAAGTACCAGGGATATTCACCATGCCCTGGAGCCCCCATTCTGCTATCTCATGCCAGGGAGGCAAAGGCCATCTCCTGGAGATGGTCTTTGCAGGAGGCAAAGGGCCAGATTAATATTTCTCCCCCAGTCCCCTACAGACACATGCTTGCCTAACAGCCCGGTAATGGGAAGAATGCAAGCCCCTGAACATTTTCTCAGTGTACTTTGGAAGTCCTCTCCCCATCTCTTCCCATCAGGAAGTCCCTACAGCCTATATCCAATTCACGTCTCATTATAACTCTTCTCCACCCCCACCCTCAATAAATACAAAGGCAAATTTATGTGACAGAGTGCTATGGGTTGAATGTTTGTCCCCTCCAAAGCTCGTGCTGGAACTTAATCCCCGAAATGGTATTTGAAAGGTGGGGACTTTAAGAGATGATTGGACTGTGAGGGGTGTGACCTCACAAATGTATTAACCCATTCATGGGTCAATGGGTTAATGGATTAATGGGTTATCACAGGTGTGGACTGTTGGCCTTATTATGAGACACTGAACGCACTCTGGATGGGCTCTTCCTCAACCCGTGCCATGTGATACCCTCCGTCACAGGACTCTGTAGAGAGTCCCCACCAAGAAGACCCTTGCCAGCTGTGCCCCCTTAACCTTTGACTTCTCAGCTTCCCAAACTGTAAGAGATAAACCTCTTTTCTTTTTTCTTTATAAATGACCCAGTTTCAAGGACATGCTGTAAGCAACAGAAAATGGACTAATACACAAAGTCATAGAAAGGGACCCTTCTGTTTCCTCTCCCAGCTTCCTCCCAATCCCCAAGATGGTGCACCTCACCCTTTCTAAGTGCCATCCAGAACCAGGACTCCTTTTATCATGCCATGCCCGAATCTTATAAAACCTGCCGAGATCCGGGAGTTCAATCTATGGTGAGAAATAAAAAGGTGTGAGTGGGTTTAGCCAAGCAAATGCGTGTATCCTCACAGCAGATCCACTGCCAGGAGGATACATGCTCTGGGCTGTTTCTTCAACAGCGAGGACGGGTTTGCCTGAACCCTTCCTCACACACTCTGTCTTTGCACACCCCTTGCAGCCAGTGGCACGTGAGGGCAAGACAGCCATGTAATGCTAACGTTCAGTATGAGCTGTTGAAACCAAACAAAAATAACTGACCCACAGTGGGATCCAGCCTAAAGAAGATCTTCCAAGCAACAAACTTCCAGTAACAAAATCTATATGGCAACCCTGCAAATTAGCACAGGCCCACAGCCCCAGGACTCTGCTGGGTACTGAAACAGACAAAAAGATCAACACAGCAGCATGCCCTTTCCTCAGGGGCTCACAGTGCAGCCAAGCAGACGAATACATAAAGAGCAATGAACCGAGTGTATAATAGAGGCACCAATGGGGTGCTCTGCGAGGAGAGCAGCAAATTACAAATTATTCCTACCTAAAGGTCAAAGCAGCACTTCTGTTGGGGGGTGGGGAGGAAGCCTTGCTCTAGTTAGATACATTTGGAAAGTTTTAAAGCTGAATTTCTTTTTAAATGTTCTAAAATTCACACTTTCCCTTCAATTTGGCCCTTATTCTCTAATTCAGCACAGATCGGGCAGTCTGACACTAACTGTGCTCAGGGTCTTTGTTCTCCCGTGATTCCCCAAGTCCCTAGACTCCTGGATGCCCAATACCATTCCATGTGTGCTTCCTCCCCCAGGCTTGGTTCTGGACTGGTTGATTCAGAGGAAGGGCCAGATCTAAATTGCACCCTCATTCAATAGATTGCCTATAAATCATAATATGTTACCTCGTTCAGGAGCCTAAAGTCTCCATTATACTTTTTTGTCTTCAAACTTGGTCCAAAATATGACTTAGAAAACCAGAATCCCCTGACAAATACCTCCTACCATCCCTTATTCCTTTCTTCCTCCCACCCCATCACACTTCTCTCCTACCCTAAACTTCTCTATTGTGCCGGGTTTGAACCACTTGTTGTTGGGATTCAGGAGAATCTCATCCGTCCTCCCCTTCTGCCCATAAATCTGGATGAATATGGGAGTGTTGGTACCAGCTTTCTTCAAGTCAGTCGTCCAAACCCACAGAGACCAAGGGAATTCTACAAGACATGTCAAATAACACATAAACTTAAAGAAGTGAAGAGATTTTCATGTTATAAGTGGGAAAGAGGAGACAATCAAAAATTATGAAGACCATAGGGCAGATTATATTATATACAGGTGTGTCCTGCTCTCAGAAACCCATTATAACAAGTGCCAGATTTAGAAAGCTAAGGATTCCTTGCTATTAAAAGTAGGGTGCCTTAATGTCCTTTTTAATGGCAAAAGCCTATTAGTATGTTTTAAAAGGAGGGAAGAGTCGATTCTACCCACTCTATGTTCGGTATATTCAGAGTGCACTGTAGTGAGCCATTCAGTTTAACATCTGGCTCATCACAGCAGCTTATTCAATTTGGAGACACTGAAGTCAGCTGTGATGCCAAGTCTGTAACTCTATATGGCCTGTACCTTGGAGAGCTGAGCTCCCTGGGGAGCCCTTTCCCCTCCTTTCTAGAGGAGAATTGAGAAGCAGGAAGTGGACTCCCTTCAAAGCTTTTGTCCAGTGGTCTGACATCCTGACCTTTGCTGGTTCTGTCCGAGAGGCCTCCAGGTTCTGGGTTCCTTCCACTTACTTTTCAGCCGCTTCTTCCTGAGAGACACCATCTCGTAGAGCTGTCTCTCAATCAAGCCATCCACTTTCTTCTCATCCAGCCAGTTGCTGCAAAGGAAGGTCTGCTGGATGCCAGTGAAGGGACACAGAATCACCACCTGGGGAGAGCAGACCACAAGTGTCTCCTGTATTGGGTTCCCTGGTTGAGATCTCCTCACAATGCTCAGCAGCCTCCTCAGCCCCATGTTAAGGGGAGTCTAAATTAGGACCCTCATGAAATGGCACTTCTTCTGTTGCCTTTCTCATTAAATCTTAAATCAAGAAATACCTCCTTCAAGAAGTCTTCCAAAGCAGGGATCATCTATCCTCCGATTTACTAGCTCCAATCTCAAAACTTTTCCTCTATACATAACACCTTCTTTGAACAGCATATTTTTTATGTACATTCATTGTAAAATCTCAGTTAATCTGAACCAAAAGAACTAAACTAATAAATTAATCCCCTATAATTATCTTGTAGGAAAAAAGGTAAATCACATGAAAGCTAACATCTAAAATTAAATACAAAAAACAACTTGATTCTCATTCAACCCTCTCTCCTAGACTTTCTCTATCTCTACCCACATTCTGAACGCATGGATTTAGAATATGGAAGTCTATCCAGCCCAGACCACTCACATTATGGATGTTCAAAGGTATGTTCCTGGCACACTACAGAATCTTCTCTCAACAAAGAAATTTGCATTGTTCATATTACTGAATTCTAAGCTTTACCTGCTTTTTAACCTGAAAACTAATCTGACCCTCCCATTGGTCAAGTTTTTGTCTCACCATTGTCTTACTGGGTATTTGTTTGTTGTCAGTTGTTCACAGAGACTACAATTGACTATAACTTCCTTAACTCACATTATTACCCTTGGATGTCTCCAGGTATCTCTGAGAACTCAGCTAATACTCATTATCCAATCATCATGATGAACCTTAACTTAGAAGCACTGAACAGAGGAGAGCTAAGAGATGAGGGAAGGGAGTGTGTACCTCTTCAAACTCCCAGAGAAGCACTCCTCTCTAGAGATAAACTATGCCTCCAGACCACAGGCAGAAGCCCCCACAAACGTTTTAGATCTGACACAAATGTATTGGCATTTAATGTAGTCCACTCCCACATAACATTCAACATATGGGAAAGCTGAGGTCCAAAAAGGGGAATGAAGTACCCAATTTTGCACAGTTAGTAAGTGGCATAACCAGAAATATAAATGCTCCTGACCTTAATTATCAGTTTGGGGTCTTTTCTACCTATCAGCAAGAGTCTCAGAATTATGGCTGAGCTCCACTGGGATTCACTGTTGCACTTCATCTTTTATGCTCAAGATTCTATGTGACCACATATACAGAAGTGGACCTATATATAGGCAAAGTTGGAAGACACCCATGCAGGATGATCTGGTGTCACAGAAGGGTCTAATCACCAACAATTTATTTAAAAGTCTTTCTTTCTTCTGAACAAATCCTGCAGTTGTCTCCTCCTAGTTTACTTTTGAATTGTTCTCTAATTGTTATATGTGTATTGATTAGTTTCCTCTTTTTCAACAAGATAGAAAAATCCTGAAAGTCCGAGGTTGTGTCTTCTCACACCTTGTGGTTCACCTGAGCATAGTTATAAGTATATAGCAAGCATTTAAAAATAATTGTTAGAAGTTCTGCTTCTGGACTAGGTAGTCGAGAAAGCTAGGTAGTTTGAAAAGTCCCTCACTACTGCAAAACACTCACATGCTAGATAAATAACAGGAAATATCATTTTATATACATTGCTGAGCTGCCAAGGAGTTACAGTGAAGACACAGGAGCCAGTAAAATTTACAGTAAGCAGAAACCCAGAGAATGAGCAAATGGGAATACTAAAGTTGGTACTTCCCTGAAGCAAAAGACAATACCAGACACTCAGAGACCAGGTAATTACTAACAACCTATGAAGCAGGAGACTAGGCCTTGAGCTTTGCAAATTGTATGGTCTAAACTGGAAACACCTGAATAAGCCAAAACATTTGAAGGAGTTTCTCCCTCAGACAAAAGGTAGGTAAGAAAAAATCCGCAAAGGGAAGCCTACCTTCTTTGCCTTTGCTTCAGACAGAAAATGTAAAAAACCTCCCCTAAGAATTAGTTGCCATTAGTCTAGTCACAGTCAGGATAATAGTAATAAATGCACACCTAGACATATTGAAGAGAAGCATCAGAATGCCAAAGACAAAGAGAAGACCTTAAGACCATCAAGAGAAAAAAGACAGATAATGGCAATTAGGCTAATAAAAGCCAGAAGGCACTGGGGTAGTGGTGGGGAATCAATCTAGAATTTTGTAGCCTAAAATTATCTTTCAAAAATGAGGTCGAAATAAAAACATTTTCAGATGAACAAAAACAGAGTCTACCAACAATAGACTTTTACCAAAGGAACTTTTAAAGGATGTGCTTCAGGAAGAAAAAAAATTAAAAAATTGACACCAGAAATAAGATCTTAGATGCAAGAAGTGGCAAGCAAACAAACTGGCAAACATGTAAGCAAATCTGAACAAACAAAAACTGTATGAAATAATATTATCTAATGTGTGGATTTTAAAATAATTCAAAATAGAGCTAGAATATGAGGCAAAAATAGCATGCAACCTAGATGAGGGGTTATTACCATTACAGATTTCTAAGGTCTTTGTATTTTCCAGGAGGAGAGTAGAGATATTGAGTAAATGTAGGGTTTACCTTAAGTGTATATAGCAAAATCACTAGCAGGAGAAAAAAAGAAAATGGAGAAAAACAGCCAATGCAAAACAAAAACATAACAAAATAACATATATTTGTAACCTAAAAATAATACTTCAAAATAACTAATGGCTCACAAAAGAATTTTAAATGAAATAATAAATAGGAACCAAAAAAGCACAAACTGTAAAATAAAAAAATAATAAATTGCTTTTCAACAATATTAAAAGCTTCTGCTCTTCAATAAACTTCGTTAAGAAAATGAAAAGACAAGCCACACATTGGGTATTAACCCTTCTATACAGCATTGTACTGTAGAGCTTAGGCCAAGTGATTAAACAAAAAGATAGAAATAATAATTTTTAAAGAGCTTTGGGGAAAAAAACTAATTACATTTACAGGAAATATGACTGCCTACAGGGAATATCCCCAAAGAATCTATAGACAAATTATCAGGATTTATGATAGAGTTTAGCAAGACAGCTATATGCAAACCCAATGTACAAAAAATATTTCTATTTCTACATCAGCAAAAAATGGTTAGAAAATGTAATTTTTAAACAGAGTCAATTCATAATAGCAACAAAAATTATAAGGTCCCTATGAATATATCTAACAAAGACATGAAATCCCTTTATCAAGAAAAATATAAAACTATATCGAAAAACATCTTAAGAAGACATAAATTTTAAGTATATCACATTCATAGATAGGGAAACTCAGTATAGTAAAGATGTCAGGTATTCCAAATGGACCCATAGATCCAATTAAATTCTGTTCAACACAGTTCTTCATAGAATTTGGCACACACAAAAAAATAATCTAGAATTTCTGTGGATGTCAATGGAAGGGTAAATGGCCATGAATAGTCAATACATTCTGGAGGAAAAAGAATAAGGTGGGGAAATTTCTTCCAGCAAATACAAAGACCAAGTATAAAGATAGAAAATAAAGATAGTGTTGTATTAGCACAGAAATAAGCTAAATCAACAGACTAGAAAGCTCAGAGGCACATAAAACCCTGCATTTTGAGAATTTGATGTATGACAAAGCTGCCTTTTCAGAACAGTGAAAAAAGAATCACTTTTTAGTAAATCAGAGTCTCCCAATCTTCTGTAATGATAAGAATTATCTAAAGCACTTGTTAAATATCCAGATTTCCTGGAAATTCTGACTCGTAGGTTTGGATTGGAGCCCAGAAATCTATTTTTAACAAGAATTCCAGGTGATTCTTAACTTTACTCAAGTTTTAAAAGTCCTTCAGTAAACGTTGCTGGAACATTTGGATATCCACATGAAAAAAAAATAAAATTGGATTCTTACCTCACACAAAAATCAATTCCTGGTAGAATTGGTTTATAAAGATATAAATGAGTAAACCAAAAATTAACAGCTTTTGGAAGAGGATATAGGAGAATGTCTTTATAGCTTTAGGATGAGTAAAATCTCTCTCAACATTACAAAAATCATTAGCCATAAAGGAAAAGATTGATAAAGTAGATTATTTTTAAATTAATCTTTGTTTCTTCAGTGAACATTGTAAGCAAACTATGAGAACATATTTGAATATATACCATCAGCAAAGGATTAATATCTAGATTAAATAAAAAAACTCATGAAAATAAATCCAAAGATAGATTGGTCAGTAGAAAAATCAGCAAAAGACATGAATAGGCATTTTACATAGAAGGAAACATCGATGGCAATAAAGAAATGAAAAGATATTCAACCTCAGTAGTAATCATGAAAATTAAAATAAAAATCACAACAGGACCATTTTCAACCTTCAAAATGGTGAAAATCAAAAGTGTTGACAATTACGTATGTAACAAAATGTCTCTTACACATGGATGACAGGAGAGTAAAATGGTACAACTACTCTGGAAAAAATCTGGAATATTTTGGAAATAACAGCTATCTAAAGCGGAAAATTTGCTTGCCATGTGATCTAGAACTTCCATCTTGAGAAGCTCTTGCACATTTGTACAAAGATACATGTACAAGAATTTTATGGCAGCATTGTTCATAGCAGTAAAAATCAAGAAATAACCCCCAAATATTCATCAACAGAAGAATGGACAAATAAATTCTAATCAATCTGTACAATGGAACACTTTACAGCAAGAAAATGGATGAACTACAGCTTCTCTTATCATCTGAATGAATCTCTAAAGTATAATGTTGAGAGAAAACTGCTAGTTAAAAACAATATACATAGACAAAACTTATAACAGTGCATGCCCTTTGGGGGAGAGAAGATTATAGGATTGAGGAAGATCACAAGGAATTTCAAAAGCATTGGAAATGTTTTATTTCTCAAGCTTGGTGGTAGACAAAATTGAGGTTTGTTTTTTAACGTTCTCCGTATCTCACTTTTATTATGTACATTTTTTAAAGTATAAGTATTCCATAATACAAACATTTACTTTAGAATACTTACTGATTGAAACACTTCACCAGGAATCAGGACAGTCTATAACCACTGACTGAGCACCTCCAGACAAGCTACCCTGTGTTTGGCCCTTGCATGCATGTACAGAAAAGCCCCATTCTTGACCACCAGCAAGATGAGATAGATGGTCCTGTTACCACCCAACACACACAGTGAGAGGGACTGTCCACATGCTCTGTAACTGGTCCAAAGGAAGTAGGAATTAGGATTCATGTTAGAGTTTGTACTTGCAAGTTAAAGAAGAGAGGGGCTGGACTGAGGAAGGCTGTCGTGGGTCATGCCTTACCTTCTCACAGTGCCAGCCTCTGCTGACACCCACGTTGCCATGCCCGATGGAGACCCGACTCAGGGGGCTAAGGAGGGCAGCCAGCTCGATGTGGAAGATGTCTGTGCGGCCTCGGTCAAACACGCCGCCCTCCAGGAAAATTTTCCCACTGTTCTTAGTCCCTCTAGCCCCATACATGACCATGTAGATTTTGGATTTGGTCCCAGCCCCCCGGATATCCCCAGTGAAGACAGTGACAATATACGTGATAGCTGGTGTGGAAACAAAAGAGGAAGGAGAGAGTTCAATGCAAGCTGCATCATAATATACCACCCCTCTTCTCTCCTACCTGGCTGCAACATCCCCAAGGTCCTCCTCTTCCACACATCCTCATCCCCCCTCATGTCCTCCTCCCCGAGATGACATCCAATGTCCCTCTCAACTTCACTTCATCTTTTTCTTTTTCAGAGTTCATGTGTCAGTGTCTGAGTTTGAGAATAAACGGCATGTATTATTACAGGAAACTGTCAGTGCTAATTACAGGAAACTAACAAAGAGAAGGAGAAACTTGGTTTGGCTAAGAATAGTACTTATTATTAATGTTAATTACCATGTGTACATTATTAATAGCTGCCAGATGAATTCTATTATGTCTAATCTAATTATAATAGTCAACTCCATTAATGGAAATTTATATTCTGATTCATTTAGCTTGCTCTTTTGCTGATAACTTAAAAACATAACTTTTAATAGAAGGCACTAATGTCCTCCCTCATCACCTGTGGTCTCAGCTCCACTCACTAAGATATCCCTTTGGATTTTGCCATCATCTTCATCCAAAGCCAGCCAGCGGTTAAGGGGGAAGTCATATTTTCTTCTGTTCCCAATATCTTCAATGACAATCTGGGAAGGAGAGGAGAGGGAAGGAATGTGGTTCAGTGTTATTGAGGGTGCCCCTATTGATCTAATCCCATTTCTTCAATCACTTGAGTGCACTCTAAGAATACATTCTCGTCTCCTTAGTGACCCAAGGAAAGCTTATCAGAAGGACACAACTGTTACCAGGAAAACCTCACAAAACCATATAAAATGACTTGCAAAGTCATATAGGGATGACTGGCAATTACCTCCTACTTGAATTACCAAGACATTGCTCTCTCCACTGCTGCAGATCATTTTTTAAAACTGAAGCAGGAAATTTGGCAGGATGTGCCCTGTGAGCCTTGGATATAAAAACTGGAAGCCTGGATTTATAAACTATAATGAGATCATCATCTTCCTCAGCTGATGAAGACTGGGATTCTCACGTTATTGGTGGTGACAAGCAGAGTCCATGCAAGGGGAATTGCAAGCCCCAAATCAGGCACAGGGACTCCTAGGATCTAGTGATCGGGTCAGAAAACGTCAGTCACTGACAGTGAGGCTAATGGAATTGGCCATATATGAAGATTCCCGCAAGGACTGCCATGGGAGGTAGGTTGGTGAGGCTGAGATAAGTGTGTCTTCTAGCTGAGAGGCCCTCCCAAAATGTGCTGGGAAGATCCAACTGAAAATTCACTCTAAGATAAGAAAAACTGTTAATAACTAGAATGTGTCCTCCACTCACTGTGTAGGCAGAAGCGTCTGGTGACAGACAGGATGAGTTGGAAAGTAAAATTCTGCCGAGGTTTTCCCAAGACTGCCTGAGAGAGGGACTCTGATTCTCAATAAAAAAACTCTTCCTAAGTTCAAAGTGTCTGCAATGTGGAAACAGGATCTACTGGGCTCCCTGAATGCATCTCGTCTTGTCTAATGCACTGATGACCAAGGAAACTTCTGGGCTTTATGGTGGCTTCCTGAGGACACTGCCCACCATGGAGAAGCTAGTGTCTTGAGCCAGTGACTAAAGGCAGTTGTTCCACTAGGCTTCTCTACCAAAATAAATCAACATTCAGGCTCTGGTTTATAAATCAGTCCCCAGTGAGTTTAGTTGGTGTGAGTCAACCCTACAGAGATTGCTGGTTCAAATGAGCACTTTTAAAGCTGAGGGTCCAAGGACTGCTGTGGCACTGCCCAGAGAAAGGTTCTGCCAGGGAAGTTCAGCCTCTCCCAATTCATCTATCTGCACATTTCTCTGTGTCTTTGATCTCCTGGGGTTGGCGGGGGAAGGTCGATATCGGGGAGTCACTGAAAACGGTCTAAATGAGGCTGCAGCCTGCTTCCTAACGTCTCTTACTGTGACTTCACAGAGTTACAAAAGCAAGGTGATTAAAGAAAGGATTTAGTTTTTCAGGTAAGCTGTAACATCTACTAAGAAGCCTAGATACACAGATTCACCATCTCTGTCTCAAAATGTTCACAGACTAGTGTGCTAGCCATGGTTTCAAGAGCAAAGACATCCACCCTCACAGGTCAAAGAAATGTCATCAATGAAGGGCCTAGTACCCACCTGGCATCAATGGAAGTTCCTGACTTGAGAAGTTTAGCTAATCTGAAAAATGGAATGTGCCATTAAACACCTCTGTAGGGCAAACTAGCTTGCACAGCTGAACCACAAAGGAAAAGGCAACATTGGAATTAATATTTGAATGATAACAACCAAGACTCTAAAAATTAGACTTTTTTAAACACCAAAAAACAAAGGTCGACAGATAATGTAACAGCTGAAATACTTGTACAGAAAAAAATGAAAGTCCCTGAACAGTTCCAGAAATTTTCCAGATGTGTATTGAGTTATGTAAGCAAATATTTATGACATCTCTTCGTCCTACAGTCTGCAGGATGAGACTGGGCTCATGGAAGAGTTTCTACTGGGGGAAACTGAGGCCCAGCACAGGAAGATGGGATCTTTTCTTCCCTGTCACAAGGCTTCCCTTCACCATATGATCTGTGTCTCATTTGTTACACTGAAGTGCCATGTCACATTGTATGTAACCCACGATAAATGTAAATAACTGTAAATGCCAGCACTTGAATGGTGACATGCCTGATACTCTCACTCCTTTTCTTCACTTTCTTCCTCCCCTCTGAGCCCGTCCACATACCTGCTCCTTCATTACCATCTCAGACTTCTGCTCAACCTCAGTCCAAAAAAGCCTGATGGCTTACTGTGATCAGGGCCCACAGTGGTCTTGCCCTCACCTGCCTCCCTGCTTTCCTGCTCTTTGGTTCTCTGAGCCAAATATCCACCCCAACTGTTCCTCTGCTGCTCCCCCCACCTAAAGGAGACCCTCCTGGCAAAACCCCACCCATCTCCATGACCAGCTCCAGTGAACCCCTGAAGCATCCCTGGTACCCAGGCAGAGTGACCCACTCCCACTACATTTGTCTGTACCCACTCAAGACTCTAACCTCATCCTCCTCTGCATTAAAATCACAATAATCTCATTTTCAGGTCTTCAAAGTGGGAATCATGGTCTGACCAACACTACTCTACTTGTGGGACCCTTAGGGCAGAATGTTTGCTCATTGAGAGCTGGACTGTCCCTGAAATTGTTGAATATAAGGTCACAGTAAGTATAATTATTAAGGGACTTTTCTCTCTCATAGAAGCAGGACCACATGTATCGTAACAGCCGCAGTTGGTAGTTTGGGGCCTAGAATGTAAGAATCACTCAATAAATGTGGGTTGAATGTTGAGTATATTTTTAAATTCATTTTTAATATTTATTATTTGTGCATTTAAATTACTATTTTTATTTATTTATGGGTGTTTTTTTTGCAGAGTTTTCATTAGAGATTTTATTTGCACAGTACCTCAACAGTACCTAGCACATCTTAGACACTCAAAAAAAGCAAATATTATTATTATTATTATAATTAATATTTGGGGCACTGAAATCCTATAGAATGTTGAGTATTAATTGGTGGCATGGGACATGTAGGGCTTCTTGAGGTCCCTGAAGTCAACACCATGAGCCTCCATCTCTTCTTCCCATCAAAGTCAGTGGTGCACGTTTGGCTTATATTCCTTACAGCACACAGTGGGCAGTCCACCCATTCTGAACTTCCTGATGCAGGGCACAAGGGAAAACACCCACCCTGAGAGTGCAGGTTAGGCACCAGCTTTGCCACTGAAGAGTGCTGACGCCTTGGGCAAGTCTCTAATTTTACTCCACTATCCCTGAAGCAGATGGGCCAAGGATAAGGCTCCTGGCAGCATATTGTTCTTTTTGTGACCTTTGCTTTTTTGAGGCTCAATTAAGTGGTCATTGAACTATGAACATTTGAGTCGGTCACAATAGTTGATCTAACAAGATGTGTGGACCCAAGCCTTGGGGAGGGCAAATCGCCCCAGGGGAAAGAGTGTGTCAGTCACCCCATGGCGATAAGACGGGGAAGTTGACTAAGGGAGAAGGGCAGGGAGAAAAGCTACAAAGGAGTGACAATACTGGCTTTTAGATTTGTCCCAATACACCCTTAAACATGAACAATGAGGAGCAACTCTCGTCTGAAGTCTAGGGCAACCCAGCCTGGCAACTTGAAGAAATGGAAACATTTACTGTGCAAGTGTCAAATCCGGAATCTCGGTCAACTTAACAGCCCATTTAACTGGTGTCTCTGGGGAGCTGGAGGCAAGCAGTTCTATCAGTGAATTGAGGAGGGGCAGCAGGGAGCTCCCACAGTGGGGGGAGCAGGAGGTCTAGGCTGGTGAGGGTTGGCCCTTGGCTCCCTCCAGCCTGTGGTTTTCAGCTTCTGTCCACCCTGAAACCCTCCTTCCTCCTTTCTCAAAACAATTCTTCCCTCAGTAAAATTATCTGGTAAATCCAGGCACGCTGACCTATAATCTGGTTGAATTATCTTTATGTCTTATCCCCAGGGAGCAGTTTAGTTTGGCTCGAGTTAGAGGAATAGGCTATAAGAATTTTTCAGAAGCCAATGAACCTTTGAAAGGGACACCCCCCTTGCAGTTGGAAGACAGGTTGCCTACCAGGCCCTGAAATCTCCCCCCTACATAATCTCCTATATAACAATATCACATAGAAAGTAGCCTGCTTGGCCTTTTGGTTTAAAATAGTGTCTGACTAGCAAACAATAAGAAGGAGAGAAAAAAAGGAAGGAAGGAGGGAGAAAAGGAGAAAGAGAGGAAGGGAGGAAGGGAAGGAAGGAAGGAATAAGAAAGGAATTTCAACACCATCAAAAACTAAAATTGTTGGAAAACTTAGGGTCAGAATCTGGAAGCCATTTCTACTAACTTAAGTGTCTAGAACTGTATCAAGGAAGGCTCCTCCCGGTGAATCCTGCCTTCCCCTAATATAACAGAGACCCCCAGGTAAAAGAGAGAACCCTCCTCTGCTAACATCTCCTAACCTAAACTTTCGGGTATTTTTGCCATTTAAATCTGGCAGGCATGGTCTGATTGTTTTCCAAATGACCAGAGCACAGCAACATGGGTGCACAGATTAGCTAAATCCCAGAGATAAAGCAGTATGGGGAGGGAGGGCCCAAGACAAGAAGGGCCCTGGAGCAGGTGCTAGTGACTCTGGTGTTTCCTGAACTCTAGTGCATTTAGTGACTTCTCTGGGAATGTGAATTAAACACATTTGAAACAATTTTATAAAAAAATTTTAATAAGGCCTCACTTTGTGCACAAAGTTTTAATTAGCGAAAACTTCTCAAAAGTAAAAAAAAAAAAAAAAATCCAGAATTACACCCAGAAAACTGAATTATAAACTATTTTAGGCTATTTCCACTTTAGCTTTTAGAAAGAAATACCCACCAACCTGTCAGTGCAATGTGCCTCATACTATTGATGAAATGTTGTTAGTCATGGAAACTTCTGAGAGTGATTTAAGGGTGAGTATGCTGTTATTTTAACATTCTCTGTTATAATTTATAATATTTTCATGGCCTATAAAATCTAACTCTAGTGCTGCTGAAAAACTTGTCTCAAAATCAATCATGTTAGAACAGCAGTAGGATGACAAAATTCTACCAAGACCAAGCAATCACCTGGTATCTTTGCAAAATACTGTAAAAACCAAAAATCATTAGAGCAAAAATACACTTTAACGGTTATTGACATATGCTCAAAGTATGCAACCCTCAGGAAATTCTGTCTCAAGTTAAATGAATTTCAAGTTATGTAGATTTTTAAGGATATATCCTTGTATAAAATGCAACCAACCTGTACTAATGACCCAGGCAACAGGAATAAGAACAGAAACCATCCCAGCAGAGCACAGCTATACCAGGACAGTGCCAGTGATGATCCGAGAATAGGATCAAGAGCCTTCCCTTGGACCTGGATATGAGAAGGGAATTCAATAATTACCCAGCTGGAGCCAAGGATGAGTAGAAGATGAAAGAGGAGGAGGAGGAGAAGTTGGAAGAAGAAGAGGGGGAGGAGGAGGAAGGAGATTTGGTGAATACATGTCCTATATGTCAGGCGCACCTTGATATTGTCAGACACCAAGTCCAGATAGGACCCACCTTATTCGAGGTTGGGTAAAGAGAAAACAGCAATTTAAGGCCTTATGAAAAACTACTCCTGAACCAAAGAAGGAGAAAATCATTCAGAAGAAGATCAGAACTCTGGAAATGACTTAATTCAGGATACAGGAAAAGAATTCAGGAAATTGGTACGCTTAATAGAATACAAAAAGATTGAGTCTTTATAAAATAGGAGTAAACATCTTCAAGGATAGAAGGGGCTACAATAAAAAGGCAATAAGATGATATTAAAAGATAACTAAATTAAACAAGAAAAGGTATTAGGAAAAGTAAAACTATATAGCAGCAAGTACATCAAATTTCTTACAATTCTGCATGTCCCTTAACTAACTCCTAGCAATTTATTGTAATAAATAATCACAAATGTGCATAAAGATAAGCTACAAGAATATTGTCACAGCACTATTTATAGTATAATGGTATAATATATAGTATACAGTGCAATTATATAGCATGTTTTATATACTGTGTACTATAGTATATAGCATAATTAGATAGTATAGTAATTTTGAGAAAAAATAGAACTGTGAAACAAAAGGAGATTGGTTTAGTAAGTCATGACAGATCTGTGCAATGAAACACTATTATAGTCATTAAAACTTACACTGTAAACTATCCATGTCATTCTATTTAAATAACATGCGGAAATACACGTTATATTTGAAAGTGAAATCAAAGGCATTTGTAAAACATTGTATTCATTATAACTCCATTTTTAAATGATAAATGTGAGTGTATATTAATTAGTAGAAAAATGAGTGGAGGATATTCATCAAAATATTAACTGGCGATGTGTGGGTGGTGAAATTATGAATGGTTTATATTTTTTTTATTTGTATTTTGTAAGTTTTTTACAATGAACTTGCATTACTCTTGTAAGAGGAAAAAACGATTAAGAGAAACACATTCAGAATTGAAGTGTACATTGATAGTAGAAAGGAAAGGAATTGATAATATGGAAAAACAAATCAGTGATGCATGGGGGGAGGGGTGGTTAACAAGCTCCCATGAAATGCAAAGAAAATAGAGATAAAAGGAGTAAAAGGGAAGCTGAGAGTTTTGGAAGACAGAATGGAGATCCAACAGCTGGGTAATTGGCATTCCTAATGAAGTGACCAGAACAAATGCCACCCAAGCAAGAATCTAGTATATAACAGAAAATCTCTTTTCTGAGCTGCATCAGACAGAAAAGACTCAACATGTTCCATAGAAATTTAAAGCAAACACAAGGAAGCCAGGAAGTGAGAAAGGAAAGGAGGATAAACTAACATAGTCCCCACTCCTGGATGCTGTCTGGCAAGATTTTGGAATAGTAAATATAAAGAAAAAAAATCCTGCTAGCACCCTAGCAGACAAAAGTCTGCCTGACCTCAATATCAAATTTCAAAAGGCAATGGAACAAGATCTGCAAAGTTTTAAAGGAAAAAACTGTTCTCACTCAAAGATTTCACACCTTGCCAAACTGCCCTTCAGTTATGAAGTCAACTAAAGGACACATTTTTTCTGTGAACCCACCTCCTTCCAGAATATTGCCAAGAGCACAATGGTAAGTGTACCCACGTGACCAAGAAGGAACCTGAGCTCAAGAGCAGCCACTGTAACAACTGTCCACACTTTGCAGCTCCTTCTACTAAACCTTGAGTTTTAACCTGACTGTCTTCTTTCCCAGGATAGAGGAACTGAATTTCAAGTCACCTGCTCTGTGCCCCACCTGACTGTCTTCTTTCCCAGGATAAAGGAACTGAATTTCAAGTCACCTGCTCTGTGCCCCACCCTGGCTGAGGTTATAAAACATACCTGCCTCCTCTCCCTCCTCTGCCCAGTTGAATAGAAAACCATTCTGAAGACACACCTCTGCCTGTGACTGGCTGTTTGGATTCTGGACTACTGTCCCATTTCTTCTCAAATCCAAGGAGCAGTTCCTCTCAGCCTCCTGGTACCCTCTTCAGCACCTTACTGGCTGCTCTTAGGATGGAGAAAGCCCTCACTTTTCCAGAGGAACTTTGGCCATTTCTCACTTCATTGATTCAGTGCCAAGTCCCATGCTTAGAGCTAGGGAGGTGTCCTCAAGGAATTTCCATGCTAGTTGTGAAGAGAAGTATGGCAGATACACTAGGATGCATACTCAACTCTTGTTCACAATCACCTTCTTCTTAGTCTACTTCTACTATAAATGCCAGAAAGCTAGCCACTTGATCTCCCAGTTTTCTCTGTAGCTAGAGTGGCCATGTGACACATTTCTGGCCAATAGAATATAGGCCGAAGTTCCAAGGAGGGTTTTGCTTCTTTCAAACTAAGGCAAGGCTTGCCAGAAAAAAGTCTTTATCCCTTTTGTCTTCCCCTCACCCCTGTCTGGAACACAGATAAGATGCCTAGAGGATCAGCAGCCATCATGTGATCATGAGGCAACAAGTTGGCAGATGAAAGCCACAGCACAGAGGATGGTGACCCAGAAAAAGAACAGGTGCCCCAGAAAGCAGCTGCACCAGCCCTGAGCAGACCATGTCTGGATATCCTATGAGATGAAAAAAATAAGCCCCTAATTGTTTCACACAGCACTTCAATTTTCTGATACTTGCAGCCAAATACATTCCTAACTGATGCAAGAAGGTAAATGAAATTGAGCAATAACAAAACCTCAAGGATCAAACAGCCTTATTCTTTATAGTCAAAGTGATACAAATCTGGGAGTTTTCTGTTTTAAGAAATAAAACCTTTTCAAAATATTTTTCAAAAATATATACACATTAGCCTTTTCTTATCAAATTTCATGAACTGAAATACACTGAGATCTTAACAACTGAGGGAAACATATGCAAAGGGCTGGAAGCCCATTTTCTAAATGACCTCAGACCTCAGTGAATTTTCGATATTCTTTTGGTGTTTTTTATCTTCTCTGACTTTCCATTATTGTTCTCACCCTACCCATTACAGTACCTCTTTCCCCTTCTAATTTTCTGCTACATGTTTAAAATCCCAGGTAGCAAATTTGCTAGAAGAGATTGTACATAAGTGCTAGACTCTGGGTGAGAGTCTAAGAGGGTGCTTTCCTTCTAAATCAAAGCAGAGCAAGATAGAGCCAGGGGCATGCTTTTCTCACCAGCTCTGAACTAGGTATGTTTTAGCTGCTCAGAAGCCTTTTTGCTTTCTTCTTGATTCTTAATTTTGTCCTGGGTAGGCTAAATTGCAAGGGTCCTGAGATCCAGAAATTGGAGGTACAAAGCAGCAGCCCAAGATAAGTCACAGGAGAGCATATGATTAGGGTCAAATGAATGCTATAAGCAGGCAGGGTTATAAACATTCATGGGAGGGAGATGTTCTGGTGAGCTGGGATCAGGGAAGCCTTCATGATGGAGCCCTGAAGGATGATTAGGCCCTGGCTAGGTTCAGATGAGAAAACTGGGCTTTCTGGGAAGGTGATAACATGGGCAATGTCTTGGAGGCCATGAGGAGGGCAGCATGGCTGGCCAGCGGGCGTAGGTAGAAGTATGGATGCAAGTAGACCAAGAGAGAGAAGATGGGCTGAGCTGTAACCATCTGAAGAGTCAGAATCCCCCCTCCCAGGCTTCAGGGACCACAGAGATGCAGCTGAACCCACCTTGCACAGGAACCAACCTGCAGACGCCCCCTTGTTGTTGTGGCCAACGTTGATCTTCATCAGCTGCCCCAAATCTGGGGCATCCAGCATGAACTTGTCTTCAGCTCCCTTTTCAAAATTGTTTTTTTCATTTTCCAGCCTACGCTCCCCTGTATGCACAGACAGGCAAGAAAACTGACCAAAAGGCCAGAAGAAAAGAGGAACCAACTCTAAGCCTTAATGGCCTACCCACTGAAAGATGCTCTTCCGGAGTCAACAAGAGCAGCTTTCCCCTGAGATCTAAGGGCTGCTTACACCCCTCCAGCCTCCTGGCAAGGCAGACATTTGTCTTATGCATGGCTTGTGCCCAGGTCCCATAACTGAACTTCCAATTTCTGCCTTAATCTGGAGTCCCCATTCTTATAAACCCATTTGTGCCCACATCCCTAGACCCGAGGCCCTGCCTTGCTTTTGCCAGTTGCCTGTCCTGAACTAGAACGACAACCATGGTAGCTGGTATAGGGGCTGTGGCTGGGACCCTGACATCAGCCTACGGACTTCCTTAGACCTGACTCCTTTCTGGAAAACCGTGATGATAACTATTATCAGAAGCTGCTGGTTGTTTAACATAGATTTTTTTTTCTCACTTATTCCCCATCACAATCCAAGAAAGAGATATTATTAACTCTGTTTTGCAAATGAAGAAACTCAGACTTACAGAAGTTAAATAAGTTGCTGCAAGTCATAAGCACATAAGCACATATTCTTTCTCCTTTGCAATTTTTCCATCGTTATGTTTCTGTTATTATGTATCTACAAGTCAGATTAACCCTTACATCCCCATCTAAGCACCAACTTTTTGCTGAAACCATTCTGTGTTCTTTCTTTTCTAAAATTTAATTATTTAAATTTTTTCTAAATTTTAAATTGTGACAGTTCAAACAGATACAAAATAATATGACATTCATGTACACACCATCCAGATTTAAGAGGTATAACAAATGTTAACATTTTGTCTACTTTGCTTCAGACCTTTCTGTTTCTAAGGAAATAAAACACAGCAGATATGTCTAAGACCTCACCGTTCAGCTCTTGCCTTCTACTCCCTTCCCAAAATAAACACTATCCTTAACCTGGTTTGTATCATTTCTGTGAATTTTGTTTGCACATGTATGTAGCCATTTACACTACTTTTACATGTTTCAGGGTTTTACATAAATAATATTACAGTGTACCTGAAGTTCCTCATCTGTACAGTGGGGGTGATATTAGTACCTGCCTTATAGGGTTTCCTGTGAGATTGATTGAATTAATATACATGAAGAACTTAGGATGGCAGCAGGTGCGTGGTAGGCACTACGGGCGTGTCATTGCCACTAAGGTTGTTGCTGTTGATCCTGTTCTCATCATCACACGCCCGTGTGCAACTTATTTTCTTTCAGTTAATACTATGCTTTTGAGATTAATCTGTTGATGCCAGTAACTTTAATTCATTCATCCAACTACTGTACAATAGTCATTGAATGAAGAAAACACAGTTATCTTTGCATTCTTCTACTGATGGACATTTAATTTGCTTCTAATTTTTTGCTATTGCAAATAGCACTGAAATGGATTCTTTTGTACCTATCTCCTGCTGTGCATTTGTAAGAACTTCTCTGAATAGACACCTATGAGCAGAGCTGCTTGGCCCTGGCCTGGGGTGTGCTCATCTTCAGTTTATTAGGTGTTGTAAAATTGCCCTCCAAAATGGTTATATTACATTAACTACCACCGGCAGTGTATGAGAATTCCCATTCCCTACAATCATATATATTTTAAATTTAATATATGTATTTAAAATTTTTTATTCAGTGTGTGTATAATGGTATCTCATTGTGTGTGTGTGTTTTTTTTTTTTTTTAAATGACTGGTAAGGGGATCCGAACCCTTGACCTTGGTGTTATCAGCACCACACTCTCCCAAGTGAGCCATGGGCCGGCCCTCACTGTGGTTTTAATTTGCATTCCCCTACTGATTTGGAGAGATTGAGCACATGTTTATACACACACTCATACACACACACTTATGTGTATATATACATATGTATACAAGGAGTCTTCAAAAAGTTCATAAAGATATTCAAATTATCTCTTTTTCTATTTTTCCATGAACTTTTTGAAGTACCCTCGTACATGCCATGTAGGCTCTGCTCTTCCGAAATTTTTCTGTTCTTATTCTTTATTCCATTATTCTATTTTGTTTCCTTTGTCTACAGTTTTTTTATTATAAAAAACAGATATTTTACCCACATTATTAATATTGTTAATATTATTTTCATTATTCAAAATTATATTGGCAATATTTAGCCCTTTATGGTTCTACATGGATTTTAATAGTAGCTTCTTTGCCTTTTGAGAATTTGACCGAAATTTCATTGCATTTATAGAACAACCTGGGAAAGTTTGACATCTTAATGAATTTGACTCTTTTCTCATCCATGAACATATTTCTCCACTTATTTATGTATTCTTGCGAATTCTTCAATAAATATTTTTTTTCAGAAAGCTCTTTATTCTTAGGTGCTTTATAATTGCTATTGTAAATAATATATTTTTAAATTAAATGTATAAGTTGCTTGTACTTTTTATCCATTTTTTGTATATTAATCTCATATCCAGCATCTTTGCGAAACTTCCTCTCTCACTGCTTCTAATGGTATGTAAATTCTCCTAGATTTTGTAGATGGTCATTATTTTTCATGAAAAAGCAAGTTTGTTCCTTCATTTTCAATCATAATAGTTTTTATATCTTTTTCTCATTTTTTTTTTTCTTCTGGCCCTAGGACCTCCAGTAATGTGATGAACAGAAGTTATGATTAGCTGGAATATTTCTTTTGTTCCTGTCTTTAAAGGGAAAACTTCCAAGTTTTCAAAATTAAGTATGATATTTATGCATATTTTGGTAGATAGCCTTATTCTTTTCAAGAAGGTTTCTATTTTTAGTTTTCTGAGGGTATTTTAAAAATCATGAATGTAAATTTTTTTGCATCTATGGAGATAGTTCACTTTTCTCTCTTTAATCTGTTACTGTGATAAAGTACATGAATAGATTCATTAATGTTAAATTATCCTTGAATTCCTGTAATAAACCTTACAGAGTAGAAATCACCATTTACCTATACATTTATTTATTTATGAATTTGGTGTACTAATATTTATTTAGGGTTTTGGCATCTTTGTTTAAAAATGAGACGAGACTAACCTATACATTTCTTTCTCTTAATATATCTGCCTGATTTTGGTATCAAAAATCATAAAATGAATCAGGGCACATTATCTCTTTCCCTTTTCTCGGAAACAATTTGTGTAAGATGGAGATTAACTGTTTCTTAAATATTTACCTGAACAATCTTCTGGGTCTGATGACCTGGGTAAATTTTAATTGCAGCTCTAATTTCTTTAATGATCACAGGTCACCTTGGAAACTGGCTACAGCATGTTCTTAAAATTGTCAATCATTTTGAGATGCTGAGATAAAACAATCAGACTACATCATACAGTGACAATCACAAGGCTTGGACCCCAGCCTCTTTACCATCCCTGTGCTCCCCCAAGCATGAATGTTAATGTGGTGGAAGGGGACTGGAGGCCAAGATTCTTCTGTGTTATACTGCTATTGGACCCCAGCTCCAGGAAAGAGACTTCACCAATTATGCAGCTTAAAGACTTCACAGCCCAAGGGCCAATGTCCCTTTCCCAGGTCTCCAGTCTTGCCCTGCAAGATCCTTCTAGGATGACCCAGAATGTGATGGGTAACAGAGACTTACCTGCACACCTGATATTGCTACTGTCTCTGTTAGTTTCCTCCAATAAATTCTATTCCAGATAATGATAATGGTGATATAACATGCTACCAGATTAGTCACATTATAGTTTCTTCCTTGATGGATTAATTACTTAGAAATGTACTTTTTAATTTCTAAATGGTGTGAGTGGTTGGAATTTCTTCTAATTTTATTGCCTTGTGAACCAAGAATACTGTCTCTATGTTACTGATTCATTTGAGTTTAAGACTTGCTTTGTTTGTTTATTATGTGGTCATTATGTGCTTGAAAAGAATGTGTATTTTCTACCAGATGGATGCAGTAATCTACATATCTCCATTAGATCAAGCTTATTAAATGCGTAGTTAAAATCTTCTCTAATTTTTATCCACTTGAGCCATTAATTAGTAAGCATATTGTATTAAAATCTCTCACTATGATTATGTATTTGTCAAGTTTCTCCAAGAATTCTGATATTTTTGCTTCACATATTTTGGGAATATGTTAAATTTATACAAGTTTAGAATTATTATATTTTTGTCATTATTTCTTTTGTCATTGTCTAATATACTTTATTTCTAACAAACTGGTTTGCCTTAAAGTTTAGTTTGACAGATGTTAATATAGCTATGCCAGCTTCTTTTTCATTGTTGATATTTTCCTTGCATACTTTATTTCTTTCTATTGTTCTCATATATCTCTGTTTCATATATTTAAGCCGGATCTTTTTTGCTTTTATTTAATGTGAGAATATCTATCTTTTAACTGATGAGTTCAGTTTATTCTGTTCATTGTGATTATTGATACATTTATCTTACTTTTGCTATTAGCCATGCTTTTTCTTGGTTTCTCTTGCCTTATATCCTGCCTTCTCTTGGATTGATTGAGACTTTATTCCCTTTTATTCTGCCTACTGGTTTATAAGTTTTACATTTCTATTTTTTAGTGGTTACTTTTACCATTTTAATATGCATAGTTGAATTATTAAGGTCCATATTTAATATATGTGCTCTTCTGGGAATGGGGGGATGGAATGGGACCAAGAATCTTATGTTTTAACTTACATTACCTACTTTCTTCTCAAAGATTATTGATTTTTAGTATTTGGGGCCCACATTTCCTCAAGCCCTGATATCCACCATTATCATCATTGTTTCATATAGTCAGTGTGTTCTTAGATTTGTTACATGGTTATCAGTTTTTTGCTAACCTTTGCTTTTTGCATCTCACTTTTTTCTTCTGGGTACAATTTTCTTTTTCTTAAAGTATATCCTTTAGTGGTTGTTTAAGCATAGGTCTATGGGTGGTAAACCCTATTTCTCTTTGCTTGTATGGAAATTTGTTAATTTTGCCCTCACTCTGGAATAATAACCTAGCTGGGTGCAGAATTCTAAGTTTATGTATATTCCTGTTCAGAACACTGAAGACATTATTCCATGGACTTATGACCTCTATATGTTGCTGATAGGAATTTGCTATCAATCTAATTGTTTTTATAGAAGGTAATCTGCCAAATCTGTTTCCTTTTAATATTTTTCTCTTTGCCTTTGGATTTAACGTAATGTGTCTAAATGTGGATTTATTTTTATTTATCCTGTTCAATGACTAATTTTGCTACTCTCATCTGAAGACTCACATCTTTGCTCAATTCTGAAAAAGTTTCTGCTATTATCTCTTCGATTATTTCCTCTCACCTATTCTCCATATTCTCTGTTTCTAGAACTCCTGGTCAACTTCTCATTTTCTCCTCCACGTCTCATGATCTCTCATATTTTCCAATCCTTTATCTCTCTGTGCTTCATCTGAGTATTTTGCTCATATTTAGCTTATAGTTTACTAATTCTCTATTCAGCGGTTTCCAATTGTGTTGTTTAACCCACACATTAAGTGTTTATCTTTAGTAACTATATTTTCATTTCTTGTATTTCTGCTTGTCTCTTTTTTTTCCAAATTTGCTATATTTTTCATGGTGTCCTGTTATTTTCTTCATTTTTTTTTGTCTTTAATCAGTTTAAACAATTTAAGTTATAGTCTTTCTCAAATTTCTCCATTATCTGAAATTCTTGAGGTCTTAATCTTATTGTTTGTTGTGTCAATTGATGCCTAGTTATAATGGATTGTGTACTTGGGTGGTTTGTAGTTTAGGAACATGAACTCATCTCCAGCACTTTATCTATAGCAACCTCATGCAGTCTTGCAAATGTTTCTACCAAGTACCCAAGATTATTACTGGCACAGAATCAATTTTCTGTACTTGGGGAAGGGGCAGTTCCCAAATCACACTTGTAGTGTAAATTCAGACCTCAAGCCCACATGTGGTACTGGCCTAAGATATCAATTTTTCAGAAATTTTTTAAATCTAGAGCTCTTGTTGAGATAAGTTTACTGTACTGATGAGCAAATTTTTTCCTGGTCTATTTTTTCGCTGAAGATGTTCCTGTGAACCCTCAGGGATTCTGGCTTTATGTGCAGTTTTTATTTCAAATATCTTTCCTCTTGCAAGGCCAAGATCTCATTTTGTGATCTCAAATAGGTATGAAAGCCCATCCTCTAGATTATTGAGCATGAAAGATCCCTCCTTCCATGAGCCACAACATCAATTCATAGTTAACACTTTGGTTTTGAGTTGCCTCTTCATTTCTGGCGCCTGGAGATTTCTCTCTCTCTTTTTTTCTTATAAGCTCAGCAATGCATTTTCAATTCTTTAGTATATTGTGTCCAAAATTCACATGTCTCTGTAGCTTTTCCAACTCCTATTTTATTCTGCTAAATTAGCAGAAGCAGAAGAGAACCACCTGTCTCAGTTCTGCTGACCTGAACTTTCTCCCAACACCTGCAGCTGTGTCTGTGCCCTCAGTTCCTGCTTCACCTGTGAGGCCAAGTTCAATTCTATCCCACAGCCCCATTCTGATCTGCCCCAAACCACTGCATTGAATAAGGCCATGTACAGCCACATCCCAAAGTATAACTCAGCAGGACACCCTGCTGCCATGATAAACCATATCATAAGAAGAGAGACGCTCAACAGAGGAGCCCATAGGGGGCTCGAGTTGCCTTCTTCTGCCAAGATTGTGAGAAACAGCCCATCTAAAAAGGAATACTGGGTTGTGAAGAAAGGATTAAAACCCATTACCTGTGTCTCCATACTCTCCAAAGATATTGATGAAGACGTCAGCATCTGTCCCTGCACCAATTACGTCACCAGTGTACACCTTGACTTCATACTTGTTACCTAGGAACAAGGACAGAGAAAGCCTAAGCTCATTAGAATCCTGAGAAGAGAAGGACAGAGGCCCCAACATAGCTATCATACCATCTACCCTTCCCCCCAGCAATGCATGAATTGTCATCATTACTGTCAATAACAGAACAAGAAACAAGTCACTCAACATTGGTTCCAAATGGTCATTACTAAACTGTATGCAATGAATAAATAAGAGTTAGAGGGAAACTTCCATTCTCATCTACTAACATGCTGCCTTGGGATACATGAATCAGCTCAGACCCAAGGTGCCATCCTGAACCAGAATATCTCCCCTGAACTATAAAATGCCTCTAACTGGGCCCCCTGCATCTCCTCTGCCCTTTCCAATTCATTCGCCACACTGCACCATAGTGTAAAAATTCATTGTGGTAATTGGATTCTGCAGATAAAAATCAAATTTATATGTAAATTGTTGAGGCCATAACCAATGCAAACACTAGAGGCACCAATAGCAGCCAGCAAATCCATGCTTAGAATACTTCTTTTAAAGACCTGTATCTGCTTCCTGTATCTTTGCTCCATTCATTGAACAGAAATTAACTCTGTTACCCCCAAATGCCTCACCCTCAACCATTCCCTCAAGAGGAGACAGGGCTCAATGTGAACTTGACAACATGATGAACCCTACCCAGGCCTCCCCAGCTGAAGCCTGCCTTAGGGTGAGGGCAAAGGCCAGGGTGTATGTGGTCAGGGGAAGGAAGCTCCTCCAGGTTTTCATTGGGTTCCAGTAATTCCAAGGGCTGAGGTCACTATCCCTTTCCTTTTCCCTTCCAACAGTGGCTTTCTATTTTCACATAGCAGAATCCTTTTTCTCAGATGTCTCATGGCCAGTATGCAAAGCCAATAAAAACTAGAGCTGTCCTCACTGAGGCCCAGAGGCCCAGCCCCTCTGGCCATCTCCTCCCTAGAACCTCTGCTGACACCCAGCCACAGCCCCCAGGGGTCTTTCTCCCCTGTATTCCTCATCTCTGCTATGTCATCTGTGTCAATAATTTTCAATTTTTGCCATCTACTGTTCTGTGCTGTTTGCTGCACACGAGGCTTCTAAGTTCCTCAAGAACTTACAAGAGGGCTGGGAGCAGGACTTCTTTCTTTTATAGTCTCTCCCATACCTCCTAGCACAGCATTGGGCAAATATATTACAGTCTCATTAAGTATGTTGAAAAGTGAATCAAATGAAATTTCCTAAAATTCGAAGTCTCAGGGAAGCTGCTCAGGGCAAAGGATGGAGGTTGGAGAGATGAGTAGAAAACTTAATTTCATTCCTTCCCCATCTCTAGTCCTGCCCAGAAGTACAGAGCCAGCCTTCTAGAGATGACACCATGCAGGATCCAGCAGGGGGCCCACAGATGACATGCTGCACACAGCCTTTCCAAGCTAGTCTTTGACCTGGTGAGAGCATTGGGCCAGAAGCAGACAATGTCTTCTCTTTCTTTCCTCAGTTCTCACTTAGTGAAACCCAGTCACTCTCAGATTCCCACCCTTCCTGCCTATGAAGACCCCTCTGAGATGGGAGGCAGAACGAGAACCTTCAGAAGAGGGAACCCTAAGGTTAGTGCTTGAAACTTGGGCCACACTCAGGGTACCCAGGAGTGTGTTAAAAAGGTAAATTTCTAGGTTTCCTTCCCAGAGCTTCTGAGGCATGTGGTCTGCAACGACCAGGAAGGCCTTGGCTACGGCTGGCTGATGTTGCTCTTGTCATCTCCCAGGTTCCAGAGACCTTTCCTCCCTGGCTGGCAAGGTCTCTGAGGACATTTGTCCCAGCTCCAGTCCAGGGCTCTCTTCACAAAGAGGCAGGACCCCCCTTCAGGATGGCAAGATGCCCAGGACCCCTTGGCTAGTGAGGCAGGGTGGTATGGGGGCTGGGGAGGCTCCAAAGGCCATTGCTGAGCATCAGTCTGGCAGAGGGGCATCAGAACTGCAGAGAGAACTGGGCATGGTGGAGCAAGAGACACGCTGAGAGGGCCGAGAAGCATTTGTGGAAGGAGAAGCAAACATTCTGAATTATTCTGGAAGGCAGAATTAGAATTAGTGGGTTGGAATATGAAGAGGGAGATTTTAGTTCACCAAAAGAAAGAGTTTCTATTCACTAGGCCTACCCAATAAGGGAATGGGATGCCCTTGGGGGCAGTGAGTGCCCCATCACTAGAGATGCCTAAGCAGCTTCTGTGGCCAAGAGCACTGGTGGACAGCCATCTGCCAAGGACGCTGTGGAGAAAATGCTGGAGGGAAGAGAACACAGGAACACTATGGTGCTTTTTAATCTGCAATTCCATGACCTTTGACCAGGAAGGGCAGAGCTCAGACTGTGGAGGGAAGCAGGAGACCAAGGCAGCATCTCAGAAGGTAGGGCAGGCCCCTGGGCCAGTCCAAGTGAGGCCTGGGAAGCAGGGGCCCAAGCAGAGCTTTGGAAACAAGCAGCATCCATGTCCTGGGACAGTCCAGAGAAGCAGAGCATCAAGCCATAGTGAGGCAACTTGGGAGACAGGCCAAGGGTCAGGGTCCAAGAGGCCAGAGTGGGACGGGAAGGAGACTCCAGGCCTTTCTAGCTGAGGCAGACAAGGGACCCAAGCCCAGGGATCAGGAAGTCAGGTGGACAGAGTGCAGGAGGAACAGGGTGAACTGTCTTCTGGCCTCTGTGGAACTTTCTATGGCAAGACAGGGTCCGGGTCCTATGTTTGGCTGGGTGGAGAATAGGATCCCCATGTGACAGGAGACTGCCACTCACACTGAGGGGACAAGAGCTGCAGCAGGGGTGGACATCTCACAAAGTCATCTTTAAAAAGCCCATAAATGAATGATGAGGTTTATTATGTTACTTTTCTACCTCCTTTTCTCCACACTCCCTCTCCAACAGAACCCTGTACTATCTGATTTGCCATTTTCCAAAGCAAGTCCCGGGGCCCAGTGACAACCCTACTCTGTGAGTAAGTGCACGTATTGATGGAAGAACGAGGCTGAGTGAAAGCAGGGCTTCGCTCTCTCACCGTGGCAAACCGTCAGCCCAGGGCATCAAGCCTTACCCCCGAGAGCCCCTCCAACTTCCTGTGACTGGAATTTCAATGAGTACAAACTTGCAGAGCTGGTCACAGTGGGGTTTTATCTGGAATTCACCCCTTAGATCGTAGTGATAGGTGAGAGGGCAAAATGCCACCTGTGAAATGTGGCTGCCATCCTGGCAACAGGATGCCATCCAGAAAGAAAGGTGGGGGGCCTCATAAAACCCTTCCCAAAAGGCCAGAAGGGAGCAGGGAAATTGGGAGGAAGATGAGGAGAAAAAAGCGTTGAAAGAGGACCCGCATGTGGGGGAAGAGGCCACCTTTCATCTATGAAAAGGACATGGTGGACCCACCTTCTAGGGCAAATAACACTGAACCTTCACACCGGCATTTGCACATTCACACAAACCACTTGCACATCTTTGATGTCATTTGATCCACACAATGACCACAAACTGTAGGCAGGGCAGGTACTGTTGACATTATCAATTACAGATATGGAAACTGAGGTTTAGAGGGCAAGGTGACTTTCCTGATGACACACACAGTTGTTAAATGTTGTAAGACAGGCTCGAAGCCAGGTCTCTTGCCTTCCAATCCAGGGCTTTTCCCAGGATACCTCATGGCCTCCCACGCCCCATGCCAGGGTCGGCAAACTGTTTCTGTGAAGCATCAGATAGACAATATTTCAGGCTTTGTGAGCTATTCAGTCTCTGTTGCAACTACCCCACTCTGCTGCTGTAGCACAAGAGCAGCTATGGAAAATACATGTAAACAAATGGGTGTGGCTGTGTTCCAGCTGGACTTTATTTGTGGACATTGACACTTGAATTTCATATGGTTTTATATGTCATAAAATATTCTTATTCTTTTGATTTCTTTTCAACCATTTAAAAAATGTAAAAACCATTCTTAGCTTGTGGTCCACATAAAAACAGGTGGCAGGCTGGGTTTGGGCCACAGGTGACAGTTTGCCACCCCTTGCCCTGTGTCTTGTGCTCCCAGGCACTGTTCTGTGTGTTCCTTGGCAGGGGACTATGGGCAGCTCTGCTCTCGGTGGCCTGGAATGGGAGGGGCAGGGTGGTCAGCTGCTGGCTGAAGGATAAGAGCAGCACATCCTAACCAATAGCTAAGCAGCTCAAGGCTCTGAAGATTGGGGAACTAGTCCCCTTTCTCTGTTTGTGTGGAGCATGTCCTGTGCCCAGTGTGACAAGCAAGGCCAATTTTCCCTGTCCCCACAATATTGCATGACTGGTCCGAGCCTGGAGGTCCCCTGAGTCTGTTAGAGAAGGAGGCCTGGCCTGGCATTTCCCAAAGTTGGGGTGAGATGGCAGCACCAGTTTTGCAACCTTAGGCATTGTGCTTTTAGCTCACAGTCTGGCTGAGAGCGAGCCAGGAGCAGAGATGGAAATATAGATGAAAGTCAGGTTGGAGGAGGGGCTAGCAAGGAGTTCATCCCTCTTCTTAAGCAAGCACGGGAGAAACAGGGCCTAGTGATGGACTGCGGGAATTATAGCCCAAGCCAGCTCTACAGTCGGCCTGGGGTCTACCCGTTTGGCATATTATCTGTTGTAAAATTCTCCCCAGAAGTGATTTCTTCCTGGCCTTTCAGTAGGGCCACCATTAGCTCATACAGTGCCTTTGTGCAAATCAGAAAAAAGGATCCCTTCCTCGAGACACTTTACTGCCATCTGTTGGATAATTGTCATAATAAATACTCAATCTACAGCCTGTCTGATGTGAAAGGTGTCTCCTTACACAGTCACACTTGTGCAGGGCATGACCCGCACATCTGAGTCCAGCAGCCCTCCCTTTCAGGTGGTGGCCTCCTTCCTCTAAAGATGAGGGTGGGCTCAGAGAGTCAAACTAATTTGAGCATCAGTCTGAACAATATACAATGAGGGATATAGCCTGGGGATTAAGCTAATCACATGGTACCTTCCTAAGCAAAACTGAGCCGGGGTCCTGTGCGGGTGGGGTGGGTTGCAGCCTGAAGACAGCTGGCCCGCCTCAGGCCTCGGCAGAGGGTCATCTGGGTCCTCCTTGTCCTGCTCAGTGGGTACACATGCCCAGCCTTGCCCTGCTTTTCCTGTGTAGGCTTCGTGGCAGAGGCACAAGGCTGCTCCCTCCAAACAGGAAATCTGTCCCCTGTAGGCCAGCCGGAAGCTGCCTGCGTGGGTTTCCAGAAAAGGCAGGCACTGGCAGGCCCGAGCTGCCAGCCTGTGCCTGGTGCGCCGCCGCCCCCACCTCCTCCCCTGCGCTCTGTCTGGAACAGTCAGCACCCAACAGCGACAGAACACGTCTCCAGAGGGCTGCCCGGGTGGTGGAAGAGGCACAGCCAATGAGGGAGCCAGGCCCCCGAATCCTGGTGCCACATGCACAGCAGAGCCTGGCTGAGCAGCTCGTCATGTTCCCCGTGACAGAAATCAAGCATATGCCCCGTAACTAACCCTCTGTCTCCCTTGGGAAGAGACCATCCCACAGCCCCTGTGATGTGAGCCTGGAGAAGTTCACGTGGCCCAGGCTTTTTTAGGAAGCGGAGAATCATGAATGAACTGATGGACAGAGCTTCTTCTCTTGCCTTTCCCCCATGCCCCGATCCTGTTTAAACAGAACGTAGCTTGAGTTATTTCGCCAAGTGAGGGGTGGGGAGGGGGCTGGAGAGAGGATGACTGGGCTTGATTCTACCCACCCCTCCCACCCCCAGTGAATGTGCAATGGCTCACACCCTGACACCCCTCACTTCCGCTCGCTGAGAGCCAAGACGCTAGGAGCGAGATGTCGCAGGCGCTGAGTAGGAGGAGATGAAGTGGGGAGGGAGAGAATTTGGAGGGGCTGCCCTGGGGATGGGGGCTGGGGAGGAATGTTCTCTCCCAGCCAGGGAGGCCCCCTCACTACTCAAGCCTGCACAGGTGTGGGGAGGGGGTATCTGCAAAACACAAGGACGGGCAGGTAGGGCAATGGTACGTGCCAACAGCTGGGTCATGGCCACTGACCAGCAAATTCCCTCCCAGGCCATGGAGTTGAATTCGCTCTCTCCCCACACTGCCCTGGGAAGGTTTCTTCTTCCTTCCATCAGGCCCAGACTCCTGTAATTGCCTCCTCCTGGTTGCTCCAGACCCTCCTACCTCCAGTATGTCCTCCCCACCCTCCCATCATCTCCTTGCTCCACACTCCCCATGGCCTCTGGGACCACATGCAAAATCCTGGGACAATGGACCCCAGGCTGTCATTTTCTGCTGTCCTCCCATAACCTCCTTTCTTAATCTCTTCTCTCAAACTCTCTCACTGTCTCACAAATAGGACTGGAACTTTTCTGCTTTCCCTGGAATGTCCTCAACCTCACTGCCCTCACAGAAGACACACCACTTATCAAAAGAATAACTACCACTAATGCTTCCTGAGGACCTACGATTGGCCAGTCACATTTGTCACATCATTTAACCTCACAATAACAGACCCTGTTGTCACTAGTGTCACCATTTTACTGATGAGGCAATGGAAGCAGGAGTTTAAGAAACTCGGTTAAGTGCACACAGAAGGAGTGAAGCCCAGACTTGGATTCAAGTGACCTTCACAAGAAAGCACTCTCTTAGCTGTCACTACACGCAGCTTCCACATCTAGCTCAAACCCCAGGTCCTCTCAGAAGTGCCCCCTGTCCCAAGCCCACTCCAGAACTCCTGGTGTCTGCATTGCTCATTTGGCACCTAACATGTGCTCAGACACAGGCCTGAGTTTGACCTCACCTGAGCCTGAATGTGCAATGACATTAAAACATCACTTAGTCATTAATAGTTGCTTATGGGCAGTCATCAAGAAAACACACTCTATCCTTTTCATCACCCCCAAATGAATATACAGCTGGTAAATTTTCCTAAGAAACTGTTCAATGTCAGCCTGATGCTGTCAGGTGTTGAAATGTAGATAAGTTTTCACTCCTTTTAGCTCATCTCGCTCATCCTCCTCATCCACTTCATTGCCAAGTCCTGCAGAGCTATTGCCACATGCCCCTCAGTCACTCGTCTCCCTTTACTCCGACTCCTGCTGATCTGGGGAAGACCCTTCTCATCCACCTGTTCACTCCAGAAACCTTGTCTCCATTTCTTCCCATTCTAACCCAGATGCCCGTCGACTGCTAGAGTTTATCTTCCCTTAACACTGGAAAACCAGTACTTCTCATATGCTGCTGCGAGAGCTGCATACAGGCTTCCTGGAGGTCAGATGAATAGTATGTGTCAAAAGCCTTAAGACTCTGTAAAGCACTTGAACCAACAATTCAAGTCCATGAATAGCAATTAGTATATATTAAGGAAGTAATTATGTTCATTGATTACCAATAAGAATGTCTATCACAGCATTGTTAATAATAACAAAACACTGGAAACAACCTAAAAATATCCAAAATGGGGGATTGTTTGGGTGAACTATGATGTTCTCCCATTCATGAAATACTACGTGGCAATTTAAAATAATGAATAGAAGATTTTTCAATGCTTTAATATAATATTAAGTGAAAAACATGGCTACAAAATTGAGGCTAATATAATACCATTTTAATTCAGTATTTAATGTGCAACACATTCATGCACAAAAAAAAGAACAGAAGGGAAATTTATCAAAATTTTAACAGAGGTGTCTCCAAAGTAATCCTACACTGTGATTAAGTTCAAACCTCTGGGTGCACTCCTGTCTTCATACTTATACACAAATTACTTTACATCTCTGTGCCTCAATTTTCTTCATCTGTAAAATGGAGTTAATAATAATACTTCCTTCATGAGGTTGCTGTGAAAATTAAATGGATATTTAGATAGATGACAGATAGATGGCTTGTTGAGAATGATGTCTGACACTGAGTAAGTGCCAAATAAAAATTACCTATTGTCATCTTTGGATGATAGGATTATGGAAGATTTTACTAGTCTTCTTTTGTTTACTGGTACTTTTGAATTTTTGCAATAGCTATATTTTTTCCATGTGATTGAAAGCCAAAGATTAAAGTTCACTAAAGTCAATACTTTTGGAAGAATTTTTCAGAACCCCTGCCAATTTGTTATACCCTCAAGCTAGCTTTGGCACCAAAAACCATTGAGCTGGTCAGAGTGGCTAGGAGGCCAGAGGGAGGACTGAGGACTGGATGGAACAAGAGGGAAAATAGACACAAGGGCCACCGGTGGACGTCCAGCACCAGGCAGGTGGGAATCCCTTCTCTGACTCACTGGACTCACGCTGGCCATCACCTGGAACCCAGGGGAGGATTCCAGCAGGAAACCACTGGTGCTGGAATCAGAGCCAAGGCAGTGTCTGTATCATACATTCAGGTTCTCATGTGAACAAACTGAAGCACAAACTGAAGTGCTATTTCCACAAATAGAAGAAAAACAAAGCTTATTTTAAACACCTATTTAGAAGTCAAAATAACCAAGTTTGGAGCAAATATACAATTCCATGCATTCTCCAAAGGTCCTAGCTGCTGGGTTGAAGGAAAATGTAGCTGGTGGTGGTCCTGGTGGTCCTGAGGTCAGAGTGCAGCTGTGCATTGGAGGGCCCATTCCCAGTTGTGTGAATGTGTGCTTGTAACTTCGGGGTCCATCATTTCCCCAAGGGCCCCAATTCTGTTTGAAAGCTAGCAAACTCCTCCGTGCCACGAAGTCTCAGCTTGAGCATCACCTCCTCTATGAAGCCCTCCTGACTCCCCTTCATCTATGCTCTCATTGACCCAGGCCATCCCCACTTAGAACATCCTATCTCTTTGCACTATGATTACTGACCTGACTCTCTACCTTCTAGACTCTAAGCTCCTAGAGAGAAGGGCCCATAGGTATTCACCCTGAGCACAGGCTCTGGTGCATTCGCCCCCAAAATGCCCATTGCATCTGAGTGAATGTGCTCAAGAGCGGGAAATATGGAAGAGCATGAGTCAGTGTCACAAGCCTGGGCTCTAGCTCTGCCCCACAATTATGCTGTGTGGCCAAGAGCAGTTTGTTTCATTTCCCTGGGCTTCTGTTTTCTCCTCTATAAAATGGAACAAAAATGGTAAAGTCCTTTTTCATCCTGAAATTCTCAGATATGCTTCACTGCGGCTTCATTCAGAGCAGTTCTCTTCTTCCCACTCTTTCCGGAGATGATTTTGTGCAGTGCTAGGTGGGAGCAGATGGGGTGGGCGGGAAGCTGCTGTGAAGTTCAGAGGAGGAGAACGCTGCAGGGTTGGCCCAGCTCTCCTTGCCCTGAAACCCTCGCCCCTGCATCTGGGGGCCTGGGGCCACCTCTGCCGGGTTCCAACGAACAATGACTCCCAAGCGGCACCCACAGCACAAAGAGCTCAGAGAGTACTGGGTCATGTTTAAAGGTGGATGAAATGTCACGGGGAGGGTCAGAAAGAGAGGCGCTCCCTGCAGGCTTCAACTGTGGTCAAGGTCATGGGCCTGTTCCCAGTTGTCTATATGAGTTTGCTCAGATTCTAGAGGGGATCCTGGCATTGAGTGGTTCCAAAGTCCTTTCCAATTTTGAAAGGCAAGAATCCTGAGTCTGTGCATGTCAGAATCAGAAAAAGCCTGGATGTGAGGAAGGAGAAAGGGAGCTTAGCCACAGGAACAGCCACCACAATATTGCCTCATTTACTTACTTACTCTATATCTGCCACTGTGCTGAGTCCTTTATGCTGTGAAAGTTGTCAGAATTAAAATGGAGTAACTTGCATTGAAAAGAAAACCCCTCACAAATAGAGCCAGGGAAAGGCCATAAAGGGGGGAGTTCTCATGTCTGTACACCTGATAACAAAAATAATCACAAAGGACTCTGCAAAACCACAGTCTTGCACAAAGGGCATAGCAAACTTAACAAAAAATACTTTTACAAGGACATCGGCCCAGCAATTGCCTGGCCAACCTCGGACTGGCGTCGCCCTTGTTATTGATCCTTATAGCCAAGGATAATTATCCCGAAACAACTATGTCATTATGTAATCCTCCAACACTTTTCCTTTAAAGCCGGTTGTCTTCCTTTGCCTCCCTGAAGATGCCCATAGTTTACTATGGCATGCATATTCCCACTGCAATGTTATATTCCCAATTAAACTCAGTCTTCTTTTAGAGAGCCTCTCTCGATTTGTTATTGGGGTTAACAATGCTCATTTCCCCAATTAACCTGATGAAGTGGGAATTAATATTATCCCCATTTTACAGATGAGGAAATAGGGACATGAAACGTAAGGCATCTGCTCCTGCTCGCCTAACTGGTAGAGTGGCAGAGTTAGGTTTTGACCACAGAGAAGGGGTGTCCAGAGACTGAGTCCATGCGGGTAGGCAGTATGAGTGGATGACATTGAGAAGTACCTGCAGCAGAAGGGAGGGCACCAAAGGTCAGTCTGCTCTTGTCTCTGTGGAGGAGGGCTAGCCCCAACTCATCCGTCTCTCTTTGGTTGTGAAGGTAAACACTCTACTAATCTAGAAAAGACCCCAAGAGGTCACCTAGTCCAACCACTCTACAGAGAAGAAACTGAGGATGGGAGAGAAACTGAGACCTGCCCCGGCTCTCATTGCTATGGGGTGGCAAAGCCAGAACTGGAACTTAGGATGTACAAGGGTACTTCAAAAAGTTCACAGAAAGACTCATACTATCTTTTAATTCCATTTTTCCACAAACTTTTTGAAGTATCCTCATATAGTCCCTGTGCTTTCAGACCCAGAGAGCTACACTAGTATTTTAAAATTAATTCTTTAATTACAGTATCATCTGGTAGAATCTAGGAATAAGTCAGGGCTGCTGGTATCTTTGACAGAGCCTTCATGAAGGGTGTTTTTTGTATCAATCACTCAGGCTGCTTTCATTTTGCACTATGCAGTCCTCTGGCAGGTCCATAATCCACTGCAGGTCAGTACAATTTGCACATGCCCCTAATACATTAATCACACTCCCTTTCTTATCCTGTCCTTTACTCAAATGTACCCTGGGCACTCTGCCCAGCATGGTCTTGCCAAGACACAGTGCACATCTGGAGCTGTGTGATAATCATTGTGTAGCAGTGTGGACGGTAATAAAATTATAATCCAGTAACCTGATGAAATACCCAGGAGTAGAAATAGTGGTTGTGCTAAGAACAAACAAAATCCCCTCATTTTTGCCTTTCCCCAGGCCCAGGGGAGCTTTCAGCCCCCAGCACCAGCTGTCCCATTGGTTGGGTATAGCAAAAAAAAAAAAAAAAAAAAAGAAAAGAAAAAAGAAAAAGAAAAAAGAAAAAAGAAAGCAATTCATTTGCCCCAGACTGGGAGTCTGGATGAAAACATTTCTTACCCCTCCCATCGCCTGCATACTCCTGGCCCACCCACCCAAGCCTTTGCTACTTCTCACAGGCTCTTTTTCCTCTAACAACCAGCTCCTTGGTCTCTTTGAAGCATACGACAAAACTGGCTGCAGCTGCATTTAGTATTAATCCACCAAAGAAGATTAAATGCCCTCTAGAAGAAGGCTTGTCCCTAACAAAGCCTAGGGAACAGGTCCCAGCTGGGAGCAGTGGTGGTTCAGGACCCACCTCAAGGCTGTGCCCTCTGAATGCAAGGACCCTCTCTACTACAGATGA
The DNA here is from genome assembly GCF_027409185.1 of Cynocephalus volans. Classification (NCBI taxonomy): domain Eukaryota; kingdom Metazoa; phylum Chordata; class Mammalia; order Dermoptera; family Cynocephalidae; genus Cynocephalus; species Cynocephalus volans. The sequence continues at coordinate 41,964,830 of NC_084472.1, forward strand.
ACCTGAATCAGAAACATTTATGAGCTGTTGTGCCTGGTTCTGACAGTGCTGGGGTGTGAGCAGCCCCCAGGCCAGCTGGAACACAGATCTTGGCTTCAGAGGGCTTTCTCGTGGCCAAGTTGGCAGAGTTTTCCCAAAGTGATATGGCATGGACTCAATACTAATTTAAGACACGTGATCATCTCAATACTTTTCAAGGTGGGAGGGTTTGTGGGTTGGCACTGGGCTGTGGGCAATTGCTTAGCCAGAAGGCAGGAAATGACATCATATTGGCAGTGAGAGGTCCAGGCAGGGTCTGCTCTAAACATACATCCCCACCAGGTGACAGCCCCCAGCCCAAACTCCTTTAAGACCCAACACTGGGTCATCCCATATCTACCCAGAAAGATCACATCATCTTATCAGGCCTTGCCTAACCAGATGCTCCCCCATCCTTCAAAACTGCCTGGCACCCTATCCCCAACCAAACGGATGTGCTCTGAGGCTCCTTGGGGTCAGAGAGGGCTGGGTAGCCTTGCATTCTCAGCCCGTGTAACTGCAGCACCTGGTGCTGTGCCCTCTGTGTGTCACACCGCAAGTGACAATATCCAAGTGAGGGAAGTGAAATTAGTGGCTGGGAGATCCCTGGAGGCAGGCAAGGCAGACGAGGAGGTGCTTACCTAGAAGAGTACCAGAAGAAGCCAGCACTACAAGGGACTTCAGAGAACATCTAGTCCAACCTTCTGGTAAGATGAGAAGACAAAGACCCAGAAAAGACGAATAACTTGACCAAAGCCACACAATTACTGAAGGGTGGGAGTAGAACCCAGGTCTCTGCCCCCTAGTAGAGCTCTTTCCACCCATCTCTGCTGCTGTTCTTTGTAAGTGGTGTGTCTACACTTGACTGCCCCCCTGCACCACCATATGCACACAAACCTGTTTCTTACCATTGAGCATACAAGCCCCTCATCCCAGCAGCCAAGGCGGCAGGTGTGAGTGAAAGAACAGCCACCAGGTGGCTAGTAGACCCCAGTGTTACCCTCAGAGCAACCTGAGCTTGGTTGGAGAGACCAGATAGACACATATTAAGTAGTTAGAGCCCAAAGAGGCAAATCGCAGTCCCTGAGATAGGGTGTTTCTTAGCCATTTATTCATCTCAAAACACTTGAGGGCTACAACCCACTCCATCAGCCACAGTGGCTCATTCTGGCTATGATCATACTAGAGCATGTCTGAATCTCAGGGAGCAGGTTGAAAAGGTCCTCTGTCCCGCCCATGAGATCCCATACACATCCTCTAATTGCAGAATCTCTGCACTACAGTGTATGGCGCAGACTCTGCTTGCAGAGTTGGAAGGGGTGGAGATGCCAGAGCAGAGGGAGCGGGTGAAGCTCTCTTAGAGACATGGGGCTTTACTTCCAGTGGGGTTTGGGTGGGATGGAGAAAGCTGAAGGAGACAATGAAAGAGAGTAGGGAAGGTGCTGGCCCTGTAATTGCTTCTGATCCTGGTGTATGTTTTAACAGAAGATCCACAGTTTTCTATTTTACCAAGTTGAGACAGAATCCCTGGAAGCAAGGAGAACTCACCCAGGCAGCAGACGGGGCAGGCCCCTGGGGCTCTGGGAAGAGCAACCCTATGGGATCCTTGTAGGGCTTGATGGGATGGGGCCTGAGTCCCGGAAATGGCTGTCGGTGGTCTGGCTCCCTTGTCACCATCTCAGAGCATGGTGAGAGAGAGTTTCCTGTCTTCTGACCTCAGTTCCCCTTCCCATGAGTCCCTTGAAACCTCCTCATGATTTATTAGTGCTGGAGAGAACAGCTTTCAAGTCCACCAACTGCCAGACAAGACACAGGAATTGACACAATCTGAGCAAACAGGTTGAGAAGTGAGAGCTGCTAGCCCATGACCAAGCAGCAGAGGAGGTGGGTGAGCAGTGCTCTATGATGCTTGCCTTGACCTTCGTCACATGTGCAAAGTGGAGATAAGAGCAGTCTCTACTCCTGGGGGTTTTAAACAAGATGCCAATTACAAAATATGTGTACATGAAGACACAAGGCTATAAAACTATTTTTTCCAAAAGTCAAGTAGCTAGGAGGTGGAAGAGTTGGGATCTGAACCTAGGACTCCATGATTTGAGGCCTGGCACTCTTAACCATGATACCCTATATTCTCCTAATGGGTGCTCTGTCTTATGAGAATCTGTATCCTCCACCGGACTGTGAATACATTGAGGGCAGAGACCATGTCCTTATCCCCAGGTCCATCATCTAAGCACAGCTCAGGAGGGCATCGCTAATGACCACTGCTAAGGATTATGCTTTCCCTCAAAGCATGGGAGACTGCTTGGCTTCCAGCCAGAGCTGCCATCAGTGTGCAGATGTCAGTGTAGCTACTCTGCCCCCCTGAGTTCTGGGTTGTCAAGAGGATGAGCCATTCCAGGCAGATGGGAGAAATCCTCCAGGAAGGGAGTCAGGCATTCATGACAATGGAAGGGATGCCAAGAGGCAGATGGCAAGAGGGAAAATTCACTACACTCCTGTAGCAGTTTGATAGCCAAGACTGTGTTCTAAGGGATAATAAATGCAGATATGCTAGGAAAGCAACTGCCAAACTTCCACAGGCCCCAGAAGGTGCCAGGACCACTGACACCCACTCTAACAGGGAAACAAGCATAGAGGTGGCAGCTAACTCCCTGTGCCGGCTCTGTGTATGTCTGAAATATTTAATCATGAGTGATGTCTGCCTGGACCATCCCATCGACAGGTTGGAGGGAGGCAGCCAAGACTGGGACATCCACTCCTGCTGATTCACATGTGGATGAGTCAGAAGAATCCAGGAGGTTTCTCCAGCAGCCTTAAAGTCCTGGGCAAGAACTTGGAGTGGAGAAGGCATTTTCCTGTTTTCTTCCAGGTGAATAGAAGCCCTTTGACTGCAAAGTCAGCATGATGTATTGTCACCAATAAAAACAGTCAATGAACACTTAGACTTCAGGATACAAAATCACCACGCAAAAATCAGTAGTTTTTTTTATACTCCAGTAACAAACTAGCAGAAAAAGAAATCAAGAAAGCAAGCCCATTTACAATAGTAACTAAAAAAAGAAAAAGAAAAAAAATTATCAATTTAACCAAGGAAGTGAAAAATCTCTACAATGAGAACCACAAATCACTGCTGAAAGAAATTGAAGAGGACACAAAAAGATGAAAGACATTCCATGCTCTTGGATTGGAAGAATTAGCATTGTAAAAATGTCCATACTACCCAAAGCGATCTACAGATTCAATGCAATCTCCATCAAAACACTAATGACATTCTTCACAGAAAAAGAAAAAACATTGATATGGAACAACAAAAGACTCCAAATAGCCAAACCAATTCTGAGTAAAAAAAATAAAGCCAGAGGCATAACACTACCCTACTTTGTTATACTACAAAGCTACAGCAATCAAAACAGCATGGTATTGGTATAACAACAGACACTTGGACCAATGAATAGAAGAACAACCCAGAAATCAACCCACATACTTACAGCCAACTAATCTTTGACAAAGGCAACAAAAACATATGCTGGGGAAAGGACTGCCTCTTCAATAAGCAGTGCTGGGAAAACTGGACATCACTGTGTAGAAGAATGAAACTAGACCTGTACCTCTCACCTTATACCAAAATCAACTCACAGTGGATTAAAGACTTATATATAAGACCCAAAACTATAAAACTACTAAAAGGAAACTTAGAGGAAACACTTCAGGAAGTAGGACTAGGGAAAGACGTTATGAACAAGACGCCAAAAGCACAGGCAACAAAAGAAAAAATAAACGCATAGGATTGTAGCAAACTAAAAACCTTCTGCACAGCAAAAGAAACAGTTAACAGAGTGAAAAGACAACCTAAGGAATGGGAGAAAATATTTGCAAACTATGCACCCAACAAGGGATTAATATCCAGAATATGCAAGCAACTCAAACAACTTCACAGTAAAAAGAACAAATAACCCAATTAAAAATTGGGCAAAGGAGGTGGATAGGCATTTCTCAAAGGAAGATATATGAACTGCCAGCAAACACATGAAAAAATGCTCAACATCACTAAGCATCAGGGAAATGCAAAGCAAAGCCACATTGGGACATCTCATGCCAGTTAGACTGGTCAGTATCAGAAAGACAGAGAATAACAAATACTGGTGAGGATGCAGAGAAAGGGGAACACTCCTACAATGTTGCTGGGACTGTAAATTAGTGAAGCTATTATGGAAAATAGTATGGAAATTCCTCAAACAACTACAAAAAGAACTTCCACATGATCCAGCAATCCTGCTGCTGGGTGTATACCCAAAATAACAGAAATCATCATGTCAAAATCATACCTGCACTCCCATGTTTATCATGACTCTATTTACAATAGCTAAGAGTTGGAACCAACCTAAATGTCTATCAACAGATGACTGGATAAGGAAAATGTGGTATATATACATGATGGAATATTACACCATAAAAAAGGAATAAAATTCTGCCATTTGCAGCAACATAGATGAACTTAGAGAAAATTATGTTAAGTGAAATAAACCAGGTACAGAAAAAGAAATACCACATGTCCTCACTCATAAGTGAGAGCTGAAAGAAAGAAAGAAAGAAAACAACAATCACAATAATTCCTTGAACTTTCAAAAGGAGAGAACAGAACTGAGGCCAGCAGAGGTGGGAAAGGGGGAGAGGGAGGGGAGGCTAGGGAGAAATTGTTAAAGGGCCACAAAAAATGTTCACATTGTGTATTGATAAAACAAACAAACAAACAGACAATAAGAATGCGTTTAAAGAAGTGGGACATCAAGGGATCCTGAACAGCCAAAACGATCTTGAAAAAGAACAAAGTTGGAGGTCTCATCTTTCATGATTTCAAAACTTACTGCAAAGCTACAGTAATCAAAACAGTGTGGTACTAGCATGAAGACAGACATATGGACCAATGGAATAGAACAGAGAACCCAGAAATAAACCCTCATGTATATGGCCAAGTGATTTTCAACAAGGGTGTCAAGACAATTCAAAGGAGAAGGGACAGTCTTCTCAAATGGCTCTGGGAAAACTGGATATCCACATGCAAAAGAATGGAGCTACATACTTATCTTATACCATATATAAAATTTAACTCGAAATGGATCAAAGACTAAATGTAAGAGTTAATACTATAACACTCTTAGAAGAAAACAGAGAGGGAAAGCTTTATGACATTAGATTTGGCAATAACTTCTTGGATGTGACACCAAAAGCATAGGCAACAAAATAAAAAAATAGATAAATTGGATTTCGTAATAATTAAAAACTTTTGTGCATCAATGGACACTATGAACAGAGTAAAAAGGCAACCCATGGAATGGGAGAAAAATATTTGTAAATCATATATATGGTAAAAGGTTAATATCCAGAATATATAAAAGGACTTCTACAACTCAACAACAAAAACAACCACACAACTGGATGAAAAGATGGGCAAAAGGCTTGAATAAGCATCTCTTCAAAGAAGATATACAAATGACCAATAAGCAAGTGAAGAGAAGATTAATATCGCTAATCATTAGGGAATTACAAATCAAAACTACAGAGAGATACCACTTCATACCCATCAGGATGCCTAGTATAAAAAATTTTTTTAATTAAAAAACCCCAGAAAATAACAAGTGTTGGTTACAACATAGAGAAATTGGAACTCTTGTGCATTGCTGGTGGGGATATAAAATGGTGCAACCACTGTAGAAAACAGTATGGTGGTTCCTCAAAAGTTAAACATAGAACTACCATGTGAACTAGCAATCTAGTATATATATATACCCATACATACACACACATGCACGTGCGCGCATGCGCACGCACACACACACACACACACACACACACACACACACACACACACACACACATCCCAAGATAGGTATATACCCCAGACACTTGAAAGCAATGTTCCAATGTTCATAGCAGTATTATTCACAACAGCCCAAAGGTAGATATGATCCAAATGTCTATCAACAGATGAATGAATAAACAAAATGTCGTGTATATATTCACAACGATATATCACTTAGTCTTCAAATGAAATTAAATTCTGACATATGCTACAACATGGATGAACGTAGAGGACATCATGCTAAGTGAAAAAAGCCAGGCATAAAAGAATAGACAAATGATGTATGGTTCTACTTATATGAGGGTCCTAGAGTCATCAAATTCACAGAGACAGAAAGTAGAATGGTGGCTGCTGGGGCTGGGAGAGGAGACAATGGGGGGTTAGTGTTTAATAGATACAGAGGTTCAGTTTGGGATGTTGAAAAGTTCTGGAGATGGGTGGTGGTGATGGCAGCACAACAGTGTGAGTGTACTTAATGCCACTAAACTGTACATTTAAAATGGTTAAGATGGTAAATTTTATGTTACGTATATTTTACCACAACTAAAAAAAAGCAGGACGATAGAGTCAGGGAGATCTCTCACTCTATTCTGTTGAGCCCCATCTGGTACACGGGGTTCTAGCCTAGGACAAAAAGAGAGGCCAGGGAACCTGGGGGTGCATTCCTGAGAGGACAGAAGCCATCTTCCAACAGCTGAAGGGCTGCCATGTAGACAGACCCTGTGTTGTATCTGTGGAGGGCTGGAACAGGTGAGCAGAAGCCTCAGGAATACCGTGTGGGGTTTAATTTCAGGAAGACCTTTCCCACTGCCAGTGCTCTTAGCAGTGAAATGGGTTGTGCCAAGAGGCTGATAACTGTCCACCGCTCAAGAGAAGCTGGATTCAAGCCAAAGCTGGAGAAATAACCGGTGGAGGTGCTGTGGGAGAGATTTCTGTGACAGCAGGAGGTTGGCCCAACTGACCTCCATGATCCCTTGTGACTCTCAGGCTCTGATCTCCTAGGTCCCAGGCTAATGGCCCTTGGTCTTACCCTGACCGAGGGCAAGCTGAAAGCAATTCCAGTGAGAATAAGGAGACCCTCATCCCAGCTCCAGCTCCATCGGTGATTGGTTATTTGACCTTGGATGGATCCCCACCTCCCTGAGCCTCAGTTTACTCATCTGTATAATTAATACCTGTTGGCCCTCCCTCAGTCACCACCCCCCCACCCCAGAGGTATCATAAGGAGGACGTAAAGCAAGGACTTGTGAAGAAAAGAGCCCAGATATCATTGCCGGCTCTCTCCTCCCTCCTGGGCTCTGCTTTCCTTCCTCTCAAATCAAGGCTGGTGGTGCCTTCCAGGGTGTCGTTTACACCCCACTGGGGGTACGTGGGATGCTAGCAGTAGTACAGGAGTGTTACCTACCATTGCGTATTTATTTTAATATGTACTAGTATATACTTGACATCTACAGCAAATGATAGTTTTTCTTTATGATAGTGATGTCAACTTTCTTTTTAAAATAAACTTACAAGTTAATGTAAGTCATAAAAAAAGTGAGTTGATGAAGAAGGAGTAATTAATAATGCAAGTGTTAGTTGAATCATGCAAAAATCTTGTAAGTCACTTGTGAGTGTCTGGGGTTTGACAACTCCAGTGGATTGAGGGGACACAACAACCTGCTTCCTCAGGCCCTAGGAACAGATCTCCGAGGCCTGGGGATCAGAGGCAGAGAAACCAAAAGGCAAAGCCTTTTTGGTTGGCCCTGCTACCTGGTTTCCTTAATGTACCAGAGGCAGCGATTTTACCAACCAATTGAGAACAACTATGAAACTGAACTTGGTTCTAGGATCTTCCATCTGCAAAACTGTGAGGCTGGTCAACTTCCACCTTCTTCCTCCTGACCATCCTGTCTTTGCTTTTCCTGATGTCCACCTTCTACACAAGGGGTTCAATTAAGGAAGAGAGCATCCCTAACAAGGTCATTCCCCTGAAGGTGTTAGGACCATGTTGGGCATTTCTCCAAAAAGTGCATTTCAAGAGGAGCCTTGAGAGGGAAGAGTCATCTCTGTGACAGATGTCTGGCACTGTGCTGTGCAGTGAGGGTGATGTTCTTATCTAGGGAGGCACCCCAGAGCCCCACAGCTCACCTTCTGCTCCCACAGGTAGCACAAGCTCCCCTCATGCCTGCATCTTGAAGTGTGATATGCCAGATTCCCTTTAGAGGAACCACCTAGAAACCTGATCAAGTTTCCTTTCACCCCCACAACTATCTGCTGATCACCTTAGTCAAAGGGTAGGTCAGTCTGCCTAGAACACCTACCTTCCCTGAAGAGTAGGAATGGAAGAAAATTCCAGCTGATTGTCAGCCAGAAATTGGGGAAATGGACCTTGAGGGTGGGGAGAGGGGAACAAGGCTCCCTAACAATCTGCCCTCCCTTGGGGGGAGTTTGGGGCTGGTGGTATATACACTGAAAAGGTTCCCTTCTCCTCTCTCATCCTTTTATTATTGCCTGCATCCCATGTTTTGAAATATTTCACCTACCAAACTGCATGGATGAAGAAATCATTATCTTCCCCATTATTAATCACCAAAGACCTCCAGTAGCAGCCAAATACCAACTTGGTTTAATTCCAGGTGAAAAGCAAAGAAACTTAACATTTTGTTTACCAATACAGTTATTTGAATATTTGAAGATTCCTTTTTTTCATTCCTTTTTCTGGAACCCAGCCTGGAAATACTAAAAACCCAATGCCTTCATGCCCATGAAGGGGTTGGGTCCCAGGCAGCCTGACCCAGAGACGGGGTCAGCAGATGTCTTGCCTTTTCAAAGACAAGAAAACTCTACCCTGGATGATTCTTATGAAAAGTTAGAGAACCACTAAGTTACATTAATTCTTTCTCAATGGTGACTTTTCAGACTCTTCTGACAGTGGAACACTGAATTTTTGTGTGACCAAAGCAGAAGGTCAGATGAGCAGCTGAAAAGTGGAAAAGGTTAAGAAAGAGGAGACTAAGAGAGCAAAAGAAGAAGATGGCAAGCTTGACAACTGCTAGGATTGATCCTGGTAAAGAGACTTGATCAAGAATTAAAGATGCTTGAGGTCTATGGAAGAATCTGTGACATTCACCCTAATTGAAAAGACAGGCGGCAAAGGGCACAGGCAGACAATTCACACACACGCACACGCGCACGCGCGCACACACACACGCACACACACACACACACACACACACACAAACAATCTGCTAATAGACATATGCAAAAGATTCAACTTCACTAGTAACCAAAAACACCAGAACATTGAAAACCCCCCTTTTCCTATCCAACTGGAAAATTAAATAATACTACCAAGTGCTGGCAAGGGTGAGTGAACTGGGTGGTCTTGCACAGCTGGTGGGACTGTGCACAGAGACACCCTTTCTAGGGCAATTTGGAAATGCCGGTGTTCATTCTATTTGACTTAAAAATTCCACTTTGGAACTTATCTTAAGGAAAGAATGAATTTGTGCAAATACCTAGATGTATTGTTTATAATAATATTGCTCATAATAGCAAAAAAGTTTTAGAGGATAAATATAATATAAATGCCCAATGATAGGAGACTCAGTGAATAGATGACAGTATCTCCATACTCCAAAACACTATACAGCCATTACAAGCAGGAGTGTTGAGCAATATTTAATGGCTTGGAAATAAACATGCTGTGAAACAGGGGATGTTTTATCAGCCCATTCTTTCAAACTATATATGCATAGAAAAGACTGGAAACGAATGCACAAAAATGTCACCAGTGTTGTTTTCCCAGCTGATGGAATTACAGGTATTCTCTTTTTATGCTTGCACATCTCTGTTGTCTAAATTTTCTGCAATGATCAAATTTGGCTTTTGCAATAGGAGAAAAGACCAATAACATATTTTTAAAAAAGGAGTCAATGAAGTTGCAAGTTACTATGATAGAGATCACAAGAAAATAAGTCAAGTGTTCAAGGTTGGCTAGGAGGCAGAACATCAGAAGTAGACAGAGAAATTGAGAGCTGAAGCCCATTAGGACAGAGGATAAGTTTATTTCTGCTCATTGGGACAGAAGATATGTTTATTTCTGAGTTGCAGGAGAGGGCGGAACTTGGAGACCACACAGGGACATGCTGGATGACAAATCCAAGGGGTTAGTCTTCTATTGTTCTACTGAGTGACCGCGGGAAGGTTGCTTCCCTTCTCCCAGCCCCAAATCCCTTTCCCCTCCAATAATCCATGACACTGTGAGATCAGGGCTTTATGATGATGGTCCCTCCATGTAATGTTCCCCTCTTTGGAAAGGCAAATATGTTCAATGATGAAGTGAGGTGAGGTCAGGACTTAGGGGACAAAGGTGCGACAAAACAGGACATAGGATACAGTGTGTTTTTTCTTATATGCCTTGTTCCCCTGCCTCTCATTATTCCTGAAGAACTAAAATGACTGAACTTAAAGCTTTTGGCTGGATATATCACTTGAAATAAGTTATTTCACTCCTCACGGAATCAGAGGGAGTCAGAGGGGCAGCATGATGGAACTTTGATAGTTGCAAGTTATGGTTCCTATCTGCCATGCATAGGCTGAAGCTCACCTTCCTTGGGCATCATAAGAAAGGTAAGAGGATAGGAAGATGGGGAAGCTGCCTTTGATCTCACAGGAAACCCTTGGTAAACACCCGTCACCAAGAACCATCGAGAACACAGGACACACTCAGGGCTGTGCCCGTCCCTCCATCACACCTCCGGGTCCTCTTGTATTCCCCACTTCCTTGAACCCCCAGAGCACATAAGCTTGCTCATGGGAGGGCCACAAGGAAGAGACGGGGCTTCACCTGGGCCCTAGCCAACAGGAAGACCCTGGAGGGGTGGCATGGTAGGGTGGGACTGCCCAGACAAGACAGAGGGCGGGGTGAGCCCAGCCCAGGCAGGGAGGGGTGGCGGGTGGACCGGCCTAGGCACTGACCTCTGGGCATGTCCATGGGGTTGAAGCTGGCCAGCAGGTCACGGCACCACTGACGGTCGCCTTCCACCTTGCTCAGCCAGTTGTTGCAGTTGAAGTAGTAACGGAGATGAGGCCGCTTCATGTCGGTCACTATCACATGATCCAGGTACCAGCTGGCGTTCAAGCCTGTGTTGTCATGCTCGATCCTGGGGCAGAAGCCAACACCCACACCATCAGTGGCAGAACCGAGACAGAACCCCCTTCTATTTGTAGTACCCCAATGTTCACTCCAAGGAGAGGTTCAATCATTTTGTTGTTGCTGTTGCTGTCACTTTATCTCTTAAACCTCAGTTTCCTCACCTATGAAATGGGGACAACTTGCAAGGTAGATGTGCATGTTAATGAATGTTACATTGTTACATTGCCTGCAAGAAAATGTCACCTTTTGTAGAAAATCCAGGATCCCTGAGGCTTTTAGTGAGACCATTTTGATCTTCCCTTCGAGGTCCTGTCTAATCTCTTTCCTTACCCTTGCCTTTGGAAGCACATATACACACATAACTTCCCAAAGCCCAACTGAGTCAGGGTCCAAAAGAAAAAGTTTAATATGACCTTACTAAAGGGAGGGGATGACAACAAGGGAATAAACAGAAAGCCAATTAGACCATCCGACTTGCAGGGCATGACTTGTGCCCTGGGGCTCAAATTGCCCCTCCCATTAGTGTGAGATGGTCAAGTGTACCCCTCTCTTCGTGATTCCCAGACCCTCACAACAAGCAGAAATTCTTAGTCCAGTCACCTGGAGGATCCCCCTTGGCCATCTAGACCAGGGTTGTCCCATAGATATAACCTGAGCTGCATATGCATGCCACAGATGTAATTTTAGATTTTTCTAGTAGCCACATTTAAAAAGATACAAAGAACTAATTATAATAACATATTCCATTTAACTCGTTTTATCATTTCAACACATAATCATGTAAAATTTTCTTTTTTTATCATTATTGGTTCTTTACTGAAACAATTGATGATACATATTTGTGGGATACAGAGTTGACTTATCAGTAATTGTGTACAATATGTGATGATCAAATCAGGATAATTAGCATACTCACCATTACAAAATTTATTCATTCTTTGTGTCCATTAACCAATGCAAAAATTTCTTAACAAGCTATTTTACAATCTTTTTCTTGTACTAAGTCTTCAAAAATCTTACATGCATCTTATCCATAGAGCACACCTCAGTTTGGACTAGCCACATTTCATGTCTACAACAGCCACATGTGGCCAGAGTCGACCACAGTGGGCAGTGTAGATTGAGACTCTGCCCCCCAAATCTTTTCCCAGTTCCTATAGTCCCCCTCATCCCCTGTCTGAGGTTCAGTTTCTTCCCCAGAACTTGACTCCTAGACCCCACTTTGTACAGAGTCTCTCATCTCTGTGAGGCTTCATCTTTGCAGGTGTTAACAGGACAACCACGGCTCAACGCAGCACACAACCCCAGCAGACAGATGGCACCCACAATATACTGGGCTGTTCTTTACAAGGATGTGTGTCTCTGCCTGGCTTAGAGCCTGGCATGTAGTAGGACCTCAGCTAGCGGCTGCCTTTCCCACACACTGAAACCTCCTTCCTAACCCTCCTCTGCAAGAGCACTTTCCCTGCTAGTAATCGCCTTCCCTCCACACAACTAGTGCCTAGGCTCTTGTGTACCCGTTATTTGTCCAGTAAAGAGAGTTCATGGTCCTATATTTTCCAGTGGGAGAAAGAAAAATCAGAACCGAACTGAGGCTGCATTTGACTCCTGTCCAAGCCCTAGCATGGATGCAATCAGATCACAGATGACCTTAACATTCTGACAAATGGGCAGGAACTTGAATGAGAGTGGGTACAGAGAGGAAGAGGGTAAAGAGGGTGATTGAAGGCTTTTCCTCTGCAACCAGGCTAGTAGAGTTATCCCTACTCATACATTCATAAAAATTCCCCCAGAGAGAATACGATCAGGGGAGCTCTCTGTCCAGAGGCATCCTATAACACGATGGCTGGTATCTCTAACACTTGCTAAGTGCTTACTGTGTGCCAGTTACTGTTTCAAGCACTAACTCATTAAGTTCTAGGGTTATTACAGATGAGTCTCCATTATTACAGATGAGGAAACTGAGGCCTGAAGAGGTAACCTGTCCAAAGTCCACAGCTAGTAAATAGCAGAGTACAAGCTTGAATCCAGGTAATCCAGATTCATATTCTCTGCTCCTAACCACTGTGCTGCAGTGTCTCTCAGAGCATATTTCTCAAGTGTGTGAATAATCGTTTCCAACCATCTTAACCCAAAGAGGTGAATCTCTAATGGGGAACTTTAGGGCACGGTGTTTCAGGATGGGAGGGAAAGATTGGGGCATTTAGTTACCCTTCAAATAGAACCTGGAGAGTAATCAACACTCAGAAATTGTCAATAGTGAAGTCAATTTCCAATCTACTTGCCTCTATCTCCACCCCAACCCTGGTCAGGGGCCAGGTCCTCACCTGATTTTGTAGATGAGGCCCACATTGTTGGTTCTCACCCGGAACACATCCACGTTGGCTTTCTCAAAGGCAGACTCGCTCCTGCAATGAACATGTGCACAGTCAGTGCATATCAGCACTTGGATGACAGGCCTGGGAGGAGAGCCAAGGATTGGCACTTCCCTTCTTCCTCCATTGTCCCACTCCTGGCAGGAGCTACAAGCAACTGGATCCCATTCTGAGATGCCTTCCTGACATGGTTTGGAGAGGAGGAGGGCAAGGACTGTTTGTAACATTCCTTGCTCTCACACCCGGGTTCTCACTTGATTCTTGCCCTGAGTCACTAAGGCAAGCATGGTGGGCAGTACTAGCCTCATTTTACAAATGAGTAAACTACTAGTTGGTCACAAAGCTAGTACCAGAACCTGGCTCTCCAAAGTCATGATCCCATGCCCTCTGGTTGTTCTGGGTCAGGAGGGTGGAGGAGGAAGGAAGTTGTGATGAACTCCTTGGAGCTCTTGGTTCTGCGCCCCCTTGCCTCTCCTCCTCACTTGCCTCCCTCTTGCTAGGAAGAGTTGCAATCGCAGCCCCAACGTGGATGCACATGTTGGGTGGCAGTCTGTGGTCCTGCCATTGCAACAAGAAAGGAAGCACTCAACCCCAAACCAGCAATCAGGGAGGTGGAGGTGGTGAGGGAAATGCATATCTGGCATCCTACAAACGTGTGAACAGAGGAAAGTACACCTGAGAAATTCAGCAGCATGGTTCCCAGGCAAGTCCAGTCTCAGAAGCATTCTGATTTCAATCAACTTAGACACAGGAGAGCTGCAGCAGCCTCACACAGAATCCTCCAGGAGCAGAAGCTTGAATCTCACATCCACATCTGCTCCATCTTCTGCATGGACCAGAACCCACACCTTGCAGCTCTTGCTGCCCCCATGGTTTAGCCCTGTGAGCCTGAGAGCTGTAGGTCTCTCTTGCTGGTCTCTCCCAGAGCTCTCAGAACTAGCATACAGCCCATGGGAAAGGAAAATCACAGAAGATATGCGCTTATTTATCAGCCATCAATGTGTTTCAGAATAAACGTGTTTCAGAATGAAGGGCCTTCTCCCCACGGCAATAAGGCTCAAACTCTTTGGGGAACAGAAGGCATTTAAGGTTCTTCAGAGCCCGGAAGCTATGATTCTGCCCTGGGGAGAAGCTTCCTTAAGGTGTGACATTGTTAGACATGGGGCCTAGGCCCTCCTAAAGCTGAGCAGAGCTCATGGAACCAGGTGAAGCTGGATACTGAGCCAGTCTTGTCAAAAAAAGAGACCCCAGAGCTGCAGCCTGGGTGTGGACAGTGAGGGAGAGAGAGTGGCAGAACGTTCTGGTTTCTGCTGGAGTGAAAGGGGTGACTCCCTGTCTCACTGCACATGACCGAAGAAGGAGGGACTGAGGCAACACACAGCAGCCCAGTTTCTACTGCCCATCATAAAGATGGGGAACGTCATCTGTTAGATCTAGAGGAAGAGCAAGGAAAATAAGAAGTCTTCCAGGAAGAACCAGTGACTCCATTCTGGAAAAATAAACTTACCGGACTCAGCATTCAAAGGAAAACTAATCCAAACCAGCAATCATGCAGTCTGGCTGATGTGGGAATTTCACTTCCGGGGGAGAACGTAACCACACACCCTGAGTTTTGGTTCAGAGTCACAGAAGCTGTTAGTAACTTGGAAAACATGTGGATGTCTATGCTGCGCATCAGCATTGTGTGAGCAGGAAACAAACAAAAAAAGGAATAAGGGTATTTTCTGATTCAATATATAAGACAAAGGCAGCTGATCTTTAGAATAAACAGACAAGAGTGTCTACATCAAATAAACACCCTAAGAAGCAATCACCTTGGGAAACTATATGATAGAGTATTTTGCAGTCATTAAAAATCCTATTATAAAAGAATATTTAATGAAATAGAAACAGGTTTATAATACAGGCTTAAAAGAAAAACTTGTTAAAATCAGAATTTACAAACAGCAATCAATACAAAAAGGATACCATCTTCATTTAAAAACAATAAACAGTGGGAGGATTTATACAAAAATGTCTAGATGGTAAGACTGCTATAAAGTGTTGGCTCTTTGTTCTTGTCTGTATCCTTTAATTTTCCAAAAGGAACGTATATTGTTTTGTAATTATGAAAAAAGCACAATCCTGTTTTGGTAACTGCTCACCTCCCCTCAACCCCCAGCCCAGCCAGCAGGATGCCCTAGAACCAATTCTTTGGAAGAGGTTAGGGGATTGCTGGGCTTCATCTACAAAAGGTGCATGGAATTTGAGAAACAGCCAATACCAGAGAGGAGGGGGAAAGGACAGCAATCACCCCCATTTTAAGCCAAAGACAGGTGTGACTTGGAAGGAGAACAGTTGGCTTTCTGGGGCATTTTGGACAAAAATTCCAAAAAAAAGCTCTGACTGCTACATTCAGTAAAGGGGAGCTCCACACCTTCAGAAAGGCCCTACACCCATGACAGCATCATTTAAGAACTTAGTTACCTCTGGACATGATCAGGTTGAATGTGGACACATATGCTCCAATATGTTATTAAATCATTGGCCATGGTGCTTTATAGTCACTGGGGTGGGGTTGGGGAGCTATATGGAAGGAGGGAGACCAGGGGAGAAAGACCTACCGGGTTGGACAGAGCAAGGAGCAGAGGGAATGCTCCACACTGTCTCAGGACCACACTGGAGTATTTCAGGGTTCCACAGTGTCTGCAAGATGGAGACCAATCTCTTCTTGGAAGATGAGGGGGAGGCCCTCCGTGTAGCAGGAAAAGAAAGGGGTACAGAGACATAGCTCTACTGACTCCCTTCACTCATGGAGGGGTTAGGGTAATCCCAAACAAGCCTCCAACTCCAATGCACTCAGGGGTCAGATCCCCAAATCCCTACTTCTGGTAAATCAGAATGCAAAGGCCTGTGGGTTTCAGAAAACTGACTGGGAGTGAGATGGAAGCAGCAAAGGACAGAGGGCCCCCTGGTTAAAGGAACATTAGAAATACAGGTTTCCTTGTGAAAGGCTGGGGCCTCAGCATGGCTCCCATTGATCCTCAGGTAAAAGCTATGGTGTGCACAGCCCCTGCCCGTACCTGCCGTTCAGCAGGGACCCCATCCAGGAGACCCTTTAGAAGATGCACAGGGCATTTTAGCTGCTAACCAGGCAGAGCCATCGTGGTAAAATCCAGGAATTCTCTGGCACTCTCAGATGGTGAATTGTCAACAGAAGAACCACGTTCCAGAACATACATGAGATCCCATCCTTTTGCCATATTCTGAACAAGTGACCCAGTGTTGGAGGTGGCCCTGGGTAATGGGAAGGGAATGGGGGACCCAAAGATGGGGACTTCCGCTGGAAGCCACTGCTGCTGGCACTTACGTGGGGTGGGGGCCGGGGTGGAGGTTCACTAATGGAATCTAAGCGAATATGTCACGTTTTTTGCTGCCTAGGAGAGGGTCCAGTGAGTGCCAAGGAATTTAGACACTAGATCACAAGGGCAAAAACAATCAGCATTTCAACAGCAGCCACCAAAGTTCCTCTGGGAGTAGGGATTTTTTTTTTATTGGAAAAAAACAATCCTGATAAGACATTTGGGTGAGGAAGGTGATGTCCTGGGGCACAGGAGAAAAGGCACAAGAATGAGCAGGCATTGAAGGGTGAGAGAGAAGAGAGAAGGCGGGAGAAGCAAGAGAGAAAGACGGGATGAGAGACTTGGGCAGAGGCTGTGCAGAAGGGGTCAGGGAGGAATTCCAAAAGAGGTGGTGGGTGAATGTTAAGACTGGGGTCTAATATTTCACTTTATATTGTTTGCAATGATGTGATGTGAACACTCTTGGGTGCCCAGAGTTATCAGTGAAGTCTGATACGTGAAAATGCCATGTGCATGCGTGCGTATGTACGTGTGTGTGTGTGTGTGTGTGTGTGTGTATGCACGTGTAAGGAAAAGGAGCTCGGTTCCAGCCAACACAGGGTTTGGGTTTGGGGTGCCCCAGTGTAGAGAAGAGGGGACAGCAGTGGCAATGAGATGTGAGGAGATTTTGGGTCTGGCAGGTGTTCCAAGCCAGACCCCAGGGACGGAGTAGAGGCAGGCCTGAGCAAACTGCATCTAAATCTCAAAGAATAAGAAGCCTCAGCTGCCATCTGCATCTGGGTTGCACAGGCAACCTGGAATTCCTCAGAAAGCAATGCTCCCCTCCCAGACCCCTGTTTTCCATCTTGAATTGAAGAGGTCTTAGAGGGCAAGGGACATGTCTACGCAATTCTCTTTATAGACTTTTTCTCAGTTCTCGCTGCAGTCAGACTCTGGCCCCTCCTTTTGCATTTACCCTGCTCACCACGTCTTTCTTGGCTGCCACCATAGTAAGGTGAACTTCCACTGATCAGCTTCCGAGCAAGGCCTGTCCTCCCTGGCCTTTCCGACTTCCTCTCTCAGCCCTGTCGAACTTGCTGCTTCCATACTTTTACAAGCTGTTCCTCTCAGTCTGAAGGACCCTCTTTCTGCCCTCTCTTGTCTGAGTCCTTCTCACCACTTGAGGCCCAGAGGCAGGGTCTCTCCCTGTAAAGTCCTGCTCTAGCCACACTGATGCCACAGGCATTTACTGAGCTCTGACTCATCACAAAGAACAGGGACAGCTGCTGGGGGTAAAGAGCAGGCCTCCTCTTGGCCCTCATCCTGCGGTTCCATCTGTCCCCCTATGTATCGCCCCTCCAGCTGCTCCAGGGCATACAGCTGATGCTACAAACTGTGCCCACATCTGTGACCCCACCGCTCTCTAGTAGAGACCTCCTGACCAACCGAATTGGGGTCCTGGCCAAACTGTGCTATTGCTGCCCAAACTGGAGCTTGACAACAGATATAGGCAGAGACACTCCCCCCCCAGAGGACCCCCACGGTATTTCGGGGGTGTTAATTCCTACCCTCGGGCTGGCCTAGAGAAGCTGGCTGGAAGACCTCTGGGCCCTGCTGGCTCATTTGTGCCTTAGACCCTGTGATGGTCACGCAGCCCTTCATTTCCCATTGAGAGGGAAGGCTGAAACTCAGATTCCCAGGAACAGGGACTTGGTGACAACCCTCATACTGCATTATAAAAGATGACCCTCGGGTCCTTCTGGAGAGGATATTTTGACAAATGGAAAAGGTGAAAGGGAAGAATGTGAGGACACTGGGCATGTAAAAGGAGGAAAGACAGTGAGGAACCACCATGCAAGGAGAAAATGGGTCCTTTTGTTTAGAAAAGATGGGCTGGGGGCTCCAGAGACCAACAGGCCACCTCCCCAGTGTTGGTGGCTTCTCCCTGTGGCACTGCAGTCTGGGAGGATGCATGGCAAAGAGGATGGCTATTTCATGTATTCTCTTTACCGTGCACACATCACTGGAGGGAAAGACTTCCACAAGCAAGTCACGCTGCAGTGTAGGCAGTACAAGAAGACGGGTACCCTGTTCTGCAGAAACGGATAAAACAGGACGTTATGCCTGCCTCAACTCTGTGACAGGGAGGCCATAGCCCATATTCAGGGTGCACGTGTTATGCGGGGCCCGGTCAGCCTGCCAGGCACACAGTTCAGGGACCTCCTGGCCTGTGGGCCTCAGCCCTCTACAGCTGTCCCTGCACTCCTGCAGGTGGCAGGCCATAAACCCTGGAGAACAGCATGGAGCCCCAGGAGGCCTTAAGGGGAATCTCCACCCCCACAGGGCCACAGGGCCATGTGGTCGAGGAACGTGGCTACATCGACAACAGGGAGTTTGAGGACCAGCTTCACCATCTAAAAGCACCATGACTGTGAGCTGCTCACTGCTCTTCTCTAGGCCTCAGTTTCCCCATGAACGGGTTAGAATAGATCAGTGGTTGTGGAACTCTTGGCTCAAATAGAAACTGACTCAGAAACTCGGTGGGTGAGACAACCATCAGCCGAGCTGCTCTGGAGGAAGGAAAGACGGGGCATGGAGGACCCAGAACCGACCAATCAATTTCCTGTTCTATTCGGCACAGATTGAAGACCAGCTGACTAGACCCTCCCTGAGGCCCCTGAACATCTCTGAAATTCTTCAGTTCTGCTACAGTGTTCTCAGGTTTTGCCGTGTGTTTGTGTGTGTGCGGTGTGGGAGAGGATCAAAAAGAAGACAGAAGTCCCTGACCTCAATAGTTTATAATAAAGTATAAGGCACAAGGCACGCCCATAAGCACACACATGAGCACACGCACAAGTGATCCACATGGCCGAGTGTGCGTTAGCTGGCAGCAGGTTTCGTATGACGCTGGTCCCTGGGTGAGACTTCGGTGCAGAGTGTTTTAAGCTCATGGCTCCCTTGCATGCGTGGTCTTCTGAGCAGCCCTTCTCCCAACAGCCGTATGATGACATATGAGGAAACTAAGGCCTTGGAAGCAATGAGATTTGGCCAAAGTTACATGGAACTAAGTGGTAAAGCTGGACCTAGACCCAGGTTTCTTGGTCCTGAGTGTCTATTCTCCCACATTAAGGAAGAGCTGATATGAATTCTTGGGAATTCTGAGATCCGAATTAGGCATTACTGCTCACAAAAATCAAGAGAGGAATCAAGCTAAAGAAGGTGGGTAGTAGATCACTGGGAAATCCCTGGCAGACACATGGTCTATCGTTAGCACAGGCCCTGTACTACTTCATATGCCTGTGGTCAGACATGTCTTTTACTCAGAGAAGAAGGTCACTCCTGGGTTCCAGAATGGCCCAGGACCCCACCAAGGAAGTTGGTACTCACTTGCTGGTAAGATGGAGCTTGGGAGAAAGTCCATTCTCTCCGAAAAGTGTGATGAAGACATTGGCATCTGTCCCTGCACCACGAACATCCCCTGTGGCTGTGACCACCTCATACACTGGAGGAGGAAAGGAGGAGACTGATTGTAGGCTCAGAAGAAAACCAGGAATCCTACGTGGGCTTGGAGAAAGCAGATCTCCTGCCGGACCACAGGGCATTTCAGGCACAAAGGACTCCAGGAACCCCTGATACAGCCCACAAGCCTAAGCCAGGGCCAGACCCCACCAGGTCCTGCTGCAAGACCAAATCCTCACACTAAACCTGGGCACTCACACTGCAGATGAGGAATCTGAAGGAAGAGGGACAAATCCAGGTCACACCCTGCTCAGCGTCAACACCAGAGCCCGGCCCCAGGCCTTCGGATGCCCTGTCTGTGATCTTTCCAGCACAGCACAGATACCCTCCTAGACATGGTCTACTTCAAAGCCTGCACCTGGCTCTCAACTTCCTCTCTGCCCCCTACACAATGCAGCCACAGCCAGCCCTCACCTCCCACAAACTCCTGGGCATTTCAGCCTCAGGATCAGCCACCCAGGGTGGGGTATGCAGCTTTGCAGGGGAACTCTCTATGGCAGGACACTGATTTCTTTCTCTTTGACCCCTTGAAGCTTGTTTTTCTTGCTGTCAACACCTTTCCTTGTCAGGGCATTAGGACAATTAGAGAAGGCAAGAATCCATCTGGATTCTCAGAGACAGCAGAATCCACTCTGGCCTGGTTAAGTGAGCAGGGTACATCAGGGATATTAGAAAGCCTGCAGAAGCACTGGAAAGGCTGGAGACACATGCTCGAGACCCAATTGCAGAAACAACTCCCAGATTCACAGAACTGGCCTAGGGAGGATTGCTGCCACCAGCCACCCAAAACCACATCCCTTCACCAAGACCAAAAACCGGTCGCCATCACTTCCCCATCCAGCATGCTACTCCTGTCTCCAAAATAAATGCCTTGTCCACAGCCCAATCCATTTTGAGGCCCACTTCTGAATCAAAGCCTTGTACTGGAACAGCTGATTCTGGGAACCTGAGGCACATCTCTGCAGCAAGGGAGGCTGAGCAAAAAAAAAAAAAAAAAAAAAATTCCATATTGGGAAGATAGAATTCACAATGCAGGGGGCCAGCTAAATGTAGGGAGGGTGTCTGAAATATTGGGGCCATATGACAGATGTCCACCCCATCGTGGGACTGTATTAATACCAATACTTATTAATTATGGTCATAAACAATATTGATTGATTGATTACTATGTGCCTGTCCCTGAGCTAAGGGCTTTATAATATTGTTGCACTCAGTTATTAAATTACACCTATTATTATTCCTACTTCCATTCTTTTCAGAGCAGCTCCCCAACCAGTCGCTGAGTAAATTTGATCTGCCCCAAAGAGGCCCAGCTGATTGCAAGGATATTTTGGGATTAGACATTCATTATTCAAACCCACCAATACAGTGCCTATTCCACAGAGAGGGTTTGTTCTGGGTACAGATGGCAAAGTTGGGGATGGGGGTAATAAGGAATATTAACACCTATGAGTCCCTGTTGTGTGCTAGGCACTGTGACAGGTATTTTACAGACACTACTTGTACTACGGCATGTCTGTGAGCCGTCGTGGGCTGGTGGGAAGTACGGGACTTCAGTGCCACAGAGATCTGGGTGCAGCCACTGGCTCCTCCACTTATGATCGGAGTGACCCTGGACAAGTGCAAACCTCTCTGTAACACCTGGGCAATAACACCTGGTTAGCAGGCTGTCCTGGGTATTAAAGAGGATGTATGTAAAGCATCTGGCACATAGAAGAGAGTCAATAAATAATAGCTTTAAAAAAAAAACTATTGTTGTTGACATAGAAAAGCACGTTTCAGCTCCAGGAGCTGATAGCTTGTTCCTTTGGCAGATAGGATTTTAGCTCAGCTAACATGCACATGATGCATGTATATTCCAGAAACCCTTCAGGAGTACCTGTAATTCTCATGTGGTCCTTCCAGGCCTGTGAAACACCAGGAGCAGCAGTGTTTGGGGGTGAGTGGACTTTTTGATGTTCCTGGTTCTGATGAAGGTCTCCATCAATGCATGGTGAGAGAGACAAAGGAAGCAGTACATTTGCATGACTTCCTGTCTCTGATGATAACCAAAGTCTTAATTATTCATAGTCTACACCACAAGGGAGTCTGATCTGCAAACAACCCCTGGAACCCTCCGCTTGATCCCACTAAGCACCACTCTGGGACCTGTAGTGTTGGCCACATGGCTTGCATATACACAAGAGCATTTCCATACCAAGTGTCCACAGGAGAATGACAAGTCTGGTACAAATTCCGCTATCACATCACATGAGAGAAGTGATTCAGGCCTGTGAATGCTTGGTTTGGCGAAAAAGAGAGTCTGGGGTAACAGGAGAGGAATAAGAAAACTACTTCAATAGTTGATTCAGAGGTACACAACTACTTCCCAAATAAGACAATATCCATAAAAAAATAATAAATAAATTGGACGGCATTAAAATTAAGACCATCAAGAGAGTGAAAAGGCAAGCCACAGTCAAGGAGAAGATATTTGAAATACATATATCTAACAAAGGACTCATACCCAGAAGATACAAAGAATTCACAGAAATCAATAAGAAAAAAAGAGACCACACAATTTTTAAGTGGGCAACATTTTTTAAAAGATAAGCATACACCTATAATACCTATAAACTCCACTTTTAAGTATTTATCCAAGAGAAATGAAAACATGTCCACACAAAGACCTGCACACAAATGTTCATAGCAGCTTTATTCCTAACAGATCCAAACTGGAAACAACCTAAATGTCCATCAGCAGGTGACTGGATAAGTGACCTGTGATATACCCAGACAATGGAATACTATTGAGCAATAAAAAGGAATGAGCTACTGACCCAAACAATACAAATGAATCCCAAGCACATCATGCTGAGCAAAAGTCAGATACAAAACTCTAGGAAAGACAAATCTAATCTGTCGTAACAGAAAGCAGAAGAGTGGTTGCCTGGAGTTGGGAGCAGGAGAATTGACTTGAAAGAGACACAGGGAATCTTTGCACTGTATACGCACTATTTCTCAATTTAAATTTTTTAATTAAAAAAACTCAATTCAGATAGTTGATGAATTACCCTATGGAAGATAGATAATTTATGAAGACATGAAATTCTGTTTGACTCCAGAGAGGACCCCAACCAATAAATTTTGCTTGTCAGCACAAAGCACTGTCAACAGCAACAGAGTGTTGCTCCTGGCACAGAGCCTGGCACATGGGAGGTGCCCAATAAATAATGACCTGGATGAATGAATGAAAGAATAAACAAATGAATGAAGTAACCAATGAAACACATGTGAATTATGGAACTAAACTGACCAGGATTTGAATATCAATCCTATCATTACTATGTGATTTCAATTGAATTTCTTACTAAGCCTCAATTTCCTCATTTCTGAAGTAGGAATAGTTCCTTCCTTGACAGACTGTAGTAAGGACTAAATCAAGTAAAACAAAGTTTTAACGTTCATATTCACTGACGTAGCATTTTCACTTCTGAGAATTTATCTTACACTCTTCCGCAGTTGCATGAAAAGATATGCATTCTGTAAGTGGTTACCATCATCATCATCATTGTCGTCATCATCATTGCCATTATTACCACCATTATTAACAACATCCCCAAGAAGGCTGCCTTGGGAAACTGTAACCCAATAAATGCTGAGTGACCCCTGTCTGAGATGCAGGAGAGGAGATGGCCCCAGGGCTGGGAGCCTGTGCAGGATGGCCGCTGGGGTCCCTTCAACTCTCAGGTTCTGGTATGAGTCACTCTCTTCCCATCATGGGCCCTATCTTAGGGGACAGACCAATGTGCCAGGCTCAGCCTAGCCTCAGAGTGTTGCTGTCCTCCCTCAGGCTGTTGATGGACCCCAGTGTAGCCAGAAGGTGGCCCAAGGAACAGAGAAAGAAAACCTAGGCCTCTCTTCTGTCCCTCCCTCTTCCTGTCATCACACTCACCAAGACTTGCCATGAAATGCTAGAATGCAGAGCTCAAAGGGAGAGTCATTCCAGAACTGAGACGGTGACAATTACAGTGCAGCTGAAGCCACCGTGAGCATCATCCACACTTGTCACCAGGGCCCTGCAGCAGACTGGAGAGGCAGGGGGTCTCTTAGAGATGTCACAGGGGCACCCACCTCGGCTTGCTCTTCTCCAGCTATTTTTACCACAGTCAGGATTGGGCTGTACCAGAGTAAGGACCAGCCAGACCCGCTAGATTCAAATCCTAACTCTGCTACTTACTAGCTGTGTGGTCTCGGGCAACTTATTTAACTTCTCTGTGCCTCGGTTTCCTCACCTGAAAAAGAGGATAATAATAGCCCAACCTGCCTCTCTGGGTCATCAGGAAGAAGAACTTCGTTAACGTAAGTAACGTGCATGGCTCAGTGCCGGGTACACAGCACATTATTATGTTTGGCAGTTTCATGAGACAAAATAGGGAACTTGCCTTCAAAACGACAGTGGAATTTCCTGTCCTTTATCCTGCTTGTGACCTTCCTCAAGTCACTTTACGTCTCGGAGCCTCAGTCCCTGACCTGTGAAACGGGACCAATCATACCTGCCTTGACTGCTCCTGGGGATCTTGAGGATCAAGGAAGAGAATGAAAGTGAAAGGGCTTTGGAAGAGGTGAAAAAGAGAATGACCAGTATGGTCACACTGAGCAGACATGGGCAGGATGCCAGCTGGGAGAGGTTCTAGAACGTTCTCACTAGCAGCCATGTGGCCTGGGGAGAATCACTCTGGGAGGTCAGAGTGCCTGTCAGGAATGCTGCCCCATGTCTGCCCTCACAGACCCTCCCCACCCTGGAGGTCAGGACTTGGAGTATGGTGTGGGAGAAGGTGCCCATGCCTCACTTGTTCTAGCCCCTTCCTTCTTCCACAGCCCCCACCACTAACCCCGGACACTGTATTCTGAGCCATAGCCTTCATGGTGCCACAGCGAGACCACCCTCTCTGAGCCCAGACCTGTGTTGGAGGCTGGGAGATGAGGGCTAAGGATAAGTAAAGCAGGGTCCCACCCTCATAAAGATCAGGCCCAACACCCCAGATTTGCATGAAACAATGGAACAATTAAGAACTCACAGTGGACTGCAATCAAGGAAGGCCTCATGGAAGAGGAGGCCATGAGCTGGGCTTTCAAAGTTAGGATAGGAGGAGAGAGAAAGGGGGATGCAAAAGCCCCCAGGCAGGCACAGAGCAGGCATTCAATACATATCTGTTGAATGAATGAACGAGTAAAAAAATGGATGAACATGGTGCTCACGGGGACCTAGTGAGCCACTTTGGAGTAAGCGCTGAGAACTTAAATGCCTTCAGGGACCAGGGGGGCAACACCAATGAGTAAAACAGACCTAGCAGGGGATGACAGGCAGTGGTGAAGACTGACAGACTGAAAGCCCATGGCCCATAGGCATACACAGATTAAAATGTTGCAAAACACCATAAAGGGGAAAAAATCCTCTGCAGGCCAAACTTGGCTCCTGGGTCCGGGTTCACCACTTCCCTGGTTTACCGGGCCAGAAGGCGAAGTCATCCAAAGCCGCTCCCATACAGCCCAGTGGAAGATGAGAGTAAACGGACAAGGGCCTGGGGTCCAGAGTGCCAAGTGCCCTCCACACATGGGTCGGCATCTCCTTGCAAAGCCCGGGCTCCCTGTGTCCATCGTTCATGATGGGCAGCAGTGCTGAGCCCCTGCTGCGCACGGCATGAGGGTCAGACTTCTTCCCCAAGACATCCCTTCACGACCCAAGCAGTTCAGGGCACTCTGCCTGCTGCGGACCACATGGGCAGGGACCAGGCTGGAACGTGGATGTGCGGGAACCGGAGAACGTGGGGCGCCACTGCCTGGCCATGCTTCCCCCAAGGGCCAGGCCCCGTGCGCACCTTTGGCCTTGTAGTACTCATGTGCCCGCTCCTCCTGGTCGTCCTCCGAGGCGTAGTTCAGCAGTTCCTCCTCATACAGGGCCAGGAAGTCAATGTCTTTCTTCCTCTTCTTTTTCTTCTGGGGCATCATTTTGCTGGTTGCCCCTTCTTGTCACTTGCAGGCTCACAGCGCCCACCTCCTCACACCTCCCTGGACCCACTGCCCTCACTCCCTGAGATCCAGCACCCACGGCCCCTCTTGTCACTTCAGGTCTGGGTGGGTCAGAGTGACCTGTCTTTTTTGGGTCCCCTGTGCACAAAGTGCTGCTCTCCTCCTCTCTGGCCCCTGAGCTGAACCTTGGTGCCTTATCTCTGCCCTTCCTGTCCCTGTCCCTGTTCCCTCCCTCCACCACCCTCTCTGCTCCTGCGCTGGGGTTTCTCCTTGGGCCTCATCACTTATTCATGGGGACAGAGGACAGGCTGTCCTCCTTCCTCCCCTCCCCTCCCCAGCATCCCCCTCTCCTCCCTTCATAGAGAATCAGGTGACATCAAGCCCTTGGCATCAGTTTCCCACCCGGCTTCACAGCAAGGGGCCCACCTGGGACCCCTCCAGGCCACCCTCGAGACAGGTGGGGGCCTCCCACCAAGGAGACCCCCTTAGCCTCACAGTCCTGGAGGACCCCAATCAGAGCCCCAGAGATTAGGGCCCTGGGACCCTCGAGGAGGGCAGGACCCCAGTATCGGCCGAGCTCCCAGGACTCAGAGGACTCCGTTTCTCTCCATTATTCATGACCTCTGATCATCTTACGGAGCAGGCAGGGTTCTTACTGGATCCTTCTCGTTTTCTCTCTCTGCTTCCATCTCCTCAAGACTGCTGGCTTCTGGAAGTTGCCGTTTGGCCAGGGGAGACCAGCTGCCCTTCAGGGGTGCTGCTCTCACCAGCACTCAGATGACCTCCAAGGCATTTACTGAGCCATGAGTTACTGGCATGGCCAGGCCAGAGCCAAGAACCCTGGGGAAGCCACTTCTCCTCAGCTGACCCCCAACTGATCCCCAGGGCAAGATTCACAAACCTCTGTCTCAGCAAGACTTCTCAGTTTACCCATATTGCTCTCTGCACTTTCACATGAAATAGTAAAACCCCTCAGAGTCCACCCCAGACTCCAGCCCACTCGGCTCTTACCCTCCCCATCCTCAGTCAGCAAGGAAAGTTCCCTTACAGCCACTAGCCTCCTCTTCCTTGCTTATTTATTAAGAGTTTATTAAGGCACTTAATTAAGATTTCTGACAACATGAGTGGTAGGATTTCTGTATAAATCCTGAAATTCTAGAACCTTTCAAGTCACTTGAAACTCTCATTCTTCTGTCTTGCAGGGTGAGGTTGTCAGACAGAGGTGAGTCCAGCTCTGTGACCTCCTGCCTTGGTTCTCCTGTTCCCAAAAGGGGATAATGATCCCTTATGCATATTCAGCACTTTGAGAAAGCGCTTGGTAAGCAGAAGCCTCTAGAACACACTAGAGGCTTAATAAATGCCTGTGACACCTACAATAGACTGTTTGTGTCCTCCCAAAATTTATATGTCAAAATTCTACCCTTAGGTGATGGTGTTAGGAGGTGGGACCTTTGGGAGGTGATTAGGTCACAGAGGTGGAGACTTCATGAATGGAATTAGTCCCCTTGTGAGAGACCTCAGAGAATTCTCTCACCCCTTCTGCCATGTGAGAATACAGCAAGAAGACAGTTGTCTATATACCAGGAAACAGGCTCTTACCAGACACTAAATCTGTTCATACCCTGATCTTGGACTTCCAGCCTCCAGAACCATGAGAAATGAATTTCTGTTTATTTATAGGCCACTGAATCTATTGTATTCTGTTACAGCACACAGGCTGACTAAGACAACTCCTAATGAGGATTTCTCTCCTTCTTATTTTGCACAGGGGAGTTTGATGCTTTGTTATAACCTCAAATTGTTCCAGAAGCTCCTTCAGGTCACACATGCAAGGATCAGCCCATGTTCTCCTTTCCCCTGTGGGCCCAGCCCACAGCAGCAACGGAGACCTCTGGTTAACAGACTGAAACTTCTGCTGCTTCCCACTGTCCTGGCAGGACTGCCTTGTAAGGGCCTGTTTGCTTGTCAGTCGCTTTCTTTGCCACCTAGCTGTGAGCTCTAGAAGGGCAGAGATCATGTCCTCTGTTCACTGCAGTGTTCCCAGTACCTACAACATGCCTGGCACACAGTGGGCTTTAGTAAGCTTTTGCTCAGTGAATGAATGCATGCATGCATGAGCGGATTGCAGGCAGATCTATAAAACAGCTATCAAAACAAGGCCCAGAGCCCAGAAGGAAAACTGTATGAGCTGAACAGAAACCATACTTTAAGTGTTATACTGGTCAAGTGAATGTTAGAGAATGAATACCACTCTGAGTACACTTAGCCTGGAGAAGTGGACATTTCGAGGATCTGTGAGAACTGCCTTCACAAACGTGAATGATTGTCTTATAGAGCAAGCACTACACTAGTCTGTGTGGCTGAAAGTGCACTCCTATGACTGTAGGTCGTGACTACAGAAAGGCAGAATTCATCCCAATCCAGAGAGAATGCTGGGACACTGGGCAACGCCTGGGTGACAGTGTCACAAGGGATGCTTGGGTGAGGGCTGGAAGGCATCACTTGACAAACCCTGCAGCAAGAGGCACTTCAGTGGATCAGTGAACTTCATGAGTTTGGACTTGATAGTCCTCTGTCTGGTATCTTGGACATTCTATGACTCTGAATGGCAGGTGCAGGCAACTGCAGAGAGACCACCCAGCCAGTGGCCACCATGATGGGCCAGCGGCCAGGGAAGAACGTTACCAGCTCCAGGCTCTGCTGCAAAAACCAGACCTGAGAGCCCCAAGTGTCTAGGACCCCTGGCCACCACCTCTCCTCCCTGTCCTGGGTCTCCTCCATTCCGGGCCCCTCTCTGTCTAGGTCACTGTTTCCTGAAATGTGACTCCAGGAGCACCTGGATTAAACAGTCTGGAGGAGCTCCTCAAAATGCTACCTTCTGGGCACCTCCCGAGACCTACTGAATCAAAACCTCTGAAGGTAAAATTTAGGAATCTACATTTTCAACAGCCCCTTCTTCTCCCAGGTGATTTGTGTATGTGTGTGTGTGTGTGTGTGTGTGTGTACACATTTAGTTTTATTGTAACAAAGCAACTTTAAACTTTAAACAGTTAAAACTGAGCATCATCTTTCCTTTCCAGAGAAACAAAAAGAAAATTTAAAAACAAACAGGAACAAAATTACAATAAAGAATGTCAGTTCCAGATAGAATCCTACAGGTTCTGCTGATTCTCCCGTTGCGTGGCAGGGCTGACGTCATCATTAGGAGAGAATTTTATTTTAAAAGTGTCCCAGGTGATTTTCCTATGTGCTAAAATGTTGCAGCCATAGTAGCCCATACCCTCCGGGGTGAATTCAGTAACTTGATAAACTCACCTGGGCTAATGGGAGGGGGTCAGCCAGCTTCTATCCCAGGACACACAGCCCTGGATGCACATTGGAATCACCTGCAGAGTTTTAAATGCAGATGCCTGGCTCCCACCCCGAGAGATTCTGATTTTCTTCATCTAGGGTGCAGCCTGGGCACCAGGAGTTTTCCAAGCTCCCAGGTGACTCTAATGTGCAACTGTGTTGAGCATTACTGCATCCCTTCTCAGGTAACTGAGCCATGTTAACAGGATCCTCTAGAGGCATCACATGTGCTTTTGTACTCGAAGCCAAAGGATCGACTTTACAGGGGGAGTTTCAGATGGAAAGGAGGAGAAAGTTGTTCACAAATGGACGGAGGGGACATCTGAGCAGGAGTCAGCACTCGCGTTCCTCCCCTGAAGCCGGGGTCAGCTTTGTTCCTGCTCTGCTCTTTGGAGCCATCCAGATCCCTCACCAGGGGTCATCTCTGACCCCACACATCCTCACCCAGGAAAGACTAACTTCACCTCCTCCCCTATTCTGCTGAGGGACCACCCTAGAGTCAGCCCAAAGTCTGGATGAGAAGCAGGAGTGAAGTTTAACAGTGGGTGACGCGCGCCCCCTTCTGGCACCAGGTGGTTTGACCTCTGTTGTTAATTAAACATTTGGGTTCCTTAGGAAGGGACCTTAAAGATTAGGAGGAAATTACTAGGGAAAAGTCATTTTGCATGAGGATTCGTTAAGAGAAAAAAAAAATAATAAAATGTTTGTTTTTCATGAGGGCCCATTCAGATAAAAAATAAGATGTTTATTGGAATGTTTTTTTCAAAAAATTGAAATTGAAATATTTTTAGAGAATCCCATGGCATTAGAATACAAGGACTAAGAGAGCAGGGCCTGAAATAATACCAAGGGTTGATGGGGATATGGAGCAACTAGAATTCTCACACTGCTGGCAGGAAGGTAAATAATCCAGCCACTTTAGAAAAGAGCAGCATTTTCTTATAAAGCTAGACATTTCCCATACAAGCCAGAAATTCCTGGGAATTTACCTAGGAGAAAGTAAACAGTATATCCACACAAGATCTGTGTGTGAGCGTTCACATAAGCTTTGTGTATAATAGCCAATCTCTAGAAACAACTGATGTCCATCAGCTACACCTTGGCCAGTGGGTAAACAAACCAAGGTGCCTCTATACAGTGGAATGCGGCTCAGCAGTGAAGAGGAAGGAGGGAGACATGCTACAGCATGGAAGCACCTCAAAAGCACTGGCTAAGTGAAAGAAACCAGTCAGAAAAACATACATGCTGGGCCGACCCTGTGGCTCACTCGGGAGAGTGCGGCGCTGGGAGCGCTGAGGCTGCAGGTTCGGATCCTATATAGGTTAGGGGTTCGGATCCTATATAGGGATGGCCGGTGCGCTCACTGGCTGAGAGTGGTGTGGGCGACACCAAGCCAAGGGTTACAATCCCCTTACCGGTAACAAAAACAAAAACCAAACAAACAAAAAAAAACATACATACTGAGTGATTACATTTACATGACACTCTCAAAAAGGTAAAACTATATAATCAGAAAACAGGCCAGTGGTTGCCAGGGGCTGACAAAGGGGACAGGGGTGGACTGACTGTAAGGGAGCATGAAAAGGCATTGCTTGGCCTCAGAAGTAGGACCAGTGCTCTACCTGTCTCTCTCACCTTCCTTACTGCTACCTTTCCATCTCCACGTGACAGCCTACCTGGGTCAAGCCCATGCTTTAGGCCCAGCCATTAACTGGACCCCCACCTCAGGCTCTTTGGTGTGAGGATCCTGCACATGGCTGGCTGCTCAGGGCTGCTCAGGGCAGGCTTTGCAGACCCACCTCTCATCCCAGGCAGGGCCAAGGTCTAAGTTTGAGGAGAGGTAGGTGGAGACTTCAGTGCCAGCCACGTCCTCTGATCTAGGCTTAGCATGAGGCCCTCCACTATGCAGCATGCTTAGGAGTTCTAATTGATAAAATTGACAATTAGATTCCAATCAATTTCTTATGGACTGATAAAAACAAAAAGGGCAGACGGGGTGATTACTGGTACCCCAAACCTCTGGTAATAGTGAATGGTCTGTCCCGTTAACCATTTGCACGTGCACACACAGACACACACAAACAAAACAATCTCATTGCCCCAGTCTCCTCCTTCAAGTACATTCTCCTGCTGCTGAATGGCTTTGGTCATGTTACTCTCCAGCTCAAAAACCCTCTCTTACACTCCAGTGCAACTGAATTTTATTAGCCAGGACTGGATTGCAAGCAGCAGAAACCAACAATAGCTAGTTCTTAAGTAGAAAAATGATTTATTTAAAAGTCAATGGGGGGAACCTCAAAATTTCCTAGAGGGTTAGACACTGCACTTAGAGGCTGCACCCTGGAAATGATGCCCAGAATCATGCTGGCCCATTGAGGTCCCCACTGCCACCAGTGCTGGGCCTGGACGTGCAGTTTATACCACCGAGCTTCAACGCTGGCTGCTGCTGCTAGAACTGCAGTCTCTGCCTGCCCCTGCTGGTGCCACCCTTGCCAGAATGGTCTCTTCTGCCTTCTGTTTGAGGCTTGTGCATCTGATTGACGGAGCCTACATTATACGCCACTCCCTTGCTGGAAAGGAGGCTGCGTGCATGAGTATTCAGCATTTCCAACTCCTATATTGGGAGCTGTGTCCTCAATTTAAGAAGGGGATTCATATTCTGGATTGCCAAAAGAATAACGAATGTCTGCGGCACTAACAGAACTCTAGCTCCTCAAGCTGACAGAGCAGGCCCTCCACAATCTGACCCAACCTCCCCCTATGAAACCCACACTGTAGGTAAACTGAAGAAACCCCTTTCTAAACATGCCTGGTGCTTTCCTTCTGCAAGCCTTAGTTCCCCCTATTAGAGCTATTGCCTGCATTTCTGTATCGGCCAGCTATAGCTACGTAAGAAGCAATCACAAAACTCTCAGTGGCATAAGCATTATTTCTCACATGTCTGGGGCTGGGCTAGGGTGGGCTCATCTATGCTGGGCATGGCTGGCAGCTCTGCATCAAGCTGTAGGACCAGATGAACTTGGCTGGGGCGGCTCTGCTCCATACGGATTCAATCTAGCCGGGCTGAAGGAGAAACAGCTGCCCAGGGAAAGCTCTTCTCACCGCCATGGTAGAAGTGCTGGCGGGGGGGGGGGCGACCCTGGCAAGGCAAGCACACTGCAGCCTTTATCTGCATCACATCCACTGACATCCCTCCCAAACAAAGCAACACACATGGCCAAGCCTGGAGTCAAGGGTAAGGAAGAGCTCCCCGCCTTTGTAGGAGAGACCATAAAGTTACACGGCAAAGCATGTGCACACAGTGAGGGGTGATGAATTGGGACTGATTGCTAATCTCTTCCCTCAGACTGCAGTTCCTTCTGAACAACTCCTGTGTACCCCCAGCACCTAGCAGAGAAGGCACGTGGCTCTCGAGAAATGGTAAATGAATGAGCAAATTGCAGTGGAAAGGAGGGTGGGGTAAGCATGTGTAAGTGCGAAGGACAAGACTATGCATCCTGGTAGCTCTGGTTCCCACCTGCAGCTCCCCACCCACCATGGTCCCGGATTTTTCACTGAAGGTAACCAGCGGGTGTGGTGTTTCAAAATGAGCCATCTGCTATTCTGAGAGCGGGAGGGTTTCTCTGTGTCACTGACATGTTGGTTCCTGCTGCCCCCTTGGGCAAACCCTCTCCCTGGGTCCGGTACCAGGAGTATTAGAAAAGCAGGCCTTCAGCCATTTCTGCCCCTCTCCAATCCACTCTGCTCAGAGCAGTCAGAGCAATTTTTCTTAAAAATAAATCAGATCAGGTCCTTCCCCAGTTTAAATCTGAGCTTCCCATGCCCTTAGGATAAAATGCTAACCTCTCCCCAAGGCTCTCCCCTCCTCACCCTTCTCTCCCTTCACTTCCCACCTGCAAACACGCTGGCCCCAACCTGCCCTACTTCCACCAGCACCCCCCCCCACCAAATGGCCCCACTGTCCTGGTCAAAAGCACACCCAGCCACCCCCTGTCCAGGGCAAACACTTTAGACCACAGTAGGGAGTCAATCCCTCCCCTCTCCCCAGTACCACTGCCTTATGCCCACCTCCCTCCTCTCTCCTGGAACCATGCCCCTCATGCCCACCCTGCAGGTTTCTGCCACCTCACTCAGGCCACTGTCCTCACCACACTCCTCCAGAATCACTTTTCCAGGAAATGGATGTGAACACGTTATTCCCTATTTCCCCATCTCCTAGAAAACAAATTACCAACTTCTTAGTCCTGTTTACAAGGTCCCCCCAAAATCTGGCACTGTCTACTACTCGAACCCTGCCTCAGTCCCTGCACCCCACCCCATCCCATCTGACTACACTCACAAAACCATTTCATTCTGTCCTTTCATATTCAGATCCATCTGTCCATAATGCTGTGCCCCTTCCCTGACTGACAAATTCCACTGTGCAATCCGAGACCTGGTCCCCAGTCACTTCTGCAAAACCTTCCTCAATTCCTCAAGGCCCCCTTTCCTTTGCTCTTACCGTGGTGACTGCATCTGTACTCAGTACATCAAACAAGCAGGACTCAAGGACATGATCAAAAGCACCTTTATTATTGCTTGGGGAGAACAAGCCTTTCCTGGACACTAGATAAAATCTTGGACAGACCCATGTCTTTTCGGGTCACTGTCAGGTAATTTAAAAGTTTTGCAGACATTAAAAGTGACAAACACTGTCTTAAGTCAGTAATTAGAACTGTACAGTCCACTGTAGGAGCCCACGTTAGATCTTCGTGAAACTCAGACTTCTCCATCCTCTTCCCCAGCCAAACCGTAGTGGCTGAGCTGTTGCCTCTGGGAAGGGGACGGTCATCTTCCCTTCTGCTGAATTCCTCCTTCTCTGTTGCCCAGGGCCACCTTAGATTCCTCAGGTGAGAATGGGGCTCCAGTGCTCAGGGACCCCACTGCAGGGAATCCATAGCACGCTCCCTGGGTGGTCTGGGAGCCCCTCTCACTAAGCCTGGGGTCAGGAGTTAGCAATGACCCCCACCCGCACCCTCCACCTTGGGGCTGGGGCTCATAAGCACAGTTATCTCTATGAAACCCTTTTTTAAAAGTCAACGATTCTATTAACTCTCTGCCATCCTTATCGTATTTTTGATATGCAAGAAGGGCCCCAAAACAGCTTAACTGATTTTCAGCTGATTTGTCTGAAAATTGTGTACATGGTCTAGCACCTCATTTGGGAAGCAGCATGCATCGTAGCTCGGCACCTTGGTTGAAACTTTGACTTGATATCTTGTTACACTTGCTCATCTCTCTCCTCCAGCAAGCAAGCCCATCAAGGCCGGGCTGATGTCTTGGACATCTGTGTCCCTGCTAAGAAAGTGTCGTCTTTGACACTGCCCTTTGCCTTTCCCCAACGCCATCCAATACATCTCTGCTGATTTGTCTTCTTATTTCATTTATCTCCTCAGGAGCCCTCACCCTGTCCCCTTCACTCCATCCCCACATCTCCCATCGCCCCAGTTCTTGCCACCAGCAGTAGCCTCCTAACTGGTCTCCCTTCAGTCACCCTGGTCCCCAGCAATTCCATACGTCACGCTGCAGCCAGGGTGAGTGCTTTTAATGTCAATCTGATCATGTCCTCTTCCTCCTTAAGATCCTTCAAGGACTAGCTGATTCTCAGAATCAAAGTCAACATCGTTAACATGACTCACTTCTTCCCAACAGGTCTTGCCTCTGTCCAGCTCTCCAGCTTTATCTCCCACCATGGTCCCCCTCCTTTCCCTGGCAAGTGCCACACAGGCCTTCCTCAAGGGTCCCACTCCATATACAGAGCCTGGGATTGCTTTCCCCACAACTTCATTTAGTTAACCCTTCCTCTCCAAGGAAGTGCTCCTCAGTGCTCAATCCCAGTTCAGGGCTACCTGGCTGAGACCCCATAGCACTCCTTTGCTCCTTGGTAGCACAGTTTATAATGAAACCTTTAGCTGTGAGTTTTTGAAATCATCTCTGTGTCTCTGGCCAGACTCTGTGTTCATGAGTGCAGCGACTGCACAAGCATTTGCTCAGTGCTGTGTTCCCTAATCCTTAATGAGCCTGGCCCAAAGCAGGGGCTCAAAAAATACTTGTCAAATGAATGAAGTGACAAATGTCATGCCTTTGATAAATATTTATTAAATAAATAAATGAACGACAATCATCTCCGTCCCCCAGCTCACTCATACTTTCATTCATTAAAAAACATTCATTAAAGTCCCACTTCCCTGATCGACAGCTCTTTTTCTTAATATGATATAATGTGCCCAGGCTCAGGGACAACCCTCAAATACAATCCTTAGGTTCCGTAGTTTGCTCAAGCATTTGATGTTTTACAATTGTAATAATGAAACATTTACATGTCTTGCAACTGTCACCA
Organism: Cynocephalus volans; assembly: GCF_027409185.1. Classification (NCBI taxonomy): domain Eukaryota; kingdom Metazoa; phylum Chordata; class Mammalia; order Dermoptera; family Cynocephalidae; genus Cynocephalus; species Cynocephalus volans. The sequence continues at coordinate 42,000,807 of NC_084472.1, forward strand.
AAATTTGTCCTACAGAGAAAATGGACTTTCTTTGAGAAAACATCTTTGGAAAGTGGAAGGTAAGCTTTGGCCCGGGCTCAGCCGGAGACCAAGTACATGGAGACTGCTTAAAAAGCTTCAAAGAGAAAATGGCAGAAGTGTGTTCTGCCTTGGAGAGGGAGTTGGGGAGATGAGAACAGGGAGGCAAAGAACAGAGAGCCAAAAGAGAGGAGCCCGAGGAGTGGGGTGAGGCCAGGGCCACATGGAGTGCCCACGTCGGGAGGCTGGCCAGTGCTTGGCTGTCCATTTGAGGTTGTTTGTTTGGAAGTGGTTTCCATCCCTTTCCATTGCCTCCCCCACACTCTGGAACATGTGCATGATCACAGACAACAAGGAAAGAGCTGCATCTGGTATCTGGATGGTCAACAGACATAAAACAGAAACAGGCTCAAAAGTAGGAGCCTGAAGAGGGATCATGAAAACATCAGCCCCTGGAAGTTTGCGGAAAACATGGGGAAGGCTTTGGATTTCCCAAAGATGCAGAGTTGGGGAATCTAAGCAATCTTATCTACAACTCATGGGTCAGACAAGTCCCAGCCAGGAGGTTTGCACATGAATTAAAAAAAAAAAATTATATAATCCTATTTTAAATACATTCGAGGAGACTGGCATTGAAAGAAGTTTTTGTTTTTGTTTTGTATAAGAGGATAATTAGTGCTCAGATGCCTTTGATGACTCTGGACCTCAATAGAGCATCTTTGCTTAAAGTGAGGCAAGTCTGCATAGTTACGGGGTCTGCCCCCAATTATGAGCAAATCTTAACCCCAACCTGCTCCAGACACCTCCAGCCTTTAGGGGCCCCCACCCCCCGCTCCTCCTACTGAAGCCTGTGTCCTCTCTCCATGTCCTCGTGTGCCCTTGCACACTGTCAATTCGGCTCTCTACTCAACTTGGTCTTGATCTGGTCTCTGAGCCCTTCCTGTGAGCTCACCACTCCCTCAGCTAGATTACCACTCCTGCCAGACACAGATAGTTCTCCTGATCTTCATGTGCCCCCGACACTACCCAAAGATATGCCCAGGTAACCATGGCTCTTTGCAATACCTGGCAATGTCCCCACACTGGGCTGTGCTGCTGTCAGCCCAGTCCAGCCCAATACACACACACACATACACACACACACACACACACACACACACACACAGACATGGTCAAAGACTGCTAGATGAGCCATCTCATTGGTTTTATTGGGTAGAAATTGAGGGTCTTTCAAACACAGTGACAGATACAAAGTACCCTGATTATGTTTTTAGGCATAGAGTCACAGTCATCACTTCGGAATCACTACTCAAGGACAGCTACACACAAGCTAGAATTATGCCGCAAGAGTTTGTGCGAACCCCTACTCCCAGAACACGATCTGCACAAACATCAGATAACGCAGCAGCCCCACCTCCCCAGCGTTCTTTGGATGGCACAGCACAGCTTTTCTCTCCAGGGTGAGGGGAGGGAGTGGGTCAACAGAGCAGGAGAGGAGCTTTTCACATAACCAGCAAAGGACATCTCGGTCTCCCCCTCCTCCTCCAGATGGAAGGCCCTGCAGCGCACAGTGCAGCGTGCCCCGGCTCCTGGAGAGGAGAGCAAGGGAATGACGGGCTGAAGAATGAACCAAGGCCCCTTGCCACTTTGTCTTCTCATGTAGGCCACTTGGGGATGAGTTGGTGTCACCAATCCCTCAGGGACAAACTCCTGCCTTCATGTGAGCCCCTAGGCAGGGCCTCTGGGGAACTGTCATCAGGCCTGGGCTGAAGCCACACCCAGGCGCAGGGCACAAGGTTTCCACAGACCCTCTGCTGATCCCAGTGTCTGTCCTGCTTTATTTTGGGAGGGAGATGGCAGGGGACTGATGCCAAACTGCACCACTAAACAACCCATTGTATGCTTATTGAGATAAAGTGTTAATGTTTAAAAATATACATATGCATATACATATATTTCAGTTTGGACAATACAGCTTTGAAGAAGAGTTATGGCTTTCCAAAGGGAGGAAAGGGAATCTGTGCAGAGTTGTGGGAGCCCCAGCAAGGACGGGCTGTCCCACAAAGCAACCTTGAGCAGAGTGACTTGCTCAGAAGCCAGCCACAGTTAGGGACAAGCGTCCCACTGGAAAAGAGAACAGGAGAACTGGCTCTGGGTGGGTTGGCAGGAGTTGCCACTTGAGACCCCACCAGCCTCCTCTCAAATGGCCACAGCAGCATGGGGGCAGCATTACCAGCCTTGACAACAACCCCCTCCACACTCCAGCTCTGCTCAGGCCCATGGCCTTGGGTGACTGTCAAGTACAGCTGCCTCCCGTCCCACCCCACCGGGAACAGCCACCCAGTGCTGCTGGCTTTGGGTACCCTGGTGTGGACCCAGAAAGAAACAAAAACCAAACAGTCCCCTCCATGCAGGGGTGATGCCCCCACCAGGAACACACTCCAGATCAGCTTGACAAACCCAGAGTGAAGAAAAAAGTGCCTGAGGGGCCTAGAGCAGGACATTAGCCACCTCTCCCTAGCCCTCTTCCTCGGGGAAGCTTGGGCACCCAACACGAGACTCCACGGCCATTTCTGGGGCTCAGGCAAGTAGGACTGCCACTATCTGCCCTATAGTAGCTCCTCGCAGGGCTACAGTGACACCCAGGGAGAAAATGGATGGCAACTGTGTGTAAAAAGTAGAAGTGTTCACCTGTGGGGGAAAAGTCGTATGTCATGTTCTTAATTTCACAAATAAACCCAGGCCTGAGTCACTGCAGTGCCATCCCCTATCCCGGCTGAGGTCCCAACCCCTTCTCTCACATGTGGTAAGGACACCATACGCAAAGCTGGAGGCGCAGGAGGAGGATGCCCTGAAACCACGCCATCAACGGTGCCATCAGCCACACTGCAAGGTCCCTGCAAGGTGGGAAGGTGGAAGGAATGCATTCCTGCTCCTCTTGTCCTTTGCTCTTGGGGCAGAGGTAGGAGGAGAGAATCGCCAATGTCAGAGGGAAAACGTGAGTCCAAAAGAGTGAGTTTACCCATCTCACTCGTCCTGCGTCATTAGAAAATGAACTGTTTCACTTCTGTGAATGTTAAGATAACTGAGGGTCTATCCTTTAAGCACCAAGACTGTTGTGAATGCATTTTAAATGTTTGGGTTGGAAATAATTCTAACGTGGATAAGATGCTTGCCTGCGTTCTTAAAGACATGCCAGTGTACTGAACACTGGTTGAGTGTGTTTGTACTTCTGTATGACTGTGGATGTCACAGGGCGAACTGAACTGAGATGCTTTGTTGCCCTTGGGGTTACTGTGACATATTTGTCCCTCTGCTGAACAGCCTCAGACCACTTGATGGTTTCTGGGATATACAGTTTTGGTGTTTTAATGCCATCAAGATTAGGCTATTAGCTGCCACTTCCTGCTATATGTAGCAGCTGGTATCATTCTCTTAGTTTGTTTTATTATTACAAACCAGAACCAAGTTCACTAGAATTGAATTTAAAGTTAAAGTGAATGCCATGAGGGATTTGCTTCTAGCAAAGTGCATGAAGTGCTTTGATACACAGCTTTATAGCATCTATTTCAGAAGCTCCAAACTAATTTCCCTTCATCTGAGTCCTTGGCTACCTGGGGGCTCAGTGCACTTGCTGGGTAAGTGATCATGGGAATTGAGGTGTGCTTTTACCTTTTCAATAAAACAGGAAACATTTTCTCCTCTAGCAAGTCCTCAGGATCTTCAGGGTTCCTGTAAACTTTGTGGCTAAATACAGAATTCTGACCTGCTGTGGGGCTGAAGTTCTTGCTGGGACCACACTGCTAGAGGCATCTTTGGAGGGAGGAGCAGAGAAGAGGTGGAGGCAGAAGAAACCAGGTACTGACTAGCTAGTTTCAACAAGAGCCTTTTCCAAAGGAAGGTAGAAAAGGAAGGGCATGATGAAGTGGGGTGCAAACTCTAGCCCCTGGGGATGGCATAGCACTTGCTGCTGTGAGATGTTTCCTCACTGCCACCTCCTGTGTTTGCTTTGCACAGGTGTAGTGGGTGGGCAGAATGCTGGGCCTGGGTCAGAAGGCCAGACTTCTACCCAGGTGGGCCAGACAGGTCCTCCCTGTGCTCAGATCATACCCCAGCACCAGTCACATAGTGACCCTCACCAGGGTATGGGCTGGTTCCAAGTTCCAGAGACACCAACTCTTAGCTCTGATCACAAAATGCATCCAAGTCCGAGGCATAGATGAATTCTTAATTCACACACACTCTGAGCCTTCTAACCCCTGGAGAAGAAATCTATGTTACTTTGCTTTAAAAATACTTCAAAATGTTTGTTTAAATGTTTAAAATGTTCAGAAAAAAGAAAAGCTATTTGGTACCTTTAAGAAGTCTGACACATGAATTAGATTGGGGAGATGGGGGTGTGTGTGTGTGTCCCCCAACTGGAGAAAAAGAATGCAGCAAAACAGGGCCAATCTAGTTAAAACGTTATCTAAAGCAGTGATACTCAAAGTGTACTTCCCGGACAAGTGTCAGCATCCCTTGGGAGCACGTTAACAAGGCTCCACCCCAGCTTTACCAAATCAGAGGTTCTGGGGTGGGGTCCAGCGTCAACAGGCTCTCTGAGTGGTTCTGATACAAACTCATATTTCAGAACTGCTGGCTAGAAGAGTGGTTCTCAGCCTTGGCTGTGTATTAGAAACATCTGGAGAGATTGAAAAACCCAAATAACACAAGTGTGAAGGTTAATTCTAGATGTCAACTTGGTTAGATTAAGGAATGCTGAGAAACCTGGTAAAGCTATCTTTTTAAGTGTGTCCGTGAGGGTATTTCCAGCAGAGATTAGTATGAGAGTCTGAGTGGCCTGGGTGTGAAAGACCCACTCTCAGTGTGGGTGGGAACCATCCAATCCGCTGGGGGTCCGGAGAGAACAAAAGACAGAGGAAAGAGGTGAAGCTCTCTCTCGATCCACTGGAGCTGGGATACACTCTTCTCTCCTGTCTGTGGACATTAGAGCTTGAGACTCTTCAGCTTTTGGGTTCCAGGACTTACACCAAGGACACCATTAGCTTCCCTGGTTTTGAGGCCTTTGGACTTGGACTGAGCCATGCTACTGGCATCCAGTTTATAGACGGCCTATTGTGTGAATTTTCTTCATAGTCATATGAGCTAATTCCCCTAATAAATCCCTCTTGTATAATTATAACATATGCTATTGATTCTGTCTCTCTGGAGAATCCTAATACACCAAGTCACATATCAGACCAGCTGAATCAGAATGTCTAGAGATGGGGTCCCACGGATATTTCTTAAAGGTCTTCAGATAACTCCAATGTGCAGCCAAGGCACAGATCCTCTTCCTTAGGGTAGTGACTCTCAACCACTATGTGGTAGATCCACTTAAGGAGATCCTTTAAACTGATGATACTGGGCCCTTTCCCCAGGCCACTGAATCTGATTCTCTGGGAAGGTGAAGACCTGTCACTGGGATTATTTTATAAAGACCTCCAGGTGATTCCAGAGAGTTGAGAACCATAGTTCTAGAGGGAATGAAACTTCTACCCCCAAAGCTGAACAGATCACTGAGTTAAAGGAAATGAGTGATTTTGCAGCCAAGGGAACCATCTCCCAACTAAAAAAAGAAAGTCACTGATTTCTGGATTTTGTGGCCAAGAGCTAAGTCATGGTAGTGTACATTTTTCTCCTTTTCTCTTTCAAATGGAAAAAAAAAAGGTTCACAGAAGAGATTATGCAGGGGGAAATATCTAAAGACTTATAAAAGATTGGCAAAGCCAATGTCGCTCAGGACACAGTACGGGATGGCCCAGCCACCAAAGCAAGACCAGATCTGCTGCCACCCTCCCACCCCCCACCCCACCACCACCCAGCAAAGGTGCCAAGATGGCCAGAAGTCAGGGACCAACCAAGGGCCTGAGATAACTGCTCCAAGCAAAAATGAAAACCAGAATTCTGCTCTAGGTATGCTGAAAACAATTAAAGTCACTTGAGAGCAGCTTATACCTAAGCGATTCTTTATACAAAAGAAGTCTTTGATACATTATGCTAAGTGAAATAAGCCAGTCACAAAAAGACAAATATTGCATGATTTCTCTTATATGAGGGAACTAGAGCAGTCAGATTCATAGACACAAAGTAGAATGGTGGTTTCCAGGAGCTGGGGGAGGGGGAAATGAGGAGATGTCATTTAATGCATTTAAAGTTTTAGTTTTGCAAGATGCAAAGAGTTCTGGAGATCGGTTGCACAACAGTATGAATGTACTTAATGCTCCTTAATTGCACACTTAAAAATGGTTAAGATGGTAAATGTTATGTCATGTGTATTTTGCCACAATTAAAAATAAAAAAGAGAAAGAAATCTTTGTCAGTGTAAAGGCAAAACATATTTTATCAATGTTATAGATTCCTGAGCATTTGACTTTTGTTGCTAGTTTAATAGTGGGTTGTATTTTATATTATAGAAAACACAGAAGTTGGGTTGTGTGCCAAACTCTTGTTTTCATTCTTTTCCCACTCAGGACTGCAGTCTGATTTTCAAGCCAGACCTTGCCACTCAGCTGGCGGCAGCCACCGAACCACCGAGAACATCCCCAGCTGGCCCTTGAGTGCTAACCACAAGCAGTTGTGCACGCAAGGGCCAGTTAGGGATGTCATACCCACCCATTCCCAGGCCTTACCCCCTTTCCCCAGGCTCTGAATTCCTATTTTTAACAAGCATCCAGGTGATGTGATGCAGGTTTCTACAGTCTGCCCTTGAAGAACATGCTGTTTTATTAGAATGCCTCATAGGGTGTGAGCAGCCTCCGCAGACTGGCCTTGTTTGACAACCTCTGAACAGCAGAAGGCACACCCTGGCCATCGGTGCACCCCTAGCCTGGCCTCACCTGACCCACAAGCCACAACCAGAGGGGTTCCCTGGCTGCAGTGAGACTAGACCAGGGTGTGTGTTGAACTTGGAGCAGCACCCCCACTCCCGCCCCTCCCAGGAAACAACCCCAAGCTCCTGGCCTTCCACGGGGCATCTGGAGCAGACCTTCTACAAAGCTCAGCTCATCTGATTGTCAGCCAAAAGATGAAGTGTTCCCCTCTAGGTTTTTAAGACACTATTAATAAATCCCTCATATACTGCTACCCAACCTGAATCACAGTCACAGCAATATAAGATCCTGATATATCTGTACGGTTTTGAGGAAGGGAGAACAAATAAAGGAAGAAAAACAGATAATGTCTTTCCCTTCTTTTGTTTAAACTAGAGAAAAAATTGGTTAGCAAGCACTAATCAGATGAGCAGGACTATAATAAGGGAACAGAAAGAGGATGGCAGAGACTGGGTGATGAAGCCAACGAGCCCCCACTACATAGACACTGCTGCCTCCTGGGCCCCAGGCTCCCCAAGGACAGAATGTACTAGGCAAAAACTAATCAAGAGAGGACTCTCCTCCGTTGACAATTTCCCCAAGGTGTTACTCGGTTTATTAATGGGGTCTCCTGAACTGCTGGAGCCCACTAGGTGACCAGAGACCTCATTACTGTTGAGCACACACCATGTTTGGCTTTGTGCCAGTGCTGGGGACATAAAAATGAGCCAAGGACACAGGGACACTTATGCTGTGTGATATGAAGATATCCTAACAGAAGTCAGTGATAATAACAGCAGAAGCACACAGTAGTGCCCAGCACAGGTTCACAGAGGGGAGGATGTAGGGGCCATAACCCGACATCATCTGCAGAAGTGGCCAGGTAAGGGGAAAGGGAGGGAGGTAGGAGTGCGGGGGCCATTCCAGGCACTTCAAACAGCTTGTGCAAAGGCACAGCACTGGGTGGGGGTGGGGATGGGGGTTGGTAGCAGGGAGGTGGCAGGAGGGTCTCTGGGATGGTGAGTGAATCAGCTTGGGACATGCCCTGCATGACTTGGTAAAGAATCTGGACTTTATGGTACAGGCAAGCAACGGGCTCCAAAAAGGTGTTTTCGGAAGGTCATTCTCTGAATGCAGAAAGATCAGTGAGAAGGGCCTGAGTTAGGGCAGTGGCAGAGGGGATGGAGGGAAGGAATGAATTCAATGGATATTTATGGGCTGGAATTGACAAGATTTGAACAAATAGACACAGAGGGTAAAGGAGAAGGAAGAGGCAAGCGTGACCCAGGGTTTGGGCAGAGAGAACCTGTGCTCACCGGGTGTTTAGTTTGTGCGGGGCACTGTGCTAGGCATTGTGCAACATTATTTCACTTAACCTTCATAGCAGCTGGTGAGGTTGGTGTCCTGTCCTTATTTTTCAGATGATGAATCCGAGTCTCCAGGGGCTCCGAAAGCTCCCCCAAGGTCACATAGCCACTAAGTAGTAGGAGGAGACTCTGAGTCCAGATTGTTCTTTTAACTGCACCAGTTGAGGATACGTAGAGGTTTGAGCTGCCGGGAAGATGCAGACGGTCAGGAAGCCACGGTGAGCATGCTCCTGGCGCTCCTAGGCAGAACGGGCCTGCAGGTAAGGGGTCCAAGATGCAAGGACAGGAGATACTGGAGATTTCTGCAGGAACGCTCCTGGTAAGAGAAGAGAACCCTGAGGAAGCTTCACGGAACATGAATCAACAATGGAGCCTGAGAAAGAGCATCCAGAGAGACGGGAGGAAAGTCAGGGAAGAACGGTGTGTTAGGAAACAAAGGAGGAGAGGACTCCAAAAAGACCAGAGGGGCCAACCCTGTCAAACGTTACAAAGTCGTCAAGGTTGACATTGAGAAGCATCCGCGGCTTCGGCCATTACAGTCTTCATGCTGCCAACCTTCAGAATTCAGAAGTGACTCCCGTCATCCCCTCCTCCTCCTCTCCCAGATGACTCTCCCTGAACCTGGACTTGATAGCACTCAGCATAGCAAGATCCTACATGTGTCTGTGGGATTCTTCATTTAACACCTGTACACACACATACCACTGTGTAAGCTCCAGGAGGGCAGGGACGTTTTGTTCATTACTAGTTCCCTGGCACTTTGCACAACACCTGGCACAAAATGAGCACCCAATAAATATTTGGTGAATGACTGGCTGAAGCCAGCTCTCTACTCTCCCTCGATTGCCAGAAAGCACAGCAAAGTCAGGGGCCACAGGCGCTCTCTGTTCCCTGCAGAACCCGGTGCTGAGTGGGCAGAGCTGCGGCAGCTTCGCTCAAATGGTCAAAGGTCGGTCTCCGAGGCCACGTCTGACCTTGAGCCAATGCCCATTTTGCTGGGCTAAGCACCGAGTCATTTGCTTGGTTTTGCTGTCTTTCAAGTCTGGAGCAGTGGGTTTAGCACAAAGGAAGACATGATGGTTATTTTGTTTGTGAGGAACCAACTTTCCTTAAATAAGAATTTAACTGGTAATCTGCACTGCATGGTGGGATGGGGACGGGGGCCTCCAGAGTCAATGCCCAGGTCTCTCTGAGACTTTGAAAAAATGTTTTTCCTACAAACACTGACTGCAGGAGAAAGAACATGGCCTGAAAGTCTGGAGACTGGGTGAGTCCCAACACAGCCACTATAGGGCTGTGTGGCTTTGGGAAAGTCACTCCTGTTGTCACTTAACATGTACCCTTTCTGGGCATCTCTCCTCACCTGAAAAATGTGGAGATGGCCTCAGTTCCCATCCAGTGCCACTGGGGATGGATCAGTACTGCTGCAGAGAGTAGGGTTAGGAAAAGTCACCTACATGCAGAGACTGCCTCCCAGACCATTTGTCCCTAGAGCAAGTCCCAGAACACCCTGTGGTGGCATCTCTCTCAGTCAGGATTCCTCTGGGACACTGGCTGGGAAGCTAAGATACAGGGGCACAGGCTTTGGGTTCTACACACCAGGGTGTAGTACCCTCCATTCGGTGCCTGGCCATGGGCAAGTCCCTGAATCGCTCTGAGCCTCAGTCTTCTCACCTATACCATGGAGTCTCCCTACTTAAGGGCATCTTGGGATGTTTACAGGAGATAATGCAGGGAAGGTGCTCAGTGCAAGGCCTGGCACAGAATGAGAGCATGGTAAATCCCAGATATTATAATAAATATTATTTATGGCTTAGATCCATACCTCATGACTTGCTCAAAAAAAAAAAAAAAAAGAAAAAAGAAAAACATTATACAGACCCTAGAGATCTTTTCTAAGCCTCTAGTTGTAGAGATTTGAAAACTGAGACTGTGAGAGAGGAGGGACTTGCCCTGAGATCCACAGGCAGAAATATGGCCATAAGCCAGGTGTCCCAACACCTACACAGATGGATCCTGATGCTCCATCGCTAACTCCTACGAGGATCCTGGCTGGGGCAGATTCCAACCTCCAGTACCCTCAGCTGTGGGAACCCTGACGTCTGATTCACCAAAGCTCCTGCCCCCAAACATTGCCCCATCTGGAACATAAATGTCACCCAGAAGGCTTCCAGTAGAGGGTTCTGTCCATAGCAGGCATTTGGTAGAGCCCTGGGCACAACTTGTCCCAGGTCACTTCCCCAACCTAGGCTTGTTTTGTTAAGTGGGACAAAACAGTCTTTAAGAGCCTTCCAGTTCTGACATTCCATGGTTTCAAGAACTGGGTTCCATTAACCATGAACAGTGGCTAGAAATCTCAGTTAACTGGAATCTTTCCCAGAAGTTCCTTTCTTGGGAGAAACAGGCAGATCCCAAGAAATTAATAACCACCCACTGTCCTTGTTCAGTCTTTCCCCAAGTGTTTGGGTCCACTTTATCTCAGTGGCAACTCCCCTACTTTGCAGAACCACAGACTGCGACTCAGAGCAGCCTGAGGTTCTCCCAGTTGGAACCAGAGCTCAGAACACAGGTGAAAGTCAGCATCTAAAATAGTGCTGTGCAGGGAGGACAAGCTCCATAATGACCCACCAACATGAAACACAAGCTGAGACAAAGAGCTTTTACCAATAAAGGAGCCCAGAGATAGGGAGCCTGGAGGCCCAGCCTGTGCCCTCTCCGTCTCTCAGTGGCTGGGCCTGTGGCTTTGCCTCTAAAATGGTGATCAGATGGAAGGCCCATGCCCTGCTGTACTCTCACAGCTTCTAGTCCTCTTTCAGCACCTGGCACGTGGGACTGTGGTTTGTTTACAGTCTGCCCTCCACCCTGGAAGACAGAGAATGTCTTTCCTTATCACAATGTCTTCCCAAGCCCAACTACAAACCAAAGCCAAGTAGGCTTTCCAGAAATTTGGGAACTGGGAAAGGAAGGGAAGGGAAGTCAGGCGGGCAGGTGGACCAAAGTCCTCCCAGCACTAACATTCTACGACTCCACAAAGCTAAGTTCCAAGGCAACTCATCAACAGCATCCATTAGGCACAGTCACATTAATGATGGAAACACCACAGGGGAAAGCAAGGGAATGAATTTCAGATGTGAAAGGTCACGTGAGCCCCTTTAAGTGTAGGCACTGCTAAGGTCTCCAAGCCCAGGCTCTGTGCATCCATGTGTGTGAAGACCACCAGGCGTGCGCTGTGGGAAGTCCTGCCTTTCATAGCAGAAGCCTCAGTGATGCTGGTGTCGGAGGCCATGGCTTGCTTCCACCGACTAAACTCACCACGTGACACATCAGCCCTTCCCAGCCTGGAACCTTACAGTCCTGATTCAGGAACACAATATAGCAGGATTCTGCAGTATTAAGAACATGAAGAGGAATACATCTTTATAAATAACTCCTGGTTTAAATGCAGCTGAAAATAGGGAGACAGAAGAGGAAGCAAATTGCTAAGCACTTACTGAGCCCATGACATTGGCTTAGAAACCTTAGGGCAAATAGCTGGTCTGGTTTATTTTCTTCTCATCAAAAAAGCAAATGCAGGATTGAACCTGGAGGCACCAAGACTGTGTGTGTGTCTGTGGATGTGGCTCTCCTCGGCTGATGGTTTCTTACGTGCTGTCACTTACTTGGTTGGTGTGATGCAGTTTGTAAGTCCCTGGACCTCTCTGAGCCACTCTTCCTTCACTGGAAGATCTGGCCGCTGGGTTGGCCTCTAAGCTCTGAGATTCTAGATGGCAATTCATGGCTGAGTCCTCGGTATAAAACTCAGGAAAGCAAAAATCTTAATTAAATCTTGACTGTGCTCAAGTGTCCTGTCAAGTGTCCTGTCTCCTCTCTCTATTGCATTCTCTGTAGGGCCTTCCTTTAGCTGCACAACAAGGACACTAAAGTTTGTGCTCTCTTGGTTGCTAAAATTGCGTGGAAATGTGCTGTATTCACTTGCAATCCCAGGGCCCCCTGATCTTGGGGTGCGGCCCAGCAGCATGCTACCTGTGGTGCTGGCTTAGCACGGAGCTGCCTCTACCCGGCCCCTATCCCTCCCTCCCAGCCCCAGGACCCATGCACAAAGCTGAACTACTGATGGAGTCACAGCCTTAATGCCAGGCCCCCACGCTGCCCTGCACGGGACTCCCAGTTCCACCGAGGCGGAGGGAAAGAGAAGAGGTTCTGCTTGCTGGGCAGCCTGGCGCGGCCGCCATCAGCAGCAGCTGCAGGTGCCCGTGTGCACGCGGAGGATGCCGCGGCTGTGCAGGTGCAGGAAATTGAAGATCTCGGAGGGCATGGCGTGGAAGCCGGGGCGGGGTTTGACGTTGTCGTAGTAGTGGTGAGTGATGTAGAGGCCTGAGGGGTTCATGGGGAAGGCCCAGAAGCCGAACAGGTGCACCTCCTCGCAGAGCTCAAGCGCCGCAGTGGCCAGGATGAGGCCGGTACTGATGCGCTTGGCACGCACCCCCAGGCTGAGCCAGTAGCGCGACACGTTGACCAGGTACTGCGGGTGGAAATAGTACACGGCTTGCGGCGACTCGAAGTCGTCCAGCACGTACTTGACGCGGATGGACACGTCGGTGTTGCGCGTGTTGTAGAAGGCGGGCAGCAGCACCGACGCGTTCTCGTACACCTGCAGCACGCGGTAGAAGGGCCGCCGCCACTTCTCCAGCTTGTGGAACCTGCGCGGGGAGCACAAGAGTGAGGGGCCAGCCGCCCGCTCCTCTGCACCCCACTCTCCCGCACTTCCTCACTCACACCTGCACCCTGGGGGCGTTGTAGAGGACAGAGGGTGCTCGCAAGGCCACTCCTGCCTCCTCTGCCCTCATGCACCTGAGCAGATGAAGACGTGGGCTTTCTCAGGAATAGTTATATTTTTTCAGTGCGTGCAGGAGAGGACAATCTGGACCCAAAGGGGCAAGTATCTAGTGTGTGGCTGCAGGGGGAGGGCCATGCTTAACCCAGAAGGGCAAGGGTAGCCCAGGTGGGCTCAGTGGGGAAGTGGTTGGCAAGCAGAGGCTTTCCCTAGAGGCTCACACATCATTCACCTGTGCGGTCTTCCCCAAGGTCCCCAGTGATGGAACCCAAACGCAGCTACCTGTCCTGTCTCAGCCCCTTCCTCCTCCCCACCTCACCGCCCCCCCCACACACCCACCTCTGGGTGCATCTCTCACACCTTTTTCTTTCCTGGGCCCTCTTTGATGACTCTGCTTTCTCTTCCCACTCCTTATGTAGGTGTCCCCGGGCATCTGGTCCAATTTAATAACTCCTCTCCATGCATCTTTGACTGTCCCCTCCCCTCAGCTTTTATCTGGCCTGGATGATGTGACTATGCCCAGGGTTGGGACTTCAACACATTAACCCCCATCCCCTGAAACGTCCCAGACAGACCCCAGGAGGGGAGCCAGGTGGGGCTGAGATCTTTGCATGAGGCTTCTCCCCAGTGTGGCCTGGACACAGCCAGGTGAGGAGCTGCAAGCCCTGGTCACACTCTGGAAAGCTCTCTGCTCCATCTCTAGGTAAAAGTTGTCTAGACCAGCGCTGTCCAAAGAAATAAAATGCAGGCCACATATGTAATGTTAAATGTTCTAGTAAGCATATTTTTAAAAGTAGAAGCAAGTGAAATTAATTTTTATATTCTACTTAACCCAATATATTGAAAAGACTATCATTTCAACATGTAATTAATATAAAAATATTAATGAGATGTTACTTCCTTTTTTCATAGTAAGTCTTTGAAATCTGGTATGTGTTTGACACACAGCTGGCACATCTCAATCTGGACTGGCTACATATCCAGTGCTCAGTAGCTGCATGTGACTGTTGGCTACCAAATTGGACAGCACAGTTCTAGAAGGAGGACCACTGACCTCTCTGTGATGATGCTGGGGTTCACAGTGACCACATCCGTCTTCACCCCCACATCCATGGTGTACTTCTCTGAGATGGGGGGCAGGTTGCACCTGCAGAAGAGACAAGGCAGCCCAACTGCAGGCGGTCAGCCATTCCACAGGTAGAGCCGGGGAGGGGGTGAGCAGAAGGAAGGGATGGTGACCACGAGGGCAGAGGAATGCAAAGGCGACCAGCTGGGCAGGAACTCTCTGGCCAGGCAATAAGATAGTGGTCCTTCTGCTCTGTGTTAGGCATTGGGACAGCAAACAGGTCCAGTCCCTTGTCTTGTTGAAGTTCCATCACGGGGGCAGAGAAACCACCTGGTATAATATGCTGTTACACATTATTGGGGGATAGGATCACAGCTCCAAGAGGACAGGTGGGGGGGGGAACATCCCCTTGTCTAGGGGGTCAAGAAGACTTCCCTTAGGAAGCAACGCTGGAGCTGAAGTCTGAAGGAGAAAGTGGGCAAAAGTTCATTGGCAGGAGAAGGGCTAAATAAACGTGGGATATATGCAAAGATGAATCTTAGAAATGCAATATGGAGTGAAAAAGCAAGTTGCACAAGTGTATGTACACAATACCATTTGTAGAGAGCTTCTCTGGTAGGGAGAGTGATGGCTCCCAAAGATGTCCACATCCTAATTCCCAGAACCTATGAATATGTCACCTTACATGGCAGAAGGGACTCTGTTGTGATTAAATTAAGGATCTTGAATTAGGGAGATTATTCTGGATTATCTGGGTAGGTCTGATGTAATCACAAAGGTCTTTCTGAGAGGTGATATGACAACAAAGGAGAGAAGAAAAGATGTAACAACAGCATCAGAATCAGAGAGAAAGACTGGAAGATGCTATGCTGTTGGCTATGAAGGGACCATTTGCCAAGGAATGTAGACAGCTTCTAGGAACTGGAAAAGGAAACAGATTCTCCACCTGGAGAATGCAGAAAGGAATGCAGCTCTGCCAACACCTTGGTTTTGGCTAAGTGGGACTTCTGACCTCTGAATTGTAAGATAAAAAAACTATGTGTTTTAAGCCACTAATTTTGTGGTAATTTGTCACAGCAGCAACAGGAAACTAAGGCAGCCCTCAAACAAAAAAAAAATTTCACAATAAATTCTTTAGGGAGACATCTACATGTGATAAAACAATTTTTAACAATGAGAGAATAAGTAAAAAGTTCAGAGTAGTGACTACCTTTGGGGGAAACAGAGGTAGAAAGGGGAAGGAGGACACCAGTTGATACAATGGCTCAATATAAACATCCAACTTCTTAAGTGGTTGGTTTACAGATGTTCATTTTATTGCTTTGCTTCCTAGTTATGTATGTGGAACAAATATTCTTTGCATCAAATACTAAATAATGAATGAATAATAAATTTTGAAAATGAGCAGATATTAACTGGGTGAATGTGGAGGTCATAAGCATTCCAGACAGTGGTCCTGTGCAAACGTCCTGTGGTAGAAGAGAACAGGAAGCATCCAGGAGTGACTGAAGCCTGGTGACTGGAGCACAGAACAAGGGCAGAATGGTGCAAGCTGAGGGCAGAGAGGGAAGAAAGGGCCAGACCACAAGGGACTGTGGGCCACGTGAAGGATTTGGTCCTTCATCAGGGGGAAGCCATGCATTTAAGGAACCATGGTACAGAGAACCCTTTATAACAGGACAAGGACTATTACCTGTTTTATAATCCAACCACACCCCTGCCTATCACACCGCTAGGGAAGCAGATTTTATATTCACCTTAAAGACAGGGGGTGTGTCTGCAATCAATTACCATCTCTTAAGCATCTCTTACAGCATGCCAGAAATTGTCATAGGATTACATGAGATATCTATAACCTTAGGTGGCAGAGATAAGCATCCCTGTGTTGCAAAGGAGAAACCAGGCATTTAGACAGGTCAAGGGACTTGCTGCTATTAAGTGGTCAAGACACGGTGAGGGATAAGCCTGTCTGACTCCAAGTCTAGGGCTCTTTCCCAATACAATACCATCTAGTACAGATAATGCCTGGAATAAGGTGGAGACTCAACACATCTTGGTACACACACAGCAAGCACTCAATAAGGTTTTGCTACTGCTGACTAGCCACATGATCCTGACAAGGAATGTCAGTCCCCCACCCCAAAGTTTTCATCAGTAAAATGAGAGGGTTACTAAAAAACATTTTTATTATAACAAAACTTAGTATGTGTCCCACATTGTTTGAAGATTTTACAAATATTAACTCATTTAATCCTCACACTGATTCCAAGGGGTAGGTACTATTATCTTCTTCATCTTTCATTTCAGGAAGCAGGCACAGGGTGGTTAGGTAACTTACCCAAGGTAACACAGCTCCAAATTCAAACCCAAGCTTCAGAGCCCATGGATTTTAGCCACTATGCCACCCCACTTCTTAGTCCTGAGGATCATACAAATCCATTCTTACATTCGCTTTTTCATTCCTTCTTTTAAGACTCATTTTCTGAATCATTATGATGTGCCAGTGAATATATCAGCCACTGTAAAAGAAGTTCTCCATGTGCTTTCAGTTTCCATGAAGGAGACAACCCAGTTGATCTTTGGTTATAGGACTGGGTATTAAATGCAACCTGAGAGGTGGGCACCAAGTTGCAGGAGCCTAGAGAAGGTTGCCAGTGGGGTAGTGGGAAAGGAGGTGATTCTTGAGCTAAGCTTGGGAGGAAAAGTGGGAGTTAGCAAAGCAGGATGGTAGGAGATAGGGGTGAGGTGGAGAACATTCCATGCAGAGGGGACAGGACCTGGAAGTAGTAGTAGCTGACATTGGGCACTAATGGTGCATCCAGTGCTGTAGGTGCTAAGAGCTGTACACATATTACAAGTTGAACTTCACAAATCCAAAAGTCCAAAATCTGAAATGCTCCAAAATCCAAAACTTTTTGAGTGCTAACATGATGCTCAAAGGAAATGCTCATTGGAGCATTTAGGATTTCAGATTTTCAGATTTAGGATGTTCAGCTGGTAAACATAATGCGAATATTCCGAAATCTGAAAAAAACTGAAATTTGAAACACTTTTCTTCCGAAGCATTTCAGATAAAGGATACTCAACGTGTACCTAATTTAATCCAAAAGCTCTGAGGAAGCTGCTATCATTACGCAGATGAGGAAACCAAGGCCTAGAGGAGCAAGATAACTTTTCTGAGGTCATGTGCTTAGCTAAGATGGAGCCCGGACTGAAGTTAAGGTAGACCGCAGAGCTGGGCTTCTCCCTGAAAGACCATCTTTAAAGAGGAGGCTTTCTCTGCCTCCCTTGGCAGGAATGTGGCCGGGCTAAGAATTCAGTAAGGGCCAGTGGCTGCAGTGTTAGAGGAACCTTAAATCTCAATCCTGGACTTGACTGGGCATCCACAGGGTGTATGCGGGCTGACTCCAGGCAGCAGAGAACAGTGTCTCTCTCACTTGCCACCCATGACAGGTAACATGGCTTCCAAGCCTAGAGCAGAGTGTCCACAGCTTCCTTCTTTTAGAGACAGAAGGCTGGGGTTGCACGGCCACGAACCAAAAATATGCAGGAACTGCCTTTATTTTAGGACTCCCAGTCACACCAAACCTGCTCTACCCACCCATCCCCGCCACCAACTCTGAGTGGCCCAGTGACTGTGGATCACGACCCATGAGATCCCAGTGCAGTTTCAATCCAAGTCTCTGCTTTAAGCTCTTGTTTTCAGCCCATCTTCTCTATCCAGACTAAAGATATAAGTGAGGGTCCCCAAAGAGATAAGAGGGGGCTCTACATAAGGAAACGGAAATACAAAGACCAGTCTCCAGCTTAGTTAAAGCCAGGCTGAAGCTGATATTGTGGTCCACCACAAGACTGCCTTGATTCCAACGAGTGCTTCTGGAAGGGTAGAACGCACCAGGGAGATGGCCACCCAGAGGACCTCAGTGACAGGTCTAAGTGGCCCTGTGAGTCCTCAACACCTTCGCATCTGCTGTACCATTTGCTCTTTATACGACTCCCATTCTACAGCTGTGGAAACTGAGGACCTCTAAGTTCAACAACTTACCAGAACGGAATGGGCTGGAGAGAATAAGGGAGACCCCAGAGCATGAGGGTGTGTAGGGAGTGGGAGGTGAGGTATTAATTGCTTGCAGGCTGCATTAGGGCGCCAGGGGGTGGGGCCCCACATAGGGGAGGGCACGGAGGAGGGGGCTGTGGGCGTAGAAGCGGCAGGTGAAGACGCAGGCAGGGTGACTCTTTTACCGGAAGACAAAGTCGGCGCTGTTGATCTCCCTCCCGCAGCGGCTGTTCTTCAGGATGCCCCCGTTGCCCACCACTGCGCACTTCTTAAACTGGGACCGGTAGTAGGGCATGTCCTGGGGGAGGCGTAGGCACAGCTGTCAGAGCCATTGCCACCCCCTGCCTTCATCTGGTGCTCTCACTTCTGTGGCCATGCCCACCTCTCCTTGCTCATAGCCCACGAGACAACCTTGTAGGGAAGGTGGGAGAAAAGTGGTTTTCCACTTTACAGGTGAGAAAAAAGGTCAAGAGACTTGTTACTATTAGATGGCCCCAAATGTCCCACCTATCTCTGACACCCAGGAGCCTGTGGGGCAGCTTTCCACTTAGCACACGCCAGCTGGCCAGCCCTGCATGAGAGGGGCCTGGCTGGCACCTCGGGCTCCCAAGGCGACCAGTGGCCAGGCGGGGACTCATGGACAATCACACTGCCCTGGGATCATCAAGAATTAGGCTATATCAAAGGAGATGCTGCATCGTCTGTGAGAGACTGTCCTTATTCATGGACCATTTTCCCTGTAGGGACAGCCCAGGGTGCCAGGACAGGGAAAACAAGGGTGTCTCACAGGCAGAGGGGAAACTGCACTGATTGACGTTTACCAGAGAAAGGGGAAAAAACAGTCATCTTTGGAAAAATCATCGAAGGCTTATTACATTCTATATGGGTGTTTCCCAAACTTCTGTAAATCAAGAACTACCTGGAATACTTTCTGAAAATATAAATTTCTGTGCTTTGTCCCAGAACCATGGAATCAGAATCTCTGGGGTGGGGACAGGAGGCTGGATTTTATATTTTAAATGATTGGAAACAAACCAAAGAATAATATTCTGTAACATGTGGAAATTCTATAGAATTCAGATTTTAGTGTCTAATAAGAACTACAGTATCACTGGAACTACAGCCACCCTCGTTTGTTTACTCATATCTCTAGCTGTTTTTGTGCTGGAGTGATAGAGGTGATTAGTTGTGACTGAGATAATATGACCTGCAAGGCCTATATCATTTACTGTCTGGTGCTTTCTGGAGAATGCTTGGTGACCCCCGCTCTATTTTGCTGGGCCTCAGTGGTCCATACCCCTGGCTCTCCTTGGACGCGTATGTCATACCAGGCAGTGTTTCAACCACTGCTGTTACCTGTGTGAGATGCAAGTCCACCTGCTATCCCCAGCCTCATGTTCTAGCCTTGCAAGGCCCACCTTATAAAGGTGGCCCAATGCCATTCTCCTCAGCACTGTGATGTAGGAGACACGTCTGACACCTCTCCCCTTCCACCCCTCCCTGGTACCCCTACGCACCAGTAACAGAATGCAGTGAAACCCTGGGCATTGTGTCATTAGCCTCGAACCTCGGCATGCAGATGTGCCCCCACTTGGTATTTCTACAAATTGGACCCACTAAGTCTTGCCCTGGGCACAGAGCTCTCTAGGGCCCCTTCTCGGAGAGCCTGGTGCAGGGGATCCACACCAGCGGTCAGCCCAGGTGATCTGAACAGTTCATGTACGTGGATCACTCATTCTGTGGTCCCCCATCACCAGGGCACCACCATGCTAGCCCTGAACACCCTACCTCCAGGCTTCTTTTATGTGAAAGGGGGAAAAAATGTCTATCTTGTTTAAGTCTCTGACAGTTTAGATCTTCTGTTATAAGCAACCAAACCTATTCCTAGTCTAAACCCCAGGGTTATAGACAAGAAGACTGAAGTTTTGAAAGAAAATTACTGCTCAAGGTCATCTGATGTGAGCTAGATACTTCAGTGCCTTAATTTGTGCTGGAGTGTGCTTCTTGTACGTACAACCTTTGCATATGGGTTTTCACTCTTCTGCCTACCTCAGGTGGGGACAAATGCTTAATCATTCTCCGAGATATCTGCAGGATGTCCTCTGCAAGTAATGCAATACCCGCAATTGTATAACCACTTTCTTGCCAAAAGTCACTCAAATAATGGCCAGTTGGCATTCATCATGCCTTGACGGAACCCCCAAGGAAACACAGAGGGTGGGCTACTGGGGTTAAGACAACAGGTCAACCAGGACCAAGACAGCTGAGTGCAAAGGGCAGAAGATGAGTCATGCAAAACTGCAGGGGCACTGCCACAGAGGGCCACAGATGGCCCTGCTCCCTCACATCTCCCCCCCCCAGACCGCCCCTGCCCGGAGCAGCACCTTAGGAAACATGCGGAAGATCTCCTGGTTGATGTGGTAGATGCCGCTGGTGTCCACCTCATACTTCAGCTTCGTCCCCAGGGGAGTGTTCTTCTGGGTGGTGAAGAGAAAGGCAGGGGCATTGCAGCACCTGGACAGAGTGGACCTGCCAGGCAGGGAGACAGGAGGGAGAGCCCGGTGACGCAGGACATAGCAAAGCCTCACGAAGAATAGAGGGGTCATGGAGCTGAGGCCTCTCCCACCCGCCCCCCATTCCCACCTCATTCCCACCTCTGCTCCTGCCATCCCCTCCCATTTCCACACTCCTCCCAATGCCCAGGCCTTTCCGCCTCTCCTGATGCTGTCCTTTCAGGGCCCAGGCCAGGTTTCTGTCTGTGAAGTCCCCAGCTGCCCCCATCCCCACTGACCATACTTGGCACTGAAGACCTGGAGCACAGACTGAGAACCACATGCTCATCATCTGCCACCCCTGTCATGCTGGAATGGAAGCCCCTGGGTGGCAGGGACCCCACCTCTCCAAATCCTGCACAATGTTAATCACGCGAGGAGGTGCCACCACTCACGGGATTAGCCATCCTCACCTGAGCTTTCCTCGGGATCTGCGCGCACGCTACCACTTCCTGGAACCATGCTATTGCGGCTTCCTTTAGCCAGCCCTAACTGAAAACCCGGGGGAGGCAGAGCTCTGCCCTAGGTTCCTGCCCCCACACCAGACTCTAGACAAGGTGCTCACCTTGTCTGCGGGGTCACAAAGCCAAGACACACACAGTCGACAGAAATGTGCAATTTCAATCATTTAGAAACTGATTTAGGAATGCGGAGGGTCAGAAACTGGGATGTTGGGTTGATACTGGCTGGCTTCCTGCAGAGAGTGGAATCTGTCTTCCAAAAGAAGTTTTTAGGAGTTCATTATTTAAAAAAAATAAAAAATGCCTGTAGTTATCATTGTAGAAATACTCAAACATGACCACAGAAGGGTTAAAGCTCAGATGCAGGCTTTATTGTTTACTTATTTATTGGTGGCTGGCTGGTACCATGACCTCAGTGTTACAAGGCTGCACTCTAACCAACTGCACTAACTGTCCAGACAGATACAGGCTGTTAAAGCAACCTGCAAGGGAGAATGTGGCAGATGAGGCAGGCCTGGGAGTCAGCCAGGCCGGGGAAGCTGATTTCTTCTCTTCTCTGCAGCTGGAGTTCCACCCAGCAGTGCATTCTCTGAGGTGTGCTGGCCAATGATGCTTCATGATAGAGTCAGATCCTGGGCACATCTTGCTCCTCCCACCCTGGGGACTCAAAGCCCTCTACCCTGGCTGCAGAGGGCGCTGGACTTGATAGGGCACAGATCACCACCGCCCTCACATCAGGTGCTTTGAGCCCACAGAATCCACTTCCTCCAAAAACAGCAGCAGTGAGCTGAGCACACACTGGCCACCCTCTTTGGCTTCAGGAACAGTCACATCTGGTGTCCAGGATGCTCTGGGAGGAAAGGAACAGCTTCTCCAGGAAGCCCATGTGAAGGCCACTAACAAAGAATGAGGAGAAGCTTTCTGATAAGTTCCCAGCAAGGCCTGGGATGGAAACTGGGCTTTCCAATCTAGTGTCAAGAGGCCTGGATGCTAGTTTCTCTTCTGTCCCAACCCTCAGGCTCTGGGAAGATCTCTCCCCTCTCTGGGCCTCAGTTTCCTCATATATAAAATGCAGAGTTGGCTCTTCTACCTCTGACCCTCTGTAGTTCTGTGACTCCATCTTGCCAAAGGTTATACGAATTATTTTTTATGACTTTATCTCTTGCAGGGACTTCACTGGGGAGCCCAGCTTGCTGCTAGTTGCAGAGAGCAGTCTTTGCTATGGAGAGTTGGGTTTCAGAATGTGACTGAGGCTTCCCAGAGGAGAGGCCAGAGGTCTGGCAAGGCAGGGGCCGTGGGTCAGCATTACAAACCAGCATCTGGCCCTTATAGCTTTGCTGGTCCAGAAACTCATTTTGTCAGCCCACTGGAGAGCACCTGCACTGAAGGAGACTGACTCATACTAACCAAGCTCATGAGTGACTGATGTATAAACCAAAAATGCCAGTGTGTCTATTTGTAGGCAGTAGGGTGGAAGAAAGATCACAGTTACAGGATTCCTTTCCTGTAACTGAAATGCTCATGCCTGCCTTCTAGCACCCACCGCCCATTCCTTCACTGCACCAGGCCTCTGCCAACCTAAATGAAGAATTTCATCAGTGTTCAACGAGCTTGACATGAGAGCAAAGAGAGTCAACCAACTAGCCTTAAAGGTTTTCCCATTTAGAGCATGGTAAGGCCTGATGTCACTTCCCTTTCCTATACCTGAAACCACTCTGTGCAACTCACCCCCAGAAAGCCTCACCAAAAGTCTCTCAGCTCCCCCAAACCCTCACCCCTGGATAGGGCTCTCTGACCCCTGCCAAAGGCTCTCACACTGATCCTTGTTTTTCTATGGCTTCTTTATTTTCCTGTTGCTTCTTTATTTACTTAGATGTGTGAGTCCTGCTGATGAGACTTCTGTTTTGCTCTCAGCCTGGACAACATATCCTTTTGCATCTTACTGACCTTGACCCTGCTGAGTGTTTTATCAGCAACACCCTCAGTGTGCTCAGGTTTCACTCACCCTCAGGGGCCTCTGTCTGTGCAGTGCACATGGTAACACTTCAAAGGGGCAGATTTGCAGCACAGATCTTGTATCTGTTCCCCACTCTTCCAGCCCTTTGCTCAAGTTTACATTCTACTTTTATGGTAGGTGGGTCTCTGCAAACTACTATCAGGCCTTAGCTGGATTTCTGCAGTCTCACAGAGAACTCTGGCACCTGTTCTTCAAGGGTTATCACTCATATTTCTAAAAATGTGCCACTTATAACTACTATTCTACCTCTAGACTTGGCCTGGAATTGTGGCAAACTGGAGCAAATGATTTATTTAAAAAAATACAAAAAGCTTAGTAATATTCACTTTTCACAACCTCCTGTGGAGGATTCCTTCATGCTGATAGCTCCTCAGTGCATTTAAACTTGGACCTGAGTTGCCAAAAACTAATTTATACACAAATTTCCAGGATTATATTAATTCCATAAAATGAGGTGTACCTGTATCAAAATAATGCCATGAACTCACAGACTTTTAAAGATAAAGAGGACCCTAAATTTCACCATTAACCAAACAGAATTTTTAGACATCTGCTATCTGCATAGCTCCCACAGGAGAACTTTAAGATACAGCTCTTGCCTCTCTAGGAGTTTATAATCTGTCAATTTTGATTAGAGAGCAACTAGAAAATAGCCTACTGCAGTGCTCAAATGTCTGGTGTGGCTGTGAGGACCTGAGTGCCCTGAGGAGCAGTGAAGCCACGGGGCTGAGCAGCTGCCCCGGGAGTGGGGCTGAGGATGGCAAGGCCGTGGAAGATGCTTACTGTGCCTACCACGGGCCTGCTGGAGTCCTCGAGCGAGTACCTGACTGCTATGAGCCTTGGTCAGCCTCAGCTGTGTACTGGAGCTGACACCACAGCCTTGCAGGGCTGCTGCAAGGACTAAGGCAGAGGGCGTGGAGGACAGCACCTGGCAAGGTGCCCGCCTCCCCCGTGTTTGAGTCAGAACCTCCCCACTGCCCACATTCCTAAGCCCAGTCAGGGCCAGCTCCTTGGAAGATGCCTGCTGACAGCTGGGTCTTGCAGGACGATGGAGACCTGAAGAGGTAGCAGTGAGGAGACCCACAGAAGGAGAAGGGAGGACAGGTGAATCATAGATACTTGAACTGGTTGGCTTCCGAGATGTTCAGTGCCCATTTGCACATCTGGAGGCTCTTCCACCTGTCAAACAGCTCCGACTGCTTCACCCTTTGGGAGTGGAGGACAGAAGAATACGTGAGAGGGCCAGGCTGGACAAAGTGTCGTCATTTCCAAAAACGTCCTCTTCCTGCTCCCCTTATGCCAAATCCTGGACTGGTCCTTTGCATTAACTATATTTTCTTATTTTCTGTAATTTTGATGGTGGGGCATCTGGAGCCTTGCTAATTGCTAGAGATGGCAAACAACTCCCCTGCAAGTGTGCCTTTCATATGCAAACCAACCTATCCAGAGTCCATGCTCACCTACCTCCTTTATCTGTGAGCCACTATCCCCCTGCCCCAGTCATCCCAGGGTCAGGTGCCAGATGACCAGAGGCAACCCCTATGACTCAGAGCCTGACAAAATTAATCCAACTGGCCAATCCTAAACCTGTCTACCTTGCTTGCCCTGCCTTGCCCACTCCTTCCCATGAAAACCACAATAAAGGCTGTCGCCTGTGCTTTCCCCCACTCCTGCCTCCTGATCCACCCTGCTGCTTCCCCGTGTGGCCCTGCAGGCTGTGCCTCCTGTTTCTAGGGATCTGTGAGTATAAAAACCTCTTCCTTTATGACAGCCATTTCCAAGTCTGCATGTCTTAACCATACCCAATTAAAACAAATCCCAAGTACATTTTAAAACATTCTTCCTCACTTGCCCACCCCCCAAGGGCCTGCACATTTCTTCCAGGAACATCTGCCTATAAACAGAGTAAGACCATTCCCTAGCAGAATATCTGTCAAACACCCCACGCTATGCTCAGCACACATTAGGGCTCATGACCGGGACACACCCTTCTCTTTCCCCTTCCTCAAAGGCAGATCACAATTTCCGAATGACAGAAAGAAAGAAAGAGATGTCCCCCTTTTCTCTGAATAACCATCTGCCAGGCTTATGCTAGTTGGTTTTTAAGCATCTCAGCATTGCAATGTTCTAAAGCGCTCTAAGGAAGGGGAATATCTAAGTCACATAGGAGTCTCCCTTTGACTGAAACTCACAAAAAGTATTTGTTTTTAAATTATAAATTCACATTTACAGATTATAATTACGCATATTTATCAACGTATTGATGCTGTTTCCCCAGTTTCTAGAACAGTGTCTAGTAAAATACAGACATTCGATAAAATATTTGAATGAATGAATGAACCAAATCAAAGATACAAATTCCCATGAACGCTTATTGACCGATATGACATCTTCATACACATTAACCTCAAATAGTCATTCACCTGCCTTCTCATCAGTTCCTCTTCTCTTTTTCAGACAGCGCGTAACCTTGAAGGCCACATACCACATTCCCAAGCCCTCTCTCCCACAAGCACGCTTCAGCCTCTCTGTTACCCTTCCCATATCCTTGGTTATTTCCTCCCCATTTCAGTCAAGAAATTGTTCGTTGCATCCTACCCAATCCCTTGCTTTCATTTAGATTTTGAGGGTGATTCTTCTGCTCTGCAGAGATGCCTGAATTCTCTAGGGTCTCAGCTTCTGGGTGTCCCAGTGAGGCCCTGGCCTGGTGGGAGTTCATGCAAGGCCAGTACCTCATGCTCCTTAGAAGGATCACAAGACACACCGTGCCATTGAGCCTCATCCTGGTGAGCTCCAGATCTTCAGCAAAGAAGCTTTACACTTCTGAGAGGAGTTGCAGAGGGGTGGCTCTCCATTTGGGTCAGGCAAGGCTCATTCATCCCCTGAGCTCTGTGCCCTGGGGTTCTCAGCAACATACCCTTTTGTTCTGGTCAGACCACCTTAGGGAGTCCAGCATGCACCACCTGGCCAGTGGCCACCCACATGGGGAACTGTTAGAAACACCAGTCCTGCCAGGGTCCCAGGATCCAAGCTCCTCCCTACCCTCCAAGGACAGCTTAAGTGACAAGGAAAACCCAGATCCTATGCCACTGGAATGCACTACATCCCATCCCTTGGGCCACTTTTTAAAAAAGCATGCAAAACACAGGTAGCTAAGCCTCTGAGGCCCAGCTCTGTTACTTCCAGGCTGCGTCACCATAGACAAGTCATTTCTGAGCCTCAGTCTCCTCACCTGTAAAGTAGAACTAATAATAACCCCTGCCTACCACTAAGAAATTACTTTTACTATTATCACTTGGTTGGCACTTTCATACATGTCCTTGTATGGTTAGCCCTTTGTGGGGTGGGAGAATACAGGGAGGAGCAAATGAGAAAGAGAAATTCTGTACAACCACATCTGTGTTTCCCAAAATGTATTCTATTCTATGGAACTCTAATTCTATGGACTGTCACAAAGTATTATTTGAACCACATGAAACTGCTACAAAAATGGCATTTGCATATGCTTTAACCTAATTTTTTTTTTAAAAAGGGAGAACCTATGGTTAAATATATTTGGGGAAAGCTAAGTTAAATAACGTTAAATACTTTTCTTTACTGCAAGACTTCTCAGATCCTTTAATACGTTTTCATATAGTATGAATTTTCAAGAACGAGATATCATATGCATCATTTCCCAAAGGTACTGGATCGTACAATCCTTTTTCCACTGAGCAGTTCATAAGACTAGAATTCTGCAGAAGCACTGGGAAACGCAGGACTGGTTGTACATTTCTTAAAGGTACGACCATGACTTCTATCTCTTGACCACTCACAGTCCCCAACCAAGGACCTGGCATTTTGTAGCTGTTCAGGGTCACCAGGCTGTGGACCAGGTAAGAAGCTGGCTGGTCTTGGGCACGGGTGGAGAAAGGAACCCCTTAAAGGAGGCCGTTCTGGTTCAATCATGCGACCAGCCCCCAGGAGCTAGTGTTACCAAGAAACTGCTACAACTGTGGCTTTTACCCTGGGGTCCACCGAAGGGCTTAAGGGAATCCATGAACCCACTAAGTTATAGGCAAGATTGTCGAGAGCCATCCTGCTATAGGGAACGGCATGGGAGCCTGAGGAGTGATACCCCTTGTTCAGCAGGCTGCAAGGAGGCCCCGTGTGTGTGGCACAGCTCCGTGGAATTTCCTGTTTGTTTACCTTTGGTTACTTGACAAGACTTCCCAGAATTAAACAACCTAACCTTTTGGCTTAGTATGGCTTTCAGAGATTCCGAGGGCCCTGGAGTTTCTCAAAGAACATGTTAATAATACATCAAAATTAATTGGTTTATTTAAAAGGCATTGTCAGTATTAAAGGTGTTTTTGATGCATGTTCCCAGTATGGGTTGCCTTGATTTAATTTTGTTGTTGATCTTTCCTGTTAGTGGTGTGTGCATTGACCCATAATTTTAAAATAACTAGCTCTATAGTTGTGATCACACTCTTGTGTGTGTGGAATGAAGTTATTGTGTTGAAAATTCTGTCCACGTCCCTTGGGGAGATGGTGGGTCTGAGTGCAGTGGTGTTTACAACTAATTGATCACAACCAGTTACAGATTTCTTTGTTCCTTCTCCACTCCCACTGTTTCATTTGACTCACCAAGAATATATTATTCCATAGTAATAATAAGAATGACACAGTGTATTTTTATAAACTTGAGAAGGGTCATTTGACTTTTCGCCTTGTCCCCTGTGCTGTTCCCGGAGTCAGCTGGCAGAGATATGAAACGTTTTGTTATAGAGATAAATAAGTAAAATAGTACAAGAATATAAACAAGTTTTGATACTAACAGGTTTGTTTTAGGTTAGTTTATAATTTAAAATCATTTAACAGTAATAGAGATTTATTGTTATATTTTATTATATAGAATCATTAAGTAATATGGTTTTAGTTTGTTAAGAATTAGCATAGTTGATATAAACATAAACATTATTAAATTGGTAAACATAAGTATAAGTAAGATTAGATAAAAATTTAGAATGTAAGTTTATATATAAGTTAATAAGGTTAAGAATTATAGTTTAAACTAAAAGTCTGATGCTCTTTAAAGCCAAGCATGCTGCCTATTGTACAGTTTCCTGGCCATAGGCCACATACTTTGGGGTGAACTACTGATGCATGAGTGGGTATTTTTGTCAAAGCATGAATGCTTTGGAACATTTTGACCTTTCCTTTTCAAGAGA
Organism: Cynocephalus volans; assembly: GCF_027409185.1. Taxonomy (NCBI): domain Eukaryota; kingdom Metazoa; phylum Chordata; class Mammalia; order Dermoptera; family Cynocephalidae; genus Cynocephalus; species Cynocephalus volans. Next base: position 42,029,243 of record NC_084472.1, read on the forward strand.
AATGAAATAAGAAATGTTTTGATTAAAAGATAAATCATTATGTAAAAGATTAAGAAAAAATATAAATAAAGCAAGATTCATGTGGTTGTTGTCCACACTTGCACTAGACATCTGTGGTCCGTGTCTTTCTCTTTTCACTGAATCCACACCACCTATTCAGGTCCAACGAATCCTGCGGAGCTGGTCTCCGGCACAAGATCTGATGTCTATCCACTTATGCACATATCTTAGGGAGGATCTGGAGCTTTCATCAGCTTCTCAAGAGGTTCCATGATTCCAAAAGAGGCAAATACCCACTTAACTGTAATTAAAAACAACAACAACAACAACAACCAGTTTCATTCTGCAGAGGTATGTCCCTGTGTTTAATTGGAGGGGGTAACAGTTCTCCCCAAACAGGGAGAGCCTAACCTGCAGGGAGACTACATGGCTGGTGGGGGGAGTGATGATTGCAGGAAATGTCACACAGCATAGTGACTAAGTATATGGACTTTGGAAACAGAAGGACTTGAAACTAAGACCCAGTTCAGACATCTCCTAACTATGAGACTTCGGCAGGTTATTGAATCTCTCTGAGCCTCCATTTTCTCATCTATAAAATGGGCATAATGACAGTCTCTTGCCCTGCCACATTTGCAAAATTATTAAATAAGATGACACGATAAAAGACTAGGCACAGTGTCTGACACACAGAAAGCATCCAATAGGTATAAGTTATTATTACTAAACCAAACTGCTTTGACTATACTCACCCACAGCCTCCTGTACTTTCCAGTTTTATAAAACCCATAATCTGTCATTATTTACTCCTGACCTTTCCCACTAGATAGTAAATGCCATGGGACAGGGGAGCACGCCTAAGTTCACCACTTTATTTCCAGTGCTAAGGCACATAGGAGATTCATGATAAATATTTGTTGAACAAGTTAATGGATGAATCAATAATTCTGAGTTAAAATCAGTCTCTGTTTATTGAACACCTCTATATGGCAGGAACTGGAAATACAGCAATGAACAAAACAACCTCTCTGCTTGCATGGAGTTTACATATCAGTAGGAAGGCAAATGGGAAACAAATATATAATGCCTTGTCAGGAAGAGGTAAGTGCTATGAAGAAAAATGAAGTAGGGTAAAGGGAGAGGGAAGTGATGATCAGAGGGGTTGATCAGGGAAGGCTTTCCTGAGGAGGGAACCATGCACAGAGGGCTGAAATGATGCAGGAGGGAGCATGAGGTGCAAACATCTGGGGAAAGTGTATCCCAGGCAGAGAAAGAGTGAGTGCAAAGGCCCTGGGGCAGGAACTTGCTTGGCAGCTTTAAAGAGTCAAAGGAGCCCTTGCTCTCATCCTAATTGAAGGCAAGCCTTCCTTCCAGGTTTCCCAAACTTCTGCATCAGCTTTCCCCTCTCAGGAGCTCACAGAACATCAGAGGAGAGATGCCATTACACAGCGGCACCCTGGCTCATCCACTACTCCCTCCCCCTCCCCCACTCGCTGCAACCTCAGGCCTCTAGAGTAGCACACTACATGGCCACGGCCTCAAAAGTCTCCCATAAACACAGCCCTGGTCACACGCCAGGCCAGGGTCTCAAGCTTGGTTGTAACCAGTGCGTGGGTCCCATTGTCTGTGACTCTAGTGCCCTTGTCACACCCTGGACCAAGGTCAGGTCCTAGATATCCAACCTTGAATCCTGGCTCCATCTCCAACTTGAAATGTGACCTTGGGCAAGTCATTTAATTTCTCTGAGACTTAGCTGTTTCATCTATAAGGTGGATATAACAACTGCTACACTGCCCATCTTAAAGCCTATCTGAGAGAACAGATAATAAATAATAATAATAATAATAATAATAATAATAATAATAAAATAGTTTATAATTACTTTACAAATGCAGAGACAATCTTTACTTAAAGATAAAGGGTTGACCCCAGGCACGTCTCTTCTTTCTCCCAAGACACTACTAACATTCCAGAAAAGGAATAAAAATTGTGTAAACCTACCAGATGAATAGAATGATGGGGAGGGATGTCTCCACAGAAGAGAGATTTCAACAAGTGTATGGAAGGAGGAGAAGGTGACACAAGGACAGGAGGGCACAGCCCAGAGGACCTAGAGCTGATGTGCATGGAAAATTCTAAAAGGGGAGAGGGGTGGAGGGTGAGGAGAGGGCCTTGAAAATGAGAATCAGTTGTGAGTCCATAGGCAGCACCATCAATCCCACCGTAACCCCGGTAGCAGCCAAATATTTACTGTCCAGCAGAGGGGGAGGAGAGAAAATCAGACTGTCAGTTCTTCTCTAAAAAATATACAATTGCTAGTTAAAAGATCTGGGCATTCTAGCAGCAAAGGTCCAGCTGTATCTTGAACAACTTCAGACACAGAGCTCCTATTAGCTTTTATTATCTTCAGTTTAAATATGAATAGATAAGCAAGGATCAACTTGGTCAACCTGAAGGAGACAGACCAAGACAAACCATTAGATAAAATGACCACAGAGAAAACTATTGGAGGAACGAAACAGAACTCAAAAATATTCTACTTAGTGTCCCCAGAGATATTCAAGACATTACATCCTTAAAAATAAGAATAAAAAACAGAGTGATGTCATCAAGATGGCAGAACAGGCAGTCCCCAGCATCACTCTCCCCCAAAATCAACCAATTTACAACTATTAAAAATAAAAGACTTCCAACCTGGGATCACTGGAGCTCAGGGGAAGAAGAGGAGAGACCTACAGAGTTCATGAAGGTGGGAAAAGGTGCTGCAAGAAGAAGAAACCACTCCGACCATTTCAAGCCTGAGCTGTGTCAGGGCCAGCCTGTGAGAGGTGGGAAGAAGCTGCAGCACATGGAGCAAGAGCCAGCAAAAGCTGCAGCGGAGCCCTTTGTGTGAGGTTGCCTGGAGTCTGCAGGGGAGAAGAGGGCCTCAGAGCACACCATACCAGCCCCGAGGCCAGCGAGACCACAGACAGCATTCCCATGGATCCACACAGGAGTGAGGGCTGCAGCTGACCAAAGAAAGGAGCCACCCAGAGGCTGGTGAATTACTGTGAGGGACCCACGCATGGCCCACCCCACAGGAAGTGTTTGGAGTGCAGGAAGGAGGCTGGCCTGCCAGGAGAACACTGGGGTGCAGTGTGGGCAGCTGATCTGCCTTCCAGTCAGCATGGGCCCACTCAGTGGTGATTGATCAGGCAGTTAGAACTGCAGGGGGTACAGTTTGCTATAAAGACTCAGTCCCAGGCCAGAATTTTCACAGAACCCAAGTGTATTTGACCTCACAAGAGCTGGAAGTGATTAAAAGGGCAACAGTTAAAATCCAGTCTGCACAAAAAGTCTTCCCCAGAGAATCAGAAGCAAAGCAGCAATTCAGAGCAACTGCACAGCTCAAGTGCTGGTCCCCACAGGAAGTTCCCCCTAGTTTGGAATTAACCAAAACCACAGACCAGAGACAAAGCTCTGATATTAACCAGAGCTAACACCACAAAGGTCTAACACCACAAAGAATAGTTATGAAACCTAAAAGAAGTAGCAGTCTCCAAGGATGATCAGGCATCAATGGAAGGACATAAAGATAAAGAAAGAACAGACAAATATGACACCAACAAAGGAAGCAAATGGAGCACCAGCAATGGACCCAGAGGAACAGTGGATTTATGAGATGTGTGACAGAGAATTCAGAATAACCCCCTTAAGAATGTTCAGGAAGTCACAGGAAAATACAGAGAGAAAATTAAATGATATCTGAAAACAACCCAGGAGCAGAATGAGAAACTTGACAAAGGAATTGAATAAATTAAAAAACCCCAGAAATTCTAGAAATAAAGAATACATTATCTGAACTGAAAAACTTGATAGAATGCTCCAACAGCAGACTTAATCAGAGGAAAGAATCAGAGAGCTTGAAGATAGAACATACGAAATTATCAAACCAGAGGACCAAAAAGAAAAAAGAATAACAAAAAGTGAAACAGAAATGTAGCAAATATGGGACTCTCTAAAGTGAAATAACCTCCACATAACTGGCATATATGAAGAAAAGGAAAAAGGAAGAGATGTAGAACGCATATTCAAAAAAATAAAGACTGAAAATTTCCCACATGTGAAGAAAGATGACAGCGTCTAGTTACAGGAAGCTCAGAGGTCACCACTCAAATTCAAGGAGGAACACCCCAAGGCACATCACAACCAAATTATCAAAAATCAAAGACAAAGAAAGAATGCTGAAAGCAGCAAGAGGAAAGAAACACACAACATTCAATGGGGCCCTGATACATCTCTCAGTGGACTTCTCAGTAGAAACCCTACAGGCCAGAAGAGAATGGAATGGTACATTCAGGGTGCTGAAGGAAAAAGACAGCCAGCCAAGAATTCTCTATCCAGCAAAACTAACTTTCAAATATGAAGGAGAAATAAAGTCTTTCCCAGACAAAGCTAAGGTGATTCATCAACACTAGATCTGCATCACAAAAAGTGCTGAAGGGAGTTCATCAGTCTGAAAGAAGATGACACTAAGGAGCAGCAAGAAAACATTTGTAGATACATGACTCATTATTAGTAAAGTAAGTTTACAGACAGTCTCAGAACACTCCAATGTCACAAGAGTGGTAAATAAACCACCTACGTCCTTAGCATGAAGATTAAAGGACAAACCTAACAGAACACCAACATATACAACCACTATATAAGAGGCAGGCAACATTAAAAGATGTAACTTAAAACAATAAATTGTTTAAAAAAAAGTAGGGGGGAAATGACACCAAAGTGTAGAATTGGCTTTGGTTTTTTCCTTTTTCCTTAGATATTGAAGTTAAGTTGTTATTAGTCTAAAATGATCTCTTATAATTATAACATGTTTTTTGTAAGCCTCATGGTAACCATAACACAAAAACTTGTAAGAGACATACTAAAAATAAATGGTGAGTAGTCAAAATGCACTGCTAGAAAAAAACCACTTAATCACGAAGGAAGACAGTAAGATTGGAAAAAGGATAACAAAACAATCAGAAAAAGGGAATGAAATAGCAGTAACAAGTCTCTAAATATCACTAATAGCTCTAAATGTAAATGGATTAAATACCCCAAGTAAAGGACACAGAGTGGCTCAATGGATTATAAAATAAGAACCCACAATATACTGCCTAGAAGAAACTCACTTCACCTATAAAGACATACCGTCTGAAAGTGAAGGGATGCAGAAAGGTATTTCCTGCAAATGGAAACCAAAAAAGAGCAGGGGTAGCTACACTTATATCAGATAAAATAGACTTCAAGCCAAGGAAAGTAATAAAAGACAAGGAAGGTCATTATATAATGATAAGAGGATCAGTTCAACAAGAGGATATAACAATTCTAAATATATATGCACCCAACTCCAGGGCACTCACTTACGTGAAGCAATTACTATTAGACCTAACGGGAGGAATAGACTCCATCACATAGTAGTTAGAGACATTAATACTCCAATTTCAGTAAAGGACAGATCATCCAGACAGAAAATTAACCAGGAACATCAGAATTAATCTCTACTCTAGGCCTATTGGACCTAATGAATACACATAGAACATTTCATCCAATAGCTGAAGAATACACATTCTTCTCAGCAGCACACGGAACATTCTCTACAACAGACCATATGTTAGATCACAAAACACATCTCAAATTTTTTTAAAAACTGAAATCATATCAACTACCTTGTCTGACTGCAATAGAATAAAACTAGAAATCAACAACAAAACATACACTAGAAATCACATAAATACATGGAAATTAAACAACATGCTCCTATACAATGAATGGGTCAAAAAAGAAATAAAAACAGTTTAAAAATTCCTGGAGACAAATGAAAATGAAAACACAACATACCAGAACATGTGGTATACAGCAAAAGCAGTTCTAAGAGGGAAGTTTGTACCAATAAATGCCTACATCAAAAAAGAAGACTTCAAATAAACAACCTAACATTACACCTCAAGGAGCTGGAAAAACAAGAACAAACCAAACCCAGAATCAGTAGAAGGAAAGAAATAACAAAGATCAGAGCAGAAATAAATGAACTAGAGATTAAAAAACAATACAAAAGATCAATGAAACAAATAATTGCTTTTTCAAAAAGATAAAATCAATAAACCTTTAATTAAACCAACAAAGAAAAAGAAAGAGAAAACTCAAATAAAATCAGAAATGAAAAAGGAGACATTACAATTGATACCACAGAAATACAAAGAATCATAACAGACTACTAGGAACAACTATATGGGAACAAACAGGAAATGAGAAGAAGTGGATAAATTCCTGGACACAGACAATTTACCAAGGCTGAATCGTGAAGAACTAGAAAATCTAAATAGACCAATAACAAGTAATCAGAGTGAAACAGTAATAAAAAGTCTCCCAACAAAGAAAACCCCAGGACCAGATGGCTTCACTGCCGAATTCTATCAAACATTTAAAGAAGAATACCAATTCTTCTCAAACTCTTCCAAAAATTGAAGAGGAGGGAATACTCCCAAACTCATTCTGAGGCCAACATTAACTCATACCAAAACCAGAAAAAGACACAACAACAAAAAGGAAACGTATAGACCAATATCCCTAATGAACACAGATGTGAAGATCTTCAATAAAATACTAGCAAACAGAATCCAACAACACATTAAAAAGATCATTCACTATGATCAATTGGGATTCACCCCAGGGACACAGGATGGTGCAACATATGCAAATCAATAAACATGATACACCACATCGATATAAGGAAGGAAAAAAACCATATGATCCTTTCAGTAGATGCAGAAAAAGCATTTGATAAAATCCTACACCCCTTCATGATAAAAACACTCAACAAACTAGGTATAGAAAGAATGCACCCCAACACAATAAAGGCTATATACGACAAACCCACAGTAGTATCATAGTGAATGGACAAAAATTGGAGGCTTTTCCTCTAAGACCTGGAACAAGACAAGGATGCCCACTTTCCCCACTCTTATTCAACATAGTATGGGAAGTTCTAGCCAGCTCAATAAGGCAAGAGAAAGCAATAAAGGGCATCCAAATTGGAAAGGAGGAAGTCAAACTATCCCTATTTGCAGATCATCTACATAGAAAACCATAAAGACTCCACCAAAAATTACTAGAACTAATAAATGAACTCAATAAAGCAGCAAGATATAAAATCAACACAAAAAAATCAATAGCCTACTTATACACCAGTAATGAAGTAGCTGAAAAAGAAATCAAGAAAGTAATCCCATTCACAATAGCTACCCCCCCCCAAAAAAATTAAATACCTAGGAGTAAACTTAACCAAGGTGGTGAAAGACCTCTACAAGGAAAACTATTACAATGCAGGTGAAAAAACTGAAGAGGACACAAATACATAGAATAACATCATCAAAATGTCCATATTACCCAAAGCAATCTACACATTCAATTCAATCCCTATCAAAATACCAATGACATTCTTCACAGGAATAGAAAAAATGATCTTAAAATTTGTATGGAACCATAAAAGATCCCATATAACAAAAGCAATCTTGAATAAAAATAACAAAGTTGGAGGTATCCCACTTCCTGACTTAAAATATACTAATAATAACCTAAACAGCATTGAACTGGCATAAAAATAGACAAATAGACCAATGGAATAGAATAGAGAGCCCAGAAATAAACCTATGTGGTTACAGCCAACTGATTTTTGACAAAGGTGCCAAGAATATACAGTGGGGAAAGGCCAGCTTCTTCAATAAATGGTACTGAGAAAACTGGATATCCACAGGCAGAAGATTGAAACTAGACCCTTATCTCTCACCGTACACAAAAATCAATTCAAAATGTATAAAGACCTACATTTAAGAACTGAAACTATGAAACTACCAGAAGAAAATGTAGAGGAAGTGCTACATGAAATGGGAGTGGGCAGCGCTTTTTTGAGTGAGACTACAAAAGCATATGCAACTGAAACAAAAATACGCAAATGGGACTGCATCAAACTGAAAAGCTTCTGCACTGCAAGGGATGCTGTCCACAAAGTGAAGAGACAACCGCAGAATGGGAGAAAATATTTGCAAACTACATATCACACAAGGGGCTAATATCCAGTATATATCCAGTATATATATGAAACTCAAACAACAGTAAAAAAATAAAATAACCCAATTAAAAAATGGGCAAAGGACCTGAATACACATTTCGCAAAAGAAGACATACAAATGGCCAACAAGCACATGAAAAAATGCTCAAAATCACTAATAATCAGGGAAAGGCAAATTAAAACCACAATGAGGTATCATCTCCCCAGTTAGAATGGCTGTTATCAACAAGACAGAAAATAACAAATGATGGTGAGGATGTGGAGAAAAAGGTACTTCCTACATTGTTGGCAGGAATGTAAATTGGTACAGACATTGTGGAAAACAGTATGGAGGTTCCTCAGCGAACTAAAAATAGATCTACCTTAGACCCAGCTATCCCACTATTGGGTATAGACCCAAAGGAAATGAAATCAATATATCAAAAAGACACCTGCACTCCCATGTTCATCACAGCATCCTAAATGCCCATCAGTGGTTGAATGGATTAAAAAAACCTGTCCTATATATAAAAAATAGAATACTATTCAGCTATAAAAGAAATTGTATTCTATCATTTTTAGCAACATGGATGGAACTAGAAACCATCATGTTAAGTAAAGTAAGTCAGGCATGAACAAATACTACATGATCTCACTCATATGTGGAATCTTAAAAATAAAAGAATAGATTGCTTTGAGAACAAAGAAAGAGCTCTTGGGAGTGGAGGCAGTTCATTAGAAGAGCTGGAAGATGAAGTCAAAAATTTTTCCCAAAATGTAGAAGCCAAGGGCAAAGAGAGAAAAAAGATGAGATTCAAAGATATGAATGTTAGAGGAGCAATCCAGAAGATCCAGTGAAACCGGGGGATAAACCCCAGTCTCTCCTAGCTATCCCTCTGACCTCAGTCTGGGGGGATGGAAGGAGAATAGCTAAAGAAAAGCTGCTTGAAGAGTAGAGTTGATTAAACAAACTTCCCTAGGCTGAGACTTGATCTGCAGGTCAGGTTGTTTTTTCCTTAGGCTAAGATTTGACTTGAAGGCCAGGCTGTTTGTTCCTTAAATAAATGCCTTGTGGCTTAGGATAACATCTGTAATGCCAATCTCAAGTTGTCTTCATAGAAAACAAACAGCTACAAACCTGCTTTGAGGAGCATGCACACTGGACCCTATGGTGCCATGAAAAATATCAGTCAAGGTGCCAGAAATAATTATGCTGACCTCAATGCCGACCAGTCAGATTCACACAGGACTCCTGGGACCCCCACCCATGATTTTCCTCTGCAAATGCCTGTGACTCTAAGCTACTGGGGAGCCCGGGGTCTTAAAAGCTCCCTTGGCTACCACAGGCTCCTTTGAATGGCATTCAAATAAATGCTAACTTTTAACACTGCAAATTTTGGCATGAGAGATTTCTTAGATATTTGGGCAGCAGATGACAGACCCCTCTTGGTTTGGTAACACCAGTACACAACTCTTAGATGTACTAGAAAGAAGAAGTAGAGAAAAATAGAAAGGACAAAATATAAAGAGAGAAAGTTCAAGAAGTTAGACATGAGCTCCGGATGAAGATGTCCCACTGGACACTGAAGTATACCATTGGTACATTTAGGAACTGCCATGATCTGAAAAGATTCCAGAGTGGGGGGACAAAAACCCAAACAGACCACCTCCAAAGAAACAACCATCCTCACTGTTCTCATGTAACTGGATACTAGATGATGGTGGAGAAGGTCTTCCACATCCTGAGGGAAAAGGATTTTCACCTAAAATACCAACTCACCAAATGAACAATCCAACAATCCACCAAACTAACAGTCCAACAACCATCAAACCAGCAATCCAACAACCCACCAAACAAATAATCAAGTAAAAGGGAAGAATTAAGTCATTTAGACACAGAAGGACTCAAAACCTTACCTCCCACTGTTGGAGTGAGCAGGGCCAAAGCCTAAAATTGCCTGGGCTTTAGGAAAAATGTAAAAGACAGGTTTTGTCCCCCCTCTCTTTCTTCCAGTCCCCTGACTTTCTTACCTTGCTTGCTGAATAGAAAAACAATGCTGTTGAAAGCTAATCAGTACCTTGTAAAACTAACAGTTCTTCTTTGAGGCTTGCAGAGGTCCAAGAAGTGATCAAAACCAGGTGTTTGGAACCTGACCTTGGGCACCAAAAATGAATTGCAGGCCCAGCTACGAAGCAACAGAAGCTGCCAACCAGAGCTTTGGAAAGAAGCTGATTGCCTACTAAATCTCCCCATATTCCATTCGCTCAACCTCCTCCTTAAAAACCCCTCAGTAAATCTGTGCTTTGGAGATGGATTACCTACCATCGCCTTCAGGTTACTGGTCCTGCCTTCCTTTTTCACCAACATTTGACTTTTGAGTCATTTGTTTCTGTTTGGTGGTGGGCAGCCAGATTCGGCTTTGGTAACGCCACCCATCAATTCTTGGGAATTTACTTGAGGAGGGGTGAAAGTAAAAGGAAGGAAAAAAGCAGAAAGAAGAAGCTACAAGTTCTACACAAAGGTGAAACCAACCTAAGAAGGCAGAGAAGGGAAGTGCCAGGACAACAGCCACATGACCCACCAAGAGAGCAGCTTGTCCAAGCTGGAGCAAGAGGATGAAGGGAAACCCTGGGGAAATGCCTGATTGATATGTTGACAGGAAGTTAAAAAAAAAAAGCACATAATAGAGACAAAAGTAGTTAAAAAAAAAAAAAAGCACATAATAGAGACAAAAGTACATGAGGGAAAGATGGATGGAAGCTCCAGAAAAAAAGAAAAAAATGTACAAGAAAGGAGATGGAATCATGGTGCCGTCCTGGCCTTCAGTGAACAATATCCACTTTGTCCCAATAATGAAAAACACAATTTGCTGATCTTCATATTTTAGAGTCAACCACTAGAGAAATTCAGGAAACAAAAAAGCCTTGTTATGGTTACAAATAGAATATAAATGTTATCAGCCTTGACATTTTAAAAGTAAATTCATGGATGACTGAAGCCATAGGCTGGAGGGGAGAACTGAAAAGTAGGGGAATTTTAACAGCCTCATCTTACAAAGTGCAGGATCTAGAGATGCTCTCTATATTTGGTAGAACAAGAAATAGATCACTTAGGTAGTCTATAGATAGAAGAACTAGAAATAGCAATACCCCTCAATTGGGAAATGTGGGGAGGGGGCTGGGCATGGTGGAAGAAAGTAGAATCCTTGCCCACCAGTGCAGGATTTCAGGAACACCGTGAGAAGAGGTAAGTGGAGAAACAGCAGCACGCATGTGTTACGGGGAGGTGTGGAGGTAGTTACTAGGAGAAACAGCTGAGAACAGGAGTCAGGCCAGGGTGAAGAGGCATGGGGCAAGGGACTGTAGCTTTTCATTATTTGAAGCTTTTGGGATCTGCTTGATTATCCATGTGCAAGAGATGGTGATAATAATGAGATGAGAACGATCGTCTCTTTATCCTTTTTCTTTCTCCCCCTTTTCTTCCACAGCCTCCTCTGTTTGTACCCGGGTCTCACCACTTCCTCTGTCCACTCATTCATTGAACAAGTGTATCCTGAGCCCAGGTCCTGGCCCTCAAGGAGCCCCCACCTGGCAGAAGACACAGACATGTGATCGTTACAGTAGAACTCAGATTCGCAGGGCAAAAAGGGGCCTTCCAGCCCAGAGAGCAGCATATTCCCAGCTGGTCTTGGCTCCCAGATTCTCTCTCAGTCTTAGCCCCAGAAAGATGGGACAGTGTGGCAGGAAAGGCTGGCCTGGGTGATCCCAAGTACAACCCCCCATCTTGGTATGGGCACAGGCAACAACAGAAGATTTTTATTTAAAAATAAAGAGGTTCTAGAATGACTGAAATCAAACATAACTAATTTTAACAAGAATTAGGGACATGTTTTCAGAGCAAATCATCATAGAGTAATTCTTCATGTATCTGACACTGTCAGGGAGTGAGGCATTTTCCATGTGGGAATTTTCTGGCTGACTGATTTTTACCATTGACTTGGGCAATTTTGGACCAGAATTGTTCCCAGATGAATCACACACCTCCTTATCTCCTCAGACAGAACACCAGTTGATATTGTGTGTGCCTGAAGCTACATGAGTACATCCGTCCAGCCCCCTCCATTCACAGATGGGGATGGAACCTTTTCTTGATGACTCAGGTTGGTCCCACCATGAGTCCTGCTCATGGCGCTGGGCTGGAGCACAGCAAACTTGTGGGTCCCCAGATGATGTCAGAACCACTCAGATCAGAGGCCGGCCTCTAAGGCTCTCTGACTTCAGCCCTGGATGTCACTGTCCCCCAGCTTGGGGACTCAGAAGAGGAGGCACTAGGATTGCTGCTCCCCAACATCCCCCAGGCTTACATGTGGATGCCCCATGGACAGCCTTGGCCTGTCTTCCCCTTCAGACCCCCAGGACCGCCACTGCCCAGACCCCCAGGGCTTGGGGACCACAGACAGGGCCACTGCCACGGAGGAGACAAGTGATGCAAAGCCCAGCTAGGCTAGAGGTCACCAACAGGGATGGCTGCTCAGCCCTCGAGCCCAGCCCTTGGGGACCAGAGAGGGCACCCCAAAGTCAGAGATGAGAACTAAAGCCAAATTTGGAGAGGCCCAAACACCACCAACAAGAGTCCATGACAAGGGACAAGGGTGGGCACAGATCACAGGGAAATATGAAGTTGCCCATCATAGCTCACAATGTCTGTGTTTTAGGCTCAAAACAAAGGGCCTGAGTAATTTCTAATCTGGCCCTAAATGAAAGCTGTGATAGGGACTGTTATGGGCTGAATTGTGTCTCCCCAAAATTCATATGTTAAAATACTAACCCCAAGTACCTCAGAATGTGACTGGATTTGGAGAGAGGGTCTTTAAAGAGGTAATAAAGTTAAAATGAGGTCATTAGGGTGGACCCCAATCCAATCTGACTGGTGTCCTTATAAGAAGAGGCAATTAGGACACAGACAAGACACAGACCTAGGGGCAACCATGTGAAGACACAGTGAAAAGATGGCCATAGGCAAGCCAAGGAAAGAGGACGCAGAGGAAACCAACCCTGCCTTGATCTTAAACTTCTAGCCTCCAGAATTGTGGAAAAACAAAGCTCTGTTGGTTAAGCCACCCAATCTGTGGTACTTTGTTAATGCAGCCCTAGCAAACTGATACAGGGATTAACAGCAACGTATAGAAAATATATAGGTAGAGAGACGTGAAGTTACACAGAAGGATGACCAGTCTGTGGGCTTTCTCAGATCTTCCCGTCCGCACCTTGCAGTAACCGTGAAGAAACTCTGTATATTTTATAATTTAAAAAAATTAGCTATTTACTCTTTTAAAACTCTGAGGTATGCTCTCAACCAAAGTGCTCTGGATTTGCAGAGCAAAACATGTAAGGGCCTGAAATCTCTGAATTCTGAGAAAAGATACAGACTTTCTGATTATGAGCATATGGTCTGGCAGCCATCTCTACCCTTAAATCAAAACTCCTGGGCAGAGTGTATCAAAACACCAGTCAGGTCACACTCCCTACGTGCCCTGCTTAAAACCCTTCCCATGGGTTTCCCTGGAGCTTGGATAAAGATTAAATCCAAACCTGGGTCTGCACTGCAAGGCCCCACACAGCCTGGTCCTGCCTGCCCCTCTAGCAACACAGCCTGCGCCTCTCCCTCTCATGCCGGCATTCAAGCTGCCCCAATCCTTCAAACCCTGGGACACAGCGGGCTCCCGGCTGGCACAGGGCCTTTGTACAATCTGTTCCTTCCACCTGGAATCATCCTGGCCTAGTTAATGCCTATCACCCTTCAGACCTGAGCTCCTGCCCCTTCCTCAGGGAAGCCTTGCCTGACAACTCCCTCCCCACCCCAGCCTAGGTCAAATTCCCTTGTCTACTTGGGGAAGTTATTAGTGTCTGTTTCCCCCAATGGGCTGTGAGCTCCATGAGAGTGGGAGTGTGCTCAGCCCAGGCCTGAGTGGGGTTGACGGGAGGTGAGCTGCCTCCCATGTTCATCTCTAGAGAGGGTCCAGAGACCACAAACAATGCAGCTAATGCCAGCTGGACATCTGGTCCCACCCTTGGAGCTTTCCAGTAGCTGCTAAGCTTATGGTGGCTGTGCATGACAGCCCAGAAAAGCTGCTGCTGCTGGTTCCAGAAAGGAAAGAAAGAGGTGGGAAGGAAAGAGTGAGATGGATATTAACATTTATTGGGCACCTATTACGTGTGCCATTATGCACACAGACTGCTGGGCTATCTACTGTCACACATATTATTTCAGCTAGCCTACAGCAACCCTTAAAAGATAGATAATAGTGGCTCAGGGAGGTTAAGTAACTTGCATGAAGATTCAGAACTGGTAAGGCCCAGAGTTGGCTCTGGATCTCAGGTCTTTCTACCCGAAGGCCCATGCTCTTCCCATGACCTGGAATAGTGTCACATGGCTAAAGGAGCAATGACTACTTCCTGCGGGCCAAGGGCAGGGGTCCCTAGGGTCATGTCAGGGAGCCCATGGGTACATATGAGTGTCCAACATTGCCTGCCCCTGAATAAACACATTTTTTCTCACATCCAGATATAATTGTTTCCCAATAAATAAAGATTCTGTCATGATTAACACAACATAAATTCCTCTAAATGGGTTTGCTGAATTCATGGCAGTTTTATGAGGGAAGGAAAACTCAGGTGGGCACATGCACACTCAAATGTTCAGCATTTAATGCGCTTTTCCTCCAGTAGGTTGCAGAAGAGCCACAGGTGATGCATTGTTGAGAGGGGAGAGAGGAGCATGGTTCTTTTACCATTTGTGTAAAAAAAACTTTAAAGAATCTCCGTACACAGACGCTTGCTCATGTGCAGACTCTTGGAAGGAGGCACAAGGACACATTGGCTGCCGCTGGAGAGGAGAACTCGGTGGCTGTGAGAAGGGGGCTTTTTACTATATACCTCTATGTCACTTGAATTTTGTATCATTTAAATAATTTAAAAATCAAATATTTTAATGAAATTAAAATTTTAAAAGGCGATAGCAAGAGGGCAACACTTATAACCCCATGGTGCAAAGTACTGAATTTCAGGTAAGACACTCCTGTGCCCTCTTTGATTTCTATACAAGAGGAGTCCAGCGATGATAATCAAGGAGACTGGTAATTAAACCAGGGATTTAAACACCCAAGTCACCAGAGGTGACCTTGCAAACTTGGCCATTTGTCATAAAACAGGCACAATCATCACTGTGCTCCAGCACCTCAGGGCTTTCCAAATACCAGTGGCCTTGGAGAAAGAGACCTAATTTTTGCCATATTGAGAACTACCATGTGTTTCCTGTTTCCTTCCACCCTTGCCATCCCTCACCCTTCCCCTCCCCACCTCCACAGGCACCGTGCACCCACCACCCAGCCCTGGCCACACTCACATGGACAGCACCTTCACTTCCAGTATTTCATGCCTCAGCTCCAGGCATCTTGTGGAGTTATATTCAAAAGGCCCCTCGTAAAATTCAAAGTACCTGGGAACCAATAGGGACAGAGATTACACAGAGAAGCAGGCCAGGTTTCCCAGGACCTGCCAGACTCTTGTTGCAGGGGAGGGGTGTCTGTCCTAGCCCAATAAGTAAAGCAAACCAACCCCACCACAGCAGATGACATGATGGGGGACTCCAGGCAGACCACTGGGGCCTTCTGGCTTGATCACTGGGTGGCCAATTATTTGCAGCACCCCACTGCCCTGGGAGTGTAATCATTTACAGGAGCAGGAACCCATTTCAGCAGAGAAATTCAGAAGCAGTTTGGTTCTGTGGCTGTGAAAGAGAGGGGAAGGAGTGGGGATGCTCCGTGCACAGAGGAAGCGGAGAGGTCAGAGTCATCGAGCAGACAGCACTGGGAGTCAGGCAGTGAGACTGCAGATTCCAGCCAGGCCTGCCCTTTCCTGCCCTTTCTCCTTTCTCCTCCTCTTGGGAAATAGTCCTACAACGGCAGCCACAAGCACAGCTGAGATTTCTACAGCTTTTTCCCTTACAAAGCATTTCCACTTTCATCAGCCCACCTGATCCTCATGCTCACATTGATGTAGCTGAGACTGACGTTTCTTTCTCCCCATTTGGCAGCTGAGAAAGCTGAGGCTGACCAGGCAGCTCCAGGTCACACTGTCAGTGTAGGACAGGACTGGGGCTTGGGCTAGGTCTGACTATAAAGGAGCCCATGCCCTTTCCAGCACTAGCTGGCTACAGGCATGTCACCTCAGGGTCCCTCTGAGAGCTTCATGCAGAATAACAATACCAATTGCAGCCAACACTTACTGAGCCCTTACCATGGGCCAAGTGCCAGGCCGAGCATTTGGTGTGGATGGATGCATTCACTTTTAATCTTTCTAACTAACCTATGAGGAAAGTGATCATCACAAGCGTCCTGAACAGGCTCTGGGAGTTAACTGACTTGTCCCGAGCCACACAGCTGGTAGGTGGCAGAGCTGGGATGCGCACCTGGGCACTGACTCAAGGCAGCCCTTGCCCCTACTTAGCTACAAGGACAGCTGATGTCCCCTTGCTTCCCACAGCTGGGGTGGCGGGTGAGGAGATGCCTCCTGAGGCAGAGGCCAGGTAAACCCTCTCCTCATGGCCTCTCTTTTTCTGGAGTTTGTTCAGAAGTTGGAGTAGACGGAATGGGGACATCTGGATCCCAGGACAGCTTCCACACCACGAGCAAGAAACCTGCAGGGCTAAGCCACTCTAAACGTGAGGCCAGTTGCCTTGCAACAGGTAGCCCTTGACAATCGGAAGTGGGAGAGAGGGCCAGGGCTGTTGCTGGGCTCTGTGAGCCAGAACTGAAGATACGGGCCTCCCTCCAGCTCTTCCCAGAAACTTGCCCGGCCCCCAGAAGCCGTCATTTCACACGCACCCTGACCCTGATGTGTACAGATCTATGTACGTGCTGCTTTGGAAATCCTAAAACATTTACCCCATACATTGGCTTTCTAAAATATTTGTATTTTAAATAATTTTAAATATAATTTCATATTTAATACTTTAAAAATTATATTTATAAATAAGTGTTCTTAATTTTAATGTAATTTAATTGTTAATTTTTAAATAATATAATCTCATACTTTAATAATTTTTGTTTGTTTTCATTTATTTTTTAAATTTTATCATTCAACAATGTAAACATTTTTGGTGGCCCTTTACCAATTTCTCCCTAAACCCTACTCCACCTCCTCCTTTAAATAAGTTTAAATAATATTGTTAAATATTAAACATTTTACAAATTGGCTCCTACTTACAAAATAAATTGGCTCTTTGTTCTCATGTCATAAAAGAATTTAGGCAGAGTTAATAAGAATTAGGTATTGAGGTTCCTTGAATTATCAAACCCATATTTTTCTATTTCTTTTGTGTTTTTGAACTTCTTCCTCTGTCTTTCTCACCTGGCAAACTCATACTGCTCCTTCAGTACCCTGCTCAACTGCACTTCTGGAAAGCCTTTTCTGACCCCCATCCCTGGAGTCCCTCGGTACACTCTCTTAATTAGAGCACATAACACTGTATCATAATAGTCTCCCCTTCCAAACTGCAAGCATCTCAAACACAGAAACTATGTCTTTGTTATCTCTATGCCTGCTGTACAACAGAGGCAGGAAAGCTAAACACGACATTTCCCAGACCCCTTTGCACCTAGGGGGATGCAATTTAGGTTCAACCAATCAGAAGCATTTCCATGAGACATTCAGCGCTGTTACAGGAGGAGAATGGCAAGGCTCAGGGCATGGTTTTGCTGGTACAGGATGTGGCAGGGGTTGCATGACTCTTGGAAACAGCAGTAGGGGCAGCACCTTTCTGATTATATCAGAGGCAGCAGCTTTCTCAGTGTCCCCTTCTCACAATGCAGTTTGGGGAGGCATTCCTGGAAGCTCAGTCATTTCTTGGAAGCTCGGTCATGTCTTTAACTTTCCCAATGATTCTGAGCTCGTTGTGCCCTTAATAAATCTGTTTCTGCTTTAACTAGCTAAAATGAATTCTGTTACCTGCAACTAAGAACAAAGAGTCAGGCTGGGGCCACAGAAAAAAAGTCTACACCTTGGCTCTAACTCAGGTAGTTTTCCAGTCATACAACAGTAAGTGAGGTCTGGTATCTTATCACAAAGATTATCATTTGCAACAACAGTCAGTGTCACTGAACCTTTTGGAATCCACTAAGTCAAGTAAAGCCATGGTTACAGGCTGCTAGTAAGAAAAGCTCCACATTTAAATGACACGGGAGATAATTAGGAGGAGATTGTCCTAGAGTTCTCAGGGAGTTGGGAGACTTGCCCACACGTCTCGGATATGGCTATAAACCAGCTGTGTGACTTTGGGTAAATCACTTCCCCTCTCTGGGTCTCTTTTTCCTCCTCTTTTTTTTTTTTTTTTTTTCTTTATTTTTATAGTAGTTTTACAGAGAAACTGAGCAGAAGGTACCAATAGTTCTCATACCTTCTCCCACCCACATACACAGTCTCTCCTGTTATTAACATGTACATTAGTGTGGTACATTTGTTACAATTATGAATGAATATTGATAGATTATTATTAACTTAATTTTATATTAGGGCTCCCTCTTTGGATTGTACAGTTCTTTTGATTGTACAGTTTTGCCTAATGCATAATGTCATGTATTCACCATTACAGTATCAAACAGAATAGTTGTGCTGCCCTAAAAATCCTCTGTCCTCCACCTGTTCATCCCTCCCTCCCTCCCTTTTTCCCACCCTCATCCCCTGAAATTCTGGCAACCACTGATTATTTTTCATTACCTCAAACATTTATCATTTCTTCATGTTGGAAACATTCAAAATCCTCTCTTCTAGCTAATTGAAACTATATAGTAAATTGTTGTTAATTAGAGTCACCGTACAGTGCTACAGAACACTAGAACTTACTCCTCCTATCTGGCTGTACTTTTGTGTCCATTAACCACCCTCTCACTATCCCCCTCCCCCTATACTTTCCAGCCTCTGGTAACCACCATGCTACTCTCTACTTTTATGTGACCAACTTTCTTAGCTTTCTCATTTGAGTGAGAACATACAGTATTTCTCTTTCTGTTCCTGGCTCACTTTACTTAACATAATATCCTCCAAGCTCATCCATGTTGCCGTGATGACAATCTGTTTGAAGTAGGGCCACATTGCCCTCCAATCAGACGGCCCTTCCATTTCCTCCACAAAGCCATCCTGCCTTGCTTTCTTCAGCCTCCACTTGGTCCCCATTTCTCCTGAAACCCCAACATTCCTCATATGCTGAACTAGGTAGTATAATGATTCCAAATGGACTTGTGCTGTTTGCTTGGTGGCTTTTAGGTGGAGAGGCTTTCAGAACTGGGTTTACATCCATTTGCCCCTCATTAGCCACTATTGTGTTCTTAATGTTTGTGTCCCCCCAAAATTCATATGTTGAAATCTGAACCTCCAAGGCGATGGTATTAGGAGATGGGGCCTTCGGGAGAGGAGGGGGAAGAACCCTCAGGAATGGAATTAGTGCCCTTATAAAATAGGCCAAGAGAGAGCCCTGGCCCTTTCCACCATGTGAGGACACAGAGAGAGGGTGTTGTCTATGAGCCAGGAAGTGGGCCCTCACGTGATACCAAATCTGCCTTGATCTTGGATGTCCAGTCTCCAGATCTGTGAGAAATAAATTTCTGTTGTTTCAAGCCACCCAGTGTATGGATAGCATTTTGTTATAGCAGCCTGCACGGACTGAGAAAGCCACCTTAGGTCTGTCACTTCTCTGAGCCTTAGTTTCCTCATCTGTAAAATCAGTAAAAACAATGCAGTCCATGTGTGTCAGCGTTGAGATGAGACATCGAAGAGGATTTCAGGGAAAACACTAGCACACAGGGAGTGTCCGAGAAATGTACATTTCCTCCTGTCCAGAGTCAGACTTGCTCCTTCTGTCCAGGGAGACCCAGGCAGTCAGATACTTGCTTACAGTCCTCAGCTGGCTGATGGCAGAGCTAAGCCAGGGATGAGTAACTTAGGAAGTTTCCCACCATCAGCATTGGTGACATCCTCCTTCTGCTGTGATTACTAAACTTCTCTTTCCCTCTGCCATCCTGTGGATAAAGCCCACACTAAGTTCTGCTTGGACATGGGGATGTCCTTGATCACCTCATCTCTGCTGCAGACTCCATGTGTTAACCATGTGTTTGTGATGCTTTGACACATAGGGCCTTGCCAACCCTGGAGGGACTGCCCCTCCCAGGGACAGCCAATTCCTAGAGATGGTAAATGACCAGCCTGTGAGTACACCTTTCATATGCAAACCCACCAATCCAGAACCCATGCCCTAGATCACTTCCTCTGCCCAACTCCCACACTCTGGGCCACTAGTCCCCTGCCCTAATCACCCCAGGGCCAGGTACCATGCACCTAGGGACAGCCCCACGCCTCAGAGCCCACTAAAATTATTCACACTACCAATCCTAAGCCTGCAAACCCTGCCTCGCCAGTTCCTGCTCGTGGAAACCACAATAAAGGCTCTTGCCCACATCTGCCCCATGCTCCCTCTCCTTCCTGACTGACCCTGGTGCTCCCCCATGTGGCCTTGTATGGCGTGCTATGCCTCCTGTTTCTAGGGATCTGTGAGTATAAAAACTTCTTCCTTCATGACAGCCATTTCTATACCTGCATGTCTTACTAAATTGATTAAAACAAATCCCAAGTACCCTGGTACCTCAGGCAAAACTAATCCATGCCTGGGTCTAAAGCCTCAGTTTTCCCATCTAGAAAATGGAGCTAATAGCCCTTGCTTGCTTTTCTGTCCTACCTGGGCTTTGCTTTGGGGGGCTGTACTGCTCCAACTCTGTCTCTGAAGATGACTGGCTTGAGGAAATAAGATTTTGAGAATCACTGACACATTGGGTCACCCTTAGATTCCACTTCTGATGGGACGCCCAAGGACTACATGCTAGAGGAAGCCATGAAAATCCCTGTTGGGTCTGGTCACAGACATTATGAAGATGTCAAAAATGATACTTACATGTTTCTGTGCAATGACATGGAAATATGCACACATGATAATGTTAAGCGAAAAATGCAAGTTACAAAACTATGATCTCCAAAAAGAATTATACACACGCATGCAAATGCATGGGAAAAGGGAAGAACTATAACAAAATATTAATAGGGGTTTCTTGGAATAATGGGGTTATGAAGGATTTTTAAAATACTTTTTTTGCATTTTTATAAGTTTTCTGTAATGGAGTTATGATTCTTCTGTTATTGGAAATCACTAATAAATACCCTTTTAAGTCATGGACCTCGCTCCAAATATCTCAATTTTCCCCTTAATCTGCTAAAAATTGAGAGAAGCAGCTTCTCTAACCTTCTTAACCTCCATTAACCTCTCAAGGTGAGTTAGTCACTGTCTCTTCTTTCATTTCTGGAAAGACTATCCCTACCCAGCTTAAAAAGGAGGGGACCCTGGCATCACATGTGACCATCTCACAGGTATAAATAGTCCGAGCCGTCCTATCAGGAGCCCAGCTCCTCTCAGATGCCTCCTAGCTTCCGGCAGCCAGCTCGATGCTGGCACCAGGCTGCACCATCCTGCCCCATCTCTGTGCCCTCAAGCTCTGTGGTGGGGAGGGCTTGGCAGCCCTGGCTGCCTAATCAGCAGGTGATAGCCTCTACTAAGTGAGAGGCCAAAAGAGGTGGCTGTGGAGGTCCCAAATGTAAGTTCCCCTCCTCCTTCCCAGACCTGGGCTCCAGCTCTGCACACTGAGGAGTCCTCATTTCAGCATGCCCAGGAGGTAGCCTGCAGAGAGCCTGCTCTGTAATTTCTACCAACCTTTCTCCACGAGCCTGCCCCACACAGGCCTCCCCTGTTGGCCTGGCCCCTTCCCAGATATTCTCCAGGGCCATGTCATCTTCCTTAGGGGCCACAATACTCTGGCCCCAGCAATTAATGGCTGGTAAAAGATGAGGTCCATGCATTCAGCTTTCTATTGAACACTCCCGACCCCCAGGTACTGATGGCATTCAAGAGACTAGGAGCCCAGAGAGGTCCCTGCTTCATGCAAGAACACACCTGTTAGGCCTCCACCAGCCCTAGGGAGCAGAAAAGCTGCTCCAGCTCAGCAATCTGAACCTTAGACTTCTGTCAAGGCTGGTGCATAGTCTCAGAGAACCACAAAGTGGTATATTTATTCCACACTAGGTAGAAACACCAATAGTCCATTTGGCACGTCTGTGCAAATTACGGAAAAGCACCTTTTTCTCCAGATAAATTAAGTCACATGCCAGGCACATGGTTGGCTGACTGAGAGCAAGCTGGATTTCAACCCCACTTGGGTCCTAGAATGAGTATCTTTGTGCAGTGCCCACCCTGCACAACTGTATGTGGCAGCCTGGTACCAGACCCTTTAACTTTGCCTTGTTTAATCATCCCAAGAGCCCTATCATGCAAGTATTATTTCTCCATATTATACCTAAAACTCAGGCTGCAAAGGGTAATGTAACTTGCCCAAGGTCATCCAGCTGGTAAATGGTGGTTCTGGAAAAGGAACCTCAGGCTTGTGAGAGCCCAGAACCCATGGTCTTAATCCCTTCAGTGTAGTCCTCATCCCTCCTTCTGACAGCCATGGTTCTCTGGGGGTTTTCTCAGTAAGCAGCCTCTCCCCTTCCCCAAGGCGACAGCCCTTCAGTGAGCTTAGCGCTGTTTCTAGAGCCAGAACGGCTGCTGTCTAGAGACAGCACACTACCCATCAGAGCAAATGCACAGAAATCAGAGTCTGAAAACTGCAGCTTGACAATTCAAAGTACTAGAGTGTCTTCCCAAATAGGTACAGAGAGAGGCAAGAGGGGCTTGGCTGCTCACAACCACAGGTCACAACTGCCAGGAGGTGATAACACCATGGCCCTGGAGATGTGGCCCAGACCTTGGGCTGGACCATGGCCCTGCTCGGCAGCCTTGAACTTCACCTGCCTTCTCTGGGCCATGGTTTCCTCATCTGTCCCGAGAAATCACCAGAGCTGTTTTTAGACATCAGAACTGAAAGCTAAAAGCCTACTGTTTTGAGTGCAACCCTTGATACTTCTGTGGTTAATCTGCTCCAAGAGTGCACCTTGTGCCCAGCCTGGAGCGTCATTCCTGGCATGGGGTAGGGACTGGGGGGTCAGTTGCTGAGTTTTCTCCTCCTTCCCCCAACCAGCAGTTGTGCAGGGCCCCAGATCTAATGTCTAGCACATTCCCTGCAAGAGCACACATGCAGTGACCTTATTTTCCAGGCCAGACCAGGGAGCCCTGAAAAGCTCATCTTTGTAAAGTTCAGCTCAACAGCCTGGAACTCTGGCTTAGGGATGGAATCAAAGTGTTTACACTGGCGTTGGTCAGTGTCCCTACTGCTCCTGGTGGGCTTTGACCATCATTGCCCCAGTGCCCGGGCCAAGAGCTGCATCCTGGTTGTCTCTTCCTTCACCTTCTACCAAGTCTTGCCACTCTACTTCCTTAATTGTCTTCTTCTCCATCCCAGTGCCAGGGACATGATTCAGTCTTCCTGTTTCACCTGGATTAGTCTTTCTATCTGGAATACTCTTCTTCGCTGTGTCTTCCTAGTTCTACCTCCTCATCCATCAGAGGTCAGCCGGGTGTCGCTTCCTTTGTCTGCCTTCCCCGCCCTCTCTTCGCTGTGCCGCAGCCCTGGGCACGCCTCCCACACAGCCCTTATTACACCGAACTACACGCAACACCACATGACAGTCTGTACCCCTCAGTGGGTGGGGAGGGCTCTTCTCTTTTCTCATTTAGATTTACTGGTCCTCTACTATGTGCCAGGTACTGTTTTAGGTCAGAATACAGTGATTAACGAGGCTGACAAAATCCTCGCTGCCATGGCGCTTCAATGAGGGCAGACAATAAAATACACGTATTCAACATAGAACCAAATAGTGATGAGCTCTAAAAAAAAAAGAAAGAAAGCAGGATAGGGGATTGCAGGATGCCTGGAGGGGAGATGGGAGGTCAAGGAAGGGCCCTCTGGACAGGGACATGAACAAAGGGATGGAGCCCTCTGCAGATGTGCAGGAAGAACTTTCCAGTGAAGAAACAGCAAGTACATACAAATGCTCTGATGACAGACAGAGCTGGCGAGCTGCAAGGACAGCAGCAGACAAGTGGCTGGGGCAGAGAGGGTGGTGGGGGTAAGAGGGGTGGGCAGTGCCAGGCCAAGTAGGGCCTTGTGGGCCACCCATATGATGGGGACTCAGCAGCATAGCTAAGCAGGGAACAACACAATCTGATTTAAAAGTTCACTCTGCTGCTGTGGGGAGGATGGATTGCAAAGGGAGAGAGAGGAAACCACTGCAGACAGAGAAGATGGTGGACTGTGACAAGTGGTGGCAAAGGAGGTGGGGAAAAGGAGACAGATGCAAGAAAGAGTTTAGGGGTGCAACCAGCAGGCATACTGACGGCTGAGACTTAGCAAGTGGAAGAGAGAAATTGGCGGTGACTTCTAAGACTTTAGCTTGAACATCTAGTGCGGCCATTTAAGGGGGCAGGGAGATGAAGAGGTTTGAGTGTGAATGAGAAGTTTCTTTGGCTGTGTTGAGTTTGCTGGGACCCTCAGACATCCAAGAGGAGCTAAGATGTAGGCAGTCAGATATGCACATCTGAGGCCCAGTGCAGAGGTTCGGGCTACAGATACACATTCCAGAGTCAAAGGACGAAGAACTTGATGAGGTCTTAGGGAGAGAGAGCAGACAGAGTAAAGGAGAGGGCTGAGGATGGGCCTGAGGTCAGCTCCCACATTCACATGGCAGCAGAGGAGATGGGGCAGAGAGGCTGAAAAGGAAGGTGAGCGGGTGGGAGGAAAACCCAACATGGAGCCCAGGGACACAGAAGCTAAAAAGAGAGTGCATCCAGGATGGAAGAGTCGACTCCATCCAATGCCAGTGGGGATCCAGGAAGAGGAAGATGGAGAAGGGACCACTGATCTAGCAACTAGCAGGTCATCAGTAAGCTTGACAAGAACAGACTGAGGGAGTGGGAGACAGACGCCCCATGGCGTGGGTTGAAACAAGATTGGAAGTGGGAGATGATGGAGATGGTGCCCATGGATGTCTCAGTGAGAAGGAGAGCTGAGTGAGTCCCAGGGGAGGTGGAGAGAATGGGAAGTCTTCTGACATCTAAAGGGACAGCTGGAAGAAGAAGGGACAGACTTAAGTGCTCTGCAAGTTCCAAAAGGCAAGCCTAAGAGTGCTAGTTGAGTGTCAGGGAGGGGAGGTTTACACTCAGCACGAGAAGCAAGTTCTAACACGGAGGCCAACCACGTGGGGGACAGCCTCTTTGCAGGCTTTGTGAGCCCCACCACCCGCTATCCCAGCGTGCTCTTGGCAGCTATCGATCAGGGAGGATTTGGGGCTACGTGTGGCTACATGGAGTGGAAAGCTGGAAGAGCTTTTGGGTGCCTTATCCTGAAGAGTGTCCCCTAATCCAACTATCAGGTGGATGCTTGGCCCACCCAGCCCCACCCCAGCCCCCTTTTCTTTTCAATCTCCATTTCTTTCCATTCTCTCTCCTTCCTGTGGCCTCCTGCCTTTGCCAAGTGACTGGTATAAAATGACAGTCCGGGAGACAGGAAGCACTGCAGTGGTGAGGCCGGAGAGGAGGCAGATGGCTGAGGCAGCTGAAGGAGGAAGCACGGTGTAGGGGAGCTGACCTGGAGAGAGGACGGGGTGAGGCCCTGACAGGTGCTGGTGGCTATCTGATGCAGCCTCCTCTCTTTACAGAGAAGGAGACAAGGCCCAGAAAGGGAATTCTACCTGCTAGGTCAATGCTGGGAGTCAGGGGCAAAACTGGGGCTGGGCTCTGCCCAGGAGGCCCACTCAGGGGACACCTGCAATGACTGAGCAAGGTGGGAGAGATGTCCTCGCTCCACTTCCAGGCAGGGGCCTACAGGAGGTGAACCTTGGGGCCCTCAGCTGTCTATGGAGCACGTGACCTCCTTTGTGTCAACCTGAGGATTGGGTTAATGACCCCAGTTTTACAGATGAGGAAACTGAGAAACAGAAAAGTTCATGTAAGCAGTTATTAGCCCAGAATACTCAATTGAGACTCAATTAAGAACCACAAAGCTCAGGGGCCAGGGAGCTCATGGGGGCTACCACCTGAGGAGTCTCCCGGCACCGTCAACCCCACCTCCACCAGCAGCCTCATCTGCCTGCAGCCTGGCGGCGGTCAGGCCACGAGAGGCCCACACCAGGTGAGCGGGAGCAGAGGGGAAGCTGCCATTTTTGTTTTTCTTTTTCATCTTTCCAGCAGCCGGCCAGCCAGAACAGTGCCAAACCTCACTCTCCAAACTCTTCCCAGCTAGATGGAGCCCAAGAGCACAGTCCTTCTTTTTTTATTTTTATTTTTTCTTTTTCTGCAGAAGTGAAAATTGACCAGAAAGGCTTGAGCTAAACCAGCTGCACCTACAGGAGTGCGGCCCCACTGCTGCCCCCCTGCAACATCATCACCACACCTGAAACCCCACTATGAAATGTGGGATTACATCACCCCCAAGGGCTCCTCCTGGAAATGCAGAATCCCCAGGGGCAGGTGGAAGGAAGCTTTTTCCAGGGATAACAATCAGGAAAGCATTAAGCACAGTGGGGGAGGGGAGGGCAGCAGACAGAGAAGATATAAAGTGGGAAGGAGATGGGGAGGGGGAGATGAGAGATCCTAGAGATCATCTGAGGCCAACCTGCAGCTTTGACAACAACATGGGAGGGTATATGCACAGAAAAGACCAACTTAATACGGCCTTCTTATTACGGTGGGAACACAAGGTATGACAGGACTTGCAGAGGAGAGGGGAGGAGATCTCGCTCAACCTTGGATGAGCTGTCCGTAGCCCAGAAAGAAGAATCCCTCTAACACCTCCCACCAGTGCTGGGACCCCCGAGTCACAGCATACGGGGTGTGCTCCAGCTCCACCACCCACCACCCAGAAGTGACCTAGCCTTTCGGTGACTCAATCTCCTCATCTGTAAAATGGGGGCAATGATAGTACCCACCTCAAAGGTTTGAGGGTGAGGATTAAATGCAATAATACATGTAAGGTGCCCAGCACACTGCCCGCCCCCAGTGACACCTGGCTGTTGGCATCACTGTCAAGATCCAAGCCAAGTCTTGCCCCTTCGTGGAAGCGCCTCTGACTTCTATACTAAGCTCTTGGAGCGCTCATTATCTGTATCACACAATTTATTACCTAATTACACTCTGTCTTGAAACAATTAGGGAACAATTCACCACAGCATAATAAAATGCTAAATTGAATTCAGTCAAGCTCCTTCCAGCTCTAAAACACAACACTTCCAAACCCCGTATCATACAGGACTTGCTAGACACACATGCACAGAGATCTCAACTCAGGCCCAAGACAGTCACTTGGCTTGCTCTTCTGTGGAGAGGACTCTCTTACGTCATCAATTTGGGGCTTCTCTTTTCTCCTGTGGCTGGGGCTACCCTCCACTTGAGAAGTCTAAGCACTCCAACCTGGACACCCAGCAGTGCAGAGAAACCGCTGTCCCAGCCACAGGCAGCTTCGGTGGCAGAAGCCTGGGCCAGCTCTGCTCTGGATCTCAGACAGAAGTGTTCCTTGGGTTGCCTTGCCTCACATGCTCTAGCTATCCCATCCCAATAGCAGGACCAGGAGGGCTGAAGTTGGTGCAGAGTCTGGAAGAAGGGGCCAATGAGGTGGCCAGCCAGGCCACCTGTGGGCTGTACCTGGAGCTAAAGTGTCTAGAAGGCCCTGAAGATGCACACACAGGTGGTCCATCCAGTTCTCCAAGGCCCAAGGCTCCCAGGGATTTGGGGATGCCTAAGCAAACGCAGAAGAGTTCTTTGTGTGTGTGCAATGATAGAAATTGCCCTGAGAGCAGACATAACTTACAGGAAGTAGAGTTAAAGGGGAGTCGGGTGGACTGGGGATATCAGGGAAGGCTTCAAAGTGGGGTAGGAGGTGGATACTGGTGGGAGGACAAGCACTTGTATGTCCAGTTGCAGAAGCTGAGTGAAGCCCTTTGTGCTGTGGCTATGAGCCAGGCTGAGAGTTGGCTCTGGCTGCTGGGACAGTGCCTGGGGGACTCCTGCCTCAGCTGCCCTCAGCCTCTGTGGCTGGGGGGACCTTCACCTGGGCTGTCCTGAGGCAGTGGGTGCAGTACTTCCCACCCGGCAGGACCGAGACCACCCAGGTTGCCGGGGCCTCCCACTGCCCACAGAGCAATGGCTGGGCAGGTGGCTGGGCAGGCAGCTGGGTCACACCACAGCAGTCAAGGTACTGAGCTGGCCAGGGAGGACAAGGGCTCTGCCTTCCCTCTTCCTCCCCACCCAACCTTCCCAGGACTTCCATGCTCCATGGGCGGTGTTTGGAGGGTTTCTCAGTCAGTTATGCAGGAGTACATAATCTGCCTTCACTGCCTCCTCTGTACTTTTTATACACCACCCCCCCAGCTTTGTCTCCCTTTTCCCACCCAGCAGCCCAGAACTCTCAGGCTACCCTACTAGGTGCTCTTCTCAAGAGAGAATTCTCTGATTATTCCAACCTGCGAACAAGTTTATGATTCTGAAGTGTTTCCCCTTTCTGGGGATAGTTTTCAAAGGCAGCACCAGGAGACAACGAGGTTGAACCCAAAGGAATGTGTCTCTAAGGGGAGACTGAGGGACACTGAAATTGAAGTTTGCTTTCTCACCAACAGCCTTTACTATTGCCCTGCTTAATTCATTCTTTTACTCAATGAACATTTATTGAGCACCTGCTACGTGGCAGGTGTCACACTGTGTGCTGCGAATTCAAAGATGAAGAAGCACAATCCCTGTCTAGCTGAAAAGATGGAATCACAACACACAATTTGAACATGATGAGAACTGTCTTCAAAGACCTTCCTATTTGTTCAAAGCACTCACTTAAATGGAAATAGTTGCTGATTAAAAATTATTCCTATCTGCTCATTAAAGCAGTTCT
Organism: Cynocephalus volans; assembly: GCF_027409185.1. NCBI lineage: Eukaryota > Metazoa > Chordata > Mammalia > Dermoptera > Cynocephalidae > Cynocephalus > Cynocephalus volans. The sequence goes on from NC_084472.1 coordinate 42,058,283, forward strand.
CCTAATGAGGCTTACTGGACAACACTATGTAGACTTAGATTTAAAATGAATAAAGCTATATGTCAATGTACATTTCATAAGTCATACATTTTCTGATTCAGCCTGAACCTCTACCCCCCAGCCTATGTCCAGTGAGAAGATCTGACCACAGCCTTTATGAACACTCTCTGGTGTGGATTTTCTTTGTGGTCCTGTTTGGAGTTTTCTAGACTGATCATTTGGACTGGCTCCTTCTCCTTCTGGCTCCTGCTTGAGTATATACAATGTATGAGGCATTTGCTTTTTTGCCCCTCTTTAACCTCTGGTTATATTTTGTACCTCCTGACTTCCCTTACAACTCTGTTAATAATAAATGATAACAGGTCATACACACGTCAACACACAATAATAGACAGCAAAATGTGGCACGTACTGACTTGTTCAATAGGTGAATACCACGAAATGCATCCCATATCCCAGACATGGACAGTGGTTAATTGGGACGGCATCCTCTTTAGGTCCTCCTCCAAGCCCTGCAAATCTGCCACCAGGAGCTGTCCCACCCATATTAAAGAGGGCAGAAGCTGCTCACACACCAACGTAAAAAATCTCCAACATACAGTTCTAATTACGTTAACAATTATTTTCCACATGTGGGAACGATACATACTGCAGTCTCCCATGCATGTGGATACTTTGGGGGTCAGCTAGAAATTGAGATTAGAAATTGAAATTGTCCTAGAAAAATTTGGGATGTGTGGACATAACATTTATTCTGTGACTAAGGGAATTCTTGGCCAAATGGCAGCTTTCCAGAAGGAAATCAGCTCAGCTGGTGATGACATTGTGTAAAGGGCACCTGAATTCCAAAACCAAATTGACAGAGGCCAGTGGAGTCTCTGGCCCTGAGGGATCCCAGGTGACAGAAAAAAGGAGGCTGGCCTGAGTCATGAGAGAGGGCGGGAGGAAGAGAAAGTAAGGAGAAAGGGAGTGAGAAAGAAAGGATGTGGTGGAGATGGGGAGAAAAGACAAAAGATGCTGGCAGTAGGTAGGAAAAGGAAGGAACAGAGCCCATGCCATGGTTTCAGCCCAGAAATGTCTGCCCAGAAACAGCTGTAAGTCGTCTGCCCAGAAATAGCCTCCCAGAGGGCCTGTCTGTCATGCTCACTTGACCAGCATTTTCTAGGCAAATCCTTTTTATGAACTCTTCAAGGAGTCCTTCCCAGAGAGGCAACACTGGCTGACTTAAATAGACCACCCCCATCTGGGAGGGCAGGTCACACAGCAGACAGGCCAACGTTGGGCGCTCAACATCTGAAGGACAACCATGGACCACTCACTCACCCTCACCCTCCCATGTCTCAGGGGCCAAGCAACTAGCCAGGGCTCCCACCGCACATGTATGGAAAGAACTGTGGTCCCAAAAGGCCCGCAGAAGGCCCTCCAACCCAGACCATGGCATGTGGCCATCCCCACACCCTCAGGGCTGTCCATGGACATTTGCCTAACTGGTTTCTGACATTGAAACCACACGTTTACTGTTTCAAAGCGTTGAAAAAAAATTGTATAGGGGTCCTTGAAAAACACATTACTTCTCCTCTGCAGGGGCCAGTGAGTCCCTACTTTGTCATGGTTGGGTCCTACCCCTCACCCTTCACATCCACTCACCCCTCAAGTAAAAGACAAGCGTGCAGCGAGCTTTGAGCCACCAGAACAAGCCACTTCTTCCCTGAGGGCAGCTCTTGGGGGTGGGCAATGGAACAGGGGCTGCAGGGCCACCACAGGACAGGCTTCCCCCCTCCCAGGCCATTCGCCAGGGTCTGTACCTGGAGCTGGAGTCACTGCCGCTCTGCACTGCTTGGTCGTCCGTGACATTAAACAGCCCCGTCCAATTGGCCAGCTGGTCGCCACTCTGCCAACCAAACTGGAGGCCTCTGGCAAGAAAATGGGGCAGTCGATACTCATGCTCATTTGGGTTAAGCCTGTTGGCCAGAGAGCCACATTCTGTCACTGTGCCCAGAGACACATGGCCTTCATCATGGCCTTAATGGAGATGATGGTGATGACTCCAATCATGAGGATGACTGTAACAAACCATAGCACTTTACAGCCATCCCTTATTTCATCTTCATCGGCAGGGCTGAGTTACACAATTCACACAGAGGGAAACTGAGGCTAAGCAAGATTAAGGTCATGGAGTTCTTCTACCTCCTACATGGTGCTGTCCCTCTATTCCCACCTCTAGAAACTCAAACCAGAGGAGCTCTAACCACCAGCACTTCGTTCTCCTTGGTGGCCAGACACACTTCAAAGATCGTAATGAAATCTACAGTTTTCTGATGCACAAGGATACCACACTTGATTAAAGATTATGGACTCACACATGTTCTCCTCCATTTCCTCCCCCAAACTGACAAAAATGACAGCAAAGGAATAAATAAGGATGTGGGTGTGGAGAGGAGGACATAGGAGGAGCTATTAACAACATTTTGGAAGATGAAAACAGATTGTTCATCAACTTAGGCCAGAGAGTAGGACCCTGGCTACCTACAAGAAGCAGATCTGTCCACAGCGTACAACTAAAGGTGGGAGTGCAAAACAGAGCTAAAAGCAGAAGAATTGTTCTAAGTCTGTATAAGGAGCAGTTGGATGACCTTCCACCCCTCCCCCCACCACATACACACTCATACATATTCCCTTCCCAAGCCCAAGCTGTCTGGTCACTGCACCTGCACACACAACAGATACCAGGAGCTTTGCTCTGGAGAAGCTGACACAGGGGAGTTCTGCCCTGTTTTCCTCATGTACAGAGACCCTGCGCTGAGAACAGTGGGGTGTACCTGAAAGTCTGCTTACTGAGTGCACCCAGCTTCAGAATGCTGAGACTAGCCACCTGCCCTGCAAGTTTGGCTAGGGATGGGTTTCTCAGGAGGGAAACTGGCTGGCTCAAAAGAAACAGCTATGGAGGAAAGGGCTGGTGCCCACCTGACCACCTACGACAGGCTTTCTCAACCTGGTACTATGGACATCTGGGGCTGGCTAATTCTTTGTTGTGGGGCTGTCCTACACATTTTAGGATTTTAAACAACGTCCTTGGTCTCTACCACTAGATGCCAGTAGCACCTCACCCCTGACCCTCCTGTTGTGATGACCAAAAATGTCTCTAGACATTGCCAAATATCTCCTGAAGACAAAATTGCCCTGGTTAAGAACCACCGTCTACAATACAGAGTTTCCAAGGAACCGTCTAGTGACTCACTGGCCCTCAAACATGACAGGCTATTAGAAACCATCAGCATGTGAAGAAAGCTTTAACCAAAAAGTCAGAGAACAAAACCAACAGTGAAAAAAAAAAAAGGAACTCAAGGGAAAAGAGACAAATGAAAAAAGCAGACTTTCTTTTTCTAATAAAACCCATAATAATAAATAGCCTCTAAGCTGAGGAAAGGGACAGCCAATGGCTGCTGGGTCTGGAAACTGGTCCACCACCCATACTCACTAATGAGCTGAGTGCCCTTAGCCGAGTCTCTGCACCTCTCAAAACCTCTGTTCCCATCTTTCAAGTGAGGGAGCCGTCTCAGGTGTCTCCAAAGTCCTTGACTGAGAGTATCAAGGAGCTGAGCCAACTCCTAGCTGCATACCTCTCCTAGTGCTCCTTGGAAGTCTAGCTCACGTCCCAGTGCATGCTAGCCCAGTTTCCCAGCCAGACTCTGGCCTAAGAAGGGCCCTTGAAACCCTGCTTACAGAGAGCGGCACACATGAGGTGCTCAGTCAGTGCTCTGCTGAGGGACTGCTGACTCCCTTCTCATGCTCTCCAATCTTCACGGCAGAAGGAGCTCTGCCGGGGACAGGAATAGCCACAACTTACAGGACAGAGCCTGAAGCCAAAGGAATGTCCATCCAGTTCTCAGTCCATTCAGAAAACAGCAGCACTCTGATTTTGTTCTGATTCAGTAGTTATTGACTTATTCATGTATTTATTTGTTGAAGTGGTTAAATTTCATTTCAAAGAGATCAGCAAGGTCTTTTTTAGAGAGAATTTGGGTTTGGTTTCTTTGGAAGGGAGCACTTACTATGAACCAGGCCTTTTACATACATAATCTTGATTCCTACAACAGCCTCAAACAGAAAGTCTCATTATCTCCATGTATACATGATAAAATGTGCAGCTCAGAGAGATTTGTAACTTGCCCAAGGTCACAAGGCTCAGTGGCCAAGCTAAGATTAAAACCCAGGGCTAGGGGCTGGCCCGTGGCTCACTTGGGAGAGTGTGGTGCTGATAACACCAAGGCCATGGGTTTGGAACCCTATATAGGGATGGCTGGTTAGCTCACTTAGGAGAGTGTGGTGCTGACAACACCAAGTCAAGGGTTAAGAACCCCTTACCGGTCATCTTTTAAAAAAACAAACAACAACAACAAAAAAAACCCAGGGCTGTCTGGTCCTAAAGATTTTACTCCTAAAAGCCTTTACCAGGCTGTATAAAGGCCAAGAAAATAATAATATCTACCCCTGGGATTTTGCAAATTAGCTGGTTCACAAGCATATTCAAAACAATTTCTAGCCCAGGAGTTTGCTATGAAACTCACAGGAGTCTTAAAAATAGTCTGGCCAGCAAGACTTTTTTCTGGAAGGCACAAAGGATCAGCTTGTCACACTGTCACTCCCCTCCCCTGGTGAGACCCTGCTGTCCCCTCGCAAAACAGCTCCTCCCATGGTTGTAGAAATAAGCGACTACTAAGCAGGCATTTACTACAATCTTAGTGCAGGAAATATGATGACATAGAAAGGTGCTCATTACAAATTAAGTGAAAAAAACAGTCTACAAAAGAGGATATGCAGTAGTCCATTTCTGTTGGGTTTTATACCATAAAGCTGGTTATCTTTGTAGCCGGGATTACAATTTATTCTTTCTTTTGGTTTAGCAATGTTTTCTGATTTATCTCAAAAAAAAAAACCCCGATCGTACAATTTTCAAAATCAATATATAATTTAAATTCCATTCCTGAGCTAAGTGCAGGAATTGCCTGTTATTAGGCAATTAAACCCCAACGAGGAAGGTGTATGGTGGTATGAAGGAGGATAATAAACAAAAAAGGAGTTTTATTCACTCATTCATTCATTCGACAAACATGTATTGAGCATCTACTATGTGCTAGCAGCTTTGCTAATCACTGGGAAATAACAAAGAAAAGCAAATCCTTGTCTTCAAAATACTTGCCATGAAGTCAAGGTGATTGAATAACACACGTGATTTACACAATGGGATACTGCTCTGCCATAAAAAAGAACAAAAGTCTGCCATTCTCAGCAATACAGATGAACTTAGAGAAACTTATGTCAAGTGAAATAAGCCAGGCACAGGAAGGGAAACAGTGCATGTCCTCACTCATAAGTGGGAACTAAAACAAATTAATTAATTAATTTTAAAAAAGAAAGATACAACAATCACAATAACACATTGAACTTTCAAAAGAAGAGAACAGAACTGAGGTTACCAGAGGTGGGAAAGGGGGAGGGAGAGTAGGGCAAGGGAGGAATTGGAAAAGGGCCATGAAGAACGATCGCACTTTATGTTGTTGAGTATACTAATTATCCTGATTTGAACATCACATATTGCACACAGGTATTGATATTCAACTCTGTACCCCACAGATATGTATAGTCAACTATGCTCCAATAAAAAAAAATTTTTTTTAATTCACATGAAAATAACTAACACATAAAAATATTAACACACATGAAAACATTAGCAAACATGATAGGGCAACATTAAGTGCTAAAAAGGGATACTATATGTGTTTTTTATGTCTGATTTATTTTAAAAGAAGGAGTTTCAAAATAAATATGGCAGAATGCTAACATTTAACATTGTTAATTCTCAGTCATGACTATATGAATGTTTGTTACATTGTTCTCTATAATCTTTTATATTCCATCTTTCCATAAAAAAAAATATGTGTTAAAACAATTTTTAAAAAGCGAGTGTTTAACTGTGCAAAACTCATAACCACTAACAAGGCCTTGGAGTAGCCAAGGGCAGCTTCCTGGACCCAGTCAGCCCTGCAGGGTCTTTGCACCTTGCAGAGTAAGCTAACATTGGACGCTGTCTTAAACCTAAGGAAACATGAGATATAAAGAATTACGTAAACTGACGTATTCAAGACTGGAGTCAGATATTTTGAGGCCTCAAGCACTGAAAAGATTATGGTGCCGCCTCACACCCATACTTACTCAAAAGTTCCACGCCTGTTAAAATTAGAACAGCCTCTGTCTGGATTTTCTGATTACGAAATCTGGGATAAGTTCATTGAGGCACAGGTTTTCTCTGTTGTGCTTGTTGTTGGTGACAACCGACTCAGCCAGGTCCCCTGTTGTGTAACCCACAGTCGTGTAATTCCAGCCCCTGCTCTCAGGGCAATGAATCCTGCAGCCATCAGAGGATGCTGAAAGCTGTCCGGGCTTCCCAGAGTCAACTACCAGGGGAGTGTCAGGGCAAAAGGTAACATCACATCTCAGAGAAGCGATTTCCATTAGAGTGAAGTTACCTCCATTAATAATATCCTCCAAAATTGTGAGGTGCTGTCTTATTAAAATTTATGACAGCAGATTAAAAAAATAGATGTTCCAGGCCCTGTGTTAGGCTTATATGTTATTTTGAATCCCTCTAAAAGCTTGGAAGTACGTATTATTATCCCCATTTCTCAGATGAGGAAACTGAGGCTAGGAAGATTAGACTCGAAACCTGCCCAGACATTGTAAAGAGCAGACAGAGTACTCAAGCCTGAGTCCAACTCCGGGTCCCATACTTCTTCCTTCTCTCTTTTAACCCCATGTTCCCCATGCTTTTTCAAAAACAAAACAAAGACTTTTCCTTTATCCAATATTTCTAATATTATTAGAGCAGCTGCCATTGCTGTGGATCATTTAATGATGAAGTCTTTACATAAAACAAACCATAGAGTATTATAAAAGGAAGAGGTTGGACTAAATCATCTCTGAGATCCTTTCTCATTTTGACTGAAGACCCAAAGTCACAGGTTTTTAACATAAAACTTTTGGCACTGGAGGAGGTCAGGGGAGGCAATTTTATGGGGAGGGGGCCGTGGAGCATCCGCAGCTCTCCAGTCACAGAATGTGGGCACCTGCACAATCTGCCTTTGCACAGGGTGGGCCTGGGGCCAAGCGTCAGTGAGTGCCCACTCAGATGGTGGAATCACCAGAGAGGCTGAGCTGAAAAAGGCCAGATCTGTGGGGCTCAGGACAGTGGGCACTGCGGACACTTGGGTTCACTGAGTAAACCCCAACCCTGACGCTGAAACTTAGGACGTCAGGTGCTGAGTACCAAACCCAGCAAGGCACAGCATACAGCCCAGGCCACCAAAAGGCTGGCCAGTGCCTCAAGACAAAATGCGGCCAAATCCATCCCCATGAGCCATGTGGAGGGCCTCTTGCTTCAGGCTTAGTCCCCCATAGCTCTGGAGGGTGAGACTGAAGTCACTGTCATTACCACATTCTTCAGGCCAGTAGAGGACATGCTTCCTGGCTGGTGTCCCCATCTTCATGCCTTCCCTGCCCAGCCACCCTGAACACTGCAATCAGAACTGAGGAGCATGTCTCTGCTCCAAAACTTTCTGAGAATCCCCACAGCCCAAAGAGTAAGATTCCAAACTCTCAACTCAGCGGCCCCACAGAAGCCATCCTGCCTGCAGCTTTACTTGTACTCCTGTGTGAATCTCAGCTTGAGCCACTGCTGGGTCTCCCACCCTCACCCCAGGCCCCCACCTGCCTAACCCTCCCCCAACCTCCAGGTCCAGCTCAAGCACCATCTCTTCCCTGAAGCCCTCCCTGACCACCCCACCCAGCACTCAGAACCAAAGCAGTGCCCAGAACCTCCCCTCCTGCCTGAGTCTGTGGTCACCTTTGCCTGTCTCTCTGTGTGTCCCATCACCCCTACAAGATTATGTCCTTTCTAGGGAAGACAACAGCCTAAAATTATCTTTCTCAAGGTCCCTTAAGCAAACTGGGTAAGAAAAGGGGACTGACAGGGGTAGCTCGAGATTCTGGAACTCTGGGATCCTGAATTCCACCCTCCCCAGAGTCCCCCTTGAGGGAAATTAGAGCAGGAGGTTTTCACCAGTCCTAGGAAGAGGAAGAGACAAAGCAAGGGGGAGGACCAGCAGGGCCCACTCACCAGATTTTTCATTGAGTCCACCCCTCCTGCATGGGTGAAGGGGCTATGGCCACAGAGGTGTTCCCAGACAAATTCCCACCCCAAGAGGCAAGATTTACAATAGATAATCCCAGCAATGTTAGAAAGGGTCATCAGGCAGGGAGGGGCATGACTTGAAGGGCCATAGGAGTCATCTTCTGTCCCTAGAATATACCCATGGACCTGTCACTCATACTCCAAAAGAATGGCTGTCTTTCCACCAACCATCACACATGGTCTTCTTCAGTGCTAGGAGGCATTGCTGCTGTCCTCAAGAACTGATAATCTAGTTTTAACTATTAATTGAAAATGACCACCTGTGCACAGGTGGGGTCTCTGGGGGAGTTTACAGGTGAGGTGTGAGGGGACAGGAAAAGCAGAGAGCTGCAGTGCTAATCTCAGAAACTCCTAGTTCTCAGTGAGGAGCAAACGGCCCCCAATTGCTGAATAGCCTTTGTTGGGATTTCAGGCAGAAGCACCAGTTTGATCAGGGAGAAACTTCTGGACAAGAAGGTGTTCCCAGTATCTCTCAGTCACTCACACACCTGCAGCTGCCATGTCCCTTTAACACTGACCCATTGGTGGTCACTTGCTTGAGAGCTTTGATAACCATCCAAGCAGGTGCCTCACCTCCAGGCAAAGCCTGCCTGCAGAGATTCCTGCATAGGGAGCCCCCAGAGCCCACATTCCACCATTCACTAGCAGCATGACTACTGGCATTTAACCTCAGTTTCCTCACCTGTCAAGGGGGAACAGTAACCCTGGACCTAAGGATATAAGCAATCCACAAAAGCAAAAAGATAAATGTTAACAAGCACATAAAAGTTTATACAGTCCTTTCTCGGTAGGTATTCTCAGGAGACTGGTTCCAGGAACCCTGAGGATACCAAAATCCAAGGATGCTCAAGTTTCTTATATAAAATGGCATAGTATTTGCATGTAACCTATGCACATTCTCTCGTATACTTTAAGTCATCTCTAGATTACTTATAATACTTAATACAAGGTAAATGCTATGTAAATAGCTGTTATACTCTATCTTTTATTCATATTATTTTTATTGTTGTATTGCTCTTTTTAAATTTTTTTCAAATATTTTTAATCTATGGTTGATGTGAATTCATGGACATGGAACCTACAGATACGCAGAGCCAACTGTACCTAATAATACGCGATTCACATGCGTGAACTTCATGTGTGCTTCCAGAAAAAATAATGGAGTGATTGGTGGACAAGGAGAGGAGTCTTTCTTTCTATCTGCACATTCTTTTGTACCTTTCAAATCTTATACATGCATGTACTACCTTTCAAAAAATAAACAAAAGTAAACTTAGGGGCGGGTTTAATCTCACTAGTAGTCAAGGACATGAAAATGAAAATAATACAACTTTCTTTAACCTATGAAAGTGACAAAATATATGTAACGTTAATACCTAGGGCTAGTCATTGGTATCACATTTCTGGAAGAGAATTTGGAAATATGTATCAAAAGGCTTAAGAATGCTTATACTTTTGGTTCCAATGATACCCCTTCCGGAATTTTATCCTCACGAAATGATCAAAATGACACAAAGGATTGAACCAGACAGACTGTTGCCTGGAGTGTTGAACTCATCAGGAAACATGTTGAATACCCACCACTGGGGAAAAGCTGGGGACTGCAGTGCTTCTAAATGATGCGTGGCCATGTAGCCACCAAAATATCGTATATACAAAGACCTTTTAAACGACATGGGGAAATCCGTAGTTTTAAGCACAAAAAAATTAGAATATATGTGTAAATTCATTGTTATCTCATTTATTTTAAAAGAAAGGCTTAGAGGAAGGCCTGAAAGAAAACATGCCAGAAAGTTCATAAGTCTCTGAGTGGTGGTTTATAAGGGACTTTTTTTTTCCTGTTTGATTATACATTTTTGTTCTAAAAGCTTTATAATAAGCATGTATTATTTTTATAATCACATTAAAAAGTAGGAACAATGTAAACTCAAAACAATATCATTATCCTAGAAACTTTATAGATTGTCTGGAGGCACATAGTAACCCATCAATAAATTATTCTTGGATTTTCTCAAATAGAATAATAGATGCAATAGCATTCTACTCCCCTCCTTTTTTTTTTTTTTTTGTTTCTGGTTTTGTTTTGTTTCTTTGCAGCTGGCCAGTACGGGGATCAACTCCTGACCTTGGTGTAATCAGCACCACATTCTAACTGAGTGAGCTAACCAGTCAGCTAATCCTCCTTTTTCTTAGAGTATTACCTTAGGAAACTTGTCAATACCTTTTCTTCTCTTTGAAATGTATATATTAATCTTTTTCAAAACTAGGTAAGCCTTTTGTCAGTTTTATGACCCAGGCATCTGGGAGCCATCTCTTTAAAATATAAAAATCAAGGAAGACAGCCCCCCTATCTCCAAGTTTCTGTGGGAAGGTAGGAGCCTAACTTCAGTGGGACGCCTTGCTCCAAGCTGCAAAACTATCTCCTGTCATAAAGATATGATGAGTTTGTTTCTCCTCTGGATAAAGCCAATTAGCTAACATGGAATGTTCACTTTGACTTACAATGTGAAGTGAGGATAAACTATATATGACAAATGGTGCTGTCAACTACTGAGGACTGGTTGTTTATCTTGAGAAGATGCAGGTAATCAGTTGCTCTGCCTGGCCATATGAAAGGGTGAGATTTCTTTCTGTCTTTGCAGTCTCTTAGCAGATTGCCTCTGATAAGCATCACATTCTGATTTAATGCTAATTTGATAATAAAAATATTTTCTTTCTCTACCAAAAAAAAAAAAAAGCCTTTTAGTAACTTGTCTGATGTCACACAAACAGGAAGGATAGTAATGATGATGATAGTTGGTATTAACACAAAAACAAAAATGAGAAAAAGCAGGGACAATTTCTTCACACTGAGATTGTCGTGCCTTTCTCCTGAGTAACTGCTGCCATCCAAGCCCTTCAGGGAGTTAGTGATCAGCTGTGAGGGTCACCCAGCCATGGCCCCTTCACCACCCCTCCCTCTGTCAAGAGAGCTCAGGCCTGGGCAGGGGGTGCGGATCCCAAGAATCAGCAGCTGATGTGAAAGTCCTTTCTGACCCAAGTCCAGACCAAGAACCAAGACAAATACACTTATTTTCTTTGAGTCACCTCAGTCTCAAGTCAGTCTAAGCCAGCAGGCTACCCAAGGACAGGTGTCTTTACCTTCCTGATGGATTCTGTCCTGGCCGTGAGAGGGCCACTCTCAGTCTGACATTAATTTCTAAAGTTAGGGATGGTCCCATAATGCCCTTACTTTCCCTCAATAAGCCATCCTTGGGCCTTTTCAGAGTGCAACACGTCCTGGCTAAAACACCCAATAAAAGTACAAGCATACATTAATACTTTATGTTTCTGCAAAGTGCTTCACTTCCACCAGGGAGCAAATTCAAGCCTGGGGGGTTGGGGAAGACAGAGAATGAGTGAAACAAAGGCAACAGGACTGGGAAGTGTGTAATCTACCTGACATGTAGGAAGATAGGCCTCATGTTACCACTTTGTTTCTTTTTCCAAGAGATGCTAGAAATCCAGACTTTAATTTTTTTTAATTTCCCAATTTTTAAATGCCGCCAATTGATTCAAACTTAAAATACTGCACAGACCAAATGTGCCATGCTGTAGGCTGGGGACCACCCATTAGCAGCCCCCTGACTTGCTGATCCTGACGCCAGTCCTGTGAGGGAGGCAGACTGTACGTCATCCATCACAGCTGGGGAAACTGAGGCATACAGTGGGAAGTCAGCTCCTAGCTGGCAAAGGCAGGACTGGAACCCAGGACATCTGACTCCCTGCTCAGTCCTGCCACCAAAGCTCTGGACCCTGTCCCAGGAGTTGGCTGCACACAGCACACCTCTGGATCTCCTCATCTAGCGGCTAGGTCAGCGAGCCTCAGCCTCTTGGCCTCTTGGAAGCTCAGGTGAGTGAAATTCCAGGGCCCTGCCTGTACCAGCACTTCCCCTCCCACTTGACAGAGCGTATAACAGAAATGCAAATGACTGAGCTCACTAGCCTTAGGAGCATAACCTTGAGTAGGCTCTATTTGAAATAAATAATAAAGTAAGAAAATCATTCACAAAAATTAGTACTTGATTTTCATGGGAAGATAATTTATTGAATTATGCATTTGTATTTTCCTTTCCCCATTTCAGGAAGGTAACCTAGTCTTTTTTATCTTCTTGCTGTAGGGCCATCTGGGTTGTGGGGACTGAAAGGCTTCAAAGCTCACTGCAGAAGTTATGCTAGACATCCTGGAGGGAAGAGGGGGACAAGTGCCTGTGGGCCTGGGAGGGGCAGTAGAAATGGTGAGACCACAGCTCTGTGGAAGACTTCTCAAGACCAGGAAGCCACAAGAGTGGTTTGGAGTCCCTCTCTCCACGATTCCCTCAGAAGGGACAGCGGGACCTCAGAAAGACAGCTGCTTAGGGCTCCTCGGGAGGCTGGACTCAGAATTCCAGAAGCCTCCAGAAAGCAGTGGGCGAATCAGCTGAGGCCAGTGTGACCCAGGGAGTCCCCCCAACTGCAGTGTTCCACACAAGACCTGCAGGGCCTTCACACGCCCCTGTGCAGTAGACGGAAGGCGCCTCAGTGGTGATAGGTTACATTTCCCACCAGCTGGTAGATAAGGTTTAGTCATATCTTTTAATTAAAAGAAAATTTTAAATGAACCATTTCTTTCACACCCGGCCAAGCTTGTGAAATAAAATGAATAGTCACTCTTCTGTTATGAATTAGCAAATCGCTTGCATAGCACCTCGCAGCCGATGAGGGTAACTTTCCTCTACGCATTCACTCTATTCGTATCTTATTACATTATGTTGTATTTACGGAACAGCCACACCAGGCTGCGTGCTGAGGTTAACAGTAAACAAACCAAAAAAGGCTTTGCCCAAGTTTCTACTAGAGGGAGACAGATATGATGATAAACTAATCGGTGACAAAATATGTAATATGCCAGAGGGTGAAAGAAAAAAAAGAAGGGAGGAAAGCGGGTGAGGAGTTTGGGGAGGGGTGAGATGCTTTTCCACATAGGATGGTTGGGGAGGCCTCTCAGGCCACACGTGAGCAGGACAGGAAGCAGGTGGTGAGGAGCCACGTGGGTTTGTGGGGAAGAAGGCGCCAGGAGGGGACCAGCACATGTGAGGGCCCTGAGGCAAGGATGATGGGTCACTCTGGGCAGGCAGAGCGAGCCAGGGCAGGGTGCAGGTGATGGGGCCTCAGTTCATGGAAGCAGCGCCCCCTTCCTGGGCCCCCACAAGGCTATCCAGGAGGGAGGGGGCCCATTTCATCTTCTGGGGAGCTGAGACCTCATCCGGGACCCCAGCGAGTCTGGGAGGGCTGGGCTAAGTATATGGGCCTCTCCCCTCCCTGGGGCGCTCAGATTGCCAGTCCCCCACCTCCCACAGCCATCTACCCTCCCCAAGTCCAGATAAGGAGCTGGGGTGGGTGGGCAGGAAGAGCCTCTCAGAGAAGGAGCTGGACCTTCCTGCCCAGATCGAAGTGGAAGTGCTGCCAGCTGCGAAGCACTTCAGTGGGATTAATGGGCATAATTGCCCGCTTCCGCTCCCCTCGCCTGTCCTCGCTCCTGACTCACTACTGACTCACATGATTTCCCTGTGAAGCTCCAGAAAGGAACATTTCCCCCTCTCCCCTCCCGAGCGGAACCTGGGGAAAGGGAAGTGGTTTCATTCCCCAGGGTTTGCCTGTGGGGTCTTTCATTTGGGGCAAGAGAAAAGATGCTGCAGGATGGGTGCATCGTGAGGGAGGGGAGGAATGGGGGTAGCCCCACGACCCCCAGGTCTCCAAGTTCTCCACCCCTAGTTGGGGAAGGAGGAGACTGGCAGAGTGAGCAACAGGCACTGGAGCAGACTGGGGCTCTGAAGTTGACAGAGGGATGGCATCCTTGAGTGCCCCCCCCCCCCCAGCCCTAGGCCTGCATCCTGGATTCTAAAGCCATTATAGTTCTGTAGAGCCCTCTGGGTTAACGAGCAGCTGTGGCAGGGCCCAGGGGAGTGCAAGTACTTACAGTGGCAAGGCAGGGGATGGAGAGGGGTGCACACTGAGGGCCACCCAGCCCTGGGAAGTGCCCAGAGAGAGAAAGAGAACCAGCTCCAGGAAGAGCTGTGGGACCACCTTGCCACCTCCAGCCTTGGAACCACAGTAGGTTGAGCCCAGGCACCCCCCCCCCCAGGCCAACCACAAAACATTCCTTTTCCCTGGCTTGGCCTCTGGACCTCCACTGCTCACCGCCCCCCGACCCCCCGCATCTCCCACAGCTCACCTCAGGGCCAGACCCACACAAGTAGGCTCCCCGGGCCACCCTATCATGCCATTCCCCTTCCAACTACTCTTGGTTAAATATTTGTTCAACAAGCATTTTGAGGAGGGTCTGCCTACAAGAGGTGAACAAGGGGGGTGGAGGGGGTACACATAACAGCCCTCCCCTCGCCTCTGCACTCAGGCTCCAAAGAGCTCATCACAGCAAAAGGAACACAGACTCTCTCCCTCCTTGGAGGGCTGTGGGCTGGTGTGGACATGGAGGTGGGGAAGGTCCCTTCAAACACCACCCAAGCATTCATTCTACCCATTCTCTCTGTCAAGAGCTCCCACAAGTACTAATTTCTCCATCTCATCACATGCCCTTATTACACACCTTATTTCATGTGTGTGAATGCATGTGTGTGTCTGTGTGTGTGTGCGCATGCCTTTGACATTGGTACCACAGTCTCCTCCAAACCTATGGAACCCAGTCTAGCCCATCTTCTCCAACCATTTCATTCCTGCACCCAGGCCTTTGCTCCTGCTAGTTCCTCTGCTACACATTAAGTTGTGTCCCCCCGGAATTTATATGTTGAAGTCCTACTGCCCAGTACCTGTGAATTTGAATTTATTTGGAAATAGATGTAGTTAGTTAAGATGAGGTCACACTGGAGTAGGATGGGCCCTTAATCAAGTGTGACTGGTGTCTTTATAAAAAGGGGAAATTTGGACACAGAGACATGCACAAAAGGAGAATGCCATGTGAAGATAAACATGGACATCCACAAGCCAAGGAATATCAGAAAACCACCATAAGTAGGGAAGAGGCCTGGAATGGGTTCTCCCTCCCCACCTCAGAAGGAACCAACCCTGCTGACATCTTCATCTTGGACTTCCAGCCTCCAGAACTGTGAGACAATAACTTTCTGTTGTGGAAGGCTCCCAGCCTGTGACACTTGTTACACCAGCCCCAGCAAACTAATACACTTGGGGTCACCTCTCTAATCCTCTAGGCCAAGATCTTTCTCTTTCTACCAGGTTCCACTGAGATCCTAAACCTTGTCCAGTGGTTCTGAACTTAACTCAGTAGAGGACAGGGACACCCTTCCAGCCTTTGCAGAGGAAGGGAAGGGAAACAGTTGGGGGGGGGGTCGAGGAGGAGGGAGCTAGGTGGGCAAGACTGGAGCTCCCAGATTGTTTCAAGCAGAGTAGCCTCTCTTGTTGGGTGAGTACACATCTGTAGGCCAGAGGGCCTCTTTGTCCCCAACTTCAGCAGCACTGAACCAGAGTTTGCATTGTCCACTTGGCACTTAACATCCAAAATAGTCTGTAAACTTTTCATATGTGTTTGACCCCTGTTCCCCCTCCCCCCATGAAAGCAATTTGTTTCATCCATCTTGGTACCCAATGTCTAGAGCAGCACAGTCCAGTAGAAATATACTGGGAACCATGTAATTTAAAGATTTCTGGTAGCCATACTACAAAAAAGAGTAGAAACGTAATAAAGTTGCATAGAACTGGAGAGTACACCTGGGGTCCTAGGCAGGAGCCAATGGCCAGCCCCCTTCACCCAGAAGCAGACAAAAAACAAAGCATGCCTGGGGTCCTAGGCAGGAGCCAAAGGCAGCATTCCCCACCTGGAAACATGTGAAGAGCATGCTGAAAATACCATTTCTGCATAGGTGGCACACCACAGCCATGGCTGCTGCAAAAGCAGCTTGACAGCACAGTAGTAGCCACAGCCACCATGCAGGTGGCCCGCCAGACATTTTACTACATTGACACAAGGAGAGTCAATAGTGGAGACGAGAAATAGAAGAGGACACACCTCTCCTTAAAGCCCACTTCAGAGTAATAGAAGAAGCAATTGCCTTACCAGATGACCAGACATCAACTTAGCGATACTAGAAATAAGAAAACCCAAGAAAATACGAAACCATCAAAAGAATACAGTAATTCTCAAATACCAGACCATATAGAGCAGGAAAACCTTGAAATGAATGAAAAGGAATTCCAGGCAACAATCTTAACAAAACTCACTGAGGTATGAGAAGACTCAGTTAGACAACATAATGAAATGAGAAAAAAAAAAAACCCCAGTATATGAAGGAGGAAATTTACAAAGAGATCAATACGTTTAAAAAGAATGTAGCAGAACTCATGGAACTGAAAGATTAACTCAACAAAACAAAAAACACAACTGAGGGCTTAAGCAGCAGGCTAAACCAAACCGAAGAAAGAATTTCTGATCTTGTAGATAGTCTTTTTGAAATAACTCAGGCAGACAAAAAAAGGAAAAAAGAATTTTAAAAAATGAAGAAAATCTAAGAGAGCTAGCAGACAACATTAAGCACACAAATATTTGAATCATGGGTGTTCCAGAAATGGGGGGAGAAAGGAAAAAGCATGGAAAATCTATTAAATGAAATAATAATGGAAAACTTCCCCAGTATAGGGAGAGACACAGACCTTCAGATCCAAGAGGCTCAAAGATCCCCAAACAGATTCAACCCAAAAAGATCCTCCCCAAGACACATTACAGTCAAACTGGCAAAACTCAGAGACAAAGAAAGGAATCTTTAAAAATGCAAGAGAAAAGCAAAGTCACCTATAAGTGAGCCCTATAAGACTAACAGTGGACTTCTCAACAGAAACTCTATATACCAGAAGAAAATGGGTTGATATATTCAAAACACTAAAAGAAGAAAACTGTCAGCCAAGAATACTATACCCAACAAGGCAATATCCTTCAGAAATGAGGGGAAAATAGTGTATTTTCCAGAAGAACAAAAACTGTGAGAGTTCACCACTACATGACCAACCCTACAAGAAATCCTCAAGGAAGTCCTGCATCTGGAATCCAAAAAAATGATAATCACAACCACGAATACACAAGAAAGAATAAAACACACTGGTAGAACAAAAATGCAAATGAGAAAGAGAAAGAAACTAAATCTTACCACCACAAAAAACATAATGACAATGTAATAATGTCCCTGCTTTATTTCTGATTTTAATAATTTCAGTCTTCTTTTTTCTTGGTCAGTCTAGATAAAGGTTTGCAAATTTTGTTGATCTTTTTAAAGAATCACCTTTTGGTTTCGTTGATTTTCTCTATTGTTTTTTAATTTCCTATTTCATATATTTCTGTTATAATCTTTGTTATTTCCTATTTACATTTGCTTTTGATTTAGTTTGCTCATCTTTTTCTATTTTCTTATGGTAGAAGTTTACATTACTGATTTGAGACTTTTCTTATTTTTAATACACGTGTTTATAAGTATAAATTTTCCTCTAAGCACTGCATGAGCCCTGCATCCTATAAATTTTGATATGTTGTACTTTGATTTTTATCTCAAAGTTCTCTCAAATTTCCTTGTGATTTTTCTTTTTACCCATTGTTTATTTAGGAGAGTGTTGTTTAATTTCCACACATTTGTGTATTTTCTAAATTTCCCTCTGTTATTGTGTCAGAGAAAATATTTTCTACAATCTTAGTCTTTTAAAATGTGTTAAGACTTGTTTTATGGCCAAAATTTTTTTAAAATAATAAAATAAAAAAATAAAAACAAAAAAAATGCATAGAACCAAATACACACATACGTACAAATAAGTGCATGTAAAACTAGTAAAATCTGAATAAGGTTGATGAATTGTACCAATGTTAATTTTCTAGCTGTGATAGTGTACTATATTGTTTTGAAAGACGTTAACTTTGGGGGAAAATGGGAGAAGTATATACAGGTTCTCTCCATATTACATCTTACTGCTGCATATGAGTCTATAATTCTCAAAATAAAATTTTTTTTTTAAGTAAAAAGAAATAGGTGAAAGATTTAATATATTTTATTTAGCCTAATATATTCAAAACATTATCACTTCAAAATGTAAACAATATAAAAAATGAATGAGATATGTTAGATCCTTTTTTGTTAGTATATCTTTGAAATCCAGTGTGTATTTTATACTTACAGACAGCACATCCCAATTCAGACTAGTCACATTTCCAGTGCTCAGTAGCCACACAGGGCTAGTGGCTATCATATTGGACAGTGCAGGGATAGTACATAAAGAACACTCAATTCATGTTGGCTGTATGAATGAATGAATGAACCAATTAATCAACTAGAACCAAGAGGGGCCTGAGACTGGAGGAGCAGAATGGTGCCCCCACCAGCTAGAGGGAAATGGATGGGAGGCCGTATGTGTGGGGACATCAGCTCTACAGGAACTGGTGGTGTGTAAAGGAAACCCAAAGGAATGAACTTGGATTAAAATACAAACAGCAACCAGCCTGACATGCAAGAAAGACAAAGCTCCTGGGAATTCTTGCCTTCTTTAAGCCTTCTTTTGGGGATTTGTGATGTATTTCCAGGAAATACCAATGGTGATGCCAGGAAGTATTGATCCTCAGCTGATCTGCTGGAGAAGAATGGGAGCTGGCATGCTGGAGGAGTGAAGGGAGGGAGGCTTGGGCTTCCCCTTCCCAGAAACTCAGCACAAGCAGCATAAATCAGATGCAGTCTTTGGGTGGAGTGAGTGCTGATGCATCTTATTCTCCCAATAACCCCCCAGCACCCACCATGCATGGCATCCCACACACATCTCCTGGTGTACCCACCTTATTTTCACACGCACACACCCAGGGCCCAGGGGTTCTGCAGAACCTGTGGGTCCCTTCCAGAAGGAGCCGGCAAAGCCTAGCCTGAAGCATTCTCCTGAAGGACCAGCTCCTTGTGCTCCACCTCATCAGAGCTGGAATAGAGTGGAATAGTACCCACTCACACTGTTTAAGACTAAACTGAGACCAGAAAGGCCATCAATCAGCCTCACAGAGGATGAGGGTATAAAAGAAATTTAAAATATTTCAATAGCTTCCCTCACCTGCTCCTCAGCCTGTCCTCCAGATAACCTCCAAATCCAGTCTCTGAAGCCCACCAGTTCCCCCCAAGCCTCTACCAGGTTCCACCTGGCAACACTCACCACCCTGATTGCTGTCTCCTCTGAAACTTACCAGATCCATAGTCTGTGTCACACAATTAGAATTTATTTATAGTCTTACATCATTTTTCACGTTTGTCTCTTTAAGTGTTCTGTAAGTTCCTTAAGGACATGTATCATAACTAATAATTCTTTAGTAACATCCCTTCTACTTCAGTACAAAGCTGAGTGGGCATTTAATAAATGTTTGTGATTGTTAGAAAAAATTGGGGATTCCCTTTGTATGTATCCATTCATTCAACAATGTCAGGTGCTGTGCTAGGTCCTGAGAATTCACTGACTAAAACATCTCTTGGAAGAGTCTTACAAGCTGTGTGACCTTATATAAGTTACTTACCCTTTCTCCATGAGTATTAAATGTGGAAGACTGAATCTATTTAACAGGACTATGGTGAGCATTAAGGGAAATAATCTTCATTTAGGATTATGCAGTTAGGTTGGTGTCTGGCTCACAAACCCTTAGTGAAGGTTAATAATTAATATTATTACCTGATGAATTCGTTCATTCAGGTGTGGGGGAGGGGGTGAAGGGAGATGTTCCTAAGATATAAGTAGGGAAAACAGCTAAATTAGAGAATTATTGGATGAGAAATGAATGGACCTAGATAAGTCAAAGAGGAAAAGCTAAATCCCTAAAAAAATTTCCCTGGAAAGTACAAATGTCAAAAAGAAAAGGACTGGAGAGAAGGATGGCAAGGAAGAAGAGATGGAATCTGGGAGTAAGAGGGTATCACTGTGTCCCCGGGGGACATTGAGAAGGGACAGGAAACTAACATCCATCACCTAGTGCAGGGCTGGGCATACAGCCCATCAGGGCCAGGACAAGGTGCCCAGGACACAACATTTAAGGAGGCCCTCATTCTCAGGCTCATGCAAGTGTAGTGTTAACAGCTGAGAGCGTGTCCTCCTTAAATGTTCCCTGAGTCCCTTGCTTGCCTCCCAGCCTTGCAGCAGGTGCTCCATAGAAACTTGCTCTTACCAGCAAAACTGTTAAGTTTCAGCACACACCCCAGGCTGCAGTCAGCTCAGCATACTCTTTCCCTTCTAGGGCACCCACCCTGCAAGAACCACACTCTGGACAGATCCTCTGGTCACCATGGTCCCAGTCTTCTGGGGCTGTGCTGGTTACTCAGGGCAGTGAGACAAAAGGCTTTGTCCCCTGGGTGTGAGGAGAGCTGGTTCAGCGATGAGAGCCTTGAACACACACACAGGCAGCACAAAGTACTTTTCCTTGACCCAGTTACATATCCTCAAGTCTCAGACCTGCACCAGCCACAAGCAGGCAGCCCAGATCTGTGCCCTTGAGGTGCAGGAGAGAGGAAGGCTGGAGGGAAGACAAAGTATAGGAGAGTCCTCTATACTTGAGGCAGGACAAAACAGGCCCAGCCTCAGCTCCTGTCCACTGTGCAATCACATAGAAAGCAACAGGACAGCGTTGGGCAGAATGTGTCAGCACAGGTGCTGCAAATTCAGAGGAGGGAAAGAGAAGCAGGATTTGGATTGAAAGGCAGCCAGGAAGGGACAGCAGGTGGAGACACCGCATGGGCAAAGGCACAGAGTTAGGATAGACGTATGTGTGTAGAAGACCCTTAGGTGACAGGACAAATGCTCGACTTTGAGTAGACATCAGGCACAGACTAACCTTTAGAGGTGAGGTTTTTGTTTAGGGAGGGGGTGGGGAACAGAGACATTCAAGGACTTCCATTCCTGATGAAATGGCAGACTGAAAAACCATCGGTGACAGGGGCTGTGATGCACCCCTCATGTTCCCTTTCAGGAATGAAGGACTTTTTCCCCAGCAGAACTGACTGCTCTCCACTCTCAGTTCTCTCTGGGAGTTGCCTCAGGTGAGGAGAGACACCTTGCCCAAGGTTACACTCCCTTCCAGGGACAGCCCTTATCTAGTGACTGATCAACATGAAGGTATAAAGGCTTGGCCCCCTCACCCCAACTCTGGGCAATTCTGAAGGGCCATCCCAGCTCCAGGGCTCCCTGGGGACTTCTGAAGCCTTCTCTGGGACTGTGTTGCAGCTCAATTTCTCCCCCTGCCCAATCATATTTCCTTCTTTTCCCTTTCTTGGGTATTGATCCTAAGAGCACTTCTTAATAATTCCTACACTCTAATCACTGGCTCAGAGTTTGCTTTCCAGGGAACCCAAACTACAACATCCTCCCACTACAAAATATTAACATAGCAATGAAAAAATCTTTAAATGCCTTCTTAAATGGATGAATCTGGCAAGAAAAGAGGTAGTAGATGAGTTCTACAACCAGAAGCTGCCCTAGGGACAACAGTCAATCACGGTGGTTCGTGCTTCCTTTGTAATGGCACAGGACCTAGCCAGCATGGAGGGTTGCACTAGAAACCTCCTCCTAAAGCCAGGAAAACACAAATAATCCAAAAGGCAAGATAGGAGAAATAGCAGGATACCTAAAAAACACAAAATATGATGGTAGAAATAAATCCTTAGGCATCGGTAATCACAATAAATGTAAATATACTAAACTTTCCAGGTAAAAGACAAAGATTGTAATCTTATATAAAAACTTTAATTATATATATATATATTCTAGTTACAACAGACATAGAATAAAAGACATGCAAGTACTGAAAAAAAAACAGGAATCAGTATCAAATATATTATGTTATCTCACTACCAAACCTGTAAGGTAAAAAATGTAAAAGATAAGTAAAAAAAAAGACTCTGGAAATCTAAAAACATTTCTAAATTTATGAGCAAATAAATAAATAAATAGAAATTAGAAAACACTTGGAATTAAAGGTAATGAAAATACTTCTGGTAGTTTCTAGCTATATGACCTTGAACAAATTACTTAACCTCACTGTGCCTCATTTGCCTCATCCATAAAATGAGGATGGCAATAGTATCTATTATTTATTGGTATAAAAATTCAGTATGTTGGGCCGGCCCCGTGGCTCACTCAGGAGAGTGCAGCGCTGGTAGCACCAAGGCCACGGGTTCGGATCCTATGTAGGGATGGCCGGTGCGCTCACTGGCTGAGCGTGGTGCAGACCACACCGTGCTGAGGGTTGTGATCCCCTTACCGGTCAAGAAAAAAAAAAAATTCAGTATGTTAATATATAAAGCACTTGAACTAGTACCTGGTACATAGTAAATGCAATATAATTCTGAGTTGTTAACATCATCTTCATCATCATCATCATCCCAAAACTGAAGGGATATAATTTAAAAAGTATTCTGAGAAAATTTTATAGCCTTAAGACGTTTACCATCAGAGAATAAGAAAGACTAAAAATTAAAGAGATAAGCATCCAACTTAGGAAGTTAGAAAAAGAATAATAGAATAAAAACAAACCATAAAAATTAATGAAATAGAAAGCAAATATCCGAGAGAAAATCAAAAAAGCCAAAATCTGGTCATTTAACAGTGATCACTTAAAAAATAGAAAAAGAAACAAGTTAACAATGTTAGGAATAAAGAAGTGGCAAAAACTAGATGTGACAGAGATATAATAGAAAATATTATGAACTTTGTACAAATAAACTTGGAATAGTTTTTAAATTTTCTAGAACAACATAATTTACCCAAATTGATTAAAAAAATAAAAAATCTAAGTAGTGGTTTTGGTTTTTTGGGGGGGGGTTTTTGTTGTTGTTGTCCAGACAGTATAGGATCCAAACTCTTGACCTTGATGTGTACAGCACCTCACTCTAACCAACTGAGCCAACCGGCCAGCCCTAAATAGTCTTATAATCTCTAAAGAAATGGATTAGTAACTTCAAGTCTTCCCATAAGGAAAACATTAGGTGCAGATGACTGTGCAGGTGAGTTCTACCAAACTTTCAAAGAATCTCAAAAATGAGTATAAACCATTCCAGAGAATAAAGAGGAAACATTTCTAACTCATTTCCAAGACTGGTTTTAAGACCAGACAAAGACAGCATGATAAAAGAAATTACATGCTAATATTATTCAAGAACATGAGATACAACATTCTAAATAAAAATAATAGTTGAAAACTCACATTATGTAAAACAAATAGTACTCCATGAACAAGCTGGGTTTATTCCTAAAATTACACATTGAACATCTATTAATGAAATTTACTGCATCAAAAGATTTCTTTCTGTTTGTTTGTTTGTTTTTGGTAGCTAGCCAGCACAGGGATCTGAACCTTTGCCCTTGATATTACCAGCACCACGCTCTAACCAAGTGAGCTAACTGGCCAGTCCCCACATCAAAAGATTAAAGAAGAAAAACTACATATCTAATAGATGGAGAAAAAGCATCTGATAAAATTAATTACCAAACACAATTTTAAAAAGAAAACAAAATTAAACTTCTTAATTTCTTAATTAAACTTCTTAAACTTCTGTACAAGTATGTGGAATTTTCTTTACCTATTAGAGGATGTCTACAGAAAAAAAAAGAAAGAAAGGAAATAGAGAAACTAAGAAAACATACTCAATGGTGACATTTTCTCATCATTCCTTTTACAATCAGGATTAATCACATCATACACAAAAATTAACTCAAAATGGATCAAAGACCTCAATGTAAGAGCTAAAACTATAAAACTCTTAGAAGAAAACATAGGTATACATTTTCGCGATCTTGAATTAGGCAATGGTTTCTCAGATATGACACCACCAACAACAAATGAATGGGTGAATATGACTTCATTAAAATTTAAAACTTTCGTGCTTCAAAGAAAGTGAAAACACAGCCCATAGAAAGAGAGAAATGTTTTGCAAATCATATATCTGATAAGGGACTTATACTTAGAATACATAAAGAACTCTTACAACTTAATAAGAAGAAGATAAATAATCCAATTTGAAAATCCAAAGAAGAGATACAAATGACTAATAAGCACATAAAAAGATTCTCCACATCATTAGTCATCAGGGAAACGCAAAATCAAAACCACAATGAGATACCATCTCAAAACCACTACAATGGCTATTATCAAAAAGATGGATAATAACGAGTGTTGCAAATAATGTGGAGAAATTGGAACACTCATACACTGCTGGAGGGAATGTGAAATGGTGTAGTCACTTTGGAAAACAGTCTGGCAATTCCTCAAATGGTAAACAGAGTTACCATGCGACTTACTATTCCACTCAGAGATATAAACCCAAGAGAAATGAAAATACATGTTCATGTAAAAACTTGTACACAAATGCTCAAAGCAGCATTATTCATACTAGCAAAACTAGTGGAAACAACCCAAATGTTCATGAGTTAAAGAATGGATAAACAAAATGTGGTATATCCATACAGTGGAATATTATTCAATGATTTAAAAAATGAAGTATTGATACATGCTACAACATGGATGAACCTTGAAAATATTACGCTTAATAAAGTATGCCAATCACACAGGGCCACATATTATATGATTCCATTTACATGAAATGTCCAGAATAGGCAAATCTATAAAGACAAAAAACAGATTAATGTATTTGTTCATTCCTAGGGCTAGGAGAGATAAGGGACCGGGGAGTGACACTTAAGGGGTACAAAATTTCTTTTGGGGAGTAATGAAAATGTTCTAAAATTGATTGTGGTGATGGATGCTCAACTGTGTGAATCATACTAAAAATCATTTAACTGTACACTTTAATTATGTGAATTTTATGGTATGTGAATTATGTTTCAATAAAGCTGCCCCCAAAAAGTTAAGAAAAAATATCAGGATTAAGATCAGGATATTCACTATGACACTTTTATTGAATATTATATAGAAGGTCCTTGCCAGTGCAGTTTGACAAGAAATATAAATTAAGGTATAAGGATTGTGATAAAAGAAAGAAAAGTGTTTACATAAAAATCCCAGGAGAATCTTCAGATAAACTATTGTCATAATGCACATTATCAATATTGCTGATTATAAAATCAACATACAAAAAAACTCAAATTTATTTCTATATACCAGCTAAAAATGGTTGGAAAATATAATTTTTTACAGATAATTTTTACTATAGCAATAAAAACTATGTAGCTAGAAATTCAGGTGTCAACTGAATGTTCGTGTCCTCCCCAAATTCATATATTGAAATCTAATCCACAATGTGATGATATCCGGAGGTGGGGCTTTAGGGGGTTAATTAGGTCATGAGGGTGGAGCCCTCATGAATAGGATTAGTGCCCTCATAAGAAGAGGCCAGAGAACTAGCTCACCCTCTTTCCACCAGGTGAGGATAAAAGAAGTCAGCTGTCTGCAGCCTGGAAGAGGGCCCGCACCAGAACCTGACCAAGCCGGCACCCTGATGTCGGACTTCCAGCACTATGAGAAATAAATGTCTGTTGCTTAAGCTACCTAGTCTAAGTAACTTGTTATAGCGGCCCAAACTAAGACATAAATATAACAGAAGATGTTTAAACCCTTTATGGAGAATTTAACACTCCATTGAAAGACACGGGAGGACATTCAAGGCCCATGCCTATCTGGTCTTCTTCTGAGATTAAGTTTAAAAAGTGGGTTGAGACCAGATTATATAAATCTACAACATCCTTTCTACCTTAAAAAAATTGGCCTTTTCCTGCTCCTCTCTTAAAATATAAATACCTGAAGTCTTTAATGCTCTAAGGCTGTGAATTTATATAAAGATTTTAGTACTAACAAAAGGGATTTGGGGCAGTGGGGGACTTAATGGAAGACGGGACAATTTCCACACACATCATTCTAGAAAACCCTTCTTTTAAGCCTTTCTCCTTTCAGCACTGACACCTAAAAAGGGGAATCTGTGCTCCCTGCCTCCACATTCTCTTTCCCCATGTACTCCTAAGCCCACTGCAATGAGGGTCCTGTCCCCACCATTCTCCTCCAAACCATCCTTGCCTCTATTGTCAAATCCAGTGGACACACTCACCCCTATCCCACCTGAACCCTCTGCAGGGTGTGTCACAGCTGACCCCTCTCCCCCAGTGCCTTTACCCCTTGGTTTCCTTAACACTTCCCTCTCCTTGTTCCCCTCCACCTCCTTCCAGCCTGTTTTCAGAGCCAGCTCGCTAACACCTTAGGTGCAGGCATTCCTTGGGCTCTCCATTGCACGTAGATCCATTGTCATTTGTCACTCTGCTCCCTCCTGGGTGATTTCATCCAACCCCAACACGCAGACCTGTGTTTTTCTAAGGGTTTCAACCCAATAGGTTGTAAAATCAAATGTAGTGGATTGCTCCCAGATTTTTTTAACTTTTCTTTTTAATTATGGTAAAATACACATTACATAAAATTTACCATTTTAACCATTTTTAAGTGTACAGTTCAGTGGCATTTAGTACATTCACACTGTTGTGCTACCATCATCACCACCCATCTCCAGAACTTTTTCTTCTTTCCAAACTGAAAGTCTGTAGCAAGGCAACCTTTATTCTGCTTTCTGTCTCTAGGAATCTGACCACTCTGGGTACCTCATATAAGTGGAATCATCTAGTATTTGTCTTTTTGTGACTGGCTTATTTCATGTAGTGTCTTCAAGGTTCATCTGTATAGTAGCATGTGTCAGAATTTCCTTCCTTTCTAAGGCTAAAATTCCACTGGGTTTTTTTTAATGAAGTAGAATTGATTTCTTTTAATGAAGTAAAATAGAAAATATTACAGCACGTTTCTCAAAATAGGCCAAGTTAGCAAAATGTTTGCTTCCGTTGAGTGTTTATGTGAGTGTGTTCTAGACCCCCGGGTATAACATACTTCTTACTGTGCATCACAATTGTAAAAGTTTGAAAAACAATGATTTCGAGGGCTGGTGACTCCAAAACCTACTTTAGCCTGGCTCCTCTCCACCCATAGTTCCATAGCTCATTTCCAAGGATCTGCTGGCTAGCTTCACCTGGATCACCTTCCTGTGTCTGGGCAGATCAAGACTTAAATGTGTTATATACCCTTTTTCCTCCAGACATGCAGCTTCTCTCACATCCCCTGCTTTGTTTCCCATCATCTGGCCCTGCCTGCCTCGCCCTGCCCCAGCTGTCCAGCTCTAACATTTGAGTGATGCAGAATCACTCAACTCTTCCCTTCCCTTTCTGATCCTTGCTCAAACTGGGTTTCATCCCCTTTCCCTCCACCTCTGCTTGTGCCTATGGAACATCCCCCGTCTTTAAGAACCAGCCCCCAGATGCCTCCATGTACCTTGAAGCACACTGATTCACTGTGGTTCCCTCCTCCTTCTCCTTCGAGTCTCTTGTCCATTCTTCCCAACAGCCTGCGAGCTCCCAGGGACCCTGGACTGTGTCTGTCTTGTACACTACTGTTCCCTCAGCACTTAGGGTGGTGTTCAGTATATGGTAAATATCCATTCAGTATTCATTCAATCAAGAACAGACACGAAGATCCAAGAAGATCAAAGGCAAACTTCACAGCTTTGTTTCTTGCCTTTTCCTCCTAATTCATGCAGTGTACACTCTCTCTATTAGAGATGCTGAGCTCACTAAGCCATCTGCCCTGCCTTCTCCCCTCCTGGCCAGTGGAGGTATTTGCAGTGTTCTGACTGCTCCTGACGGGCCTTCCCAGAAGTACCCACTGCACAGCACAGGGAGAGGTCAGGGGTCCAAAGAAATCAACACACATTGACTCCTATCTCTGACTTCCTTGGGATGTAATCTGTCTCTAAATTCTCACTGAAAGAGCCCGACACTTTGTGCCCCTAAGCTCTTTGTGAGGTGGCATTACACCAACTCAGCACAGAAGCAAAGAACAGCAACCTTTAGGAATACCCTAGCTCTAAAATGGATCGCTCCCTGTGCCAAGTTCTCTTCACATTTCACCGGGCTGTGACAATACCTCCCAGCCCCTTCCCCTCTTTAACCCTTCCTGTACAAGGCCCGGATAACCTTCCTTCCTAGTGGCTTTTACCATGTCATTACCCTATTCAAGGACCACACGTGGCTCCCTATGGACCAATGAACCAAGTTCAAACTGTCCTTCTCAATCTTCAAAGCATTTCACTGAAGCACTGACCCACCATTACACCTGCCCCTTCCCCTACATGCTCCCTTGCAACAGCTGGATCCAATTCTTCACTGTGTCTTTTGCAATTACTACCCTTGTATACCAACATAAGTGCACACACAAACCCACCTTCAATCACTTATTCATTATCCAATATTTACTGAGAACTTATTATGGGCCAGGCATATTTGGAGCTCAGGGTGCAGCTGGGAACAAAAGAGAGAAATCCTGCTCATGGAGATTTACAGCTTGCAGCAGGGTTTCTCAGCCTCAGCACTACTGACATTTGGGCTGGATAATTCTTTGTTGTGGGCGGCAGACCATGCATTGCAGGATCTTTATAGTATCCCTAGCCTCTTCCCAGTGGATGCCAGTAGCACCTTCCTCTCTGCATTGTGACAACCAAAAATGTCTCTGAACATTGCCTGAGGGGTAAAACTGCCCTCAGTTGAAAGCCACTTGTCTAGAGCAGCAGGGGGAGCTTGGTACAGACCACATGAGGAGATTGTTCAAAAGGCAGCATACTAGATCCCATTCCCAGAGAGCCTGATTCAGGGGCCCAGGACTCTGCATTTCAATGGCCCTCCAGGTGGTTCTGAAACAGGCTGTTCCAGGACCTCTGCTGGAGAAACACCGGTTCTAGATGGGAGACACACCAAGAGCCACATCAAATCAGTTCATTACAATGTGACTACGTGTGTAGGCAACAAGACAGGTAAGCAGGTGCTACAGGGGCAAGTAATGTGGCAGAACAACCTGGTTTGCGCTCAGGGCAGTATCCCTGATGGCCTTATCAATGATTTAGCCAAGTGCTGTGGTGTAGGCGGGGCAGGTGTGGGAGAGGTGAGAGGAGATAGTGCCACACCTGCATCTCTGCACTTCTGCTGCTCTTTCTGGATGTGCTCATCCCCTCCCTTATCCAAATCTTACCCTTCCTTCTGGGTACACTCAAGTTCCTTCCTCCAGACAGCCTTTCCTAACTACCCCAGCCCATCAGTGCCTTTTTTTCTCAGACACTCTGCAGACAGATTCACACTTACTTCCTATCTCATCTATGGCCATTTTGTCTCCCCAAATAGACTTCAAGCCCCCTAAGCTCCAGTACCACATCATCTTCTCCTTTATAGATCCCGAGGCATCCTTCCGGGGTTGGGCATACACAAGTCTTGCTTTCTTGGTTGGGTTAATCTGAGTCCTTGGAATGAGGCCTGCAAGGTGGCATCTGTGCACTTTAGTGGGTCAGGGTCTCTGTGTGAGGGAGGATAGGAAGCAACTAGTACACCTGCTGAACTCCAGGCAGCTAGCCCATCCACCCAAGACCAAGCCAGGCTTGCAGAGCATGCAGGTAGTAGTTGAGTTGGCATTTGCCGTGGGCACCAATACTCTCCCCTGTTGATAAGACAGAAAGAATCTCTGCAGCCCTAGTAACTTTTAGGAGGTGCCAGCCAGGGGTTAGGGACCCAGAGCCACCCTGTTGAGGAGCAAGTGCCAAGACAGAAGCAGGCCCTTCAAGGACCCAGCTGTCCTTGCACAGGACAATCTCTGGGGCAGCAGTAGAGCCAAAAGAGGAGGCAGGCTCAATCAGATCCAACAAGCTAGGATACTCTGAAAATATCCTTTAAAGCCACCAGCGCCATACATAGCTCATGAGCTGTCGCCAACCAGGGAAGAATGTTCTCTGGGAAGGTCCGGAGCCATGACTGGCAGGAAATAAATGCTGGGGACAAGGTGCCTCATACTCCCCAGCTCTGGGGCAGTTACAAAGAGGGGAAATAGCCTGACCGCTTGGCTTTCTTCCTGCAAGTGAGACACTAGCAGCAACCCTCACCTCCCATCCTCCTGGGCAGCCCAGGTTGGGGAACATGTGACTAATGTAGAATCCAAAGAATGAAAAGACAGCAACTGCTTTATTATTTGGAAGTCTAGGGAAGAAGATGGGATGCTTGTATAGCTAGAGAGCTAGAAAGGCTTCCCCTCCAACCCCCATCAGCCTAGGGGGAGAGGCGGTGAGAGTAGGGAGACAGTGGCAGCAGAGGAAAAACATGGCTCCAGCAGAAAGGAGAAGGGGATTCTTTCCAAGAAAGGCTCTGATATGAAAGTGTCCTAGAGCAGAGCTCTCCCTCACCCTCAAAACCAGGCAGAGCAATCCGGACATTTCCCCTAAGCCAGCAGGGCCGGCAGAACTAAGCAGTTGGCATTTCTGTGTATCTTCCGCATACAGAGACACTGAGGCTGTGCCCTAGTTTTTGAGTGCCACCTTCTACTGCTCTCTGTCTTAATGGAGTTTGCCAATGGGTGGGGGTAGGGGGAGAACCCAACAAGGGCAGGGTTAACTTCTGCTGCAGCTCTGACCTTTTGCACTAAGGATGAGAAAAGTCATCTGTTTCAGAAGGGATCAGGTTGTGAGTTTCACAGATGCAGTGGCTATGGGATTATAAGAATTGACTATTCCTGCCGCATCGCCACAGCTCACTACCACCCCCACCTAACCCGACGCTCCTGGGGGGAGGGGGTCGCGGATGCTTCCCCCGACCCCCCAAAAGCCCCTACAAAAGTTCAGGACTCGTGAGGTAAAAAAATAAATAAATAAACAAAAAAAACATCAAACCAAAACAAAACAAAACAAAATCTATCCAATTTTGAGCCCTCCACACCCGGGCTCCAACCAAATGCCCATGGACCTGTAGGTTTGAGGGACACCAATCCGATCGCTGAAGCCGCTATGGGCAGGTAAATGGATTTATCGTCAGCTTGGCCGCTCGGAATTCCAACCTGACCCCCACCCCCGCCCCATTTTTCACTGCAGAGTAAAGTTGTCGGGGCCTCCAGCCTGCGCGGGGCAGGCACTGTCCTCGAGCTGGGAGCAGAGATGCGCTTCAAAGCGCCGTGACCCAAGCCTAACGCGGCGGTGCTGGGGGCTAAGTGCAAACGCCACGGCCACGCACCCCGGGGACGCGTGGCCAACGCTGCGGCCGCCACCTGGAGGATCCCCGGGTGCTCCGCGCATCCCACCCTCTCTCGGACTTTCTTACCTCTTGATGTAGTTGCTGCCGTACAGGATCTGTTGCAGCAAGGTCACCAAGGCGAAGGCGCAGATGAAGATAAAGAGTAATGTTCGGTTCCCCAGCAAATCTCGATTGGCGGAGGGGTCCGCGTAGCGCATCCTGGCGGCGGGACCCCGCGGGCGCGGGGTGCGGGGCGGCCAGGCAATCACGCGCGGGGTTCCGGGGCCCCGGGGGGCGCGCGGCCGACCAGGCGCCTCACCACGCGTCTAGGCGGACAGGGGACTTCGCGGGACAAAGTTTCCAGATGGTGCGGCCGGAGCAGGGAGCATCCGAGCGTCGCCGGGGCTGGGGAGGCAAGAAGGACAGGGCCGGTCGCAGGGAGCTTGGCCGCAGCCCCGGGCCTTCCCTCCCGATGCCTTTACCTCCGGGCGCCCGTGCCGGGCAGCCGCCGATTTCCCCGCCGAAGGGCGACACCAGGTGCCCCGAGCCGGAGGCCGCCCCTCCCGCTGAGGTGGTGGCCAATGGGGAGCGGGGCCCGGGCTCTGACCGCCGGTGCGCCCCAGCGCGCGCGCACCGCCCCCTCCGGTCCGGCCCCGGATCGCGGTCGCCAGGAGCGCGGTGCCCTACCCCGGACGGGCCACGTCCAACCCCGGGCCCGCAGCGGGGGAGCGCGAAGGTTGGCCTTCAGCCCTGTGGCTAGGAGGTGAGCGATGAAACGACCGGACAGTCTGGCTAATGACACGCGGGCAGTGGAGAGGGGGAGGGGTGGAGTGGGGAACGCCAGGTTTGAATCCTGGGATTAAAAAGAGGGCAGGAAGGGGAAGCCGCGGCTGCGGAGCTGGGCTAGCTGGAGGGGAGCGTTTGCATGCGGCGTGCAGGGCACTGACTGAGTCACCGCCGTGGCCGCGTCCTCGCGCTCTCCTAGAGATTTCTCCGGAGAGCGCGGAGCAAGGTCAGCCGGGCAGCCCTTCAAGGACGGCGTGCGCGGCTCCTGCATGCAGATGGCTAGCGGGGCTGCCCGCCCGCGCCCCGGCGCCCAACTCCTGCACGGAAGGAATTCAGGGTCTGCCCGCCCCCGCCACGGCCCTCTTCCCTCTCCCCGACTGCAGCTCGCGGCCGTTCGTCAAAGACCCTGTTGTCACCGAGACACTGGGACCTTGTCTCATCCTTGGAACCACTCGTAAATCTTAGGTCAGGCAGTCGGCCGCCTTCGGTTACCACAGTCCCCAAAAGCTTTGTTAAGTCACTATGTCCGGGAAGGTTTGTGCTTCAAGAGTGCATGCCAGGGAAAACAGTCACAGAAATGCAAAACGAACGTCGTGCCTCTTCAGAAATTCTTACCCCGAAATATTCCCCTCGCCACCACCCCGTCCTTGCACTCCGGGCGACAGCCCTGTCATCCTGACACCGCAGGGTCTCCTGGTGCCTCAGGATCACGTGCCCGCAGCGTTCACCACTGAGTCCGGGCTGCCTGATTCTAGGGCACCCCTTTC
Source organism: Cynocephalus volans (assembly GCF_027409185.1). Classification (NCBI taxonomy): domain Eukaryota; kingdom Metazoa; phylum Chordata; class Mammalia; order Dermoptera; family Cynocephalidae; genus Cynocephalus; species Cynocephalus volans. The sequence goes on from NC_084472.1 coordinate 42,091,202, forward strand.
CAGGACCCTCCCGACACACCGGGAGGGTCTAGAGCCAGGCCAGGGATTCAGCTGGGAACTTGACCAAAACTCAAATCTCAACAAGAAAAAGAACTTTGAGGGGGATGTGCCCACACTACAATCCATCGACCTTGACATTTAGTGTGTTCCCTCTTTAAACTGAAAAGACCAAGGTATACACCATAAAAGTCTTATGATTAGGGTTCCACCACTAATTTGGAATTTGTGTTAACTCACAGGGACCCTGTGCTATCTATGAAGAGTTTGAGTATTTATCCGCTAGAGGTCACACAAATAAACATTTAGGGGGCTCAGCTTTATAATAACCTGTGCATATGTTTGGTGTCATATATCAAAAAGTGTTTGCTCTCACATATATTAATGAATTTTTCCTCCAGCCTATGACTAACCCATTTTACAGTTGAAAGGACCAAAGTGCAGTTGCTCAAAGTAACTCACCCACCAAGAAGTCTGGATTCTGAGTTGAAGCTCTTTCTCCCACACATCCAGGCAGGCCTGGCTTCATAAGACTGGGACCTGTTCAGCTGTCCCCACCACCACAAACACCCTTGGCTTAATGCTCCACTCTTGCTATCTTCAAATTTTTGAACAAGGGGCCCTGCATTTCACGTTGCACTAGATCACACAAATTATGTAGCAGGTCCTGCACACGGGTCTCAAGGTGACAATACCAATTTTTCACCCAGTTGGCATGCACGTGTAGAGTTCGTGAGGTACTGTCATCTTCATTACAGGCAAGGCACTCTCTTGTTTCCTTTCTATTCCTGCTTATTCTCCATCCCCATCAGGTACCCACACTAATAGTTGTCTTTGGGTGCATGCTTCCTTGGAAAAACAAATATATTGTAAAATAATAAATTCAAACTATACTAAGAACTTTTTAATTGCAGTATAATACATTTACAGAAAAGTACACAAATCATCAATGTACAGCTCACTGAGTCTTCATAAGCTGAACATACCCATGTAACCAGCACACAGATCAAGAAACAAAAAATTACCAGCCCCCCAGGATCCATCTCATGCTCCTTTCTAATTACTACATGCTCAAGAATAATCACTGTTCTGTTGACCTGAAAGAAACCAAGGCCAAACATATAAAGTATAGGATTTATTGAGCTAATATGACTATTACAACTGGGAAACGCATAGGTCAAGTCACCCTGAGAAACATGTTCTGAAGAGGGCCAGCAGGGCTTAGTATTTTATAACCACAAGGAGGGGGAAAAATCAAAGGAGAGAGCGAGAGGGGCCAGCCCTGCCTAACCACCTCATCAGTCTTTCTATTGGTTTTACAGATATGGACATATGGATTTGGGATTGTTACTAGGTTACATCCTACATGCAGGGATCTAGGATAAGGGTTACAAGAAGCATTCTAGGTTATTTTATGACTTTCTGGGTGCCACGAAGTCTGCTCCTAAGTAAAAATGGTCTTATGATAACATTTCCCAGGACAGGTGGACATGACTGTTGACTTAGCCCAGATCTCCCAAGGCATTATAATTTAGCTGAAATGGTCAGAGCAGGGGTGCTTTTTTGTTGTTGTTGTTATCATTTCTGACTTCCTGTTCTTGTGTTTTGTATAAATGAAATCATACATTATATATTCTTTTGTGTTTGACTTTTGTTGAACATTAATTGTGAGATTCATCCATGTTGTTGTGTGTGGTAGGCAGAATTCTAAGGTGGCCCACCAAGATTCCCCACACCCTCTTGCACACATACCTTCTCCCAGCTATTCAACTGAACATTAATCTATGTGCTGCTGTGAAGGGATTTTGAAGATGTAATTAGGCCTAAATCAGTTGGCTTTAAGGTAGGAAGATTGTCCTCAGTTGGCCCGATCATATGAGACCTTAAAAGGGACTGAGCTCTTCCTGGTGAAAGAAATTTGAAGCATGAGAGGGGAATTTGAAGCATACGAGGGAAATTCTTTGTTGCTGGCTTTGAAGATAGAGGGGACCACATGATAAAGGATGCAGATGGTCTCTAGGAGCTGAGATAGGCTCCTGGCTGACAGCCAGCAAGGAAAGAGGGGCCCTTAGTCCCCTAGTCACAAAAAAGACCCTGAATTCTGCCAACAACCTGAATGAGCTTCGAGAGAATCCTGAGTTCCAGCCACCTACACCTGATTTCAGCCTTTTGGACTGTCAGAAGAGAACCGAGCTACACCATACCCTGACTTAAGACCTACACAACCGTGAGCTCATAAGTGTGTGTTGATTTAAGCTGCTAAGTTTGAGATAATGTGTTTCACAGCAATAGAAAACTAATATCTTGTGCGTAGTTATATTTTGTTCAATCTTATTGCTATATAGTATGTCACTGTATGACTATAGCACAACTTCTTTATCCACACATGCTGCTGTTGATGGACATCTGGGTAGTTGCCACCACGGACCTTCCAGTGCATGTCTTTTGGTGAATACATGCATGTATATTTACTGGGTATCTGCATTTAGAAGTGAATTTCCAGGTCAGAATGTGTACATATGTTCAGTTTTAGCGACTTTAGTTGAACAGTTTTCCAGAGGGGTAAATTATTTTTTAATAGGTATTTTATTCAGACTTGCCATGACCCAATAAGGAATTAGTCTCCACTCTAACTGCCACTAACATTAACTGGCTAACCTAACAGCAAAAAGCCCATCAAGCCAAGAGCCAAGATAGATGAGGGACAATAACAGCTCCAGTGGTACTCATGCTCCATGGAGGAGGCACTTAGTCTCCTCACTAGCCAGGTCACCTGCAGGAATTAGCAGTAAATAAGATTGATGCTGACATTAGGCACAGTTAGAACTGTGCAGCAACACTCTCTATGGGATGTATTTCACTCTGCAAAGGATCAGCAATAGTCCAGTCCATCCCTGCTCTTCTAATCCTAAAGGTGTTTTAAATTTATCTTCATAGCAAGTCAAAGAGGTATCTTTAACACACACACTAACACTTCACAAGCATCTTTAGTGGAGTCAGAGAGCTGAGATCTTGAAACACGCAGGTCTGAAGTCCCTGTTGCTGCTATCAATACAGAGCTAGGTTCCATTTTAAGCCGAATTTATATTCTGATTGTAGAATTGCAGCACACACTTAGAAGTCCTTGCAAACAAAAGAGTAAACACATGGATAACTGAACACTATGCCAGATTCAGCGAACGCCATTTTTATATCCTAATTGCCAGGAATGGGGACAGCTGCATCATTGTTTAAAACACACACCACATACAATTAAGCCAAGAACAAATGTCAATGCTGGCACAATCTGCTAAATTACTGATAACTGATGGGCATTACTCATGCCGTAAGCATTGTCTCCAATACAAAGCGCAAAGAAAAAAAATAACTTAGAGGTGTCTACTGATTTAAGAAAGCTAGTTTTTATATCATACAGCACAACTGCAACCTGCCAGATTATGTAAGTGACATTCCGCCCATGTGTTCAAAGAGTTTGTGATAAGTACATGCTGTTCTTGTGCCTTCTTACACTTGTCTTAACAAGTCAGGCCTTCAAGACGCTGATTCTTGGCTTTGCGACACTTTGTCTGTGATGAAGGTATCTTGCTGTCAGGTAAACAGAAATGCCCCAGTCATAACCTTGTAATCCAGAGAGCCAGGGTTGGCCATTGCATGGTCAACTGCAGACACTACTCTACATCATCAGTCTTGCTTTTAATAAATTATTACTTATATAAAAGAACTATAATTTAAACCCCTTGGTCATTCCCTTATGAAACATGAGTTTTGTTCTAAATAACATGATAAATCACTTATAATCTCAAATGTGGATATGAAGTCACCTTTTAGCCGTCACATCTCCAGCCTGAGAAGCATCCTTCTTCTGTCTTGGCACCAGGTGTTCCTCTCCTGCATTTTTTCCAAGTTATTCAGTTTGTTTCAAAGGTAGAGACATTATTATTCTTATTAATCCACAAACCAACCAATGCATCACAGTGCAGAAAGATTCTGTCCACCTCAGTTATATCATACTCCCACAGATAGCTGGAAACAGCACCACTCTTTGTAAGGAGGTTACTAAGATCACATTTAGGTGACATGGTGGCCAAAATGAACCCTTAACCTCTTTTGCTCACCTTAAAGGCCAGGCCTTCAAGTAGAAATACTTGGATCAGGTTCTGCCCTTTGAGGAAGAGCACTGATGAATTCAGCTAAGAGAATGTTTTTTGTTTCTGAGCCAGTGCAGGCTCCTAGACACATTTTGTTGGTGGTCTGTATAATGCTAACACTTTCAAAAGAATGCCCTATAAATATCACTGCTTAAAAATGTTTAGTGTTCCTTGGGTACCTGTGAAGAGCAAAGAGATGAGTGTCCCTCTGTGACCTCCCACTACCAAAACATGGAGGGATGTTCCCAATCTTAATGTCATGGCCACAGCATGTGTCATTTAACCACTGGCCTAAGTCCTAAAAGCTCCGTGCATTTGGTAGACATGGCTAGAATGTTTACTACGTGCTAAACATTGTGTGACATGCTAAGGAAACAAGGATTAGTAATTCTTAGTCTGTGACCTTAAAGGAGTTTACAGTTCCATGAGGAAGACAGGCAATACCCTACAGGAGGATAAGGATTCTTCTAACCAAAATCGGAAGTGACAGGGAGGGTAGCGGACAGGGGTGGAATGGCAAGGAAGGTTTCCAGAGGAGGTAGTGTTTGACCTGAATCGTGATAGAGAAGGACAGCCAGCCAGGTAAAGAAGGTGGGACGAGGTGTTCCAGGCAGAGAGAGCAATGTGGGCAAGGGCTGGCAGCAGGAACAGGGCACAGTCGGCTTGGTGCGGCTGAAAAGATGAGGCTGGATGGGTGAGCAGAAGATAGAGCATAGGGAGTTAGGATTCATAAAACCATTGCAAGATTTTAAGTAGGGGAATGATACAGTCAGATTTTCATTGTAGATAATCAGTGTCAGGCTGGTGGAGCACAGTTTGAGAGAGTTGTAAGTACTGACATAGGTGGATGGCAAGAACTATGTCAATCCTTTTCATTGAAAAGGAAAGGCATGAACTGAAAAGGCACAAATGTGCCAGCTTCTCTTCCTTTTCCTTGACAGCATCAGACCCCTGCCCTTGGTCTCCCCCACCTCCCACCCCCGTGGCAAGCAGCCCCACCCACCACTGAGCTCTCATTATTGCACCAACCTGAGAACCAATTCTTTGCCTCCGTCCAGGGGAGCAGAAAAGGAGTAGAGAAATATGATTACTGCTTTATAAAAGCTGCCACCATATTAAGTGCCTCATCATTCAATGCATTTGAGATTCACAGAAATAGTGTAAGCATGGTTCGGGCTGGTCCACTGCAAAATTGTGCTGTTGGCAGAATTTGTCTTTGGTACACCCTTTTTGCCACTTTTTGAGATCTCTTCTGCTCCACAGGTTCCTGATGCGATAACACTCTTCTCCTTCCCTTTTAAAATCTCTGCTCTTGGAAAAAGTTTTGATACTTTTCATTTAAATCCTAATGTTCCTGATGGAGAGAAATTTAACCCAAAATATCATGTGTGACTATAATAAAGGTGAATTCCCATTAGAACTGCGCTTAGAGCGCTGTAAAAAATATACAACAGCCAGACTCTTAACCACATTCTCAGACGTTTTCAATGTAATCTAGAGGAGAATGGTCTTCTGAAAGAATTGAAATTAGCAGAAATAGGATTAGTTTTACAGAAAACTTCTTGCCATCCAACTATGTCAATACTTACAGAAGTACCCATGTATATGAAATACAACAGGAACTACAGGATTGATGTGTTCTGCCTGAACACCCTGAAAGAAACCATTGTCCACAAGTATAGTCACCGACGTACCAGCCTAGCCTTGCCATGTTGCGGGTTTGCCTAAACTGTCATTACTTATATGCCAAATAGACAGTAGTGAACACCAGGAATCAACAAACTTTTTCTGAAAGGGCCAGATGACAAATATTGTAGGCTTTGTGCACCAAACAGCTTCTGTTGCAACTACTCAACCCTGCTGTTATAGTGTGACAGAAGAGATAATACAGAAACAAAAGGGCGTGACTTTTTGTCCTGAAGGTCAGTGTGTCAACTGAGAACTTTTCGCTAAAGTAACAGGAACCATTGAGAAATTTATTATCTCATATTTCAGGAAATCTAGAGGAAGGGCGGGCTCCACAACTGGCTAATTGGTATTTCTAGAAACCAGGTTCTTTCCGTCCTCTGCTCTGCCGTCTGTAGTACAGTCTTCTTTTCTTCCTAAGAGGGGCTGTCCTCACAGTCACATGATGGCTGCCAGCAGTAATTGGGATGATAGCAGGAGAGAGATTCAGAGAGAAGGGGGCAGAGAGAGAGACTGTCCTCCAACCTGGGACTAATAATTATCACTGGAGGGATGTCATTTACTGATTGGCTTTTGCCTGGGTTCCTGAACCAATCATTGACAAGAGGATGGTATTATCATAGTTGGCTTAGTCTACCAAAACCCTTTCCCAGGAGCTGGGATCAATTCCAGAAACTACATTGCTGCTGCCAAGATGGAGACGGAATGGGTTTTGAAGAGTCAACCCGCATGTCCTCCAACATTAGGAGCAGCACATTTTTCCACTTATTTTCCCCTTTCTTCCTGTTAATGGAACACTGTTGCTGTGATTAAGAGCAGCATTGATGGCAGAGAAATGGGAGGGGTGGGTATGTGCTCCTCCAACATCCCAGAAACATTGTTTCAGAACATGTACAGCATCACTCATGGCTGTGTCTCTGGCCCATCCCCCCCCGCCATGCGTGCACACACGCATACACACACACACACACACTTTACTGGTGCACCTATGAATATAATCTCCAAGCTCATAGTAAAAGTAAGAAGCCAGGCAACAGATCAACCAACTTACAAGTTTGGAAACAGATTATGTGTGCTGTCTGAATGCCTCGGTGTTTGGCTGCAAAGGCTGTGATGAGGCTAGAGAAAGTGGCTGGCGGTGCCTAGAGCAAGGGACATGCTGTAGAATGGTGGGAAAGAGCTCAGGACAGGGAGTTAGGAGGAGACGTGCTTTATGTCGCAGCTCTGCGAGCATAGGGAAGACACCTACCTTCTCTAACCCACTGGTTTTCTCACAAGTAAACTGGAAGTATAACACCTATTCCTCAAAGTAGGAGTTTGTGAGGATCGGCATTTTCTAAACTATGAAGCTATACAACCCTAAGGTAAATAGCATTATTTACTATGGCCTTAGATAGGGGAAGAAATTTCACAAATGTTGAGTCTTAATAAATTTGTGAAGTTGGTCAAGTCTCCTTAGTGGTCCCCCTCTCCCCCATCAACAGTGCCTGCTGGCCATGACTCTCCAATATCCCCACTAAAGTCCAGACCAAAGTCTGTCCTCTTTCACCCTCTGCCCACAAAAATGTACCTGTCTGTAGTCTTACTATCTCATCTCCTTAATACAGATGTGAAGCTAACCTAAGGAAGTATGGGATAGCAGAAAGAGCACAGTCCCAAGACTCAGAAACCTCAAATCTAGATCAGGCTCTGCCAAAAACTGGCTGTCTGAATTCAGGCATGATTAACCTATTGGCAACCTTGGATTTTAGCCCATAAAATGAAAGAGTACTATGGTATCTAAAATTTTTTCAACAGCAAAACCCTGGCTTCAAGCCAAAAGGGTGCTCTGTGCTGTGTCCTCCCTCATCCCCTCCTCCCTGCTGAGGCACCATCAGAGAACGCAGGAGCTTGCTGGAACACAGTTTGGAAACCACCAGGCTAAATGATGCCCCAAGTTCCCATTCATCTTGCAAATTCTCTAATTTGGTCTCTAATTCTCAGATAAATGGCTTCATGCTAATATGAGAGGTAATAATAAAGTATCAGTACCTAGAATCACTTGTGTTTGAGTAAGAATCTTCATAGCTGTATAATATTATGAGTTAATATATAAAGATAGAATCTCAGGCACCATGTATGTGAAGGAGGTAGTTGGGAGACTCCCTCAATCCCCTAAAATCATACCACTTGTGCTATCCATTCACCTTTCATGGAGGGCCTTATCTCTTGAAGTGGTTAATGGCATTTTTCAAGGAGGTAAGTATCCTCAGTATTGAGCCTGTCAAGGGCTAGGTTCCTATCAGATCCTTGGTTGAGGATCCATGAGGTCCAAGAAGGTCAAGGAAAGTCTTATTGTGACTTTGACAGGATGTGATGAGCTAGAATCAGGTTTAGTTCTGAAGAACAGAAATCCCCAAAATGACAAGACTTAATAAAGATACACACTGCTTTTTCTCTGCCATGTAACAGACATTCAGAGGTAAGCAACCCAAAGACCAGGGAGAGGCTCCATTCTAAAACCTCTTTGAAGATCCACACTCCTTATAGCTCATTACTCTAACATCCCAAGGATGTAGCCTTGTCCTCATGTTCCAAGGTGGACACTAGTGTTCCAGTCATCACATCCAAGATCCAGTTAACAGGATGGAGGAAGAGATAAAGAAGGGTGGACCTTTCTCCCTTTAAGGACATTCTCCAAAGTCTGACATAACTCTTCTGGTCAAATCTCATTGGCTAACCTGAGTCATGTAGTCAACCCAGATGCAAGGGAGTCTGAAGGAAACAGTCAACTTGCTGGGCAGGAAAAGGAAGGAAGGAGGATCTATGACCAATGGTGGGTCCCATGTCAGGAGCTGATCAGCCACAAGCAAGGGTCAGCAATTCCTAGAATTTCAGTTCTGGAATCTGTACATTGACCTAAACTCTTGGGAATTTTACCTGGATATCTTCAGATTCTGAAGATATTTTAATGTCATTTTAATGTCATTCTAATGTCATTTGAATAGATGCAGATGAGAGCTGCATAAATAATAGTGAATATGAACCTTAAAAATACATCAGGACTCAATAACTGTATGCTACAATGTCCCTAATTTAACCTTTTTAAAAAGCATAACATATGTACAGAAAGGTGTACAAATTGTGGTGTACAGCTTTCTATGAATTATGGCAAAGTGAAGACACTATGAATACCACTAAGAAAAAAAGGAAGAAACCGCTAGGCCCCAGAACCCATCTGGCTTTCCTCCCAGGCTCCCATGCCCATCTTGAACCCTTTCCTTCCTCCACCTGCCTCCCCCACTCTGTCTTGGCCCTGCCTTCCCTTCTGCTCACCCCACTGCCCAGGCCGCCCAGACACGCAGGCAGGGCTACACATTTTTGAGGCTGGCTTGCCTTCTCATGCAGAGGAAATGGCATGCAACTCACCAAGATCTAGCTCTCAGCTGGTCCCCTCACTAGCTTTGGGATCTGGGCAGGAGACAGAGCCTTTCTAACACCTCCACAAGCACTGTCCTGAGGGTCAAATGTGCTGGTCAGGTACTTCCAGTAGTGGATTGAACTATGTCACCCGAAAACTCCCTGAAGCTTGAATTGTGTCCCCCAAGTTTTATGTATTAGAAACTTTTATGTATTAGCAACTGTGACTGTTAAGAGGGTAGGAGATCCTACTATGGTAATTGAAAGTGGAGCCTTGAAGAGGTGATTGAATTGTAGGACTGTGCAATAGTGAATGGATTACAAATGGTGGTCAGGAGTGTGGTTCTGAGGGCTTTAAAAGAAGAGGACTGTCTGTCTCTTGCTCTCTCTCTCTCTGCTCTCTCTGCTTCCACTATCTTGCAATGTGAGACCCATGGGTCACTGTTGTCACCACCAGATAGACTTGGGACTTCCCAGCCTCAGAAACTGTAAGCAATAAATTTCATTTTCTTTATAAATCACACAGTTTCATGTATTCTGTTATAAGCAACACAAAAGGACAAATACAGTACCTGAGGCATAACTGGCGCTCCACATATGGTGGCTCATGTACAGTCACTGCATTTTTAGTGAAATGCCCCTGCTTGGGCCTTTGTAGAGCCCTGTGAAGGAACATTCATTATTCTCATTTCACAGATTGCCACCATGATGCCCACAGAGGTGAAACGACTTGTCTGGCATCACCCAGCAGGTCAGTGACAGAGCGAAGACTAGGCCCTGGGCTTAGAGGCTGGGCCAGCGCACAATGTGGAGCTGCAGCCCTCCTGACCCAGAGGTCTGAGACTGGGGGGGCAGTTCAGACCTATCCATGGTCCCATGGCCATTCAGATGCTTGTTTGGCCCAGGGGCGCCTGATTCTTTAAATGATTCACTGTCCTCCTCACTAAGACTTATCTCAGCTTCACCAGAATTTTTCCTAAACGGAGATACAAATGCCAACCTTATGACACTTCCTAATAAAAACAAACTCCCTCAGTAGGATTGGGTTCCAGTGGTGCCTAATAATAACTGCAGACACAAATGAGTAAAAAGCTGGCCGTGCAAAGAGAGCTCCAGGGCCAGACAGAATGTGGGGTAGGCAGGGCCAAAGGCAGCATCTGCAGCCAGGGCGAGCAGCAGGCAGGGCCTTGTGCTGGCACTCAAGGCCCCTGGCAGCAGGAGGAGGGCAGTCAGCCAAGGTCAGGCCCATCCTGGCCATGCCAGCACAGCTAGGGCGGTGCATGCTGTCATCCAACAAATACTACTGGACAACGACCCTGGTACAGGCTGTTGCTGGGTTCACAGGAAAACTCCTCAGCCCTTCCCAAGATGTTCAGACATTTATTTACAAGGGGGCTGAGTCTTTCCTTATGTTAAAAACATAAGACCGACAAGCAAATAACCCTAGGAGAGGAGGCCCAGGAACGCATCCAGTGTGATGTACAGATCACAAGGGTCAGAGCCATCCTTGAGAGGTGGTTCAGCTAAGGGAAGAGGTGCAGCCCCGTGGCTCCTCCTCATTCACTCCGATGGTCTCCCCTCACCCCTCATCTTGTTCCACCCGTCACATCTCCTCATCTTCTCCATGAAGCTCTGTGAAACACTACTGAGTGCTTACTGTGTGCTAGACACTGTTCATAGTGCTTCCCTGGTGTTAATTCCCTTAGTCTTCACAATCTTGAGATAGGCGCTTTTATTTTGCCCATACACGTGAGGAAACAGAGGCACAAATGGGTTAGGTCGCTTGTCCAAGGCAATACAGCTCATAAGAGACTGGTTCTCTAGACTCATGTGTGGTCTTCCAAGCCCTCAGGACCCCAGGGCCCAGAGGCAGGGCCGATGTGCTCCTAGGTGGCCAGATCTACACTCTCCCATGTCCCTTCAATGCTCCCAGCCCTACCACACTGTCCTTGCCCTGTGTAGTAAATGTCTTCTTCTCCACTTCACCTCCTGCCACCCTTCTGGAGGTTGATACATCCCTCCAGAAGCTGCAGCCACTGGCCAGCCTCACAGGGCTCACCCCTCTGAACTTGCTGGCTGTTCCTCCCTCCCTGGGCCGTCCCCAGGAGGTTGCCAGCAGAGGACTGGGAATGGCTAAGAGCTTGGGCTCTGGAGTCACATGCCTGGGGTCTAATGCCAAGCCAACCAGTTACCAGTTTTGTCCCCTCAGGTAAGTTTATTGACCTCCCCGAGCCTCAGTTTTTTTTATTTATGAAATAGGCCAATAAAAGAAACCACCTTCCAGAGTTACACAAGAGTGAGTTTAGGCATGTCAATTACTCCAAAGAGAGCTGACTGCATATGAAGTATTTAGGAAATATTAGCACTTAGTATGACCACATCTTGTCAAGAAAATCTGAAATCAGAAAATCAGAAATTCCACTTTCTAACCACAACTTCCTGTTTTCCACTCTTAAAGCCCTTCTTACCCCACTCGCCTACTCTGCTATATTAGTACCCCAAGGGCTGGAGTCTCCATTCCCCACTGTGTTGGCCACCTCTTGGCTTCTCATCCTTTTCTACTTTGCTAAGACCCCATGGTCAATCACTTTACTGACATTCTTACAATTACCCACAATTCCCTCATACTTGGTCCATTTCTGTTAGGATTAGGTTCAGTGCATATAACAGAAAACCCAAAGAAACAATTCTTAACATCATGAGTTTATTGTTCTCTCAAGTAAAAGATCCAAAGGTAGTTCATCTGGAGATGATACAGTGGCTCTAAGTGCATGTTCCAGGACCCATGTTCCTCCCTCTCCCTGTTCACCCATTCTTAGCACACTGTCATGTAGCCCAAGGTGTCTGCTTGAGCTCCAGCCATGATGTCTGCCTTCCAGACAACCCAATGGAGGGAGGGAAGGGAAGAACAAAAGGGAGAGCCCTCGCAGTCGGTCCTCCTATTCAGGAGCCTTCCCATCTAATGCCTTCCTCTTACATCTCACTGGCCAGAACTCGGTCACATAGCCACACCCAATTGCTGCTCACCTGATGTCCCGAATAAAAGGAGAAAAGGAGAGGTCGGTTCTACCACTGTACCTGCCTGGCCAATCCCCTCCTGCTTCCAGGCTGTCCCTACTACTGGAGAAAATCATGCTGACAGGCAACTTTGCATACTCAAGGCTCCAGCCCAACCGAGTCCCCCACACTCCTAGACAAAGCCATCTCCCTCTTTTGCATGCCTCTTTGCAATTATTACAAGTACTCAGTCAGTTTCTTAAACCCTCTTCCCTCCCCTTGCTCTTGGCAAAGGTCTTCCTCCCATCCTCTCTGACATCTGCCTTTAGGCTTCCCTTTCATTCCTCTGAAGCTGCTCCAGCTCCAACTAGGGGGTGACCGCCTCCCTGGCATGAGTAGGTCTCTTTCCCCTGAACCCCACAGTGGTACCTGGCACAGAGCTGAGCACACAATCAACAGAAATAAAGTGATGAGTGCTAAGTTGCTAATAAGTAACAGTTTAAGCTATACACTCTCCCACAAGGAGTTGTTTTTTTTAGCCAGAGCCTTCATTGCTTCACTCCAAAGGAGGTGCCTAGGGAGAAATCAGACGCCCAAGAAGGCTGACTTGGGGTTGTTTCAGGGTCACCCCCTGCAGCCCTCAAACCATTCCTCGCAGCAGCCGGTGGGCCTCCAAATAGAGAGCAGTTCGGCCCAAAGCAAGCTCAGGATCATTTGGTTCCACTGGACCTGGCCCTCTATGACTTATGACAGTCCCAAGCTCATTCCCTGCTGGCACATGGCACCAGTTACAACATACACCTCCAAAAAGAGGAACAATGACTCCAGAGAGAATGCCAGTATTTTCCCACATTAAGGGAAAAGAATCCATATTCTTACAGAAAACCCCCTTCGCATCGGGCAGCTTATAAGGACAGCCTGGACGCAGATGTCCCTCGGCTTAGAGACTGACTGAGGTGGGCCTCCACATTCTTCAGTAAGTGGAGGGGAAGTGAGAGAAGAGGTGGTGGTCAAAGCCCACCAAAACACCACTGCACAGAGCCTCAGACGGGGCTGCCCTGCTTAGAGGGCCTCTTTGAGGGAGGACCCAGGGGGAGGGAGCTGCTCTGTGAGGGCGCACCCTGGTTCTCAGGGCCCCGGGACCCCCATCCTCCCGCACTCCCATCTGGGCTAATGAGGGCTTGGGTCAGGAAATCGCTCAGGAGCTAAACGGTTCCTATTTAGTGTGAGAAGTCAGACTTAGAGGTTGCTATAAAAAGGAGCAAAAATAACAGATGTGCTTCTTCGTCTGCCTTTATGTTCCCTGCTTCATTTATCACACACATCCTGCAATAGCTACTCATTTTCACATTTTCTTCACTCACTTCCTCCCTCCAATGTGAACTACTTAAAATAACAACCACCGCTCAGGGTCAGCCTCAGTCATGCACAGCAGGCAGATGCTCCAGGGCAAGGACTGAGGCGGGAAGAAAGCACAGGTGAGGCTTCCCCACCATGGTCCCACCGCCTCCCAGGCCTGTCAGCAGCACTCAGAGGTGGACTCTGCCTGGATTACACTGGAAACTCCCAAGGACAAGCCTGGCTAGGAGTGCAAGAGAGAACACAGGCCATCTGGCATGTAAAGAGCATGTGACCAGAAATAGGACCTGGATTCTGGTCCAATGTACACTGTCAGCATGCTGTGTGGCTATGCGCAAGTTGCTTCCCCTCCCTGGTCTCAGACTCCTCATCTGTAACATAAGGGTGTATGAAAGCCCTTCCAGGGCTGGGCCCACTCCTGGAGCCTCTCCAACATTCAGTCCCCCTCCTAATTCTCTCTCCACTCTGTCCCTCACTGACTAGGGTCTCTAATGCCTTAGTTAGCTGCCTATTTATGTCATGCCTGGTCTAACATAGTTGACTCTGGACTGTTCTTCCAGTCTCCAGGGTCAGTCCCCTGTCAATCTATTCTCCACCCTGCTCCAGACCTCTCCTCATTGATCTCATGAACTGTTTAAATCCATCAGTCACTTTCCATTGCATCCAACTTTTTAGCCAGGCATGCAAAGATTATTACCATCTTACTCTACCTCTCTTACTACAGCCTCCAACTTCATTCCCAAACATTTACTGAGCACCTTCTATGTGCCAAGCACTGTTCTAAGAGCCCAGAATACAGCAACAAAACTTCAAGATTTGGTTCCATTGTCACCACCCCCGGAAATACTTCCTGCGCCCCACCCCCTCATGCCCACCTGCAGGGAAATCTCACTGCCTCCTCCTAGTGTGCAAGCTGCTCTACCTGACTAGACTGAGACAGCTGGGAACAGAAACCTTCCCTCCTTCATGCTGTGTCACTAATGGACACACCTAGGGAAGTCAGGTTCAGTTAATGTTTGTTGAGTGTGGGGATTAATATTGTGTTAACTTGGCTGGGCCATGGTACCCCAACATTTGGTCAAACACTATTCTAGATCTTTCAGTGAAGGTATTTTTTAGATGAGATTAACATTTGAATCAGTAGACATATAGTAAAGCAGATTATACTTCATAATGTGGGTGGGCCTCATCCAATTAGTTTAAGGCCTAAAAGTAAAAAGACTGATCTCTTCCAAGGCAGAGGGAATTCCGCCTCCAGACGGCCTTCAGACTTGACTTGCAACACTGACCCCTCCGTGTCTCTAGTCTGCCAGCCCACCCTGCAGATTTTAGACTTGCCAGACTCTACAACCACATGAGACAATTCCCTAAAACAAATCAATCTCTCCCTCTCTCTCCACACGCACACACACACACAGCCATATATCACACACACACATTCTATTGGTTCTGTTTCTCTGGAGAACCCTGAGTAATATACTAAGTAACTCAACCCCTCCCATCTCCCACCCCACTTCTCTGATACATGTGGCTAAAGAAGATGTAGGAGGAAGAGGAAGAGAAATGGATAGCTTTTTCATGTTTATTAGTCATTTTTATATCTGCCTTTGTGAAGAGCTTTCCTTTGAAGAGCTATATGTTGTTACTCATATTTGTTTTATTATTGATCTTCAGAACAATATATTCACATTTTCCTCAGTCACTTGCTCCCTCCAATGTGAATTACTCAAAATAACAATAACCATATATATATAATGTATATATAACTATATATATTTTTCTAGATACATGTCCTTTGTCAGATATATGTGGCTTGTGAATATTTTCCCCCCAAAATATGGTTTTTGTTTTCATTCTTAGCACTGTATTTTGATTAGCAAAAATTTTTAATTTTGTTGAAGTCAAACCTACTAACTCTTATCTTTTATGATTAGGGATTTTTGTGCCCTAAGAAATCTCTTCCTACCCCAAGGTTACAAAGATATTTCCTTATGTTTTCTTCTAGAAGTTTTATAGACTTACCTTTCGCGTTACATTTATGACCCATCTCAAATTAATTTTTGTGTATGCAGCGAGGTAGGGGTCAAGGTTCATTTCTGTTCCATAAGGACATCCAGTCATTCCAATACTATTTGCTGCAAAGACATTCCTTTCCCCCACTGAAATGCATTGGCACTTTTGTTGAAAATCACGTTACACTATACGCATGGGTTTACTTAAGAATTTTATGTTCTGTTCTATTAATGTACTTAATTATCCACATGCAATAACACATTGTCTTAACTACTGTAGCTTTATAGTGTGTCCTGAAATCTGACGGTATATATCCTCCCTCTTCAATCTTCGAGATAGTTTTGCTTATTCTAGGTCCTTTTGAAATCTCATGTAAATTCTAGAGTCAACTTACCATTTCTACAAAAAGTCTGATGGGATTAAAAGTGGGATGTCACTTAACAATATTCCATCTTAGCCATTAAGTCTTCCAATCTGTGAATATACATCTCTGTTTATTCATATCTTAAGTTTCTCTCCCAGCAATGTTTTGTAGTTTTCAGCATAGAGGGCTTCCACATCTTTTGTTAAATTTCTTCCTAAGCACTTTATTTTCTTTTTAATGCCATTGTAAATGGCATTTAAAAATAAATTCTATTTTTAGAACAGTTTTAGATTTAAAGAAAAATTGTGAAGATAGTACAGAGAGTTTCCACATACCCCACACTCAGTTTCCCCTATTGTCAACAACCTACACGGTACATTTGTCACAATTAGTGAACCAATATTAATACACTATTATTAACTAGAGTCCAGAGTTTATTCAGATTTCCTTAGTTTTTACCTAAAATCTTTTTACATTCTAGATCCCATCCAGGACACCACATTATGTTTAGTTGTCATGTCTCCTTAGGCTCTTCTTAGCTGTGACAGTTTCTCAGATTTTCTTTGTCCTGAGGAGGCTGGTCAGGTATTTTGTAAAATGTCCTTCAATTGGGATTTGTCTATTGTTTTTCTCATGATTAGACTGGGGTTATGGATTTTTGGCAAAGATAAAATGCCATTTTCATCATATCATATCAAAGGTACATATTCTCAACATGACTTATCACTATTGATTTTGGCCTTGATCACCTAGCTGAGGAAGTGTTTGTCAGCCTTTCCATTGTAAAGTTACTTTCCCCCCCTTTCTGTACTATGTACTTTGGAAGGAAGTCACTATGCACAGCCCATCCATCTCCGTTAGGGCAGTGTATCTACATAAATTCTTCTGCATCAAAGAACTGTCTCTTACTCCTCATTTATTTATTTATTCAATCTTTGTTTATCTAAGTGTGGACTCCTGGATATTTATTACAATCTCTGGGTTATAATCTAATACTAACTTATTTACTTTGTTGCACAGTTGTTCCAGCTTTGGTCTTTAAGCGATCTTTTAGTTTGTTCCTGTATCGCTTTGGCATACCCTCATCAAAGTATTTTTTAATTTTGTTTGTTTGCTTGCTTGTTTTAGCACTCCCTTCTCTCTGGCTCTACAAGAGGCTCCAGGCTCATTTCGCATATTTCACACCCCAGTCCTAGAATCAGTCATTTCTCCAAGGAGCCCTGGTTTATTTTACTGGAGGATGGTTTTAGAAACCAAGGTCAGGTAACTAGGTGTGCTCATTGTTACTGAGGAATTGCTAATAAATGGCATATTTTAAAACTCATTTTCCAAATATTTGTCACTAGTATATAGAAATAGAAATAATTTTTTTTTAATAAGATGATCAGTAAGGGGATCCCAGCCTTGACATGGTGTTGTCAGCACCATGCTCCCCCAAGGGAGCTAACCGGCCATCCCTATATAGGGATCTGAACCCGTGGCCTTGGCACCACCAGCACCACACTCTCCCAAGTGAGCCTCGGGCCAGCCCTAGAAATAGAAATAATTTCTGAACGTCTATCTTGTATCCCATAGTGTGAGTCACCTATTAGTTCTAGAACTTTCTTTTAGATTTCTTTGGGTTTTCTACATTACACATCATATTATCTGAGCATACAGTTAGTTATATTTTTTCCTTTCTAATTCTATTATTTTCTTTGTCTTGCCTTATATTTGCTGGGGTCTCCAGAACAGTGTTGAATTGAAATGGGGAGAGGAGCTATTCTTGCCTTTTTGTTAACATTTTAAAAGAAGTGTTCAATATTTTGCCATTAGTAATGAGACTATCTGTAGGTTTTTCACAGATACACTTTTTTATTTTTTATTTTTATTTTTTATTTTATTTTATTTTATTTTTTTTTGTCTTTTTCGTGACCGGCACTCAGCCAGTGAGTGCACCGGCCATTCCTATATAGGATCCGAACCCGCGGCGGGAGCGTCGCCGCGCTGCCAGCGCAGCACGCTACCGAGTGCGCCACGGGCTCGGCCCAGATACACTTTTTTAAATTGAGGAAATTCCTTTCTATTCCTAGTTTGCTGAGAGTATTTATCATGAATGGGTGTTGATAGAGCTTTTGAATGAGTTTATCAAATGCATTTTTCTGAACCTATTAGGATGATTATAAGATTTTTCTCCTTTATTCTGTTGATACAATTTTTTTTTTTATTTAGAAGGGTCAGGTTTGTTGATATATAATTTACATATGGCAAAATTCACCCTTTTAAGTATACTGTGATATGCATTTTAACAATAGAGTTGTGTAACTGCCACAAAAATTACAATAAAGAACAGTTCTATTACTGTCCAAATTCTATGTGACCCTTGGTAGTCAGCCCCTTCTGCCACCCCCACCCCCTGGCAACTACTGCTCTGCTTTCTGCTGCTATATAGTTTAAGCTTTTCCAGCATGTCATATAAATGATATTATATATTATGTAGTCTTTCAAGTGTAACTTCTTTCATTTAACAACATATTTGGGATTCATCCATATTACTGTATATATTAGTGGTGCTTCCTTTTTATTGCTAAGTATGCTATTGTATAGATGTACCACAGTTTGTTTATCCATCTCCCATTTGAAAGAAATTTGGATTTTTCCACTTTGGGGTAATCATGAATGAAAATGCTATAAATATTTGCATGCAGGTTTTAGTGGGATTGCTCAGTCATATTGCAAGTGTATGTTTAACATTATAAAGAACTGCCCAAAATGTTTTCCAGTGTGGTTGTACCATTTTCCATTCCCCCAGCAAGGTATGAGAGTTGCAATTGCCAGCACTGGTATTGTCATATTATTTTGTAGTTATTCTAACAGGTATATAATGATGTCTCGTACAGTAGTTTTAAGTTACATTTGCCTAATGACTAGTGCTGTTTAACATCTTTTCATGTGATTATTTTCACCCATATATATGCTTTGGCAAAATTTCTGTTCAAATATTTTCTTCATTTAAGAATTGAGTTGTTTGCTTACTTATTATTGATTATATATACACACACATACATATTGTATAGTACGTATTTTTTTCTGGATACAGATTTTCCTCCAGTCTGTAGCTCATCATTGCATTTTTTAACAATGTGCTTTTTTAAAACAGAACTTTATTTTGAAACAATATATCTTTAAAAAAAATGTTTATGGTGTTGATCTAAGAAATCTTTGCCTAACACATGAGCATAAAGATGCTTTTTGTTTTCTTCTATATTTTCAGTTTTGGGTATTATGGTCTGTGATCCATTTATTCTTAACCAATAATTCCTTTACTTAGAGTCAACTGACTATTGATAGTTGACATATTTCTATGCAAGCTTTAAGCTGATGAAGTTTAAACTGTTTGCTTCTGTACACTGCCCCCCCCCTTTTAATGGACTTTATTTTTTAGAACAGTTTTAGGTTCACAGCAAAACTGAGGAGAAAGTATTACAGAGAATTCCCATATACCTCCTGCCCCCACACACGCATAACCTATGCCACTGTCAATATCCCACACCAGAGTTCTATTGTTACAATCCATGAACCTACATTAACACATCATTATCACCCAAAATATGTGATTTACGTTGAGATTCACTCTTCCTGTTACAAATTCTGTGTGTTTTGACAAATTTATAAAGTCTCCACCATTATAGCATTATATAGAATAGTTTCATTGCCCTAAAAATCCTGTGTTCTGCCTGTTTATCTTTCCTTCCCACATAACCCCTGGCAAGCACTGATCTTTTTCCTCTCTTCATAGTTTGGCCTTTTCCAGAATGTCATATGGTTGGAATCATTCAGTATGTAGCCTTTTCAGATTGGTTTCTTTCACCTAGTAATATGCATCTCAGTTTCCTCCATGTCTTTTCATGGCTTGTTAGCTCATTTCTTTTTAATGCTGAACAATATTCCACTGTCTGGATGTACCACAGTTTATTTATCCATTCAACTACAGAAGGACATCTTGGTTGCTTTCAAGTTTTGGCAGTTATGAATAAAACTGCCATAAATATCCATGTGCAGGTTTTTGTGTAGACATTACTTTCCAACTCATTTGGTTAAATACCAAAGAGCATGATTTCTGGATCATATGGTAAGATTATGTTCAGTTTTGTTGTTTTGTTTTTTATTTTGTTTAGTTTTGTTTTGTGTAAATTTTATTTTCTCTTTAGTTTTTATGTTTAGTTTTGAAAGAAACTGCCAAACTATCTTCCAGTGTGCTGTACCATTTTGCACTTCCACCAGCAATGAATGAGAGTTCCTGTTGCTCTACATCTTTGTCAGCATTAGGTGTCGTCAGTGTTTTGGATTTTGGCCATTCTAATAAATGTGTATCTCAATGGTGTTTTAATTTGCAATTCCATGATGACATATGATGTTGAGCATCTTTTCATATGCTATTTTCCATCTGTATATCTTCTTTGGTAAGGTGTCTACTCATACCTTTTGCCCAGTTTTAAATCAGGTTGCTCATTTTCTTATTGTTGAATTTTAACAGTTCTTTGTATATTTTGGATACAGTCCTTTATCAGCTGTCATTTACAAATATTTTCTCCCAGTCTGTGGCTTGTCTTATTCTCTTGTCTCTTTTGCAAAGCAGAAGTTTTTAATTTTAATGAAGTCCAGCTTAGCAATTCTGTCTTTCGTGGATCATATCTTTGGTGTTGCATCTAAAAAGTAATTGCTATATCTTAGGGTAATTTAGATTTTCAACTATGTTATCTTCTAAGAGTTTTATAGTTTTGTGTTTTATGTTTTGGTATGATCCATTTTGAGCTAATTTTTGTAAAAGGTGGAAGGTCTGTGTCTGAATTCTTTTTTTTTTTTTTTTAACATGCAAATGTCCAGTTGTTCCTGTACCATTTGTTGAAAAGATTATTTTTTTCTCCATTGTATTGCCTTTGTTCCTTACTCAAAGATCACTGAGTACAGTTATGTGGGTCTGTTTTTGGGCTCTCTGTTCTTTTCCATTGACCTGTTTGTCTGTTCTTTTGCCAGTACCACACTGTCTTGATTACTGTGGCTTTACAGTAAGTCTTGAAGTCAGATACAGTCCTCAGACTTTTTTTTTCTTCCTTTAATACTGTGTTAGCTATGGGTCTTTTGACTCTCCACATTAACTTAAGAATTGATTTGTTGATATCCAACAAAAAACTTTCTGGGATTTTGATTGTGTTGACTCTACAGATCAAGCTGGTAAAAACAGACATTTTGATAATACAAAGTCTTCTTATCCATACACATGGAACATCTCTCCATTTACTTAGTTCTTTTGATTTCGTTCATCAGAGTCTCATAATTTTCCTGAAATAGATCTTGTACATATTTTTTTAGATCGATACACAAGTATTTCATGGTGGGGGAGGTACTAATGTAAATGGTATTGTGTTTATAATTTCAAATTCCATTTGTTCAATGACGATATATAGGAGAGTGATGAACTTTCATATATTAACCTTGTATCTTGCAACCTTGCTATAATTGCTTATTAGTTCTAGGAGGGTTTTTGTCAATTATTTTGTATTTTCTACATAGACAATCATGTCATCTGTGAACAAAGAAAGTTTTATTTCTTCCTTTCCAATCTATATGCTCTTTACTCCTTGTCTTATTGCATTATCTCAGACTTCCAGTATGATATTTAAATGGAGTGGTGAGACAGACATCTTTGCCTTGTTGCTGATCTTAGTAGAATTGTTTCTCGTTTCTCACCATCAAGTATAATGTTAACTGTAGAGTTTTTCTGTTCATATTCTTACCAAGCTGAGGAAGCTCCTTCCTTTATATTCCTAGTGTGCTGAGAGTTTTTATCATAAATGGATGTTGAATTTAGAAAAAATGCTTTTTCTGCATCTATTGACATAATTACATGATCATTCTACTTTAGTCACTTGATGTGATGGATTGCATTAATTTATTTTTGAATGTTTAACCACCCTTGCATACCTGGGATAAAAACTACTTGGTCATGGTGTATAATTCTTTTTATACACTGTTGGATTTGATTTGCTAGTATTTTGTGAGGATCTTTGCATCTGTGTTCAGAAGCGATATTGGTCTACAGTTGTCTTTGTAGTCTTTGGCTTTGGTATTATGGTAAGACTGACCTCATAGAATAAGTTAGAAAATATTCCCTTGGCTTCTACATTTTGAAAGAGTTTGTAGAAAATTAGTATATCTTCCTTAAATGTTTGATAGAGTTCAGCAATGAGCCCCTGTGGGCCTGATGCTTTCTATTTTGGAAAGATATTAATTATTGCTCCAATTTCTTTAACAAATATAGGCCTATTCAGATTGTCTATTTCTATGATCCATTTTGAGTTAATTTTTGAATATATCATGAGGTATGAGGCAAGGATAATTTATATATATATATAAATAGTTGGACTTATGTATATATATATATACATAAGTCCAACTATTCCAGTATCATTTCATGAAAACACCATCCAGTCTCCATTGAAATGCCCTTGCACCTTTGTAAAAAACCAGTTGCCCACATACGTATGTTAATGTGGTTTTGAATGTTAAATTAGGTATTCTTGAAATAAACACTGCTTGGTCATAATGTACTATTTTTTTTTATATACTGTTGGATTCAACTTGCCAATTTTTGTTCAGGATTTTTGCCTCAATGCTCATGAGATATACTGCTGGGTAATTTTCTTTCAATGTCTCATATGGTTTTCAAATCAGAGTTATGGTAGCCTTATAAAATGAATTAGAATGCATTCTTTCTTCTCTGTTTTCTGGGGAAAAAAATACTGTAATATTGTATTGTTTCTTCCCTAAATGTTTGGTAGACTTTGCTATTGAAGACATTGGAGACTGAAGATCTAAGAGAAAGTTTTTAATTATAAATTCTTTTTTTTTTTTTTTTTTAAATGACCAGTAAGGGGATCTTAACACTTGACTTGGTTTTGTCAGCATCACACTCTCTGAAGTGAGCTAACCGGCTATCCCTATATAGGGATCCGACTCCATGGCCTTGGTGTTATCAGCAC
The DNA here is from genome assembly GCF_027409185.1 of Cynocephalus volans. Lineage (NCBI taxonomy): Eukaryota > Metazoa > Chordata > Mammalia > Dermoptera > Cynocephalidae > Cynocephalus > Cynocephalus volans. Next base: position 42,114,187 of record NC_084472.1, read on the forward strand.
CACACTCTCCCAAGTGAGCCATGGGCCAGCCCCTGTAATTACAAATTCAATTTCTTAAAAAGATCTGGGGAATATTCAGATTTTATATTTCTTCCCTTATCAGTTTTGGCAAGGAATTTGCCAATTTCTTTTAGTTGTCAAATTTACTGGCATGTTTTTCACAATATACTTGTTTGCCAACTTAATATCTGTAGTATCTCTAATCATGACCCCTCTTTACTCCCAGATGTTAGTAATTTTTGTTCTTTCCTTTCTTCTTGATCAGCCTTGTTAGGGGCTTATCAATTTTATTAATTATTTCACTGAAGAAACTTTGGCCTTGTGTGATGTTCTCTATTGCTTATCTGCTTTCTATTTTATTAAACTTTTCTCTTATGTTTACTATTACCTTCCTTCTTTATGTTCTTTTTCTTGGTTCTTGAGATGCAAGCTCATTCACTGACTTTAACTTCTATTCTTTTTTAATATACTTGTATGTGTTTAAGAATATAAATTTTTCTCTAAGCACTGTTTTATTTGCATTCTCAAACTTTTATATATTGTGTTTTCACTATCACTATTTTCTAATTTACACTGTAATTTTTTTGATCCAAACATACTTTCAAAGTGTGTTCCTTCATTTATAATTTTGACATTGTCTAGTTAGCTTACTATTATTGATTTTTTAGTTCAATTCCATTGTAATAAAAAACCTCTCATCTAAGACTTGTTTTTGCAGCCCATTATATGATCTATATTGGTAAATATTTCATATTTATTTGAAAATAATGTATAAGGGTACTTCAAATAGTTCATGGGAAGAATCATATTATCTTTCAATTCTATTTTGCCAGAAACTTTTTGAAGTACCTTATACACTCTGTAGTTGTTGCTTGTAAGGTTTCATAAATGTAGATTAGGTTAATTTTTAAGTGTTTTCCAAATTTTATATATTCTTTTTTGTACGAGTTTGACAATCTTAATCTTCCTTCTCTTCTCTTTGTGTTTCAGTTTGGATAATGTCAATTGATCTCTCCTGGAGTTCACTAATCTTTTTTCTGCTGTGCCTAGTCTTCTGTTAAGCCCATCCAATAAATTCTTTATTTAAGATATCGTATTTTTCAATTCTAAAATTTTCATTGGTTTTCGTTTTAGAGTTTCTAGTACTTTGCTGAAATTCTTCATTGTTTCATCAGTTTTGTCCAGTTATCCTCTAAAACCTTTAACATACATATAATGTTTTTTTAAGTCCTTGTCTGCTAAGGTTCTGGGTTATCTATGGTCTGCTTCTACCAACTTTTTCATTTAAGAATCACATTTTCCTGCTTCCATTATCTCATGCTTTTTTTTATATGCCAGACACTGTGTATAAAAGATCATTAAAACTTGTTTAGCCCACTTGGTTAGTGTGTGGTGCCGATAACACCAAGGTCAAGGGTTCAGATTCCTTTACTGGTCAACTACCAAAAAAAAAAAAAAAAAAAATTCAATATATCTTAAAGTAGTTAATTTTTTTTTTTTTTCATTAAGAGCTTGCCCTTTTCCTCTGTCTTGCAGCAAGGATGAGGGCCTGCGTTATTTGATGTATTATGAATTTACCGGAATGGGTACTGGGTTGTTACTTCAGTTAGCTCCAGGTTATCTCTAGTTCCAAGGTCTGAAGGAGGGATCAGGCCCCCCTCTCTCCAGTTAGTTTTTGTGACCTGATCACCATGAAGCTACAAAACCTCTCATGGCTTTACAACCCAGTCCCTATCTTCCTATGCGACTGCTTATTCAGAAAAGTTTGATGTGTGGGAAAAACTGATGTGTGGGAAAATTAATTCTGTATTTGGGACTCATCCTGACTCCAGTATGCCAAGCTACCCCACATATAGCTGTTATTACATAATTTTTCTCCCCTATAGCAGGCTATTTTCATCCAAGAATAATAGCAGCCATTAGTCTCTGTTCAACTAGAAAAGTATTCCTTCCCCTCTTGTAGTGAGTGCTTATAATTTTATGTTACCATGGCATCCATTTCTGAATATAAGTTTGACCTTTTCTTCCCAAAAGCATAACTCTGTCACCCTTGACAGTTTCCAGTACTACGCCCTGCCCAGATGGCTACCACAGTCATCAAGAGATAAAGACTTAGAGGCATCTCTCCTGCCTAGTAGGCTGGGCTTCCCATTTTCCCACAACTTCCTTTAAATGGACCATTCAGACATTTGCCCATGAACTTAAAGTAACCATCTCTCAGTCACAATGTGACCTCCTGCAACTAGTGCCTGCTTATTTTAAACCCAACAGTTAAAGCTCCCCATGGGAAACCTGTTTGAATAACACCCTTGACCCAATATAGGCATTGGACCATAGGTCCCGTCTTTCCCTGTCTGTGCTCCTTGACCTGTGTGTGTGACTTCCAGGTGTGCCGTGTGCCCTGCAGGGTCTGTAAGTACTAAAACCTCTTGAACTTTCACATTGTGGTTGTGTCATTGAAGCTGTGCCTGCAGTCCTACCCTGGATTTGACCCCTGATGATGAGGCCACCCCAAAGGGACCCAGGCAGGTGGATCCCCTGCTAGCATTCTTTTGTCTAGGCTTCTGGTGGGTGCTAAGGGCAGTAGCCACCAGCTAAGGTGATAGATGTTAATTGAAGTTTGGCTTAAAGGTTTCTCTGGATACAGTGAACTGTAACCTAATGTGATATATAAACAGACTGTAACCTACTTTTGTAACAAGTAGCTGAGTCTCAGCAATTACAGGCAGCCAACTGTTCAAAGAGTGTTCAAATAAGGCAAATGTCCAGCTGTAACCAATGTAGCTGTTTCTGTACCTCGTTTCCATCTTCTGTATGTCACTTTCCTTTTTCTATTAATCTTACTTGAATACCCAGCAGCTGTGGAGTCATTCTAAACCTATTCTGGTTCTGGAGTCTGATTTGCAAATCATCCTTTTCTCAATTAAACTCTGTCAAACTTATTTCATCTACAGTTTTTATTTTATCATGGAAAAACTCAAAGGGTTTCATTCAAAACATCTCACACTTCTTCGTGTCAACGTTTCTCCAGTGGCTTTCAGGACAAATGTGATCTTTTAATTTATCCAGTATTTTCTCATTACTATGGCAGAAGCAATGATCTTTAACGACCTTCTGCATCTGACCAGAAGTGGAACTTCTGCTTATACATATGTATATCTTCATGCTGTTATTAGGTACGTGTAAATGTGTGACTGTCATATCTTCCTTACACCATTTTGGAAACATTCCATTTTATAGTAGTACTTCCTATCTTAAAGTCTATTTTGATATTTTACTTTCAACCTTCTTCTATCCTTATATTTAAAGTGGTCTTTTAAAAACAGCATATTGTTTTTTACAGCTTGACAATCACTGTCTTTTATTTAAATTGCTTAGTTCTTTTATATTTGCAACACCACACTCTATCGAACTAAGCTAACCAGCCAGCCCTCAGTTCTTTTATATTTAATGTAGTTACAGATCTAGTTTATTTGCTTTTTAGTTAAATACTCATTTTTAGTGCTTACCCTTGATATTATATGTATCCTTGATTTATTAAAATATACCTTAAATTAGTAATTTTTTTTTTTTTTTTTTTTTGGTCACTGGCCAGTACAGAAATTGAACCCTGGACCTCAGTATTATCAGCACCATGGCCTTAAATTAGTTATTTTATTCCTTCTCTCCTGCCTTCAAATTCAGCACCCGAAACTCATTTTCAGTAGTGAATTTCTCTTTCACTTCCATCTTGGTGAAGTTGTTTTCTATTTCCCCATGGAATCATAAAAAAACCTTCAGGGAAGCATCCTTTTTAAAATCTCTGTATTCTCCACAACATCTTGCATATAGTAGGTGCTCAATAAATCATAGCTAAATAGGCCAGTCTATCCACAAAAACAAGTGAAAGTTCCATGATCAGAAGTTGCACTGTAGTTTTCTGGCCCCAGCTAACTTCAGCCTGCAGTTCTCTCTGTACACATGCAGGTAGAAAGACAATGATTAACAAGAGACCACTACAAAACTTTTAAGTCCCCAGAGTCTTCCGTATACATATCCTCAATTTTCCTTTGACCTTCACCTCCCCCCAGTGGCCTCCATTGTTTCATCTTTTTGCTTGGTAGTTGTCCAAAGAAAAAATGATTCACATATGCCTGGTATAAAGTTTATTCACATTATTGCTTGCCAGTTTCTTACTATGTCTTGTAAAAGAAATGACGGACATTAATAAGTGTATGATAAGGTCTTAAAGAAATCTTGCTCTGAAACCATGCCATGCCTAACACCAGTCACGTTGGGAGTATGAGACAAAGTCTGGGTTTGTTCCTTGAGATGTGTGTGTGTGTGAAAGAGAAACAGAAAGAGTACAAGAAGAAATGTGAAAGACATCATGTAAGAGAATATTATTAAGAGTCAATAGACTGGAGTGTTTACACAGTGAGAAGAGAATTCATTTAATGAGTTGTCAATTTGAAAATAATATTAATTGCAGTTATTGAGAAGAACTGCTTGCCATTTCTAGCAATTTTCTAGCATTTTTTCTATTTTTCATGCAGCAAAATAATAAGTACACAGTGATTTTCAGACCTTTCTTCAAAACCAGAGGTTTCTGTGGCAACACTTCAAGTGACAGGCTCCAGGACCTCACCCACTTCACCTGGGTAACTCCTATTCATCTACTCATAAGATTTTATTTGAAAGAAAAAGTCTCACCAAAGATGAGGCAGAGAGAAAAGGGACCATGGGCAAGGAGGGAAAGAATTTGCAAATCTAAGCCAAATTAAATTTGTTGTGATTTTATTTGATTAAATCTTTTTCTCAAACTCTGATAAAGAAGCACAATAAAAGGGAAATAGCTTGACCAGATATTAAAACATGCTATAAAGCCTCAATAACTAAAACAGCATGGTACTGATACTTGAAAGAATAGATTACTAACAGAACAGAATAGAAAGTACAGAAAAAGATCAAGATATTCATAGAAATTTGGTTTAAAAAAGGCGGCTTATAAGATAAAACAGCTGCTCTGAATCATAAAATGAAGCTTTACAAAGAGACAAGTGAGAGCTCTCCTGCATTCTTCAAGGAGGAAGGCTCTGAACTGGGCCTTTATTTTCTCTCCTTCTGCCATGGTTTTGGATTTGCTTAAGCTGAAATAAAATGCACTCACTGTAACTGTGTGTTCCTTTCTAAATCCAGATAATTTGGGGCAGCTGGACAGCAGGCTGTGTTTCTGCTTCATTAAGTCTCTGTTCACCACAAAGTGTTCCCCCAGTCTGCCCCCCTGTCTCAGGCTCTGCATCCCTCCACTGCAGGCCAGCTTTTCCTGGGCAGTGATGCAGAAGCTCTTCAGAGTCCAGAGGCCCTCCCAACACTAACCTACATCAAAGCCCAGATATAAATCAAAGCAGAAAGTAGCTCTACATGTGGCTACCACTCCACCTGGCTCCCATCCCCAAAATTCTGATTGATCTAGGTGTAGTGTGGGCATCACAGAATTTTAAAACTCCCTAGGTGGTTGTACTGTGTAGCTAAGATTGAGAATGGCCACTTTAAATTGTAAGGTATTTCCATGAATTTTGATAAATCATTCTCTGATGATGTGTGAATAAATAAGAAAATGTAAGTAGAAGTGCTCTTAAACTACAGTATTACCTAACTGTTATGCATTAGTATCATCAGAATTTTCAGGGTAGAGACAACAGGATGAACTTGAGGATGGCTGTTCAAATGTTAGCTGCTGTTAAACTGCACATTTGTGCTGAGGAACAGGGTGTGGCTATTTTAATAAATGATTTCAGGTCCATCTAACTCCACATTTTTCCTAACAGCTCTATTGTTGCGAATTATAGAAGTCACTGGTCTCTCATGAGTATTCTTGGGTCAGCAGGTTTCACGAGCAAAAAAGCATCCCTGTTGCCCAGTCTGAGTTTGAGGATTGTTAATGCCTATTTCTCCTCCACAACCCTCTCTCCGCAGAGCACAGGGAGATAGTTTTTGAACGGCCATCCATTCGTTTCTGTATCTTAATGTTAAAAACATCACTTGGCTGTTCTCATTGCCTTGTGAGTCACCTTTTAAAAATATCTCTCTGTACCCAACTTTGTAACATATTGAAATTTTCTATATTTTGCACTTTACTTTTTATTAATTTAAAACTGGTTTATTTTAAACTGTAAGCACTTTACACTTATTTTTATTCATTAGTTCACGGGTTTTTTTTAGTTACCTTTATCAGAATAGTAGCCTTTAGCATCCATAGTTTGTTTCATTTACCCATTAAAAAATAGAAATAAACCATTGTTCAAATATACACTGAGTTTTATAAATTTCAATCTTACTAAATAATCTCAGTAAGAAACTATCATATGCTGAATGAAACAGAAATTTAAATTTTACAAAATTCATTCTATTAAGAAAAAGTTTCCTGATCTGTCACTTTATCAGTTATCCTCCGATGTGGCTTCTGATTTTAAGTGATCCTGCATAATAGCTAACTCTGAAGATTAAAACTCTGGGCAAGAGACCTCAAGGGGAAAGGTTTACAGACCTCCTAAGTTTTCCTAGGGCCTGGAAGTCAATTTTCAGAAGTCTGCATGCCTTATTTGTGAAGTTTTATATTTTGTTTCTCCCTAACAGGACCATGTATCCCTTATAAGCAAGGATGAGTACATTTTGTTCTCAGGTGCTCTCATAAACACTCAGCACTCTGCTGGGTACAGGGTAGAGTATCAGTGAATAATTCTTGAACTCAGAGGAGGCTTTATCATGAATTTGAAGTTCAAGCTGAAGGGCCCCTTCAAAGGCCCCAGGAGGATTCCAGAAATGTGTTCACCTGGTCATATGTATACAAATGCAGATAATGCAGCTATGTGTATGAATGCAGGTGTTTACAAATAATGTAGCATATACAATTATAAATGCACCATTTTTTTTAATGGGAATTGTGAAAAATACAATTTATCAGAATTCCTACATTTTTCAAGCACAAACTTGCAGTGGTACAAACAGGTTTGTGAAGTTGCATGCTTTTTGCAACCCAACTATCAGCAACAAACAAATTCTGATCAACTTTTCTAGAAAACTGAATTATCTTCTATTCTTTCTATAGAAAATATTACAAAATATGAAGAGGCAATCAAGCAAACTACAGTAACTTAGGAAAACTGTTTTAAAGAGGTATGTCAAGCAGTTAACTAATAAAAATATTTTTTTTCTGAACTTTTGTGGTATTTGTCAGTGTGCAGTAAAGGATTGTTAACTCAGCAGTTTCATATTATTTAAACCCTGTACATTCCTAAGAAAGGACCAGCCCTTGATCAGCTCCTGGGAAGTAACTCCTGAGCCCTCAGAATATCCTAAGAGTGTGTTTGTATACCTGCGTTCCTGGGCCATGCTCTATCAGTCTGACCTCTGGAAGGCTGGAGACCAAGTAGCTAAAGTCAGGATGCTGCATGCCCACATGACTGAAACCCTCCCCTCCGCCCCTCAACAAAACCCTGGACACCAAGGCTCCGGTGAGCGTTTCTGGCTGGCAGTACTTCACATATGTTGACACATACTGTTGCAGAGAGAGGTATAATGCTGTCCATGCAACTCCACTGGGAGAGGATGAATAGAAGTTTGGGCCTGATCTCTCCTGGACTTCGTCCCATGCGCCTTTCTCCTTTGGTGATTTCCATCTATATCCTTTTGCTGTAATAAACCATAACCATGAGCAGAACAGCTTTTCTGAGTCCCTTCCAGTTTATCACTGAGTCTGGAAGTAGGTAGTCTTGAGGACACAGTTGACTTGTAAAATTTTGAATTGCCATGATCTTTCTCAAATTCTAAATTTGAATTGCCACGATAGTTTCGTATCTCATCTTGTATAATTCCCAAGCTCCACAAAACCTGGATCTACCCTTGCTTAAGCATATGTCCTCTCACATCTTAAGCCTTTACACATAATAATATCTTCACCTGGAATAAGTCTGCTTAGTTGATCCACCTGACAATTTGCCTCTTCCTTTGGTTCTCTGCCAGAACTTTGCCCTCTCTCCTCCAAGGCAGAGAAGTTCCTCTACCCCTACTGCCCACAGCGTTTTACACAGAACTCTATCTGAGCACTTACCACATGATACTATAATTATCTTACATTACAGATGTAGGTGTGTCTCCCTCACTAGGCCAGGCAAGGACTGGCTGTCATCTTGATTCCCTCAGGAAGGGAGGGCCGGGAGACAGAGGCAATGTCGTGAATTAGAAAGAATTTATCTCCAGACAAACCTTGAGTCCACCAAATGCTAGCTGTGAGACACTGGGAAAATTTGCCTCTCAGTGCTACAGTTTCCTTGCTATAAAATGGGTAGTATACCACTTGCCTTAGTTTGAGGACTGAGAAGGGGTACGTGGAAAGACCTAGCGGGCAATTTGGGTTGAGTACAGCATCTGGAATAAGGCAACCTGAATTTAAATCTCATTTTCCTCACCTGCTAGTTGTGTGACTCTGGACAAGTTATTTCACCTCATCTCCTCAATTTTTCTCTTGAATAATGGAGCATTACCTGCCTTACAGGGTCAGTGTGATGATTAAATGAGCTAACCAGAGTCTGGCACACAGTAAGGAGTTAATAAATATTAGCTATTACTAGACATTCACATTCTGTCTTGTGGCATGAATAGCAGGCACAAATCTGTTCATAAACTTGAGCATTTGTATATTTCCTTTATTTTCCTTTAAGTAAATATAATCTTGTTTGTACATTTACCCCAGCCGCATCCCCAGAGCAGGCAGAAAACTCAGCCTCAGGCATAGGTAAAGCTCCCCCCAAACCCATACCCAAGAAGTGCTGGGGCTGGGAGATGTCCCAGATATTGGTCATCTGCTCCTGTGGTCACTCTGGGGTGCCAGTTGCCATTCAAAATCTAACGTCGGGTTTCAAGATGGCGGTGGCTGCGGCGGTTGGCGCGCAGTAGCTGAGGTGGAATAGGTGGCCACTGGGCCTCAGGCAGCCGGGAAACTTGTGGACCTTCCTTTTGCCATCTCTTAAGGGAGGACCACTGCTGGTGGCCGGTTGTGGGGGCTGACCGCCACTTTGCCCTCGGCAGGACAGGCTGCCTCATTTACAGGCAACAGCTTTGAAGTATGGAACAGGAAAAGAACTGTTTTGTAGCTGCAAAAGCGAGTCTCTAAACAGGGAACACGGCGCCAGGGCTGCTGTGGATGCAGACAGGATCCCGGAGGCCGGGGCTGCGCTGAAGGTGGCCAGCTGCCCTATTCATGATTCGAGGTTTCAGGCCAGCATAAAAGAAGATTCCTGGGAGCGCTCCAGCCACGCCGCGGGACCGAGCGAGCAGGCCGAGGCGACGGGAACCGAGGACGGGGAAGGCGACAAACCAGAGGCAGAGAGTGAGCGCCCGACCTGGCACAGCCCTGTGAGTGACCCCTGGACCGGCCCTGCTCGGGGGGCTGATACCCACCCGGCTTCCGCCTGCATCACCGGGCCACTCACCGCCCCGGGGCTGCCTCCATTTTCTCAGGTGGTGGCAGCTCCAGCCTGGCTCGGATCCTCACTGAGCCTTCCCACTTGCTTGCCCCAGCGCGGGGCTTCCCGGGGCCTGCGGGCTGGCTTCCCCTCCCACTCCCTACGTGGTTCTCTGGCGGGGCTGGTGGCGTGGGGCGTCCCTGGCCAGTGTCGAGAGGGCAAGGAAGTACGGGCGGGGCCGACTGTCACTTCACCACACCCTGGACTCCGGCCCCCGGTAAACTTCCTGTTACTGGGAGGCAGATACCATCTCTGCGGCCACCAGTTCGGAAAAATGCCTAACCAACCAATTTCTGGTTGGGAATAGTGTGGTAGGAGAGTTCCCAAGTCCGCTTGAACCTGCCGGAGAGCTGACTGCAGGCAGGCACTGGACTCGGTTCGTGCCGGGGGGATACAAAGGTGAACCGTGTGCTGCGGGCTCCTCCCCCGAGGAGCTCACGCTCTGGTGTGGGAGATAAGACAAGTACACAAATAACCGCGATACCAGGAGGAAGGTGATAAGTCCCGAGCAAGATCTACACAGTGCTACAAAGGCATCCAGAGCGACCCGTCGTCTGTACCTAGCAGAAACCTGGTAGACTTCCTGGGCAAGGTGGTGCCGAGCAGGGTCTTGTAGGCCCAGTTGATAGACGAGGGTTGCAGAAGACACGTCCCAGCCCAGCCCAGTGCGCACAGAGTGGGGAGACGTGTGGCCAGGGAGGCAGAGACTCGACAGAAACCACACACTCTGTGGGGTTGCCACTGCACAATCCAACAGCCCGGGCCAGAGCACACAGGACAGGGAGAAGTCCTGCACGGGAAGTGAAAGCTAATTCTAAGGAAACTGAATGAGATACAAGAAAACTCAGCTAGACATCATGATGAAATGAGGAAAAGTATACAGGATCTGAAAGAGGAAATGTACAAGGAAATCAATGTCCTGAAAAAAAATGTAGCAGAACTTGCTGATCTGAAGAAGTTATTCAGCGAAATAAAAAACACAACAGAGAGTTTAACCAGCAGGCTTGTTGAAGTTGAAAAGAGAACCTCTGAACTTGAAGATGGGCTGTTTGAAATAACACAAGCAGACAAAAAGAAAGAAAAAAGAATCAAAGACATTGAAGAAAATCTGAGAGAGATATCAGACAACCTCAAGCGCTCAAATATCTGAGTCATGGGTATTCCAGAAGGGGAGGAAAATGGAGATTCCACTGAAAACATATTCAACAAAACAGTGGCAGAAAACTTCCCAGGTATAGGAAAAATCACAGATTTTCAGATCCAGGAAGCTCAACGATCTCCAAATGTATTCAACCCAAAAAGGCCTTCTCCAAGACATGTTATAGTCAAATTGGCAAAACTCAGAGAAAAAGAGAGAATCTTAAAAGCTGCAAGAGAGAAGCTTCAAATCACCTATAAGGGAGCCCCAATCAGGCTAAAATCAGACTTTTCATCACAAACCCTAAAAGCTAGAAAGGAATGGGATGATATATTCAAAATACTAAAAGACAAAGATTGCCAGCCAAGAATACTCTACCCTGCAAGGCTATCCTTCTGAAATGAAGGGCAAATAGTATATTTCTCAGACAAACAAAAACTGCGGGAGTTCACTACCACAGGACCACCCTTAGAAGAAATCCTCAAGAGAGTACTGGGTTTGGTTCCTGAAAAATAACTACCACTGCCATAAAAACCCAAGAAAAATCTAAACCCACTAGTATAATAAAAATGGCATTCAGGAAGAGAAAACAAACAAACAAAAAGGCTATCTACAACCTAAGGAACCAACAAACACAGAAAACAAACAGAACGTCAGAAAGCAAAGAACAAAAGACACCTAACATAACCAAACAACCAATAAAATACTAGGAATAAATCAACACCTTTCAATAACAACTCTTAATGTAAAAGGCTTAAATTTCCCAATCAAAAGACACAGACTGGCTGACTGGATCAAAATGGAGGACCCAACTATATGCTGCCTACAAGAGACCCACCTCACCCATAAAGATTCACATAGACTAAGAGTGAAAGAATGGAAAAAGATTTACCATGCAAACAGAAAAGAAAAACGAGCTGGAGTAGCTATTCTTATTTCTGACAAAATAGACTTTAAACTAAAAACCATAAAAAGAGACAATGAGGGACACTACTTAATGATAAAAGGACTGATCCATCAAGAAGACATAACAATCATAAATATGTATGCACCCAATGTTGGAGCAGCCAGATTTATAAAACAAACTCTATTAGACCTAAAGAAGGAAATAGACACTAATACCATAATAGCAGGGGACCTGAACACCCCACTGTCAATATTAGACAGATCATCTAGGCAAAGAATCAGTAGAGAAACACAAGATCTAAACAATACTCTAGACCAATTGGAATTGGCACATATCTACAGAACATTCCATCCAACAACCTCAGAATATTCATTCTTCTCATCAGCACATGGATCATTCTCCTGGATAGATCACATATTAGGTCACAAATCAAGTCTCAATAAGTTCAAAAAAATTGGAATAATCCCATGTATTTTCTCAGACCACAATGGATTAAAACTAGAAATTAACAACAAACGAAACTCTGGAAACTATGCAAACACATGGAAATTAAACAGCATTCTACTTAATGACATATGGGTCCAAGAAGAAATCAAGCAGGAAATCAAAAAATTTATTGAAACTAAGGAACATAATGATACATCATACCAAAACCTGTGGGATACTGCAAAAGCAGTATTAAGGGGGAAATTTATTGCATTAAATGCTCACCTCAGAAGAATGGAAAGATGGCAACTGAACAACCTAACACTTCACCTTAAAGAACTAGAAAAACAAGAACAATCCAAACCTAAAGTTAGCAGACGGAAAGAAATAATTAAGATCAGAGCAGAACTGAATGAAATTGAAACCCAAAAAACAATTCAAAAGATCAATGAATCAAAAAGTTGTTTTTTTGAAAAGATAAATAAAATTGACAAACCATTAGCATGGCTAAGAAAAAAAAGAAGAGAGAAGACTCAAAGAACAAAAATTAGAAATGAAAAAGGCGATATTACAACTGATTCATCTGAAATACAAGGAATCAATCAAGACTACTATAAACAACTATATGCCAACAAATTTGAAAATCTGGAGGAAATGGATAAATTTCTGGACACACACAAGCTCCCAAAACTGAGCCATGAAGATGTAGAAAATCTGAAGAGACCAATAACAAGAAAGGAGATTGAAGCTGTGATCAGAAATCTCCCAACAAAGAAAAGCCCAGGACCACATGGAATCACAGCAGAATTTTACCAAACATTCAAAGAGGAATTGACACCAATTCTTTACAAACTATTCCAAAAGATTGAAACAGACGCAAATCTCCCAAACTCATTCTATGAAGCAAACATCATCCTGATACCAAAACCAGGTAAAGATATAACCAAAAAAGAAAACCATAGGCCGATATCCTTGATGAATATAGATGCAAAAATCCTCAATAAAATACTAGCAAACAATACAGCAACACATACGTAAAATTATTCACCACGATCAAGTGGGATTCATCCCAGGGATGCAAGGTTGGTTCAACATACGCAAATCAATAAATGTGATACACCATATTAATAAACTCAAACACAAGGACCATATGATCATCTCTATAGATGCTGAAAAAGCATTTGATAAAATTCAACACTCATTCATGACAAAGACCCTCTATAAGTTAGGTATAGAGGGAAAGTATCTCAATATAATTAAAGCCATATATGCCAAACCCACTGCCAATATCATCCTGAATGGGGAAAAGCTGAAAGCTTTTCCTTTAAGAACAGGAACTAGACAAGGATGCCCACTCTCACCACTCCTATTCAACATAGTGTTGGAAGTACTAGCCAGAGCAATCAGAGAAGAGATGGAAATAAAGGGCATCCAGATTGGAAAAGATGAAGTCAAACTGTCCCTGTTTGCAGATGACATGATCCTATATATCGAACAGCCTAAAACCTCTCCAAAAAACTCTTGGAATTGATAAATGATTTCAGCACAGTTGCAGGATACAAAATCAACACACAAAAATCAGTAGCATTTCTTTTCTCCAATAGTGAACATGCAGAACGAGAAATCAAGTAAGCCTGCCCATTTACAATAGCCACCAAAAAAATAAAATACTTAGGAATTGAGTTAACCAAGGAGGTGAAAAATCTCTATAATGAGAACTACAAACCACTGCTGAGAGAAATTAGAGAGGATACAAGAAGATGGAAAGATATCCCATGCTCTTGGATTGGAAGAATCAACATAGTGAAAATGTCCATACTACCCAAAGTGATATACAAATTCAATGCAATCCCCATCAAAATTCCAAAGACATTTTTCTCAGAAATGGAAAAAACTATCCAGACATTTATATGAAATAATAAAAGACCACGCATAGCTAAAGCAATGCTGAGCAAAGAAAATAAAGCTGGAGGCATAACACTACCTGACTTTAAGCTATACTACAAAGCTACAATAACCAAAACAGTATGGTACTGGCATAAAAACAGACACACCAATCAATGGAAAAGAATAGAGAATCCAGAAATCAACCCACACACTTACTGCCATCTGATCTTTGACAAAGGCACCAAGCCTATTCACTGGGGAAGGGACTGCCTCTTCAGCAAATGGTGCTGGGATAACTCATATCCATATGCAGGAGAATGAAACTAGATCCATACCTCTCACCATATACTAAAATCAACTCAAAATGGATTAAGGATTTAAATATACACCCCGAAACAATAAAAGTTCTTAAAGAAAACATAGGAGAAACACTTCAGGAAATAGGACTGGGCACAGACTTAATGAATACGACCCCAAAAGCACAGGCAAACAAAGGAGAAATAAACAAATGGGATTATATCAAACTAAAAAGCTTCTGCACAGCCAAAGAAACAATTAACAGAGTTAAAAGACAACCAACAGAGTGGGAGAAAATATTTGCAAAATATACATCTGACAAAGGATTAATATCCAGAATATATAAGGAACTCAAACAACTTTACAAGAAGAAAACAAGCAGCCCAATTAACAAATGGGCAAAAGAGCTAAGTAGGCATTTCTGTAAGGAAGATATAGAAATGGCCAACAGACATATGAAAAAATGCTCAACATCACTCAGCATCCGGGAAATGCAAATCAAAACCACACTGAGATACCATCTAACCCCAGTTAGTATGGCTAAAATCCAAATGACTCTGAATGATAAATGCTGGCAAGGTTGAGGAGAAAAAGGAACTCTCATACATTGTTGGTGGGACTGCAAAAATGGTGCAGCCTCTATGGAAAATGGTATGGAGGTTCCTCAAACAATTGCAGATAGATCTGCCATATGACCCAGCTATCCCACTGCTGGGAATATACCCAGAGGAATGGAAATCATCAAGTTGAAGGTATACCTGTTCCCCAATGTTCATCGCAGCACTCTTTACAATAGCCAAGAGTTGGAACCAGCCCAAATGTCCATCATCAGATGAGTGGATACGGAAAATGTGGTACATCTACACAATGGAATACTACTCAGCTATAAAAACGAATGAAATACTGCCATTTGCAACAACATGGATGGACCTTGAGAGAATTATATTAAGTGAAACAAGTCAGGCACAGAAAGAGAAATACCACATGTTCTCACTTATTGGTGGGAGCTAAAAATTAATATATAATTCACACACACACACACACACACACAACCGGTGGGGGGGGGGAGAAGATATAACAACCACAATTACTTGAAGTTGATATGACAAGCAAACAGAAAGGACATTGTTTGCGGGGGGAGGGAGGAGGGCGTGAGGTTTTGGTGATGGGCAACAATAATCAGCCACAGTGTACATCGACAAAATAAAAAAAAAAAAAAAAAAAAAAAATCTAATGTCCTCTCTCTCAAGCCTGGAAGATTATCTTAGTCTGGGTGGGAAGAACCATCCCTCCCTCCGAAACTTTGCAGGACCTCCAGCAATATTCCCTCAAAGGGCTTAAGAGTAGGCATGGGGCAGCTGGGAAGACAAGGGTAGCTTTCTAACTAACTTAAGAACTCCTTAAGCCTTGCACCCACTCCCACTCTATGAACAGCTCCACCAGGGTGTAAGGGGATGATAGTGGGGTGGGTGTGGGGGATGTAGGAAAAGGAAACAGAGTTTCAATATATATTTCTGCTGCTACCCCTGTTTTCAACTCAGGAAGTCTTCCCACTGAAGCTAGGATTCTCTTGCATAGATGGGAGCCTTTAGAATAATTTACCTTCTCTATAGGCAGGTGACTGAGCTTCAGGGAGCTGCAACTTCCTACAGCCCTACAGGTTCATTCTCCTATTCATTCATTCTAGATATTTATCAAAGGCATCCTACTTATCAGGCATTATGGTTCTTAGCCCTGGCTGCACCTTCAAATCCTCGGGGGAGCTTTTAAAAAGTGCCCATGGCAGGGCCCCCATCCCCCAGAAATTGACTTCATCGGTATCGAGGCCCAGTCATAGATTAATTTCTAAAAGCTCCCCAGGTGACTACCGTGCAGCCAGGGCTGTCAACCTCTGGGTTAGTTTGTGGATTTGGAAGAAATGGGTGTATGATAATAAAGAGATTTACACTGTCCTTTGGAGTCCCCCAGCATGACCTCCCAAGCCTTATATAGCATGGTTATTGTTCTTCAAGGGACAGCAGGACCTGATGGAAAATGTCTTGGGCTGGAGGTCAGTTTGAGGTCTTAATAGCTTGACTTTTTTTTTTTTTTTTTGACCGGTAAGGGGATCGCAACCCTTGGCTCAGTGTCGTCCGCATCATGCTCAGCCAGTGAGCACACCAGCCATCCCTATATAGGATCCGAACCCGTAGCTTCGGTGCTATTAGCGCTGCACTCTCCCCAGCGAGCCACGGGGCCGGCCCTTAATTGTTTGACTTTTGGTGAACAGGCTGTGGCTTGGTTTCTCTTTAGATGAGAGGGAAAAAAATCAAAACCCTGCTCTGTATTCCTCACGGTATTATGAGATATAGCTTTATGGGGGGAAAAAGTAACAAAAAAGGCTTTTTAATAGCCCCAATAAAGCCAGTACCCCAATACAGGCAATATGTTTTAATCCTTTTACATCTCTTCAGAGCTTACATAGCACTTTTGCCTCTAAACTCTGAGTAGAACTTCAAAGAAAAAAAAATTAGGGGTATTACTAAGTTAATAAGACCAATTAAAATGTAACCTGGTACTACCAACAAAAATAAAACACAATAAGTAAAATGTAGCGAGTTTATTATATGCAAAATATATTCATTTAGAAAATATACTAATGAGCAGTTTAAAACCAGGTTGATTTTAAACTAGAAACTCAGGGCTGAGCCTGTGGCGCACTCGGGAGAGTGCGGCGCTGGGAGCGCGGCCGCGGGTTCGGATCCTATATGGGGATGGCCGGTGCACTCACTGGCTGGGTGCCAGTCACGAAAAAGACAAAAATAAAATAAAATAAAAAACTAGAAACTCAAAGTGCGTGAACTCATACTGGCAAATACTTTGATACCTTTGGTTTAATAATTTTATCAGCTTGCACTGCTTCACTACTTTATTTTTGTACTTTGGTTGCATTCATGGTCCTCCTGAGGGGGAAAATGTTAATATTTAGGATTAATTAGGGGTTTGGCAAATGAGAGCCATTTATTCCAATCTGAGAGATTCAATAATCACATAATTTCTAACCACTTCCATAAATTAAAAGGGGTGAAATAACAACACTTTGTAAGTGCTGGGTCTGATAGCTTCACAAGTATTTTAATCCTCAAAAATGACAAATCCAAAAGGAAATTACTCTTGAAACAGACTGAAGATAGGCCTGTGAACCAAACTACTCCATTTTCTCTGCAGAGGACACTGTTACTTTCCAGTCCTCAGTCATGACACCCCCAGGGTAAACGGATTACCCCATGGCCCACCCTGATAAAACAAACTGAGGTAAGAGAGGAAACAGATATTCACCACTTGCAAAACCCCTCCCCAATGCTTGTTTACCATAATTGTAAAAACTAAGTTACAGATTAACCTTAAGATCCCTTTACGAATTCCTGCATGCACACAAAGCTTCAAGGTGACCACGACTATGACCCTCCTGGGGTGACGATGATGAACACTACAACCATGTTGGACCTACTGAGCAGGTGCAAGGACCAAAGCCCTAATCGAGCATGCACCATGTCACAACCAAGAACAGAATGGACCAGTGACATTGGCCTGTACCCCTTAACTCCTTTCCCTATAAAAGACCCTGAACAGCTCCCCTTGGGAAGCTAGCTTTACTGACTCCTCTTTTAATAAAGCTGGCTTTACTGCTGGGTACACTGTTCATTTCTATGAGTCTGGAACCCAAGAGCCTAATTCAGTCACCAGCAAAAACTGGAAAGCTTTGGGTACCAGAGAAGATTCCAGCTCCAAGAGGCAAGTGGCCACTGGGACTATTTTGCTCCCATGTTTCTGCTGCTGGTATTTATCTCCTGGAGTCCCCAGGCTAAATTCTGACAAGACAACGCTTTATGCTCTTTTCCTTTCCCTTTTTTTCCTTACCTTTCTCTGATTTTCTGAGCCTTCTTCTGCTGTTTTGTATAGGTACACCCTGGAGGTCTCTTGGCTATGCTTTCTCTAATTTAAATCTAGGCGGTACTTTCTTCTTTGTGCCAACAACAGTGGAGAGAAATGCTTTTATCAATTACTGTGTCGGTGCCGTAGGTTGGCCCTGCCAACTGGGACTAGGATAAACTGGACACCACTGATTCTCTTTTTTCTTTGTTTTCTTGGTTAGACATTAGAAAGTTATCTGAATAAACCTTCCAATCCTTGCACCAACTTTTGGACTTTCCAGTCATTTGTTTAATATGAGAGGGCAAGCTGAGCCTGGTTTGTCGGTAACTCTTATTAACCTCATTTTACACAAGAGGAAACTGGATTATAGAATAATTAACTTTGCCAAGACTACATAAGTGGCAGAAGGAGGCAGAATTCAAATTCAGGCAATCTGGTCCTGGAGTCCACACTCTTAACCACTACCACGCTATCCCGCTAGACTCTGTTCAAGGCACCATAATCTCAATTCCAAATGGGGAACATCTGATTCTGCTTCCATTTTGATTCTTCTTCCAGAAACCTTGTCCCAAACCATATAATACTTGCCTTTCTTTGTGCTTCTGTCAGTATCAAAGGAGAATATTGTTCTCCAGCTGGTAAGCGCATTAACTGATACTGTTTATGTTTGCTAATAGTTGGAGGCATTTCATGTATTAATCCATTCAACAAGTATTGGAGAGTCTCAACGAGGGAAGGAGGTAAAGTCCTTGACTACAAGAGGTTTATTGTCTAGTGAGGGAGACAGGTTAAGTAGACAGTTGTCTGTTCTGGGCAGCAGGATAATTGCTACAGTGGAGAGGTCCAGGGTGCAAGGACAGCACCTGAGAGAAGGATGTACCCAAAGCTGGGGAGGGCAAGGATTGTGGGGGAAGTGTTCTGGAGGAGTGGCTCTTAACCTGGCTGCATATTAAAAACACACAGACAGATTTTAACTGTTGCCAAACCCAGGCCACAGACCAGACTAATTAAATGAGAATCTCTTGGATACTTTTTAGAGGCCCTAAAGCCCTTAGAAGAGCAGTATTAGCATCCCCTAGGAACTTGTAAATCTCACCCAGATCACAAAATCAGCCCTCCAGGGAATTCTGATGTAAGCTCAAGTTTGAGCAATTGTTCTCAAACTCAAACAGGTATCACAATCTTCTGGAGGACTGCTTAAAATACAGATTGCTGTAATCAGAGCACACTGAGACCCAGATTGCTGGGTCTCACCCCCAGAATTTCTGGTTAAACAGGTTTGAGGTAGGGACCAAAAATTTGCATTTCTGACAAGTTCCCAGAGTGCACACTTAGAGATCCAATGTCCTACAGCAAGGGATGGCTAAACTGGAATCTGAAGGGTAAGAATTAGCAAGCTGAAGTGTGTAGGGAGTGGGATGAAAATATTTTCATTCAACAATACTCCTGAGCCCCAGAGGCAACCTATATATATATATATATATATATATATTTATATATATCTATCTATCTCTCTATATATTATATATATAATATGTATATCTATATTATATAGATATACATATTATATAGATATACATATTTTATATATATATATACATATATATATATATATATATGTATATATATATATATATATACTTTAAAATAATCATTCTCTAGTTTTATTTTATAGAGTATCGCATATATATAATTCCCTTGGTGAAACTGCTGGGTCATAGGATATGCTCAGTTATAAACTTATTAGATAAGGCCAAACTCTTCCAAAATGGCTGCTAATTCATTCTCCCATAGTGAATAAAAGTTCCCTTTGCTCCACATTCCAAGCACTTTTAATATTGTCAGATTTTAACTAAAAGTGACTGAACTATATACTTTGAAATTAAGATGATAAATTTTATGTGTATTTTACAATTTGCACAAAAAAGGGTATAATGGTATCTAAATTATCTATTTTGTATTTCCCTGATTCCTGAGATTTATCATTTTTTTACGTTTATGGGGATTTTCAGATACCTCTTTTGTGAATTGCCTGCTCAGTCTTTCACCCATTTAATATTTCAGAGTCTGTTTCTTAATTCACAAGAAAAATATTTTCTGGATTCTAGTCATTTGTGTTTTGAGTGTACCTGTGTGGCAATTATCTCCTCACAGCATATAGTTTGTCTTTTCACTCTTTTTCTGGTATCACTGGATGAATCACTCAACTTTAAAGTAGTTAAGAGATACCATTATCAAGTCAAGGAAATTTACTCCTATTCCTAGTTAAATAGATGTTGAATTTCACCAAATGCTTTTTCTGTATCTATTGAGATAAGTGTATGACATCACTCCTTAAGAGAATGTATTACATTCACTGTTTTTCTAATGTTAAACATTACTGAATTCCTGGGATAAATCCAACTAATTCACGATTTGCTATCCTTTCTAAACCCTTCAGATTCAGTTTGCCATTATTTCATTAAAAATGTTTATAACCGTATTCATGGGTCACACTAGCTTACAATTTTTCTTTTTCATGCTGTCCTTGTTGAATTTGGTGTCAAGATTATATGAGCATCTTAAAATGAGCTAGAAGTACTCCCTTTTCTTTTTTTCCCTATGCTCAGGAATGATTTGTGTAAAATTGGAATTATTCTCTTCTTGGAATGTTTGGTAAACTCACTAGTGAAGTCAGCTGAGCCTGGAGTTTTTATTGTGGGCACAGCTGTCCACTCATTCAATTTCTTTAAGTGATTAATAAGAATTCAGGTTTTCAATCTCTTCTTGAGTCAATTTTGGATAAATTCTACTTTTCTATTACTGTTCACTCCAACTACATTTTCAAATTTATTGCCATAAGTTGTACATAATATGTTTCTATCTTTAATGACTATGACATCTCTAGTTATGTCTTTTTTATCACTGATATTTAATATCTGTTGCTTTTCTTGATCAATCTTACCAGTTTGTCAATTTTATGTCTTTTTAAAGAACCACTTCTAAATATTGATCTATTTTTTTAATTTCATTTCTTTCTACTTATTTTTTTCTTTTTTTAAAACTTATTATGGTACTCTTATTCTAATGTAACATGAATGTTTGTCTCATCCATTTTCAGCCTAGCTTTTCTAATATAAACCTTTGAGGCTATAAACTTTCCTCTAAGTAATACTCTAGCTGCATCCCAAAAGTTTTGATATGTTGTTTTTACTGTCATTCAGTAAATACTTTCTAATTTCCAATACATTTTGTTCTTGTACTCATGAATTATTTAAAAGTATGTTTCTTAAGTTCCAGACATGAAATTTTTCAAATGGTCACGTTATTGCTGAATTTTAACTTAATTGCATTGTGGTCAGAGAATATACTTCTGTACTTCTACCTTTTGAAATGTGAAATTTATGTCCTAGTGCTTAGTCAACTGTCATAAAATGCCCACCTGTACTCAAAAAGAATGTGTGTATTCTGCAGTTGTTTGATGCAGTGTTTTATATGTTCATTAAATCAAGTTTGTTAATGTTCAATTGGGTACATTACTAATTTTTTTTATATGCTTGTTCTATTTATTACAAAGAGAGGTGTGCTGTTTCCTACAATGACTGGATTTTTAATTCTTAATGCAGTTCTGACATTTTCTGACACACACACACACACACACACATATGTCAGAAAATGTCAAATATGACATTTATATATGACAAATGTATATATATATTTGGCTATCTTACTATGTGCATATACCTTTAAAATAGCTTTATGTAGTGATAATTCTGTGGCTGTTTTGTTTGTTATTCATACAACTACTTTAGAATCCTCTGGGTTACAATTTGCCCAGTGTACTTTTTGAAGCTTTTTATCCAACATCTCTGAAGTCTTGTGTTTTAGATGTCTTGTAAAGAGCACATTCTTTGATATGTGACAATCTTTGTCATATAACTGGCACATTTGGTCCATTTTTACTTAATGTAAAAG
Source organism: Cynocephalus volans (assembly GCF_027409185.1). Lineage (NCBI taxonomy): Eukaryota > Metazoa > Chordata > Mammalia > Dermoptera > Cynocephalidae > Cynocephalus > Cynocephalus volans. Next base: position 42,136,217 of record NC_084472.1, read on the forward strand.
TGGACAACATGCAACAACAGAAGGGTAATATAAGCTAACAGACACTCTAAGAAAGAATCAAAAGAAAATCCTAGAAATCAAAAACACCATCACAGAAATGAAGAATGCCATCGATGGGCTCATCAACAGACAAAGCTAAGGAAAGAACCAATGGCTTGAAGAATGTCAGTAAAAACTATCAAAACTGAAATGCAAAGAGAGAGAGAGAAAAAGAACAAAATATCCAAGAACTATGGGACAGTTTCAAAAGGTATAACTACACAAACTGGGAATACTAGAGGAAGAAGAAGGAACAGAAGAAATATTTGAAATAATAATGAGAGAATTTTCCAAAATTAATGCTAGACATTAAACCACAGATCTAAGAAGCTCTGAGAATACTAAGCAGAATACCAAAAAAAAAAAGAAAAGAAAAAAGAAAAAAAAAAAAAATATATATATATATAGACGCAGCATATTCAAGCTGCAGAAAATCAGAGACAAAAAGAAAACCTTGAAAGAATTCAGAGGAACAAAACACCTTACCTATAGAGAAGCAAAGGTAAGAATTACACTGTACCTCTCTTCAGATACCATGCAAGCAATAAGAGACAGGAGTAAATATTTAAACATTGTACTGGAAATCCTAGCTAATGAAATAAGACAAGGAAAGGTATACGGATTGCAAAGGAAGAAATAAATTGTCTTCATTCCCAGATGACATGATTATCTATGTAGAAAATCGCAAAGAATTGACCAAAAAAACCCCCAAACAAACAGAAAACTACTAATTAATGATTACAGCAAGGTTGTAGGATACAAGGTTAATATGCAAAAGCCCACTGCTTTCTTATACATCAGCAATAAACAACTGGAATTTGAAATAAACATACTGTCATTTATATTAGCACTAAAAGAAAAATATGATACTCAGGTATAAAGCTAACAAAATACGTACAAGCTCTATATGAAGAAAATTACAAAACGCTTATGAAGGAAATCAAAGAAGAACTAAATAAAAGATATTCCATGTTCATGCATAAGACAACAATACTGTCAAGATGTCAGTTCTTGCCAACGATCTATAGAATAAACACAATTTCAATAAAAATCTCAGTAAATTCTTTTGTGGATATCGACAAACTAATTAAGTTGATATGGAGAGGCAAAAGACCCAGAATACCCACCACAATATTAAAGGACAAAGTCTGAGGACTGACTACCTGACTTCAAGACTTACTATAAAACTACAGTAATCAAGACAGTGTGGTACTGGCAAAAGAATAGCCAAACAGATCAATAGAACAGAACAGAGAGCTCAGAAACAGACCCATGTAAATGTAGTCAACTGATCTTTGACTAAGGATCAAAGGTAATACAATGGAGAAAAGATAGTCTTTCCAACAAATGGTACTGGACACTGACATGCCAAAAAATGGACATTCAAATGCAAAAAAAAAAAAAACAAATTTAAACACAGACCTTACAACTTCACAAAAATTAACTCAAAATGGATCATAGACGGAAATGTAAAATACAAACTTTTAATAACACCAAGGTCAAGGGTTCGGATCCCTTATCGGCCAGCTGCCAAAAACAAAACAAAAAACAAACAAATAACAACAAAAAACCACTTTTAATAAAACTCCTAGAAGATAATATAGGTGAAAACCTAAATGACCCTGGGTATAGCAATGACTTTTTAGATAGAACACAAAAACACAATTCATGAAAGACAGAACTGATAAACTGGACTTCATTAAAATTAAAAATGTCTGCTCTAAAAAAGAGACTACCAGAGTATAAGAAAATAATCCATAGACTGTAAGAAAATATTTGCAAGAGACACATCTCATAAGGAGTTACCAAAAATATACAAAGAATTCTTAAAACTTGATAATAAGAAAATGAACCTCATTTAAAAATGGACAAAAGACATAAACAGACAACTCAAAGAAGATATACAGATGCAAAATAGGCACATGAAAAAATGATCAGTATCATGTCATTATGGAATAGCAACTTAGAATACCAATGAGATACCACTTCACACCTACTGGAATGATCCAAATCCAAAACAAACACCACCAAATGTTGACAGTGATGTGCAGCAACAGAAACTCTCATTCACTGCTGGTAATGCAAAATGGTATGGCCACTTTGGAAGACAGTTTGGCAATTTCTTTCACAACTAAATTCATTCTTACCATATGACAGAGTGCATTTTACTAAGTGAAAGAAGCCAATCTAAAAAGGCTACATACTATACAATTCTAATTCTATAACATTCTGGAAAAGGCAAAACCATGGAGACAGTAAATAGATCATAGGTTTCCAGGGATCAGGGGGAGGGATGGATAAAAGGAGAAGCATGGGGAATTTTTAGGGCAGTGAAACTATTTTGTGTGATACTACAATGGTGTACACGTCACCACAGAATGTACAACACAAAGAGTAAACACTAATATAATATAATACAGACTTTGGTTGATAATAACGTGCCAGTCAGTGTTGGTTCATCAACTGTAACAAATATACCACACAAGTGTATTATGTTGATGGTGGTAGAGGCTGTAGGGGGGAGGCAATATGTGGAAACTGTACTTTCTTAATTTTGCTGTGACCCTAAAACTGGTCTTAAAATAAAGTCTACCTTTTTTAAAAAAAAAATCAACTGCATGTCTGTAAGCTTGCAAAAACAACCCAAAATTAAATTAAGGTACAATTCCATTTAGAATAACATCAAAAATAAAATACCTTGAAATACACTTAACACAAAAGCATTAACCTATACTCTGAAAACTATAAAATACTGTCAAAAGAAAGTAAATAAGATCTAAATAAATGGAAAAACATACCATGTTCATAAAACAGAAGATCTATGGATTCAAAATTGATCTATGGATTCAAAGCAATCTCTATCATAATCCCAGCTGGCTTCTTTCTAGAAATTTATAAGCTGATTCTAAAATTCATATGGAATTATGAGGACCTCAGAACAGCCAAAACAATCTTGAAAAAGAATAGTAAATTTGTAGACTCACACTTTCCAATTTCAAAACTTACTACAAAGCAACAGTAATCCAGACAATGTGGTATGAGCATAAGAATAAAGAAAAGATCAATGGAATAGAATGGAGAGTCCAGAAATAAACCTATGTCTGCAGGCAACAGATTTTTGACAGGGGTACCAAGACCATTCAATGGGTAAACAGTCTTTTCAACAAATGATACTGGGAAAACAATAGCCACACACAAAAGAATGAAGTGAGACCCTTATACCATACACAAAGATTAACTTAAAATGGAAAGTCCTAAATTTAAGAGTTAAAACTATAAAACCTGGAGGGTGAAAATATATGGGTAATCTTCATAACCTTGGATTTTGCAATAGATTCTTAGATGTGAAACCAAAAGCACGAGCAACAAAAGAAAAAATAAATAAATTGGAGACTTCATCAAAACTTAAAATGATTCTCCAGCCCGTCAGGCAGGCAGGCAGTTGTCTGGTCCGAGCAGTTATCGGCTGTCCAGCTCTCCTGAGCAGCACACTCCTTCCTCCTTCCTGGTCAGCAGCAGCAGCTGCACTGGCAGCGGTGCAGTCCCTTCAGGGGGTGTGGCAGGAACTGAGCATTGGCTGCAGAAGGTTGAGCCCAACCCGGCAGAGGCAGGTGCGGGCCTGGAGATGATCGGCAAGCAGGTGTTCAACGTGAGGCCATGCTACACCAACCTGTGGTATGTTGGCGAGGGCACCTACAGCATGGTATAATCTACTTATGATAATGTTAACAAAGTTTGAGTAGCTGGCAAGAAAATAAGTTCTTTCAGAAACCAGACTTACCACCAGAGAACGTTGAGGGAGAAAAAAATCTTACTGCACTTCAGACATGAGAACATTATTGGAATCAATGATATTATTTAAGCACCAACCAAACCATCAAGCAAATCGAAAGATGTACATATATATTATACACGGCCTCATGGAAAAACATCTTCACAACGTTTTCATGATGTAACACCTCAGCAACAACCATATCTGCTATTTTCTTTACCAGATCCTCAGAGGGTTAAAATATATTCATTCAGCTAACATTCTGCACCATGACCTCAAGACTTCCAACCTGCTGCTCAACACCACCTGCAATCTCAAGATGGCAGAGCTAATAAATAAGATGGGAGATCTACGAGTGTCTTAGGTACGATGAAGGGATGTGGATTCAGTCTAATAAAATGCACAGGAATTCAAGAAGACCTAAATAAATGGAAAGACATTCCATGTTCATGGACTGGAAGACAATATTATAAGGTGGCAGAATTTCCCAAATTGATCTGCAGATTCAGCCTTTTTTTTTTTTTTTTGCAGAAATTGACAAACTGACTATAAAATTCATATGGAAATTCAAGAGACCCAGAACAGCCAAAGAAATTTTATAAAAGAACAAAGCGGGAGACTCTCACATTTCCTGATTTCAAAACTTACTAAAAAGCTACAGTAATTAAGACAGTGTGCTACTTGCATAACACAGACTCATAGGTCAATGGAACTTAACAGTCAATAAATAAACCCAATTTTCCAACTTTGTGTTAGGCAAAGCCTCTTAGGAATGACACCAAAAGCACAAGCAACAAAAGAAAAAAAGATAAATGGATTCCATCAAGATTAGAAATTTGTGCTTCAAAGTAAAACCTTCAAGAAAGTGAGTGAAAAGACATCCCAAAGAATGAGAGAAGATATTTACAAATTATATACCTGATAAGGGACTTATAACTAGAATATATGAAGAAATCTTACAACTCAAATAATAAAAGGATAAAAAGCCCGATTTAAAAAATGGGCAAAAAGATCTGAATAGATATCTCTCTAAAGAAGATATACAAATAGCCAATAAGCACATGAAAAGATGCTTGACATCATTAGTCAGTAGGGAAATTAAATCAATCACAATGTGATACCACTTCACACCCACTAGGATGGCTATAATCAAAAAGTCAGGTAACTGTGGGCAAGGATTCGACACCTAGGTATACACCTACGTGAAATGAAAACACATGTTCACACAAAACCATGTACACAAATGTTCACAGCAATATTAATGATTATAGCCAAAAAGAGAAGTAATTCAAATGTCCAACTTATGAGGATAGGTAAGATGTGGTAGATCCATACAGCAGAATAAAAAGGAGTACTGATAATGCTAATACATGGATCAATCTTGCAAACATTATGTAAGTGCAAGAAGCAAAGACCAAATTTTGTATGATTCCATTTATATCAAATGTCCAGAATAGGCAATCCATAGGGACAGGAAGTAGATTAATGGCTGTGTAGGGTTGGTGGGTTTGGTGGAGGAATAGGGAAGGACTGCTAATTCATCTGAAGTTTCTTTTTGAATTTATCAAACGTTCTCAAATGGAATGGCAGCAATGGTTGTATAACCCTGTGATTGTAATACTAAAAACCACTGAACTGTACAATTTAAAAGGGTGAATTGTATGGTTTGTGAGTTATATCTCAATAAAGCTGTTTAAAAAGTACAAAACCAAAACTGTTTGTGCTTCAAAGTAGAATATCAAGAAAGTAAAGACAGTCCACAGAATGGGTGGAAAAAATTGCAAATCATGTATCTTAACTAGGACTTGCACCCACAAATACGACAGTACTTCAAAAAGTTCATGGAAAGATTTATATTATCTTTCAATTCTATTTTTCCACGAATTTTTTGGAGTACCATCATATAAAGAACTCTTACAACTCAACAATAAAAAGACAAATAGCTCAATTAAAATACGGGCAAAGGGTCTGAATAGATATTTCTCCAAAAAAAATATATATATACAAATGACAAAAAAGCATGTAAAACATGAAAAGATGGTCAACATCATCAGTCATTAGAGAAATGCAAATCAAAACCATAAGAAGGTAACATTTCCAAACTAGTAGTATGACTATAATTAAAATAAATAACAAATGTTTGTGAAGATTTGAGGAAAATGAAACCATGTGTATTAGTCAAGTTTCTCCAGAGAGATAGAATCAATAGGATATAATTATACGAGAGGGATTCGTTAGGGGAATTAGCTCATGCATTTGTGAAGAAAAGTCCTATGACAGGCCGTCTGCAAACTGGATGCTGACAGTGTGGCTCAGTCCAAGTCCGAAAGCCTCAAAACCAGAGAAGCTGATGGTGTCCTTGGTGTAAGTTCTGGAACCCCAAAGCTGAAGAGTCTCGAGCTCTGATGTCCATGGACAGGAGAGAAGAGCGTATCCCAGTTCCAGCCACACTGATGCTGGGTCTTTCCCACCCCGTCGATTCAGACTCTCATATTACTCTCTGCTGGAAACAGAGACACACGGACACACCTAAAAAGATAGCTTTACCAGGTTTCTCAGCATTCCTTCATCTAACCAAGTTGACACCTAGAATTAACCTTCACACCCTGATACATTACTAGTGAGAATTTTAAACAGTGCAGCCGCTTTCAAAAGTGTGGCAGTTCCTCAAAATGTTAAACACCGAATTACCATATGACCCAGCAATTCCTTTCCTGGGTATATACCTAAGAGAAATAAAAACATATGTTCACACAAACACTTGTACATGAATGTTCACAATAGCCAAAATGTGGAAACAACCTAAATGTCTATCAACTAGTGAATGGATAAACAAAGCATGGCATATATATCCATATAATGTTATTATTCAGCCATAAAAAGGAATAAAGTTCTAATGCATGCTGAAGCATGGATGAACCTTGAAAACATTAGGCTAACTGAAAGAAGTCAATCACAGAAGACCCCATATTACGTTATTCAATGTACATGAAATGTTCTGAATAGGCAGATACACGGAGACAGAAAGTAGATTAGTGGTTGCCTAATGCTAGGAGGTATACTGTGATGGATGAGAGAAAAGGAGGGGGACTGTTGATGGGTGTCGGGTTTCATTTTAGGGTGAAGGTAATGTTCTAAAATTGTGGTACAGGTGTACAACACTCTGAAAATACTAAAAAAAACAATGAATAATATGCTTTAAATTGGTGAATTGTATGGTATGTTATGGGCAGAATTGTGTCCCCACCCACCCTCCCCCAAAAGGATATGTTGGAGTCCTGACCCCTAGTACCTTAGAATCTGACTTTATTTGGCAATAGGGTCTTTACAGTAGTAATCAAACTAAAATAAGTTCAATGTGGGACCTAATCCAAAATGACTATTCTCATAAAAAGGGAAATCTGGACACAGAGGCAAACACACATAGTGGGAAGCCAATGTAGAGACACTAGAAGACAGTCACCTACAAGCCAAGGAGAAAGGCCTGTAACACATCCCTCCCTCGGAGTCCTTAGAAGGAAGCAACCCTGCTGTCACCCTGATTTCAGACTTGTGGCCTGCAGATGGTGAGACAATACACTTCTGTTGTTTAAAACAGCTGGTTTGTGGAACTTTGTTATGGCAGCCCTAGCAAACTAATATAATATGTGGATTATATCTCTATAAAGCTACACACACATACACAAAAGGGGACTTCAAAAAGTTCCTGGAAAAACAGAATTAGAAGAAAATACAATTTTTTCCATGAGCTTTTTGAAGACCCGTCATATATGTACGCTGTCTACAAGAAACTCATTTCAAATATAATGGCACAGCTTAGTTGAAAGTAAAAACTATTCTAGACACTTGATTAACAAAACGAAAAAATCCTAGCCTTCATGGAACTTACATTCTAGTGCGGGAGTTGAGTGTACCAAGGAATACAAGTCAAGCAGCTGGGGAAATACCACTAAGTGTGAAGGATACCAACATTAAGAAAGCAAATATATTTCACAGGGCCTAACTTATAGCTTAGTAGGGATACAGCCCTGTAGTTTTAGGAATAGCCTTTTTAGTATTGCACATAGAAATGCTAAGCTTGGGAAAAAGAAGAAACTTTCCACGGACTAAAGTCTCTGCTGTAGATTTAAAAAGACTGTAACACAGCAAAAATGCTGGCTCTAAGGGCAGTCGTCCTTGGTATAGCTAATAAACCTAATGATAGGAAAGTATGTGAGCTAAAGGCCTCAAGGTTGATGGTTGGGGATGTTCCACATCTTGTCTTTAGTTGTTTCCTTGAGTTTCTTAGGGAACTAAGTGTTGCCATAACAATTATCTCACTGTTCTTTTGTAACCACCTGTGTTCCTTTTCTGTAACTTTCTTGCCTGGACAATAAAAACTGAGAGAAAAACCTGATTTGGGGTTATTCCTAGGAATTCTTCTCTCTTGAAGAAATTGCTTGTGGGATTAACACCTGCTGGGCCTCTCACTGCTCTGGAGAAATGGGCTTTGAGTAATCCTTTGCATTACCTTCACCCTGGGAGAGGTGACAACTAAGCAAGCAAAGTCACACCCACAATTACATTTCCAGAGCAGAGAGAAGAGGAGGATACTGAAGACAGAAAAAATGGGTTGTCACAATAACCAAGGACTGGAACGGACTATGTCAAATGCAGATGTTGAAGGTAGTAAAAATCAAGTCTAAGGAACTTGGTAATTATGAGCACATTTAGACCAGCAAGAATCATTTCAGGAATGCGATGGTAGCTGAGATTCATCACATCAACTACCTGCCAACAACCTCAAAATGTTATCCCTGTCATTCTTCTGTTGTACCATCATGACAAAAACCTAACCCCGAATAAATCCAGCGGCTGACCTCTTCTGCAATGATGGCTTTGACAATGAGCATTACTGAAGAACAATCCGCCAGACAGACTGATGACATTGTGTCTATGGTGCCCAACTCACTGCTAGTCCATCCTCTTTCCAGTTCTCCAGGACTGCTATTTCAAACTATCTGCTGTCCTTGTACCTTCATCCCTACCCTACCCGAATCTGGAACTGGCTACATCACTTGGGTCTAAAAGACACGAAGCCAAATTATTAGATGAAAACTCTTTCAGCTCTGCTGTTCAAATGACACACATGGCTGTGTCCATACCTGTTTCTTCATCTGCCTTTGCTCTAGATCCTCTTTCTGCTCAGAAACCGTGATGTCAGTGATCTTTGCCAAACCCTCTCGACGCCATTTTTACCTCTACTGATTCCATCCTATTATCCCTTTACCATTTAAACACAAGGCTTCCACATCAAAAGAAATTCCCTCAACCACATACAATTTTATTGCTATAGCCTCACCCTTCATCACAGCTAGTTTTTGAGAGGTGTTCATACTTGCCCACTTCATTTCTTTATTTTCAGTCTTCACCCCACTGTGACCTAGATTTACCTTCATTACTCCACTGAAACTGTCTTCTTGACAAAATTATTAGATATGGCTGGTTGAGAAAACCAAAGGAAGACATAAATTACCATAATTCTTCAACTTTAAGATGCCCATTCACACACACCTCCGATTTAATGGGATATATCTTACAATCAATGATCAAAAGCAATGGGTCATAGTTTAATGAGCAGTAAATTTTTTCATTGTTTACAAAAAAGTCTTAGAATCAGGTATCTTAGGTTCAATCAAATATGGTGTTTTTGAAATTAAAGTTTTTTAAAAAATGGATTCTTAATTTCGATATTGACTGTATCAGCAGCTAACTCCACTGACTACTCCCTTCTTAAAATGTTGTATTCTTATTGGTTTCTGTGATACTACATCCTTTATTTCCCTTCTCAGCAGCTTGTTCTCTCTCTCCTTGTTGTGTTCCTTTTCCAGTCTTCTTCTTTTCTCACTCATCAACTCCTCTGGATAAGTTCATGCACTTTTATGGTTTCAGTACTACTACTCAAATGTTGTAGGATATGCCTGTTGCTCACCTAATAGCAGGTGGGTATGACTTCCAGAGACATCAGATTAACTGATTCTTGTTTCAGTTCCAATGTAATGAGTCTAAAAATGACTTGGGTCAGGCTGCTAACCTTCAGAGACTAAGTAAGATAAATTATGTTTATACTTACAATTATATTGTACAACTCAGTGTGGTGTACCTGATGAGGTTGTCCTCAGTACTTAATCTAGAGTAGATTACAGGCAGAATTTCCCCAGCCTTATATCTACACCACAGGCTGGGTCACTTTCAAGTTCAATACAGCACCTACTTGCACATTATTAGCCCCACTGTGCACTGTCCTACCCATCCCTCATTAATGATCTTTGCCCCTGTAAGCCTTTGGAACCTAGAAAGTCAGTGTACTGCCTTCCTCCCAACTCCCCAGCACCCGACACCTCTACCACCTACCCCAAACATGCATCTCCTCCTGTTTTGGTGAATATCTGCCACTTAGGTATTACATTTCCACAGGCGGCATAAGTCAAATGCAAACAGTTATCCATAATTTTTTCATTCATAAATATTTATTGAGCACCTACTACGCACCACATATCATGTTAGGCTCTGGGATGCAAGTGGAATAAGTTATCACCCCTGCCCTCATGGAGCTTACACTCTAGTAGAGGAGACAGACAATACATAGTGAACCAATACATAAAATAATCACAGGTTGTGGTAAGTGCCATATAGGATATACAGGGTGATGTGATAGAGGATAGCTAGGAACCACCTACTTTTGAGACAGAATGATCAGGGAAGGCCTGCGAAGGTTGTTAAAAACAGAGTTTCAAGGCTGACTTCCCACTTACAAGCTGCATAACCTTAGGCAAGTCACTCGCTCCATTTCCACATTTGTAAAAATGGCGGTTATCATACCAAACTCAATAAATGCTCATTACTATTAAAGATTATGAAAACTCTTCATGCCTTCTCACTGTTTTATGGGGCCCTTCATAATCTATCTCTTGCATATCTAAACATCCTTTAGCAAATTTCTACTTATTCTGAGCATTTTGTCTTCTCTTGAGAAGTTTTCTTTTTTGGGGGGCCCGGAGAGGGGGGGCAACTGGCCAGTACAGGAATTGAACCCTGGACCTTGGTGTTATCAGCACCATATCCTAACCAACTGAGATACCTGGCTGGCTACTTGACAAATTTTTAATCAACATTCATGTTTCCATTTATATATTACCTCATCAGAGTTAGTTGCCTCACCTGCATGCTCCTGCAGCACTCTACTTCACCTTTCACCATTAAAATGCTAATCTTTCTACTTCACACCTCTCTATATGCTACTGGAGTACAACTGTGGGTGAGGGCAGTTACCTATGTCTTGTGCTTGACAAGATGCCTGGCACGTAACAGGCTTTCAAATATTTGATGACTGACACCAAGTGTAAGCCAAGAGAAGAAGTAGAGAGGTGAAAGACACGGAGGAAAGAGGGGAAGTCTGATGGAGAAAGGTCCTGAAGACAGAAGAGACAAGTGTCAAAGGCCCATGTGGCTGAATTGGCCTTGAAGGCCCACCTCTTTCTCTGAGACTGGAATAAAGAAAGGATAAAGGTGGGTATAGAGCATGATGGGCTGAACCTTCTGATTAAATTAAGCAAGGTCATCCTCTGAAGAGAATGTGGCTTGAAAAGGTGTGTGTTAATATTTGTTAAAGCTGATCAGAATAGGCAAAGAATCTATGCCATGCCAAGTCAAAGGACTGACAGGTAGTTCTGAGTATGTTCAAGGCTGCCATAATGAAGGAGCACTCTAGGCCAGACAAGTAGGAAAGAGGAAACAGCGGGGTGAAATAGCAGTGAGGCAAATCTAGAGGATCAGTGGAAGAAAATGCTGGAAGTGAAGTAACCAAAACTCTCAGAATAGACTGCTAGATGAATCATCTATAAGAATGTTGAAGGTATTAAGAATAACAACAGAATTAGAGATGGCAAGAAACAGTGAGCCACGAAGTGAAGCCTTGAGCAAATCAAATGGCACTCCCTTTATTCAGGTGGTTACTTGATAAGAACTGAAGTAGGTGATAGTATGACCTCTTGGTATACATGGGATTCAGAGGCAGAGATTTTCGGTAGAGGAATTACAATAGGGAGGAAGGGCAGCAACTACCATCCCTTGAGGTATGTGGTATGAGAACACAGCCCACACTGGTGAGAGCTGCAAGGGATGGCAGGACCTTGGGTGACAGCCGAATTTGTTACAGCCAAGCAGTGAAGATAAAAATCAAAAGAATGAGATGTAGCCATGCATGGTCTAGGAAGGAGGGAGAGGGTGGGCGATGAGGAGTGAATAGCATGTGCAGAAGGGAGACAAGTAAAGGTGAAATGGATGGCAAGGAAGGTTTATAATTCTTAAAAGACAGCAGGAAAATCAGGGATGAGCCTCAGGGCTGCTTCTTTTCTGAAATCTCATGATTAATACCAAACTCATAACTGTCTCCCCTAAATGACTAAAGTTCATTCTAAATTGCCTCCTGTCTGTAAATAGTACTATTATCCTCCAAGTTACCCAGGCTTGAGAAATGGACTCAGTCCTTACTCCTATATACAGTCACTCAATCTTGAATCTTCCTTTGAAAGGGCTCCAGTATCCCACTCCTTTATTACTGTAGCCATTATCTGAAACAAGATCCCACAATTTTATGTCTAGATTCCTATACCAGTCTCCTAAATAATGTAGATAATTAATATCACTTCAGTTTAGTCAGAGGGCTTTTGAGGTAGGTCTAGGTCAGCTCCCAAGTCCACTAATCATCCACTGTGATTTTGGAAAACATCTCTAAATCTGTTTCTCCATTTGCAAAACAGGGATAATTCCACTTTCCTTTGAAAGGATAGTGCAAGGAATGAGACTTTTTTGGAAAGTTCTAAGCATAATGACTGTTACTAGGTAAGAATTCTTGATTTTTGGAAACTTTATTATAAGCCTGTTGAAGCCTGGAACCAGATCTTTTATACTACTATATCCCACATACACTTAGAAAACATAATAAACGTTTGTTGAATAGTATGATGAAAGCCAAAATAAGAGTTATTTTATAACACAACAACACTCTTCTTAGTAAAAGAGTTAAACTTTGAGGGGGATTGGCCTGTTGGCTCAGTTGGTTAGAGCACGGTGCTGATAACACCAAGGTCCAGTGTTCAATCCCTCCACCAGCTAGCCACCAAAACAAAACAAACAAACAAACAAAAAAACCAAAAAAGAAAAAAGAGTTAAGCTTGGAGAACACAAAGCAACGTTTTAAAACCCATTCAGCAATAAAGATGTTTTGGAAATAATGAATGTTGTATATGCCAATCAAGAAAATGCTACACCTCCAACATCTGAAGATAACAATCAGTTTTTTCTTTCCCCACAGTCACCATTATAAAACCAAGAATAAGATTTCACTGGAAACATAAAATATAAAGTAAAACAGGCAAAACTTGGCCCTCTTTGTTGTTTTAGCCTTACCACTTTTCCAGTTTGGGTTGGACTGCCTTTGGCTCAGTAGATCCTACTGGCATTAGGAAGCTCAGAAAGGCCAAAATGGAGCCTACAGGAAGGGGAGAAAGAGAGCTGGCTACTAAGGGTTGGCCCTAGACAAAAACGGTGGGGGATGAAGGGAAAGGTGTAAGATTTTTGAACTAAAAATGGAAAATGTAGTCTGACAAATATTTGTACTACTACACAGTTAAAATAAAACCATGTGAAAAATCATGTGTCCGTACACAGAACACGGATGTCACATACAAAGCCTGGCAAAATCCCCACCAATTACTTTTAAATCAGCCCAGCTCACCAAGGGCAGAAGGGCAGGACTTAGTGCAGATGCTTGCATAAAGAGAAAATGTGTATTCTTGGAAAATATGACTAGACCACCCTTCTCATACCATCTGGCTGGAATATAAATTAGCATAACCATTTGGCAAAGTGATATGAATCAAGAACTACAAAAGTGTTCATAGCCTTCACCCAGGAATTTCACCTCTAGGAATTTACCCTAGGAAAATAATTTATGCACATAGATTTTCACTGTAGCATTATGAGGTGCAATCTAAAATGTCTATTGGGGAAAGGTTATATGAATCATGGCACATCCATACAATGGAATGTCATGGAACTAATAATAGTTGATGTAGTTCCTAATAACATGGAATAATGCCTGTAAATTGACAGAAAAACCAAGATACAAATTATATTGAGAATGAATGAAACTATGTAAAGACATGCACAAGCAGCAAAAAGACTGGCAAGAAAAAAGCAAAAATATTAAGTGATGCTTTTTTTTCTGGTGATAGAATTATAGGCAATTGTTATTTTTCTTTATACTTCTCTATACTGTCTAAATTTTCCACAATGAGCGTATTCTACTGACATAAACAGAAAAAACAAAAATAAACATTATCCAAACAGGCAAGCATTAAAGAAGAATGTGCATTTTTATATAGCTTTGTTTCCTTTAGGTGCAGTGTGGTTCCTAACCAAAAACAAATAAAAACAAACAAACAAACAAACAAAAAAATGGGGGAGATTACAAACCAGTCATTTATTTGACAAGATCATCAAACTCTTAAAGGCAGAAGAGAAAGTCTTAAATTCCTTTCCACAAGTTCATCATATTCATGTAGAACTGCAGCAGAAAAGATGGTGAATCAGGTTGAATCATCAAACACCGATCTAAATGACAACTCCAAGCTCCCACACCATTATGGAGCCAGGGCCACTAAATCCAATGTCAGACTTAAGTTTAAATGGTGTACTGCTCTATATTTTCTAAGATGGAAACAGCTTGGAAATAATGCATTACGACAGTCCATAAAAATGGAGAAAACCTTACATGAAAAAACTTAATAAAAGTGATTACTAAAATAAAGAATAATACAACAATTAAGTGCTTTTTGTTTACCAACTGGAGGTTAGAGAGAAATGAATGGCATATCTGAAAATTAAACTGATGCTTTGTAAAAACTGACTTTACTTAAAAATACAAATGTCAACTAATAAATACTTTATTGGCCGAAGAAAAAGACAACTTGATTACTAAACAGTGAGTGTCCAGGACTGGTCTGAAAGCAGAATGTCTGAAAGGTCTGAATATCAAAGTCAGAATAGTCTATGTTCAATCTACTTTACCTAAAATCCAACATCATGCCTCTCTTCAAATTCCTTAGGACTACCCTAAGGAAACTTGTTTTATACCAAGATAGGGATCAACTTAATCATACTTGCTATCCCTTACCTATGCATCATATTTTCATTCTAGCTTTTCTGAAACACATTAGATAAATGCCACATACCTAAATTCACCTCATTTTCATTTGGCCTTTACGTTTACCCGTGGACAGATGCCAAGTATTTATAACTTCTGACCAGAAATGGAAATAAAATCCTAAAGTGGTTGACCTAAAGGTCAGAGAGTTAGTAAGTAAAAGTAGACCTTAGGCACGAAGTTATATTCAGCACCAATTATACTGTTAGGAGTTACCAAAGCAAGAAATGTCCTTAATATTTCTAAGAGAAGAAAGAAAAAACAGAGGTTGGCTAAGTGACTGTAAGAAATTAATAAATGCAGTTCCTTTCTTTAAACAAGATACCTCAGATAATCTAAGGAACAGCTAAGGTGACCTCATCTGTAACTCCCTTATACTTGGTTAGGCAGAAATCTGAGCTAGCAAAATAAACTATTAAAAAGTCAGGATGTTGGTAAAAATAACTAGTGATCATATTAAACAAAGGATAATGGCTTCATAATCCTGCTGCTGCCATAAGGCCAAAGGCAAAAAGGAGAAAGTACTCACCTTCCAAAATACATATACAACGTAAGCCCCAATTTTAAGATTATAATTTTAAAAGAGTAGTTTTTAAGATGTTAGTCACCTGTATGATAAATTAAATACTTAGATAGTTTCGGTGTAAAGCACCAAAAATAAACAAACTTTTCACATAAAATTGTAAAAAAGAAACAAATCACAACTAAAAAAGCACAGAGGTATCAGTAACAGAACCAAGTAAATAAACTAATTTCTATTAATATTTTCATTTACTGTATAAAACTCTGTTGATTAAACTGGGGGAAGGGAGTCTCTAAGAATCTATAGGGTAACAAAATGATAACAAATATACATCACTTCTTTATTAACAAATGATAGATACCACACTAATCAGGTTACTTTTTCTATCTGAATACAGAGTCAACAGAAATTGCATCTGTATTTAGAGCAGCAACAGAAAATCTTACTAAGAAGAAATTCTACATCTGGACCAAAAGACTGTAACAAGGACTAGAAATCTAATGACTACAAAGGCAAAACTGACAACTACAGTGTAACTACTCTTGAAAGATTCAGGTGTTATTTTTCCTCCCATGTCTTTAATAATAAACAGCCCTCCCAAAGGATAATACATTAAATAAGGGGATAATGTAGCCAAAGGGATGATGTAGAATACCAGACGAAATTAAATCAGTCCAAAAAGAGCACACAAAGGCCACAAAACCTTGAGAAAGTATAAAACACCAAGTAGGGATAAGTCAGCTCCCTGGAGTTACACGAACCCTAATGTGTCCCTGTTCTAACTAAATTGGAGAGTCCTCATCTGGGCAATTCTGTTTGAGAATCAATTAGATAAGCCATTAAAAAAAAAAAAAAAGTCTGTTTTTAAAGCAGATACAGCCTAGGGAGAGAAAGCTAAACACTAGAAAAGTACTAAATCCTTGAGAACTCAAAAATGATTTAAGAACCCAAATGAAGCAAACTATAAAATTTGGATGAAAATGTTTCTCTAACAGTAAAACTCAGTTTTTGGAGTGATTTAAAATCAAACACTGTTTAGGAGAGTGGTTTTCAAAATGCAGCCAGTAAAACCACAGGGGTTACCTGGAGTGTTTGGTGGTGGCATGGAGTGAGACATGAAGTGGGCTTCAGGCACATCCTCCCTAACCCTTCCCTCACTTTAACTCATACATTTCTAATTTTTTCATCTTTGTGTTTTTAGGAAAGATCTTCTTTTTTAAAAAGGGGAGGTAAGGATCTGATGCTGTCCCCATCGATTGCTATTATTTGTTTTTTTCCCGAAGTTTGAGAATCATTGCTGAGGTTGAAATTAATTGGTAAGAAATATGATCAGAGATCTAAAACAAATGTTCTATTTCAGTGCTACTAAAATATGAAAAGTTTCAAAGATTTTATATATTATTCTATAAAATAAATGAGCAAATTTTGGGGAAGAAACTAAGTTTTGTTATTTCTACCTCCCAAAATCTGTTCTTTTGCTGCCTCCAACCTATCAATATTTCTTAACAGTGTGAGCAAAATTCTAACAAACACCCCAGCTACACTTTACCCCCAAAACATTTCATTCAATGGCTACACAGAATTTCTTTGAGAAGACCCAAATTTATAGAAAACTCTAGAATGAGAATGTACAGTTACCAAAAATAATACATTGTGTCAGGACAGAATCTGCACAGAGTTCCTAAAACATAATCACTAATAAAGAGCAGCCAAATTCTAGAACTTTACTCTGTATCCACTAGCAAACAATGTCAAAGTGATAACTGATAACCAGGGAAAAATGTGTAACATAAAGCCCATTTTTCTTTGATGGGATCATGAAGAAAAGTGGAACTGCAAGAAGAAAAGTGGAACTCCAGCTTTGGCCACTTACAGAAACTTCATTATTTCAACAAAATAGAACAAATCTCCATGGAAAGGACTCATTCGGCAAACATAACTTCTTTCCAAATACTTTTTCCTTCACAGCAGGCTAAACAGAAGTTGGTGTCATTCTAGAATCAGTGATTACATCTTTTTATTTTTTAATTAGAAAAGAGTTTACTTGAATATTTACATAATTTTTATTGCTGTTTATTGTAACAAAAAAAATCTTCAACTGATTTGTAGGATCCATCCAGTAATGTATGAAATTGAAATCCATCTCTTAAGAAGGTACAGTTTTGGCTGAATGTATCCAATGCTCAAAGTACAGCACAAGTAAGAAAAATCCTTCCATGCCATTTGGTTCTTGATGCAGTCATCTGTGTTCTCTCTCAGAAAGCAAAAGAATCCATTTGACATTTCAATAAATACCAAATTGTCAAAAATATAGCTTCCACAAACCAGAAATCCAAGAAAGAGCAATTTTGATGAATGATTCCCAGAATCAAGTGAGTCCTCCTTTAGTCCAACGAGATGATGTCAGGAATGTTACTTCCACTGCTGGTTATGACCCCTGTCTCACTCCTGCTGCTGGATGAGCTAACATGAGTACTGCTCTCATGGGGGCTGGTGGTGGTGACAGACGTACTGCTTGCTGTTAAGGGTGAGGTGAGACTATCCAAAAACATAGGAGGACAGTACTGCTTGAAACAAACAATGATGCTGATGAGGAAGAGACTACATTGATTTTAAATAAAGAGACTAGAAATACTTAGATATGCACAAGCGATAGCCACATATTTAAATCCCACTGGGATTTAAAAGTTTCCCAAAACTTCAGATTTTTGGGTGGAAGGTGGCATGAATTTAGCTATTTTACATTATTTAGTGAATGAAGCATCATCTTGAGTCTCTCAAAACCTGTGGAACTTTTTGTTGATCATATACACAGGTAAAAGTACAAATAATGTCAACAATAACAAGTCCTTTAATACTAAAAATATTGGCCCCACAATTATGACTCATACTTAACTCAGAAAGAATTTGCTCACTAAGTGTATTTAGATAGAATTTAAATCACACCGTAAAAGGCTAATACTTATTTTTAATGGTATTAAGCGAAAATGCTAATGTAAAATTCAACAATCCTTCCAAAATTTCATAACAAACAGACCCCTTTATGAATAAAAGTTTAGACTGACCAGCTTAATGATGGTGTTGGACTCCTTTATACATACACATAACAATACTTGGGTAATTAGAATGACAACCTTCATTCTAAAACAGAGGCTACATGGTAGTTAACTACCATGGAATGCTTAGGACAGAGAATGATCTCATGCAATCACAAAATTTTGGAATAAATCTTAGAGATCTAATCTATCTATCTTGTGATGCTTGCTTGACAACGCTCTCCAAGAGTTCACATTTCAAGTCCCCTTGCCATCCTGGTTGCAGATTCCCAAATAAATGCAAATGTGAGTGTAATACTCAAATATTCACCAAGAGGATAGAGAGAAATAAGAGCTAAAAGCTTTATTTTATACCGCCATAGAATATTTTTTGTGAGAAACAACTGCACAGACTTTAGCAAAATAAGCGAGGTCTACTAATAGACTGCAAGAGATGTCTTGAGTTTATCTTTAGTTCGACTGTATGAAAGATCAGTAAGGATATCTTATTAATATAATCATTCTATATATAATTCAGTTTATCATTAGAGATACTGAATTATGGAAAAGAAATTTTAAATTGAAGTTGTTTAGACTACATGATCTTTAAGGCCCATAAAAAAAATGGGAACAAGAGTCCCAGGTTTAAGCTGCCAGTCAGAGGAAGAGCAACAACTAAAATTCAGGTTGCCTTTCAATAGTTATTTAATGTTCTCAATGAATAACTGTCTTGGTTTATCAATAAAATGAATGCCATCCACAAAGAGATTTAAGGGACATTGATAAGGAAGAGGAGAATTGTTCTTAAAGAACTTGCAGGGACCTCTAAAGACAGTTGAATTGTCAGGTATTAAAATTCCTTTCTAAAATCAAATCAATTTCTAACTTTCCATTAAAACTGGGGGAGAAATCTGGAAAAAAAGACCAGAAACTTACGTTTTCTTCCTGCTACCTCTCGTGCAGTTTTTGACTACCCCATAGGAAAAAGGTACTTAAAGAGTCCTAGATGCTACACTCCTGGCATCAATGGGCTCCAGGCCTTGAATTCCTACAGTATTTGGGGTGCAGCCTAATTTTTACTCCTAATTCTATATTTCTTTCGTACATATAATGAGCACATACCTGCACAAGGATAATAGGGATTAAGGGGCAATATGGAGGTAAAGTAAAAAACCTAATTAAGGACCCTAGGTGGACTGAGGGCACAAGCTCATCCTTCTACTCACTATCAATTAAATTAGCTTATCACCAAGCATGTCAAATAGAGCTATCAAATAAAAACCTCCAGGTTCATTTTTTAAAAAAGAATTGTTGACATAAATCAGTAATCCTTTAAATCTGAAGAATCCATTTCCTAGAAAAAGATACCTTTGTTATAAAATATACTAATGTAACAAAGTCAATTCAGGGTGACAAAAATTCCTCAGTCTGCATATGACCTTGGAACCAAATTTCCAGTGCTGCTTATGCAATTAGAGTACTGAAACAGGAAGCCGATACAAGACCCGTGGTTAGCTGATTCTGAGCGGCCCAGAAAGCAGTGATCCATGGTTCTTCCTCTATCCCTCCTCCCTACTCTCAACACCTTTCAAAACCTTTCTTTCTTTCTCAGTTTCACTCTCCTCATGCCTTATCCTCGAACTCTGTTCTGCCTCTGCTATAAGCAAAGTGGAATCCATGCCCACTGCAAGGTCTTCATGTTGAGACTCTGGGATACTACAGCTTCTTTAACAGAAAAAGCAGGTGTCCTCAAAGTCTGAATCTGATTGTTTTTAAAAACAGTGGAGAATCACTGTTTTTAAAATGAGTCAAGCCTGTTTAATCAGCTTTAGCTATTGATTTTCTACGTATAGAATAGGCGTTGTATCTATAAAATAAAATTTTATTTGTAAAAATTTTAATCTCCAGCCATGTGGCACCACTTCCACTGATTATTTTTTTGTTTTTACACTTATTTTAAATTGAAGCATAACTGATTATAACCACTCAAATGCTTGCTAAAAATGTCGACTGATCAAGCTAAATAAAATATAATTTAAAATTTAGGTATTAAGGACAAAAATATAATAAATTGAAAAACAGCAACTTTATTCCTCCAAATAAAATTGTAAAAAATATATATATTACTTCCTTTCCAACAATGTAAGTAATTGAGAGTTGACTGTCCTGATTTTATGCAACTGGTCATTTTTAGTTAGTATAACATAACCAACAATTTAATACAAATTAGTTGCTTAAATTCAGGATACATACCTGGGGATCAACTGGAATAAGGGAAAGAAAATCCAAACCTAAAACAAAAATGCTTTGTTAATAGTTGTCTCATATTTTGGAGTCCAGAATTATTTCCCCAAATCATACTGTATTTATCATAAGTCACAAAACATTTGAGGTAAGTGCTTACCACACTCTGCCATAGGGAGGTTCTACACAATGATCAGTGACATTTAATGTGTATAAACCGGAAGATGAACATATTCCCTGACAAAACAACTGGAAAAAACACCTCCCAGTGCCTCAAAGGCAGCAGTCCAAAAACTTCTGGAGAAGTGGAACTAGTCAAAGCAAATGCTTCCCCTTTGTCACTGAACTGAATGAGAAGCAATAAAAATAAGATAATGATCTGAATTTGGACCTTTAAAAAAAAAAAAACACTTAGGCTCTTAAGATACTTCACATTTATTTTTCAGAAATACACTACATTAAGGTTCACCTAAAATATCACTTCTTAAACAGATGTCTACTTTATTGATGGCTCTCTGTCCCCCTGGTTCCCACATCAACAGAACTACACAGTCCAAAGCTCTGCACAAAGCAAGCACCTGGTAACTGCTGCTCACTAATAAGCTAACGACTATCAAGGTTTACGGGGTTCTAAGCTAATACAGTTTTCTAAACCAAAGAATAGATTCTCCAATTATGTTTTAGAAACAGGAATGTGGAAAAGGTTGCCCAGTAATATCATTTTCAAGTAGTAAAGGAATAACCATAAATAATAAAAAATTTCATGTCTGAAAAGTCCAGCAATAAATTTCAAAGTCTGTTCCCCTAGACCTCCCCCTCTGTGTGACTAAATTATTTTCAATTACTTCAGAACTTTAAACAAGAAATCACACACTAGGTATAGGTAATTAAGACAGGCCAATTTCTATTCAGTTCCATGAATTTGTATATGTTGGCATTCAATGTCACCCCAATATAATAACTACATAGAGTGAAGGTCTAATACTGCTACTTAAAACAAAGAATATTAGTGGGGATATTTAAAATACTTAATAACCACTATAAATAATAACTCAAAAATGTTAAAGTATATTTATTCCTTTATAATCTCTAAGTAAGAGGTTTATAAAATGCTTACCAAGTGATACAAGCTGTAGCACCAATCATTTGAAAGAAATCATTCAAATGACTAAACACATTTTTTAAAATTACTGCTATATTTTTTCATTTCATAACCGTCACTAGCCATATGATACAGCAGTTTAAACCAACACTGGACAAAGGGAATCACAATGAACTTTTCCAGTGAGTTCCCCATTAAAATGATAATCAATAAGTGACATGAATCAATAAGCAGAGTTTCTCTTGACATCAATGATATTGTTCAATTAACCCTCTCTCTGCTTCTGACAAACAGTAATCCAAAATTTGTCTATCCCTTATAATACCTTCTGGGAGTTTTATATATCCAATATTTGTATTATTGACTAAGCCACAAAAAGTTTATTGGACTGTTAATTGGCTTAATTTAGCAATTTTATTTTGTTTTGCTTCAAACAGTATAATATTTTCTTCATTTTTACAATAGCTTCTACTTTTTTTTTTTTTTTTTTTTTTACCATTTTAATCATTTTTAATTGACACAAAATCAAACATATTTATGGGGAACATTTTTACTGTTTTAGTTTTTCAGTTTCATATGTTCAGTCACTTTGAATGTTGTATCACTCAGTCTATTTTAATAACTGGAAACTCATGTTATAAAACTAAAGAAATTATTGACATTTCTGCTGGGATATTGTGTATTGAAGCCAAATCACTCAAAAACACTTATTTTATAGATGTTCACCATTCCCATTTTATAACTTTAATTAAAAATAAATGCACGGGTTTTATATACTTAGAAACTATTTTTGCAGCTCTATCATTAGTGGATGCCCATCAAGGTCCAAAGACTCTTCCTATTTTCATTATTTCAGTTTCCAGCTCTTCAGATGTATTGTAATTTTCTTTGATGATTTCATGTATGCCAGTAAGTATAAAGTCTATTTAGAAAAGGTTTAAGAGATTTACTTGATATCTTTTGATACCTCATCCACAGATAACTGCATATGGTGACTTATATTAACAACATAATAAAATGGCTAGAAATTTTTCTAAAATTTTCGTTGAAACTCTAATTTGCCTTCCAAGCATCACAAAGTTGCTATCTATATAAAATCCAGTACGGTTTTAATGTAAATATTTCTCACTGAAACCATCTTTTCTCAAACACTAACAGTGAAATTTGATATAGTGTTTCAAATGTTATTCCTTCTAATAAAAAACTAAACTATCAAAGTCTTGCATTTTAAGATTATTAAAACTCCTATGAAACAGATGAAATTCATCCACAGTGATTAAAAATTTTACTGCCTTGTTTTATACGTTTTGCAAAATGCTATTTACTTATTTCACCATAAGTTTCAATTGCCACACATCATACTGATATATTTTTATGCCCTCCGAAGTATTTCATGGTTGAAAATGCTCAATTATTTTTAACTAAAAAGCAGGTAGTGTTAAAAATTCTGATGGTACAATATAAATGCTTTTATTAACACTGATAAAATTGTAATTTTTAAATTTTAAATGTTTCATTATGGGAAACTGACTCATTTAGTTTTTTTCCCTTATTGAACATAACATTTTCTTTACTTGAGCCATAAACTTTAACAAAACATGATTGCTACATGATTAAGTATGTAAATGTTTAGCACTTTCAAATTTTAATGAAACAACTTTTGAGCACCATTCACACCTGACAATATGGCACTAGCAATAAGGCATTCATATTTTTTCTTGAAATAATCAAGCTGTTTTCCATTCCATAAATACAAATTATTTGTTTTATTTTGTATTCATTGTTGCACAGTATCAGAAGATGTTCCAAGCTGCAGTTCATTATTAATATCATTTCTTCTTTGTTCTCCTGCAGATTCAGAAGATTCATGTTTATGATGTTTAAAAGGAATGTTAAGAAATTTATTAAAACTGTCATCTTTCCATTCTTGGTGTTCTATTTAATATTTTATTATAAATTATTAAATTTATCAATACCAAAAGTGCACAGTATGACTAATTACATAAAAATTATGCACAAAAATAAAACCAAAGTAATTGCTAATTACAAAAGAGCACATTAACAATAAAACCAAAGTAAAAACTATTTAGATGTAGTAACTGCTACATAATTCGTAGATGACGATAAGCTAGCAATTCTAAAGCACAACAGATCCTATTCTATTCAATCTACCAACTGGTAAAACAGCTTTTCAACATTTTAACAACCAGTATCACCATCATGGTTTATATTGGCTAAATATCAGCCCTGGATATTATGGATATTATTATTTCCTCAATACCAGATTGAAATGCATTTTAGTAAATATATGGTTCAGACATATTTCCCTGCATTTTTCTCAAATCTGCACATTTTTAAAAAGAAATAGTCTCACTTTTTGCCCAAATTTTGAAATAATGAAAATTGTCCCAAATTAAAAATCCATCCAGGCTCACATAATATGAAAATGAACAGAGCAAGCCATTTATAAATTGTCTATGCTATTGCTAAATGGCCAGGGTCATTTTAATAAGCAAAAATGTTCATTATCTTTTTTTCAGGATTGATTTTTAATTCAAGGTCTTTAGGAAACAAATCCCTTTAGAATGCTTTTTTATAATACATACTGAAATGACATGTGGACACTCTTCAAACTAGCCAAGGTTATAGCAATACACGGCATTTAGGAATGAAGAATCTCTGAATTTCCATCTTCATGATGTGCCACGAAACCTCAACTTGTACCTTAGCATCAGGTTTTGTATACAACCAATACTTTACAACTGGTGCTAGCTGGGTGTGCTAACTTTTAAAAATACCAGCTCCCAAATTACATATGGAGTAAACACATTTAAGAAGCAAAAAGGGGCCGGCCCGTGGCTCACTCGGGAGGAGTGCGGTGCTGATAACACCAAGGCCCTGGGTTCGGATCCCATATACGGATGGCCGGTTCACTCACTGGCTGAGTGTGGTGCTGACTACACCAAGTCAAGGGTTAAGATCCCCTTACCGGTCATCTTAAAAAAAAAAAATTAAAAAAAAAAAAAAAAAAAAAAAGAAGCAAAAAGTATTTTTAAAAAGTTTTTTTGATGGATACTATATTTAGTCTATACTTTTCCACTAAATTTTATTCAAATAAGGTAAATAAATTTCAAGTGGCAAAATTATACTAGGCCAAATAACACAACTATTAATTGTTTCAATAACTCAAACTTTGCCCAGAAGAATAAGTACTGTGCTTAAAATATAGACCTCACTAAGGGGAGAAAGAAAAATAAACCATGGGTCAAAACCAATTTCATAAATCTAGAGAAGAAAATTACAGGAAGAGGGAATTGTATTCTAATAAAAACAGCCCTTCAGGGAGAGGAAAGTCATGAATACTAGAGGCACTGGTTGCAACTAGCTCAAATTCAAGTGACAAAAATGTCCACAAAAACAATGGTGGCTATGGAGAGACAAAAGAGTAAGAAGGGAGATGTTTAAACTTTGTATAATATGACCTTGGTTGCATAACTCCTGGTTAAGGCAATAAGTAACCTTGAGTTTTTTAAGTGTTGAGTTATTTTACAGTAGTCTCCCCCTTATCTGAAATTTCACTTCCCACGGTTTCAGTTTCAGTTACCTGTGTGCCCAACCACAGTTCGAAAATATTAAATGAAAAATCCCAGAAATAAACAATTCACAAGTTTTAAACTGCATGCTGTTCTGTGTAGCATAATAAGATCTCATCCATCCCACTCCATCCCACCCTGGACATGAATCATCCCTTTGTCCAGTATATCCATGTAGTAGCTGACATAGTTATCAGATAGACTGCAGCAATACTGCAGTGCTGTGTTCAAGTAACCCTTACTTTACTTTACTTAATGGCTCCAAAGTGCAAGAGTAGGGATGCCAGTATATTGCCATAATTGTTCTATTTTATTATTAGTTATTGTTATTAATCTTTTACTGTGCCTAATTTATAAATTAAACCTTACCACAGGTATGCACGTACAGGGGAAAAAATAGTATACATAGGGTATGGTACTATCTGCAGTTTCAGGCATCCACTGGGGGTCCTGGAATATATGCCCTGTGGATAAAGGGGGTCTACTGTATATATAAAAGATATACCCAAGTATTAAGCACTGCTCTAGGGACACTGATGGCAGATCCTATCTTTATATGGGGAATAAAATCCACAAGGTAAATGCTGGTAGACAAAATTGGCCCCAAAATACATCAGTATATTCTGAAGATCTGATGCGCTACCAAGAAGAGAATGAGAAAATACTCTCCCTAACCTATGAAGCTTCTATGATAAATAAACCAAAAAAAAGAAGTCTCTGAGTACAAATTCTCTCAAGGGAGAATAAATTCCATAAAATTTTTCTACTATTCTACTTATTTCTTATCATCAGGAAACTATAGATTGCTCTGAAGTTAAAATAACAACTGAATGTTAGATATATTAAAACAGATACAACCTTTACATGAAGGCTTTAAATTTCCTTAGCGCTTCTATTTAAAATTTTAAAACTATATTTGCTCCACCAAGTAAGATTAAAAATAAACAAAAGCTGAGGAAAAAAACAAAAGAAAACAAAAACTCTCCACATACCTGGCAAATCTGATGACATGCTTGATATTGGCGTGTGGTGGAATGGTACTGAGTAGTCTGTTAATGAAGGCGGAATAGCAGCAGGATCAACCGAAGTCACACTGGGCACCCTTACAGAAGATGGCTGATACATGAGAACCCTGTTTTAAATAGCATGGGAAATTACAAACAGTCTGGCTGTTAGTTTGCAGGAGAGAACAGCAGCACCACTGGGCAATCTCAGTCATAGGTTCACTAAGTTTCAGCATAACTATTTGGCAACTACTCACTACACAGTACTCCGTTCTACTCTCCTCTCTCATAACAGCCTTCATTTTAACATGAACGTATTTTGGCTCTCAACAGCAGCTGTGACATAAGAGCAAGTTGACATTAAAACATAACGTATAGTGCTGGAGTAAGACACAACACTTTCATCCACAAATAGAAACATACTTTACATACACTTTTATTAACGTATATATAACATGTATGTGGTTATTAGTAATGTTATCTATAAAAAAAAAATAAAACTAGGGCCGGCCCTGTGGCGCACTCAGGAGAGTGTGGCGCTTGGGAGCACAGCGGGGCTCCCGCCGCGGGTTCGGATCCTATATAGGAATGGCTGGTGCGCTCACTAGCTGAGCGCGGTGCGGACTACACCAAGCCAAGGGTTGCGATCCCCTTACCGGTCACAAAAAAGACAAAAAAATAATAATAATAATAAAAAAAATAAAAATAAAAATAAAATAGAGGACTCCTAAGATTTGATTTAAATCAAGGCACCTTTATGAGTGAAGCTACTTGCCATAGCTCAACTAGAATTTCTTCAATTCTAACATGAATTGCATACATTATTTGCAATCTTATCTGGGAATCATCTGAACAAAGTTAGCTGATCCTAAAGCCAGCCAACTTGACGGCAGTAAGGCCACAATCAGAAATTAGAATAAGATGATTATTCAGGATTGAAGATATAATATCCAGAAATAAAAATACCACATATTCTTAAAAGAGGGTTTATGACTTTGAAATTAGCTGTTCTTGCTACTAAAAATACAAATTAAACACACAAATGAAATACTTTACAATTGGTACTATATAAAAATATATACACACTATATAATTATAACTTTATAATTTCAAGCAGTATAATTAAACATACTTTTGAAAAAGTTCAGATTTAAAGAGATGATTTTGCATTCTTCCTATATAATCTGCATTTTCTCTTAGCCCAAGGTAAACAAATAGCACTTCAGAGAAGAGAAAAACATCTTGAATGAATATAAAAAACTGAGCAACATTACTACTGATGCAATGGTTGATGGTGGCCATCTTGCCAAGAAGTAATGAGATGTGAACAGGGTCAAAACATTAAGGTGTATACATCTCAAATCACTGTCAGACAACTACTGTAAGTTTAATGACTGAGTCACTGAATTCTGTAGCTGGAAGGGACCATTACAAAGATGAAGTAAGTGCAACTTTCATAGAAACTTAAAGTGGGACCATGTTCACAAAGC
This sequence comes from Cynocephalus volans, assembly GCF_027409185.1. Lineage (NCBI taxonomy): Eukaryota > Metazoa > Chordata > Mammalia > Dermoptera > Cynocephalidae > Cynocephalus > Cynocephalus volans. The sequence continues at coordinate 42,164,267 of NC_084472.1, forward strand.
TTGACTGGAATGACAACTCAAGACTTCTTGGTTTAAAACACTTCCTATTATTGCTCACATTATTAAATATAAAATGATAACATTCGCATGATATTCTTCATATTCTACATAAGTGACAAACTATTACATAACTTCAATTTAATAAATGTCAAACCATTTAAATAAACACAACCTGTTTAGACAGTAGAGTCCTTCCAAAACAGGTTTGCATTATGACATGAGGACCTTGTCTAGCTGTTATTCTGTAGTATTTGTCAAAAATATGGAGCCACTGGTAATGTGAAAAACAAAGTCATCTTGAGAGTACATATATGGTTGTGTTGGCAACTATGTTAGTTTCAGAAAAGTAGATAAATGACATAGGTCAGAGTTTAGAAATATTAAAAACCAATCCATTTAGGAAGTATGTGAAACATAATATGCTCAAAGCTATAACATAAGCCTGTATTTTAAAACATTTTCCAGAGGTAGATGAAAATAAAAAGAAGTCATCTTACAAAGATCGACCTGCTTAGGTTAGAATCAGGAGGTTTCTTGACTCCCAATTCTACCTGAAGACCTAAAAGCACAAGCAGGATGTGAGTGATGTTAGAAATGGCAGACTTGGGGAAGAGAGAACTTGGGATGAAATTAAATAAGTTATGTTGTATCTAAAGCTCATCTCTTTCTGGAGGTTAGAAAACAGTGGTCCTCTACAGGGATGAAAGCAGAGGAACAAGAAATCACCAAGTGTTTTCAAATGACACGCGTCCACCTCCCACAAAGGAATGCATATCAGAAACTGGGGAAGGGACACAGAGGGTAAGAAGGGGAAAGAGACTGGGTATGTGTTAGCGCTGGGAAGGAAGATAAAAAACTGGCTTTGATTATTCTGGCTACCTCACAGTATTAATACCTTAGTCTTACTTTTTTAAACGTTTAAGAGGCAAGCTCTTGAAGACCAATTTATACACAAATATGCAATGAGAGAGACTGAGACTGATTCGTTTATCTTTAAAAGTTCCTATTTAAAAAATACATTTAACCTATCACTTTTTCTCTGGCACTGAAAGAAACTAAAAGAATTGTAGGTTTATAAAAAGTGCCTGTCTTCCTCCTGCCTCTTAATTGCTGCTTATGTCCAGTTCACATAACAACATGAAACTTTAAACAATTAAATAACTATTCCTTTTTTCTCCAATACCAAAATGTTCACTGTCAAAACAAGCGAAAATGCCAAAATCTAATGGGGGTACAAATTATTAAATCAACATCTAAAACCTCAGCAAACATATGAAAAGCTAAACTATCTGGTATTGGTTAAATCCTATTACCTGAACTTTGCAACCACTAACACAAACTCAGTTTTATATAGAATAACTGAAATGAGTCGTTAGTTAGGATTACCAAATTATATACTGGTGGCAGATTTTTGTTTTATCAGAATCTTCACATTCAGAAACATAAAATATCTTTAGAGCCTATGCAAAAAACAAATAGATTTACATAGATGAATAAGAAGTTCCATAAAGAAATATAAATATCTATGTCTGGTGCAATTATGGGTATAACAATGTGATGTTATAAAGTAATAAAAAAATTTTTAAAGCTATTAAAATCTGTTGCTGTCTCCTTACAGAATTGGCAAATACACACACAGGCACATGTACGAATTATTAAGTGTAGATATATATTTTAAATTTTTGTAACTTTATCCACAATATCACAGCACAAAAGTAAATTACTAGAATGCTGCTAGAGAGCAAATATTAGTATTCCAGATTGTGTATTAGATCAGAATTGTATGGAGTTCATATTCAGCCCAGACTTAAATGTCTGAAAATGGGTTGACAATTTTTATTAATAAACCAACCTGACGTTTACTGTGTGCTCCTACTATATGATCATAAAAGTATAAAAAAGATTCAATTTTGCTACCAATTCCTAAAGATTCTTAATCCAGGAACATAAATATTTATCTTTATTCTTTGTTTCTTATCTTTAGAATACCTCCTTATTAACAACAAAGTAACCGTTCAATTTCCAGAGAGTGAGATAGGAACACAATATGTAAAATTCTCTCTGAATACAGAAAAACATCAGGTTTTCTGAACATCTTAGATTAATGTACCAGTTCCTTCTGATTAGGTATTATAATACTAAATTTAAAGATTCCAGTAGGTATTCAAGAAAAGGGGCCAGCTAGAATTGCCATCAAAATATTAACAGTGGATCTCTCTAGGTGAGATGCTTTTTACTTTCTTCTTGGTGCTTTGTAAAATTGTTGATAAGAATAATTTTTACTAAAACAATATACCTCTTAAAAAATAGCTGTTCACATAATTTCTGGACTGTAAGTTAAAATAAGTTTTACTGATTTCTCGTTCTCTATTCTTTCTCATTTGCTTACTATCATTGACCAAGAAGTCATGATAAACTTACATAGCCAAGGAAAACCATAAAAATTCTAGATGCTGAGCCATAAAAGAGGATATATAAAGGATGACCAGGAACAAAACCACAAAAGCCTAAGAGTAGGAAGTGATCACAGAGATGATATAACCAAAGCATGAGCCTCCACTATGACACTGTGACAGGGGGGCATACACTCTAATGCAGAAAATATTGTTTTAGCACAAAAAATCAACTTTCTTAATCTTCAGAAAGCACCAACAGGAAGCTTTTCCATGTATCTTTCCTCCATTGTTCCAAAATCTGCTGAATGTTATGATAAAAAATAGATTTAATCCAGCTAGTCAATGACTTCCTTTTTTTTTTTTTTTGTGACTGGTAAGGGGATCATAACCCTTGGCTTGGTGTTGCCTGCACCGCACTCAGCCAGTGAGCGCACCGGCCATCCCTATATAGGATCCGAACCCGCAGCCTCAGCGCTCCCATCGCCGCACTCTCCCGAGTGAGCCACGGGGTCAGCCCAGTGACTCCCTTTTAAGCACTACAGGTAGCTATCACATATTCTCTTCTCACATAGTCTCTTCTCCTGGCTTAACAGCTTCAATCCTTAAACCCATTTGTCCATCATGCTCAGGTTCCTCTGTAGCTTCCCATTCCTCTCCTCTGGCTTCACTCATTTGTTAATACCCTTCCTGACAATCAGCACTGACTAAAATGCTTTAAGTGAGAGCCACATAACCTAAAATGGGACAAAAATGGCGTGGTATATATCCTGAGCACTGTGATTCTTTTATTAATGCTATCTAAGAACAAATCAGCTTAAGTGGTAAATTCTTCATTAAGTGAATTCTCACATGCCTAAGAGTTTCAATCAGAAATGGCAAGTAATTTATCGAATGCCTTTCTAGCATCTATTGAGATGACTACATAGTTGTCCTTATAAAGATCCATTTTATCAATGCATTTCCTAACATTAAAGCATTTCTAGAATAAACTCTACTTGGTCGTAGTGGACGTAATTTTAATATATAATTAAATGACTTCCTAAAATTAAATCAGAATTTTCATTATCTTCCTATGTGAGCCTGTTTCAAAAGGGTTTTTCTGTATGGGTGTTAATGTGTAACTAGTTTGGGTATTAAGGGTTATGTTGACTTCATGGAATGAGCCAGGTAGCCCCAATTTATACAGACTTTTTAAATCAAAACTTTCATGCGATGTTGGTTTAGGGAGAAATTACCACCTACCAATGTTAGTTTTTGTTTTCTTTGTAACCTAAATAAGAGGCCTTAACACCTATCTCTATAGTAGCTGACCACAGGTATAAACTGACCTGACTCCTCTGCATACTGAAGTCATTTCAGATTTTGTCACCTACTGTATGTGCCATTCCTCCAGTTTCATGTCCTCATCCAGAATAAAAATGTGGTAAAAGACAGAGGGTAAATCCTGTGGCATGCCTCCAAGATCACCTCAATTCATGAGTATCACTACGCATGACCTTTTAACCTGGCGTGAATCCAACTAACTACAGTACTTGCAACCCATGTTTTTCCAGTATATTCTAAAGGGTATCATTAGAGTAAAATCTAGAAATACCACATCTAAACATTCAGTCCCCTGATTCTCCACCCCAGTAAACATTACAAAATTATATTTTCATTTTTTGTTTACCATTTAAATTGCAGAAATGCCAACCAAACTGTGTCAAAGGAGCAATGATAAGTATGCCAGAGGGAAAAAAAAAAGCCCACTCTAAGTACTTTCCTCATTTTCTGTTACACTTAAAAAAACCCCTCATTCTAATTAAATAGGTAAAAGAAAATATATGCCCTTATTATGTATAAATCATATCTGGAAATGCATTTTTTTTTTAACAGTAAAGAAGGCAGCTCTAAGGTTTAATTTTTAAAAGAAACTATAAAAGTAGTTTCAAAGTAACTATAAAAGAACTGTAAAAAAGAATGTTGCAAAAGTACAGAATACAGGGCCGAGCCCGTGGCACACTCGGGAGAGTGCGGCGCTGGGAGCGCCGCGAAGCTCCTGCCGCGGGTTCGGATCCTATATAGGAATTGCCGGTGCACTCACTGGCTGAGTGCTGGTCACGAAAAAGACACACAAAAAAAGTACAGAATACAATTCCATTGATATAAAATGTCCAGAACAGACACACTTACATGAAAATATCAGTGGTTGCCTAGATTCAGGGGTGAATGGGAATAAAACTGCAAACACACACAAGGATAGTATTTTGGGTGTTGGAAATATTCTGCAACTGAAATGCAATGGTGATTGTACAATTCTGAATTTACTAAAATCACTGAATTGTGCTATTATATACTTAAGATGGGTGAATTTTATGCTATGTCAATTATACCTCAATAAAGACTCTGGAAAAATAAGTGAACTGAGAGGCCAAAGAGAGGAGACTTGCCCACCCAAGTTTGAAAAAATGCATTCATGTGCCCTCAAAAGAATCCTGTTACCTCCTTGTGTGATCCAAAATCTCTCTGTGAGAAGAACTTGTTGCTAGATACTTGGACCTGTCTTTTACAATAGGTCAGTAATGGCTTCTGCCAGATAAATCATAAATAATACATGCTAGAATACACCTACTTGCCCGTATTCTGCCCTGGAGAGGGTGTGAGGGAAGGCAATCCATTTTTACTGAGAAACTACCATGTGCCTGACACTGGCTAAGTTCATTCATTATCTCATTGAAACCTGACAATAATCCTATATGGTGGGCATTATTTAACCCCACTTTACAGAACAAAAACAGGAGGTTTAAACAAGGTAAGTATTTCATCCAAGATTACAGAATATGTACTTGTCAGATTCCCAGTCCTATACTCTGTTACACTAGGCTTCCTCATGTCAGTCTGAGATGTCAAATTTCCTTACAAATAGGTTTGAGAAAATAACAAAAGTATTACGTATATGAAATAACTCAAACTTGAACTTCCCAAAGATGTGAATATTTTCATCAAAATTTGCTGTACTATAAACAACATGCTTCCTTCAAAATATTTCAACTGAACAAAGGTAAATTAAAATGGCTTTCTATGGTTATGCAACTTCTCAAAAAGACATTTACACACCTATCCCAAGAACAGTTAGTGCAAATGTAATGAACAGTAGTGAACTAGAAATTAACAAACCCTTTGGTTGGGCTGCTTTGTGTTTCTGACATAAAGATGCATTTCCTTTTGGCAGGAGGGTCTTCCTCTTCATCAGAAGAGCTTTCTATTGTTAGGTCAATAACATCCACTTTCTTCTTGCTTGCCTCACTGGCTACAGTCACTGAACAAGGCTTACTGAGGACACTTGAACCTGCATGTGGGGAAATAGAAGAAGGATAAAAAAAAAATCAAAGGTATATAACACCTATAAAATTTAGCTGTAAAAGTCTTGACTATGTAGTATATCCATAACAATATACAGCCAGTAAAGCCACATACTCCACCCCATGGAAAGAAACCAAGTTCCCAACACCAGGTGTTTGTCTGTAATATGACTGCTTACCTGGGGACATAGGGGAGAGCTCTATTCCCTGACAGAGGGTCAAAAGCCTCCTTCAGACAGCTTGCTCTTAAGTCTCTCTCCAGTAATGTCAATGATCTGTGCAGATCCTGCTGCTTACCCTGTCTTCCCAGGTTAGCAGTCATTTCACAGACAGACATCTGGAGTTAGGTAACTGGTCTCAGGCCATGGGACAAGAGTATGTGGTTTCACTGCTGTGTATTCTTACAGACATGTGGTACAGTTAAGTCAGAATCAGATACTTCCATTCTAGCAATCGCACTCATGTCAAAGAATGTACAAACTAGTTGCCATAAGCCACAACTTCACAAAAAGGTGAAAACCCTAATAAGTGGGAAAAAACCCCAAACGTCTCACTTACTTAAACACTTAAAGACTTTCTTATGAATTATCTACTATGTTCTTTCCATCCACTAAGATAATTTCATACACCATGACAACTCACATTATTACAGAAAAGTATATTATTCTCTGTAATCTATTTAAATAAAATAAACTGTTCATTCATAATGGAAAAACAGCAATAACTAATCAATTAAATCACTCCCCATTTTTCCCAAAGATGAGAGAAACTTTGGTCATTGTACTCTTAGGTTTAGCATCAATCACAGGAAAATAATTAATGCCGGCATAAATCCTTTATATTTCTGCTTTCTTTTTTACTCTGAAAATCTATTATCCATTACACTGTTTGATAGAACTTCAAATACAGTCAGAACAAAACCCAAATACAGTAAGTAGATTGTGTTAGATAAAAATAAACTATGTTCAGTTACTCAAACTGCTCTTAGTTTCCCACTCAGTGTGGACAGGGGCAGGGAACTGAAGGATGAGTATACTTTCTAGGTAAACAAAGCAAAGTAAAACTCCTTCCCACAAAGAGACAGAAGGAAACAATTTGTTCACTTTCCTGGCAGCTACTATGACCGCTTTCCCACCCCCATTCATCAATGGATGATGCTGCCTCTCTAACCACACCTTCACATGGGGTTCAGCCTACAGATACTGTAAAAACAACTATGACAAACTGTTCATTTAAATGTCAATTGTAACTTTTCAGTTTGTAACAAACACTATACATTAAAATGATTTTAGGTGACTGTTTCATTTATTTTACATGTGAAAAATATACCAGGAAAAGGCTGATAAGATGGTATAAACCTTACCGCATTTTTAAAGGGAAGAATAAAAAGCATTTGGGGGGAAATTACATATGTGACAGATGATCAAAAGATAAAGTTAGCAAACTGAGCTCCAAATGTAAGGCTAGTGGCCAGCGCTGCACAAGTCTCATTGCTTTGCTCTCTGCGGCCATTCTGCACATACTTTCTATTTTAGTACACGGTTGGCCGGATACTTTCATAGCTTCTTTCTTCGGTCTCATTGGACACCAAGAACCATCTTCTTGGAATTTGATTTCGTCCACATCAGAACAGTCATTGAGAATTTCCATAAAAAGCCTACAAACCAATTAAGAAGCACATACATGGAATCAATGGCTTTGTTCAAAGGTAAAATAAAAAAAGACACATTACCCTAGAGACAAAAGTAATGCAACCTGATCTTTTTTTTATCTGGTATTTCAGTATTTCATACTTTATAACAACTATTATTGTTCCTTCCTCCTAGGTTTTATATCTCTAACAGGCAACACAAGATTAAGTGACTTACTGACTATCATCTAATATATCAGTGGCTAAACAGATAACAGACACCTGGACGGAGTCTCCTAGCTGGGATTGGCAATAAGAACAACCTCCAACACAGCACATAAAACAAAAATAAGTAGACAAAGGTTATTATATAATAAAATAATTTATAAGCTTTAATAACAACAAAAAATGATCAAGGGGTGGGGGAAGGAGGGAAAAGTATGAACATAAAAGAAATCTCAATAAATTTAAAATAACTCAAAGCATGCAAATTATGTTCAATGACCCAAATGGAATTAAAGTCAGTATGAGAAAATAAACTGGAAAATCCCCAAGTATTTGGAAACTAAACACCCCATGAGACAAAGACAAAATAAAAACAAATGAGACAATATTTTGAACTGAATGAAAATGAAAATGTAATAAAATGTGCGGACTGTAGTTAAAGCAGTACTTAGACAAAAATTTATAGCAATAATCTTCCCTATCAGAATAGGTCTCAAATCAATAAATGAAACTAGAAAAAGAGCCAATTAAAGTGAAAGTAAGAAAGGGAAATAAAAAATAGAACAGGAACAAATGAAATAGAAAAAAAAAAGAAAAACAGATATAAATCAATGAAACCAAAAAGTATGATTCTATGAATAGATCAATAAAACTGATAAACTTCTAGTCAGACTTACTGCAGCTCACTTGAAAAGAAATACATAACCCAAGGAGCCCTATGTCTATTAAAGAAATCGGATTTGTAGTTAATGACTACCACGAAGAAAACCCCAGGCCCAAATGTCTTCACTATGGAATTCTATCAAATATTTGAGGAGAAATAATACCACTACTTCCCAATTCACTGTATAAGGCCAGCACTATTCTGATACTAAACCAGAAAGAGACATCACAAAAAATCTACATACACTATGCCCCATGAATGCAAAGTTAGTTTAATATTGGATAGTCAATCAATGTACTGGCATACCTCATTTTATTACACTTTGCTTTATTGAACTTGGCAGATATTGTGATTTTATAAATTGAATACTTCGTGGCAACCCTGTGCTAAGCAATGATTACAGCCCATCTGTGTACAACATGATTTACTGAATATTTTAAGCCCTCTTGTGAGACCTACTACTCAGAAAAAAAGATTTCTTTCAAAATTTTACTGCTCATCGACAACACACCTAGTCACCCAAGAGCTCTGATGGAGATGTATGAGATTAATGTTTTCATGCATGCCAACATAACATCCATCCTGCAGTCCATGGATCAAGGAGTCATTTCGACTTTCAAGTCATCTTATTTACAAAATACATTTTGTAAGGTTATAGATGCTGCAGATAGTGATTCCTCTGATAGATGTGGGCAAAGTAAATTGAAAATCTTCTGGCAGGGATTTACCACTCTAAATGCTATTAAGAACACTCATCACTCATGGGAGGAGGTCAAAATATTAACATTAACAGGAGTTTGAAAGAAGTTGATTCCAACCCTCATGAATGACTGAGGGGACCAAGACTTCAGTGGAGGAAGTAACAGCAGATGTGGTGGAAACAGCAAGAAAACTAGAATAAGAAGTGGAGCCTCAAGATGTGACTGAATTACTACAATCTCAGGATAAAACTTTAACAGATGAGGAGTTGCTTCTTATGGATGAGCTAAGAAAGTGTTTTCCTCAAATGGAAGATTCTACTCATGGTGAACATGCTATAAAGAATGCTGAGATGACAACAAAGAATTTAAAATATTACATAAACTTAGCTGATAAACCAGCGGCAGGGTTTGAAAGAACCGACTCCAACTTCAAAAGAAGTTCTACTGTGGGTGAAACATCAACACACGGCATCATAAACTACAGTGAAATCTTTGGTGAAAGGAAGAGTCAACTGAAGAGGCAAACTTCATGTTGCCCTATTTTAAGAAATTGTCACAGCCACCCCCGCCTTCAGCATAAATACTATCTATACAGAAAATCCTATGTAATCCACAATAAAGCTACTAGAACTACTGAATGAGTTTAATCAGGTTTTAAGATATGAGAACAATATACAAAAATCAACTATGTTTCTATATACTAGCATCAACCAGAAATTTTTTAAAAAACAAATATCATGTCAATAATACGGAACACTTAAGGATAAACTTGACAAAAGATGTACAAGATAAATTGACAACTATAAAACATTACTGAGACAATTAAATAGAGAGATGTGTCAAGTTCATGGATCAGAAGACTCAATACTGTATGTCACCACAAACTGACCTGCAGAATCAATGCAATACAAATCAAAATCCCAGCAGGTTTTTTTCTAAATGACAAGCTGTTTATAAAATTCACTTAGAAATGCAAAAGATCTACAATAGCCAAGATAATTTTCAGAAAGAACAAAGTTGGAAGATTCACATCACCTGATTCCCAGAGAGTCCAATATTGACACAAATATAGACAGACAAATCAATAGAACAGGGTCCAGAGGTAGATCCCACACACATACAGCAACTGATTTTTGAGAAAGGTGCAAAGGCAATTCAATCAGGAAAAAACAATCTTCTGAGCAAATAAATGGTGGTATAACAGTCACATGACCATGCAAAACAAAAAACAACAACAAAAAAAACCCCATCTTAATCTTTACCTTACACCATACACAAAAATTAACTTGATATAGATAATAGACCTAAACGTAAAAGAAAATTGTAAAACACCTTAAAAAAAAAAAAAAATCTTGGAGAAAATTTCTGTGACCTACAGTAAGGGTGAAATGTCTTAATATGATACCAAAAGTGCAGTCCATAAAAGATAAACTTAATAAATTGGACTTCATCCAAATTAAGCACTTCTGCTATCTGAAAGACACTGGTAGGGCTGTGGCTGGTTAGCAAAGCAGGTTAGAGGGCAGCCTTAAAACACAAAGGTCATGGGTTAGGATCCCCATACTGTCCAGCCACCAAAAAAACCGTAGAAGACATTGTAAAGAGATCAAAAAGATAAAACGGCAGAAAATATTTACAAATCACATATCTGATAACAGATTTGTATCTAGAATATATAAAGAACCATCAAGACTTATAATATGAAAATAAACCCAATTAAAAAATAGGCAAAAGTTTGAAGAGTCATTTTACCAAAGACATACAGATGGAGAATAAACACAGAAAGATGCTCAATATGATTAGTAAAAAGGGAAAGCAAAGTAATCTGCAATGGGGTATCACTATATACCACTAGAATGTTTAAAATTAAAAAGACTAACCACACCAAATGTTGGTGAGAATGCAGAGCAACTGGAACTCTCATAATATTGCTAGTGGAAACATAAAACAGTACAACCACTTTGGAAAACAGTTTGACAGTTTCTTAAAAAGTTAAGCACACACCCAAGCATGTGACCAGGCATTCCACTAACCCTAACCCTAACCCTAACCCAAGATAAATGAAAACACTTATCCACACAAAGACCTGGGCAGGAATGTTCACAGCAGCTCTACTTGCAACAGCCCAAAACCAGAAAAAACCCATCAACATGTGAACTGATAAACTGGCATATCTATCTATACAACAGAAAGTGACTCAGCAATAAAAATGAACTATCAGTACATGTGGCAATATGGAGGCATCTCAAATAAGTATGCTGAGTAAAAAACGCTAGACAAAGGAAGCACGTACTTTATGACTGCATTCATATAAAATTCTAAAAAATCTGAGCTAATCTACAGGAACAGAAAGCATATCAGTGTTTGCCTGAGGACTGAGTGATGGGAAAAAGTAGATACATGAGAAAACACTGGGTGTGATGGATATATTCAATATCTTGATTGGGGTGATGATTTCACAGGTATATACAGATCAAAATTTATCAAATTGTACACTTTACATATGTGCAGTTCTCATAACTCATAAAACTGGTAAAAATAAGTAAAAAGGAAAAAATCCCTCTTCCATGAGAAGATGTTTATTTTCCCCAACTATATTGAAAACTTAGTATAATTCCAAGCAAAATTCAAACATGATAGTTTTGTGTAATTTGAGAACACTTTTACTCAAGTGAAAATGGCAGAATATATTGTAATACAAGTTGAGAAAATTCTGAAAAGAAATGGTCTAAGAAATATTAACATATAATCGAGTAACTAGTTTTGTATTGGCCCACTAATACTTTGATCAACGGAACAAACAGCAGTTCAGAAATTAACACTAGTATCTATCAGACTATATTAGATGATACAGGTAGTATCTCAAGGCCGTGAGAGAAATTATGAAATAAATGTTGTTAAGACTACTGACAACCAATCTGGGTGGTAGGCTTGGGTGATCCCTACCTTAATGGAATCATCTACTCCCTACCCTAAAGTTTCTTCTCCATTCCCAGTTTTCCTCACATAGTCCATTCTTTACCTTCGTAGCATGCAACACTTAATATGCAATTTTTTACTGTTTCCCACACTAGAAATGCTGTGTTCACCATTTTACACTCAGTATCTAAGACATAACAAGTAAGTATTGTTACTGTGCATCAAATGCATCTCCCCAAAGTTCACATACTGGAAACTTGATCTCCATTCTAATGATGTTAAGGGGGTGGGAAATCCAATTATGGTATGTGAAAGGTGGGGCCTTTAAGAGGTGATTAGATTTATGAGGACTGTGCCTTTGTGAATGGATTAACGCATTCATGGAGTAATAGGTGTGACTCTGACGGCTTTATAAGGAGAGCAAGTAAGAAATTTAGTTCTCTTTTGCTCAGGCCATTCTCACCATGTGATACCCTGGTAGTTCAGGACCCTGTAAAGAATTCCCATCAGAAGGCCCTCACCAGATGCACACCCTGGACTGTGAACTTCCCAGTCTCCTAAACTCTAAGAAATAAATTGCATTTCTTTATCAATTACCCAGTTTCAGATATTCTATTATAAGCAAAAGAAATGATCTAATACAATTATGTTGAATGAATTCATGAAGAAATACATAAGAAATGAAGAACTACAGAACTGGAAAAAAAATTATTATAAATGTTTCTGATAAAAAACAAATGAATGTTTATATAAAATCTCTAGGACTTTTAAGGGCAGAAATCCAAAAAGAACAGACACACTTGAAATCAAAATGTAAAGCTTCTGAATGAAAAATGAAAACAAGCCACAATAAATAAAATTAAAAGGCAAACCAACTGTGAAAATACATTTGGCATATGTAGACAAAGAATATCCTCAATATATAAGGAGCATTACACTCAACTTTTAGATGTTGTGTATACTGACTTAATGGAGGAACACACATGAAATTAAGAATTTAACAGCTAAATTTTTTTAATTTATAAATTTACATGAAGAATAATTCACTTTTTTGGTTTTCAATTTTGAGTTTCAAGAAGTGTGTAGACTCATGTAATCACCACAATAATCAAGGTACAGAATAGTTCCATCACCTCCCCAAATTTCCTTGTGCTGTCCTTTTGTAGTCAACTCATCCCAATATCCCTAACCCTTGGCAAACTGTTCTCCATCTCTATAGTTTAGCCTATTCCAGGATGTCAAATAAATTGTAGATTACTGTCTACTGTGCAAATGTACCCAGTTTATTTATCCACTCACCATTTAAAGGCCGTCTGGATTGTTTCTAGTTTTGGATGATTATGAATAAAGCTGCTCTTATATTATGATCATCTGCATATCAAAAACATATTTTTGGGGGGGAAAACTTAATGAAAAATTATCAAAACTGACTCAAGGAAAGTTGATCACTTTAAGGGACCTGTAATCGTTACTAAATACATTAAATTAGTACCATCATCAAAATAAACAGTTGCAAAGAAGAGAGAACCTTGGTACTAAACCTGGACAAGGATAGTAGGATAATAGAAAATCATATGGTAATGTCACTTTTGAATGAATATGAACAAAAAATATTAAATGAAATTAAATTCAGAATTGTTTAAAACCCATATGTCCTGACCAAGTAGGATTTATCCCAGGAATCTGGCACTCAATAGCAGAAGATATATCAATGTAATTGACCACTTATCATATTAAAGGAGAAAATATGTATGATCATCTCAGTAGATGTGGAAAATATTTGATAAAATGCTATACCTTTCATGACTAAAAGAAAATGCTTATCTAACTAGAAATAGAAGAGACCTCTTTTAATCTGCTATAGTGTCATCCAAAAATCTACAATACCATTTTACTTAATGATGAAATTTTAGCAAGATTTCCTCTGAAGTAAAGAACAATAGATGGATGGCTATTACTGCTCTTCTTACATACATTATATTGGAGGTCCTACTCCAAAAACCAAATCAGAGCATTTGGTAAGGCTGCTGTGTACAGCACCAACACAGAAAAATTATTAGCATCTCTAGATACAAATAATAACCTATTAGTCAAGATTTGATATTTGTTGTAATTCCAAAGTTTCAATAGGATTTTCCACAGAACTTAATCTGATTCTAAGATACATACATAAAAGTATAAGTGTGTAAGTAACCAAGATAAATTTGAAAAAGAAGAAAGATAAAAGATCTGCTCCATAGCAACCAAGACCTATTATGAAGTGGGACAATTCACCAAACACCAATCTGTCAAATGGCCAATTTAATGAAGGGCCAGTTTGCCAAAAGCCAATTTCCCAAAAGTTAATTTGCTGAAGGATTAACTCCACAAATGACTTATTCACAGAATTTACAAGATGTACTGAGCAGCCACAAATGTGTGTTAAGAAATATTCTTAGCTTTTAGTTATGCTCTTAGTTAGAATTTTAATCAAGAGTATATTCAACATAATAAATACAGTCAAGGATACATATTCAAGATGATATACTTCAAAGATATATTCCTGATGAATATAACCAATAACTTTATAAGATAGTCTTCATTAACACATTCTTATAAACAACATACACAAGAAAAGATCAAATACATACACGAACACAGTCAAGACTATATTAAATATTCAGGAATATATTCTTCATAATTTAATTTTTGGCAAATATAATATTTATTCAAATGCTGCTAATAAAAAATGCAATTTAGGAAGAACAAAAAAAGAGTTTGGGCTCCAGAGTCAGAAAACCTTGGGCATGAATTCCAGTTTTGATCTTACCAGCTGCAGTAATGTGATTGTATCTACCCTACTTCCTCCAGTTTTTTGCATAGACCCTAATTGCTACTTCAAGAAGTTCTAGGTAACCAAAATGACATCACTAAGCAGACTTTTCCCTCTTTCTCATGTTTTTTTTTTTTTTAAAACACAATCTTGAAAGCAAAAATAAAGAATATACACATCCTCTTGTCCCCAACACAAATCATATCATAAAGATAAAAGGGTCACTAACCACAGTTTAAGATTGAGTATAATTAAGTATAAATAAAATATGCAAACATCTGAACTTCGTGCTAAGTACATTTATATCAGGCTGTATTGAATGAAGACATAGCCAACAGCTGTTAAAAGAGATATACTTACCCATCTAATATTAGACTTTCATAGGCAGCTTTTTTGTCACACACAGGACAAATCCAGGTGGGCTTCTTCTCATTCATTTGTAGATAAAGGGCAGCATCGAAACACTGCAGATGTGTACAAGTCACTGCACGGCACGGGATTGTCAGCCTCATTTTTCCTAACTACAGAACAGAGAACACAACACGGAAAACTGGTTCAGAAAGGAGAACAAAGACTCAAATGGAACAGAGCCAGTCAAAAAAGTCTGAAGAAACCATACAAAAAGATCAAATTGAAAAAGAAACACAAACCAGTGTTTATTTTCATCAATATTACTATATATTTTTATCCATTGCTTTATGATTTCTGAAAGACCATTTCACTTTTGCAAAATAGGTCACGTTTAAATCTATGTTATGTATATATAAAGATATATATATAATGAAAACAAGACTCCTCCTCACCTGTCCTCAGTCTCCCTATTAAGAAGGAATCAGTGTTATTCATCTCTTGCATGTCCTTTCACAGATGTTTTATGCATTAAGTGCATATATTTTCCCAGAAATGGTGGCAAACATTACACACAATTCTTCACCTTACTTGTGTCACATAACTTGGTGACTGCTACACACATACCAGTATATAAAAAGCTACCATTATATGAAGGCATCACAATTTATTTAACCAGTACACCAGTGATGGACTTTTAAATTATTTCAGATCTTTTCTCACTACAAACAACACTGTAATACATGGTCATAGGGTAAATTTCTGGAAGCAGAACTTTTGGGTCAAAGGGAAAGTGCATTTGTGATTTTTGTCACATTGACAAACTACGTTCCACAGAGATTATCTGATTTACACATCACATGTATGAGAATACTTCAAAAAGTTCACGGCAAGATTAGTATTATTTTTTAATTTTATCATTCCACAAACTTTTTGAAGTACCTTCATACACTTAACCTCGTCAGTACGTTATTGAATTCTTTGATCGCTGCCAACTCATAGGACAGAAATACCCTATTATAGCCTGTAAACTACATTTTTCTTACTAAAAGTGGTAACTGAGCCTCTTTTTTTCACTTCTAAGAGTCACTTGTATTTCTAAGAACTGTCTATTCATAACCTTTTCTCACTTTCCATTTGGTTATTAATCTTTTATCTACTTATAGGAGCTTCTTTATATGAGAGAAATCAGCCTCATGTGATAAGAACTACAAATATATTTTTCATTTGTTCATTAAAATTTTTTACTTTTATATTCATATAATCAAATGTGTCAGTCTTTCAATATACTTTTATATAACTACAGTGCTTTGGTTCAATTCTTATTCCAACTGATAAGAGATCTACCAACACCAAACACCCAGACTAGATCATATCAGGTTTTCCTATGAAACTCTTCAAACCTCCCCATACATTTCCTTGACAGAAAATAACCCCTTATTGTATGTTCTCAAATGGGTAGAAGAGAGAAGCTCAAATGCTCTCGGCACAAAGAAATGATGAATTTTTACAATGACGAATATGCTAATTATCTTGTTTTGATAACACATTGTATACATGTACTGAAATATAACTCTGTACCCCATAAACATGTACAATCAATACATGTCAATTACAAAACATATAAAAATATATACAAAAGAGAAAAAGAAAACATCCCCATTTATAACCAGCTCTGTTATTTCGATTGAAAATCTGTTTCTCCTTCTAGACACCAAGCTCCATAAAGGACAGGACCTATTTCTCTGTTCACCACTGTAATCCCACTGTCCTACCACAATACTAGCTTGTACTAGCTTGCAGCATGTGCTTGTTATTTGTTGACCAGACAGAAGAATGCACGGATAAAGACTGGAAAGGGGACAGAGAGAAAGGAAGGGAAGAAAGGAAGGACTTTACATGCACTACAAAGTCTAGAAGAATTCACAGCAAACTTATTTACTCTGCCTGGGTGGTAGAATTTTGAGGATGTTCCTTTTTTTCTCCTTTTTGGTTTATCTATAATTTCTAAGACTTCAAAAATGGACATTTTGTTATTTTGTAACTTAAGAAGAAAATAATCTAGCCAAATCATCAACAGCAGTACCTAAGGCTTATACAGTTCAACCTATGTATAAAGTACAGTGTTGAGTACTTTACATTAATTCCAATAACACTTTTACATTTAAACTTAATTACACTATAAGGATGATACTATCATCCCCATTCTAAATCGAAGAAACTTAGGCACAAAGAAGCTAAATAACCTGACTAACATTACAAAGTTAGAAAATGGCTGAGCTACAGCATCCGGGAAATACAAATCAAAACCACACTGAGATACCACCTAACCCCAGTTAGGATGGCTAAAATCCAAAAGACTCTGAACGATAAATGCTGGCGAGGCTGCGGAGAAAAAGGAACTCTCATGCATTGTTGGTGGGACTGCAAAATGGTGCAGCCTCTATGGAAAATGGTATAGAGGTTCCTCAAACAACTGCAGATAGATCTACCATACGACCCAGCTATCCCACTGTTGGGAATATACCCAGAGGAATGGAAATCATCAAGTCGAAGGTATACCTGTTCCCCAATGTTCATCGCAGCACTCTTTACAATAGCCAAGAGTTGGAACCAGCCCAAATGTCCATCATCAGATGAGTGGATACGGAAAATGTGGTACATCTACACAATGGAATACTACTCAGCTATAAAAACGAATGAAATACTGCCATTTGCAACAACATGGATGGACCTTGAGAGAATTATATTAAGTGAAACAAGTCAGGCACAGAAAGAGAAATACCACATGTTCTCACTTATTGGCGGGAGCTAAAAATTAATATATAAATTCACACACACACACACACACACAAAACCGGGGGGGGGGGGAGAGAAGATATAACAACCACAATTACTTGAAGTTGATACGACAAGCAATCAGAAAGGACATTGTTGGGGGGGAGGGAGAAGGGAGGGAGGTTTTGGTGATGGGGAGCATTAATCAGCCACAATGTATATCGAGAAAAAATAAATAAATAAAATAAATAAATAAATAAATATTTAAAAAAAAAAAAAAAAAAAAAAGAAAATGGCTGAGCTAAGATCTGAACTGAGGAGCTCTGGCTGCAGAGTCCATGCTCATCACTGTGCTATACTGCCTCTACCTAAGTGTTTAACTAGAATTCTAAAAGAGAACTTAGAAGTTATAGTGATTCAAGCAAGTTTGCAGCACAACATAAATCATCATTTAAAACAGAAAACAGTCAGAATAAAATTTGACACAACCTCTCTTATAATGTGTGCTTCTGTACTTTTCCTTCAATAACAAATTATCCCCTTAGTTATCTAGAATCTTTAAAGTATACTAAGAGGTTTTACATAAATCTCAAAAAATCCACATAACAACTCTGACCCCAAAAGAGATAACTATGTTTCTATTCTTAAAATGAAGGTGCTGAAGCTAGAAGAGGCTGAAACCACACACTCACAGAGACACAGGTGGTGGAGCTGCAATGCAAATCCAAATGTTCCTCACCTGACTGATACACTCCTAGTTTCATAACATTAAAATGGGGCTGAGTTGTGAGTTGTGGTTTTAGTTATCCACCTCTTTCTATTTTACTATGAGCTTTTGTTCTATTAGAAATGAATGTTGACTAAATAGCTATTCAGCACCCAATGAGATAATCACAGGTTTTTCCATCCTTTCAATTACAAAATGAATAATTCTAACAGATTTTCTAAAATCAAACTATCCTTGCATTGCTAGGAGGCATCCCCTTGTTATCATATGATTCTTTTCAAATAGCACTGGTATAACTATTGGCTGGCATTTTATTTAGGAATTTTCCATAAATATAAGTGAGTTTTCCTTTTTACACAATCAGTGCTTATGAACAAACTGTAAATAATTACAGAATAGGTTGAAAATAAGTTACACTATACCTATTCAGCAAAATACCTACAGTTATTAAAATAAGACAGAGCTACCCATACAAATATATTTAAGATAGCACAATACTATTTTTCCAGTAAATATACATGTGATTATGAGCAGAGAGCTAAATCTAGAAAGATATATATCATACTATTAGTAATATGGTTACATGTACATAATAGGACTTGGTAACTAAAATTTTCATTTTTTATTATTTCAGTTCTACTTGAACAATTTTATAATTTAGTAAGTATTATTTGTCCATTTTAACAATTTTTTTCTTTAAAATAATGCTCCAACAGCTTACTATGGTTTTCACAGGCTACCAGTTCTGAAACTTTTGGTTTTATAACCCCTTTACACTCCTAAAAATTGAGAACTCCCAACAGTTTTTTATGTATGTGGGCTACGTTTAGTAATATTTATTAGAAATTAAGACAGATATTTTTAAAAGAGTACACAAGTACACATTCCATTAGCCATCAGAGCAAAGACATCATTTCCTGTCAGTAATCCCTGTTAAACATCACAGTATACTCATGAGAGATGAGAGAAATTGTGTTAGTATTACAGTCATGTGCTACACAACAACATTTCAATCAATACTGGATCACATATATGACAGTGATCCCATAATTTTACAATGGCTATACCATATAGACTATGTGTGTAGTAGGCTACACCATCAGGTTTCTGTAAGTACACTCTATGAAATTTGTACAATGACAAAATCATCTAACAATCCATTTCTCAGAACATATGCCCATTGTAAAAAGACATATGAGTGTATTATAAAAATAGTTTTGACTTTGTGGACCTCTTCAAAGAGTCTCAAGGACCCTCAGGTAGTCCAGGGCCATGCTTTGCAAACTAGTTTCTTCTTTTAATGCCATTTTCATCTCTCCTATCACTTCTTTAAAATTTCCACAGCATATAGAATGCACTAATACTAACTAGCAAAATCTGATCTATTTCCAAATACTGATAATAGCATATTAAAAAGAATGTGCTAAATTCTAATTTAATCAGATGACACATTTTGAAACTTATCGTTTTTATGAATGAAACAGCTTCTAAACAATGGCAGTATCTAAATTGATATTTGCTTCACTGTAGACTAATTAGTATCAATCTAAATGAAAAATGGACCAAAGTGGTGGTTTTGAACTTTTTGGCAGAACTTTTTAAAAAACATATTAGGTAGAATTCCCAGAGGTAAAAATCAAACCTAGCTTTCCTTTTATATCTCCCAGTCCACCTCTGCAAGACAGACTGAAAATCACTAGCTGACATCACCAAGGTAAAACTCTAATGTAAAATTCAGATATTGTGTTCAGAAATGTAATTATGCACACTCATTCAGATCTCTTTTCAAAAACAACTGTGAAATGACCTTCTTTAGGTCCCAAGGACAGAGGTCTTAAAACTTACTCCCACTATCCAGACTCATATCTACTCTAAATCATTATACAAACATATTATGAAATACAACAAACATTTCTTCCATCATCCTAGGCTGTAATTTTCTCTCATTTTTGCCAAAGAAACCCAGGGCTCACCTCTTACCCTCCCAAGTGCCAAGGATCCATTCTTTTTTAATTTCCCATTACTGCACCAGATCCCATGTTTTTTCTACAGTTAGCTGGGCAGACTACCTTCTGCTTTCTCCAGCTGACACTACAGCTGCCTCTTCCTCAAAAACTACCTTTATCATCATCTACCTTCTGTCATCTATCCATCAAATCTGATCAAAACACCTGTGTTTGGTAATACCACATATTACAATTTAGCTACCCAACTTTTATGTTAACACTACTACAGCCCAAAGAGTACCATTTACTCTTTCCTGAGAAAGTACTCTGAAAAAACCAGGTAGGATAAACCCTGAGGAAAGGCTCAAGAGATAGTCTCAGAAACAGGCCTGTTGTTACTTAACAAGAGGAGAAATAAAACATTTAATAAAACAGGACAAAAAACTACTTGGCCTGTTATTTCATTTCTTCAAATAACTGATGTTAATTTTCTTAAAACTGTCATGTTTGAAAGGAATTGCTCCCTATTCTTACACAGAAGGAACCCTTATCACCCTGATATATGGTTGAGTATCCCTTATCCAAACTGTTTGAGACCAGAAGTGTTTCACATGTCAGATTTTTTCAAATTTTGGAATATTTGCAGAATACATATTGGCTGAGCATCCCAAATCCGAAAATCCAAAATCTGAAATGCTTCAGTAAGCATTTCCTTTGAGTGTCATGTTGGCCTTCAAAAAGTTCTAGATTTTGGAGTGTCTGGGATTTTGGAATTTTGGATTTGAAATGTTCAACCCATACTACTTGCACTATTTATTGAAAGTCTGAGAATCTTTTAGTATGTTTGGCCACTGTGTTTTGTTTTGGTTGTTCTCATACAGGTGTGGCAGTCTGACAGGGGAAAAAACTGGTTCTAAGAAAAGAGGACTTAGAGAAAAACGGCACTGTGCAACTGTAGAACTTCTTAGGAAAAGCCCTTTTTTCTTGAATAGTCTGACATTGTAAAACACAGAGGTGACATGAGTTCCCTCCTCATACAGTGACTGTACCTAGCCAGAAAGTAATTTTTGTCAATATATTGAGTTCAACCATTAAAAACTGTCAATATCCAACTGTTTTTGACCAGCAAAATGGCAATTTCACTTGTTTCAATCTAATATCAATTTTAATATGAGAAGGAAGAAAAAGGTAACGTGAAGACATTCAAACGAACTCATGTCTGAAGGTCTGCACAGAGCTTGTGAGCAAGGGAGGTTGTGAGTCCAAACACACGCTCTCTAGAGCCTCTGCCACCACCTCAGGGCATTAATGTCCTCCCCTGCTGGGACTGCACAACTTCTCCCTGAGTTTGATAATCATAGGTTCCTAGTTTCTATGCAATGCCCATATCAGAAAATTCTACTCTTTTTCATTAGAGGCAAGTTAATTTTTTTAATGATGATAAAAAAACAAAGCTTTAGAAAGAATGATATCTGCAAATACGGCTTTCCAGGGGACTAGAGATGTGCTCTTATAATCAGGACATTTACATTTTAGCCCAATCTGGCAGCATGGTATACTGGAAACAGAACTGGAACAATGTCTGAAGATTAAAATTTTTATCCTTGTTCTACTACTAACTGTGTGATTTGGGTTAGCCAACCTCTTTCAGTCTCTGTTTTGTCATCTGTAAAATGGGGACAACTCCATACAGATTTGCTAAGACAGTTAAATAAGGAGCACACAGCTGGAACTCACATATCATTCCCTCCTCTCTCTGACACAACTTTCTCTCCATTTAAAAATCTGTACATTTCTCACAATGGTAGGTAGTCATCAAATATGCCCAAAACTACATTATAAATTTGTGATCCCATGACTTTCACATTTGAAAGTCCCCCTCAAACACTAGTGATTTTTAAGAAGCCTTCATCCACTATTCTTGACCTCTCCAATCTCTTCTTTGGTACTCCAATAGTACAATTATATATGGTAAGGACATCATGCTGCTTTTTCATGTGAATTGGTTTTATCTATCAAACTAAATTATAAACTTTATGATAATTTCTTAGGAAGTCCTCAGTATCTTCTACCACCATTTGCTCAGTGCCAAGCACATAAGAGGATCTCAGAGTTTCTGACTGATTTTTCCTCCATAGTCTCTATGTGAAAGGGTATTAAAAAAGTTATTTTGCAATTTAAAAGTACATTACAAAGACATCCTAACTCCTTAACCAAGTCTATCAATTAATAGTTATCATGCCCTAGTCATTTTATTGCTAATTTTCAATACCGTGTATATTCTGATAAAAGGAGGCAGCTCTTATTATGTACTTATTATTAGCTGTGGATTATTTACAGCATTAATTATGACAGATTATTCTGAGCCTAAAGCCATCTTCCCTCTTCAACTCAATATCCCTTTAGGTCTCTTGTTTAGTCATTGCCTGAAGAATACAATGGATTATAATGGCTAATCATGAAGATTCCTAAATGGGAAAAGACAAAAGTTCAAAATTCTATTGTAATAATTCACTTCCACACATACTTTTATAGGAAAATTAATTATTCATATAATTCCCCAGAATGTTTGTTGTTTTACTTACAGGGCACATCAAGGATACCCGAAGGCTAGTTGTGGCAATTTCACTATCAGGATCTGCAGTAAGTTTTTCTTTAACTTTAAAAAGAAAGGGAAAAAAATCAAAAATTTTAAAACTAACAGTGACATATCAACAAAATTATAGAAATATATAGCATGTTTTTAAAAAATTTCCCAAGCGCTTTGAATAGGTCAAAAACTGCAAAAAAAACCAAAAAATGTTAAAATTTAATGTATTGAAACACAATCATATTCCCAGTATTTAGGTTAAAGAATTATGAAGGTGCAAACTCTAGATCACATGTTTAATTGAATTTTTAAAATTTCTTTTTAAAAGTAAAACTGCTTGTAAGAAGGAGTTTCAGAACAGAAAGCTGTTTTAAGATTTAAGAGCAAAATAACAATGAGAGGACGCTGGAAAGAAGTAGCAGCTTGAGCTTCGATGCTTTCTAACCATATTCATTACTGTTTTTAGTAGGCAATATTAGTTGTTTCCAACAATTGTTATATTTGCAAGCAGAAAAGATGTTATTCACCAGGTAATATAAGTTAATGAATATACAAGCTAATAAATATACTAATAAAATAAATATAATAAATATTGATGTGTGAGTTTTTTGTTATTTTCCCCCACGAAAGCGTCTCATACGCTCAGTCTTACATACATTACTTACTTAGTGCTCTGGAATGATCAGGGTTTCTAATACCTTTCATTTTTAATCTCTGTAATAACATGGCTGATGTGAGCTGTCGTACAAGATACACAGACATGGAGTAATTCTACAAGGAAAGATAATCTGTATTAAAAAAGAGATAATATTCTCTTTACATAAAATATTTATTTAAGAAAGTCTGGCTTCTAAAAATAACATTCAAGATAACTTCCACAGGAAGGTCAATGACTAGGGACAAAATCAACTCAGCTACTTCAGAGAAGACAAAAGCTCAATCATTTTAAAGGTATCTCTCAATCACTTATCACTTTAAAACATCCACTGGTATGGTACCATAGCTTAGACCAATGGTTTTCAAACTGTTTCTAATTTAGCAAAAATGGTACCTTAGGGGCCACCATGAAAATGCACCCTCCCATGCCTACTTCTAATGAGAACTGTTCTGTTTTCATCTACTTTATGTAACGGTCTCTCATATCTTCATTTAAAAATGGGTTCCACGCAGAAACAAAGTTCAAACACCAGTAGTCTGAATTAACACTTCAAACCCAGAGTTCCAAAGTTCTAATTCTGACAGAAGAGATCATCTGCTACATGGCTTGAGCAAATCACTTAAATGAATCAGTATCAGGTTTCTTCTGTGGAAAGCTTTGACAAATTAACTCCTGTTCCCAAATAAGTACTTTACTGGGGAAGGGGCAGCTACTGTAGTATATAAGACACATGAAGAAATGATGAAAATCCAAAAGGCAAGGCCAGAAAATAATAGTGTTCAATCCCATACCTCTTTGATCTGACACAAGGGAACTTCATTAGCTAGTTATAGAGTTATGAAGAGATAAAATATAATTTTACCTAAATGCTAAAAAAAAAAAAAGTACCTTACTATTTCACTTTATATATTCATTCAATTGATTCTCCACAAACAAAATATTTTTAATGGTTGCTAAACCAAATATTTTAAATATTCTTTTTAATGTTCTTTTAAGTAAATGCCCAATAAATTCAGTAATTTTAAGACAATTATTTTAATTATAAGGAAAGAATCTTATTCCCATTATATGGCAAAACTGCCAAGTCTTCAATTTCTCCAATCATTTATTCAAAAATCTGTAAGCTATTTCCAACTCTGCAATTACATTGCTGGCAAAACAAAAAATTCATGCTATAAACATGTCTCAATTTCTCCATCCACAAAATAGAAATATTATCCTTTATTTCCATGAAATAGGAACATTTAAGGTGATGTTCAGAAATTAACTGAAATCTCTTTTCCACTCATTATTTCAGTTATATAAATTCCCTCTGTATCAATTGGTAGTTCATAATTGATATAATTCATTTTGAGACTGACAATCTTCAGAAAGCCAGGTCAATTACTTGAAGGTATAGAGGAGATAATATAATTCTAAGTAAATACTTTTATATGAGATGCCCATGTGTTATCTGAAATATCAGCTGTTTATGTTAAGACAGATTATTTCTAACTACAACATGAGTACATTTAACTATTTCTCCCAAAGACTGATAAAGCTTTCAATGCTAATCTTTATACTTATCACCCAAAGTCTCCAGTTTATTACAATACTACCTAAACACACACATGAACACAATTGTGACTAAACCATTACCTTACCTTAAGAAATATAAATATGTTACACATTTCCTTTTCAGGAAAATATAGAGATGATACTCAAGAAATCTTAAAATTTTTAACTTATGAACCTCCACACCACCACCCCCATATTGAAAACTACTGCTTTTTAGAGATTACAAACAGAAAACTGAAAAGGCTGAAGCTAGCAGCCTAAGAAAAATACAAAGTAAGTCAACCCCCAGTGGGGTCACACCCACTCCACCCAGAGGAGAGAATCTTTACCTTTCCAATTTCTGATGCCCAAGAAATGGAAATCTGGTTTGGCACAGCTGAAGATAACCTAACTAAAGATGTAATATTCAAGGGGCGTCCAGGGCGCTTCTGTTCAATCCCATTTTTAGGTGGTGGTGCGTAGCCCTATAACCATAATAAAGAAAAATTATTTTAAATTCTCTGTAGGAGATAACACATTTTCTCCAAGATAGTTATAGGATCTTGACTAATTTCAGCGAGACTGTTATTTTTACCTTAGCTGGGAAATCACACAGTCCTATGGTCATCAATACAAAACAGGAAAATAACCTTTGAAAAATTATAAAATATTTCACAAGTACAAAAGATAGAAAAAAAAAAAAATCCATGTTCCATCATTAAAATTAAAGAAGCTGACATCTTGCAACACTAGTTATGAATCTTTTTCCTTTTTATAAGAAACCAAGCTTTACAGATAAAAGTCACACCTCTCTGTAATGATTCATCTTAGGAGGCCCCATTCAAAACGCATTCACATACCGGGGCTGGGAAAGAGGGAGAGCAAACTTGGGGAATTAAAAAAAGAACAAAATAATAAGTTCCATTCATAAAATCTTAAGATAAAAATGCTCTCCACAAAAAAAAAAAACAAAAAACAAATCCAGGAAGTCAATCACTTCCTTAGATCAATTATTTTTACCTCCTGTATGTGGCTTTATTATGGCCCCAATAACATTCAATTATAATTACTTATTACTGATCTGTCAGTTTCTTGCGGACAAATTCTTGACTTAATTTGTTTGTTTGTTTCTCTAGCACCTGCCACATTACCTGGGACAGAATGGCCACTTAATAAATGTTTGTTCAGTTGGGGAAAAAAAAAAAAAAAAAAAATGCTCTCCACTGCCCTTTCCCTGAGTAAAACAAAAACTGTCATCTTTAAAACCAGGTCAAGTTAAGAAATAAAAATAATCAATATTTTAACTGGCATTAAATTAGCCTGATAGCTATCATGATATTACTATTTATGCTTTAATCCTCTGTTATCTAGTCATGTTTTTTTACTTAATAAAAGAAATACATAAAATGTTATAAATTCATTAAACATAAATTTATAAAAAATATTTAATATTTTTAAATATTTACATATTGAAAGCAGATATATTTCATTAACTCTAATATGCCATTGATGTAATTTAATTACGTACCACCGAGAAGGAAAAAAACACTAAGTTAATGATACAACTTAGTGCATCATTACTTATTTTGGTATATACAGGAAGGAAATACAAGCAAAATGAACTGATTAACGTATTCCTTTTGGACATAAAGAAGAATCTTCCTAATCACTTTTCATTCAGTCTTCAATTCATACATTTTCCCAAATACTCTCCTATACACAAACAAGCTTTAAAGATAAAAGTATATCTTAAAATTGTACTCCATTCTACTAACATCTCTCAGATTGCCTTACAAGTCACTACACTCTTAACTGCATGTGTTAATGCTGATACAATCTGGATCTTATGAGAATGGATCAATGAAGTCTTCAGACAACAGCCAGAATTCATGCTCCTTCCTCAAAATGTCCTTAAATTATTTGTTGACTGAAAAGCAGAGAAGATGCAGCTAACCAATTGTGCCATGGAAATAACACCAAACTTATACAAGTACAGGCAAAGACAATATATCACAGCTGGCAGCTTGTCATCAGCAATTGTAAAACTCTTCTGGACTTCAGCAATGTTAAAATATACACTTAGAAACAAAGAAATACAGTATTAGTAGTATTACACAGCAGAGCTAAGGAACACATCCTGTCTACCACAAATTGGGGACACCCTCACTGTTTCATAGGAGGTAGGGTAGTAATTATTAAATGGGAATCCATGAGATAACTTGTAATGTACAATATGCAACAAAAGTTTGAAAATCATTAAAAACAGTTTGAGTAGGGGAGAGTAAAAGACCAGCACAAGGAATATCAACACTGGTATTTAAGTAATTATGAATGAAACTTTTTTGTTTTGGCTGTTTTGGGCCTGGAAAATAATTCTATCTTCTAGTATGTCTACTTGTAGGTTAACTAAATAAAAACAATGGTACGGGTTCTGCCAAGACAATAAAAATAACTCATGAACAAGATAAATGTGAACTCTGTAAACTCAAATTTGAGACACAAGACAGTTTCGTAACAAAAAAGAGCAGTAGGAGTGAGGAGAGCAACAGCGAATGTGAGAATCAAGTGTCGGCACTCGGAATCCCGTACGGGACTAGTCTCAATCACCTGAAGTGTTCTCAGTCAATTCTCTACCTCATTTGAGTGGTTTGACTTCACTAGTAATTCTGAGTTACCGGTTAACTTGTATTCTCCCTCCAACCATCAGCACCACCCTCACCCAACCACCAATGACCTAGCTATTGAGAAAAGGATATCGTTGGAATTTTGTAAAATATAAATGTTTAGCCTTCGAATATTTCTAACAATTTTCTATATTTAAAGCAAAAATAAAACCAAGTTCATTTGACAGAGGATCTATGGAACAGATCCGCAAGCTTACTAAATAGAGGCTACTGCAGAGCACCAGTGGAAGACTTTATGTAGGTCTTGGCCTAACACTTTACTCAAAAAACTTTTTGTGTTACAAGCTATGATGATATCCTACTCTACTTGCAATTGTGACAGAAGTCCACAATATTATTCCTTTCCCACATGTCACCTCTCCCTCAGGGTGACAGAGATGCAAAAGATTACTCAAAGCACATTTCTCCTGAGCAATGAGAGGCCCAAAGGAGTTAAATCCCAGGAGATGACTTCTTCAAGAGAGAAGGAATTCCTGGGAAATGACCTCAAACTAGGTTTTCTCTCGGTTTTTATTGTCCAGGTAAAAGTTACAGAAAAGAACACAGGTGGTTAATCAGTCATGGTAAAAACATAAACAAACTGGCTACATAACAATTTTCATTAAAGCAGGTGCAACTTAAAAATAGTTTAAGCAATTTACCATCAAAGGAGTTATAAAACTAAGCTATGTGACATACAAAAGAACCAATGAGATAATCGTTATGGCAACACTTAGTTCCCTAGGAAACTTAAAGAAGCAGTTGAAGGTGAAATGTGGAACCAACCATTAATTGGCAGAGTAGCCTTGAAGCTTTCAGTACACATATTTTCCCATAATTAGGTTTAGCTGCCCTTAAAAAAAGCACTTTTGCTGTGTTACAATTTTCATATCCACAGCATAGACTTTTTAGTCCTGTGAAAGTTTTCTGTTTTTTCCCAAACTTAGCATTTCTATGTGCAATACTAAAAGGTTAGGTTATTCCTCAAACTACAAGGCTCTGGCCTTGCTAAAACTATGGGGCGGTGGCCCCACTATCCTACAGCCTAAACTAAAGGGCTTTGGCCCTTCTAACAGCTAAGGACTGTTATCCTACTAAGATAAAGATGCTACTAAGCCTAATCTAAGGACTGTGGTCCTTCTAATCTAAGGGCTGCGGCCCTACTAGGCTAAAGGTTAAGGCCCTGTGAAATACATGCGCTTTATTAATGTCAGTACCCTCCACACCCACATTTTCCAATTAGCACTACTAGTTTAATACTACCAACACAGATTTACTTTTCTACTTCATACTAAGGAAATTTTCAAACATTTACAAAAGTAGAGAGAAAACAAATACCCAACAACCAGCTTCAGTAATTAACAACATGTTGACAAGCTTCTTTCATTTGCCTCTGGCCCCACACCCAACCTGCCCCAAAACACATTTATTTTTGTCCTTGGGTATTTAAATTCAAATTCTAGACATGTCATATCCACAGATAATATACATTTCTAATAAGACTTAACAACAAAAAGTATCAAAACCTTACAAAATTAATCACAACTTTAAAAAAATCATCTAATATCCTGCTTCTATTCAAATTTCCCACCTGCCTCAAAGATGACTTTTCCTTTTATCTCTTTATCATTAAGAATTTCAAACACATACAAAAGTAGAGAAATAAGTATAGTGACCCCCATATACCCATCACTCAGTTCAATAATCTATTTACTCATGAACAATCTTTACACACTCTACCCAACCCCTATCCCAGATAATTTTAAAGCAAATCCCAGACACATTTTCTCTAGACATAGTTTTGTATAGAAGATATCCTTTTATTACAGTTTGAATCAGAATTCAAACTAGAGCCTCACACTGCACTGAATTATGTCTCTGAAGTCTCCTTTATTCTATAAACATCTCTCCCCTCCAACACACATAACACTTTTTTTCCAATGCTCTTGTCCTGTTGGAGAAACCAGGACTTTTGAACTGAAAAATGACTTCATATTCTGGATTATGAGACTGCTTCCTCATGGTATGAAATTTTGTTGCTCTCTCATATGCTTTTTAAATTTGTAATTAGGTATACAAGTTTGATTAAATTCAGGCTCAAATTTTTAGACACAAAAACTTTACAGGCAATGTTGTGTACTTCCTATGGTACCATATCATGAAGTGCATGTGGGTTGTCATGTCAAGACTGATCAGGAGGTTCAGAAGATGTCAGCCTGATCTTTCCATAAAGTTCCTCATCAAGTGATGGCCTAATGGTTTTAGCATCCATTGATGGTTAAATCCATTGTATGATTACAAATTGTGGGATAATGGTTTTCTTATTCTATCACTGTTTTTGATTCTATTAGCTAAAATGTTTCCATAAAGAACAACTTGACCACAGAAGCATCTGAAATGGATGATTTACCCTGAAATGGATGATTCTCTTCCTTTATCAATCTTCAGAGTTGGTGCAACCTCTAGTGGTTTATTTTAGTATAATTATAAACTCATTTATATATTTGATTGTTTTGAGCCCACTATAGTCATTACTCTTTAATTAAGATGCCAAAATTATGCCACTTGGTCACAGGGAACACACATGTGCACGCATATGTATGTGTTTTTGAAAAAAGAAAATGATGAGTCTACATCAGACCAGATTACTGTTAGGAAGACCACTGAGGTGACTAACACATAGCACCAGAAAACAGAAATCCATGAACTCAGAAACAGAATTTATTAGGAGAAGGGGTCAGTACTGGTTATGTCTTCTGGCTGCACAAGAACTATGTACTGGAGATTTCTGCCAGCTGAACTGCAGCACACAGCTTCTCCATTCCTTGGAATCTTTCAAATATTCCTTCCTGTCAACACTTCTTCCCCTTCCACCCTTACAGCTCCACAGGTTTTACAGACATTTCTCACAATTTGTTTAAAAACAAAAATGATTCTGCCTCTCAAAATAACTCCCTACGAAAGAAGGCCTTTTTTTCTCTTCTGTCCATAAAAAGATGGAATTTCTTCATCTGGCTGTCAGTCTGTACATTGATAGCCCTGGAGAAAAAGATGGGAGGGACAGTGTCTTTTACAACTTCTTGTGTCCATCTGCACATCATCATCATCCTGCAAGCCCTGCTATGAGCTGCTTACTGTCTTCCCTGCATCAAGAGAACCTGGAAAATCAACACAGGAAGGTGTTTTGTAGAACTCGTCATTTCAATGCAGGTAAAACAGCACACAAGCTGCTTTCATCAGTATGTGATCCTTAAGAGTCCAAGGACATGTTGCTATTGTCAAAATAATACCATTTCCCATTCAGTTTACTTTGTACGTGCAGTAAGGTGGCCAACTGCCATGGGTCCCTAATGAATGGATATTGCAATAAGGTTATCATACACATAAGGACTTGCTCCAGGACACAGAGAAACTGAAACATATTCAGAGCTCTAAAGGAAAATTACATGACCTTGTCAAGCTTATCCCTCCAGGATCTGTTGCTCAGTAAACCAGGATCATAGGCAACGACACGTCGAACTACTTTGTGGCCTGCTAATGCTTCTTACAATTGGAACAAAGTCCCTGAGGCCCTCCTTCCTTCTTCTGAAGCTGCAGCATACTCACACGATTCTCATAAACTTCAGAATCCTCCTTCATGCTAATGAAGACTCCATATTTCATTACCCCAACCAATAGCAATGTGGATCAAGAGGTGGTTTAAGGAGTTTTTCATCAGTTGCATGTGAATTTATATGAGTTCTTCTATAGGAGTTCACAGGACTGAGGTGAAAAACCCCTTGGGAAAAGCTAGCATTTGATTTTCTTTGGGATGGTCCTATCAGGGTCAGGCAAGTCCTCCCCATTGCCTTGTTTCTGAAATTTATCTTTGCCTTTCTCCCAGTGCTCCATTTCTTCTCCTCCTTCACAACTGCCTCTCAAGTCATTGCAGGCTCCTGGCTCCAGCGGTGAGTGCCGAATTCATCAGACAAAGGGTGCTTTATGCAGTAGCTGATATGTTCATAAACAGCCTAGTGTAAGTACTCAAGGGTTAGTTGGTGCTTTGGGACAGAAACCAGCAATGACTGTCTGAGTAGCAATGTCCCAGATGAAGTGCTCAACTGAATAATTTCCTCTCTCTAAAAAGGACTGGAAGAGTGACAAATTCAGAGTTACCCACAGTGGTGCTGTATGCCTCATACATGAAGATATCATCCCAAAACGTGACACTGGCTGGTCCATCTGGAACTTTTGTGCATAAACATCTGTAGCCACATTTTCTGTAGCAATGTCAGAGAGTTTAGGCAGAGTCTCACACACTGCAGACACAGTCTCATCTTTGGCACAGTCACATGATTATACTGGACAGATCTTCAAGATGAGTCAACACCAAGAAGTCACCACAGTTACATCTTTCTTCCAGGATGGTGGGAGGGGTGAATAGTAATGAGTCAACAGTCAAAGAAATCTCAGCACATCCTGGGCAAAAAAATGGATAGGGAAAGGCCATGGGGAGTGTACACGGAGTCATTCCATTATCTGTGATTTTGCCAGGCTTCCTCTGCCATACATCTGGCACCCACTGGCATCCCTTAGCTACAGTAGGGCTGCTTCTTCCCTTGGTTCAGAACTTTGTACACTCCATCCAGATAAAAGACAGCTCCTGAGAATCCAGTTGCTGGTAGCCGGAAACCTGAGAGGCAAAATGTTCCACCTGGGTTTTGAACGTGAATGGGGCCATGTAAGCAGTCCTCCCTAACTATATCTACTCAGCCCCTGAAATTTCCCCTGTCATCCCCAGAGGACTGTCTCAATTCCTTTTAGTCTCACAGGCATCTTACAAAAAGAGTCTGTCAGGGATGCAGTGTTGTTCAAGCCCTGTATAATTCATGAAACAATTACCTGTCAGGTGTCTAAGTCCACAGGCTGCATATGGGACTCCTGACAACCAAGAAAAGTCAGATCCTTTTGACTACAAGGGTCAGCCTGGGCCATGGGCTATCTTCATTCTGGGGCTCAATTACAAGCACCTGGCTCTGGTAGAACCCAGAGTCCTAAACTGTGTTGTCTGCTCATAGGTGTTGCTCATATACTTATTCCAGAGCCAAGCCTCATGCTCAGCAGGGATGTTAAACAGCTTCCACATCTCCTCAATAGTTGCAATGGTGTCTGCTCTGTTGAAATGGCAACTTGGCATACTGGTGGGTCACTGTTCTCACAGCACTTCAGTTGTAGCAAATACACCTCCACTTTGTAGTGCTTGACAAACAGGCCATGCTCTACTATTTTGGGGGGGGATTACGGTTTTGCTGGCCTTCTACACAACTGTACCAACTTAGTAACATATTCCAGGTCTCAATGGAAACCAATACATAGTGTTAGGCCGTCTATTAGAGCTATCTATTAGGCCAGAAACAGGCTGTATATATCCACATCATATATATCGCAGGTGTTGAATCCATATGCTGTTTCACTGCTTAAACAACAGGTTGTCAATCAAATATCATCGCACACCCCACCCCTAACCCCCAAGCATATGTATCATCAAGGTCCACACTTGGAATTCTTCATTTCTGTGGCCAATCACTCTGAGCAGCCACTGCTTTTAGCAATGTCTCCCACTGGCCAGGCCCAGCTAAGCCAGACACTCACCACCCAACATGCTGTCTAATATATGCAAGTGCTAAATCCTGTCCTGCTACTATGTCATATGATATGACCACAAGAGTCTTTCATAGCTTCCATGATTTTTGGAATAAGATGTCCCAGGTTCACCTTCCTCGTCTCCTCCAAACCTAGAATCAGCAATTTATTTCTCCAAGGAGCCATGGAGCCCTCTAGTGGAAAACAGTATTTAATATGGATGCTAAAACTATTCATTGGTACTGAGTTGCACTGTTTCTAGGCCCTGTCAGTGTTTATATAAAACTTATATGCAAATCTGGTGAATAAAAAGCAACTTACAGGCAAAGGAAACAGCTTCCCATTTACTTTTATACATAGGCTATTGGGATAGTTATCTTCTTGAGGGCAACTTGTTTCTGCCAGGCAAAGTCTGCATTAATAAAAGAAAAACAGTTACTCTGAAATAGTGTACTCAAACATGCTTACATATTTTAAAATTCAGGACTATATGTACACAGCAAGTATAAAATTAAGATAGCAGAAGATTTCAAACTCACCTCAACTGAACTTGGACTGTATAATCTCTCCTACCACCTGGCAAAAAATCCCTGTTGGAAAGAGAAAGAAAACACTTAACATTAAAAAAGCAAAATGAGAATTAACAGGAATATTCTCACCTGAAAAAAAAGCATTTATCCATTACTTTTACTCCTTAAAAGATGAACAGTATCCTACCCATAGCACAAGCCTTAATCAAAACACTGTAATGATGATAACCGCCATTTACTTAACTTTTAGCCAAAATTACCTTTATGGTAATTTTAAGGTATTTCCAATTCACAGGGACTTTGATTATGCAATATTTATTTCAACAGACAACAAATTTGCTTAACATGAAAAAAGCACCCCATGATCTGAAAGTTTAATAAATTAATCTATTTGCATGGTGGTTCTTAACATTAGTTGGGCATTCTCATCACTTGAAGACTATTCTTTTCTTTCTTAATGTAAATGTCTACTCACCAGATAATCTTATTGATCTCCAGCACAGCCTGAGCATTAGTAATTTTTTGAACTACTTAGGTGATTCTAATATAGAACCAATATAAGAAACTAGTGCCTAAAGTCTCAGCATCTCCATACCATGGCAATTTTTAAATTATGTATCCAATTAAAGACACAGAACTTCTTACAATTTCTAAATAACAATCTAATAGAATTGCACATAAAATATCTTTGGTACTGAACTCTCCAAACCCTTACTACTCAAAATGGAGTCCACAGTAGAGCAGCACTGTTATCCTTTAGTAGCTTGTTAGAAACACAGAATCTCAGGTCCACACCTACAGTATTAGAATTTGCATTTTATCAAGAGCCCCGGGTGACAAGTATGCAAATTAGTTTAAGGAGTATTATCCCTAGCCATTATCATAAATCTTAGACTTTGTCAGAGAGAGCTTTAGAGAGTATTCTTTTCTTAAGAAACATAAGGAAGTACATTTAACCCTCACCTTGCTCTAACTAGGTCTTCTGTTTCCAATGCTCTATGTTCACTGGAAAACAGTAAAGCATTGTGGTGAGCAGCCTGAGCTCTATAGTCCCAAGCTGTATAACCCTGGGCAAATTATTTAACCTTCTGTACCTCAGTTTCTACATCTGTTAAAGATGAAAAATTACTCCACCTACCTCGAGTTCCTGTTACAATTAAACACATTCATAATATATATATAAAGTGCCTGGATATAAGATGTGCTCAACAACTGTGAGCAGCTGACTGCTATTATTGTTTCCTCTGTTCCCACCATTTTCCTTACCACCGGTAGTCTCCATCCTTCTCCAATGTCTATTCAAAACACCCCAATATCCTAGACAATACTGACCTCTTCTGAGCAACCCACATCATTCACTCATTTGAATCAAGAAATATTTCACAGTCTGAGTGCTAGAGCTTCAAAGATAATAAAACCCAGTATTATCTTCAAGGACTCATATGCTAGTAGGTAACAGACACAACTAAAATAGAAGGTGATACATGCTATAGTAAAATGTGCTCATACTACACTATAATAAAAATTAAGTGCTACAGAAAAAGAGGAAATCTAATGTGTCTTGAAAGTTCAAGGCAGTTATCACAATTAGTTTAATCAAATTAGAAAATGGGGTTTGTACAGTAGATCTATTTGTTTAGTGGCTCCATTAATAACATCAGTAACTGTGGCTCCACTAGTGCAGTGATTCTCAACAAAAGGAAAGCGTGAAAATCTACCTGAGATACATATCAGAATCTTGTTCGGCTAGTGAACATAACGTGAAAAAAGAGAAACGACATGCATGAGATGAGCCTAGAAAGATGGATGAGAGTATGTTGTAAAAGGTTTTGAACAGCTCACTATGGATTTATACTTTATTCTGGTAGGGGAAATTAACACAAACTGGGAAATGCAATGTGCTAAAAATCTTCACAACATTGTGAGTAATGACTAACCATCTTCTGACATTCACTTTCTGACAGTCTCTGTTCTAGGAACTTTCACATGCTGACCTCATTCATCCACCAGATATAAAGTAAGCACTTACTACATGCTAGGCACTGTGACAGGCATTGAGACTATAAAAAACTATTAAGAAATCTATAAATGCGAGTAGTAAAATAAATACAAAAATGCTTTAATAGAACCTAAGTAAACAGCACAGTGAGAGACAAAGGGTGTGTTTGTGGTAATCTGGAAAGGTGTCAGAGGAGGTAAGACCTTGAAACATGAGGTCTGCCAGGCAGAGTGGGGAGGAAGAGCATAGGCAAAGAGACAGAGATGTGAAGCTGCATGGTTAACTTAGAAAATGCAAACAAGAAAGCCTAGCCAGAATACAGGGTGTTAGATAAGAGTGACAAGAGATAAACAAAAAACAGACAGGCAGAGCAAAATGTTGAAGAGGACTGCCAGGCAATTGTGTGTGAACTTCATGGGGTACCACTACAGGGTTTTTAAGCACAAAAGAGAAGAAACTGAATGGGTTTTAGAAAGATCACATGGCTTGAAAGCTGTTTAAACATAAATACCACTGAGTGATATTTACGCAAAAAAACTGGTAGGGGCTGGCTGATTAGCTCAGTTGATTAGAGCACAGTGATGATATAAAACGAAGGTCAAGAGTTTTCCCCATACAGGCCAGCAGCCAAAAAAGAAAAGATTCTATAAACTGGTAGGACTCAGTGACCAACCAGACATGGGAAGGTAGGATAAGGGAAGGGGGTTTCTAGGATAGTGCACAGGTTTCAGAATGGTGCTATGGGACAGATGATGATGCTGCTCAACAGGATAAGAAGAAGAGGTAGGGCGAGTTATGGCATCAACCTCCCCAACCACCCAGTGAGGTGGTAACTGTTATTCAGTTTTACATACCAGGCAAATAAGACTCAACAAGTCACTTGCTCAGATGTACACAGACCTAAGTGGTTGAGACAGAATTCACTTTCCAGTTGTTATTACTAGCTCCCTCAAAAACAGAGCTGCACAGTTGAGTTTTAAATCTTGAAAGTGACACAGAAGAATCAATGGAGTGTAACAAACTAACAGGATGTGGTAAATGAAGAGTGGGATAATAGAAAGAGACCTCTGTCTAGGCACATCCCAACGCCATCAACGAAATGGGGAATATAAGAATATACCAAGCAAAAATCTCAAGGCCAGTTTGTTTTTCAACTTTGCATCCTTGGTGCCTGGAATATTGTGTGGATCATAGTAGACGGTCAATAAATACATGCTGAATGAATGAAAGAACAAAAAAGCACACAGGTTTGAAAAGAAGTCAAGTTCTATGTTTGATGTGCTTGTACAGTCATCAAACTACAGGCAATGAGAAAGATCTTGGGAGTTGGGTGTTGGTGATTTTGCAGCCCCACCATATGAAAACAACAAAGCACTCATGGAAACTGTCACAGAGTAGCAAGAAAAGAAACACACTGATTCCTGAGAAGTCCAAGTGAGGGACCAAGAGAGTATGATTAGAAAGGCAATACTACCAAATGGAAGGAGTGCTGAAGCCAAGAACAAAGCTGAACCCACTGATCAATCTTTGAAAGAGGTAACAGAAAGAACAAAAAATTTGAACCTGAATGTATTTAAGCCTTTAGTCTAGAATTTGCTACCAATATAAGCAAAGGGGAGGAGCTAGACAAACAGCAGTGGTTCTCAATCTGCTGTATGGTTGAAAACACCTGGGGAGCTTTAAAAACCACTGATGTTTGGACTCTATCCTCAGGGATTCTAATTTAATTGGTACGGAATGAAATCTGGGCATTTAGATTTTTAAAAGCTCCCGAGTTGACAATAGTATGCAGTAAAGTTTGAGAACCATGAGGATATAGGTAGTTAAATGATACCACAAGAAGCAATCATTCAAATCCAGAATGTAATAATATGCTACAGTCAGATAAACCACATTTTTTGAAAGGTAGGGAGTATGATAAAATAAAAGTCCTATGAGAGGAACCAGGGCTCCATGGAGAAGTGATCAATTCCGAGGTAGGGGGAGAGAAAATTCAAAATAAGACTACAGCATCTTACAGTGCCAGAAAGTAAAGAAATTCCTCAAGTACATTATGGCGTGAAAGGGCATATCAAAAAGACATAGGACCAACCTTAAAGAACTCCCAACAGTCAAAAGTAGGACAATTTGACCAACAATATAAATTACTATAACATTAGGGTAAAATCCATAGAGCACCTATTAGTCCACACTGATATAAGTAAATAAGTGAATAAATAAAGAATAAGGCACAGCACTTCCTTACGAAATAATCCCAATGCAAAAAAATTTAAGGGCAAGAGAATATCACCACTAAACGAAAGAGTGTTTTTGAGGCAGGATACAACAGGGATTTGCCCCAAGGAGGCTGCTCAAGCTAAAAACCTGGTAGCAGCAGCTAAACCACCCTACCGATCAGCTTGCTCTTCTTCAGAACCCTGTGGTTTTCTGAGCATGAAACAAAACAACAATCACCAAAACCTCCCTTTTTCCTAGAACAGAGCTTACACTTGCAGGAACACCTAAAACCCCTTTTCCTCCCCCCTTTTCTTGAATATTCCTCCCCTTAGTTAAGACAGAGAAACACCCCATCCCAGAACAACGTATAAGCCCTTCTCTTAAGAGTTCACGGGGCACTCCTCACTTGCAAGGATGCCCGTGTACCCTTCTGTGTGTACTTTCTTTGCTTTGCAATAAACTGAGTGCAAGTATGATTCTGCCCTGTGACCGTGGAGTTATTGTGGGCTCCTGACAGGATTCTTCCTTTGGAAAATCCAAGAACCTGCATCTCCAGCACCTTCTGTGTGTACTTTTGTTGGGGGCCTGAAAGAAAATTTTAGCTAAGGCCCCAGCAGGGTAACTGCACTTCCTGCTTCTGCACAGCTACTTGCTCAAGTCCTTAGCTGGTACAATTTGTGTAACCCTAACCACACTGCTTCCTTCTGTACAGCTGCTTCCTCAAGTCCCCAGTCTATCTCACTCTGCCTAGATACAGGCAGGGCCAATAAGAAAGCCTGTATGCTTCCCTAAGAACAGTATAAAACTGCAACCCTCCCAGCACTCGGAGTCCCAGGATTTAGAATTAGAGTTTGCCTGGGTCCCACTAGCATAATAAACTTCCTAACTCTCCAAACTTCCGAGTGTCTGAAGTTTCCTTGCGGAGTTTGTTCCATAACATTTTGGTGCACTGGCCAGGAATCAAATCAGGCCAGTCCCTTGCTCCACTGGTCTGGGCAGGGCTGCCTGGTGGATTGGTGATGCCACGGAGGACTGAGGAGGTGCCGCCCAGACAGTTTGCTGGGACCTCACTGATACTAGGGAGTGCCTGTCCAACTAGACACAATGGAGGGAAGGACCAGCCAGACCCACACGGCCTTCATAACAGGTAGCCCCCCCCATTCCTTTAGTTCAGTTCAGGCCCGCCTCCAGGCAGAAGCGGAGCTTGATCATCTCCGAAAAGGGTCCCTCTGAGGGCCATCTGAGGACGTCCACCTGGGTAAAGGACTTCAGACTGAGGTCCATTTGTGTGGGACCTTGCAATAAGGTTCATCTGGTTTGGGATCTTGTCACGAGATCCCTCTCTGGTTTGGACGTCCATCTGGGTAACTTAGGTCAGGACTGGGGGAGGGAAAGGTAACCTCTATGGGAGTGTGTGACCAATTGTGAAATATTTGTGGCACCAAGTGGTAAACGTGGTGTCCGAGTGGGTCCCAACCTGTGGTTTCACAGCCACATCGTACAGCATAATGGTGATTTCAGTCCGGAAATGGACTGAACCAGGACTGGGGTTTATACAGGTACACCTTAAGCCAAGATGAACCCAATGGTCCCCATGAGGGGCACGGCACGGCCAGGTGGACACCTGTGTGGTCATCCTCCTCCTCTGGGAGAAGGGGAGCTCCCTTTCTTTGTTTGTTTTGCACCACTGGCACAGGGTGGGATGGGGAGGAAGAGCCACATATTTTGGCAAAATTAGTCCCAAATCTTAAAAGAGCAGGGGTCCTTCCCCTGTACATAAAAGACTGCTAAGAGCCTCATTAATGTCTAAGAGCGAATTTTGTCTCCAAACCCTGGGTCACAAATTTTTCAGAGATTAGTGCAGGACTTCTGCTGTCTCAAACTAAGTTCCTCCTTTCGGTCGTCTTCTGCTGACCTGCCAACTGTCCCTTTTGCTAGGACACAGAGTCAAAGGACTGAAGTCAAGGGGGAATTTCCAACAACTGGTTCCACAGCTGGCTCGAGGACCCTTGCTGGGTCCACCTGCTCTGCCACAAACCTGCTATACCTCCCTTTTACTACACTAGCAGTAGGTATAATGAAGACTACGTCAGAGGGACAGTGGATCTCAGCAACGCCCTAGACCACTTAAATAAAACCCAGAGACCAATAGGACCTCCTCCCTTGCAGGACCTCGCACTCCAAGCCCTCCTACAAGGTCCCAAATTCTTCATTAAGTGGGAGTTGCACTGTTTCCTAGAGTGGAGACATCAATGATACCTAGGTCATAAACAGCTGAAATGGCCTGAAAACCATGGGGAAAAGTCAGTCAAAGACCACCATCCTTGAATGTATGCTAAAATACTTTCCAAAGGGGTACTCCAGGGAATATGGAGTCAAAATGACCCCCAGAAAGCTCTGGACCCTATGTAAGGTAGAATGGTTCAGTTTCAGTGTGGGATGGCCCTCAGAGGGGGACGCTAAGCCTCCCAAAGTTCCAGGTAGTTTATGAAATCATTACTGGAGAGCCAGGCCATCCTGACCAATTCCCGTACATTGATTCCTGGTTAACTGTAGCCATGACTTTGCCACCCTGGGTCTGGGTCCAGTTCTGTGTTCATAAGGGAAAGAGTAAGGTCCTCGCTGCAAAAACAATGCAAAAGTCAGAGGGCAGACACTAGGAAACAAAGAGGCCTATATATCAGGGACCCCCAAAAGAAGAGCTCCTGCTACCACCATATGCTGACCCCATGGGGGCTCGAGTCTTGGCGCTTCACTTGCCAGATAGCCCCCTGGCTTTTGCCCCATCGGTCCCACTGGCATTGCTGCTGGAGAGCCCTGCAAGTCCTGAACCAGTGGGGAGGCAACTCTGCTCATCCTAGCAAGTCATGGCCCTTCACATGCCCCTGCAGGAAGCTCACGGCCCCCAGCAGACCAACCCAGATGGCACTGTGCAGCTGGGTTGCCTCCTCATTTACTACCAACCCTTCACAACTACAGATCTTTTAAACTGGAAGCACCACACTCCTGCATATCTGGAGAAGTGTCAGTCACTCACTGACCTCTTGGAATCAGTCTTCCTCACTCACCAGCCCACCAGGGAAGACTGCCACCAGCTACTCTTCACTTTAGTACAGAAGAAAGGTGACACATTCTGACTGGAGCCAGGCAATAGTTGCAGCAACAAGCACCTGGAGCTATGATGGATCCTGAAGCTTGGGCAAGAGACATGGCACTGGATGCTACCCTAGATTGGGACTTCAATGAAGAAGAGGGGAGAAACCAGCTCCACCGATACTGGGAAGCTCTCCTTCAAGGGCTAAGAGCAGGGGCCAGGAAGCCTACTAATATGTCCAAAACAACCAATGTAACCCAAAAGCCAGACAAGCTGTCTTCAGAGATCTATGAGAAGTTATGTGAAGCCTTCTGAACCTACATGCCATTTGATCCAGAAGCCTCCAAAAGTCAATGAATGGTTAATGCAGGCATTGTGGCTCAGTCCTACACCGACATCCACTGCAAGCTCCAAAAACTGGAAGGCTTCACTGGAATGAATGCAATGCAGCTCCTAGAGGTGGTTACAATGTATTTGTCAACCGAGACCAAGCAGCCTAGAAGGAGGCAGATAAATGCCTGAGGCAAAAGGCAGCATACCTGGCAGTGGCACTCAACCCAGACCAGAGCTCTGCACCAAAGAAAAAGAGGAACCTCTGCCAAGGAGGACAGGTGCCCCTAAAGCCTAATCAGTGCGCGTTCTGCAAACAGTTGGGCAATTGGAAAAATGAATGTCCTGAAAGGGGGAGAAATCCCAAACTGCAGCACAAGACAAGACACAGGCTGGAAGAAAGAAATACAAAAAATATGAACCTGAACCAGTGAGACAAGAGGCCCAGGACCTCATCGACTTTGCAGAGCTGGACTCAGACTAGGAAAGACCGGGCTCCCTATTCCTGGGTCCCCAGAAGCTCATGGTCAAGATGATGATAGGGCGCCAACCTGTGACTTTTATGGTGGACACCAGGGCAGAACATTCTGTAGTCACCAGCCCAGTGGCCCTGTCTCGGGTAAAAAGGCCACCACTATTGGTGCTACAGGGACACAAGCAGACTGGCCGATCTGCAAGGCCAGAACCACCCACCTTAGGGGTCAATGAATTCCTATATTTGCATGATTGTCCGGTACCCTTGCTCGGAAGAGATTTGCTAAGAAAATTAGGAGCACAAACAACCTTCACACCTGGAGAAGCAACTCATTTGTCCCTGAGTAATCAAGAACTCTAATGATGGCTGTAACAGTGACTAAAGGAAAGGAATGGTGCCTATACATCAGGTCTGAA
The DNA here is from genome assembly GCF_027409185.1 of Cynocephalus volans. NCBI lineage: Eukaryota > Metazoa > Chordata > Mammalia > Dermoptera > Cynocephalidae > Cynocephalus > Cynocephalus volans. The sequence goes on from NC_084472.1 coordinate 42,206,884, forward strand.
GAAGACTCAAACATGGGACCACTGGATCTCTTAAGAGACTGCTTCTTTAAAGACTTTCTGCCTGTCTGGGCAGCATTGGGACCCGCAGGTATGGCAAAGAACCATGCCCCAATAATAATAGAGCTGAAGCCAGGAACCACACCAGTTAGGGTAAAACAATACCAAGTCCCAAGGAAAGCTCAACTGGGAATCCAGGAACACATCAACTGGTTGCAAGAAGCAGGAATCTTAGTGGAATGCCAATTGCTCTGGAACATACCATTCCAGCTAGTGAAGAAGCCCAATGAAAAAGGGTACTGTCTGGTCCAGGATTTGCAAGCCATGAACAAGGCAGCAGTCACCCTCCACCCCACAGTGCCCAATCCTTACACGCTTCTGAGTCTACTCCCTGTGCAGGCTAAATGTTTCTCCTGCCTTGACCTCAAGGATGCATACTTCTGCCTCCAACTGGCACCTAAAAGTCAGCTGTTGTTTGCCTTTGAATGGGAAAATCCCTGTACAGGAAGGAAAACTCAACTAACCTGGACTAGGCTGCCACAAGGGTTCAAAAACTCACCCACACTCTTTGGAGAGGCTCTAGTCTCAGACCTAGCTGCCTTTCCAGGGAACAGGTTGAATTGCACCCTGCTTCAGTATGTGGATGACATCCTCCTAGCCAGTCCCCACACAGGAAAGCTGCTGGAAATGAACAAGAGCCCTACTAAGTTTGCTTTCCAATTTAGGTTACAGGGTGTCATGGAAACAGGCACAGATATGCCAGCAGAAAGTTAGGTACCTAGGATACCACATCTCTGAAGGACATCGCTTGCTGGGAGTAGAAAGGAAGTGAGTTGTTTGTGCCATACCCCAACCAGACACCAAGAGGCATGTCCAAGAATTCCTTGGGCAGACAAATTCTGTTGAATCTGGATATCCAGATATTCAGAAAAAGCTAAGCTGCTATATGAAACAATCAAGAAAGCTGAAAAGGAGCCTCTACTATGGGGCCCAGAACAAGAGCGTGCGTTCACAGAAATTAAAGCTCTGCTAACTCAGATTCCTGCCATTGGAATTTCAGACACAACTCGGGACTTCAACTTCTTAGCACATGAAAGAGATCATGTGGCTGTGTGAATCCTCACCCAGACTATAGGGCTCTGGCAGAGACGGGTGGCATACCTATCCAAACAATTAGATACCATGGCAGCCACTGGCCACCCTGTCTGCAAGCCCTGGCTGCCACTGTTGCCCTAATACAAGAGGCAGACAAACTTACTTTAGGACAAAACATCCATGTAAAGGTACCACACGCAGTGACCACCCTGATGAACAGTTCGGGGTACAAATGGCTAACCAATGCCAGGATGATGCATTATCAGGGGTTCCTCTGTGAAACCCCCCACGTGGAACTTGAGACCATGCGGACTCTGAATCCAGCCACACTCCTGCCTGTTGAGTCCAGCTCCCTGGACCATGACTGTGAGGAACTGATACATGAAATATACTCCAGCAGGCCAAATTTCACAGGCCTGCTTCTTACCGATCCAGACGTGGAACTGTTCACAAATGAAAGCAGTTACATCGAGGTGGGACAGTGAAAGGCCAGGTATGCAGTAACAACTCATAAAGAGATAATAAAGACAGAGCCGTTACCTCAGGGTTGGTCAGCACAGCACGCAGAGCTATGGGCACTCATTCAGGCACTTAAGACTCTGAAAAGGAGAGCAAGTCAATATTTACAGTGACTTTAAATATCCCTTTGCAACCTTACATACCCATAGGCCTTATGCAAAGAAAGAGGCCTAACTAACAGCAGGAAAGAAAACAATCAAAAAAAAAAAAAGAAATTCTTCAGCTTCTCAAAGCAGTTTGGGAGCCCATCCAAGTGGCTGACATCCATTTCAAAGGTCATCAGAAGGGCTCTGACAGGATTAGCAAAGGAAATCAACTGGCCAACCAGACAGCCAAAAAGGCAGCTGCTCAGGCGGAGCCACCCAAGAGCCTAAAGAAGCTACCAAAATCATGCTGGTACCAGAGACAGCAAAGAAGACAAAGTATACAAAAGAAGAGGCTCAATGGGCAGAAGAGGAAGGTGAAATTAAGACTACTGTAGGATGGTGGAAGCTCCCAGACCACCAATTGATGGTTCCTCAGTGATGAGCCACTGGCTCATCCTGGAGTATCATGAACTGACATATTGGGGGAAAATGACTCTGGAAACCACACTGATTAGCTACTATTTCATCCCAAAGTTAGCCTCTCTTTGCACCCAGGTCAGCTCATGATGCCCAATCTGCATCCACAACAATGCCAAGCAGGGACCACCACGGCCCCTGGAACCCCCCAGTTGGGACTTCACCCTTCTAGGACCTGGTAGTGGGCTTTACCAAAGTAAAGCCAGGCTGAGGCTATAAAGACTTGCTGGTGATGATATGCACCTTCACTGGATGGACTGAGGAATTTCCCACACGGTCTGAACAAGCTCGAGAGGTCACAAAGGCCCATTTAAGGGAAGGGGTCCCTAGATATGGGCTCCCTTTAACTATAGGATCTGACAATGTACCAGCTTTTGTTGCGGAAATTGTCCAAGGACTGGCCAAAATGTTGTGGATAAAATGGAAACTTTATACGGCGTACAGGCCACAAAGTTCAGGGAAAGTGAAGTGCATGAACCAGACCCTAAAAACCACACTGGCCAAGCTCTGTCAGAAAACAGGACTCTCCTGGGTAGATATGCTTCTCTTAGTCTTGTTACGGGTCTGATGTGTGATGGGCCTGACAAGATATTCCGCTTTTGAGGTTATGTATGGAAGGCCACCCCCACTTAGAGCTAAGTTGCAGGGAGACCCCCACCAGCTAGGTGAGAAAGAAATGTCACAATATTTGCAATCAATACCTCAAACCTTCAAACAAATAACTAAGACAGTTTTAGAATGAGCTCGCATCCCTTTCGGGAGTTGTGCCCATCAGTTTCAGCCTGGTGACTCAGTGTGGATAAAGGACTGTAAAAATGCTCCATTAAAGCCAACCTGGGTTGTCAGTGCTCTGCTTTGAGCTACCAGGTGTCCTCCTTTTCCTGATCCTACATCAATGGACATGGACCGTGACTGCAGTACTTGGGTCTCGGTGATGTATATAACAAAAAGACGAGATAAATTTGGAAGAGAAAGACCTGGGGACCAGATGGACTTTGGACTGCCCAGCCTCAGAAACTACTCCCGGCCTGTCCCGCGGCAAGATAGCAGTCTGAAGGCAGCGGCAGCGGTGGAAACTCAAGACTCGGGGACCCCAGGGACTGGAAGAAATCACAGTGCCTACTTCGAAAGAAGAAAAGTTAGCGACTTGCCCCAGCCCAACCCCAGAGCGGGCCCCTAGAAAGGTTGGAGCCGCCGCCACTTGCGGTCAGTGATGGCGCCACTCTGCGCCTGCCTGCGAAAGCAGCAGCGTCAGCAGCGGAGGAACCGACGGCAGCGAAGCCAACGGCAGCAGCAGCAGTGGAGGAACCAGCGGCAGAGGCAGCAGCAGTAGCGGCGCTCTCGACAGCAGCAGCAGCGGTGGAAGTGGCGGCAGCAGCACCGGCAGCAGCGGAGGAGCCAGTGGCAGCGGCAGCGGCATAAGCGGAACCAGCAGTAGTGGCGGCGGTAGCGGCAGCAGCAGCAGCGGGGGAAGCGGCAGCAGTGGCAGAAGCGGCAGAAGCGGGGGAAGCGGCAGCGGCAGGAGCGACACCCTGCAATACTGCCCCGTCACCAAGCAGCCCGGCAGAGTCCAAGCTGACAAGAGAGGTGGCTCCCCAGAGAGGCCCAAGACCCAAGGCAACCACACACGCAAGGCACTAGTGGCCAACTGAGTAGTCACTGAGGTAGCCATACCAAATTGGCAACCAGAGCAACATCCTAGTCAGTCAATAGTGTCAAACCTGTGGACTGTGAAACCCCCTGCCACAATGAATAAACATCAAAGAAAAAATACCAGAAATACAAAAAATCAAGAAAGTACACCACGCAAAGATAATAAATCTCAAGCTCAACATCCTATAGAACACGAAGCCCTTGAAATGACTGACAAGGAATTTCGAGTGATAATTCTAAGGAAACTGAATAAGATACAAGAAAACTCAGCTAGACATCATGACTAAACGAGGAAAAGTATACAGGACCTGAAAGAGGAAATGTACAAGGAAATCAATGTCCTGAAAAAAAATGTAGCAGAACTTGCTGATCTGAAGAAGTTATTCGGCGAAATAAAAAACACAACGGAGAGTTTAACCAGTAGGATTCTGGAAGTTGAAGAGAGAACCTCTGAACTTCAAGATGGGCTGTTTGAAATAACACAAGCAGACAAAAAAAAAAAAAAAAGGAAAGAAAAAAGAATCAAAGGCATTGAAGAAAATCTGAGAGAGATATCACACAACCTTAAGCGCTCAAATATCCGAGTCATGGGTATTCCAGAAGGGGAGGAAAAAGGAGATTGCACTGAAAACACATTAAACAAAATAGTGGAAGAAAACTTCCCAGGTATAGGAAAAATCACAGATCTTCAGATCCAGGAAGCTCAACGATCTCCAAATGTATTCAACCCAGAAAGGTCTTCTCTAAGACATGTTATAGTGAAATTGGCAAAACTCAAAGACAAAGAGAGAATCTTAAAAGCTGCAAGAGAGAAGCGTCAAATCACCTATAAGGGAGCCCCAATCAGGCTAACATCAGACTTTTCATCACAAACCCTAAAAGCTAGAAAGGAATGGGATGATATATTCAAAATACTAAAAGACAGAGATTGTCAACCAAGAATACTATACCCTGCAAGGCTATCCTTCCGAAATGAAGGGCAAATAGTACATTTCTCAGACAAACAAAAACTGCGGGAGTTCACCACCACATGAAGACCCTTACAAGAAATTCTCAAGGGAGTACTGGGTTTGGTTCCTGAAAAATAACTACCACTGCCATAAAAACCCAAGAAAAATCTAAACCCACTAGTATAATAAAAATGGCATTCAGGAAGAGAAAACAAACAAACAAAAAGGCTATCTACAACCTAAGGAACCAACAAACACAGAAAACAAACAGTAAATCAGAAAGCAAGGAATACACAACACCTAAGAGAACCAAACAACAATCAATAAAATGCTAGGAATAAATCAACACTTTTCAATAACAACTCTTAATTTGAAAGGCTTAAATTCCCCAATCAAAAGACACAGACTGGCTGACTGGATTAAAAAGGAGGACCCAACTATATGCTGCCTACAAGAGACCCACCTCACCCATAAAGACTCACACAGACTAAGAGTGAAAGGATGGAAAAAGATTTACCATGCAAACAGAAAAGAAAAACGAGCTGGAGTAGCTATTCTTATATCTGACAAAGTAGACTTTAAACTAAAAACCATAAAAAGAGACAATGAGGGACACTACATAATGATAAACGGATTGATCCATCAAGAAGACATAACAATCATAAATATGTATGCACCCAATGTTGGAGCAGCCAGATTTATAAAACAAACTCTATTAGACCTAAAGAAGGAAATAGACACTAATACCATAATAGCAGGGGACCTGAACACCCCACTGTCAATATTAGACAGATCATCTTGGTAAAGAATCAGCAGAGAAACACAAGATCTAAACAATACTCTAGACCAATTGGACATGGCAGATATCTACAGAACATTCCATCCAACAACCTCAGAATATTCATTCTTCTCATCAGCACATGGATCATTCTCCTGGATAGATCACATATTAGGTCACAAATCAAATCTCAACAAATTCAAAAAAATAGGAATAATCCCATGTATTTTCTCAGACCACAATGGATTAAAACTAGAAATTAATAATAAACGAAACTCTGGAAACTATGCAAACACATGGAAATTAAACAGCATTCTACTTAATGACATATGGGTCCAAGAAGAAATCAAGCAGGAAAGCAAAAAATTTATTGAAACTAATGAAAATAATGATACAACATACCAAAACCTGTGGGATACTGCAAAAGCAGTATTAAGGGGGAAATTTATTGCAGTAAATGCTGACCTCAGAAGAATGGAAAGATGGCAAGTGAACAACCTAACACTTCACCTTAAAGAACTAGAAAAACAAGAACAATCCAAACCTAAAGTTAGCAGACGGAAAGAAATCATTAAGATCAGAGCAGAACTGAATGAAATTGAAACCCAAAAAACAATACAAAAGATCAATGAATCAAAAAGTTGGTTTTTTGAAAAGATAAATAAAATTGACAAACCATTAGCATGGCTAACAAAAAAAAGAAGAGAGAAGATTCAAATAACAAAAATTAGAAATGAAAAAGGTGATATTACAACTGATTCATCTGAAATACAAGAAATCATTCAAGACTACTATAAACAACTATACGCCAAGAAGTTTGAAAATCTGGAGGAAATGGATAAATTTCTGGACACACACAAGCTCCCAAAACGGAGCCATGAAGATGTAGAAAATCTGTAGAGACCAATAACAATAAAGGAGATTGAAGCTGTGATCAGAAATCTCCCAACAAAGAAAAGCCCAGGACCACATGGATTCACAGCAGAATTTTACCAAACATTCAAAGAGGAATTGACACCGATTCTTTACAAACTATTGCAAAAGATTGAAACAGACGCAAATCTCCCAAACTCATTCTATGGAGCAAACATCATCCTGATGCCAAAACCAGGTAAAGATATAACCAAAAAACAAAACCACAGGCCGATATCCTTGATGAATATAGATGCAAAAATCCTCAATAAAATACTATACAACAGAATACAGCAACACATACGTAAAATTATTCACCACGATCAAGTGGGATTCATCCCAGGGATGCAAGGTTGGTTCAACATACGCAAATCAATAAATGTGATACACCATATTAATAAAATCAAACACAAGGACCATATGATCATCTCTATAGATGCTGAAAAAGCATTTGATAAAATTCAACACTCATTCATGACAAAGACCCTCTATAAGTTAGGTATAGACAGAAAGTATCTCAACATAATCAAAGCCATATATGATAAACCCACTGCCAATATCATCCTGAATGGGGAAAAGTTGAAAGCGTTTCCTTTAAGAATAGGAACTAGACAAGGATGCCCACTCTCACCACTCCTATTCAACATAGTGTTGGAAGTACTAGCCAGAGCAATCAGAGAAGACAAGGAAATAAAGGGCATCCAGATTGGAAAAGATGAAGTCAAACTGTCCCTGTTTGCAGATGACATGATCCTATATATCGAACAGCCTAAAGCCTCTACAAAAAAAATTCTTGGAGTTGATAAAGTATTTCAGCACAGTAGCAGGATACAAAATCAACACACAAAAATCAGTAGCATTTCTATTCTCCAATAGTGAACATGCAGAACGAGAAATCAAGAAAGCCTGCCCATTTACAATAGCAAAAAAATAAAATACTTAGGAATTGAGTTAACCAAGGATGTGAAAAATCTCTGCAATGAGAACTACAAACCACTGCTGAGAGAAATTAGAGAGGATACAAGAAGATGGAAAGATATCCCATGCTCATGGATTGGAAGAATCAACATAGTGAAAATGTCCATACTACCCAAAGTGATATACAAATTCAATGCAATCCCCATCAAAATTCCAAAGACATTTTTCTCAGAAATAGAAAGAACTATCCAGATGTTTATATGGAATAACAAAAGACCACACATAGCCAAAGCAATGCTGAGCAAAAAAAATAAAGCTGGAGGCATAACACTACCTGACTTTAAGCTATACTACAAAGCTATAATAACCAAAACAGTATGGTACTGGCATAAAAACAGACACACTGATCAATGGAATAGAATAGAGAATCCAGAAATCAACCCACACACCTACAGCCACCTGGTCTTTGACAAAGGCACCAAGCGTATACACTGGGGAAGACACTGCCTCTTTAGCAAATGGTGCTGGGAGAACTGGATATCAATATGCAGGAGAATGAAACTAGACCCATACTTTTCACCATACACTAAAGTCAACTCAAAATGGATTAAAGAATTAAATATACACCGTGAATCAATAAAATTTCTTGAACAAAACATAGGAGAGACAGTTCAGGAAACAGGACTGGACACAGACTTCATGAATACGACCCCAAAAGCACGGGCAACCAAAGCAAAAATAAACAAATGGGATTATATCAAACTATAGAGCTTCTGCACAGCAAAAGAAACAATTAACAGAGTTAAAAGACAACCAACAGAGTGGGAGAATATATTTGCAAAATATACGTCTGACAAAGGATTAATATCCAGAATATACAAGGAACTCAAACAACTTTACAAGAAAAAAACAAGCAACCCAATTAAAAAATAGGCAAAAGAGCTAAGTAGGCATTTCTGTAAGGAAGATATAGAAATGGCCAACAGACATATGAAAAAATGCTCAACATCACTCAGCCTCCGGGAAATGCAAATCAAAACCACACTGAGATACCATCTCACCCCAGTTAGGATGGCTAAAATCCAAAAGACTCTGAACGATAAATGCTGGCGAGGCTGCGGAGAAAAAGTAACTCTCATACACTGTTGATGGGACTACAAAATGGTGAAGCCTCTATGGGAAATGGCATGGAGGTTCCTCAAACAATTGCAGATAGATTTGCCATATGACCCAGCTATCCCACTGCTGGGAATATACCCAGAGCAATGGAAATCATCAAGTTGAAGGTATACCTGTTCCCCAATGTTCATCGCAGCACTCATTACAATAGCCTAGAGTTGGAACCAGCCCAAATGTCCATCATTAGATGAGTGGATACGGAAAATGTGGTACATCTACACAATGGAATACTACTCAGCTATAAAAACGAATGAAATACTGCCATTTGCAACAACATGGATGGACCTTGAGAGAATTATATTAAGTGAAACAAGTCAGGTACAGAAAGAGAAATACCACATGTTCTCACTTATTGGTGGGAGCTAAAAATAAACAAATAAATTCACACACACACACACACACACACACACACACACACACAAAAACCGGCGGGGGGGGGCGGGGGAAGAAGACATAACAACTACAATTCCTTGAAGTTGATATGACAATGTCCTGTTTAGAAAGGACATTGATGGGTGGGAGGGGGGAGAGGGAGGAGGGAGGAGGGAGGGGGGAGAGGGAGGAGGGAGGGGGTTTCGGCAATGGGCCACAATAATCAACCACATTGTATATCGACAAAATAAAATTAAAAAAAAAAAGAAAATTCTCCTTCAAAATTCTTTAAAAAAAATAAATAAATAAATAAAGCCAACCTGGGTTGGGCCATACATAATTGTACTAATTACCCCACTGCAGTTAAACCTGCAGGACTGACTCCCTGGATCCACCATACAGAGGTGAGGCAGGTAGCCTCCTCAGATGACACCACCTCATGTTCTGTGAAGGCCGATCCCTCCAATCCACTCAAGGTCTGGTTCCAGAAATGTTTCCCCACTAACCGTCAATGCCCTGCTTTGGTCATACCAGAAGCTGACCAATCTATGCAAGTTGAAGCCTGAGGGTCAACAAGCTCTGCTTCAACCACTCCGGAGGCTGGCTTATCCACGCACAGCCAAAGCCTGATGATTTTGTCATCATGGGACATTATAAGTATATCCTACCCCCAGCCTCTAGTTTTTGTTATATTACTTGCTTTGATGCTTGATATTTTTTCCTTATTTCCATAGTGTAAAGCATATTGCCTTCCTTGGTAGTAAGCCCAAGGGTCCCCAAACAGGATATACTCCCCTTCTCCCATAAAACATGGATGATTTTAAGCTACTATTATTCTTAACCCTGATTATATTGGAATCAAAGGGGAGCCTCCCTGAATACCGATGTGCGCTGTCCATTCATACAATGTTCGCACCGCCATCAGGATCATGCTACCAGCCACAGACACCCCAGGAATGTCAGATAAAAATTTCTGGTGGTAGCCTTATTTTGGGAGGTCAAACCCCCGTATAGGTCAATATAACAAGGAGCAAACCAGGATGTGAAGAACTTCCCACTCCATTCTGCTAGTACAGGTCTCGGGAACCGAATGTACAGATATCTCAACTGGAAAGCCCTCTGACCCAACCAAAAGGTCATGCACATGTACAGACTCCCAAAGTAGGACTCAAGAGGTCATGGTCAAGCCTATCACCCTGGCCACCCCAACTAGCCACCAAGACATGGGATTCCTCATCCAACTCAGGGCCTCCATTGAGAAGACCCTAGATTTATCCACAGTTGGTGAGAATCTGTTTATACTACTGGCAGAAAACATAGCCGAAACTTTAAACATATCAAACTGTTGGATATGTGGGAGAGCCCTCATGAGTGAAACCTGGCTATGGAAAGGAACAAGTTTGAAGGTTCGCAAAATTCTCCTATGGAACAAAACCATTACCCTAAGGGCACCCGACCCCCCCCCCCCACACACACACACTCAGCTGGATCTTAATTTCAGAAGCTGTAGGACGAAACTGCCTGAGCAGGAGGGTCCAAAAAGGTTGGAGAAACCCCCTGCCAGCAGGTATACTCCTTAAATGGAACAACTTATTCCTCGTGGCCAAACACCACCGCCCAGTATTGGGCCCAACTGTCAGCCAATATAATGGCTCACAACTGTTCCTGCACCCCAAATACAAAATTCCCTCAGTTATAGAGTTGTGCAGGATCTTGGCCCTTCCAGAAAATTCCCACAATCAACCAGTACTGGAAAAATTTGAATTCACCTGACCCCAAAGTTTGGGGACACCCAAAGGGCTGTTCTCGATGTCTGGGAAAAGGGCTATACCCATCCCCCAGAAAGGTGCAATGGATGTTGCACTCTGGGAATTATTCTGCCAGGATTTTTCTTATTACCCCAGGAGCAGGGCCCACAGTTGGGAGTCCCTCTGTATGATGATTTAAGATCTAAGACAATCTTTCAGTACAACAGACATAGGTGACATAGGAGGAACTCAAATGTGGGGAGAGGATGAATGGCCTCCCCAACAGATGATACAATACTACAGACCAGCCACCTGGGCTCAGGATGGTAGCTGGGGCTACAGAACCCCCATTCATATGCTAAACTGCATCATAAGATTACAAGCAGTAGTAGAGTTAATCACCAATGAAACTGACACAGCACTGGAACTCTTGGCTAAACAAAAATCCCAAATGAAAGCAGCCATTTATCAAAATAGGCCAGCATCAGTTTAGATTACCTTCTAGAAGAAGGAGGAGGAGTTTGAGGAAAATTCTACTCCTCAGACTGATGCCTTCAAATAGATGACAACTATAAAGCAGTCACCGACACAGCCTCACAAATAAGAAACTTAGCTCATGTTCCTGTACAAAAATGGCTGGGACTAAATCTCAAGGGGGTTCAGTGACTGGTTTGAAAAGCTTGGAGGATTCAAAACAGTAATAGGGGCAGTTATATTCATTTTAGGTACTTGTCTGATCTTACCCTGCCTGCTGCCTTGGTTAATGCATAGAATTCATGCCACCATAGAAACTTTGGTTGAAAAGAAAACAGCTAGTAATATCTTAGACCCCGAAAGCTATACTGAATAAAGTTATGCTTATTCAAAAGTTTAAAGAGAGCATAAAACTGGGGAATGTTGGGGGTCTGAAAGAAAATTTTAGCTAAGGCCCCAGCAGGGTAACTGCACTTCCTGCTTCTGCACAGCTGTTTGCTCAAGTCCTTAGCTGAAGCAAATTGTGTAACCCAAACCATACTGCTTGTTTCTGTACAGCTGCTTGCTCAAGTCACCAGTCTGTATGACTCTGCCTGGATACAGGCAGAGCCAATAAGAAAGTTTATATGCCTGTCTAAGAATAGTATAAAACTGCAACCTTCCCTGCACTCAGAGTCCCAGGATTTAGAACGAGAGTTCACCTGGGTCCCGCTAGCATAATAAACTCCCTGACTCTCCAACTCTCTGAGTGAAGTTTCCTTGCTGAGTTCATTCCATAACACATTCACTCTGCAATAGGCTATGAGTGTGAGTGTGACTACTGTGGGAGCTTGAAGTGACTGTGTGTTCCTAATGGGATTCTTCCCTCAGGAAATCCAAGAACCTGCATCTCCAAATCCATTTTTGCTGAAGCAATTGCTGAAGGCAGATTCACAAGTGAATGCTAGATTAGTGGACAAAAGTTGGATGAGAAACAGAATTTGTGCCTAATTTCAAGGTATGCCCTCTAAAATGTTTATCAACAACAAAGGAAAAACTAACTTTACAGTGCAGAAATCTGACAGTACCTTAGATAAGTGATAAAAGTTAACATCACCAAAATTGAGATGTACCAATATTATGCAGTCTCTGATATAATACACTGAGAAGAGCATAGGCATTTTTGCCAAAAATGCATAATCTCAATCTAATCATGGCAAAACATCAGACATGCCCAAATGAGGGACAGTTTACAGAATGCCCAACCAAAATGCCCAACCAGTACTCCTCAAAAATATTAGAAGTCAAGAAAGACAAGGAAAACCTAAGAAAGAAACTGTCACAGACTGAAGGAAACTAGGATGATGTAATTAAATGTGATCTGGGATTGGAGCTAAAAAAAAAAAAGGCAGAAAAACTAGTGAAATCTGAGTCAAGTCTGTAGTTTAGTTAATAGTATTGTCCCAGTGCTAATTTTTTGGTTTTGATCATTGTATTATGGTGATGCAAAATATTAACATTAAAAGAAGTTGGGTTAAGGATATATGCACTATCTTTACAACTTCTCTGTAAATCAAAATTACTTCAAATATAAAGTTAAAAACAATCTTGGGATCCTGGGAGATATAAAAGTCAAAAGTAATACATGGGCCTTGTTTAAATACTGAAACAACAGAAAATATAAACATGAGCTGAGAATTTTTTTATTGAGAAATTATAATTTTTTAGAGTGGCTATGTAAAAAATTAGAGATTCACTTTGAAGTATTTCTGGGTGAAATGATATGACACCAGTGATTTGCTTTAAAATACTTCAGAGGAAAAAAGGTAGGGAGAGGGGAGTCAGATAAAGACTGCTAAAATGTTGACAATTATTGACATTAGATAATGTGTACTAAACTTTTATTTCCATTTATTGGGAAAAAAAAAGGTTTTTACTATCTGATCACACAACTCTGAAAAGGTTGGGGTTTGTATGTTCTTTTGTACATGTGAGGAATTTTTTTTCTTTTGGAGGGAGAAATGCAAACAGCATTATTTTTAAGATTTAAAAAAAACCTTTATGTCAGGGTTAAATATACACAACATAAAATTTACCACTATAACCACTTTTAAGTGTGGAGTTCTGCAGCATTAAATACATTCACACTGTTATGCAACCATCACTACATCCACTCCCAGAACATGACTAAAACTTTTAAATGAAAATAATTATTTAATGGCAGGGCAAGATGACCGACTAAAAGGAGAAATTGGACTAAAAGGAGAAATTGCTCGTTTCTCCCACAAAGACAGAGAATGCATTGAATGCACAACTACACTTACATAAGAAACACTTAAGGAGCGAGCTGGAACACATCAAGGGAGTAGCAGAGATGTTAATGAGTGTAGAAACTCCAGATAGCCACAAAGAGAACAGAAAAATTCTTTGCTAACACTACCCCATTGTCCAATCCAGAGTCGTGGGGATTAAAGAGTTTTTGCCCCTGGGAAGGTGACTGGACCTGCACTCCAACCCACAGGGGAGTCTGCGCTGCCCCTGTGGCTGCACTCTCAGCATCACAAACTGCCACACGCACACGCCCTCAGAAGGGTCTCATAAGCTGCTCCCTGCCCCTGGGTCCAAGACTGCTGCTGCGAACTTGGGAATGGGATCAGCTCAGGCTTCAGCCCTGCACTTGGTAATGGACTGCTCAGTGCAGCAAGGGTGCTACCATGAGGATGGAGAGGGTTGGCGTGTGCACCCTCCAGAACCGAAAAGCAGCTTATTCAGGTCCAGTGCCCATGGCCAAGGACCCTGCCTACACTGGCATGACACCTGAACAATACTTATAGCAGTGAGAAGGGGGAGGAGAAGCCACACACCTCTCTCAGTGGTGGCCTCTGTGAGGATGTGAATACTTCTCAGGCACAGACACACAACTGCAGTATTAGTGAGCCTGCCCAGGGCTGCCTGCCCCAGCAAGGGACCTTCCAAGGGATCCAGCATCTCTCCGGCGGGCACCACAGCCCTCCAACAAGCCCAGTTACCTTGCACAGGCAGCCCAACCCAGCTGAAATATCCAGAGTATCCCAGTAACACTCCTAGGGTCAAAGGGGCCTGTCCAAACCAAAAGGGCCTTGCCCAGCGTGGCCACTAGAGCTGAACAGTTATAGAGGGTCCCAGCATCCCTCTTGGGGGGTGAAAGAACCTACACAAAACTACTAAAACCTCACCCACAGTACCCAACTTCAACAGTGGTGCTGCAGACCATCTGAAAGTCCCTCCTGACAGTACAGGGCCTCACACACAAATCAGGTGACAAATCACATTAACAGCAAAGCTACAGAGTACCTCAACACCTCCCATGGGGGTAGAGGGCTCTGTGCAGAACCCCAATGACACCAGAGTCACTCACTCCAGCTGAAGGGCTGCTGAGCACCCCACTGTCCCCCTCAAAGCCTAAGGTACTAATCTTGATCTCCAGGAACCCCACCCAGGGTCATCCACTTATGCTCAGAACATTCAGATCACCCAAGAGCACCTATCAGGGTCAAAGGACACTAGCCAGGGATCCAGTGAGGCCACTCATGGTGGCCGACTTCAGCCAAGGAGCAAAAGGGCATCCAGGCACTTCTGCCAAGAAACAGAGATCTCACCCAGAACCTTGAAAACCCAACCCAATGTCACTTCAGCAAGTAACTACTGAGCTCCCCACTGCCTATGCCACAAAAAGTCACTCACAGACAACTGCAACCTTGAATACAGTCAAAGTAACCATGCAAAGACTACACTCCAGCACCTACCTGGAACCAAAACTAAAACACCCTACCCAATGGTCAATATAAAACACATCTACAGGAGAGAGTCTCTGTCCTCAAAAGCTATTCCTGAGTATTAGAAGAAGCAACTGCTCAACCACATACCCAGACATCAATTAATGGATACTAGAAATATGGAAAAACAAGAAATTATGACATCACCAAAGGAATACAATAATTCTCTAGTATCAGATCTCACACAACATGAAACAAAATAATTAAAAATAAATTTCAAGAAAAATCTTAAGGAAACTCAATGAGATAGGAGAAAACTCAAATGACACAACGAAATGAAAAAAAACAATCCAGGTTCTGAAGGACAAACTTTATAAAGAGATAAATACCTTAAAAATCAAATGATTCATGGAACTGAAGGATTTCACTCAATGAATTAAAAAGTACAACTGAGCACTTAAGCAACAGGTTATAGCAAGCAGAAGAAAGAATTTCTGACCTTGAAGACAGGCTTTTTTGAAACAAAAAAAGGATGGAGGAGGTTGGTGCAAAAAAATGAAAAAAGAATTTTAAAAACTGAAGAAAGTCTACAAGAGCTGTCATTTAACCATAAGAAGATACACGTCCAAATTACGGGTGTTCCAAAAGAGGAGGAGAAAGGAAAAGCCTTGAAAACCTATTCAATGAAATAATACCAGAAAACTTCCCAGGTATTGAGAGATACAGACTTCCAGATCCTAGAGGCTCAGATCCCCAACCAGATTCAATCCAAAAAGGTCCTGTCCAAGACCCATTATACTCAAACTGCAAAAAGTGAAAGACAAAGAGAAAAACCTAAAAACAGCAAGAGAAGTGTCGAATCACATATAACTGAGTCCCCATCAGACTAACGGATTTTTCCACAGAAACCTTTCAGATCCAGAGAGAATGAGATGATATATTCAAAGTGCTAAAAGAAAAAAATGTGAACCAAGAATACTATACCCAGCAATGCTATTCTTCAGAAATGAAAGAGAAATAGTTGCATCTTCCAGACAACCAAATAATGTGGGAGTTCACCACCACATGACCAGTCCTAAAAGAAATCCTCAAGGGAGTCCTGCATCTGAAATCCAAAAAAAGTTAATCACCACCATAAATACGAGAGAAAGAACAAAACCCACTGGTAGAGCATAAGATATGCAAATGAGAAAGAGAAAGAAACTATGACTTACCACTTCAAAAAACCATAAACAACCAACAAACACTGAAGACAGATAATAAAAGGTA
Source organism: Cynocephalus volans (assembly GCF_027409185.1). Taxonomy (NCBI): domain Eukaryota; kingdom Metazoa; phylum Chordata; class Mammalia; order Dermoptera; family Cynocephalidae; genus Cynocephalus; species Cynocephalus volans. Next base: position 42,223,045 of record NC_084472.1, read on the forward strand.
AAGAAGAGGGCTGGCCCGTGGCTCACTTGGGAGAGCATGGTGCTGACAACACCAAGTCAAGTGTAAAGATCCCCTTACTGGTCATCTTCAAAAAAAAAACAAAAGGGAAAGAAAGGAATAAAAGATATTTAAAACAACCACATAAATATCAATAAAATGCCAGGAGTAAGATAATACCTGTCAATAACAACCCTAAATACACATAGTTGAATTCCCCACTCAAAAGACAGAGACTGAAAAAACTAGATCCAACTACATGGTGCCTATGATAAACTCATCTCACCTGTAAAGACTCAAACAGACTAATAGTGAAGGGATGGAAAAAGACATACCACACAAATGGAAACCAAAAGTGAGCAGAAGTAGCTATCCTAATATCAGATAAAATAGACTTTAAACCAAAAACTATAAAAAGAGACAAAGAAGGTCATTACTTAGTGATAAAGAGATCTATCCAGCAAAAGGATTTAACAATCATAAATACATACACACCAACACCAAAGAACCCAAATATATAAAGCAATTATTATTAGACCTAAAGGGAGAGATAGACCCCAATACAATAGCTGGGGACCTCACCACTCCTCTCTCAACAGTGGACAAATCATCTAGGCAACAAATCAACAGATAAACACAAGATTTGGACTTGGCAGACAACTACAGAACATTTCATCCAACAACTACATTTTCATCAGCACAAAGAACATTCTCCAGGATAGACCACGTATTAGACCACAAATCAAGTCTCAACAAATTTTGAAAATTCAAATCATTTCAAGTATCTTTTCATACCACAAGAGATTAACACTAGAAATTGGTAAGAAACAAAACTTCAGATACTGTACAAATACATGGAAATTAAACAACATAGTCCTAAATGACCTATGGGTCAAAAAAGAAATGAAACAGAAAATCAAAATATTTCTTGAAACCAATGAAAATAAAGACATATCATACCAAAACCTATGGGATAATACAAAAGCAGTACTAAGAAGGAAATTCACCACAATAAATGCTTACATCAAAAGAATACAAAGACTTCAAATAAGCAACCTAACATTAGGCCTCAAAGAACTAGAACAAGAACTATACAACCACAAAGTAGTAGATGGAAGGAAATAATAGAGATCAGAGCAGATCTAAATGAAATAGACAACAAAAACACAATACAAAAGATCAATGAAACAAAAAGTTGGTTTTGTTGAGAAGATAAAATAGACAAAGCATTAAATAGACTAACAAAAAAGAAAAAAACCCCAAATAACAAAATCAGAATGAAAAAGGAGACATTACAACTGATACCAAAGAAATACAAAGAATCATTGGAGACTATTATGAACTATACACCAACGAATTTGAAAACCTGGAGGAAGTGGATAAATTTCTGGATACATACAACCTACCAAGACTGAACCAGGAAGAAACAGAAAACCTAAACAGACCAGTAATAAGCAATGAAACTGAAGTAGTAATCAGCAGTCTCCCAACAAAGAAAAGCCTAGGAATGAATGGCTTCACTGCTGAATTTTACCAAACCTTTAAGAATTAATATCAATTCTTTTCAAACTATTCCAAAAACTGAAACAAAGGTCATTACCTTGAGGCCAACATCATCATTCTGAGACCAAAATCAGACAAAGATAGAACAAAAAAAGAAAACTACAGGCCAATATCTATGATGAACATAGATGCAAAAATCTTTAACAAAATTTTAGCAAACAGAATACAACAACACATCAGAAAGATTATACATCATGATCAAGTGGGATTCATCCCAGAGATGCAAGTATGGTTCAACATACACAAATCAATAAATGTGATACACCACATTAACAAAATAAAGTACAAAAAAATCATATGATCATCTCAATAGATGAAAAAGCATTTGACGAAATTCAATATCCCTTCATGATAAAGACTCTCAACACGTTAGGTATAGAAGCAAAGTATCTCAACCCATAAGAACAGGAACAAGACAAGGATATCCACTCTCACCACTATTTAAGATAGTATTGGAAGTATTTTAGCGGAAACAATCAGGCAAGAGAAAGAAATAAAGTGAATCCAGATTGGAAAACAAGAAGCGAAACTGTCCTTGTTTGCCGATGGCACGGTCCCATATATAAAAAATCTTAAAGACTCACAGGAAACTCTTAGTGCTCATAAGCAAATTCAGTAAAACCACAGGATACAAAATCAATCCTCAAAAATCAGTAGCATTTTTATACTCCAACAATAAACTAGCAGAAAAAAAAAAAATCAAGAAAGCAAGCTCAATTACAATAGTCACCAAAAAAATAAAATACCCAAGAATCATTTTAACCAAGGAGGTGAGAGATCTCCACAATGAGAACTACAAATCACTGCTGAAAGAAATTAAAGAGGACACAAAAAGAAGGAAAGACATTCCATGTTCATGGACTGGAAGAATTAATATTTTAAAAATGTCCATACTACCAAAAGCAATCTGCAGATTCAATGTGATCCCCATGAAAATACCAATGACATTCTTCACAGAAATAGAAAAAACAATCCTAATATTCATATGGAACAACAAAGTACCCCAAAATAGCCAAAGTGACCCTGAGAAAAAAAGAAATAAAGCCAGAGACATCACACTACCTGACTTCAAATTATACTACAAAGCTACAGTAATCAAAACAACGTGGTACTGGCACAAAAACAGACACATGGACCAATGCAACAGAACAGAGAACCCAGAAATCAATCCATACACTTACAGCCAACTCTGATCTTCAATAAAGGCACCAAGAACATACCCAGAACAAAGGTCAGCCCCTTTGGTGAATGGTGCTGGGGAAACTGGATATCCATGTGCAGGAGAATGAAACTAGATCCATACCTCTCACCATATACCAAAATCAACTCAAAATGGATAAAAGACTTACATATAAAACCTGAAACGACAAAAGTCCTAAAAGAAAACATAGGGGAAACATTTCAGGATGTAGGACTTGGCAAGACTCTATGAATAAGACCCCAAAGTACAGGCAATAAAAGAAAAAATAAAGAAAAGGCATTATATCAAACTAAATAGCTTCTGCACAGCTAAAGAAAGTTAACAGAGTGAAAAGACAACCTACAGAGTAGGTGAAAATATTTGCAAACTATGCATCCAACAAGGGATAAATATCCAGAATACACTAGGACTCATACAATTTAACAGTAAAAAAAACCAAATAATCCATTTAAAAAATGGGCAAAGGAGATGAACAGACATTTCTCAAAGGAAGACATACAAATAGCCAACAGGCATATGAAAAAATGCTCAGCATCATTAATCATCAGGGAAATGCAAATCAAAACCACAATGAGATATCATCTCACCCTAGTTAGACTGGTGTTTTAGTCCATTTTGTGTTACTATAACAGAAATACCTGAGACTGGGTAATTTATAAAGTAAAGAGGTTTATTTGGCTTATGATTCTGGGAAAGCGGCATCTGGCGTGGGCCTCAGGCTGCTTCTACCCATGGCGGAAAGTGGCAGGCAGCGGGCGGGTACAAGCAGATCACATGGCGAGAGGAAGCAACAGAGAGGAAGCAAGAGAGAGAGAGAAGGTGCCAGGGTCTTTTTAAGCAATGATCTCTCACGGGAACTAATAGAGGAAGAACTCACTCATTAATCCCCTCTCCTCCATGGAGAGCATTAATCCATTCATGAAGGATCTGCCCCCATGACTCAATCAGTTTCCAACACTGCCACATTGGAGATCAAATTTCCACATGAGTTTTGGAGGGGACAACACATCCAAACGCCATCAACTGGCTACTATCAAAATGACAGAGAACGACAAATGCTGGCAAGGATAAGGAGAAAGGGGAACTCTTCTATACTGTTGGTGGGACTGTAAATCAGTACAGCCATTATGGAAAACAGTATGGTGATTTCTGAAATAACCATAGTTACAACTACCCTATTATCCCACAATCCCACTACTGGGTATACACCCAGTATAGGAATGGAAATCATCATGGCAAAGGGATATTTGCACTCACATGTTTATCACAGCCGTACTTACAACAGCCAAGATATGGAACCAACCTAAATGTCCATCAACAGACAACTAGATAAGGAAAAGGTGGTATATATACACAGTGGAATACTACTCAGCCATAAAAAAGAATGAATTTCTGCCATTTACAGCATCTTGGAGGGGTTTGGAGAAAATAATGTTAAGTGAAATAAACCAGGCACTGAAAAAGAAATACTGCATGTCCTCACTCATAAGTGGGAGCTAAAAAATAAATAAATAAAAAAGAAAAGAAAAGAACCAATAATCACAATAGGTTGAACTTTCAGAAGAGAACAGAACTGTGGTTACTAGAGGTGAGAAAGGGGGAGGGAAAGGGAATTAAAGAGAAATTAGTTAAAGGACACAAAGAATGCTTACATTCTATAATAACGAATACACTAATTATCCAGATTTGATCATATATTGTACATTAGTACTATATTCAACTCAATACCCCACAAATATCTATAATAGATTGTGTTTAAACAAAATAAGAAAACAAGTATTTAAATTTTAGTCATTTATTTCTTGCCCAGTTAATATACTCATATAGTTCCAACTTCAAAAAGATACAAAAAAGAATATAAAGTGAAAAGGCTAACCCCAACTCTGCCCCCAGCCACCCAGTTCTTTCCAGAAGCTGTTAATCTTATTTGTCCAGGAGTATTTATGCACTTAAGCAAATTATGCACATATGCATCCCCACCTTTTTAAGACAACTGGTCGCTTATTAGTCACAATTCTCTCCCTCACTTTGTTCATTTAAAAAATTTCCCTTGAAATCTTTTTTTTTTTTTTTTTTTTTTTAAAAAGATGACCGGTAAGGGGATCTTAACCCTTGACTTGGTGTTGTCAGCACCACACTCAGCCAGTGAGCGAACCGGCCATCCGTATATGGGATCCGAACCCGGGGCCTTGGTGTTATCAGCACCACACTCTCCCGAGTGAGCCACGGGCTGGCCCCTCCCTTGAAATCTACTTACTTACTCTAACCTCCTTCCTTCAAAAACCTACACAATATCCCAGTGAAGCTATCCCAGACCACCAAGGTTAATAGTGGTCTCCCCCTCCTATAAATCAATTCTTTGTCATTACTGAATTAACTCTGTTCATACAACACCCTGCAATGCCAACACGAGCTGGCAACTTGTAGAAAGCAATCATATAACACAGTGACTTATATGCAATAAACACTTAGTAAACAACCTCAAGAAAGGAATTATCATTGAAAAACAAACAAAACTAATAACTAATGATATGGCTTGGGGATATAAAATATAATTTTTAATTTATTCTATTTTCATTATTTATTTGTTAGTTGGTTTATACTATTTCCAAGACCCCTACAAGCTAGTCTATCTATATATGCCTTACCCTTTGAGAGGTCAAACGTTACATGGTCAGATTATAAAACCATTTTGAGATTTTTGCTAAGATATACAATTTTAATAAAAGTGACATGGTTAGTCAAAGAATCTAAAGCTGTGACCCAGAGTCTTACACGTAACAGTAGTGTATCTTCAAGATGTTTGAAAGAATAGGATGGTCCATAAATTCAGATCCAACATCGCAGGAGACGGACAATGCACACAAACACACTTACAACTCTGAAAAGTCTAGCTGCATGTGTATGTAATTATGTTAAAGAGTTTCCCAAACTTACTTAATCTCAGCACCATTACTTTTTAAAAACTCTCAATATCTTGAGGAAGTGTTCTAATGAATAGTTGAAAGGAGGCAAATATCTCTAACTTGCTCAACTCTTTGCTCTACTTTTAACTCAATAGTCCCAGAAAATTATTCAATCTCCAGGAGCCTCAGTTTTCTTATGCTGAATCTTTTAAGAATACAATTTTAAACAGTCATATAAATAATGTATTGTTAAGACAAAAGACATTAATAATAATGTTTTCATTGGAAAAGTATATGCTACAGATTTCCTTCTTTCCTCTTATACCTCCTAGATCATTTGGTCTTACAAATGTCTACTTTAAGTTTCTTCTATTTTTCTAAATAGCAAGGCTAACAGCACTTTTCATAATTGTCTTCGGGTTTCTACTAATTTTCTGGTCAGGGTGACTACATAGATCACTCTGCCCAGAACTGTCCCAGTTTATGTTCTTAGCCCAGAATAATTATTAATATATGTTCTAAAGCATGCCTCAGTTCAGAATGATGTTTACAGTTACCCTATCTTAGACTGTTATCACAAATTCTCTATGTTGCTATATTTGGAATAAATTTTTCATCTAAAAAACTATTGCCCAATGTGATAAAAAGTAATTTAAAAGGTAGTCTGAGGTTTTATTCCAAGGTTAAATTTTTTTCTAATACACAGTAGTCATTAAATATTTGGCTAACCTTAGTCAAACTATACTACCCTTACTTACAGAGAAATAGTCCTACTGTTATAGAATGAACTGTGCACTCCCCCAAATTCATACGTTGAAGTCCTAACCCCCAATGCAACCGTATTTGGAGTTAAGGTTAAATGATACCATAAGGGTGGGTCCCTATTCCAATATAACCGGTATCTTTATAAGAGAAGGAAAAGACACCAGGGAGGAACTGAGCAGAGAAAAAGCATGTGAGGACACAGTGAAATGTGCAAGCCAAAGAGAAAGGCTTTGAGAGAAAAAAACCTGCCAACACCTTGACCTAGGACAGAAGCCTCCAAAAATTTTGAGAAATAAATTTCTATTAAGCCAATCAGTCTGTGGTATGGCAGCCCTAAGACACCAACATTCATGAAGAGACATATTCCAAACAGTCTTCTTACCTGGATATGCATATCTCTCTAACTTGTTGAGGTGTCAAAGCAAAAATAAAAAACTTTTCTTGAAATCGTTGAATACTGCTTTGAACTGGGAAGAAAAAAAAGAAAGATAATATTTCAATAACAAATCCAAGGATATAAGCCCCTGTAATAACCAGACACTTCTGATAAAGTGTCTACCAAGTTCTGAAATTTTTATATTCCAAAATCAAGAAGTACTAAGCTGCATTCATCTTGTAATCATGAGTAAAGTTATTCCAAAGGGATTTCTTTAACTTTAAGCTTTTAGTCATTCTTTATTCTAAAACATTAATTATTATATGTAGTCAAAATATAACAAAACCCTTCAATATTACATTTCATCCTTGACCCCAGCAGCACCTAATGAAAATCTGCAGAAGTCCAAAACTCTCCCCAAGAGAACTCTTTCCAAGAATTATTTGTTTCCTTCTTTGTTTGCTTTATTATTTAATTGCATAGAGCATTAATAAAAAATTTTAAATTTCCAAACTTCTAATAGTTATTAAGATACATAATAATTTGCATACAAGATTACTTCCTTAAAAAAAGATAACCTAGTAAGATCATCCTTCCTAAGTATATTATTAAAAACAGATTTATTTTTTACTTCACAAAGAACTGTAACAGATTAATTCTAATGAATTATTCAGTGATATTCTAGCGTGCATTGAAACAAAACAAGCTAATATAAGGCTGGCCAGTTTGCTCAGTTGGTTAGTGTGTGGTGTTATAACACCAAGGTCAAGAGCTTGGATCCCAATACTGGCCAGGTGCCAAAAGCAAACGAACAAACAAACAAAACAAAACAAACAAAAAAATCCAGCTAATATAGAAGCCTCAAGTCTTCTGCTTCCTAACAAGTACTTCAGTACACCCAAGAAAAACAAAATGACTCTTGTGTTATTGCTCAGTTTTCCTGATGCATGAAGATAAACAAGATGCCAGCTGAATATCTAATGTCAGAGGACTTCAACCACAAGTCATACCACCAAATCAAGAAAAATATTAACTCCCTGGGTCAAAAACAGGCAGTTTATTGCAGCAATTATGCTCCTAGAAATCATGTCATAATGTAATTCTTTTATTTTCATAACATTTATAAAAAGGAGGAAAGAGATGAATGCTGTTTATGATGAAGGCTTAAAAATGAAACAAAACTTTAGGTTATAAACATAATAATGGGGCATAAAACACAAAAGACATAAGTATAGCTGTAACTCTCTCCATTTCTTCAGTTCTATTCTCTCCTCAACATTTTCTTTCTCGTATGGATTCTAATTTCCACTCTTTATCTGTGGCTAAGGTCACCAATAGCCTCTTAATTGTCAAATTCAATAACCTATATTTTAAGATTTTAAGTGAACACACTGAATTTTCAGTCTTAGTTACTGGCATGAGCACAGTCTCTCCAGCCAAAAGCCTCCAAAGGTCTAACATATGTACAAATGGAGTTCCAAAGGAAAAGAGTGAAAATGGGGAATTAAAAAAATACTTGCAGAAATAATGAAAGACTTATCCATAACTTTGAGGAAGGGGGGAAAGGGTTTACAGATTAAACCCCAAGCAAAATACTACAAAAAAAACTACCTCATCACATCATAATCAAACTACTGAAAACCAATGTCTATAAAATCTTGAAATGAAACAGAGAAAAAAGAAACATTACATACAGGGGAACAACAATGTAAGTTTAGGCTGACTTCTCATCATAAGCAAGGTACACCTTAAGACATCTGTAAATTGGTGACAGGAAAAAACAGCCAAACAAAAATTTAATACTATTCATAAACAGAGAAATAATAACTTCCCAGATAAAAGAGAACTTGTTGACAGCAGACATGCATTACTAGAAATGTAAAAAGAAAATTACCAGGATTAAAAAATGCAAATTCAAAACTAGATCTCTGGGAATAAAAATCACCACAAACAGCAAGTAAGTGGTAAATGTAAAATAATATGCTCTTTTTTTCTTGTGATTTCCTTAAGAAGATAACTGTTAAAAGTAAAAGTAATGGCACGGAAAGGCAGAGTCTATAACGTAAGAATAAGTAAAGATATGACAGCAGTAAAAATGATGCAGGAGGTGGAAAAATAAAATTATCTGCTCAATAACTGTGTTTCTAGCTTCATTCTGGTAAGTGTGATTAAGATAAATCTCCATAGAGATAGATACCTACCTAAAAATGGTAGGTATTTCTATACCTCCAAAGCTGAGCACAAGACCCATGGTGAATTCACCAGGATAAACAGCAATATTTGAGGCCCTGTCTGCACGGCTGGAGCTAACCTACCCAGAAATGTTCCCACAAAACATGAACTGAAGTGCTTCCATAATCAGCATATGCACCATATATATACAATTTGTAGAACTTGCAGCTTAATGTTAATAGCTTATATCATAATACACATATTTTTGCTGTTTTCTGACATACTTTTGGCTTTACCTATCATTTATTTGCTGCCAAATTCCAGACTATAATCCCAAACAACTACCTTGTTTCTATGGAATACTGAATGTTTCATCACTATATCCCATAACTGGACTCTAGGAACTTACAGCAAACAAAAAATACTGCATATGCTAATAAGACCTAATTTGTATTGATGCGTACTGACAATTTTTAGATAAGTCAATTTTATGATATAATAGAAGCCAAAAGTACACTATTCTTTTTTTTTTTTTTTTTTGTCTTTTTTTTTTGTGACCGGCACTCAGCCAGTGAGTGCACTGGCCATTCCTATATATGATCCGAACCCGCGGTGGGAGCGTCGCTGAGCTCCCAGTGCCGCACTCTCCCGAGTACGCCACGGGGTCGGCCCAAAAGTACACCATTCTTAATGTAAGCTATGTCAATTAGTTAAACTGTCACTTTAATACAGATGACAAGAAAAAATGGCAGGATGTAAAGTAGAAACATGAAGGTTTCTCCCCATTAGTGTCTATAGTTTCGGATCAGAAAACCAACTTTGCACAGAATGCTTTTATGTTAACAACAGCAAATGAAAGTGTGGAGTATACTAACATTTATAAAGCAAACGTATTTCATAGGACCTAGACGTAATCCTTTGTGTCTCCATCACCCCGTGTGAGGCAAAGCATCATGAAAGGAAAAAGACCAGGACTCAAGAACATAAATTAAATATGGCTTTATTCAAACCCTTTCCTTTTTCAACAACCCTTCATAATGTAGATACTGTTCTCCAAATATTGTTGCTTTGCCTCCCACGGATTTGTCACCCCTTTTCCCCTGGGTGCCAAAGGTGCCAAAGATTACTCAAAGCCCATCTCTTCTGAGCAGTGAGAAGCCCCGAAAAGGGGTTAATCTCCCAGAACCCTCAAGATAGAGGCATTCCTTCCATTTGGGAAATTAACCACGAATTGGGGTTCTCTTCTCAGGAAGTTACAGTAAGAGAACATAGGTGGTGTTTCTGCTAAGTATAGTTTACAAAGTTTAACAATAGGCATTCCATAATGCAATTTTCAAGAAGTAAAGTTGATCCACCAACAAAAGCTTGATCTTAGCAAACATTCTCTTCTTACAGCAATTTCCCAGTATTTTTACCTATCAATCAGTAAGCTGTCTGTCTTTGAGCCAGCCACCTTGCTGTGTTACAAATCTTACAACAGAAACTAAATTTCCTGTCCTTTGCAAGGTCAATATTTGAAACTGCAAGGCTTTGGAAAACCAGGCCCGGTGAAGTACATTTGCTTTATTCACAAATATGGCCACAATATCTCCTATCATGTCCTTTTTATAATGTAACCTGGACACTCTTCCAATTGAGTAGTGAAAACTTCCCTTTGAACCCAAATGGCCCCCTGTGACTGCTTCAACCAAGAGGGTATGGTGTGATGCTATACAACTTGCAAGGCTACATCACAGAAGTGCTATGCACATCTTCCTTGCTCTATGAGGACTCACACTTGGAACCCAGATCTCTCCAAACCAGACCAAATGAAGAAGCCACATATAGGTATTCCAGACAACAGCTGAGTCCAAGACATCAGGTGGCATAGCTGCTAGACATGTCAGTGAAGACACCTCCAAGTGATCCAAGCTTCTAGCCATCAACTCACCCCCAGCATTTAAGTCTTCTCAGCTAAGATCCAGGACATCTTTGGATACAGACAAGCCATCCATAGTCTGCCCTTCCACATTCCTGACCCAGAGAATCAACAGGCATAATAAAATGACTGTTTACACCTGTAGGTTTTGAAATAGCATATTATGCAGCAATAGTAGGTAAAACAATGCTATAATTTCATGAAGTAATTTTAGCATAATTAATTTTATAAATTCCAAATTATAAATAATTAGATTCAGATTCATTTATAATTACTAACTGATGAGACCTGCTGGTATGATATTATGGTTATGACTACTCTAGATTTGTGAATGAATGTTAATTCTCTTTTATCTTTTTATTAATTTTTAAACTTAACTGGACCAGAGTATAATATTCGTGTATCTTAGCCTTAGCCCTACTGATAACTCTCCAAGTTATTCAGAAAATTCAGATACGATTTCCAACACTTTCTTTACTCCTCAATTAAAATGGGAATAATACTTTCCTCATTTGACTTTTTAAGACTGTTTTGTTGATCAAATGCACTAACATGTGAAAGCATTCTGAAAACATCGACATTATTCATATGTACTATATTTTCAGTTCCAGAAGTCCTCATCAAGTCTTTTAACAAAAATATCAAAATTTCAGAGGACAAATGTAATACAGTCCAGCAGATTCATTTTGGTACCTATTTTATAATAATGATTTTGTTTTCATAAAAAGACATTTAGGTAGAAAATTAATATTTTAATATGCCTAAATGTTAAATATTAATAAAACATGAAACGTGCCAAGTCCCCTCACCCTCTGGAGGTATTATATTGACACTTTTTGATAAACTGGTTAATATTTTGGTCAAGAATACTTCCTAGCAGTTAGTGGCTAGGTTAACAGTGGTTTGCTTATAACATGACCAACTCAGGAAAGAGATAAACCAAGAGGTTTTATAGGTAGCTTTGTGGATTACCATGAGTCAGCCTACTCTGATATACACTAATTCACAAAGTGACAATGAATGAAACAGTTTATCACTGCATATCTAGGACCCTGAGCTATTTGGTTCTCATCACCTACCAATTACTGAATCACCACCAACAAAAGAATACTCTATATTATTCCTTCTTCCGTTTTATCCCTACTTCACAAAGGGAGTGAGGTGGGGACAGAACTCCTAAAACTCAACAACAAAAAAACAAACAACCTGATTAAAAAATGAGGAAAAAAACTTGAATAGAAATATACAGTCATCCCTCAGTATCCACGGGGGATCAGTTCTAGACCGCCCTGCTCCAAATTTGGATGCTCAAGTCTCATATATAAAATGGTGTAGTATTTGTATATAACGTAAGCATACCCTCCCATATACTTTAAGTCATTTCTAGACTACTTCTAATACCTAATACAATGTAAATGCTATGTAAATATTTGTTATACTGTATTGTTAAGGGAATAATGACAATTGAAATAAAGTCTGTACATGTTCAATACAGATGCAACTTTTTTTTCCCAAATATTTTCCATCTGCAATCGGTTGAGTCCACGGATGAGGAACCCATGGATACGGTGGTCCTACTGTTTACAAATGGCCAATAAGCACACAAAAAGATGCTCATCATCATTAAACATTAGAAAAATGCAAATCAAAACTACAATGAGACACCACTTCACACCCATCAGGATGGCTACTATCAAAAAAACCAAAGTGTTACCTAGGATATGGAGAAACTGGAACACTTGTGCACTGCTAGTGGGAATGAAAAACGGTGCAGCTGCTGTGGAAAACAGTACGATACTTCCTCAAAAAATTAAAAACAAAACTAACATGTAACCCAGCAATTCCACTTCTAGGTATAAACTCAAAAGAATTAAAAACATCATCTTGAAGAAAGATTTGTACACTACTGTTCATGGCACATTATTCACAAAAGCTAAGACACAGAAGGAACCCAAGTGTCCATCTATGGATAAATGGATAATCAAAATGTGGCATACACAGACAACAGAATATCACTCAGCCTTACAAAAGAAGGAAATTCTGACATATGTGTCTTGATGACATTATGCTAATTGAAATAAGCTAGTCAGAAAAAGACAAATACTATATGACTTAACTTATATAAGGTGCTTTTACCAAAATCATAGAGACAGAAAGTAGAATGGTGGTTGCCAGGAGCTGGGGGGAGGGGGAATGGAGAGTTGGTGTTTAAATGGGTATAGAGCTTTGGTTCTGCAACATAAAAAGAGTTCTAGAGATGGATAATGATGATGGTTGCACAATATGAATATATTTTTTTTCATAACTCAATTACAAAATTAATCCATATTTATAAATACAAATAAACAAAACGACGTAATCCAGTCCCCACGTGTGTGTGCTTTCTCCAGGCTTTTCTCGAGCTTGGAGACTAGGAGACGTCACCAGCCCTACAGCTGAGGATGCCAACTTTGTAGGAGAGATTCCCAGTCCCAGCTCCCCTGTTTACCAGCTGTATGGTCCTGAGTGAGTCATCCTCTCTCTCTGGGACTCTGCTTTCTCTTCTGGAAAGTGGCAGCAATAGCAGCACTTTTTTAATAAATGTTTTGTTGTTCTTGTTGTTATTAAAAGGGAAATTATTTAATGGACATACATACATTAATAAAAAAGAAAGATCTCAGATCAACAGTCACCTTTGCATCTTGGGAAACTAGAAAACGAAGAGCAAACCAAGCCCAGACCTAGCAGAGTGAGTACATAAGAAAAATAAGAGCACAGATAAAAGAAACAGAAAATAGAAAAAAAATAGAGGAAATCAATGAAACCAAAAGTTGGTACTTTGATGAGATCTACAAAATTGACAAATCTCTGCCTAGGTGAAATAAGAAAAAAGAGAGAAGATTCAAATAACTAAAACCAGAAATGAAAGAGGGGTCATTACAATCAAATTTACAGAAATCAAAAGGGTTATAAGAGAATACTATGAATAACTGTTGGTCAACACATCAGATCATCTAGATGAAATGAATAAATTTCTAGAAACACACCATCTACCAAGACTGAATAATGACAAAAACAGAAAGTTTGATAGCTGGTAAGATGAGTGATTACCATTTTTCAGTTTCTTTATGCGAGACTCACTTGAGGATTTCTTGCAAGGCTGGTCATGTGGTGATGAACTCGCACAGTTTTTGTTTGTTTCAAAAATGTATACTATTTTCCTTCATTTCTGAAGGATGGACTTGCTGGGTACAGGATCCTTGGCTGGCAAGCAGTTTCTTTCTCTTGTATTTTGAATATATCATCCCGTTTTCTACTGGCCTGTACAGTTTCTGTTGAGAAGTCTGCTGTTAGTCTGATAGGGGCTCCCTCATAGGTGACTTGATGTTTTTCTCTTGCTTCTCTTAAGATTCTGTCTTTTGAGTTTTGCCAGTTTTACTATAATGTGTCATAATAGAGAGGATCTTTTGGGGTTGAATCTGTTTGGGGATCTTTGAATCTCCTGTATCTGAATGTCTGTGTCTCTCGCTATACTAGAGAAGTTTTTGGTTATTATTTCATTGAATGGGTTTTCCATGCCTTTTCCTTTCTCCTTCCCTTCTGGAACACCCATGATATGAATGTTTGTGTGCTTAAGATTATCTGCTACCTTAGATTTTCATTTTTTAAAACTCTTTTTTCCATTTTTTTGTCCACCTGGGTTATTTCGAGAAGACTATCTTCAAGATCAGAAATTCTTTCTTCTGCTTGCTCTAGCCTACTTCTTAAGCCCTCAGTTGTGTTTTTTATTTTGTTGAGTGAATCTTTCAATTCCATGAGCTCTGCCACATTCTTTTTTAAGGTATTAATCTCTTTGTAAATTTCCTTCATATCCTGGATTTTTTTTCTTGTTTCTTTATGTTGTCCAACTGTGTCTTCTCATATCTCAGTGAGTTTCCTTAAGATTGTTGCTTGGAATTCCTTTTCAATCATTTCAAGGGTTTCCTGCTCTGTAGGATCTGGTACTTGACAATTACTGTATTCTTCCAGTGATGTCATATTTTCTTGAGTTTTCATGTTTCTAGTATCTCTACATTGATGTCTGGTCATCTGGTAGAGCAGTTGCTTCTTCTATTACTATGGAGAGGGGTTTGAGGAGAAAGAGGTCCTCTTCTGTTTCCAGTTTCTGCTGGTGGCACTCCTTGTGTCAAGGAGTGTCTGGTGGGCCACCTGCACAGTGGCTGTGGCTACTGCTGTGGTGTCAAGACACTTTTGTGGCAGCTGTGGCTGTGGTGGGCCACCCACACAGAAGTGGTGTTTTCATTGTGCTCCTTGCCTGCTTCCAGGTGGGGGATGCTGCCCTCAGCTCCTACCTAGGCCCCCTAGGCCTGCTCTGCTGCTTGCCTGCTTCCAGGCAGAGCAATATGAATATACTTAATATCACTGAACTTAAAAATGGTCCAGCTGGTACGTTTTATGTTATGTGTATTTTACCACAATTAAAAAAAAAATTGTGGAAAAAATAACATTTTAAATTTTTAAAATGTTTAAAGTAAAAGAGGAGTTGACTCTCAAACATGAATAATTAAAAATATACAAAAAGCTAACATTCTTATACAGTTATAATAGAATAAATAAATACAGGCTCCTTTCTACATTAGCAAACTGGTACATTTTTGAAAATGTGTTTCTTGACACCTTGGAACTAATAAGCACACAGAATGCTTTCAAAAACACTTGACTGAATTGTATCTATATAGCACTATTCAATTGTTTACAAGTATAGTTATCACTGAACACTGCCTTATGTGAACATTTTTAAAAATTATAATCTTCCTGTACACACACCAAGGTTTTTCTAATTTAATGACATTTAAACTGAATATAGCAAACCTAAGCTATTTGAAGGAATTTCACCTATACAGAAGTCATCACCATATAATCACCAGTGATGTTTAATACTAAAACCCCTTTTTTTTACACAGCAAAGATCATTTGGGGAGGGCAGAGTACCATGGTTTCATGCTTCTCATAAAACAGTTAACTATAATTATGAAAAAGGAGAATAGTTACCAACTGTCCAATCACTAGACCATTTATTTTCTTCACCTCAGTCCTCTTCTTAATCCCCCATATATACACACAATTAGTCATTAAGTCCTGTTTTCTAAAATTTTCTTATCTGCTGCTTCCTCTCCATTTTCACTACCATCATCCTATTTAAAGCCTATTATTACCTTTTACAAATGAAGTAGCAGCCATGCCCCTCTGCCAGTCTTACACCAGAACGCGTGTGGAGTCTGTCTTCTTTAGCATCACTTTCACAGACGTGATCCTTTCTCAAAAAGGCTCAACAGTGTCCTACCTCTGAATGATCCAAGTCTAACTCCTTATCTACACGATCCTCTGTAACAATGGCCTCACCTCTTTCCTAGCAAACCTACATTTCTCAAGCCTACCCAGGGCTTACTCTATTCAAAGCAGTTTCTTCTTTGTCAGGTCCCACAATTGTACCATTTCAATTTCTACTGCTGTGACTACTTCACAATACTCCCCTTATTTCTTCTCCTATGAACTCCACCAATCCAAAGGAGGCTCATTCAAGGCTGGACAGTTAGCTCAGGTGCTTAGAGTGTGGTGGTTAAAACACCAAGGTCCAGGGTTAGATTCTTGTACCAGACAGCCACCAAAAAAACAAAACAAAACCAAAGTAGGCACATTCATTCTTCAAAGCTCCCTCCAAGTCTCACTACAAGAAACTTTGACTGACTTCCCCATTCATTAGGCCAATGCAATATTTGAACTTTATATGCACAATATAGTGCCAATCATACAAGCACATACCCGCTTACTATTTTTTCCTAACGTTAACATTACCTCCTTAACTAGATAGCAAACTCCCTAAAGCCCATCTCATACTTCTCGCTTCTCCACAATTAGATTACATGGTCATATCCAAATTAAGTCCTCATCATATGCTTATTAACTGAGTTAATAAAAATAATACATATTTTGCCTGAATTTATCCAAATTCTTTAGAAGATTCTATTTTAATGGCTTTAACATTAATGTGCATATCACTTTAAACCTGTTTAATTGTATCTAGAAGTTTAACGAGTACATCCTAATATTCAGGAATTCAAGGATATGAATAGGAACTGAACTTCATTAATTCTTCACCTTTAAGATTAGCAAAGATTAAAAGACCAATAATACAAAGCTGATGACAGTATAGGGAACAATACACTACTGGAATATAAATTGATACAATGCTTTCAAAGCTACTGACGAATTTCCCTCCAAAAGTTAAATATAAAAATATTAAATATTCTTATTCTTTGACCCAACTTCACATCTAGAAGCTTATCCTTCATAAATGTGTGCATAAGTATTCATAAACATATGCAAAGATGCTCACAGCTGCAATCAATATCTGCAAGACTGCAAGAATGGTGCCTGACACATACTATACACTAAAATACTTTGGAATGAATAATAAAAAACCAAAAACATACATCAACAGAATACTGATTTAGTTATGGTACATCAACGAGATAACAGATCTACTATAATCTAAAAATCTGCAATATATTTCCAAGAAGTACCGTTAACAAAGATTGTGATGGTGCAAAACTCTAGAAGGCACTATTTACAGAGATTACAAGTAGAACAGTGACCCTTTCCTTCCACCAGAAAGGTGACACAGCAGCTCTATGGCTGGAAAAGTCTTTTTAAATAAGAAGAGAAAAAAATGACGATATATGCAGAGAAACAGTTAACTATTGATATGACTCAAAGTAATAAAAGAAATTATGGACTTTCTATTATACTTCTATGATGTTTGAATTTTCAATTACAAGCATTGATTACTTTTGTAAACTGAAAAGAACAATGAAGAAATTAAGGAATCAAAGGCTCACAGAACTCTGAAGATATTTCACAGAACACCAAATAGCTAGGCATATCAACATTTATGATAAATATAAACAGTGAACAAAATGAGCTAGCACAGAATACATATATAGAAAGAATATCACTACATCAATTTCAAAAGCAAGCCAACTAAACCTTTTTTACAAATATACATACATGGTAAAACAAGCAAAGGAGAGGAACACAAAATTCAGGATTAAAGATTTAACTCAGAAAGGAGAAAGCAAGGAGATGGCTTTAAAGACACGGCAGTGTTCCTTTTTCTGCAACTGGGTAGTAGTTTCACAGTATCGTTCCTTTGAAATTCTTTATAACTTAATGTGTTTTATATACACATTGTTTTGTACGAATAGAATACAGATAAATTTTTAAAACAGAAAATTCCCAAAGAATTTCACATTTAAAAGAAATTATCTTGAAAAAAAAATTGAAGAGAAAAAGACTGCCTGTGCAAGCAAATCATAATAGCTATTTAAGGGAGGAGACTAGAAAAGAGATTCTTGTTAGTTTGTTTTTAGATTAGGGGATTATTCATTAGTTACAGTAAAACCTTAGCTACAGATTATCACATACACCCATGTTTTCTAGATATTAGCTTGCCATTTCAAATGCCAAAAATTTTTAAAATTATTTTGAATAGGAATAATTCCATACTGCAAAACCACATAATAATGCATCTTCTTAAGCAGAATATACTTATCATGATTTTGGGGGTTTTTTTTAGAACAATAAATGTGCTACGCTTTACCAGCAATTCTCTCAACAATGGAGAGTTATATAGGGCTCTAATAGGTTTTGAAATTCCAACAGGTTTTGGAATGACACTTTATAAGCCCATGTCTGATTTTCCTACCATAGCTCTTCCAGTTTCTCCCTTCTTGTCAATTAATTCCTATTCAACAATATGTTGATGGCTTAGAAATCATCTAATCAACTGTATATAAATCAAGAATTCACAGCCTGGCCTGAAAATGTTAAGAATATATACTTGGAAACATAGATTTGGTAATATCTCTTTTGACTCCTGAGGATTTTTGGTTCTCAGTTCCCAAATGTAAACAGTTTCTCCATAGCAGTATTCTAAATAAATGTATTATCACTGAATTTTTATTTTAAAAATATTTTCAACACCATAATACCAAATCATTTAAAAATAAAGAAACTTCTGAATGTAATTACATTGTCTTAGATGTTGTGACCCTAAAAATATTCAATTAAAGGTCCATGGAAATAATTACATTTTTTCCACTTTTACTTAGCAAACTATATGATATTTTACTAATGTTTTAACTTTCTACCTCAAAGTCTAAGAGATAATTTCTTAGATCATTTTTTAATCAATCTGACATCATATAAGATTTTACACACTAAGGAAATCATTTCTTTTTCTCTTTAGGGAAGGCAAGATAAGGAAATGTTTATAAAAAACAGTGATAGGTGTGACTCCTGAAAAACATATTAATAGTTTTCAGTTCAAGAGTAAAAGTTTAAAAGCCATGAGGCTACGTGTATTTCCACACAAATAGTTTTTAGTTCAAGGGTAAAAAGTTTATAAGCCATGAGGCTACGTGTATTTCTTGCCTTCTAATTTAAACTATGAGAAAAATGCAGGTTTTCTTAGCCACTCTTCGCACAAAATACCTCTGGTATTATTTTACCTAAGCCAAATGAGACAGTTATCTGAACACCAAATATAAAAGTTTTATTTTAGTAAATTTATAAACAGCATACTACAGTCCTTTAACCCCATTTAGGTTAATGAAAGAGAAACTCTATGATGAATATGGGAAAGCAAGAATATTCTTATTTCTATTTCTGACCTAACCAGGAAAGTAAGGAAAGAAAAGCATGAGGCCGCTCCAGAGTTTACCTCTTGGAGCACCACTGATGCTAAGGCATAGAGAAAAGACACATTGCTGCATCTTCTCTAGGTCCCAAGTCATCTTTCCAGGCAGTCAACCATTTCTCTGAAATACTTTCCTCTGTAACCACTACCCTACAGACTTTCTTATCCTCTCTGTCCTCTACTTAGCCAAATTCCTTAGGAGTCCCATGAGGTAGGGTTACCTAAGCATATCACTAGCCTGAATTTTTCTCAAAATATATGCAAGAGAAAAACTTGCAGTAATTGCTGAGAAACATGTAAATGAACCATGATACTGTGCATTGACTGGGTATAATCAAAAACCATGATAACAGAGATAACAAAATAAATTATGGAAATATTTTAACCACATTAACAGGCCTGTTTTAAAAAGGTTAAAGATGAAAGTAAAACCATAAAAGAAAAACAACTGGGTAAAATAAACATTGAAAATATTTGCTCCTGTTACTATTAATCTTAAAAATGAAAAATTTAAACTGGTAGAAGTTTTAACCTAAAAATGCAAAGATTCATTTTTTTTTTTTTTTTTGTCGTTTTTTCGTGACCGGCACTCAGCCAGTGAGTGCACCGGTCAGTCCTATATAGGATCCGAACCCGCGGCGGGAGCGTCGCCGCGCTCCCAGCGCAGCACTCTACCAAGTGCGCCACGGGCTCGGCCCCAAAGATTCATTTTTAATACCAATGAATAAAGGCAAAACGTAAAGTTCAATGAGAAAGACATTCTCTCACTTTGCTTGTGGAATTTAAACCGGCAATCTATTCTGAAAGCTAGTTTGGTATTATATTACCAAGAGTCAAAAATGATCTTACTCCTTGATCTAATAATTCTATTCATAGGACTCTGTACAAACAAATAATAAATTGTGAACAAATAGAATCCTTATTTCAGAATGAATGTAATGAAGTGATAAAATGCATTACTCTACTTGCTTGGTTCAGTTTTGCTAAAACATAAATAAAAAAAAAATAGCCACCTTGGCCTGCCACATATCAGGCCATACTGACCCCCATTAAACAGTCTTGTCCCTTACATCTTCCTTCTGACTCAACCAAGACAAATACGGCATGATCCTATATGAAAGGAAAAAAGCACATTGATATATTTCAGGAAGTTTTCAAATGACTTGAAACAAAAAGGGTTTTCTGAAGACAGAAAGGAAAACAATACTCCAGATTAACTATGAAATGCTATTTCCCAAATAATTTATTTTATCAAGAAAACCAAATACCTCTCTAAATTATTTCATTAGGAAATAAGAATTGTGCCATAACAACCCAGAAGTCATCAAGCTAGGTAAAAATGTGTCACATGTATCAATTTTCAAATTTCTTAAATTTTCTGAGCAGGTGATGGATGTTAAACATATGTCAAATGCCCCATGCCACTTTAGAAAAAAATTAAGTTTAAAAGCTATGCTAAACCGAAACCAAGTATCTTTGTAGAAGTATTAAAATTATCAAAACACAAAATCACAGGCAATAAATAAGATTTGTCTGTCGCCATTCACACAAAAGCAACCTGAGTTCTAATCCACAAGAAGAATGCTCAAGGACACTCTAACCAGAGCAATTACACAAGAAAAAGAAATAAAAGGCATACAAATTGGAAAAAAATAAAATTATCTCTGTTGGCAGAAAATATGATCTTCTATGTAGTAAGTCCTAAAAGTTCCACAGAAAAAACTGTTAGTACTAACAAATGAATTCAGGAAAGTAGCAGGATATGAACTCAACATGCAAAAATCAGTTGTATTTCTATATACTAATGATGAACAATGCAAAATGGAAATTATAAAAACAATTGTATTTACAATAACATCAAAAAGAATGAAATATTTCAGAATTAACTTAATCAAGGAGGTGAAGACTTGTACAATGAAAACTACAAAACAATGCTGAAAAAACTTAAAGATATTTTAAAAATGGAAATACATCCCATGTTCACGGACTGAAAGACTTCATGTTGTTAAAATGTCAATACCACCCAAAGTAATCTATAGATTCAGTGCAATCCATCTCAAAGTCACAATATTTTGTTTTTCCAGAGACAGAAAAGCCCATTCTAAAATTCATATCGAGTCTCAAAAGACCCTGAACAGCCAAAACAATCCTTAAAAAGAACAAAGCCAGAGAACTCACACTTCCTGCTTTCAAAACTCACTACATAGCTACAGTAATCAAAACAGTGCAGCACCAGCATAAAGACAGACATCTATCTAAACCAATGGAATAGAAAAGAGAGCCCAGAAATAAACCCTGCATTTAGGGTCAAATGATTTTTGACAAGGGTACCATTTCAATGAAAAAAGGATAGTCTTTTCAACAAATGGTGCTGGAAAAATTGGATATCCACACACAGAAGAATAAAGGCGGACCTTTACCCTAACACCATATACAAAAATTAACTCAAAATAGATCAGACCTAAATGTAAGACCTAAAACTATAAAACTCTTAGAGGAAAACACAGGGCAAAAGCTTCACAACACAGGATTTGGCAATGATTTGGTATATGACATGAAAGGCACAGGCAACAAAAGAAAAAATAGACAAACTGGACTTCATAAAAATGTTTTTAATTTTACATCAGAAAACACTATCAACAGAGTAAAAAAGGCAACCCACAAAATGGGAGAAAATATTTGCAAATCATATATCTGATAAGGGATTATATCCAGAATATATAGAGAACTACTAAAACTCAACGACAAAAAACCCGATTCAAAAACAGGCAAAGGACTTAGACATTTTTCCAAAGATATACAAATGATGAATAAGCACAAGAAGATGCTCAACATCCCAATCACTACAGAAA
The DNA here is from genome assembly GCF_027409185.1 of Cynocephalus volans. NCBI lineage: Eukaryota > Metazoa > Chordata > Mammalia > Dermoptera > Cynocephalidae > Cynocephalus > Cynocephalus volans. The sequence continues at coordinate 42,245,532 of NC_084472.1, forward strand.
AACAAATCAAAACTACCTCACACCCACTAGGATGGCTACTTTCGAAAACAAAAACAAAAAAAGAAACAAAAAATAACGTGTTGGTGAGGATGTGGAGAAACTGGAACCACTGTGCCCCGCTGGTGGAAATGTAAAATGGTGCAGCTGCTATGGAAAACTGTGTGATCATTCCTCAAAATATTAAAAGTAGAATTATCATGTAATCCAGCAATTTCACTTCTAGGTATACATCCAGAAGAATTAAAAGCAGGGTGTCAAAGAAATATTTATACACCCATGCTCATGGCAGTATTACTTACAACAGCTAAAATGTGGAAGCAACCCAAGTGTCCGCTGATGGATGTACTGTACTATACCACAGAAACGTGGAACTAAGTATCAGAAAAAAAACAGCTAAAATAATTCTGGTTGTTGCCTCTAGGAAGTGAGACTGAAGGGTGGGTAGTGGAGTGGGGTAAGAGACTACTGCTTTTCTTTTAAATGTATAGCCTTGAAAACAAAGGAAATTCTGACATAAGTTACAACATAGAAGAACCTTGAGAACATTACACCAGGTGAAATAAGCCAGTCACAAAACCATAAATACTACATGATTCCACTTATATGAGGTACTTAGAGAAGTCAAATTCATAGACACAGAAAGTAGAATGGGGATTACCAGGGGACAGGGGGAGGGGGATTGGGGAGTCACAGTTTGAAAGATGAAGAGTTCTGGAGATGGATGGTGGTGATGGCTGCACAACACAATGAATGTATTTAATACCACTGAACCATATGCTTAAGAATGGCCAAGATGGTAGATTTTATGTCATGTGTGTTTTACTACAATAAAGAAATTGGAGAAAAAGAACACTTGAATGATGTGAAATAAGTTTTAAATTAGATTTTAGTCATGGTTGCCAAGTTTTTTTTATATTCACATTTAAACATTTGGCATTAATGCCTCAATTTTGTAATATTAATAGCAAATCATTAGTCAACAGATTAAGGCCTCTTGCTTTATTTACTCTCTTGTCCAGAAGAAACTTACCTAAACTTGTGGGCTTGATGAGAACATCAAGGACGTCATAAAAGGGCAGGTTTTTTAACTGCACATCAGGATGGACAGGAGGAATTGGGGGAGATGGCTGCTGCATCTCAAATGTGGGCTTAGTATCCTGAAGCAGCACAGTACCAACAGGAGAGGACGGTGAGTGAGGTGTAATTGAAGTGGAAGGCAACGAGTGGATTCCAGCCACAGCCAAGTCAGGCTCTACTGGTGATGAGCCACCATCCAGACTGAAAACTGATGATTTGATTGCAGACAAGTCAGAAAGGCCTTCCAGAGTCCGTGGATATCGGCGTCTATACAATTCTCGGATTTTAATCTGAACCGCAGGGCTGCAGCCACTCTTCAATAAATGCAGCGCCCTCATCAGGAGGTCATGCTTGCGTCCACTTTTATTCCGTCCAGCAAAGCCTAGTAACACTTGCAGTTCAGAAACCCTAAAACTAGAAACCATATTCTAAAAGGAAAGGAAAAAAAACATATAAGCCAATAGTTACCACCCTCCAGCATATAAAAATCCTCGCTAAAATATTTAGCAAAAAATCTGATTTTTCCACCACATCAACTGGCATGTGGTAGTAACCACCATTTTCACATACCACTTAGAACTGTTACTATTCATAAGGTCATCCCCCCATAAAAACTACATTCAAGTTATGGTGTTAATTACATTTTGTTGCAGTCATAATTTTGGTGATCTATAGCATATTGGTTTCTATTAACCACTTCATTATCTGATTACCTACCCATAATTGTTTCATGACTATAAAATCTATAACCAATGAAAATGTTCCTTTTTAAAACTATGCCCTCCCAATACACAACATGTTTATTACAAAATTATCAATTAACCAAACAAAAAATTAGATTTTTACGTCGTTACATGCATAACTTCTGATGCTCAGTAGTAAATCTACAAAATCAAAAAAGAACTGTGATCCAAAATCCAATGAATTTTTGACCCCAACTCAAACATGAAAGAACACACAACATAACAAGAAAATAAAGATATTTTAACATATTAAAGGTAAAAAACCAGGTACATCTTATCTAGCTATTGGTCAAACTCCTAAAATGATTTAAATTCTCCATGGGTATCCAAATGAGAAAAAGACCTTTGAAGAGCAAGGAAACAGGTAGTCATAAATCTTAATAGGCAAGATTCCCTCCACATCTCTCTTCTGACTTACTCTTGGGTGTAAAATGAAGGTTATAAGCAGTTATTGCTTCACATGTTATCTTCTGTTTACTTAACAAAAGCTAATAAATTCTTTTAACCCCTTGCTGCCTCATGAATCCACCTAATTAGTGATTTTCAGTCACTTCTGAACTCTAAACCACACGGGTCAAATTTACCCAAGCCACATGTGCATCATCTAGCAAAACAGAGGAGGAAGACCTGGAGCTCACCAAAGCCTTTCAGAAACAACCCTCAGGAAACCTACTCTCAGGATACCATCCTGTTATTCTGGCTTGGGGTTTCCACATCCCTCCTCCTCAGTGCTGCACACTCCACAGGCTCCTAGGATTCCTCTTCAAATTAGTGTAGTGGCAATGCAGGTAGTGCCTATAGCTGGCACTGAGCCATAAGTCTGCACAGTGATAGCCCAGAAGCAATTGTTTAAAACCTTGTATACTAGCTGGCCTGTTAGCTCAGTTGGTTAGAGCGTGGTTCTGATAACACCAAGGTCCAGGGTTCAATCCCTATACTGGCCAGCAGCAAAAAAGAAAAAGAAAACAGAAAGGAAAACACTACCTTTAACAGCTGTTGGGAATACTTGCTAGTTTCTAAAATACTAACAAATTTAAATAAGTAATCTGTAAATGCTGGATCATAATTTTCTTGTACTCTATGTCTTTGTATTTCATACTGTACAAGTCAGAGAATATTAAATTGGTAATCTTAGCACTCATTTTATACTCTATCAGTGCTGTCCAACAGAAATATAATAAAAGCCACATATGTAATTCTAAATTTTTTCGTAGTGACATTAACTTAATAAATTTAAATTAATTTTAATAATATATTTAAACTAGTAGATAAAAAGCACTGTCATTTCAACATGGATTTTGTGATTTAAAAAAATTAAAATAAAAATAATCAATTTTTTTTAAGTGTCAATGAGATATTTTTTCATACTAAGTCTTCAAAATCTGGTGTGTACTCACAACACAACTCAATTTGGACTACCCAGATTTCAGGTGCTTAAGAACCACATGTAGTCAGTAGCTTTAATACTGGACAGTACAGCTCTAAATCATACGATAATAGCAGTATATGTCACAATGCCATGGCCATCATATTTAAACTCACATCATTTCCTCCAAATGCAAGATGAAGATTTTATTTATGTCCCTATACTGTGGGCAACAGAGATGCAAAACAAGAAAATTTCTGGCCTATCTAATGATACTCCAGCTTACTCATGTTTTCATACATTAAAAAGTATGACAACACAGCTTTTTAGGAAGTGTTTTCCCAGGTAAGAAATGTGATGAACCTTTCCTGAAGTTACCTATCTTAATAAATATTTTAATTGAGTGTAGAACACTAATGCCAAGAAAGGCAGTCACACAGACACAAGATATGTGTGATTCTTTCTAAAGAGGGACAGCTAGCTCAGAATTCATTACTTTGCTTCACTCCTTACACTTATTTTCAGATATTCTTCATTTGAACTTGTTTTACAGAAATGACAAAATACAGCAAGAAGTCACCATGCCTAAGCTTGGCTCTCAAAAAGGAATTTTTGGCTTGTTTCAATTAACATAATTTTCTCTAAGTTCATCCATGTTCCAGGCACAGAAAGGGAAATACCACATGTCCTCACCCATAAGTGGAAGCTAAAAGGAAGGAAGGAAGAAAAGGATGGATGGAAAGATGGAAGGATAGAAGAATGGGAGGAAGGAAGGAAGGACAATCACAATAATACGTTGAACTTTCAAAAGAAGAGAATGGAACTGAGGTTGGGTGGGGAGGTGTTAGCAAGAAACTGGTGAAGGTTGTGAAAAATGATTACATTGTATAATGTTGAAGATACTAAGTACCCTGGTTTGAGCACCGCATATTGCACACATGTACTGATATTGAGCACCCCACAGATACGTACAATTATGTTTCAATTAAAAAAAAAAGCAGGTGGGGAGACTTCTGGGAGGTCTCATATCACATATTTACAGTGGTAACATTATTTGGCAAAGAATGCTAATGTAATTTGTTCCACTGGCAGTTGTAAATATACAAACAAAAAAGAAGAAAGAATCGCTGGACTGTGAACAACAGATGGGACAGTCTATGCATTGCAAGATGTTGCAAAGATAAAGTACTGCCAGACACACAGCCAAAAACAATGCCTTTGAGAATCCACAGGGACCTGTGCAAAACTTCACCTCACAATCAATAGTTGTAGGTCAAGTCCTGGCAGCAAGACTTAAGACCTGGGAAAGTCACTTCATTGCTTTGGTCATCAATTTCTACTTAAAAACAGTAACAACAAAAAAACCTCTCCCCTTTATTTAAGATAATCTCTAAGGAGCTTACTAAGTAAAATTCAATAATGTGTTTTCCTGAAAACCTTGCTGGATCCCATTTTTTCTTATAAGTGATAACACTTTTTTCAACTTAGTCTTCAACCAAGTTTCAGGTCCTTCCCCCAGTGTGGGTATGATGAATAGGAACGGACATCAGAGCCCTCACTGGGTAAGGTTAGCCTGCTATGAATACTATCGAGAATTGTTTTCAGCTGTCTTTCTCCATCAACCTCTGACATCTATATCTTCAGTCAAATTTTTTTCAAGCAGATTTTTTTCACTCCACCCTGCAGCCTCCCAAAGGCCCCCAAAGTCTGCCCTCCACTACTTCAATTAACTGCTATGTACTGTACACAGAGGAATCACTGTATACCGAAATATGCTGGCATGATTAATTTTTTAATATACACAATACACAATCTGATTTCTAAAGAAAAGCCAATAAAAATATGACTAAGACTTTAAATCAGCATTATTTCTTTATCAAATTTAAATAAATAAAAACAAAAGTTTTTAGGGCTGGGATGTAACTGAAACATTACATATAAGAATGAAGGCAAGTTGAAGGTGCTACATTTAGAAAACACTTCATCAAAAGGGTAAATAGGATAGTTACATGTAACCACCAGTGAAGAAAAATATTTTCCTGAGACTGCTCTTCAACTCTTAAACATGAGATGAAAATTGCAAAAACAGCCTGGAATGTGGGTGGGGAAGCTCTAGTAGGGTTAGATATCATGATGAAGATCAATACAAACTTTGTAGATTTGCCATCTGCTATGATGAGGGGATAGGAGGAACAGCTGCTGAGGGAAACTGATAAATCACATTATCAATACTGCCCATTCCAGCTATAATATTAAGACAACCTACACCTTCATTCATAAGTAAGAATAAAGACAAAACACCAGATTAACATAACCAATACATCAATAAGTGACCAAGCAAATGCCGCAAGAGAAACTATGTGGCAAGCCAGGAAGACACCCCAATTCCTAAGTACTACCCATTTAAGAGGTCATAGGAGGCCCTGGTTCCTGGTCCTGTATTCCTATTGAAATCATATATTCCCTTTAACTAAATCTTCTTTTACTTGAGAGACCTTAAATGAAGCACTTCCTTATAATACAATGATTACTATAACTTCTAGGCTAAAGAAATTAAAATTGACAGCTACCTTTTACAGATACAATAAAGAAAATACCGCATTTCAAAATCTATAAAAAATAAACCACTGTTTGGGAGAACATCTCCCTAAATGCTTCTACAGTAAAAATAAAATAAAAATTTATGCAATGGGGCCGAGCCCGTGGCGCACTTGGTAGAGTGCTGCGCTGGCAGCGCGGCTACACTCCCGCCGCGGGTTCGGATCCTATATAGGACTGACCAGTGCACTCACTGGCTGAGTGCTGGTCACGAAAAAAACGACAAAAAAAAAAAAAAAAAAAAAATTTATGCAATAAAAATTTCAAATAAAGTAGTCAATTCAATTAGCAAAAAAGTAACAACAAAATAAACTAAAAATGAGATTTGGGGAAGGGGAGGATTAAAGGGTAAAGCAAAAGAAAATTAATTAGAAAGCAAAATACAGTCTATAAAGGCAGACACAAAAAAGGGAAAGCAAACAAATGTAGTCTTAACAATAAGCAAAGGAACACAAAGATCACCAATACTAAGCAAATTTCTATAAACTAAGAGAAAAGTACACATATCTATATCTTAAGAACTTTTTTCTTTCTTTTCTTTTTTTTTTTTTTTTGCAGATGGCAGGTCCCGGTATTGAACCCTGGCCTAAGAACTTATAGAGACAAAAATGATTTCCTAGAATACAAATTATTCCATCTGATTAATGAGGTAAATTATCTCTTATATGAACCACCCTCTCCCCAATCCAAAAACATCTACCCAGACAAGACAGCTTGATGAATAAATTCTACCAAGCCTTCAAGGAAAAGATGAAATCCTGTTCCTTACCTGTTTAAGAGAATAAAAACCAGAGAATCAAATACATTTATTAGAAGACAAACATAGAAACATATTGAACACAAAACCACAAAACTCAAAAAATATGTAAATTATTGGTTTTCAAACTTCAGCAGGTGGGTGTACCCAATCCAACCAAAGTTTTAAGTGAAAGCCTGATGAAACAGGCAGCCTAGTATACCCTCTACTCTTTCTCATTTCCCAAGATGGACCATAAGAAGTCTTTGTGTAATGTAATTTATAAACCAATATTAGCACATCAATGTTCCCTGTGAATGTAGACATAAAAGTCCAATATGTACCCAATACAGTTTAATCTAGGAATATAAGAAGGGCTTAACATAAATTTAGCAGATTATTTGGTTAAGATAATCTCTATGTTTGTCTTATAGTCACATACTAAATTTTTATGTATAAAATTATACAATATATGGGATTTCCTTTCAAATAATTTGGGGAGAGTAGGTAGAGACATAAATGAAAAAAGACTGGAGTTGATATATACTAAAGCTAGGTATTGGTTACATGGGGAATATAAGAATGTTTCCATAATTAAAAGTTTACTTAAACAGGGAGAAATGGGTGTAGGGTATATAGGGTCTCTGTCCGTACTATCTCCCTAACTTTTCTATAAATCTAAAAGTAGTCAAGATTTCACTAAACAAAAAATGTTAGTTTATTAATTTGTTTGTAGGTGGGGAAACAAGAGACTGTGGTCTAAATATCATTTCCCATAAAAGAAACCCACACCATCCTTGCTTAAATGGCTGATTGCTGGTCCAGGGTAGAAAATGCACAAGATGAACCTAGAACATTTTGTCATACCAAAAAGCAAAGAAGCTACCAGAGACCACTGGGATCTTGTCTGAAGGGCATAGAAAACATCTAGAATGGGCTCTTAGTAGCCCAAGATGAGACAATTTGAGCATCAATAACTGCAATGGATTCAAACACATCAAACATAACAAAATTTCATTTGTTCATAATGATACTTTGAAAAACTCACTGATCTCCTATACAGGATATTAGTGAACCAACTCATTATTATTCTGAAAATTGAAAATGGGAAACAATACAAGAAGATTTATTAGTTCAAGAAGAAAAGCCATATGATTACCTGGATAAATGGTGAAACAGCATTTGATAAAACTTCTTAATAAACAGGAATAGAAAGAAACTTTATTAACATGATAAATTACATCTATCAAAAATCAATATCATATATACTAAAGAAAGAACACTAGATCATAAAGATCTATGAAATGTACATTATGTTTTGTCATTCAACATTACTTCAAAGAGTCTAGATAATACAAGACAAAAAAATTTTAAGTAACATTTTCTATTTACAAATGCCAGGACTCTCTATACTATAAAAGAATCCACTTAAATCAACAAAATTTTTGTCAAATGTCCCACACATCAAATAGATTTTCGAATGACTGATAAGGAAAAACAACATTTTGGAAAACAAATCTAAGTAACATAAATGTATAAAATGCAAAGGAATATATCTTAAAATTTTGCAAGAGCTACATAAAAAACCCACAAGATATAAAAGAAGCCTTGAATAAATTAAGGATTATATCACGTTACTAGATAAAAATAATTAATACTAAAGATGTCAATTCTTCCCAACTTAAGTTATAAATATAATAAAATTGCAATGAATAAGTTGGACATCTTAAAAGACCAAAACTTACAATAAAGAATTAAATAAAATATGTAATATGGCAGATGGTGAGGAATAAAATGAATAATAAAAAAGGGAAAGGAAACAGGGAGTGAGGATGTAGAGGATTTGCAATTTTAAAGGGCGAAGGCCTCACTGAAAAGGCAACTGAATAAATAACTGAAGAAGTAAGAAAGCACCCAATGGATATCTGAGGAAAAGCGTTCCAAGGCAAAAGACAGCAGAAGCAAAAGTCTTCAAGAGGCAAGCAGGCCTATCACACGAGCAAAGTAAAAAGCCCACAACTACCCAACCAGAGTAATGCAGAAGAATGAGTATTAAGAGAGCAGAATGATAAGCAAAGAAAAAACAACAAGTCTGGGGAGGGAAGAGTTTAGCCTAAATATTTACCATAGAAAATAATGTCAAATGTTCGAGGTTAAGAAAAGACAGAATGAAAATGCTGAGCTATGATGGAATATACGTCGGTAGGGTGGGGAGCATCTGAAAGTGTTCTATAGGTGAGAAAGGAAAACATAGTAATTTCAGATTTACAAACCCATATTAAAATTTCAAGAGAAATTTCAAGAGTCTGTGAGAAAGTAATGTGTAATTCACAGCTAGTAAAGTGGGAAAACCATGAGAAAGAGAGAAGAAATAAAACCCAGTAGAAGGCAAGAAAACAGGTAGAGAGAAAAACACAAAAAAGTAGGATAGCACAAACTAAAATGAAGGAATTAAAAATAAATGCAAACACATTAATAATCTCATCAAATAAAAAGGAAATAAACTCTCCAGTAAAAGAACAACACTAGAGGACATCACTACAGAATCTGCAGACATCAAAAAGAACACAGGAATACTAAAAACAACTCTACTTACATAAATTTGTCAACTTAGGTGAAATGGACCAATTCCTTGAAAACACACAAACTACCAAAATTCACTCAGTATGAAACAGATAATTTGAATATCCTTCTAACTATTAAAGAAATCTAATTAATAACTTTAAAACTCCCAAAAAAGGAATCTTGGTCCCATATGATTTTAAAGGAGAATTCTACAAAACATTAAAAGAATTAACACCAATTCTATATACTTTCTTCCAGGAAAAAAGATAGAACACTTCCAAATTCATTTTATGAACCCGGTATTACCATGACACCAAAACAAGACAAAGATAGTATAAAAAATAAAACTACACAACAATATCCCTTACAGATACAGATGTTAAAATGCTTAACAAAACAGGAGCAAGTAAAATTCAGCAATATATAAAATGAATTACACACCACGACCAAGTGGGGTTTATTCCAAGGATACAAGGCTGATTCAACGTTTGAAATCAATGTAGTATGCCATATGTGTTACCAGCTAAAAAAGAAAAATGATCTAATCAATCAATGCAGAAAACGCATTTAACAAATTCAACAACCATTCATGATAGAAACTCTCAGCAAAGCAGAAATAGAAGGGAACTTCCTCGACTTGATAAATAGCATCTTCAAAAAAATCTAGGGCTAACATTATACTAAATGGTGAAAGACTGAATATTTTCACCCTACTATCAGGAATGAGGCAAGAACGCCTACTCATCATTCATCCAACATAGTGCTAAAAGTTCTAGCTAGTAGAAAAGGACAGGAAAAGGAAATAAAAAGTATAATGGGTTGGAAAGAAAAAACTGTCAGTGCAGTCAGCCCTCTGCATCCATGGGATTCATGGATTCAACAAACCTTGGATCAAAAATATTTGGGGAAAAAAACTGCATCCTGTACATGTACAGGTTTTTTTTTCCCCCTTTTCATTATTCCCCAAACAATACAGTATGACAACTATTTACATAGCATTTACATTGTAGTAGGTATTAAAGTTAATATAGAGATGATTTAAAGTACATGGGAGAGCGAGCATAGGTTATATGCAAATACTACATCATTTTACATAAGGGACTTGAGCATCTGAGGATTTCGATATTTGGTATCCTTGCGACCAATCCCCCCCAGATATCACATATATTGACAGATGATTCTATTTGCAGATGGCATGATTGTTTATATAGAAAATCTCAATGAATCTACGAAACAACTAAGTCAGTTCAGTAAGGTTATAGGATACCAACACACAGAAACAATTACATCATCACAGCTTTATATACTAACAATGAACATGTGGAAACAAGTTAAAAACACAACACCATTTATAATCACTCCAAAGAAAATTAAAATACATAGATAAAAAATCTAACAAACATGTACAGGACTTGTATAACTGAAAACTATAAAACATTGATGAAATCTAAGAAGATCTAAATAAATGGATTCTTCGTGGATTAGAAGACTCAACATAGTAAAGATGTCAATTTTCCCCAAACTGATAAATAAGTTTAACACAATTCCTATCCAAATCCCAGCAAAGCTTTTTGTAGATATAGATGAGACTATTCTAAAATTTATATGGAAAGGCAAAGGAACAAGAAGAGCCAAAGCAATTTTAAAAAGAACAGAGGAAGAGGAATCAGTCTATCTTATTTCACAACTTAGCTACAGTAACCTAGACTGTGTGGTATTAGTGGAAGGGCAAACACATAGATCAATGGATCAGAATAGAGAACCCAGAAATAGACCTACACAATAACGCCCAAATAATTTCTCACAAATGTATAAAAGTAACTCAATGGAGGAAAGAGAGTCCTTCAACAAATGGTGCTGGAGCAACTGGACAATCATAGACAAAAAAAAAAAAATGAAATTCCACCTAAGTCTCTCACCTTAGACAAAAATTAAGTCCACATGGATTATAGACTTACACGTAAAAATAAAAACATTAAAAAATAACAAAAAAAGGAAAATCTTCAGGATCTAAGGCTAGGCAAAGAGTTCTTAGATTTCACATTAAAAGCAAGACCCATAAAAGGAAAAATGATATACTTTAAAATTAAAATTAAAAAATTAAAACATATTCTGCAAAAAAAAAAACCCTTTATAAAGGGATGAAAAGATAATAGACTTAGAAAAAATATTTGCACAGTACATATCTGACAAAGGACTAGTATCTAGAAATATCTAGAACTCTCAAAACTCAACAGAAAAAAAAATCCAATTAATAAAAGGACAGAAGACATGAAGAGACATTTCATCAATGGGCAAATAAGCACATAAAAATATGTTCAGCATCATTAGCCATTAGGGAAATGCAAATCGAAACCTCACTGAGATATCTCTAGATACCTACCAGAATGGCTAAAATGAAAAACAGTGATAACACCAAATGCTGGTGAGGATGCAGAGAAACTGGATCACTCCGTACATTGCTGGTAGGAATGTAAAATGGTACAGCCACTCTGGAAAACAGTTTAGCAAGTTCTTAAAAAACTATACATACAACCACCATATGACCCAACAATTGCATTCCTGGGCATTTACTCCACAGAAATGAAGACTTATGTTCACAAAAAAATTTATGCATAAATCTTTATAGCACTTTTATTCATAACAGCCAAAAACTGTAAACAACCCAGATGTCCCTCAACAGGTTAATGGTTACAGAAACTATAAGGCCATACCATGGAATACTACTCAGTAATAAAAAGGGACAAACTATACACATAACCTAAATTTTCAGAGGATTATTCTGAATGAAAAAGGCCAAACCCAAATGTTACATATTGTGTGATTCAATTTATGTAACACTTTTGAAGACAAAAATCATAGAAATGAAAAAGAGATTAGTGGGTGCCAGAGATCGGGGAGGATGGGGGGAGTGGAGTGGACAGGAGGGAAGAAGGTGTGGCTACAAAATGACAATATGAGGGATGCTTGTGGTGATAAAAACAGTCTGCACCTTAATTGTGTCAATGTCAATAACCTGGTTGTGATACTATACTACCGTTTACAAGAAGATACTGTACTATAGTTTTCCCACTAGGGGAAATGGGATAAAGAGTACATAACATGTCTTTATATTATTTCTTACAACTGCAAGTGAATTGACAATTATCTCCAGTAAAAGTTTAAAATTACACAAACCAAGACTATCAAACCAGGTTTTAAAAATTCTTTTAATTCAAAAGCATGATATTCACAAGAGCCAAAGTTAAAATAAAAGAACACAAAAATGCAGGAGGAGGGAGAATTTAAAAAAACATATCAGGCAAAATTAACTGACCAAGAAAAATTCATCTAGGTATGTTAACATCAATAATAGTATTTAATACAAAAAGCATTTCTTTATATAGTCCACTACACAGAGTAAAAGTTTCAATCAGCAGGAAAATGTATTAAATTTTAACTACTAACAAGTTTAAAACATATTTTAAAAAACTGATAGAACTAAAAGAAAAAAACCTGGAAAAAAAAAAAAAACCCACCATTCAACTAAAAGATTAACATACCTCTGCTCTCTAAAAAATAAAAATAAATATATAAGATTTGAACAACATAATTAACAAGTCTAACTAGTGAACTTATATAAACTTTGCACCAACAACCAGAAGATACACACTCCCTTCAATTACAAACAAAAATTATAAAAACTGACCACATAGTCTCAACAGATTTCAAAGAACTGACACCATTCTGACGAACCACATTGCAATTACAAATCAATCATCAGATTAACTAAAGGAATTCCCACATATTGAGAAATTAAATTTTTAAATAACTCATACATTAAAGAATGCATAGTGGAAAATACAAAAATGCAAGTGAAAAAAATGAAAATGCCACACATCAAAACTTGTGTGATGCAGGAAACGCAATACATAGACATTTACGGTCTTAAATGTCTGTATTAAAATGCTGTAAATTAATGATAGGTATCCAACTTAAGAAATCAGAAAAAAAACAACAGAAAGAAACCCAAAGGTAGTATAAGAAAAGAAATTAAGAGCAGAAATTAGTGAAGTGGGGGAAGGATATATTTGCAGACTATCAGCTAAAAATGATCAAGAAAAAAAGGCATTTAAAAAAAAGAGGGGATAGTAACTACAACTACTACAAATAAGAGATTAACGACTAAATGGTGTAAATTCAAGAATATGGATGAAATGAAGAACTTTCTATAAAAGCACAACCTACCAAAATAGATTTGAAAATTGAAAAAATGAACAATGGTATAACCACAGCAATTGAATCAATGGTTAAAGAAGTGTGCCTCAAAGAAAATAGCAACAATTTTACAAGGAAGTTCTACCATTTAAGAAACAGCTCATTCTAATCTTACCTAAAGACTTGCAGAAGAAACAGGAAAGGTATTTTTAAATTATAAGTCAATATTACTCATTATTAAAAGCAAAAACCCTAAATTATCTTTAAACTGAATCCAATAACGGGAATAAAAAAAAAAAAGAGACAGATAGATCAAGGTTGAATTTATTCTTGAAACACAAGGTTGGTTTAAATATTTGAAAAATAGACCAATATAATTCATGTGTTAGATTACAGAAGACAAAATATATGATCTTCTCAAAAGATGCAGAAAAAAACCTTTGATGAAATACAACATCCATTTATGATTTTTTAAAAATTAGCAAACAAAGAAAGGAACATCCTTAACCTGAAAAGATTATCTACAATAAACCTACAGCAAGCATCATACTTAACTGTGAAACTTTGAAAGCATTCCCTTTAAAATCAGGAACAAGATCAGGATGCCCCCATCACAGCTTCTATGCAACATTGTACTGGAGATCCTAGCCAGCACATTAGGACAAGAAAAAGAAAGAAAAAAAAGCGTAAGAATTGAAAAGGAGAAAACAAAGAGGTCATTATTCACAGAAAGGACTGTATGCATAGAAAAATCCAAAAGAAATCTATAGATACTTATCACAATCAGGAGTACAGCAAGGTTGTTATGCAAAGTCAAATTGTATTTCTGTATACCAGCAAAGTAGAAAATATAATCATAAGAAGATAACATTTATGATTTGCTACAAAAATAAGGTGCCTAGAAATAAATCTAACAAAATATTTGCAATACTTTAATTGAAAATTATAAAACTTTATTGAAAGACATTGCAAAAGACCTAAACAGAGATTACAATGCTCATGGTTAAAAAAACTTAACAACAAAATGTAGTTCTCTCAAAACCCCAACAGAATATGAGTGTATCTATATCACTTGAAAAGATGATTCTAAAATTATACACAGGAGAAAAGAGCCAAGAAATTCTTTGTGGAACAACTCCAAGATGGGAGGGCTTGTAATAATTCTGTGGCCCTCAATGATCAACTAGACGGCTGTTTCAGACCAACCCTCCCTGTGAGAACTCAACAACTGAACATAATATAAAAAACACTGGTTTGAAAGCATGAAACACTTGTACAAAGACAGCAAGGACACGAGAGGTGACTTTGGAAGGACGGGAAGCCCCCAAAGTTGAGTCCCTTAATGCCTCTTTTCTCCTGGAGATATTTGCCAATAGCAAAAGGACAATGGAGAGGTTGAGAAGTCAAGCAGAACTTTAAACAGACTCATAGGGCTGGGGAAACAAGAGAAGATATTTGCAAAGCATAACCAGCAAGAGATGGTATCCAGGATATATAATGAACTCCTACAAATCAGTAGGAGAAAGACAGATGGCCCAATGTAAATATGAGCAAAAAACTTGGCAAGCCACACAAAAGATATCCAAATAGCCAAAAAATATATTTAAAGGGGCTAACGTCATTACTCATTCAGGAAATACAAATTAAAACCACGACACACTCACTAGAATGTCTAAAATTAAAAGGACGGATAAGGATGTGGAGCAACTGGAACTCTACTATTATCACTATTGAAAGGGAATGAACAAATACTACATGCAACAATAAGGATGGATCTCGCAAACAAAACTGAGGAAAAAAAGCCAGAAGCAATAGAATATATACTCATACTACATTATACAAATACAGAAATTCTACATTCATACTACATTATACAATTCCATTTATATAATGTTCAAAAACAGGCAAAACTAAATATCTTTTTGGATAATGAGGTTAGCCACTGGGAAGGGACTCTACGGTGCTGATAGTGTTCTTTTTCTTGACCTGCATGATGATTATATCGAGAAAATTCATTCGGCTGTTTTCTCATGAGCTGTGTACTTTCTATGTGTATGCTATATATCAAAAGAAGTCTGTTTTGATAGAAATTGTTACAAAGTTACAGTATTTCAAATAATGTGACCATGCTGTTAACATGTAAACAGATTAACAAACTGTAGTCCGGAGCCAAGATATAGACAGACAGACAGATAGATAAACAGACAGAAAGACAAGACATATGATGGCATCCGGATCAGTGGGGAAAAAATCTAGTGCACAAAAGGTGATGGGACAATTTGTTCTGGATCATCACTTCACACTATATACAAAATCAATTCCAAGTGGATTAAATCTTAAGTTAGAAACGCAAAAAACTATGCAACTTTTATAATATGATGAAAAGTATCTTCAAACACTCTATTGAAAAATTTCTCCAACTAGATTCAAAAGCACTATCCATAAAAACTGATAAACCCAACAACATTGAGAACGTCTCCTCATCAAAAGACACATAAAATGACAAAAAAGTGAGCCAAATTGACAGGAGAAATCTGTACCACATATACTCAATTATAGAACTAATACAAATCAGGGCCGAGCCCGTGGCGCACTCGGGAGAGTGCGGCGACACTCCCGCCGCGGGTTCGGATCCTATATAGGAATGGCCGGTGCACTCACTGGCTGAGTGTCGGTCACGAAAAAGACCAAAAAAAAAAAAAAGAACTAATACAAATCAGTTAAAAACACATTTTTTAAAAAAAATCTAGCACAAACATGAGCAAAAGACATGAATAGGAATCTCAGAAGAGGGAAGAAGAGTGGCCATTCAGCATAGTAAGAGATGCTCAAATTTATAAACAAAAAGAAAAGAAAACTAAGAGGTGGAATTTTATATTGACTGGCAAAAACTTTTGAAGTCTGACATAACTGTTAGCAAGAAAGCTGAGGAATGAAAACTTTTACACTGCTGGAGGGAGCACATAGTGATACAATCTTCTTTAGAAAACAGACTGGCCTTATCCGGTATTGTTGAATATGCACATACTCTTAAGTATCTTAGTAATTCTATTCCTAGACGTAAAAAAATAATCTAAGTGATTCATTTTCAGAAATAATTCAGGCCCAGGCCAAAAGTTGTCTGACTGGTCCAGCTCATTCCTGGGGGGCGTCCCCTGAATATGGTAATGAGTTACTAGCCCTTAACTGTTTACTTCAAATGGATAAAGTTATCCTTGAAATAGTAATGAGTTAATAGCCCTTTACTGTTCTCTTCAGTTCTTAAAGTTTCTCCTTGCACAGGGTTTTGGGTGGGCCTTTTTTGCAGGCTTGTCCTGAGGCCTCAGACAAAGAAATTTCCTACAAGGGGGTAGTAAATTGGGGTACTTTCAGATGTCATCCGGGAAGACTGTAAACCCCGGGAAGACTGTAAACTCTGTAGTACTCTCAGCCAATGAGGAGGTGGGGGCAGGGACTTGCGCACTAGGAAATAAATTGCTTGTTACAGCCCTTTTCTGTGTGCCTGCCCATCAGACACCTGAACCTAGCAAGGCCATAATTAAAGTCTCTCTTCACTGTACCTTGTGTCTACGTGTCCATCCTTTGGCCTTGGATGGGTGAGGATGTTTCTCACACTAGAATTTCTACAGTGAAACATATATTCACATTAAGTGAGATCAACAATGGTTACAAATAGCCTCATATCAGTGCAGACCAGGATTTTTCCACAAGTTTGCTGAAAATTTACAATTTTTTCCCCCCATTTCCAGGGCTTTTTGGATTTCAGAAGTGTGGATAAGGGATTTGGGGACCTGTAAGAAGAGAGAGAGAAAACAAAAAAAGGAAACTATACAAATTTCCACCAAGAGAATGAATAAACAGATATATTCATACAATGGGAAATCAAAAACAATGGTAAACAAAAAAAGACCCCAAATATATACACTATTATTTAATTTATACAAAATCTTAAAACATAAATAATATTTATATTTACCTATGCTAAAAAGCATGACACAGGCATGATGAATACAAAATTCAGCACAGCAGCTACCCTCATTGGTGAAGGTGGGCGTGGTCATAGTAGATGTGTTCAGGGAAGGGCACCCTGCTGAACTATTCAGTTGGGTGGTCAATACATGTATGTTTATTTACTTAAATTGTACCTATTATAATCTTTTGTACTATCAAATAACTTAAATACTCACAAAATTAAAATGAGTGTCATACACCTACATACACAAACCACTATTACAATGACCAATTCAGAGAACTGTCTCAAGAGAAGTTTTTAAAGAAGTTAGCATCCGCAGAAATAATCCCCCATAAATCAAGGACAGTTGCTATTTTTAAAAGAAGAAAACCAAAAAAGAGGATAGAGCTCCTACAAATTAAAAATGTAATTACTAAAATAAATTCTATATAAGAGTTCACAAAGTCAAGAAAATCTTCCAGAAGGTAAACAAATAAAATGTCAATATTCCAATACTGAGCTCTCCAATATTCACCCATCAAGAGACTCCGAGAAAAGAGAAATGGAAAGGGAAAAATTATCAAAGAAAGAGAAGGTAATTCCCTAGATTTGAAGACTCTTAGAACTGAAAAGGCACCCACCAGGAGGAATGAAAACAGGCCTACCACAAAACATTTCACAACACCAAGTATACAGAGACCATCATAAAGACTGTAAATGAAGTTACTAGAAAAGAATAACCATCAGATCTGCAATGGACCTCTTATTAGCAACACTGGGTATTTTAAATTCTTTCGGGAAAGCCTTTAAAGTTCTGAGGAGAAAAACTGTATTATCAACTTATAATTCTATGTCTAAACTTTGAATCAGGAACAAAGCTAAGTCATTTTCAAACATTCAAGAACTTAGAAAGTTTATCACCTGCATATCCTTCCTGAAACAATTTACTCAAGACTGTAGCCCAGTAAAATAAAAAAGGCATATAAAAAGAGAAAGACGGGCCAGCCCGTGGCTCACTTGGGAGAGTGCGGTGCTGATAACACCAAGGTCCCGGGTTCGGATCCCATATACGGATGGCCGGTTCGCTCACTGGGTGAGCGTGGTGCTGACCACACCAAGTCAAGGGTTAAGATCCCCTAACCGGTCATCTTTTAAAAAAAAAAAAAAAGAGAGAAAGACATGGGAATCAAACAACAGACCTAACTAGGAGTACAATGTAAAGTAATCCCAGGATGACAGCTAAAAAACAGGTCTAGAAAGCAACCTGCCCAAATTAGAAAGGAAGCCCAAGATTCCAGAAAGTCTATCAAGAAAAGCTGAATGGTTACAAGATGAAAACACAATATAATACTAAATTTTAAAAATAATTTCAATGAGCTCTCCTCACTCAAGCAGGACTTTGTTATATTTTTCCTTTAAGGAGCACAGATTTAATAACACAGAAGTAAAGTTCCTCTATGGCTCCTCACTACTTGGTTCTACAGTGACTAAAACTTTATCAACATACATATTTAAAAGGCTGATTATTCTCAATTTCTGGAATCTCCCTATAGCATTATTCATACTAGCAAAAAAAGTGGAAACAACTATCAATTCATGAGTTGATAAACAAAATGTGGTATATCCACACAACGGAATATTATTTGGCCATAAAAAGGACTGATGTACTGACACATGCTACAACATGGATGAATCCTGAAAACAGAACTTCCCCCTTCCTTTCCCTTAACCCATCAGGATGACCTCTAGAGTCCAGTTTGTATGACGGGACTCTAACCCCTGGCTATAGATGATTAGAAGTGGACCCTGACCTAAGCTCGGCCCATCAGATTCACTCTCTCCAAAGAACCGGAAGAGAGGTGGGCTGCTATTCTACTGGTCAGTTGGACTGAAAGGCAGCAAAGTGTAGGGCTGACGTATTTTGCCATGACCAGACAAGATCTCTGATACTAGCTCACATGGCAGTCTCAAAAACTGAAAACTGTCAGGAAACCCCTTAAGGTTCTCATCAAGTAATACCCCCAAGCCGAAAAAGCAAAGGCACAAGAGTCACTAAACCCCACTGAGGATGACCTTTCCCATAAGTCACAACCTCGAGTACAGATGCAGCACCAGCCAGATGTCAACTGCTCTTGTTGTCTGGGTGCACGTCCATAGGGAGTACTCCTGAAGAGCAATGGAAATTCTTTCAGCAACAATATCAGCAGCCAAATATGTGACATCCAGATTGGCTGACCATTTCCTCTACTGCTAAGAAGTTAGCCATAAAACTAATGCCCATAATCTTCCCTGGTCCTATAATTTACTTGACTATCACTGTGACCACCATTTTGAGAGCCCTAGATACTTCTCCCCCTTTCTTCCTTTCTAATTATTTTTCAATCAGTTGTCCTGATTTCCTTCCCCTATTACATGTCACATAAGGGTGTTATCATTTAATTTAGTCTATAGACTGCAGGATGATGGCCACGAGCTCCACCTAGGCTCAAAGCTACCTGAACAAAGCAGTACAGCTTGGGCTCTGAAGAGCACAGACTCTAAAGCTAGATCTCTAAAGTTAAAAACCCCAGCTTTTCCAGTCTCAGGCTATGTGATCTAGGTCAGGTTAATTTCTCTGTGCCTCAATTTCTTCACAGAAGTTTGAGAATTAAGTATGTATAGATGAAGTGCTCAGACCAGAGCCAGGCATGTAATAAGCACTATATTATAATGAGCACATGCCACCATCATCATAATCACTGTTTGCAATTGGGGGAGTAGGGTACAGTTCCTCTTCATACGTAGGGTAACACGGGTCTGCACTGAGCAGCTAAAGCAAAGACAATGGATAAATCCAGCATCTGCCCAGCCAGTACCCTCCCCTCCTCTGAAAGCTCTTCCCAGTTAGTCACCGTTGGTCACCTGATGTGAAATGTGGGAAGAGGGGGCCATCTTCTATCAAGTGCCAGGAGAAGCAAAGACATTTGATTTACAAGAAAAGATGATAAAGCCGACTCACAAAACAAAACGTAAAGAGAGAGAAGGAGGAAGGCAGAAAAACAGAAAGAGAAAAAAAAAAAAAAAACCTTTGGTTTCCACCACTTTCCAGTTTCTGGTTCCACTCCAACCTGAGCACTGACGGCCCTTTCTGCCCTACACCGGCAAGTAAATTCTCTGCTTTGTATTAAGCTTTGACCAACAATTATAAAAGTCTAATCCAAGTCCTGGAAAAGTTTTCATCAACAAAAAAAAACATGGAAGAGGAAAAATTGTATACATCTGTTACTACACAAAAATTAAGACTATATTGCAGGCAAAAATAAATTTAACTTCAAAGTTCTGTCTTCTCAACCCACTCTAACGTATGACTTGATGGAAGTGAGGCTTGGGCCTGGTTCTTTCAAAAGCTCCACAGGTGAAAAAAGCTCTACAGCTGGGTTTCTGAACCACAAAAATCCTTACTTATCAAATACGAACACACTTTTACCTCCTATCACGGTTCTCTGTATAAACTAATATGGGGTATAACATGAATTAATATACATTTCTCTTTACTAAAACTTAAATAACTCTTCTTGAAACAGAAGGAGGGAAAATGGCAGACAGTGTGCAAACTAACACTACCCCTTTAGAGCGGAACACAGATTCTTTTGCTGATGTCCACTGAAATACCAGGTGAGGAGCCAACATCCATCCCTAGCCTAAAAACAATAAACATAAAAAACTAAATCTTTTACCGGATTCCTCTTCCTTCTTATTCGAAAACATAACCCTAACATCGTTAAGTCTATGGTGTGCAAACTGTGTGGAGTTAATTTCAAGTTCACACTTCTACTTTAAAATACATTAAAAAAACAAAAAAACAAAAAACCTCAGGGTTTCCGTCCACAAATATCCCATTTATATTGCCAGTAATTCTGCGAACCATACAAAATAAATCTGCCTCATTTATCAGTTTTGTTTCAGTTAAGGACTCTCTGAAGGTTATCAAACTGGAGGCAAAATCTTTCCCCTTCTACCCCCACCCCCCCATTTCAAACCTATACTATACAAAGGTATCAACGATAAAGTTACGATCTTGTTCCAAGGCTAAGAAGAAAAAATCTTTCCTCTCAAGCAGAGTGCAGACAGACAAACCTCAAGACAACACGGACTTCGCGGATCATGGCACTGAGAACATATCAAGGTTTAAAGCCGATTACTGACGGCAGGGTTCCCAAAGGACCACGCTTCTCTCGAAGATGTTAGGAAGCACTGGTGGGGGGAAGGGGCCTTTTCTCGTGACAGACCTGACTAAACGGTAGCATCAGCCATAAGAGGAGCAGAGAGAAAAATTTCTAAACGCAACTTCACGTTTAAGAAAACAGTCTTCCACCAAGTGAGTAGCATGTAGACTTCTGAAGCGCCATGGACACGTACAACCCCTGCGAAGATGGAAAATCAAAGGCTGCTGCCCACCTCGGCCCTCAAGATGAACAGGGAAGTCGGCTTCCACGTGCCCCTCTTCGGGGGTGCTCCGGACCCCCGCGCCAGGTGTGCGGACGGCGGGCAGCAAGGACCGGCCGCTAGCCCGAGGCCCAGGCCCGCCGCCCCCACGCCGCCCGGCCGGCCTGGTCGGCTCGCTCCTCTCCCCCGCGCCAGCCGGGACTCCGGGCTCCGCCAACCGGCCCCCGCGGAACAAGAAGGCGGCGGCCAGCGACGTTGCGGCTTCTCTGCTGCCCCTCCCCTCTAGTCCCCTCCCCCGCGGCCTCCGCTCTCCACTCCCGCGCCCCCGCTTACCCTCAACTCTTCGAAATCCGCCATTTTATATCACCCGCGGGCGCCGCCGCTGCTGCCGCCACCGCACCCCCTCCCACTGCCACCAACGACGCCGCCGCCACCACGGCCGCCGCCTCCAGCACCATCCTGCACTGGGCGCCGCTTAAGACGCCGCGGCCGCTACCGCTGCCGCCGCTGCCGCCGCCGCCGGCCCGTCATGTGACCAGCGCGGGAGCCCCGCCCCTCGCTGTGCCCCCTGCCCACGCGCGCGCGGCCGCCTTGCGCCCGCCCGCTCCTGCGCCGGCCCGTGCCGCGCACGCCTCCGCCGTCCAGGGCTGCGGCCTGGCCTCGCTCAGCTCGCGTTGTGCCTCCCCTCCCCGCGCCGAGGCCGGTGCCGACTCCCTCCCTGAGGCGCCGTCGCGACTGCGGCATTACCCGCGGGCCTGGAGGAGGGCCTGGCCTCGCGAAGCGGCGGAGAAGAAGAGGAGGCGACTGGGACTCGTGGCAGGAGCATGCGGGAAGATTCTTACGGTGCCCTCCACACGGTGGCTGTGGATGGAGGAGCAGCCGCAAACAAAACCATCCCCCAGAGTAGTTGTGGCGGAACAATCTAAATATAAGTGTTGGGTAAGCCGTTGTTCTGATCTAATGGTGCAGGATGGGTGAGAGATCTCTTTGAATTGCTAATGCCCTCTGAGTATTAACCTGGCTCATTCTTTCTGACTTTGCAGGGCAGCTGAATGTCAAGGACGGTGTCGAAACAGTTGGGGGGTGGGGCTGGGGGAAATGTGAAATAAGAACGTTCAGAAGAGCCCTGATAAAAAAGTCGAGGGGTCAGGGAAATCTAATAGCTAGGAAAGAATGAAATACGAGGAAGAGTAGGTGGAAGGAAGCTTCATGGCTCCCCAGACGTGCTGATAAAGGATGAGAGAAGATGCTGAGTCAAGCTGCTCCAAAACATCGCGGGAAGGAGTCGGGTGTCAGGTTTCCTAAAGAGGTGGGTGGAACCCTCCCGTGAAAACTTTAAAACAATGTAACTTACACGGCCCCGTTTAATATGGCTCCTATCTAATATCTCTTCCCACTGCCCTTCGTTCCCCAACACTGCAGTTCTTCCAGTTCCTCCTTCAAATTTCCCTTCCACCCCTCCCCCTCCAAGCTTTAAGACCTCTAAATGTTGCTCTTTGGCCCAAGAATAATTTCCCACCCGCCTGTAACTCCCTGTTCATCCTTCAAGTCTCACTTTAACTGTCACTTCTTCAGATTTTCCCTCGCCCACATCCCCCATTCTCATTCAAACCCCTCTCATGACTTTTCATAGGACCTTGAACTTTTCCTTCATAACATGTCACCATGTTAATTATGTAGGTATTTGTATGATTATTATATATAATTAAAATTAGGGTTGAAAAATTTATCTTAAAAAAATTTAAACCCACTAAAATGTACCGACTGATAAATGCCTGACAAATAGTTGTTTAATGAATAAAGGAATGAATAGTGTCTAGACTAAGCTTGGCTCGTTCTTGCTCTTAGTTTATTCTCCTTAGGGCTCCCTTTATACTTAGTAGAATTTGACATTGTTTAACCAACATCAAGTGAATGCCACTGGGCTAGGAGCATTGTGGTAACAAAAAGATGACTGAAATACTATACAGCTGTATTGCCAAGGAGCTTATACCCACGAGGGAACAACATAAACACAAAACTGAAAGAGAAGCAAGACCCCGCTGAGACTTGTTTGTAATGTTCATTTTAGTTGCTTTCTAGCAAACATTTCGCCCTTCCCTCAAAGTGTTGCAGCGTCCCTCAAAGTGTTGCAGCGGATGGGTTTGAATGCAAGGAGTGTTAGGTGCTACCCCAGAATGGTGCTAAGCCAATAAGACCTGTTATATTCTCCTGGCCACAGTGATTAGATCAGAGCGGGATATGTAAATCCAATTACTACTGGGTGTTTCCAGACCTTGTCAGTTAGATCAAAAATGGGCCCATGCCCCAAGGCAGGCCAGTCAGAGGGAAGTCTGGGACATTGATTCAGTATTAGAGAAGAGACTTTCTGGCATGTGGAACACTAGCCGTTTTGCTACAGTGAGGAGCCATCCTGAGGACCAACCCTTCTCATGAGCAAAAATCACGTAAAAAATCAGAATTGATTTCGACACTCACCCTACCTTCATACTCATGTTTTCTTAGTTTAGAAAGTTTAGACTGCTTTAGATAGTTTAAGTTAGATTTTCTATTAGTTGCAACCAAAAGAATTCTGAAATAGGGTGCTAGTTTGTCTCCCCAGAGCAGATTATTAATTTGGCATCTTTTCCAAACTATAATAGTCATTCAATATTTGTTTAAAGGAAAGACTGAGTGGTAAAGGGTGTAAAGGACACCTCCACTATTGTGAGCAATTCAGCTCTGGTCCAGATTTATATAATCTACTCATCAAAAAGAAATCCCTGCACTCACTTGGATCCAACTTCCTCATAATAGGGAATAATATACCCTTGGAGGAGAGTGGGGAAGGATGGAGTTGCAGTAGTCTTGCCACCCATGATATCAAAGTACCACTTCCGGACACAGAACTCTAGGAATTCCACTAAATACATTTTTTCTCCTCATTACATTTACAATAATAAAATGTTTTAACAGTCATTGTGAATTGAGCCTCCAGGCAATTACCTGGCTAGACCACCACCTTAAAATGGCTCGCATTAGAACACTCATAAGTACTGAGAGTAAAGCATCCTAAGATTATACTACGTAAAGTCAAAAGTCTCAGGAGTGGCTTTTCCATTTACTAGCTGTATAACTTTAGCAAAGTTTCAACCTAATTTTTCTAATCTGTAAAGCAGAAATGATTGTACCTCATATCAGTTTGTTGGAGGATTAAATGAAATAAGGTATGTGAGTATACTTTGTAAACTTACAAAGTGAAAGATTATACAATTTTTGTATCTAAACAGCTGATAAACAGACCAAAAATAAATTTAAGAAGCATTACTAAGGCCCATGTGATATATCCTAATAACTTTAAAAAAGAGTATTCAGCCTAGTTGGACCACGCATGAAATATTGAGTTTAATTCCAAGCACCTGTCTTCTTAAATCTTTCCCTTGTTCTCTCTGAACCTGTCACAACTTAGTGATTTTAACATCATTTTTTTTCCTTTCCACTGATTACTTCCTTTCTCCCTGTAACCATGCTCTAGCTTCCCAGATGTCTTTTCAAGCCACTTTTCTTCTTTTGCCAAGTATACATCTATTTCTTATAATACACTCTTACACTTTGCAGGTAGTGTTTGGTCTTAACCTTTATTGAAACTAGTATCAAAGAAACTGAACAATGAATTTGTAAAGTTTTATTCCCCAACATTTTATTCTGGTAAGTTTAAACAAAAATTGAAATCATAGTACATTGGGTATCTGTATACATTCCAACTACATTCAATAATATTTTGAGCAATAATTTTTATTAAAGTACAATTTACACATAGTAAAATCCTCATAGCTTAAGTAAACTCTTAATCTTTAGAAAAAATGCTTATTAAGATACAGAACATTTCCATCACCCCCAGAAAGATCCCTGCTGCCCCTTCCCAGTCAATCCTCTCACCAGAAACAAACTGATCTTATTTGTAATACTACACCTTAGTTTTTCTTATTTTAACATTTCATGTAAGTGGACTCATACAGTATGTACTCTTCTGTTTGGCTTCTTCATTCATCATACCACATTTGAGATTGATGTGTTACACATATCAATTCATTTCTTTTTATTGCTGAATAGTATTCCATTGTATGACTAGACACCAATTTATTTACCCATTCTTCTGTTGATGGACATCTAAATGCTTCCAGGTTTTGACTATTACAAATAAAGTTCCTATAAACATTGTTGAACAAGGCATTTTGTATGCATATGATTTTATTTCTCTCAAATATCTGATGGAACTTCTGGGACAAAGGAAAGATGTATGTTTAACTTTTTTATGAAACTGCCAAATACTTATTCATCTTTTCAAACTCACCAGCAGTGTGTATTGTTAATAACTTTTTAATAGTCACATATTTTTACTCTGCATTTTTAACCTTGAAATTATTTGGTAATATTGAATATCAGCCCTTCTTTGAAATGTTTGTTCTTGACTTCCATGATAGAAGATTGTTCTTACATCTTCTTTCTGTTTTGTCATCATCTTTATATGCCTTTTTTTGCATATATCTACTGCATT
Source organism: Cynocephalus volans (assembly GCF_027409185.1). Taxonomy (NCBI): domain Eukaryota; kingdom Metazoa; phylum Chordata; class Mammalia; order Dermoptera; family Cynocephalidae; genus Cynocephalus; species Cynocephalus volans. The sequence continues at coordinate 42,271,728 of NC_084472.1, forward strand.
CACTTGCAAATCTCTTTCATTCTGATAATTTAACCTCTCACTGCTATTAAAATTTAGATTATGAGTCAAATGACCTAGATTCCAGAACCTTCCTCACGTTAGCTTTATGACAGGTTCAACAACATAAACTAGTAGGATGAAGTTCAATCTGTTTTTACAGGGAAATGTGTATCTAATGAATAAAGTTAGAAAAAGCAAAACAAGGTAACACAAATATAAAGGTAGAATGAAAGAAATAAAGATAACAGTAGAAGATAATGAAATGAAAAATTAATACAATAAAGAAGACTGGCAAAATATTGCATTTGAAAAAAATTATAAAATAGGTAAATCTCTGGCAAGAATTTTCAAGGAAAAAAAACAAGATACAAACAAAATTTACATTTATGAAACAGCCATGATTATATATCCCACAGGGATTTTGAAAGAACGTTTTAAATAGTTTTATCCCAATTTCACCACATATCAAAATGCTATTATCTTGATGTCAAAACCAGACAAATGTTAGTTTTCTTATCTCACTGATAAACAGCAGGGGCTGGCTGGTTAGCTCTGTTGGTTAGAGCTTGGTGCTGATAATGCCAGGGTCCAGGGTTCAATCCCTGTACTGGACAGCCACCGAAAATAAAAATAAAATATCAACTGGTTAGAGTTTGGTGTTATAACACCAAGGTCAAGGGTTTGGATCCCTGTACTGGCCAACTGCAGGAAGAAAGAGACAGAAAGAAAGGAAGTGAAATGAAATGAAGTAAACAGCAAATTTTACCCCAGGAATGCAAGGATGATTTTATATCAACATATATAATATACAACATGGTAATGTGAGCCAACTTACCAGCTGAGGACACCAAAAAAGCTGGATTTAAAAAACAAACAGTACCTAATATAAGGAATTAGCCAGCCAAAATCTAGATGACAATATTCCAGGGAGTTAAGCCAAACATTTTTCCTGATGGAATTTGTCAGCGCAAAAGCAAAATCAATAAACTGAGCTATGATTTTTACAAGATTGCAAAGCAAGTGAAAAAGAAGTCTAATTCTAGTATCCATAGAAGGTGGAAAATCTAATAAATACACCCCATATTTAATATAAAACCCCATAGGGTAAAGAGAAGCCAGAATTAAATCAGCATTTCCACAAATTGCAGACTGGTTTTATGGTAATCAGGAACTCTCAAATCTTGAATGCTGAAAAAACTGGTTATAGAGTAGCAATCCATGAACACTGGTCAGAAACAAAAATCCTCTCCTGATGAAGATATCATTAGCTTAAACCTCAAAATATTCTACAAATATTCAAAAAAAAAAAAAAAAATGACCAGTACGCAGTCAAAAATTACCAGAGTATACATGGAAACAAACATTATGAATGGAAACTAATGGAAATAACACAAAAAGAAACGTCAGAGCAATCAGAAAAAGGATGCAATAAAAGCATACTCACACACACACAGACCCCCCCACACACACACACTTGAAAAAATAACCTTATAGAAACTCTGGATATAATAGGTTTAAGAACTCAATGTATAGGTTTAATAGTATCATGCACAGTTTAAGAGAGAATTAATTACCAGAGCATATATTGGAAGACTATTTAAAATAAAGCACAGAGATATAAAAAGATAGAAAATGAATAAGAAAATATTCAAGATAGATATTGGAGACATAGAAATACCATTGAAAAGGTCTAAAAGATGTTTAATTGGAGTCCTCAATGGACAAAGAAAAGAAAACAGAATGGGGAAGAAGTAATATATGAGGAGATAAAGTGTGAGATTTTTCTAGTCTGATGGAAAACACTATGGGTAAACTATTAACAAACGCTTTCCCATTTTCCGTGAGAATTTTATTTTCAGTTAACTTTTTAGCTCTTTACCTAGAAACCTGATGGAAGTTTATAATAAAATTGATCCTCTGGACTAGGAAGAACTATATTTTTAAATTTAAATTTAGATTTTATTTTTATTTTTTGGCAGCTGATTGGTAAGGGAATCTAAACACTTGACCTTGGTGATATAACAATACCCTCTAACCAATGGACTAGGAGGAACTTTAAATAAACTATAAATACCTGATGGGAAGACACAGTTGGGGCTTCCTTGAGTGACTTCAGTTAAACATAACAGTTTAAATTTGTGTGCACCTAATGACATGGACTCAATGTATCACATAGAACTATAATGAGAAACAGACAAAATCCACAAGTATTGTGAACATTTTACCATACCTGTCTCAGTAATTGATCCAAAAAGAAAACAAAAAACCATTAAAGATATAGATTTTTGGAATAACATGATTAACAAACTTGACCCAATGTGTTTAAATAATGTACACAAATGCGTTATTTCAAGCACATATTGTACATTTACAAAAACTGGACATACACTGAAAACAGAGCAAGAATCCATAACTTTTAAAGAATTGAAATCATACATGGTATGGTCTGTGCACAAGTAAGCTAGAAATCAATAATGAATTAGTAACTAGAAAATCAACATATATTTAGGGATTAGGAAATACTCTTCCAAATAACCTATGAGTCAAAGAAGAAATCACAATGAAAAATTTAAAACTACTTACCTGAATGACAATGAAAATATTTCACATAAAATTTTGTGGATTTTACCTAAAGCTATGGTTACAGGGAAATTTAAACCCTTAAATTTCTGTTAGAAAAGAAAAGACTGGCAAAAATTGACCTAAACAACTTATAAAAACAGAACAGAAAAAAAAAAAAATGAGAGGAAAGAAATATTAAACATAAGAGAATTAATGAAAGGGAAGACTAACACATAATTCATACACAATGCTTGGCATTCACTCAAATATTACCAGACATGGCGGAACCCAAGATTAAATGACTAAAAATCAACCTGAGAGATTTGTGAGGAACCGCTACAAATCTGTTTCTCATTCACCAACAGGGAGGCTGGGAGGCTGTTGTGAGACAATTTTTCATCACCTCCCAGGTTCTGATGAGGTGTTAGCCATGATAATAACATGGACCCTTGATAAGATGTAATGAGAATGGCACTTTGTGGTCATCCTCTCAAAATCCCATAACTCCAGTTTTTTATGAGAAAATCATATACAAATTCCAACTGAGGGACATTCTACAAAATACCTGGCCAGTACTCCTCAAAAGTGTGAAGGTCATTAAAAAGTAAAGTGAGGGAAACCATCATAGCCAAGAAGAGACTATGGAGATGTAATTTCTAAATGTGATGTGGTATCCTGGCTAAAATGCTGAAACAGAACATTAGAAATAAACTAAGAAAATCTGAATAAAGTATGGACTTTAGTTAATAATAATGTATAAACATTTGTTCATTGTGACAAATATACCATAATAATATACATTGTTAATAGGGAAACTGGGTGTGGGGTATATGGGAACTCTGCACTATCTGCACAACTGGAATTTAAAACCTATTTTATTTATTGTAAGAAATTTTAAAATTATATTTTCCAAGGATAGAAAAGGAATGTCTATTAGATTTTTAAAATATAATTTCAACAAAGGTCGCTGTACCAACATGTTGAAAAATAAATAAAATATAATTTCAACTCTTAAATGGTTGTAAAAATGGTTTTATACTCTTTCAATGCTTGCTTGAATAAGATTTCTTGTCAATTATCTATCAAGAATTTAAAGACATTGCTATTAAAATGTCTTGATTATGAAGTAATATAGACATTTCAAGCATTAAATCTGCTCATGAAAGTGCACTCAATCTTTTCATTAAAACTTCTGAAATTTTTATTTAGAAGTTTTATACAAATTTAATATTTTATTTTTTCCATAATATCTTAGTATTACATTTTTGTCGTCATAATTATAAGGGAAAAATAATAATAGTTTTTACCAAGCCCCATATAGATGCTCCTAAATGACCTCCAGTTTACCAACATGCCACACAAATTTTATCATTTGTGAAGCTTGAGAAACTCCTATACAGGAACGTGTGCACTAAGAGACATATACAAGGATATTTATTACATCACTGTTTGTTGTAGTGAAAAATTGAAAACAACTGAACTTGTCCATCAACAAGAGTGGATGTATAATTGTGATATATTCCTGCAAAAGAATTTTATGTATAGCATAAGAAAAAAGTGAATAAACCAGAGCTGCATATGAAAACACAGACAAATCTCAAAAATAATGTTAATTGTTGGAAAAAGTTAACTAATCTTTATATAAATTTTTCAAAAATTATCATTACTGTATACTTATGGATATACACATATGTGATAAAAATTCAAAAACAGAGATGTGAATAATGAATGTCAAAACCAGGGCAGCAGGTACCTCTGAGGGGAAGGAGATGAATCTGTAAGGGCTATTCTGTGGGCTTCCACTATATTTATAAAAATTAAAAAAAAAAAGATTTAAAGCAAATATGGCAAAATGTTAGGATCTAACAGACCTGGAAGGTGGATATACCAATGTATTACTCTGCACACTTGTATGCTTGAAACATTTTACAGTAAAATAAAACAAAATATATGCTGAATATGATCATTTTTCAATACTTCTACTGCTACTGCCACCATTTGCTCTAGATGACTGCAGTAGCTTCTTGTCTTACCTCCTTGCTTTCTATCTTGTTTCTCTACAATCATTCTTGATCCTACAGTAACAGCCAGAATGAGCTTCTATAAATATAAATCAGATCTCACCATCCCCCTATTCAAAGCCTTTCAATAGTTTTGCATCACTCTAAAAATAAGAATTAAACTCCTTGTCACAGTCCACATGTCCTTATTTCATCTCCTGCCTTTAGCCCTTGTTCACTTAGTATCACTGTCCTTCCTCCAACATCATTATCTATCCTCTCAAACTGCTTTATTTTCCTCACAGAACTTCTCGCTACCTCAAATTACATTGATTCTTTCATTATAGGTACAATAATTCCCTGTATCCCCAGTCTCCACTAGAATATAAGTTCCCTGAAGGCAGGGACTTTGTTCTCTACTGTATTCCCATTGCCAAGAACATTGTTTGACTCATTTTGAGTGCAAAATAAATATTTTCTGAATGAAGGAATCAATGAATGATTTTATTTTCATTCAAGAAGTGAAAGGATGTCATTTTGGTAGTAAAATATGGCATGATCAAACATATGGAGGCTGAAAATTACAATTACTCTATCAACAATACCGACAATAGCTAAGACCCATTAAGCACTCACTATGTGCTAGGCATTTCTAAGCACTGGAACAACCTTCTTCTTGGGGTTTATGTCAGCCTCACTCCTCTTCTCAAAGGCCCTGCAGACCTATTTGTATCGTGAGGTCCTGTACCCTAGCCACAGCTGATTCAATTTGGAAGCAACACTGAGAAAACCCATCTGCCCGCCAAGGGAAGCAACCATTCTTTTTCTTGCAAGTTTGTGCTGAGTGATGTGTACGCTAATGAAATCAGAAGATGAGTCATGCTAATGGCAGGACAATTTTGAGTGAAAGGAACAGCTGCTGAGGTCCTGAAACTGCACTGGTCTTTGCTGTTTCTGAACTTTGTTGCTCAATGTTTCCTTGGCTCCATGACATACGTTACTCTGCTATCCTTCCCGTAAAATATACCTCCCTTTATTTTTAAAACTAATAGAAGTAGGTCTCTTTGTTTTGTTGATTATTCCTTCTCCTCAAAACAAAAAAGCAAACCATCTCTTAAGGAAACTTGACTAAGGCTGTCCTTAAATTGTCTCATTTAATCCTTGCAACACTATGAGAGCGTATTACTGTTCCCATTTTACAGATGAATAAACAAGGTTTGAACAAGTCCAATACCTTTCCTAAAATTACAGAGCAGTAAGTGATCGGGCAAGATTCTAACCCTAGCCTTCACGACTCTAGAGGGGAGCTCTGAACCGCTACATGTGGCTGCAGGAAGGGCAGCACCGGGACTGTTGAGGAGATGAAGTTAAGAGGATAGGGCAAACATTTTGGTACCATTTAGGGTAAATTAGAAAATGACACAGTGAGGGCTGGCCAGTTAGCTCACTTGATTAGAGTGCAGTTTTGTCACCCCAAGGTCAAGGGTTCAGATACTCATACCAGCCAGCAGCCAAAATAATAATAATAATAATAATAATAATGACAGCAAGGGGACAAAAACCAGATTTCACTCTGTTTGTGGATAAGATCCAATAAAAGCTCTTTAGTTTTACATTTCAACAATTGTTGGCATAGAGAGAGCTATACCAGCTCAGAATGTCCATATGATTAAAACATTCAGTCTTCCCATTGACAGAGTTGACAGTTTTTAAAGAATGATAGGCTACTGTTTTTGGCAACATAAAAAATGGAGTTTTAACGATATATATTCAGAGATGGCTTATAGTTGACTGTCACAAGGTTTGCAGTTAGGCAGGCACATTTCTTGTCTCTCTTGAAAACTCCCTCTCATTCTTGCTTGCCCAGAGAACTCTGCTGAAGGTAGTTGGACATGAATGAGGTTGTGAATACAGAATTCTAAGGTGGTTATCTGGGGAGGGATAGGGGAGAGATAGAGATAGGGATTGGTGAATTAGTGTATGATTTGAAGAAAGCTTATGATTAAGAAAACACTCAGAAATCATTTTATAAAACATTCTTGCTGTAACAGAGAGAGTGAGTAGAATAGCTTGTTTTCTCCAACTAAAGTTGGACTACGTTTTTCAGTACTTTAAAAAATAATGTGCCCTGAGAAACAAATGGTAAACTCAAGCTGTTTCACAGACCTCAAATGACACGGTTTCTAAGCGTCAGTGATATTTACACCACACAGTTTTGTCATGTTGGTAAATACTTAAACAATTGTTTAAACAATTATTTAAACAAGTATAAGAAATTTTAATGAATGTTTTATAAAAGAGAATACGCAATTTTCTTCAAAAGTAGGTGAGTTCTTATTTTCTCTGTGGGTATTAATAGTTTAGGAAGCAGTAAACTGATATATTAAAACAAGTCTTGTTTCTCCACCCCCCTCACCTGTGGTTCTAATCTAGGGGTGATTTTGTCCCCCAGAGAACATTCGGCATTTGGCAATACCTGGAGACATTGTTCATTGTCACAATTCAAGGGGTGCTACTGGCATCTAGTGGTTAGAGGACAGAGATGCTGCTAAACATCCTATAAGGCACAGGACAGCCCCCCATTACAATAATTATGTGGCCCAAAATGGCAATAATGATGAGGCTGAGAAATCCTGCTCCAGCCTAACAACTCTAGCTAGCAGCAAATTTCAGTGAGAAAAATGGAGTTGCCTTCTTAAGGAAAAAATATGCTTCTGCCTTTGTTTTTTCCTTCTAAAGTAACGCCTTTAATTGAAACAAATTTTAAGACAGGGTGAGATGAGATTAGAGGGACTTACCTATTAAGATGAGGGTTTGAATGCTCTGGGACACCACAGAAGGATTCTACAGATAGTAATGTGATAAGATTTCTACTCGAGAAAACTAACTGGGAGGAACTTGGGAGTCAGGTGAGCTACTCTGAGAGTGCCTCCTCTCGGTCCACCGTCTCTACCCCATTATTTGTCATCTCTACTATTTCTATAGCCTCCTTTCTGACCTCCCAGATTCTGGCATTCACCCTTTCAAAATGCCCTTCATTCCTGAAGAACATTTTTGCTCTATGTAGAATTCTAACTTGACAGTTTTTTTTTTTCTTTCAGCATTTTAAAGATGTATTTCTATAATCATCTGACTTACATTGTTCCTGATGTGGAGTCTGTGATATTTTATATCTTTGCTTCCTTGTATGTACTGTGCATTTTTTCTCTGAATACTTTTAAGATTTGTTTTTTATCACTGGTTTTCAGTAGTTTGATTGTAATGTGCTTTGGTATAATTAACTTTGTTTTTATCCTGCTTGAGATTTGTCAAAATTCCTATATCTATGAGTGCTTAGTTTTCATCCAATTCGGAAAATTTTGACCATTAGTTTTTTTATAATTTTCATGATTTCTTAAAACAGTTTTCTGCTTCCCTCCATTTAGGATTCAATTCCACATACATTATACTGCTTAATATTATCCTACAGGTCAATGAGACTCTGTTTAGTTTTGTTTTTCAGACTTTTGTTCTCTTGTATTTCAGCTTAGGTAGTTTCTACTTTTATATCTCCAAGTTCACTGATCCTTTTTCTGCAATGTGTAATCTGCTATTACACTCACCCAGTAAATTTTTAATTTCAGAAGTTTCTTTGGTTCTATTGTAACATCTTCTACTTCTCCTCATTATGTTCATAGTTTTCCTTTAGTTTATTGACAATAATAGCCATTTTAAAGTCCTTGTGTGCTATTCTAACTTATCTGTAATTTTTGTATTTGTTTCTAATGATTTACTTTTCTCCTGTTCATTGGTAACATTATTCTGCTTTCATACTTTTTTGTAAATCTAGCAATTTTGACTGAATTTTATGAACAGTGTGTTGTTGGGTACCCAGATTTTGTTTTCATCCTTTAAAGAGCACTAAGTTTTGTTTTGTCAGGCAGGTAAGTTGCTTGCAGATTAACTCCATCCATATGGGGCTTGTTTTAATCCTTCATCAGGGTCTGACCTTTCTCTTATGAATACCTTAAATATTCAATGAGGTCTTTCTACTCTAATTCAAATTTGAATTTCTCCCAGGCCTATGTAAGTAATGGTGATTTTTCTACTTGCAGCTCTCTTGAAGTTTTTCTTTCCACACATGTGTGGCCTCATGGACTCTCATCATATGCACACCCAATTTAGAATTCAGCCAAAGACCCAAGGAGACTCCTATGAAGATTTCTAGAGCTCTTTTTTGTGTGTAACTCATTCTTTTTCAGTAATTTGGCTTGAAAATTCAACCTGATTCAATATCCCCAAATTTTTATGTCTGTCTCCTTAATTTAGGGAAACTACCATTGTTTGTTTATGTTCTCTCTTGCTGTACTAAGTCCAGAAAGTATGAATTACCTTAATGTTTTTCTTCTTGGTTTTATCTCAGTTCTTTGATGCTATTGTCCCATTTGTGAGAACAGTTGCTTTATTTATTTTGCCTAGTTTGTAGTTGTCTAGTTGTCTAGTTTTCTAGTTGCTTAGAGTGGGAGGTCTAACCCAGTACCAGTTATTCCATATGGCCAGAGAAGGAACCTTTGTGAAAACATTCTCATAGCAGCAAACTTTTTTCTTAAAAACCAAATATTACAGAATAAGAAAGAAAAAGGAGAATCAGATTTCATTCAACAGATATTTCCCGATTCTATTAGCTGTACTAACCGTGATGAAATAGTATTTTTTTTAAGTGCTCTCAAGGAAGTTTTAGTCTGGTACCATGTTTTCAAACTTCAGTTTGTGAACACTTACAGGGTCATGAAATCACACCCAGAAATTTCAAGAAGAAGAAGAACAGAGAAAGATAAAGTACATCACACATAGTAAATAGTAATCATAAATATTTCAATAAACGCAAGTCAAACTTGTTATATACATGTATACATACACACGATTACCCATGTAAAATGTATTTCTTACTGTCTTACTAAGTTTGAAAGCCATTGATTTAGTGAAAGAGAATTTTATTTACTTTCTGATCTTCTGAATGACAATTGTTTATTCAACAAACATTTCTCGAGTGTGCTAGGTGCCAGAACTGTGCTAAATATAAATGAATTAATAAAAAAAAAATCACTAACCTCAAGTAATTTACATTCTATTGCAATGTTTCTTATACTGTGGATTGTCACCAATTATGGAGTTATAAAATCGCAACCAGCATTCAATCAACCACAAAAAAAAAAAAAGAAAGAAAAGAAAAGAAAGGAAAAAGGAGAAGGAGAAAGAAAAGATCTAGAAAACATCATATTTTACTGCTCATACCAAATGCATTTCATTAAACTTGTTTCAGTTATACACATAGGTACGTGTGTTCTGCATCCTAATGTAAGATATATTTCTTAATGTGGATCTTGGTTAGAAAAGTTTGAAGGCTAGTGGTCATATGGAAGGTATTCTTTGGAAAAAACTATCTTAAATTTTGAAATAAGGCAGCAGGGAGTACAGTATGTCCTGTCAATGTCATACTACAGCATTGTGTAAGAGGCCCAACCAAGGATAATTTAATTATGAAGAGGAGCACTATCCAATAGGACTTTCTGCAATAATGGAAATGCTTTGTATCTGCGCTGTTCGATAGAGTAACCACTAGATACCTGTGGTAATTGAATACTTGAATGTGGCTAGTGTGACTGAAGAACTGAATTTTTAGACTTTATTTAATTTTAATTAGTTAAAATTTAAATGTAAATGGCCAAAACTTGAGAAATATAACTTCGTTTGACGATGTTTACTATTAATTAAGGACTCTGACTTAGTAAAATAATATGCTAACTAACATATTTGTGTCCCTTAGAAAGAAAATTTGAGAGGTTATGGTTTTATTGCTCTGTACGACTTTAACCCATTTTGTATCTAATCTAGCAATCTTATACTACCATTATTTTCTCAAAATGCCTGTTAGTACCTAGTTCCTTAAAATGCTCTTTAAACTACCTTTACCATCTTACTGGCTCTCTCATTAATGAGTTAGATAAAATCCTTGACAGATGTCCATTCATATCAAAGAATCATGTTTTTAACTTTCGGAAAATCATATGTCAACAGAACAATGTGATAATTGCAGTTTGGAATCGGGAACTAATTTTCTCTCCACCTAAACTCTGCCTGGGGTAATGGTGATGGTTATTTGGAAAAAAACTCCGTTGAATTATCCTACAACATGCTTTTTGAGCTGAATCTTTGTAGGCAAAATAGGCTTTTATTAGACAAATGTAGTAGGAGTAGTCCTCCAAACAAAAGAAGCTATTCATGAATGGTTCACAAACACTGTAAGCAATTCACTTATGTTGGAGTGGGGGTGCCTATGTCCAGGTGCGAATAAGAGATGAGAATGGAAAGGAAGGGTGGCAGCAAGGGATAGTGAAAAGATCACTGGCCTCAGTCAGGAGACTAGGTTTGTATTCTAACTCCATCTTGTTGGATAACCTAAAGCTGGCTAATTTGGCTCTTTGGGCCTGTTTCCACAACTGTATATTGGGGATATTAATAACTTTTAGCTATTATTACTAATAAGAGAGTGGTCAACAATTTCACACAGTGCCAAGTTTGTATAAGATAAAGAGTGTAAAATCATCTATAATTGAATTCCCCAGTTGGGAAGTTATTGGCGACTGGCAAGAACTGCTTCAAAGGATGTGTTGAGAAAAGAATGGGAGGTGAGATGGTGAGGGAGATGAAGAGCTAGTCCTTTCAGAAAGCTTGCAGCGAATGGGAGAGAGGTGATTCAATTCAACAATTTTAAGAACCTCTTTTTGATTAATTGAGGAGACTTGAATATTTTTGCATTCTGATGGGAGAGAATGCATAAAGAAGGCCGAAATAATGATGAGGGGATGGTTTGGAACAGGATTCACAGCAAAAGAGACAGAAGGGAAAGACATTGAAGACATAGACTAATTAATACATGAAAAAAATGGAGTAGAGAAAAACGTTTTCGTTCATGTGTGTCCATTTCTAATGAGTGTAGGTCTAATGTGAAGAGAATTGGAGGGGAAGGGAAAATTTGATGCACAGTTTGCATCCCAGAAAGCCCGACAGCCAAAGTGTCCACAGCAGATTCTTCCAGTATAAATGGATCATGTATGGACAACTTCAAAGAAAAGCAGTAAGGAACTTCCAAACCTTTGCCATAATTGGGGAGAGGGAGAGAAGACGAGATGTCAAAATATCAGGAACACAATCACTGGGTCACAAAGGCCTGAATAACTGCCGAAATCAAGGACTATGGCATGTAAGCTTGGTTCAACTTGTATTTCAGAGACAGAGAACCAAACAGTTGCAAAGCCTGCCACATGCTCTACCAATCATCCCCTTTCGGTCTCTTGATTGGCCAATGACAAGCAAGTGCTCTGGAGTAGACATTGATTGACATGATAAAGAATCCAGAGGTAGGCTGACCTTTCTAGGCACTAGCCAATCCGGAAAGGGGCGGGCTGATTAAGCGTCAGATTTCCTCGAGCCGCGTTCCTTACAAATACTGGTCAGCCAAGTCACTGGCCCCCTTTCTCCCTTCTCTTGGGCCCTAACTGTGTGATGGAGCTTTCTTACCAGACCCTCAAATTCACGCATCAGGCGCGGGAAGCGGTAAGACAAACGTATTCAAATAAGAACTGTACCAGGAATTCCTCTTCCCTTGTTGCTGCAGCCGGTTAGCGTGTCTCCGGTTGCTATGGCGACAGAGTTCGCTGCCTGGATGGCTCAGGGGCAGTGAGAGGCCCCTCTGGTCAAATCCCTGGGCTGGGCTTGAGGCCATGATGCGGGAAGGACAAATCTGGGACAGAGGCGGGTTTGAGGGTGATGACGGTCTGATTAAAGGGACTGCAGGGTTGGTTTGTGACTGAGAAAATAAGGTATCAAGGAAGAGGTATTATTAGACAGGCTGGATCTTGATGGGTGAGTGGGTTTGGGGAGTGGTCAAAATTAAATAGTTGAAAGGCAGAGAAGCACTGACCTGGGAGTTAGAATATCGGGTTCTGGTCCTGATTAGCCACTAGGAGGGGAGAGACCCTAGGCATTTAATTCCTCTCCCGGGCTTCAGTTTCTCTGGTTGGAAGTAAGGGAATTGGACTGTAATCCTTTTCACACGAATATTACATGGACTTTACAATAGATTCAGTGGTTTCCTGTGGTCTGTATCATCTGCTACTGGCCAGCAATTCTTTCCACAACAATAAGCATGAATCGAGGACACATTATGCCAGGCACTGGTGAGATAAAAACCATGTTTCAGGGGGAACGAAAAAGGATAGATAAAAATTAAAGTTAAAATAAATACTGATATCTGGGGCCCACCCCCAGAGAAACAGATTTGCTGGTTTGGGACGGTCCTGTGCATTGATATTTTTAAAATGCTCAACAGGTAATTACAATGTGTAGCCAAGATTATGAACCACTACTCTAGTATCTTTCACCTTTTAAAAAACTAATAATGCAAGATAACGATAGCCCTCTGTTTGGCCTCATATCCTCCTCTACCTACCACCCTCTCTATTGCTCTACAACTTCTAGAAAGGATTGGCTACACTTGGTGTTACTACCTCCTCACCTCTGCATTGTACTTAAGCCCATTCCAATCTGAGCATGAACTACTTGCATCAGGATCTTTTGGGGTAGCCTTTTAATAAGGCAGATTCCTGGGCCTCACCAAGACTTACTGAATCAGGAACTCTCTAGGATGGGTTCTTGAAACTTGCATTGTAAAAACAGACTCCTGGTTTAAAAACCACAGTCCTAAATCATCTCAGACATTTTCATGACATCCACATGCCAAAAACTCCCCTAAACTAACTCTAGACTGGACTTCTTTGCCGAGAGCCCCAGACCCATGTCCTAGAAGATGGAATATGGAGAAGACAGTGAATTAACAGATTACTTGACATATCCAGTGGGGTATCTCAAGTATCTGCATCTTAACTTGCTCAATACCTGATTTTTAAACTTCCTCTCTAAAATCTGTAACTTTCCAGTATCACCTCCATCTGGGAATGTGAAACCATCATCCACCTGATTGCTCAAATCAGAATTCTTCCTCTTGGTCCCTCTCCCCTGTCTTCTACATGAAGAAGACATCAGCAAATCTTAGTGATTCTACTTCTCCAAAGTGTCTTTAATAGTCTATATCTCTACAGCCACCATTCACATAATCCGTGCCATATAATTTAGTATTTAATTCGATTAATTTATATTATTATCTGTTGCCTGCATGTAACATAGCCTCTCAAAACAGATTTTCTGTAACTTGGAGGCAGAGACCGAAGTCTTATTTTCTGTTTCAGTCCCTAGATAGCACTGAGAGAAATACAAGTATTTAGGTATACTCACTTGATGGCTTGATCTCTTGGGGTCTAAGTGTAAAGAATTGTGCTGATTAAGAGTCTGAAAAAGTGAGTTAGTTGGAGGTAGGGGAAGTGATCTGGTAAATTGAATATAAAGAAGATTGCATGTCCATCAGGAATTTTGATCATTTACACCAGCTATTGTATTAGGATTTCCAGAATATTCCTTCTTATTTGGTTGATTTTTATTGTTGTTTCAAATTATTTATTTATACATATATTTTTTATTTGATTGTTATTTTTAACACAGTCATATCAGCACATTGTTTACAATTTTTAATAGTTCAACAAAAGTTAAAAAAAAATCTCCTGCTTCACCTCACCTTGTCCTCAATTACTTCTCCTCTGAAACAACCATTTTGCCTGTCTTAGCAGCTTCTTCAAAATAACACATTTATACTCCTGAAGCTAGATTTTTCATTCTCAGATATAGTCTACTTACTTTTATGGAAAATGAGCATCTGGTTCTCTTTTATCTCCCCCTTTCCCTTCTGCCTTATCCTTCTCCCACCATCAGCACATATTTCACTTCCCCCAGTCTCCCAAAATAGAAATACTATCACAGTTTTTGTTAAATTGACTTTTATATATTAATCTGATTACGCATATGTTATTTACAGCCAAGCCATACAGTGTACCACAGTTACATTTTATTTTTTAGCTTTTGGGACAGGACTCAATCATATCTTAGCAAATACTTTATTATTTGCTTCAGTTTTCTACATAGTCATGTGCTGCATAATGACATTTCAGTCAACAACAGACTGCATGTACAATGGTGGCTATACTACAGGCTTAGGTGTGTAGTAGTCTATACCATCTAGGTTTGTGTAAGTTACACTCTATGATGTTCACACAATGACAAAATTGCTTTAGCATGGATTTCTCAGAACATATCCCCACTGTTAAGTGATACATGACTATATTTGACACCACTTCCTTCCCAAACTTTCTGACAAAACTGTAAAACTACTCTCATATGGTGAAGCTCATCAGGCAATTTCTAAGTTCCACTTTTTTTCTTGGTGACATCCTTTCTGGACCTCCCGCATTCTCTTGCTCTGTGGATTAGTTGTCTCTGGGCCTGCTATACAGCTTTCTCCCAGAAAAGTCACTTCCCCTCTTTCTTGTGTTAGAAATTCTGTTTCCTGGATCCCATATCTCCTCTTTCTTGTCCTATATCCTTCTTATAGTGAAACACATTGACCAATAACTACCTGAGAAAAGGTACATGGGAGGTAAAGTTTTTTATTTTTATTTTTATTTTTATTTTTATTTTTTATTTATTATTTTTTTAAAAATTTTATTTTGTCGATATACATTGTGGCTGATTATTGCTCCCCATCACCAAAACCTCCCTGCCTTCTCCCTCCCCCCCTCCCCCCCAACAATGTCCTTTCTGTTTGCTTGTTGTATCAACTTCAAATAATTGTGGTTGTTATATCTTCTTCCTCCCCCCCGGTTTGTGTGTGTGTCTGTGTGTGTCTGTGTGTGTGTGTGTGTGTGTGTGTGTGAATTTATATATTAATTTTTAGCTCCCTCCAATAAGTGAGAACATGTGGTATTTCTCTTTCTGTGCCTGACTTGTTTCACTTAATATAATTCTCTCAAGGTCCATCCATGTTGTTGCAAATGGCAGTATTTCATTCGTTTTTATAGCTGAGTAGTATTCCATTGTGTAGATGTACCACATTTTCCGTATCCACTCATCTGATGATGGGCATTTGGGCGGGTTCCAACTCTTGGCTATTGTAAAGAGGGCTGCAATGAACATGGGAAACAGGTATACCTTCGACTTGATGATTTCCATTCCTCTGGGTATATTCCCAACAGTGGGATAGCTGGGTCGTATGGTAGATCTATCTGCAATTGTTTGAGGAACCGCCATACCATTTTCCATAGAGGCTGCACCATTTTGCAGTCCCACCAACAATGTATGAGAGTTCCTTTTTCTCCGCAGCCTCGCCAGCATTTATCGTTCAGAGTCTTTTGGATTTTAGCCATCCTAACTGGGGTTAGATGGTATCTCAATGTGGTTTTGAATTGCATTTCCCGGATGCTGAGTGATGTTGAGCATTTTTTCATATGTCTGTTGGCCATTTGTATGTCTTCCTTAGAGAAATGCCTACTTAGCTCTTTTGCCCATTTTTTAATTGGGTTGCTTGTTTTCTTCTTGTACAGTTGTTTGAGTTCCTTATATATTCTGGATATTAATCCTTTGTCAGATATATATTTTGCAAATATTTTCTCCCACTCTGTTGGTTGTCTTTTAACTCTTTTAATTGTTTCTTTTGCTGTGCAGAAGCTTTTTAGTTTGATATAATCCCATTTGTTTATTTTTCCTTTGGTTGCCCGTGCTTTTGGGGTCGTATTCATGAAGTCTGTGCCCAGTCCTATTTCCTGAAGTGTTTCTCCTATGTTTTCTTTAAGAAGTTTTATTGTTTCAGGGTGTATATTTAAATCCTTAATCCATTTTGAGTTGATTTTAGTATATGGCGAGAGGTATGGATCTAGTTTCATTCTCCTGCATATGGATATCCAGTTGTCCCAGCACCATTTGCTGAAGAGGCAGTCCCTTCGCCACTGAATAGGCTTGGTGCCTTTGTCAAAGATCAGCTGACAGTAAGTGTGTGGGTTGATTTCTGGATTCTCTATTCTATTCCATTGGTCAGTGTGTCTGTTTTTATGCCAGTACCATACTGTTTTGGTTATTATAGCCTTGTAGTATAGCTTAAAGTCAGGTAGTGTTATGCCTCCAGCTTTATTTTTTTTGCTCAGCATTGCTTTGGCTATGCGTGGTCTTTTATTGTTCCATATAAATGTCTGGATAGTTTTTTCCATTTCTGAGAAAAATGTCTTTGGAATTTTGATGGGGATTGCATTGAATTTGTATATCACTTTGGGTAGTATGGACATTTTCACTATGTTGATTCTTCCAATCCAAGAGCATGGGATATCTTTCCATCTTCTTGTATCCTCTCTAATTTCTCTCAGCAGTGGTTTGTAGTTCTCATTATAGAGATTTTTCACCTCCTTGGTTAACTCAATTCCTAAGTATTTTATTTTTTTGGTGGCTATTGTAAATGGGCAGGCTTTCTTGATTTCTCTTTCTGCATGTTCACTATTGGAGAAAAGAAATGCTACTGATTTTTGTGTGTTCATTTTGTATCCTGCTACTGTGCTGAAATCATTTATCAATTCCAAGAGTTTTTTGGAGAGGTTTTAGGCTGTTCGATATATAGGATCATGTCATCTGCAAACAGGGAAAGTTTGACTTCATCTTTTCCAATCTGAATGCCCTTTATTTCCTTCTCTTCTCTGATTGCTCTGGCTAGTACTTCCAACACTATGTTGAATAGGAGTGGTGAGAGTGGGCATCCTTGTCTAGTTCCTGTTCTTAAAGGAAAAGCTTTCAGCTTTTCCCCATTCAGGATGATATTGGCAGTGGGTTTGGCATATATGGCTTTAATTATGTTGAGATAGTTTCCCTCTATACCTAACTTATAGAGGGTCTTTGTCATGAATGAGTGCTGAACTTTATCAAATGCTTTTTCAGCATCTATAGAGATGATCATATGGTCCTTGTGTTTGAGTTTATTAATATGGTGTATCACATTTATTGATTTGCGTATGTTGAACCAACCTTGCATCCCTGGGATGAATCCCACTTGATCGTGATGAATAATTTTACGTATGTGTTGCTGTATTCTGTTTGCTAGTAATGTAGTGAGGATTTTTGCATCTATATTCATCAAGGATATTGGCCTGTAGTATTCTTTTTTGGTTATATCTTTACCTGGTTTTGGTATCAGGATGATGTTTGCTTCATAGAATGAGTTTGGGAGATTTGCGTCCGTTTCAATCTTTTGGAATAGTTTGTAAAGAATCGGTGTCAATTCCTGTTTGAATGTTTGGTAAAATTCTGCTGTGAATCCATCTGGTCCTGGGCTTTTCTTTGTTGGGAGCCTTCTGATAACAGCTTCAATCTCCTTTATTGTTATTGGTCTGTTCAAATTTTCTACGTCTTCACGGTTCAGTTTTGGGAGCTTGTGTGTGTCCAGAAATTTATCCATTTCCTCCAGATTTTCAAATTTGTTGGCATATAGTTGTTTATAGTAGTCTCGAATGATTCCTTGTATTTCAGATGAATCAGTTGTAATATCGCCTTTTTCATTTCTAATTTTTGTTCTTTGAGTCTTCTCTCTTCTTTTTTTGTTAGCCATGCTAATGGTTTGTCAATTTTATTTATCTTTTCAAAAAACCAACTTTTTGATTCGTTGATCTTTTGAATTGTTTTTTGGTTTTCAATTTCATTCAGTTCTGCTCTGATCTTAATGATTTCTTTCCGTCTGCTAACTTTAGGTTTGGATTGTTCTTGTTTTTCTAGTTCTTTAAGGTGAAGTGTTAGTTTGTTCACTTGCCATCTTTCTATTCTTCTGAAGTGAGCATTTAATGCAATAAATTTTCCCCTCAATGCTGCTTTTGCAGTATCCCACAGGTTTTGGTATGATGTATCATTGTTTTCATTAGTTTCAATAAATTTTTTGATTTCCTGCTTGATTTCTTCTTGGACCCATATGTCCTTAAGTAGAATGCTGTTTAATTTCCATGTGTTTGTATAGTTTCCAGAGGTTCGTTTGTTATTAATTTCTAGTTTTAATCCATTGTGGTCTGAGAAGATACATGGGATAATTCCAATTTTTTTGAATTTATTGAGACATGATTTGTGACCTAATATGTGATCTATCCTGGAGAATGATCCATGTGCTGATGAGAAAAATGAATATTCTGAGGTTGTTGGGTGGAATGTTCTGTAGATATCTGCCAATTCCAATTGGTCTAGAGTCTTGTTTAGATCTTGTGTTTCTCTACTGATTCTTTGCCTAGATGATCTGTCTAATATTGACAGTGGGGTGTTCAGGTCCCCTGCTATTATGGTATTAGTGTCTATTTCCTTCTTTAGGTCTAATAGAGTTTGTTTTATAAATCTGGCTGCTCCAACATTGGGTGCATACATATTTATGATTGTTATGTCTTCTTGATGGATCAGTCCTTTTATCATTAAGTAGTGTCCCTCATTGTCTCTTTTTATGGTTTTTAGTTTAAAGTCTATTTTGTCAGATATAAGAATAGCTACTCCAGCTCGTTTTTCTTTTCTGTTTGCATGGTAAATCTTTTTCCATCCTTTCACTCTTAGTCTGTGTGAATCTTTATGGGTGAGGTGGGTCTCTTGTAGGCAGCATATAGTTGGGTCCTCCATTTTGATCCAGTCAGGCAGTCTGTGTCTTTTAATTGGGAAATTTAAGCCTTTTACATTAAGAGTTGTTATTGAAAGGTGTTGATTTATTCCTAGCATTTTATTTGTTGTTTGGTTGTCTTAAGTGTCTTTTGTTCCTTGCTTTCTGATTTACTGTTTGTTTTCTGTGTTTGTTGGTTCCTTAGGTTGTAGATAGTGTTTTTGTTAGCTTGTTTTCTCTTCATGAATGCCATTTTTATTATACTAGCGGGTTTAGATTTTTCTTGGGTTTTTATGGCAGTGGTAGTTATTTTTCAGGAACCAAACCCAGTACTCCCTTGAGGATTTCTTGTAAGGGTGGTCTTGTGGTAGTGAACTCCCGCAGTTTTTGTTTGTCTGAGAAATATACTATTTGCCCCTCATTTCGGAAGGATAGCCTTGCAGGGTAGAGTATTCTTGGCTGGCAATCTTTGTCTTTTAGTATTTTGAAAATATCATCCCATTCCTTTCTAGCTTTTAGGGTTTGTGATGAAAAGTCTGATGTTAACCTGATTGGGGCTCCCTTATAGGTGATTTGACGCTTCTCTCTTGCAGCTTTTAAGATCCTCTCTTTATCTCTGAGTTTTGCCAATTTGACTATGACATGTCTTGGAGAAGGTCTTTTTGGGTTGAATACATTTGGAGATCTTTGAGCTTCCTGGATCTGAAGATCTGTGATTTTTCCTATACCTGGGAAGTTTTCTGCCACTATTTTGTTGAATATGTTTTCAATGGAATCTCCATTTTCCTCCCCTTCTGGAATACCCATGACTCGGATATTTGATTGCTTATGGTTGTCTGATATCTCTCTCAGATTTTCTTCAATGTCCTTGATTCTTTTTTCTTTCTTTTTGTCTGCTTGTGTTATTTCAAAAAGCCCATCTTCAAGTTCAGAGGTTCTCTCTTCAACTTCGACAAGCCTGCTGGTTAAACTCTCTGTTGTGTTTTTTATTTCGTTGAATAACTTCTTCAGTTCAGCAAGTTCTGCTACATCTTTTTTCAGGACATTGATTTCCTTGTACATTTCCTCTTTCAGATCCTGTATACTTTTCCTCATTTCATCATGATGTCTAGCTAGTTTTCTTGTATCTCATTCAGTTTCCTTAGAATTATCACTCGAAATTCCTTGTCAGTCATTTCAAGGGCTTCTTGTTCTATAGGATCTAGAGTTTGAGATTTATTAACTTTTGGTGGTGTACTTTCTTGATTTTTTGTATTTCTGGTATCTTTTTTTTGGTGTTTATTCATTGTGGCCGGGGGTTTCACAGTTCACCGGTTGGAGACTAATGACTAACTAGGATGTTGCTGTGGTTGCCAATTTCGTATGGCTCCCTCCGTGGCTGCTCAGTTGGCCTCTAGTGCCTTGTGTGTGTGGTTGCCTCGGGTCTTGGGCTTCTCCGGGGAGCCACCTTTCTGGTCAGCTTGGACTCTACTGGGCTGCTGGATCACGTACCACAGGGTGTGTGATCTCTGTTGAGCTTTCACTTCCTGTGCAGGACTTCTCCCTGTTCCGTGTGCTCTGGCCCAGGCTGTTAGATCGTGCAGTGGCGACCCCACCGGGTGTGTGGTTTCTGTCGAGTCTCCCCCTCCCTGGCCGCACGTCTCCCCACTCTGTGCGCACTGTGCTGGGCTGGGGCGTGTCTTCTGCACCCCTCGTCTATCAGCTGGGCCTTCAAGACCCTGCTCGGCACCGCCTCGCCCGGGAAGTCTACCAGGTTTCTGCTGGGCACAGACGACTGGTCTCTCTGGGTGCCTTTGTAGCCCTATGTAGATCTTTCTCGGGTCTTGTTCACCTTTGTATCCCCCCAGTATAAACCGAGTCTAGCGCCCACCTGCAGCCTGGTCTCTGGCAGGTTCAAGTGGACCTGGGAACTCTCCTACCACACTATTCCCAACCAGAAATTCGTTAGGCTTTTTTCCAAACTGGTGGCTGCAGAGATGGTATCTGCCTCCCAGTAACAGGGAGTTTACCTGGGGCCGGAGTCCAGGGTATGGTGGAGTGACAGTCGGCCCGCCCGTACTTCCTTGCCCTCCCGACACTGGCCCGGGACGCCCCCCGCCCCCAGCCCCGCCAGAGAACCACCAAGGGAGTTGGAGCGAAGGCCGGTCCGCAGGCTCCGGATAGCCTGGCGCCGGGCCAGCAAATGGGAGGGCTCAGTGATGGCCGAGCAGGGTGGAGCTGCCCGCACCTGGGAAAATGGAGGCAGCACCTGGCGGTGAGTGGCCTGGTGGTGCAGGTGGGAGCCGCGTGGGCATCCACCCCCCGAACAGAGCTGTGCCAGGGGTCACTCACAGTGCTGTGCCAGGTCGGGTGCTCGGTCTCTGTCTCTGGTTTGTGCCTTCCCCGTTCTCGGCCGCTGCCGCCTCGGGCTGTTCAGTCGCGGCGCCGCTCAGGTGCTCCCAGGAGTCTTCTTTAATGCCGGCCTGAAACCTCGAATCCTGAATAGGGCAGCTGGCCACCTTCAGCGCGGCCCCGGCCTCCGGGATCCTGGCTGCATCCACAGCAGCCCTGGCGCCGTGTTCCCTGTTTTGAGACTCACTTTTGCAGCTAAGAAACAGTTCTTTTCCTGCTCCACACTTCAAAGCTGTTGCCTGTAAATGAGGCAGGCTCTCCTGCCGGGGGCAAAGTGGCGGTCACCCCCCACGACCGGTCAGCAGCAGCAGTCCTCCCTTAAGAGATGGCCAGAGGAAGGTCCACAAGTTTCCCGGCTGCCTGAGGCCCAGTGGCCACCTTTTCCACCTCAGCTACTCCGCGCCAGCCACCGCAGCCGCCGCCATCTTGAAAAGCCTCGGGAGGTAAAGTTTTTGAAACAAGGTATATGTGAAAGTCTCTGTTCTCCTCTCATCTTGATTGATGGTTTGGCTGAAATTAATGCTCCAGGTTGGAATTGACTTCATCTCAATGGAGAAGGCACTGCTCCATTAACTCTTAGCTTCCAATGTGATTGTGAGAAGTGATGATATTTTTTCCCTTTTTCTCTGAAAGCTTTTTGACTCTTCTTTTTAACATACCTGGGTTCTAAATTTTCATGAAGATGTGGCTTGTTGAGGAATTTTTTTTTTATTTTTTTATTTTTTTATTTTTATTATGCTAGTATGAAGTTATGGACAATTTAGATTGGAGAATTCATACCCTCAGTTCAAGAAAAAGAATTTTGCATTATTTCTTCAGATAATTTTCTCCCTTTTTTTTTTTCATGGTTTTTCTTTCTAGAAGTCCTATCTGTTTAACTTCCAAATTGAGCTTCTAAATGTTTTGTTTTCGATTTCACATCTTAGCCTTCTTAACTTACCTGTCAAGAGAATTCTTTGACTTTTTATCCTATTCTATTTATTGAATTTTTAATTTCTGCTATGATATATTTATTTTCAAGTACTTTCTTATTGGTTATCTGAATGTTTCTTTTTCACAATATCCCGTTCTTTCAGAATGCCATGACTCCTTTTGTCTCCCTGAGGTTTTATTATTTTTCTTTCTTCCTTTCTTTTTCTTTTCTCTTGTCTTCTTTTCTTTCTTTTTCTTTCCTCTTCTCCTCCTCCTCCACCCCCCACCCCATGCCTTTTAGTCTTCTTTTGCTCCTAGCATTTTGTCTGAGTCCTTTCAAATTTCTTTTTGCTTATCCCCCTGTGGCTTTATCTTTCATGTGAAAAGTTTTCCTCAAAAGTTGGTAATCCTTGGCCTTTTAGTTGTTTTTCAGAATGAGGCACCTAAAAGCTAATTAGGTAATCAGGTAGCTAAGAGCCTTTTCATTGTGGGATCCCAAATGTTAGTATCTGTAGCTCTTTTCTCTGAGATCTTCAGTTTCTTTAAGGAGAAATCCTCTACACCCTCCTAAAGGAAATGAGGGCAAAACACATTTAGTTGCCAGCATTGTGGGAGTTGTACAGGGAAAGTCAGTTGTAGGGGTGGAGGTGGGGAATGGCAGGTGGAGCTTTGCTTTCCTGTTTAGTGTATAGACTTCCACTTAATTTCTCCTTCCTTCAGGTAGGCCTTGTATCCTAAAATTCAATGCTTCTCTGGTTGAGTTTCTTCTGAGAGTAAACATCTAGAATTCTTTTTTTTTTTTTTTTTTTAAAGATGACCAGTAAGGGGATCTTAACCCTTGACTTGGTGTCGTCAACACCACACTCTCCGAAGTGAGCTAACCGGCCATCCCTATATAGGGATCTGAACCTGTGGCCTTGGTGTTATCAGCACCACACTCTCCCAAGTGAGCCACTGCCGGCCCTTAAACTTGTAGTCTTCTGCCAGGGGAGGGGAGGGATTTTTACCTGATTGGGTTGGGGAAGAGAATCAGTTATACTTCTACATTCAGCCTGCTCCTCATTCCTCACTCTGCCCTTAGAGGTGTCTGGCAACTCCAGAGGTACCTGGTGCCCCAGTTTCTGTAACTTTCTAGGGTTCCCTCCTATACACCTGTTTGCTTCATGTTGGCTTCTTCCTCTGTCGATATGGTTTTCTTTGGTTTTGGTTTTCTTAGCTTTTGGCTTTCTATGCTTTCCTAAGTCAGCTGGCATTTATCCATTTGCTTCATCTGTTGATTTTATTGACATATCTGTCTGTTGTCACCTCCTCCTCTGGATTATTTGTCCTTGATGGATCATAGATTTTTATTCCTTTGCCATTACTTTAATGTGGTTAGGGAGGGAGCAGAGATAAATGGTCTCTAGAATGTTTTTTATCTGGATATTTATTGAATGCCTACTTAGTACAAAGAATCATACTAGTTGCTGTTGCAAGGAGGTGGTTTCAGATTTAAGAAATCAATTAATATATGATTCATATGCAAAAAATAACTTTAATTTTGGTTGCTTTCAAGTTAGGCATTTCTCATACATATGTTAATATATTCAGATTTTATTTTAATATGGTTATTTGTTTGGATAGGGTAGGAGCTGGTGGCTAAGCAGGAGAATGGGTGTCAGTCACTTTTGAATTCATATCCTGGTTTTCACTTGGTTAACACTGAGGTAAATATGCATTTATTCATTAACTTATACAATAAACATGACTTAGTTCCTACTACTTACGAGATTAAAACATGGTACTGGTGTTTTGAAATAGCCATAAATGGGAGCACTGACAAGGATAAATTTCTTAGGAAATTTATCTTCTCTTGGTTTTCATGACACTACAGTCTTCTAGTTTTCTACTTTACTTCCTGGTCTCCTTGATGAGCTTCTCTTTCTCTGCCCTGTAAATCTTGTTCTTTAGGATCTGGATTTGTCTTTCTTGTACAGCCTCCTTACCAACTGGATAAAGTGTCCCTCCTTGATGCAGTGAGTACACATCACCATACAACCCTTATCTCAGGAAATTATAGTTGAATATTTACTTGTTGATTCCTTAGTAGACCATAAGCTACTCAAGGGCAAGAACTCTGGCAAGTTTCGTTTCTGACTAGCAAATCGATCACACTTTTGTAGAGCTTCTTAGTCTTTAACATGCACATTAAGCAACTGGGACTTTTTGAAAATTCAGGCTCTGATCCAGTAGTCTTGGGGTGAGGTGTTGTGATAGTTAATTTTATGTGTCAATTTGGCTGGGCCGTGGAGTGCTAAGACATTTAGTCAACATTATTTTCATTGTCTGTGAGGGTATTTGTGGATGAGTTTAACATTTGAATTAGTAGACTGAGTAAAGAAGATTGGTCTCCCTAATGTGAGTGGGCCAAATCCAATCAAAGGCCTGAATAGAACAAAAATGGTTGAGTCTATTACAAGTAAGATAGAATTCCTCCTGTTTGACTGCCTTCAAACTGGGACATTGTTGTTTTTCCCCACATTTAAAGTCAAATGGAAATATTGGCTTTCCTGGAGTCTTGAGCCTGCCAGCTTTTGGACTGGAACTACACAATCCACTCTCCTGGTTCTCGGGCCTTCAAACTGAAACCGGAACTACACTATCAACTCTCCTGGGTCTCCAGCTTGCTGACTGCAGATCTTGGGACTTGCCAGCCTCTATAATCTCTTGAGCCAGTTTCTCTTAGTAAATCTCCTTACACCACAAACATACACACACACAGGCATACTTCAGAAAGTTCATAAATTCATATTATCTTTTAATTTTATTTTTCCATGAACTTTTTGAAGTATCCTCATATATACACATACCTGTGTGCAGGAATATATATACACACATTATATATATATATATACACACACACACAGTATCTCTTTATATATATGCATATATACACATATATACATACACACACAAACACACACATATGCATACATACATGTACATAGTTGGTTTTGTCTCTTTGTAGAACCCTAGTACAGATTTGTATCACAAGCTCCTGTGTAATACTGATGCTGCTGGTGATCTTTGGGTAGCAAAGATCTAAAACAAAGAATTTTCTTCTACTCCATTTTAAATTTAGTGTTTACTTTTATTTCTATTTTTTTAAAAATATAAAACACTTCATGAATTTGCCTGTCACCTTTGTGCAGGGGCCATGCTAATATTCTCTATATTGTTTCAATTTTAGTATATGTGTTGCTGAAGAGAACACTAAATTTAGTGTTTAAATAAAATAAGGCTATATCCAATTGATATACCTCTCCCACTTTGTTTATTCAACCTTTGTGTAAGGATCCTCTAAAATGCTCTAAAGGCAAGGAAGCTCAAAGGAATAATTGCTCAAATGTTTTTAATTTGACTACAAAATTAAACAAACAGATAATAATTTGTATCAATGTGCAGGAATGGTTTTTGGAAACCCATAATTAATTCACTGATACATAGAATTACAATTCAATTTTTGTAATTGATCTTATTTGAGCCACATTGCTAAACTCATTTATTAATTCTAATTCATGTTGATTCTTTGAATTTTCTGCATATGCAATCCCATTATCCATGAATAAAGACAGGGTTAATTCTTTCTTTTTAATTTCTACATGATGTATTTATTTTTCTTGTCTAATCTTACTGGTTAGGACCTCAGTATTAGTCAGTTTTTGGTCACTTGTAACAGAATGCCTGAAACTGGATAATGTATAAAGACATGAAATTTATTTCTTACACTTTTGGAAACTGAAAAGTCGATAGTTCAAGGGCACATCTGGTGAGTGCCTTCTTGCTGGGAGTACTAAGGCAGTGCAGGATATCGGGTAAACAAGGAGGACAAAAGTGTGCTAATGTGCTTCTTATTATAGCACTCCTAGTGCCACTGCCTTGATTACCCATTCATCCATTAACCCGTGAACCCATGATTGGATTATACCCTTGATAAAGGCATAGCCATCATGATTAAATCACCTCTTAAATGCCATGCCTATCAACACTGCCCCACTATGAATCCAACTTTGGAGAGAACAAACATTAAATTACAGCTACCTCCAGCACAAAATCGAATTTTTAAAAATAGTTTAAGATGAAGAATGTTGTCTTTCCATAGAGGCGATTTAGGTTTGTTTCTGCTTGTGCCTGGAGCAAGCCCCTCAATCCAGGAATATCTGAATCCAGTTTGAATGACTGAGATATTTCTGCGCCACATATAGAATGGGAAACTGAGCCTGGGCAGCTTAACTTCCGTATTCATTCCTAGGACAGAGCGCTTGATAGGGTCCGGTATCCTATCAAGCCTAGAAATCCAACTTTTCTGCCTGTAGCACCTTGAGGTTGTCAACAGCACTCGGTATTCTAGCATTTTGGATGTAGACAGATATCTGAAGGAACAATGGTTTCCAATAAATGGTCACAAATGTGCATCTAAGAATATAGTAACCCTCCCTTATTTGTGGTTTGGTTTAAACGACTTCACTTACCTACGCTCAACTGTGGTGTGAAAGTATTAAACGAAAAATTACAGAACTGAAAAATTCATGAGTTATAGACTGCAAGCCATTCTCGGTACTGAGACAAAACCTCGCTTTCTATTGCTCTATACTACAGTCATACCCCCCCCCCCCCGCGCTATTTTTTTTTTTTTTTTTTTTTGTCTTTTTCGTGACCTGTACTCAGCCAGTGAGTGCACCGGCCATTCCTATATAAGATCCTAACCCGGGCCGAGCCCGTGGCGCACTTGGTAGAGTGCTGCGCTGGGAGCGCGGCAACGCTCGCGCCGCGGGTTCGGATCCTATATAGGACTGACCGGTGCACTCACTGGTTGAGTGCCGGTCACGAAAAAACGACAAAAAAAAAAAAAAATAACAACAACAAAAAAATAAGATCCTAACCCGCGGCGGGAGCGTCGCTGCGCTCCCAGCGCCGCACTCTCCCAAGTGTGCCACAGGCTCGGCCCCAATCAGCCATTTTTCAAGTGTGTCCACCTGTACATCCTCCGTCCCGAACTGGAAAAGACCTTGTATTCCTTACCAACCACTCCCCCACCGCCAACCCACCCGCCGAGTACCCTATCCAAGGCGAGTCCTCAGCTCATCAGCGGAAGTATGTGTTCCTGTAATCTCGGATCGTCTTGGCCATGAGCGGGGCTACTTTCTTGGCGGCGGCTTTCCTGGTGCTGGGGCCGCAGGAGGGGGGCCTCGCAGGGAGCGGGTGAAAGCGGCTGTGGCCACCGGTGCTGCTGGAGGGGGGCCGGCTGCTCTCCTGTGGGCGTGGGGCCGGCTGCACCTCGGCTTTATCGGGGATGGCCGCTCCTCCCGAGGCAGGCTTTTCCTGCCTCCTGGGAACCTCACAAGGCTTGTCGAGCACAGAGTGGAAGAAGATCATCTGTGTCTGTCGGCCTCTGGGCCTCTCGGCGCGTGCAGAGCGGATCTTCATCGTCACCAGCCGGAGCCGCCGCTCTCGGGCCTCCCGGAGCCGCAGGTACATCTCCCGCCACGACTCGTGCTCCTCCGGCCGGGCTTCCTTAAAGTCTCGTTGACAGCGCCTTTTCCATAAGTGGCCCGTTTCTTTCGCTAGTGTGGGATTGTATTTCTCGATGATGCGACCTGGCTGATCGGGCGTGCACCCCTTCCACGCGGGCTCCGGAGCAGGACACGGGTCTCCCCCCGCTTCCCGGACAGCAGGGACGCTGGTCCCGAGGGCCCACACCCGCCGCTCACACGCAGTCACGGTTCTAGGCAGGCCGGCGCTCCTGGGGCCCGAGTACACCGGCATCTTCGAGTTCCTTCGGCGTCCCGTAGGAAATCCACCCTCTTCTTCTTGCTGGGGGGAAGGGAGTGCGTGTATCTCTGGCGGGAAGGAGGACATCAGTTCAAGGACAGACAGTGCCCTGTCACTGGCCCGCATCCCGGGTAACGGGAGGTCTGGCAGCACCGGCGGGGCGTCGGTGGGGACCCTTTTCAGCTTGGCTACGTGCGCTCCGGGCGGTGGCGGCTCCTCTGTCTCATTTTCCTGCACCTTGGCTAGTCTGGGAAGCAGGCTCCCATTTTCACGAGTGCGTTTAGAGTCCGTCTCGTGAAGGTCTTTGACTCTCAGAGTAGTGGCCAGAGTTTTCACCGTCCTTTCCTTTCCCTTCCAAGGCCGGCCATAGGTGGAGTATGCCTCAAAGGGCACAGCAGGCTGCTCAGAGTCAGCCTCCATATCTGCCAACTCCTCCTCTTCAGGGAGGGAGCTCTCCCAGGTGGAAGGTCTGCGTATCCCTTCTCGAGTGCTGAGCTTGTTGGAAAGCTTGCCTGGCACCGTGGGCAGCAGGCCTCCTGCGCCCTCTCCTGTGTCTAAGCCTTCTGGGCTTGGCTTCTTTGTTTCGTCTGCTTTGGGTTCGTCAGAGTCTTTGTCCCTCTTCTCCTCTAGGTGGTTGTCCCGAGCAGCGTCCAAGGCGGGTAGAGAGGGAACGCAACCGAGCTCCGATGCCTTCTCTCTCCTGGCCCGCCTAGAGGGCGGTTTGTCCTTGGTACTGTCCCCCGAGATGGCCCTTGGACCTTCCTCTGGGGAGAAGGCCTTGTGGGATTTCTGGCTGAATCCAGCAGGGAACATCTCGTCGTCCCCAGCCCCCGCCGGGCCTTTCTGCCTGTGGGAAGATACCTGCGCCGGGCTTGGGCTCACGACGGCCCCTTGCCCCCGGGGTTTGCCCAGGTGTCCCTCTTGACGGAGTCCCGGACTGCCCTGAGGGGCATCAGCGTGGCCTTTTCCAGGCTTCTGGCGGAGAACAGCGGGCTCGGGGCCCTCCTCCTCCGGGGGCACGCAATGGTCCACGCACATCTGGTGAGGACCGGCAAGGGACAGACGGATCCGGATGTGGCCATCGCCGGAAGACGCCCAGTCTGAGGAGGAAGCCAGTGCAACTGTGTAGCGCTTGGTGCTCCCGCCTCTCCTGTCGCCACCGGGAGACCCCTTGGGAGGTGTTTGGAGCTGCGAGAGTCTCCTGTGCTTTCTGTGTCCGCGCTCCGTGCCGTCGGATGGGCTCTCGGAGGCTCCGTGGCTTTCTGGGCAGGCGCCCTGCACCTTCGGCTCCTTCGGAAACTCCTCCCTGGGGCGCTTTCGGGAACGGCTCTCCTCCAAGGCCAGTTGTTCAGGCCGGGTGTCCCGCGCCACGACCAGCAACTTCTTCCACTGGGCGGCTAAGTCCCTGGCCAAGCTGCCCACGTGCTGGTGTGTGCGCAAGCGCTTGACCGTCTTGCGGACTCCAGTCTCCGCCAGGGAGTGTGCTGTCACTGGCAAGGCGGAGAGTTTCTTCAGGTATTTCGCCAGCTTCTTGGGATCGGAGTGGGCAGCCAGGCGCGCCTGCAGCTTGACCACGGCGTGCAGCGCCCCGTCGGCTGCCATGGCCGTCCCGGGCGCAGCCTCGTCGGCGCAGCTGGGCGGGCGTCGCTGCTTGGGCCGCAGCTCTGTCCTCAGTACAGCGAGCAGCTCGGTCTGGGCACGCGGGTCCTCGCCGACCGCCGCCGGGCTGACCTGCTGCTTTTGCTTGGGGGTGCGGAGCCGCCGCCTGGAAGAACCGCCGCGAAGCGCTGTCCGAGATAGAAAGAAGCCTTAGCGCGGGACTCCCGTCCTTATAAAGCCGGCACGCCCCGCTCCCGGGCTGTGAGCCGCGCCCTGATGACCAGCAGTGATTGGTCCTGGGCTTCCTCGCCTCTTGACTGATTGATTGCGTTACCAGGACTCAATCAGGAGTGACCTCTGTGGGTGGAGTTCCGGACACCGGCAGCAAGGTGTGCGAAAACACGTACTCCCCGATGCAGTGGGTGGAAACGCTAATTGCTACCCCCTGTTTGTAGAGCATATTGACAAGATCGAGCGAAAAGAAAAATTCCCATAGGCGTTGACCGAGCAATTCCACTCTTAGCATTTTATAGCGCACAGAGTCAATTCCGCAATGCTGTAGAAACACTCCACGTGCACACACACGCACACACACACACACACACACACACACACACACACACACACACACACACAGGTGTACACAGAGACCTAGAACCCAGCAGTTTCATTGTCCACTTATCCGTAGGCCAGACAGTGCATTTCATACCCTCCCTAACCTAAGCTAGGCGGGAGCATTTCTCAGAAATCTTTCCTTCATCCTCTTTCCAGAATCCCTGGAGAGAGTCATGTAAACATTCAGCCATCAGAATAGCCAGTGAACACACTGACCAGAATGAATAGGAAGGTAAAGACTTGGGACAGAGGGACCTCCAGATCCTAAACTGATCTTTACCTTGTTGACGACTTTCTTAAAATAACAAACAAACAAACAAAAAACGTAAACAGCCTATCAGAGATGCTTGTACAGAGGGATTTGATTCCAGGCTTGCAAAATGGTAGCTGTCCAAACTCCAAACAAAAGTGTTTCCTCCTTTTTCCTTTCTAGAATCACGGAGTTTGTCAGTGTCTTCAGCTCCACCGTAGGTGATGAGGACCGAGTCGTTTAGAATTCTGTTTGGATATGGCACTGACTCAAAAATGGCTTTTGTCCTCAGCAGAGTGTGAAGCAGCTTGCACTTGGGATCGCCTGGCCTTGAAACAATAATGTCACTTTGGAAATTCAGTTTTTATCAAGAGTAGAAAAAGAGATAGAGATAGGAAAACACAGATTTACCTGTGATGCTTGTGCAGGGGTCATGCTGACCTTCTCTGTCTCGTTCCAATCTTAGTACATGTGGGGCTGAAGTGAGCAGAAAATTCAATGTTCCACTAGAGTGAGGCTATGTCCGATCAGGATTCCTCCGCTACTTGGTTTTTACCCAACTGAGCGTAAGGATCCTCTACAGTACTCGAAAGCCACGGAAGCTCTGAGAAGGAACTGCTTCAGTGTTTTTCGTTTGACCACACGACTAAAGACAAATAAATCACAACTGGTATGAACACACAGGAACGGTTTTTGGAAAGTCACGACTGATTCGCATATTCGTGTGTACAGGCCAAATAATCCTGAAACAGAGTCACTTTTATTAATCGTCATGTGTCTTTCGGTGTGCTTTTCGAAAGTTAGGTGAGTCTTTTACATTAAAAAGTATCTAGTGTAAGTGTGAGCTAATTAATAAGGTGGTTGACTACTTTTTTAAAGGAGTGTTGTTCTATGCCTTAGCTCTTCTTAATTGCGTTGGGACGCTGAAAAAAAGCCAGAGAAATTGAAGATTTCATTACGTCGATGTTTTGCTCCGAAGAACTGAAGTTTACTAAACTTTCAACGCTCAGACATTTACGCATCTATCGAAATACCAATAGCTGTAAACAGTGTGTACTTTTAAGTACTAATCGACCAAACTCTAAGTCATTATGAAGCTAAGCTGAGTGTTAAGTAAGTCTTGCGTTTTAAGTGCTCCGCTCTGTTCTTACGCGAGGAAGATTAACCACTTCGCTACTGACCACTGCTGCGGCCTTGTGGGCATCTTCTAAAAATCTGTGGCTGCTGTTGAACCATATTCTTCCTGTACGTGGACCAGGAAAGGGAAACTGATCAGACAACCTGGAACCCTTTGCTAATGCCACACTGCTGTTCTTGGAGACGACTTCATCTTCCCCCCACCCACTCCTCCTCTTCTAGGTTTTCATGGCACTGTAAAGGGCTTTGTAAATGGTTTCTTGGTTTTTACTTCGTTTTATATTTATTACCGATTTGTAGATTTACAACCGGCCTTTGTCACTGATCTTACTTTAGCAACATTGGCAACTTCATTTACTGATCCTCACAGTTTATGTTTGAAGCCTTCGAACTTTTCTCAACATGTAATTCCATTATCCGTGCACAAAGACAGGGATAATTCTTTCTTCCCTTCCTTCTCTCTTTTTAAAAATTCTTACACCACGTATTTGTTTTTCTTGTCTAATCTTACTACTTAGGACCTCCGTGTTAGTCAGTTCTCTGTCGTTTACAAGAGAATACCCGAAACTGGGTCTATCTAGAGAAACAGAGTTTAGTTTGTCCAGTTTTGGAGGCTGGGAAGTCCGAGGTTCAATGGGCTTGTCTGGTGAGGGCCTTCTTCTTGATGGGGATGTGCCGAGTGACCCGAGGCAATGCAGTTTATCACAGGGTGCGGGTGACCAAAGCGAGCTAATATGCTTCTTTCTCTCCTGATAAAGCTGGTGCTGCCACTCGGGTGATAACCCATCCATCCACCAACTCATCCATCCGTGATGGTATTAATTCACTCAAGAGGGCATAGCCCTCATGATTCAATCACCTCTTAAAGACCCCACCTTCAACGCTGCTACATTGGGGATCAAGCTTCCACGTGACCTTTGGAGGGGACAAGCATTCAAATCACAGCAACGTTAATAAGATGTTGCGTAGAAGTGGGGATAAGAGGCATTATTGTCTTTTTCCCAATCTTGAAGGGAAAGCTTTTGGCATTTCATTAGTCAGTCTTATGTTTCCTGCAGGTTTTTCGTAGAGATCGTTTTGTCAGGTCAAGGCAGTTGTCTTCTATTCCTACGTTGTCCGGGGTTTTTGTTTCCTGTCCTTGTCTTTCCTTTTACTTTTTAAAAAATATCAACGATAGGTTGTACATTTTATGAATCACTTCTCTGCACTTTTGGAAATGATGACCTAATTTCTTTATTTTGCAATGTGGCACACTGACTGTATCACGTGATTCACTAACCCTAAACCAACCTTGCCTCAGTCCTAAGACACACTGAACTTGAATATTACGTATCACTGATTCAATTTGCTCCTAGTTTGCTTTGGATTTGTGAGTATATTAATGAATGGGATTGGGCTGTTCTAATGCTTTCAGTGTCCTTGTCAGGTCAGAGCTCTTACACATCTTTTATTGAATACTTCTATAACTATTTGTCTTCTGGATACTATCGTAAATGGTATTAACTAAAATAGTTTTTCGAAAGTGTTGCGATAGTTTCAGTACATTGAGTCCCCCATGGATCTGTCTCAATTGTTTGTTATTCCTCATACTTCTCTGTGTTGTTCTTAAGTTGGCATGTGTGCCAGGCAGTGTAATTGAGACTTTATTTTTAGAAATAATCTGAGATGAAGGATGATGGTATCCTCTCACAGAGGTGATTTAGGTTTGTTTCTGCCTTGCGCCTGGAGCGAGGCCCGGCAGTCCAGGAATATCTGAATCCCGTTTCAGGGACTGAGGGTTTTCTGGGCCGCATAGGCAATGGGTAGCAGAGGTTGGGCAACTTAACTTGTTGTCTGTATTTATTCCTAGGACAGGGCCCAGACCAGGGTCCTCAATCTTGCTGGGCCTAGAATTCCAACTTTTGTGCCCTCAGCACCTTGAGGTTGTCGACAGTGCTTGGTGTCCTAGCATCGTAGAAGTAGGCAAATGTCCGTAGGAACAATGGCTTCCAATGGCATGGCCACCTATGCGCATCTATGAATACTGTAGTCCTCCCTTATTTGTGGTTTTCCTCTCCTTAATATCAGTTGCCTGCAGTCCAATGTGGTGTGAAAATATCAGATGAACAATTACAGAAATAAACCGTTCAGAGGTTTTAAATTGCGAGCCGTTCTCTGGAGTGTGACAAAACCTCACATGGCCCCGCTCCATACCGTAAGCATTCCTTTTTCCAGTGTGTCCACCTGTACACCCTCCCTGCCCGCTCGTGACTGGGAGGCCATCCTGGTGATCAAATCAACTGTCACCCTATCGCGGTGTTTGCGTCCGAGTCGCCGTATTTTACTTAATAATGGCCACAACGCACAAGAGCGGTCATGCTGGGAATTCGGATATGTCAAATAGAAGCCATAAAGTGCTTCCTTTAGGCGAAAAGGTGAAAGTTCTCTACTTAGTAAGGAAAGGGAAAAAAATTATATGCTGAGGTTACTGAGATGTACTGTCAGAACAAATGTTGTGTCTGTGAGATTGTGAAGAAGTTCAAAGAAATTCATGCTGGTTTCGCTGTCGCACCTCAAACTGCAAAGATTTTGGCCACAGTCTAGGCAACAATGTTTAGTGAAGATGAAAAAGACATTAAATTTGTGGGTGGAAGACATGGACAGGAGCATGTTGCAATAGATGGTACTGTCCGAGGTTTCGGACATCCGATGGGGGGCCTGATATTTACATCCAACGGATGAGGGGAACTCCTGGGATTTTAAAATACTGAAGAATGGGACTACATAAAAATAAAAAGGAATGAAAGAGAAAGTCAAAAGATTGAGCTGGGAGAGATATTTACAACTCGTAGAACATTCAACTCATACAATTTCCTTTATATCCAATGAGCTCCCACACACCAATGTGAAAAAAGACCAACGACTTAGGAGAGAAATGGGGAACACATAGGAAAACGTGGCTCCCCGACCCCCCAAAACAAGCGACTCTTGAATACAGGAGAAGATGCTCACCACCATGAAGATGAAAATAAAAGACAATGTGGTGAAATTTGGGACCTATTAATATAGTTCGAAACATTAACAACCTGCTGTGTTGGAACAGATTATCCTAGATTGCTTGTAGATGTAGAAATTAATACAAACGCTATACAAGTAAGCCTGTAAAATTTAAAATGTATGTATATATTTAAAAGTGTATCCTTAGACACATCCATATCACTTGTAGAGTGAGAGGCTGAATGTATAAACGGGTAAAGGGCAAAAACCACAGAGAAGCTCGGGAAGCCAAACCACAACCCCTGGAGCCACCAGCCCAGAAAAGCAAACTACAGCCTCTACGGCAATCAGTCCAGGAAGCCCAATCACAACCACTGCAGCAGTTGGCACACACCAGTCAGGATCGGGTCAGCAATGCCAGCTTGGGAATTTTGGCCCCAGTGTCCAAGTCAAGACCAACTAGAGAAAGCCAAATATGCTCTCAAAACCAATCGCGTCAGATGCTCTGCTTCCAGTTAGCCTGCTTACAGCTTCCCCAAGTCAACAACCTCCAATCCGAAAATACCCGGAACCCTCCTTCCTTTTTGATAGAGAACTTTGCTACTCCCCCGCCTACCTTTGAGTTTGCCAAATGCGACCGATGGTTTCTGACTCCCTTGCTTTCTATGTATATGTACAGCGAGCGTTTTCTAAACAGTCTGTTTGTTTTTGCTTGCGTCTTTTTCATTTATTTCCACAAATCCCTTCTACTAAACTTGCATGTATGAAAAATATATTCATATTCTTTGATAGAGCGATTTCACTTGTAGGATTTTATCCCACAAACACACCTGCCTCTATGCGTGTGCGCGCGCATGTGTGCATCTGTGTCCGTGAACAGGTGTCCCTGACGTCCAGGATAGACGTTTCAAGACGCCGGTGGATACATAAAGCCACAGATAGTAGCAAACCCAGTTGCCGTCAAAGGGAGCACGTTTCTTTTCGTTTCTTCCACCCGCAAATCGAATGCCATTTCCATCCTAACCAAGCAGCCATCGTGCAGCGAGGCCGAAAGGATCGCAGTTGGATGTGCGACGGCACGAAGTTTCCTTTCCTTCTTCACAGCTTCGCAGAAGGAAGACTTGCTTTCATGGGAGATCTTTGCAACCCTCACATATGATTTTCCCCTTTCCTTATGAAGTCCAGGACTTTTCACCTTTTCGGGTAAAGGAAGCCCTTTACGGCTTCTCTTTGGCATATGCGAATTGCCCGCATCACTCCTCTTGCACTCGGTGGCCATTACGAAGGAAAAGAAGTGTGACTTAAACGCAAGCTCTGCAATGTGGCGACAGTCGGTCTGAAAACGGAGATGGTTACTAAGTGAGCAGTGGCCCGGGAGCATCTAGGGCGTGGACGTGTAGCACAAAGGGATGACTCACGTCCCGGCCAGGCAGGCTGCGCATGCGAGATTTCATCGCACTGCTCTGAAGAGCCTGCAACTTCAAATTTCTGCCTTGTTCGTTTCTGAAATTTTCCATTTGATATTTTGGGACCTTGGTGGACAGAGGAAAACTGAAACTGGGAACGCGAAACTGCACGCAAGGGGGGAGGGGAGGGGGGGACTACTTTGAGGACTCTAGGATTGAGTCCAAGAAAGCCTTATCTGCTCCAGGATGGACAAAGGAGAGAGAGACGGCCAATCTCTTGTATATCATTTTAT
The DNA here is from genome assembly GCF_027409185.1 of Cynocephalus volans. Lineage (NCBI taxonomy): Eukaryota > Metazoa > Chordata > Mammalia > Dermoptera > Cynocephalidae > Cynocephalus > Cynocephalus volans. Next base: position 42,308,264 of record NC_084472.1, read on the forward strand.
TTACAAATATGAACACGATCTGGGGACGATATGGATTGGTTAAAACTCTGTCCTTCTTTCCAAAGAGGCTAGTTAACATCCTCAGTGCAATTGGTGTTAAAACCTGCTGCGAGACTGAGGATTCAGAGCTTGGGGATTCTGAAGCGTCCACCAAGCAGGGCGGCAGCGTCCCAGGTGCAGCGCGTGAAAACTGCAGGATTCAGATCCAGGAGGTCCCACCAACGAAAGACGCCAGTGTCCTTTGCAAGTCCCATTCCCCGACTCGAATCGCCTTTGAATTCCTTCCCAACCACCCCACCGCCCCCCGAGTTCTCTGTCCAATGCGAGTCCTCGGCTCATCGGCGGGAGTATGTGTTCCTGTAATCTCGGATCGTCTTGGCCATGAGCGGGGCTACTTTCTTGGCGGCGGCTTTCCTGGTGCTGGGGCCGCAGGAGGGGGGCCTCGCAGGGAGCGGGTGAAAGCGGCTGTGGCCACCGGTGCTGCTGGAGGGGGGCCGGCTGCTCTCCTGTGGGCGTGGGGCCGGCTGCACCTCGGCTTTATCGGGGATGGCCGCTCCTCCCGAGGCAGGCTTTTCCTGCCTCCTGGGAACCTCACAAGGCTTGTCGAGCACAGAGTGGAAGAAGATCATCTGTGTCTGTCGGCCTCTGGGCCTCTCGGCGCGTGCAGAGCGGATCTTCATCGTCACCAGCCGGAGCCGCCGCTCTCGGGCCTCCCGGAGCCGCAGGTACATCTCCCGCCACGACTCGTGCTCCTCCGGCCGGGCTTCCTTAAAGTCTCGTTGACAGCGCCTTTTCCATAAGTGGCCCGTTTCTTTCGCTAGTGTGGGATTGTATTTCTCGATGATGCGACCTGGCTGATCGGGCGTGCACCCCTTCCACGCGGGCTCCGGAGCAGGACACGGGTCTCCCCCCGCTTCCCGGACAGCAGGGACGCTGGTCCCGAGGGCCCACACCCGCCGCTCACACGCAGTCACGGTTCTAGGCAGGCCGGCGCTCCTGGGGCCCGAGTACACCGGCATCTTCGAGTTCCTTCGGCGTCCCGTAGGAAATCCACCCTCTTCTTCTTGCTGGGGGGAAGGGAGTGCGTGTATCTCTGGCGGGAAGGAGGACATCAGTTCAAGGACAGACAGTGCCCTGTCACTGGCCCGCATCCCGGGTAACGGGAGGTCTGGCAGCACCGGCGGGGCGTCGGTGGGGACCCTTTTCAGCTTGGCTACGTGCGCTCCGGGCGGTGGCGGCTCCTCTGTCTCATTTTCCTGCACCTTGGCTAGTCTGGGAAGCAGGCTCCCATTTTCACGAGTGCGTTTAGAGTCCGTCTCGTGAAGGTCTTTGACTCTCAGAGTAGTGGCCAGAGTTTTCACCGTCCTTTCCTTTCCCTTCCAAGGCCGGCCATAGGTGGAGTATGCCTCAAAGGGCACAGCAGGCTGCTCAGAGTCAGCCTCCATATCTGCCAACTCCTCCTCTTCAGGGAGGGAGCTCTCCCAGGTGGAAGGTCTGCGTATCCCTTCTCGAGTGCTGAGCTTGTTGGAAAGCTTGCCTGGCACCGTGGGCAGCAGGCCTCCTGCGCCCTCTCCTGTGTCTAAGCCTTCTGGGCTTGGCTTCTTTGTTTCGTCTGCTTTGGGTTCGTCAGAGTCTTTGTCCCTCTTCTCCTCTAGGTGGTTGTCCCGAGCAGCGTCCAAGGCGGGTAGAGAGGGAACGCAACCGAGCTCCGATGCCTTCTCTCTCCTGGCCCGCCTAGAGGGCGGTTTGTCCTTGGTACTGTCCCCCGAGATGGCCCTTGGACCTTCCTCTGGGGAGAAGGCCTTGTGGGATTTCTGGCTGAATCCAGCAGGGAACATCTCGTCGTCCCCAGCCCCCGCCGGGCCTTTCTGCCTGTGGGAAGATACCTGCGCCGGGCTTGGGCTCACGACGGCCCCTTGCCCCCGGGGTTTGCCCAGGTGTCCCTCTTGACGGAGTCCCGGACTGCCCTGAGGGGCATCAGCGTGGCCTTTTCCAGGCTTCTGGCGGAGAACAGCGGGCTCGGGGCCCTCCTCCTCCGGGGGCACGCAATGGTCCACGCACATCTGGTGAGGACCGGCAAGGGACAGACGGATCCGGATGTGGCCATCGCCGGAAGACGCCCAGTCTGAGGAGGAAGCCAGTGCAACTGTGTAGCGCTTGGTGCTCCCGCCTCTCCTGTCGCCACCGGGAGACCCCTTGGGAGGTGTTTGGAGCTGCGAGAGTCTCCTGTGCTTTCTGTGTCCGCGCTCCGTGCCGTCGGATGGGCTCTCGGAGGCTCCGTGGCTTTCTGGGCAGGCGCCCTGCACCTTCGGCTCCTTCGGAAACTCCTCCCTGGGGCGCTTTCGGGAACGGCTCTCCTCCAAGGCCAGTTGTTCAGGCCGGGTGTCCCGCGCCACGACCAGCAACTTCTTCCACTGGGCGGCTAAGTCCCTGGCCAAGCTGCCCACGTGCTGGTGTGTGCGCAAGCGCTTGACCGTCTTGCGGACTCCAGTCTCCGCCAGGGAGTGTGCTGTCACTGGCAAGGCGGAGAGTTTCTTCAGGTATTTCGCCAGCTTCTTGGGATCGGAGTGGGCAGCCAGGCGCGCCTGCAGCTTGACCACGGCGTGCAGCGCCCCGTCGGCTGCCATGGCCGTCCCGGGCGCAGCCTCGTCGGCGCAGCTGGGCGGGCGTCGCTGCTTGGGCCGCAGCTCTGTCCTCAGTACAGCGAGCAGCTCGGTCTGGGCACGCGGGTCCTCGCCGACCGCCGCCGGGCTGACCTGCTGCTTTTGCTTGGGGGTGCGGAGCCGCCGCCTGGAAGAACCGCCGCGAAGCGCTGTCCGAGGTAGAAGGAAGCCTTAGCGCGGGACTCCCGTCCTTATAAAGCCGGCACGCCCCGCTCCCGGGCTGTGAGCCGCGCCCTGATGACCAGCAGTGATTGGTCCTGGGCTTCCTCGCCTCTTGACTGATTGATTGCGTTACCAGGACTCAATCAGGAGTGACCTCTGTGGGTGGAGTTCCGGACACCGGCAGCAAGGTGTGCGAAAACACGTATTCCCCGATGCAGTGGGTGGAAACGCTAATTGCTACCACCTGTTTGTAGAGCATATTGACAAGATCGAGCGAAAAGAAAAATTCCCATAGGCGTTGACCGAGCAATTCCACTCTTAGCATTTTATAGCGTAAAGAGTCAATTCCGCAATGCTGTAGAAACACTCCACGTGCACACACACGCACACACACACACACACACACACACACACACACACACACACACACACACAGGTGTACACAGAGACCTAGAACCCAGCAGTTTCATTGTCCACTTATCCGTAGGCCGGACAGTGCATTTCATACCCTCCCTAACCTAAGCTAGGCGGGAGCATTTCTCAGAAATCTTTCCTTCATCCTCTTTCCAGAATCCCTGGAGAGAGTCATGTAAACATTCAGCCATCAGAATAGCCAGTGAACACACTGATCAGAATGAATAGGAAGGTAAAGACTTGGGACAGAGGGACCTCCAGATCCTAAACTGATCTTTACCTTGTTGACGACTTTCTTAAAATAACAAACAAACAAACAAAAAACGTAAACAGCCTATCAGAGAGGCTTATACAGAGGGATTTGATTCCATGCTTGCAAAATGGTAGCTGTCCAAACTCCAAACAAAAGTGTTTCCTCCTTTTTCCTTTCTAGAATCACGGAGTTTGTCAGTGTCTTCAGCTCCACCGTAGGTGATGAGGACCGAGTCGTTTAGAATTCTGTTTGGATATGGCGCTGACTCAAAAATGGCTTTTGTCCTCAGCAGAGTGTGAAGCAGCTTGCACTTGGGATCGCCTGGCCTTGAAACAATAATGTCACTTTGGAAATTCAGTTTTTATCAAGAGTAGAAAAAGAGATAGAGATAGGAAAACACAGATTTACCTGTGATGCTTGTGCAGGGGTCATGCTGACCTTCTCTGTCTCGTTCCAATCTTAGTACATGTGGGGCTGAAGTGAGCAGAAAATTCAATGTTCCACTAGAATGAGGCTATGTCCGATCAGTATTCCTCCGCTACTTGGTTTTTACCCAACTGAGCGTAAGGATCCTCTACAGTACTCGAAAGCCACGGAAGCTCTGAGAAGGAACTGCTTCAGTGTTTTTCGTTTGACCACACGACTAAAGACAAATAAATCACAACTGGTATGAACACACAGGAACGGTTTTTGGAAAGTCACGACTGATTCGCATATTCGTGTGTACAGGCCAAATAATCCTGAAACAGAGTCACTTTTATTAATCGTCATGTGTCTTTCGGTGTGCTTTTCGAAAGTTAGGTGAGTCTTTTACATTAAAAAGTATCTAGTGTAAGTGTGAGCTAATTAATAAGGTGGTTGACTACTTTTTTAAAGGAGTGTTGTTCTATGCCTTAGCTCTTCTTAATTGCGTTGGGACGCTGAAAAAAAGCCAGAGAAATTGAAGATTTCATTACGTCGATGTTTTGCTCCGAAGAACTGAAGTTTACTAAACTTTCAACGCTCAGACATTTACGCATCTATCGAAATACCAATAGCTGTAAACAGTGTGTACTTTTAAGTACTAATCGACCAAACTCTAAGTCATTATGAAGCTAAGCTGAGTGTTAAGTAAGTCTTGCGTTTTAAGTGCTCCGCTCTGTTCTTACGCGAGGAAGATTAACCACTTCGCTACTGACCACTGCTGCGGCCTTGTGGGCATCTTCTAAAAATCTGTGGCTGCTGTTGAACCATATTCTTCCTGTACGTGGACCAGGAAAGGGAAACTGATCAGACAACCTGGAACCCTTTGCTAATGCCACACTGCTGTTCTTGGAGACGACTTCATCTTCCCCCCACCCACTCCTCCTCTTCTAGGTTTTCATGGCACTGTAAAGGGCTTTGTAAATGGTTTCTTGGTTTTTACTTCGTTTTATATTTATTACCGATTTGTAGATTTACAACCGGCCTTTGTCACTGATCTTACTTTAGCAACATTGGCAACTTCATTTACTGATCCTCACAGTTTATGTTTGAAGCCTTCGAACTTTTCTCAACATGTAATTCCATTATCCGTGCACAAAGACAGGGATAATTCTTTCTTCCCTTCCTTCTCTCTTTTTAAAAATTCTTACACCACGTATTTGTTTTTCTTGTCTAATCTTACTACTTAGGACCTCCGTGTTAGTCAGTTCTCTGTCGTTTACAAGAGAATACCCGAAACTGGGTCTATCTAGAGAAACAGAGTTTAGTTTGTCCAGTTTTGGAGGCTGGGAAGTCCGAGGTTCAATGGGCTTGTCTGGTGAGGGCCTTCTTCTTGATGGGGATGTGCCGAGTGACCCGAGGCAATGCAGTTTATCACAGGGTGCGGGTGACCAAAGCGAGCTAATATGCTTCTTTCTCTCCTGATAAAGCTGGTGCTGCCACTCGGGTGATAACCCATCCATCCACCAACTCATCCATCCGTGATGGTATTAATTCACTCAAGAGGGCATAGCCCTCATGATTCAATCACCTCTTAAAGACCCCACCTTCAACGCTGCTACATTGGGGATCAAGCTTCCACGTGACCTTTGGAGGGGACAAGCATTCAAATCACAGCAACGTTAATAAGATGTTGCGTAGAAGTGGGGATAAGAGGCATTATTGTCTTTTTCCCAATCTTGAAGGGAAAGCTTTTGGCATTTCATTAGTCAGTCTTATGTTTCCTGCAGGTTTTTCGTAGAGATCGTTTTGTCAGGTCAAGGCAGTTGTCTTCTATTCCTACGTTGTCCGGGGTTTTTGTTTCCTGTCCTTGTCTTTCCTTTTACTTTTTAAAAAATATCAACGATAGGTTGTACATTTTATGAATCACTTCTCTGCACTTTTGGAAATGATGACCTAATTTCTTTATTTTGCAATGTGGCACACTGACTGTATCACGTGATTCACTAACCCTAAACCAACCTTGCCTCAGTCCTAAGACACACTGAACTTGAATATTACGTATCACTGATTCAATTTGCTCCTAGTTTGCTTTGGATTTGTGAGTATATTAATGAATGGGATTGGGCTGTTCTAATGCTTTCAGTGTCCTTGTCAGGTCAGAGCTCTTACACATCTTTTATTGAATACTTCTATAACTATTTGTCTTCTGGATACTATCGTAAATGGTATTAACTAAAATAGTTTTTCGAAAGTGTTGCGATAGTTTCAGTACATTGAGTCCCCCATGGATCTGTCTCAATTGTTTGTTATTCCTCATACTTCTCTGTGTTGTTCTTAAGTTGGCATGTGTGCCAGGCAGTGTAATTGAGACTTTATTTTTAGAAATAATCTGAGATGAAGGATGATGGTATCCTCTCACAGAGGTGATTTAGGTTTGTTTCTGCCTTGCGCCTGGAGCGAGGCCCGGCAGTCCAGGAATATCTGAATCCCGTTTCAGGGACTGAGGGTTTTCTGGGCCGCATAGGCAATGGGTAGCAGAGGTTGGGCAACTTAACTTGTTGTCTGTATTTATTCCTAGGACAGGGCCCAGACCAGGGTCCTCAATCTTGCTGGGCCTAGAATTCCAACTTTTGTGCCCTCAGCACCTTGAGGTTGTCGACAGTGCTTGGTGTCCTAGCATCGTAGAAGTAGGCAAATGTCCGTAGGAACAATGGCTTCCAATGGCATGGCCACCTATGCGCATCTATGAATACTGTAGTCCTCCCTTATTTGTGGTTTTCCTCTCCTTAATATCAGTTGCCTGCAGTCCAATGTGGTGTGAAAATATCAGATGAACAATTACAGAAATAAACCGTTCAGAGGTTTTAAATTGCGAGCCGTTCTCTGGAGTGTGACAAAACCTCACATGGCCCCGCTCCATACCGTAAGCATTCCTTTTTCCAGTGTGTCCACCTGTACACCCTCCCTGCCCGCTCGTGACTGGGAGGCCATCCTGGTGATCAAATCAACTGTCACCCTATCGCGGTGTTTGCGTCCGAGTCGCCGTATTTTACTTAATAATGGCCACAACGCACAAGAGCGGTCATGCTGGGAATTCGGATATGTCAAATAGAAGCCATAAAGTGCTTCCTTTAGGCGAAAAGGTGAAAGTTCTCTACTTAGTAAGGAAAGGGAAAAAAATTATATGCTGAGGTTACTGAGATGTACTGTCAGAACAAATGTTGTGTCTGTGAGATTGTGAAGAAGTTCAAAGAAATTCATGCTGGTTTCGCTGTCGCACCTCAAACTGCAAAGATTTTGGCCACAGTCTAGGCAACAATGTTTAGTGAAGATGAAAAAGACATTAAATTTGTGGGTGGAAGACATGGACAGGAGCATGTTGCAATAGATGGTACTGTCCGAGGTTTCGGACATCCGATGGGGGGCCTGATATTTACATCCAACGGATGAGGGGAACTCCTGGGATTTTAAAATACTGAAGAATGGGACTACATAAAAATAAAAAGGAATGAAAGAGAAAGTCAAAAGATTGAGCTGGGAGAGATATTTACAACTCGTAGAACATTCAACTCATACAATTTCCTTTATATCCAATGAGCTCCCACACACCAATGTGAAAAAAGACCAACGACTTAGGAGAGAAATGGGGAACACATAGGAAAACGTGGCTCCCCGACCCCCCAAAACAAGCGACTCTTGAATACAGGAGAAGATGCTCACCACCATGAAGATGAAAATAAAAGACAATGTGGTGAAATTTGGGACCTATTAATATAGTTCGAAACATTAACAACCTGCTGTGTTGGAACAGATTATCCTAGATTGCTTGTAGATGTAGAAATTAATACAAACGCTATACAAGTAAGCCTGTAAAATTTAAAATGTATGTATATATTTAAAAGTGTATCCTTAGACACATCCATATCACTTGTAGAGTGAGAGGCTGAATGTATAAACGGGTAAAGGGCAAAAACCACAGAGAAGCTCGGGAAGCCAAACCACAACCCCTGGAGCCACCAGCCCAGAAAAGCAAACTACAGCCTCTACGGCAATCAGTCCAGGAAGCCCAATCACAACCACTGCAGCAGTTGGCACACACCAGTCAGGATCGGGTCAGCAATGCCAGCTTGGGAATTTTGGCCCCAGTGTCCAAGTCAAGACCAACTAGAGAAAGCCAAATATGCTCTCAAAACCAATCGCGTCAGATGCTCTGCTTCCAGTTAGCCTGCTTACAGCTTCCCCAAGTCAACAACCTCCAATCCGAAAATACCCGGAACCCTCCTTCCTTTTTGATAGAGAACTTTGCTACTCCCCCGCCTACCTTTGAGTTTGCCAAATGCGACCGATGGTTTCTGACTCCCTTGCTTTCTATGTATATGTACAGCGAGCGTTTTCTAAACAGTCTGTTTGTTTTTGCTTGCGTCTTTTTCATTTATTTCCACAAATCCCTTCTACTAAACTTGCATGTATGAAAAATATATTCATATTCTTTGATAGAGCGATTTCACTTGTAGGATTTTATCCCACAAACACACCTGCCTCTATGCGTGTGCGCGCGCATGTGTGCATCTGTGTCCGTGAACAGGTGTCCCTGACGTCCAGGATAGACGTTTCAAGACGCCGGTGGATACATAAAGCCACAGATAGTAGCAAACCCAGTTGCCGTCAAAGGGAGCACGTTTCTTTTCGTTTCTTCCACCCGCAAATCGAATGCCATTTCCATCCTAACCAAGCAGCCATCGTGCAGCGAGGCCGAAAGGATCGCAGTTGGATGTGCGACGGCACGAAGTTTCCTTTCCTTCTTCACAGCTTCGCAGAAGGAAGACTTGCTTTCATGGGAGATCTTTGCAACCCTCACATATGATTTTCCCCTTTCCTTATGAAGTCCAGGACTTTTCACCTTTTCGGGTAAAGGAAGCCCTTTACGGCTTCTCTTTGGCATATGCGAATTGCCCGCATCACTCCTCTTGCACTCGGTGGCCATTACGAAGGAAAAGAAGTGTGACTTAAACGCAAGCTCTGCAATGTGGCGACAGTCGGTCTGAAAACGGAGATGGTTACTAAGTGAGCAGTGGCCCGGGAGCATCTAGGGCGTGGACGTGTAGCACAAAGGGATGACTCACGTCCCGGCCAGGCAGGCTGCGCATGCGAGATTTCATCGCACTGCTCTGAAGAGCCTGCAACTTCAAATTTCTGCCTTGTTCGTTTCTGAAATTTTCCATTTGATATTTTGGGACCTTGGTGGACAGAGGAAAACTGAAACTGGGAACGCGAAACTGCACGCAAGGGGGGAGGGGAGGGGGGGACTACTTTGAGGACTCTAGGATTGAGTCCAAGAAAGCCTTATCTGCTCCAGGATGGACAAAGGAGAGAGAGACGGCCAATCTCTTGTATATCATTTTATTTACAAATATGAACACGATCTGGGGACGATATGGATTGGTTAAAACTCTGTCCTTCTTTCCAAAGAGGCTAGTTAACATCCTCAGTGCAATTGGTGTTAAAACCTGCTGCGAGACTGAGGATTCAGAGCTTGGGGATTCTGAAGCGTCCACCAAGCAGGGCGGCAGCGTCCCAGGTGCAACGCGTGAAAACTGCAGGATTCAGATCCAGGAGGTCCCACCAACGAAAGACGCCAGTGTCCTTTGCAAGTCCCATTCCCCGACTCGAATCGCCTTTGAATTCCTTCCCAACCACCCCACCGCCCCCCGAGTTCTCTGTCCAATGCGAGTCCTCGGCTCATCGGCGGGAGTATGTGTTCCTGTAATCTCGGATCGTCTTGGCCATGAGCGGGGCTACTTTCTTGGCGGCGGCTTTCCTGGTGCTGGGGCCGCAGGAGGGGGGCCTCGCAGGGAGCGGGTGAAAGCGGCTGTGGCCACCGGTGCTGCTGGAGGGGGGCCGGCTGCTCTCCTGTGGGCGTGGGGCCGGCTGCACCTCGGCTTTATCGGGGATGGCCGCTCCTCCCGAGGCAGGCTTTTCCTGCCTCCTGGGAACCTCACAAGGCTTGTCGAGCACAGAGTGGAAGAAGATCATCTGTGTCTGTCGGCCTCTGGGCCTCTCGGCGCGTGCAGAGCGGATCTTCATCGTCACCAGCCGGAGCCGCCGCTCTCGGGCCTCCCGGAGCCGCAGGTACATCTCCCGCCACGACTCGTGCTCCTCCGGCCGGGCTTCCTTAAAGTCTCGTTGACAGCGCCTTTTCCATAAGTGGCCCGTTTCTTTCGCTAGTGTGGGATTGTATTTCTCGATGATGCGACCTGGCTGATCGGGCGTGCACCCCTTCCACGCGGGCTCCGGAGCAGGACACGGGTCTCCCCCCGCTTCCCGGACAGCAGGGACGCTGGTCCCGAGGGCCCACACCCGCCGCTCACACGCAGTCACGGTTCTAGGCAGGCCGGCGCTCCTGGGGCCCGAGTACACCGGCATCTTCGAGTTCCTTCGGCGTCCCGTAGGAAATCCACCCTCTTCTTCTTGCTGGGGGGAAGGGAGTGCGTGTATCTCTGGCGGGAAGGAGGACATCAGTTCAAGGACAGACAGTGCCCTGTCACTGGCCCGCATCCCGGGTAACGGGAGGTCTGGCAGCACCGGCGGGGCGTCGGTGGGGACCCTTTTCAGCTTGGCTACGTGCGCTCCGGGCGGTGGCGGCTCCTCTGTCTCATTTTCCTGCACCTTGGCTAGTCTGGGAAGCAGGCTCCCATTTTCACGAGTGCGTTTAGAGTCCGTCTCGTGAAGGTCTTTGACTCTCAGAGTAGTGGCCAGAGTTTTCACCGTCCTTTCCTTTCCCTTCCAAGGCCGGCCATAGGTGGAGTATGCCTCAAAGGGCACAGCAGGCTGCTCAGAGTCAGCCTCCATATCTGCCAACTCCTCCTCTTCAGGGAGGGAGCTCTCCCAGGTGGAAGGTCTGCGTATCCCTTCTCGAGTGCTGAGCTTGTTGGAAAGCTTGCCTGGCACCGTGGGCAGCAGGCCTCCTGCGCCCTCTCCTGTGTCTAAGCCTTCTGGGCTTGGCTTCTTTGTTTCGTCTGCTTTGGGTTCGTCAGAGTCTTTGTCCCTCTTCTCCTCTAGGTGGTTGTCCCGAGCAGCGTCCAAGGCGGGTAGAGAGGGAACGCAACCGAGCTCCGATGCCTTCTCTCTCCTGGCCCGCCTAGAGGGCGGTTTGTCCTTGGTACTGTCCCCCGAGATGGCCCTTGGACCTTCCTCTGGGGAGAAGGCCTTGTGGGATTTCTGGCTGAATCCAGCAGGGAACATCTCGTCGTCCCCAGCCCCCGCCGGGCCTTTCTGCCTGTGGGAAGATACCTGCGCCGGGCTTGGGCTCACGACGGCCCCTTGCCCCCGGGGTTTGCCCAGGTGTCCCTCTTGACGGAGTCCCGGACTGCCCTGAGGGGCATCAGCGTGGCCTTTTCCAGGCTTCTGGCGGAGAACAGCGGGCTCGGGGCCCTCCTCCTCCGGGGGCACGCAATGGTCCACGCACATCTGGTGAGGACCGGCAAGGGACAGACGGATCCGGATGTGGCCATCGCCGGAAGACGCCCAGTCTGAGGAGGAAGCCAGTGCAACTGTGTAGCGCTTGGTGCTCCCGCCTCTCCTGTCGCCACCGGGAGACCCCTTGGGAGGTGTTTGGAGCTGCGAGAGTCTCCTGTGCTTTCTGTGTCCGCGCTCCGTGCCGTCGGATGGGCTCTCGGAGGCTCCGTGGCTTTCTGGGCAGGCGCCCTGCACCTTCGGCTCCTTCGGAAACTCCTCCCTGGGGCGCTTTCGGGAACGGCTCTCCTCCAAGGCCAGTTGTTCAGGCCGGGTGTCCCGCGCCACGACCAGCAACTTCTTCCACTGGGCGGCTAAGTCCCTGGCCAAGCTGCCCACGTGCTGGTGTGTGCGCAAGCGCTTGACCGTCTTGCGGACTCCAGTCTCCGCCAGGGAGTGTGCTGTCACTGGCAAGGCGGAGAGTTTCTTCAGGTATTTCGCCAGCTTCTTGGGATCGGAGTGGGCAGCCAGGCGCGCCTGCAGCTTGACCACGGCGTGCAGCGCCCCGTCGGCTGCCATGGCCGTCCCGGGCGCAGCCTCGTCGGCGCAGCTGGGCGGGCGTCGCTGCTTGGGCCGCAGCTCTGTCCTCAGTACAGCGAGCAGCTCGGCCTGGGCACGCGGGTCCTCGCCGACCGCCGCCGGGCTGACCTGCTGCTTTTGCTTGGGGGTGCGGAGCCGCCGCCTGGAAGAACCGCCGCGAAGCGCTGTCCGAGGTAGAAGGAAGCCTCAGCGCGGGACTCCCGTCCTTATAAAGCCGGCACGCCCCGCTCCCGGGCTGTGAGCCGCGCCCTGATGACCAGCAGTGATTGGTCCTGGGCTTCCTCGCCTCTTGACTGATTGATTGCGTTACCAGGACTCAATCAGGAGTGACCTCTGTGGGTGGAGTTCCGGACACCGGCAGCAAGGTGTGCGAAAACACGTACTCCCCGATGCAGTGGGTGGAAACGCTAATTGCTACCACCTGTTTGTAGAGCATATTGACAAGATCGAGCGAAAAGAAAAATTCACATAGGCGTTGACCGAGCAATTCCACTCTTAGCATTTTATAGCGTACAGAGTCAATTCCGCAATGCTGTAGAAACACTCCACGTGCACACACACGCACACACACACACACACACACACACACACACACACACACACACACACACACACACAGGTGTACACAGAGACCTAGAACCCAGCAGTTTCATTGTCCACTTATCCGTAGGCCGGACAGTGCATTTCATACCCTCCCTAACCTAAGCTAGGCGGGAGCATTTCTCAGAAATCTTTCCTTCATCCTCTTTCCAGAATCCCTGGAGAGAGTCATGTAAACATTCAGCCATCAGAATAGCCAGTGAACACACTGATCAGAATGAATAGGAAGGTAAAGACTTGGGACAGAGGGACCTCCAGATCCTAAACTGATCTTTACCTTGTTGACGACTTTCTTAAAATAACAAACAAACAAACAAAAAACGTAAACAGCCTATCAGAGAGGCTTATACAGAGGGATTTGATTCCATGCTTGCAAAATGGTAGCTGTCCAAACTCCAAACAAAAGTGTTTCCTCCTTTTTCCTTTCTAGAATCACGGAGTTTGTCAGTGTCTTCAGCTCCACCGTAGGTGATGAGGACCGAGTCGTTTAGAATTCTGTTTGGATATGGCGCTGACTCAAAAATGGCTTTTGTCCTCAGCAGAGTGTGAAGCAGCTTGCACTTGGGATCGCCTGGCCTTGAAACAATAATGTCACTTTGGAAATTCAGTTTTTATCAAGAGTAGAAAAAGAGATAGAGATAGGAAAACACAGATTTACCTGTGATGCTTGTGCAGGGGTCATGCTGACCTTCTCTGTCTCGTTCCAATCTTAGTACATGTGGGGCTGAAGTGAGCAGAAAATTCAATGTTCCACTAGAATGAGGCTATGTCCGATCAGTATTCCTCCGCTACTTGGTTTTTACCCAACTGAGCGTAAGGATCCTCTACAGTACTCGAAAGCCACGGAAGCTCTGAGAAGGAACTGCTTCAGTGTTTTTCGTTTGACCACACGACTAAAGACAAATAAATCACAACTGGTATGAACACACAGGAACGGTTTTTGGAAAGTCACGACTGATTCGCATATTCGTGTGTACAGGCCAAATAATCCTGAAACAGAGTCACTTTTATTAATCGTCATGTGTCTTTCGGTGTGCTTTTCGAAAGTTAGGTGAGTCTTTTACATTAAAAAGTATCTAGTGTAAGTGTGAGCTAATTAATAAGGTGGTTGACTACTTTTTTAAAGGAGTGTTGTTCTATGCCTTAGCTCTTCTTAATTGCGTTGGGACGCTGAAAAAAAGCCAGAGAAATTGAAGATTTCATTACGTCGATGTTTTGCTCCGAAGAACTGAAGTTTACTAAACTTTCAACGCTCAGACATTTACGCATCTATCAAAATACCAATAGCTGTAAACAGTGTGTACTTTTAAGTACTAATCGACCAAACTCTAAGTCATTATGAAGCTAAGCTGAGTGTTAAGTAAGTCTTGCGTTTTAAGTGCTCCGCTCTGTTCTTACGCGAGGAAGATTAACCACTTCGCTACTGACCACTGCTGCGGCCTTGTGGGCATCTTCTAAAAATCTGTGGCTGCTGTTGAACCATATTCTTCCTGTACGTGGACCAGGAAAGGGAAACTGATCAGACAACCTGGAACCCTTTGCTAATGCCACACTGCTGTTCTTGGAGACGACTTCATCTTCCCCCCACCCACTCCTCCTCTTCTAGGTTTTCATGGCACTGTAAAGGGCTTTGTAAATGGTTTCTTGGTTTTTACTTCGTTTTATATTTATTACCGATTTGTAGATTTACAACCGGCCTTTGTCACTGATCTTACTTTAGCAACATTGGCAACTTCATTTACTGATCCTCACAGTTTATGTTTGAAGCCTTCGAACTTTTCTCAACATGTAATTCCATTATCCGTGCACAAAGACAGGGATAATTCTTTCTTCCCTTCCTTCTCTCTTTTTAAAAATTCTTACACCACGTATTTGTTTTTCTTGTCTCATCTTACTACTTAGGACCTCCGTGTTAGTCAGTTCTCTGTCGTTTACAAGAGAATACCCGAAACTGGGTCTATCTAGAGAAACAGAGTTTAGTTTGTCCAGTTTTGGAGGCTGGGAAGTCCGAGGTTCAATGGGCTTGTCTGGTGAGGGCCTTCTTCTTGATGGGGATGTGCCGAGTGACCCGAGGCAATGCAGTTTATCACAGGGTGCGGGTGACCAAAGCGAGCTAATATGCTTCTTTCTCTCCTGATAAAGCTGGTGCTGCCACTCGGGTGATAACCCATCCATCCACCAACTCATCCATCCGTGATGGTATTAATTCACTCAAGAGGGCATAGCCCTCATGATTCAATCACCTCTTAAAGACCCCACCTTCAACGCTGCTACATTGGGGATCAAGCTTCCACGTGACCTTTGGAGGGGACAAGCATTCAAATCACAGCAACGTTAATAAGATGTTGCGTAGAAGTGGGGATAAGAGGCATTATTGTCTTTTTCCCAATCTTGAAGGGAAAGCTTTTGGCATTTCATTAGTCAGTCTTATGTTTCCTGCAGGTTTTTCGTAGAGATCGTTTTGTCAGGTCAAGGCAGTTGTCTTCTATTCCTACGTTGTCCGGGGTTTTTGTTTCCTGTCCTTGTCTTTCCTTTTACTTTTTAAAAAATATCAACGATAGGTTGTACATTTTATGAATCACTTCTCTGCACTTTTGGAAATGATGACCTAATTTCTTTATTTTGCAATGTGGCACACTGACTGTATCACGTGATTCACTAACCCTAAACCAACCTTGCCTCAGTCCTAAGACACACTGAACTTGAATATTACGTATCACTGATTCAATTTGCTCCTAGTTTGCTTTGGATTTGTGAGTATATTAATGAATGGGATTGGGCTGTTCTAATGCTTTCAGTGTCCTTGTCAGGTCAGAGCTCTTACACATCTTTTATTGAATACTTCTATAACTATTTGTCTTCTGGATACTATCGTAAATGGTATTAACTAAAATAGTTTTTCGAAAGTGTTGCGATAGTTTCAGTACGTTGAGTCCCCCATGGATCTGTCTCAATTGTTTGTTATTCCTCATACTTCTCTGTGTTGTTCTTAAGTTGGCATGTGTGCCAGGCAGTGTAATTGAGACTTTATTTTTAGAAATAATCTGAGATGAAGGATGATGGTATCCTCTCACAGAGGTGATTTAGGTTTGTTTCTGCCTTGCGCCTGGAGCGAGGCCCGGCAGTCCAGGAATATCTGAATCCCGTTTCAGGGACTGAGGGTTTTCTGGGCCGCATAGGCAATGGGTAGCAGAGGTTGGGCAACTTAACTTGTTGTCTGTATTTATTCCTAGGACAGGGCCCAGACCAGGGTCCTCAATCTTGCTGGGCCTAGAATTCCAACTTTTGTGCCCTCAGCACCTTGAGGTTGTCGACAGTGCTTGGTGTCCTAGCATCGTAGAAGTAGGCAAATGTCCGTAGGAACAATGGCTTCCAATGGCATGGCCACCTATGCGCATCTATGAATACTGTAGTCCTCCCTTATTTGTGGTTTTCCTCTCCTTAATATCAGTTGCCTGCAGTCCAATGTGGTGTGAAAATATCAGATGAACAATTACAGAAATAAACCGTTCAGAGGTTTTAAATTGCGAGCCGTTCTCTGGAGTGTGACAAAACCTCACATGGCCCCGCTCCATACCGTAAGCATTCCTTTTTCCAGTGTGTCCACCTGTACACCCTCCCTGCCCGCTCGTGACTGGGAGGCCATCCTGGTGATCAAATCAACTGTCACCCTATCGCGGTGTTTGCGTCCGAGTCGCCGTATTTTACTTAATAATGGCCACAACGCACAAGAGCGGTCATGCTGGGAATTCGGATATGTCAAATAGAAGCCATAAAGTGCTTCCTTTAGGCGAAAAGGTGAAAGTTCTCTACTTAGTAAGGAAAGGGAAAAAAATTATATGCTGAGGTTACTGAGATGTACTGTCAGAACAAATGTTGTGTCTGTGAGATTGTGAAGAAGTTCAAAGAAATTCATGCTGGTTTCGCTGTCGCACCTCAAACTGCAAAGATTTTGGCCACAGTCTAGGCAACAATGTTTAGTGAAGATGAAAAAGACATTAAATTTGTGGGTGGAAGACATGGACAGGAGCATGTTGCAATAGATGGTACTGTCCGAGGTTTCGGACATCCGATGGGGGGCCTGATATTTACATCCAACGGATGAGGGGAACTCCTGGGATTTTAAAATACTGAAGAATGGGACTACATAAAAATAAAAAGGAATGAAAGAGAAAGTCAAAAGATTGAGCTGGGAGAGATATTTACAACTCGTAGAACATTCAACTCATACAATTTCCTTTATATCCAATGAGCTCCCACACACCAATGTGAAAAAAGACCAACGACTTAGGAGAGAAATGGGGAACACATAGGAAAACGTGGCTCCCCGACCCCCCAAAACAAGCAACTCTTGAATACAGGAGAAGATGCTCACCACCATGAAGATGAAAATAAAAGACAATGTGGTGAAATTTGGGACCTATTAATATAGTTCGAAACATTAACAACCTGCTGTGTTGGAACAGATTATCCTAGATTGCTTGTAGATGTAGAAATTAATACAAACGCTATACAAGTAAGCCTGTAAAATTTAAAATGTATGTATATATTTAAAAGTGTATCCTTAGACACATCCATATCACTTGTAGAGTGAGAGGCTGAATGTATAAACGGGTAAAGGGCAAAAACCACAGAGAAGCTCGGGAAGCCAAACCACAACCCCTGGAGCCACCAGCCCAGAAAAGCAAACTACAGCCTCTACGGCAATCAGTCCAGGAAGCCCAATCACAACCACTGCAGCAGTTGGCACACACCAGTCAGGATCGGGTCAGCAATGCCAGCTTGGGAATTTTGGCCCCAGTGTCCAAGTCAAGACCAACTAGAGAAAGCCAAATATGCTCTCAAAACCAATCGCGTCAGATGCTCTGCTTCCAGTTAGCCTGCTTACAGCTTCCCCAAGTCAACAACCTCCAATCCGAAAATACCCGGAACCCTCCTTCCTTTTTGATAGAGAACTTTGCTACTCCCCCGCCTACCTTTGAGTTTGCCAAATGCGACCGATGGTTTCTGACTCCCTTGCTTTCTATGTATATGTACAGCGAGCGTTTTCTAAACAGTCTGTTTGTTTTTGCTTGCGTCTTTTTCATTTATTTCCACAAATCCCTTCTACTAAACTTGCATGTATGAAAAATATATTCATATTCTTTGATAGAGCGATTTCACTTGTAGGATTTTATCCCACAAACACACCTGCCTCTATGCGTGTGCGCGCGCATGTGTGCATCTGTGTCCGTGAACAGGTGTCCCTGACGTCCAGGATAGACGTTTCAAGACGCCGGTGGATACATAAAGCCACAGATAGTAGCAAACCCAGTTGCCGTCAAAGGGAGCACGTTTCTTTTCGTTTCTTCCACCCGCAAATCGAATGCCATTTCCATCCTAACCAAGCAGCCATCGTGCAGCGAGGCCGAAAGGATCGCAGTTGGATGTGCGACGGCACGAAGTTTCCTTTCCTTCTTCACAGCTTCGCAGAAGGAAGACTTGCTTTCATGGGAGATCTTTGCAACCCTCACATATGATTTTCCCCTTTCCTTATGAAGTCCAGGACTTTTCACCTTTTCGGGTAAAGGAAGCCCTTTACGGCTTCTCTTTGGCATATGCGAATTGCCCGCATCACTCCTCTTGCACTCGGTGGCCATTACGAAGGAAAAGAAGTGTGACTTAAACGCAAGCTCTGCAATGTGGCGACAGTCGGTCTGAAAACGGAGATGGTTACTAAGTGAGCAGTGGCCCGGGAGCATCTAGGGCGTGGACGTGTAGCACAAAGGGATGACTCACGTCCCGGCCAGGCAGGCTGCGCATGCGAGATTTCATCGCACTGCTCTGAAGAGCCTGCAACTTCAAATTTCTGCCTTGTTCGTTTCTGAAATTTTCCATTTGATATTTTGGGACCTTGGTGGACAGAGGAAAACTGAAACTGGGAACGCGAAACTGCACGCAAGGGGGGAGGGGAGGGGGGGGACTACTTTGAGGACTCTAGGATTGAGTCCAAGAAAGCCTTATCTGCTCCAGGATGGACAAAGGAGAGAGAGACGGCCAATCTCTTGTATATCATTTTATTTACAAATATGAACACGATCTGGGGACGATATGGATTGGTTAAAACTCTGTCCTTCTTTCCAAAGAGGCTAGTTAACATCCTCAGTGCAATTGGTGTTAAAACCTGCTGCGAGACTGAGGATTCAGAGCTTGGGGATTCTGAAGCGTCCACCAAGCAGGGCGGCAGCGTCCCAGGTGCAGCGCGTGAAAACTGCAGGATTCAGATCCAGGAGGTCCCACCAACGAAAGACGCCAGTGTCCTTTGCAAGTCCCATTCCCCGACTCGAATCGCCTTTGAATTCCTTCCCAACCACCCCACCGCCCCCCGAGTTCTCTGTCCAATGCGAGTCCTCGGCTCATCGGCGGGAGTATGTGTTCCTGTAATCTCGGATCGTCTTGGCCATGAGCGGGGCTACTTTCTTGGCGGCGGCTTTCCTGGTGCTGGGGCCGCAGGAGGGGGGCCTCGCAGGGAGCGGGTGAAAGCGGCTGTGGCCACCGGTGCTGCTGGAGGGGGGCCGGCTGCTCTCCTGTGGGCGTGGGGCCGGCTGCACCTCGGCTTTATCGGGGATGGCCGCTCCTCCCGAGGCAGGCTTTTCCTGCCTCCTGGGAACCTCACAAGGCTTGTCGAGCACAGAGTGGAAGAAGATCATCTGTGTCTGTCGGCCTCTGGGCCTCTCGGCGCGTGCAGAGCGGATCTTCATCGTCACCAGCCGGAGCCGCCGCTCTCGGGCCTCCCGGAGCCGCAGGTACATCTCCCGCCACGACTCGTGCTCCTCCGGCCGGGCTTCCTTAAAGTCTCGTTGACAGCGCCTTTTCCATAAGTGGCCCGTTTCTTTCGCTAGTGTGGGATTGTATTTCTCGATGATGCGACCTGGCTGATCGGGCGTGCACCCCTTCCACGCGGGCTCCGGAGCAGGACACGGGTCTCCCCCCGCTTCCCGGACAGCAGGGACGCTGGTCCCGAGGGCCCACACCCGCCGCTCACACGCAGTCACGGTTCTAGGCAGGCCGGCGCTCCTGGGGCCCGAGTACACCGGCATCTTCGAGTTCCTTCTGCGTCCCGTAGGAAATCCACCCTCTTCTTCTTGCTGGGGGGAAGGGAGTGCGTGTATCTCTGGCGGGAAGGAGGACATCAGTTCAAGGACAGACAGTGCCCTGTCACTGGCCCGCATCCCGGGTAACGGGAGGTCTGGCAGCACCGGCGGGGCGTCGGTGGGGACCCTTTTCAGCTTGGCTACGTGCGCTCCGGGCGGTGGCGGCTCCTCTGTCTCATTTTCCTGCACCTTGGCTAGTCTGGGAAGCAGGCTCCCATTTTCACGAGTGCGTTTAGAGTCCGTCTCGTGAAGGTCTTTGACTCTCAGAGTAGTGGCCAGAGTTTTCACCGTCCTTTCCTTTCCCTTCCAAGGCCGGCCATAGGTGGAGTATGCCTCAAAGGGCACAGCAGGCTGCTCAGAGTCAGCCTCCATATCTGCCAACTCCTCCTCTTCAGGGAGGGAGCTCTCCCAGGTGGAAGGTCTGCGTATCCCTTCTCGAGTGCTGAGCTTGTTGGAAAGCTTGCCTGGCACCGTGGGCAGCAGGCCTCCTGCGCCCTCTCCTGTGTCTAAGCTTTCTGGGCTTGGCTTCTTTGTTTCGTCTGCTTTGGGTTCGTCAGAGTCTTTGTCCCTCTTCTCCTCTAGGTGGTTGTCCCGAGCAGCGTCCAAGGCGGGTAGAGAGGGAACGCAACCGAGCTCCGATGCCTTCTCTCTCCTGGCCCGCCTAGAGGGCGGTTTGTCCTTGGTACTGTCCCCCGAGATGGCCCTTGGACCTTCCTCTGGGGAGAAGGCCTTGTGGGATTTCTGGCTGAATCCAGCAGGGAACATCTCGTCGTCCCCAGCCCCCGCCGGGCCTTTCTGCCTGTGGGAAGATACCTGCGCCGGGCTTGGGCTCACGACGGCCCCTTGCCCCCGGGGTTTGCCCAGGTGTCCCTCTTGACGGAGTCCCGGACTGCCCTGAGGGGCATCAGCGTGGCCTTTTCCAGGCTTCTGGCGGAGAACAGCGGGCTCGGGGCCCTCCTCCTCCGGGGGCACGCAATGGTCCACGCACATCTGGTGAGGACCGGCAAGGGACAGACGGATGCGGATGTGGCCATCGCCGGAAGACGCCCAGTCTGAGGAGGAAGCCAGTGCAACTGTGTAGCGCTTGGTGCTCCCGCCTCTCCTGTCGCCACCGGGAGACCCCTTGGGAGGTGTTTGGAGCTGCGAGAGTCTCCTGTGCTTTCTGTGTCCGCGCTCCGTGCCATCGGATGGGCTCTCGGAGGCTCCGTGGCTTTCTGGGCAGGCGCCCTGCACCTTCGGCTCCTTCGGAAACTCCTCCCTGGGGCGCTTTCGGGAACGGCTCTCCTCCAAGGCCAGTTGTTCAGGCCGGGTGTCCCGCGCCACGACCAGCAACTTCTTCCACTGGGCGGCTAAGTCCCTGGCCAAGCTGCCCACGTGCTGGTGTGTGCGCAAGCGCTTGACCGTCTTGCGGACTCCAGTCTCCGCCAGGGAGTGTGCTGTCACTGGCAAGGCGGAGAGTTTCTTCAGGTATTTCGCCAGCTTCTTGGGATCGGAGTGGGCAGCCAGGCGCGCCTGCAGCTTGACCACGGCGTGCAGCGCCCCGTCGGCTGCCATGGCCGTCCCGGGCGCAGCCTCGTCGGCGCAGCTGGGCGGGCGTCGCTGCTTGGGCCGCAGCTCTGTCCTCAGTACAGCGAGCAGCTCGGTCTGGGCACGCGGGTCCTCGCCGACCGCCGCCGGGCTGACCTGCTGCTTTTGCTTGGGGGTGCGGAGCCGCCGCCTGGAAGAACCGCCGCGAAGCGCTGTCCGAGGTAGAAGGAAGCCTCAGCGCGGGACTCCCGTCCTTATAAAGCCGGCACGCCCCGCTCCCGGGCTGTGAGCCGCGCCCTGATGACCAGCAGTGATTGGTCCTGGGCTTCCTCGCCTCTTGACTGATTGATTGCGTTACCAGGACTCAATCAGGAGTGACCTCTGTGGGTGGAGTTCCGGACACCGGCAGCAAGGTGTGCGAAAACACGTACTCCCCGATGCAGTGGGTGGAAACGCTAATTGCTACCACCTGTTTGTAGAGCATATTGACAAGATCGAGCGAAAAGAAAAATTCACATAGGCGTTGACCGAGCAATTCCACTCTTAGCATTTTATAGCGTACAGAGTCAATTCCGCAATGCTGTAGAAACACTCCACGTGCACACACACGCACACACACACACACACACACACACACACACACACACAGGTGTACACAGAGACCTAGAACCCAGCAGTTTCATTGTCCACTTATCCGTAGGCCGGACAGTGCATTTCATACCCTCCCTAACCTAAGCTAGGCGGGAGCATTTCTCAGAAATCTTTCCTTCATCCTCTTTCCAGAATCCCTGGAGAGAGTCATGTAAACATTCAGCCATCAGAATAGCCAGTGAACACACTGACCAGAATGAATAGGAAGGTAAAGACTTGGGACAGAGGGACCTCCAGATCCTAAACTGATCTTTACCTTGTTGACGACTTTCTTAAAATAACAAACAAACAAACAAAAAACGTAAACAGCCTATCAGAGAGGCTTATACAGAGGGATTTGATTCCATGCTTGCAAAATGGTAGCTGTCCAAACTCCAAACAAAAGTGTTTCCTCCTTTTTCCTTTCTAGAATCACGGAGTTTGTCAGTGTCTTCAGCTCCACCGTAGGTGATGAGGACCGAGTCGTTTAGAATTCTGTTTGGATATGGCGCTGACTCAAAAATGGCTTTTGTCCTCAGCAGAGTGTGAAGCAGCTTGCACTTGGGATCGCCTGGCCTTGAAACAATAATGTCACTTTGGAAATTCAGTTTTTATCAAGAGTAGAAAAAGAGATAGAGATAGGAAAACACAGATTTACCTGTGATGCTTGTGCAGGGGTCATGCTGACCTTCTCTGTCTCGTTCCAATCTTAGTACATGTGGGGCTGAAGTGAGCAGAAAATTCAATGTTCCACTAGAATGAGGCTATGTCCGATCAGTATTCCTCCGCTACTTGGTTTTTACCCAACTGAGCGTAAGGATCCTCTACAGTACTCGAAAGCCACGGAAGCTCTGAGAAGGAACTGCTTCAGTGTTTTTCGTTTGACCACACGACTAAAGACAAATAAATCACAACTGGTATGAACACACAGGAACGGTTTTTGGAAAGTCACGACTGATTCGCATATTCGTGTGTACAGGCCAAATAATCCTGAAACAGAGTCACTTTTATTAATCGTCATGTGTCTTTCGGTGTGCTTTTCGAAAGTTAGGTGAGTCTTTTACATTAAAAAGTATCTAGTGTAAGTGTGAGCTAATTAATAAGGTGGTTGACTACTTTTTTAAAGGAGTGTTGTTCTATGCCTTAGCTCTTCTTAATTGCGTTGGGACGCTGAAAAAAAGCCAGAGAAATTGAAGATTTCATTACGTCGATGTTTTGCTCCGAAGAACTGAAGTTTACTAAACTTTCAACGCTCAGACATTTACGCATCTATCGAAATACCAATAGCTGTAAACAGTGTGTACTTTTAAGTACTAATCGACCAAACTCTAAGTCATTATGAAGCTAAGCTGAGTGTTAAGTAAGTCTTGCGTTTTAAGTGCTCCGCTCTGTTCTTACGCGAGGAAGATTAACCACTTCGCTACTGACCACTGCTGCGGCCTTGTGGGCATCTTCTAAAAATCTGTGGCTGCTGTTGAACCATATTCTTCCTGTACGTGGACCAGGAAAGGGAAACTGATCAGACAACCTGGAACCCTTTGCTAATGCCACACTGCTGTTCTTGGAGACGACTTCATCTTCCCCCCACCCACTCCTCCTCTTCTAGGTTTTCATGGCACTGTAAAGGGCTTTGTAAATGGTTTCTTGGTTTTTACTTCGTTTTATATTTATTACCGATTTGTAGATTTACAACCGGCCTTTGTCACTGATCTTACTTTAGCAACATTGGCAACTTCATTTACTGATCCTCACAGTTTATGTTTGAAGCCTTCGAACTTTTCTCAACATGTAATTCCATTATCCGTGCACAAAGACAGGGATAATTCTTTCTTCCCTTCCTTCTCTCTTTTTAAAAATTCTTACACCACGTATTTGTTTTTCTTGTCTCATCTTACTACTTAGGACCTCCGTGTTAGTCAGTTCTCTGTCGTTTACAAGAGAATACCCGAAACTGGGTCTATCTAGAGAAACAGAGTTTAGTTTGTCCAGTTTTGGAGGCTGGGAAGTCCGAGGTTCAATGGGCTTGTCTGGTGAGGGCCTTCTTCTTGATGGGGATGTGCCGAGTGACCCGAGGCAATGCAGTTTATCACAGGGTGCGGGTGACCAAAGCGAGCTAATATGCTTCTTTCTCTCCTGATAAAGCTGGTGCTGCCACTCGGGTGATAACCCATCCATCCACCAACTCATCCATCCGTGATGGTATTAATTCACTCAAGAGGGCATAGCCCTCATGATTCAATCACCTCTTAAAGACCCCACCTTCAACGCTGCTACATTGGGGATCAAGCTTCCACGTGACCTTTGGAGGGGACAAGCATTCAAATCACAGCAACGTTAATAAGATGTTGCGTAGAAGTGGGGATAAGAGGCATTATTGTCTTTTTCCCAATCTTGAAGGGAAAGCTTTTGGCATTTCATTAGTCAGTCTTATGTTTCCTGCAGGTTTTTCGTAGAGATCGTTTTGTCAGGTCAAGGCAGTTGTCTTCTATTCCTACGTTGTCCGGGGTTTTTGTTTCCTGTCCTTGTCTTTCCTTTTACTTTTTAAAAAATATCAACGATAGGTTGTACATTTTATGAATCACTTCTCTGCACTTTTGGAAATGATGACCTAATTTCTTTATTTTGCAATGTGGCACACTGACTGTATCACGTGATTCACTAACCCTAAACCAACCTTGCCTCAGTCCTAAGACACACTGAACTTGAATATTACGTATCACTGATTCAATTTGCTCCTAGTTTGCTTTGGATTTGTGAGTATATTAATGAATGGGATTGGGCTGTTCTAATGCTTTCAGTGTCCTTGTCAGGTCAGAGCTCTTACACATCTTTTATTGAATACTTCTATAACTATTTGTCTTCTGGATACTATCGTAAATGGTATTAACTAAAATAGTTTTTCGAAAGTGTTGCGATAGTTTCAGTACGTTGAGTCCCCCATGGATCTGTCTCAATTGTTTGTTATTCCTCATACTTCTCTGTGTTGTTCTTAAGTTGGCATGTGTGCCAGGCAGTGTAATTGAGACTTTATTTTTAGAAATAATCTGAGATGAAGGATGATGGTATCCTCTCACAGAGGTGATTTAGGTTTGTTTCTGCCTTGCGCCTGGAGCGAGGCCCGGCAGTCCAGGAATATCTGAATCCCGTTTCAGGGACTGAGGGTTTTCTGGGCCTCATAGGCAATGGGTAGCAGAGGTTGGGCAACTTAACTTGTTGTCTGTATTTATTCCTAGGACAGGGCCCAGACCAGGGTCCTCAATCTTGCTGGGCCTAGAATTCCAACTTTTGTGCCCTCAGCACCTTGAGGTTGTCGACAGTGCTTGGTGTCCTAGCATCGTAGAAGTAGGCAAATGTCCGTAGGAACAATGGCTTCCAATGGCATGGCCACCTATGCGCATCTATGAATACTGTAGTCCTCCCTTATTTGTGGTTTTCCTCTCCTTAATATCAGTTGTCTGCAGTCCAATGTGGTGTGAAAATATCAGATGAACAATTACAGAAATAAACCGTTCAGAGGTTTTAAATTGCGAGCCGTTCTCTGGAGTGTGACAAAACCTCACATGGCCCCGCTCCATACCGTAAGCATTCCTTTTTCCAGTGTGTCCACCTGTACACCCTCCCTGCCCGCTCGTGACTGGGAGGCCATCCTGGTGATCAAATCAACTGTCACCCTATCGCGGTGTTTGCGTCCGAGTCGCCGTATTTTACTTAATAATGGCCACAACGCACAAGAGCGGTCATGCTGGGAATTCGGATATGTCAAATAGAAGCCATAAAGTGCTTCCTTTAGGCGAAAAGGTGAAAGTTCTCTACTTAGTAAGGAAAGGGAAAAAAATTATATGCTGAGGTTACTGAGATGTACTGTCAGAACAAATGTTGTGTCTGTGAGATTGTGAAGAAGTTCAAAGAAATTCATGCTGGTTTCGCTGTCGCACCTCAAACTGCAAAGATTTTGGCCACAGTCTAGGCAACAATGTTTAGTGAAGATGAAAAAGACATTAAATTTGTGGGTGGAAGACATGGACAGGAGCATGTTGCAATAGATGGTACTGTCCGAGGTTTCGGACATCCGATGGGGGGCCTGATATTTACATCCAACGGATGAGGGGAACTCCTGGGATTTTAAAATACTGAAGAATGGGACTACATAAAAATAAAAAGGAATGAAAGAGAAAGTCAAAAGATTGAGCTGGGAGAGATATTTACAACTCGTAGAACATTCAACTCATACAATTTCCTTTATATCCAATGAGCTCCCACACACCAATGTGAAAAAAGACCAACGACTTAGGAGAGAAATGGGGAACACATAGGAAAACGTGGCTCCCCGACCCCCCAAAACAAGCGACTCTTGAATACAGGAGAAGATGCTCACCACCATGAAGATGAAAATAAAAGACAATGTGGTGAAATTTGGGACCTATTAATATAGTTCGAAACATTAACAACCTGCTGTGTTGGAACAGATTATCCTAGATTGCTTGTAGATGTAGAAATTAATACAAACGCTATACAAGTAAGCCTGTAAAATTTAAAATGTATGTATATATTTAAAAGTGTATCCTTAGACACATCCATATCACTTGTAGAGTGAGAGGCTGAATGTATAAACGGGTAAAGGGCAAAAACCACAGAGAAGCTCGGGAAGCCAAACCACAACCCCTGGAGCCACCAGCCCAGAAAAGCAAACTACAGCCTCTACGGCAATCAGTCCAGGAAGCCCAATCACAACCACTGCAGCAGTTGGCACACACCAGTCAGGATCGGGTCAGCAATGCCAGCTTGGGAATTTTGGCCCCAGTGTCCAAGTCAAGACCAACTAGAGAAAGCCAAATATGCTCTCAAAACCAATCGCGTCAGATGCTCTGCTTCCAGTTAGCCTGCTTACAGCTTCCCCAAGTCAACAACCTCCAATCCGAAAATACCCGGAACCCTCCTTCCTTTTTGATAGAGAACTTTGCTACTCCCCCGCCTACCTTTGAGTTTGCCAAATGCGACCGATGGTTTCTGACTCCCTTGCTTTCTATGTATATGTACAGCGAGCGTTTTCTAAACAGTCTGTTTGTTTTTGCTTGCGTCTTTTTCATTTATTTCCACAAATCCCTTCTACTAAACTTGCATGTATGAAAAATATATTCATATTCTTTGATAGAGCGATTTCACTTGTAGGATTTTATCCCACAAACACACCTGCCTCTATGCGTGTGCGCGCGCATGTGTGCATCTGTGTCCGTGAACAGGTGTCCCTGACGTCCAGGATAGACGTTTCAAGACGCCGGTGGATACATAAAGCCACAGATAGTAGCAAACCCAGTTGCCGTCAAAGGGAGCACGTTTCTTTTCGTTTCTTCCACCCGCAAATCGAATGCCATTTCCATCCTAACCAAGCAGCCATCGTGCAGCGAGGCCGAAAGGATCGCAGTTGGATGTGCGACGGCACGAAGTTTCCTTTCCTTCTTCACAGCTTCGCAGAAGGAAGACTTGCTTTCATGGGAGATCTTTGCAACCCTCACATATGATTTTCCCCTTTCCTTATGAAGTCCAGGACTTTTCACCTTTTCGGGTAAAGGAAGCCCTTTACGGCTTCTCTTTGGCATATGCGAATTGCCCGCATCACTCCTCTTGCACTCGGTGGCCATTACGAAGGAAAAGAAGTGTGACTTAAACGCAAGCTCTGCAATGTGGCGACAGTCGGTCTGAAAACGGAGATGGTTACTAAGTGAGCAGTGGCCCGGGAGCATCTAGGGCGTGGACGTGTAGCACAAAGGGATGACTCACGTCCCGGCCAGGCAGGCTGCGCATGCGAGATTTCATCGCACTGCTCTGAAGAGCCTGCAACTTCAAATTTCTGCCTTGTTCGTTTCTGAAATTTTCCATTTGATATTTTGGGACCTTGGTGGACAGAGGAAAACTGAAACTGGGAACGCGAAACTGCACGCAAGGGGGGAGGGGAGGGGGGGACTACTTTGAGGACTCTAGGATTGAGTCCAAGAAAGCCTTATCTGCTCCAGGATGGACAAAGGAGAGAGAGACGGCCAATCTCTTGTATATCATTTTATTTACAAATATGAACACGATCTGGGGACGATATGGATTGGTTAAAACTCTGTCCTTCTTTCCAAAGAGGCTAGTTAACATCCTCAGTGCAATTGGTGTTAAAACCTGCTGCGAGACTGAGGATTCAGAGCTTGGGGATTCTGAAGCGTCCACCAAGCAGGGCGGCAGCGTCCCAGGTGCAGCGCGTGAAAACTGCAGGATTCAGATCCAGGAGGTCCCACCAACGAAAGACGCCAGTGTCCTTTGCAAGTCCCATTCCCCGACTCGAATCGCCTTTGAATTCCTTCCCAACCACCCCACCGCCCCCCGAGTTCTCTGTCCAATGCGAGTCCTCGGCTCATCGGCGGGAGTATGTGTTCCTGTAATCTCGGATCGTCTTGGCCATGAGCGGGGCTACTTTCTTGGCGGCGGCTTTCCTGGTGCTGGGGCCGCAGGAGGGGGGCCTCGCAGGGAGCGGGTGAAAGCGGCTGTGGCCACCGGTGCTGCTGGAGGGGGGCCGGCTGCTCTCCTGTGGGCGTGGGGCCGGCTGCACCTCGGCTTTATCGGGGATGGCCGCTCCTCCCGAGGCAGGCTTTTCCTGCCTCCTGGGAACCTCACAAGGCTTGTCGAGCACAGAGTGGAAGAAGATCATCTGTGTCTGTCGGCCTCTGGGCCTCTCGGCGCGTGCAGAGCGGATCTTCATCGTCACCAGCCGGAGCCGCCGCTCTCGGGCCTCCCGGAGCCGCAGGTACATCTCCCGCCACGACTCGTGCTCCTCCGGCCGGGCTTCCTTAAAGTCTCGTTGACAGCGCCTTTTCCATAAGTGGCCCGTTTCTTTCGCTAGTGTGGGATTGTATTTCTCGATGATGCGACCTGGCTGATCGGGCGTGCACCCCTTCCACGCGGGCTCCGGAGCAGGACACGGGTCTCCCCCCGCTTCCCGGACAGCAGGGACGCTGGTCCCGAGGGCCCACACCCGCCGCTCACACGCAGTCACGGTTCTAGGCAGGCCGGCGCTCCTGGGGCCCGAGTACACCGGCATCTTCGAGTTCCTTCTGCGTCCCGTAGGAAATCCACCCTCTTCTTCTTGCTGGGGGGAAGGGAGTGCGTGTATCTCTGGCGGGAAGGAGGACATCAGTTCAAGGACAGACAGTGCCCTGTCACTGGCCCGCATCCCGGGTAACGGGAGGTCTGGCAGCACCGGCGGGGCGTCGGTGGGGACCCTTTTCAGCTTGGCTACGTGCGCTCCGGGCGGTGGCGGCTCCTCTGTCTCATTTTCCTGCACCTTGGCTAGTCTGGGAAGCAGGCTCCCATTTTCACGAGTGCGTTTAGAGTCCGTCTCGTGAAGGTCTTTGACTCTCAGAGTAGTGGCCAGAGTTTTCACCGTCCTTTCCTTTCCCTTCCAAGGCCGGCCATAGGTGGAGTATGCCTCAAAGGGCACAGCAGGCTGCTCAGAGTCAGCCTCCATATCTGCCAACTCCTCCTCTTCAGGGAGGGAGCTCTCCCAGGTGGAAGGTCTGCGTATCCCTTCTCGAGTGCTGAGCTTGTTGGAAAGCTTGCCTGGCACCGTGGGCAGCAGGCCTCCTGCGCCCTCTCCTGTGTCTAAGCTTTCTGGGCTTGGCTTCTTTGTTTCGTCTGCTTTGGGTTCGTCAGAGTCTTTGTCCCTCTTCTCCTCTAGGTGGTTGTCCCGAGCAGCGTCCAAGGCGGGTAGAGAGGGAACGCAACCGAGCTCCGATGCCTTCTCTCTCCTGGCCCGCCTAGAGGGCGGTTTGTCCTTGGTACTGTCCCCCGAGATGGCCCTTGGACCTTCCTCTGGGGAGAAGGCCTTGTGGGATTTCTGGCTGAATCCAGCAGGGAACATCTCGTCGTCCCCAGCCCCCGCCGGGCCTTTCTGCCTGTGGGAAGATACCTGCGCCGGGCTTGGGCTCACGACGGCCCCTTGCCCCCGGGGTTTGCCCAGGTGTCCCTCTTGACGGAGTCCCGGACTGCCCTGAGGGGCATCAGCGTGGCCTTTTCCAGGCTTCTGGCGGAGAACAGCGGGCTCGGGGCCCTCCTCCTCCGGGGGCACGCAATGGTCCACGCACATCTGGTGAGGACCGGCAAGGGACAGACGGATGCGGATGTGGCCATCGCCGGAAGACGCCCAGTCTGAGGAGGAAGCCAGTGCAACTGTGTAGCGCTTGGTGCTCCCGCCTCTCCTGTCGCCACCGGGAGACCCCTTGGGAGGTGTTTGGAGCTGCGAGAGTCTCCTGTGCTTTCTGTGTCCGCGCTCCGTGCCGTCGGATGGGCTCTCGGAGGCTCCGTGGCTTTCTGGGCAGGCGCCCTGCACCTTCGGCTCCTTCGGAAACTCCTCCCTGGGGCGCTTTCGGGAACGGCTCTCCTCCAAGGCCAGTTGTTCAGGCCGGGTGTCCCGCGCCACGACCAGCAACTTCTTCCACTGGGCGGCTAAGTCCCTGGCCAAGCTGCCCACGTGCTGGTGTGTGCGCAAGCGCTTGACCGTCTTGCGGACTCCAGTCTCCGCCAGGGAGTGTGCTGTCACTGGCAAGGCGGAGAGTTTCTTCAGGTATTTCGCCAGCTTCTTGGGATCGGAGTGGGCAGCCAGGCGCGCCTGCAGCTTGACCACGGCGTGCAGCGCCCCGTCGGCTGCCATGGCCGTCCCGGGCGCAGCCTCGTCGGCGCAGCTGGGCGGGCGTCGCTGCTTGGGCCGCAGCTCTGTCCTCAGTACAGCGAGCAGCTCGGTCTGGGCACGCGGGTCCTCGCCGACCGCCGCCGGGCTGACCTGCTGCTTTTGCTTGGGGGTGCGGAGCCGCCGCCTGGAAGAACCGCCGCGAAGCGCTGTCCGAGGTAGAAGGAAGCCTCAGCGCGGGACTCCCGTCCTTATAAAGCCGGCACGCCCCGCTCCCGGGCTGTGAGCCGCGCCCTGATGACCAGCAGTGATTGGTCCTGGGCTTCCTCGCCTCTTGACTGATTGATTGCGTTACCAGGACTCAATCAGGAGTGACCTCTGTGGGTGGAGTTCCGGACACCGGCAGCAAGGTGTGCGAAAACACGTACTCCCCGATGCAGTGGGTGGAAACGCTAATTGCTACCACCTGTTTGTAGAGCATATTGACAAGATCGAGCGAAAAGAAAAATTCACATAGGCGTTGACCGAGCAATTCCACTCTTAGCATTTTATAGCGTACAGAGTCAATTCCGCAATGCTGTAGAAACACTCCACGTGCACACACACGCACACACACACACACACACACACACACACACACACACACAGGTGTACACAGAGACCTAGAACCCAGCAGTTTCATTGTCCACTTATCCGTAGGCCGGACAGTGCATTTCATACCCTCCCTAACCTAAGCTAGGCGGGAGCATTTCTCAGAAATCTTTCCTTCATCCTCTTTCCAGAATCCCTGGAGAGAGTCATGTAAACATTCAGCCATCAGAATAGCCAGTG
Source organism: Cynocephalus volans (assembly GCF_027409185.1). Classification (NCBI taxonomy): domain Eukaryota; kingdom Metazoa; phylum Chordata; class Mammalia; order Dermoptera; family Cynocephalidae; genus Cynocephalus; species Cynocephalus volans. The sequence goes on from NC_084472.1 coordinate 42,339,596, forward strand.
AACACACTGACCAGAATGAATAGGAAGGTAAAGACTTGGGACAGAGGGACCTCCAGATCCTAAACTGATCTTTACCTTGTTGACGACTTTCTTAAAATAACAAACAAACAAACAAAAAACGTAAACAGCCTATCAGAGAGGCTTATACAGAGGGATTTGATTCCATGCTTGCAAAATGGTAGCTGTCCAAACTCCAAACAAAAGTGTTTCCTCCTTTTTCCTTTCTAGAATCACGGAGTTTGTCAGTGTCTTCAGCTCCACCGTAGGTGATGAGGACCGAGTCGTTTAGAATTCTGTTTGGATATGGCGCTGACTCAAAAATGGCTTTTGTCCTCAGCAGAGTGTGAAGCAGCTTGCACTTGGGATCGCCTGGCCTTGAAACAATAATGTCACTTTGGAAATTCAGTTTTTATCAAGAGTAGAAAAAGAGATAGAGATAGGAAAACACAGATTTACCTGTGATGCTTGTGCAGGGGTCATGCTGACCTTCTCTGTCTCGTTCCAATCTTAGTACATGTGGGGCTGAAGTGAGCAGAAAATTCAATGTTCCACTAGAATGAGGCTATGTCCGATCAGTATTCCTCCGCTACTTGGTTTTTACCCAACTGAGCGTAAGGATCCTCTACAGTACTCGAAAGCCACGGAAGCTCTGAGAAGGAACTGCTTCAGTGTTTTTCGTTTGACCACACGACTAAAGACAAATAAATCACAACTGGTATGAACACACAGGAACGGTTTTTGGAAAGTCACGACTGATTCGCATATTCGTGTGTACAGGCCAAATAATCCTGAAACAGAGTCACTTTTATTAATCGTCATGTGTCTTTCGGTGTGCTTTTCGAAAGTTAGGTGAGTCTTTTACATTAAAAAGTATCTAGTGTAAGTGTGAGCTAATTAATAAGGTGGTTGACTACTTTTTTAAAGGAGTGTTGTTCTATGCCTTAGCTCTTCTTAATTGCGTTGGGACGCTGAAAAAAAGCCAGAGAAATTGAAGATTTCATTACGTCGATGTTTTGCTCCGAAGAACTGAAGTTTACTAAACTTTCAACGCTCAGACATTTACGCATCTATCGAAATACCAATAGCTGTAAACAGTGTGTACTTTTAAGTACTAATCGACCAAACTCTAAGTCATTATGAAGCTAAGCTGAGTGTCAAGTAAGTCTTGCGTTTTAAGTGCTCCGCTCTGTTCTTACGCGAGGAAGATTAACCACTTCGCTACTGACCACTGCTGCGGCCTTGTGGGCATCTTCTAAAAATCTGTGGCTGCTGTTGAACCATATTCTTCCTGTACGTGGACCAGGAAAGGGAAACTGATCAGACAACCTGGAACCCTTTGCTAATGCCACACTGCTGTTCTTGGAGACGACTTCATCTTCCCCCCACCCACTCCTCCTCTTCTAGGTTTTCATGGCACTGTAAAGGGCTTTGTAAATGGTTTCTTGGTTTTTACTTCGTTTTATATTTATTACCGATTTGTAGATTTACAACCGGCCTTTGTCACTGATCTTACTTTAGCAACATTGGCAACTTCATTTACTGATCCTCACAGTTTATGTTTGAAGCCTTCGAACTTTTCTCAACATGTAATTCCATTATCCGTGCACAAAGACAGGGATAATTCTTTCTTCCCTTCCTTCTCTCTTTTTAAAAATTCTTACACCACGTATTTGTTTTTCTTGTCTCATCTTACTACTTAGGACCTCCGTGTTAGTCAGTTCTCTGTCGTTTACAAGAGAATACCCGAAACTGGGTCTATCTAGAGAAACAGAGTTTAGTTTGTCCAGTTTTGGAGGCTGGGAAGTCCGAGGTTCAATGGGCTTGTCTGGTGAGGGCCTTCTTCTTGATGGGGATGTGCCGAGTGACCCGAGGCAATGCAGTTTATCACAGGGTGCGGGTGACCAAAGCGAGCTAATATGCTTCTTTCTCTCCTGATAAAGCTGGTGCTGCCACTCGGGTGATAACCCATCCATCCACCAACTCATCCATCCGTGATGGTATTAATTCACTCAAGAGGGCATAGCCCTCATGATTCAATCACCTCTTAAAGACCCCACCTTCAACGCTGCTACATTGGGGATCAAGCTTCCACGTGACCTTTGGAGGGGACAAGCATTCAAATCACAGCAACGTTAATAAGATGTTGCGTAGAAGTGGGGATAAGAGGCATTATTGTCTTTTTCCCAATCTTGAAGGGAAAGCTTTTGGCATTTCATTAGTCAGTCTTATGTTTCCTGCAGGTTTTTCGTAGAGATCGTTTTGTCAGGTCAAGGCAGTTGTCTTCTATTCCTACGTTGTCCGGGGTTTTTGTTTCCTGTCCTTGTCTTTCCTTTTACTTTTTAAAAAATATCAACGATAGGTTGTACATTTTATGAATCACTTCTCTGCACTTTTGGAAATGATGACCTAATTTCTTTATTTTGCAATGTGGCACACTGACTGTATCACGTGATTCACTAACCCTAAACCAACCTTGCCTCAGTCCTAAGACACACTGAACTTGAATATTACGTATCACTGATTCAATTTGCTCCTAGTTTGCTTTGGATTTGTGAGTATATTAATGAATGGGATTGGGCTGTTCTAATGCTTTCAGTGTCCTTGTCAGGTCAGAGCTCTTACACATCTTTTATTGAATACTTCTATAACTATTTGTCTTCTGGATACTATCGTAAATGGTATTAACTAAAATAGTTTTTCGAAAGTGTTGCGATAGTTTCAGTACGTTGAGTCCCCCATGGATCTGTCTCAATTGTTTGTTATTCCTCATACTTCTCTGTGTTGTTCTTAAGTTGGCATGTGTGCCAGGCAGTGTAATTGAGACTTTATTTTTAGAAATAATCTGAGATGAAGGATGATGGTATCCTCTCACAGAGGTGATTTAGGTTTGTTTCTGCCTTGCGCCTGGAGCGAGGCCCGGCAGTCCAGGAATATCTGAATCCCGTTTCAGGGACTGAGGGTTTTCTGGGCCTCATAGGCAATGGGTAGCAGAGGTTGGGCAACTTAACTTGTTGTCTGTATTTATTCCTAGGACAGGGCCCAGACCAGGGTCCTCAATCTTGCTGGGCCTAGAATTCCAACTTTTGTGCCCTCAGCACCTTGAGGTTGTCGACAGTGCTTGGTGTCCTAGCATCGTAGAAGTAGGCAAATGTCCGTAGGAACAATGGCTTCCAATGGCATGGCCACCTATGCGCATCTATGAATACTGTAGTCCTCCCTTATTTGTGGTTTTCCTCTCCTTAATATCAGTTGCCTGCAGTCCAATGTGGTGTGAAAATATCAGATGAACAATTACAGAAATAAACCGTTCAGAGGTTTTAAATTGCGAGCCGTTCTCTGGAGTGTGACAAAACCTCACATGGCCCCGCTCCATACCGTAAGCATTCCTTTTTCCAGTGTGTCCACCTGTACACCCTCCCTGCCCGCTCGTGACTGGGAGGCCATCCTGGTGATCAAATCAACTGTCACCCTATCGCGGTGTTTGCGTCCGAGTCGCCGTATTTTACTTAATAATGGCCACAACGCACAAGAGCGGTCATGCTGGGAATTCGGATATGTCAAATAGAAGCCATAAAGTGCTTCCTTTAGGCGAAAAGGTGAAAGTTCTCTACTTAGTAAGGAAAGGGAAAAAAATTATATGCTGAGGTTACTGAGATGTACTGTCAGAACAAATGTTGTGTCTGTGAGATTGTGAAGAAGTTCAAAGAAATTCATGCTGGTTTCGCTGTCGCACCTCAAACTGCAAAGATTTTGGCCACAGTCTAGGCAACAATGTTTAGTGAAGATGAAAAAGACATTAAATTTGTGGGTGGAAGACATGGACAGGAGCATGTTGCAATAGATGGTACTGTCCGAGGTTTCGGACATCCGATGGGGGGCCTGATATTTACATCCAACGGATGAGGGGAACTCCTGGGATTTTAAAATACTGAAGAATGGGACTACATAAAAATAAAAAGGAATGAAAGAGAAAGTCAAAAGATTGAGCTGGGAGAGATATTTACAACTCGTAGAACATTCAACTCATACAATTTCCTTTATATCCAATGAGCTCCCACACACCAATGTGAAAAAAGACCAACGACTTAGGAGAGAAATGGGGAACACATAGGAAAACGTGGCTCCCCGACCCCCCAAAACAAGCGACTCTTGAATACAGGAGAAGATGCTCACCACCATGAAGATGAAAATAAAAGACAATGTGGTGAAATTTGGGACCTATTAATATAGTTCGAAACATTAACAACCTGCTGTGTTGGAACAGATTATCCTAGATTGCTTGTAGATGTAGAAATTAATACAAACGCTATACAAGTAAGCCTGTAAAATTTAAAATGTATGTATATATTTAAAAGTGTATCCTTAGACACATCCATATCACTTGTAGAGTGAGAGGCTGAATGTATAAACGGGTAAAGGGCAAAAACCACAGAGAAGCTCGGGAAGCCAAACCACAACCCCTGGAGCCACCAGCCCAGAAAAGCAAACTACAGCCTCTACGGCAATCAGTCCAGGAAGCCCAATCACAACCACTGCAGCAGTTGGCACACACCAGTCAGGATCGGGTCAGCAATGCCAGCTTGGGAATTTTGGCCCCAGTGTCCAAGTCAAGACCAACTAGAGAAAGCCAAATATGCTCTCAAAACCAATCGCGTCAGATGCTCTGCTTCCAGTTAGCCTGCTTACAGCTTCCCCAAGTCAACAACCTCCAATCCGAAAATACCCGGAACCCTCCTTCCTTTTTGATAGAGAACTTTGCTACTCCCCCGCCTACCTTTGAGTTTGCCAAATGCGACCGATGGTTTCTGACTCCCTTGCTTTCTATGTATATGTACAGCGAGCGTTTTCTAAACAGTCTGTTTGTTTTTGCTTGCGTCTTTTTCATTTATTTCCACAAATCCCTTCTACTAAACTTGCATGTATGAAAAATATATTCATATTCTTTGATAGAGCGATTTCACTTGTAGGATTTTATCCCACAAACACACCTGCCTCTATGCGTGTGCGCGCGCATGTGTGCATCTGTGTCCGTGAACAGGTGTCCCTGACGTCCAGGATAGACGTTTCAAGACGCCGGTGGATACATAAAGCCACAGATAGTAGCAAACCCAGTTGCCGTCAAAGGGAGCACGTTTCTTTTCGTTTCTTCCACCCGCAAATCGAATGCCATTTCCATCCTAACCAAGCAGCCATCGTGCAGCGAGGCCGAAAGGATCGCAGTTGGATGTGCGACGGCACGAAGTTTCCTTTCCTTCTTCACAGCTTCGCAGAAGGAAGACTTGCTTTCATGGGAGATCTTTGCAACCCTCACATATGATTTTCCCCTTTCCTTATGAAGTCCAGGACTTTTCACCTTTTCGGGTAAAGGAAGCCCTTTACGGCTTCTCTTTGGCATATGCGAATTGCCCGCATCACTCCTCTTGCACTCGGTGGCCATTACGAAGGAAAAGAAGTGTGACTTAAACGCAAGCTCTGCAATGTGGCGACAGTCGGTCTGAAAACGGAGATGGTTACTAAGTGAGCAGTGGCCCGGGAGCATCTAGGGCGTGGACGTGTAGCACAAAGGGATGACTCACGTCCCGGCCAGGCAGGCTGCGCATGCGAGATTTCATCGCACTGCTCTGAAGAGCCTGCAACTTCAAATTTCTGCCTTGTTCGTTTCTGAAATTTTCCATTTGATATTTTGGGACCTTGGTGGACAGAGGAAAACTGAAACTGGGAACGCGAAACTGCACGCAAGGGGGGAGGGGAGGGGGGGACTACTTTGAGGACTCTAGGATTGAGTCCAAGAAAGCCTTATCTGCTCCAGGATGGACAAAGGAGAGAGAGACGGCCAATCTCTTGTATATCATTTTATTTACAAATATGAACACGATCTGGGGACGATATGGATTGGTTAAAACTCTGTCCTTCTTTCCAAAGAGGCTAGTTAACATCCTCAGTGCAATTGGTGTTAAAACCTGCTGCGAGACTGAGGATTCAGAGCTTGGGGATTCTGAAGCGTCCACCAAGCAGGGCGGCAGCGTCCCAGGTGCAGCGCGTGAAAACTGCAGGATTCAGATCCAGGAGGTCCCACCAACGAAAGACGCCAGTGTCCTTTGCAAGTCCCATTCCCCGACTCGAATCGCCTTTGAATTCCTTCCCAACCACCCCACCGCCCCCCGAGTTCTCTGTCCAATGCGAGTCCTCGGCTCATCGGCGGGAGTATGTGTTCCTGTAATCTCGGATCGTCTTGGCCATGAGCGGGGCTACTTTCTTGGCGGCGGCTTTCCTGGTGCTGGGGCCGCAGGAGGGGGGCCTCGCAGGGAGCGGGTGAAAGCGGCTGTGGCCACCGGTGCTGCTGGAGGGGGGCCGGCTGCTCTCCTGTGGGCGTGGGGCCGGCTGCACCTCGGCTTTATCGGGGATGGCCGCTCCTCCCGAGGCAGGCTTTTCCTGCCTCCTGGGAACCTCACAAGGCTTGTCGAGCACAGAGTGGAAGAAGATCATCTGTGTCTGTCGGCCTCTGGGCCTCTCGGCGCGTGCAGAGCGGATCTTCATCGTCACCAGCCGGAGCCGCCGCTCTCGGGCCTCCCGGAGCCGCAGGTACATCTCCCGCCACGACTCGTGCTCCTCCGGCCGGGCTTCCTTAAAGTCTCGTTGACAGCGCCTTTTCCATAAGTGGCCCGTTTCTTTCGCTAGTGTGGGATTGTATTTCTCGATGATGCGACCTGGCTGATCGGGCGTGCACCCCTTCCACGCGGGCTCCGGAGCAGGACACGGGTCTCCCCCCGCTTCCCGGACAGCAGGGACGCTGGTCCCGAGGGCCCACACCCGCCGCTCACACGCAGTCACGGTTCTAGGCAGGCCGGCGCTCCTGGGGCCCGAGTACACCGGCATCTTCGAGTTCCTTCTGCGTCCCGTAGGAAATCCACCCTCTTCTTCTTGCTGGGGGGAAGGGAGTGCGTGTATCTCTGGCGGGAAGGAGGACATCAGTTCAAGGACAGACAGTGCCCTGTCACTGGCCCGCATCCCGGGTAACGGGAGGTCTGGCAGCACCGGCGGGGCGTCGGTGGGGACCCTTTTCAGCTTGGCTACGTGCGCTCCGGGCGGTGGCGGCTCCTCTGTCTCATTTTCCTGCACCTTGGCTAGTCTGGGAAGCAGGCTCCCATTTTCACGAGTGCGTTTAGAGTCCGTCTCGTGAAGGTCTTTGACTCTCAGAGTAGTGGCCAGAGTTTTCACCGTCCTTTCCTTTCCCTTCCAAGGCCGGCCATAGGTGGAGTATGCCTCAAAGGGCACAGCAGGCTGCTCAGAGTCAGCCTCCATATCTGCCAACTCCTCCTCTTCAGGGAGGGAGCTCTCCCAGGTGGAAGGTCTGCGTATCCCTTCTCGAGTGCTGAGCTTGTTGGAAAGCTTGCCTGGCACCGTGGGCAGCAGGCCTCCTGCGCCCTCTCCTGTGTCTAAGCTTTCTGGGCTTGGCTTCTTTGTTTCGTCTGCTTTGGGTTCGTCAGAGTCTTTGTCCCTCTTCTCCTCTAGGTGGTTGTCCCGAGCAGCGTCCAAGGCGGGTAGAGAGGGAACGCAACCGAGCTCCGATGCCTTCTCTCTCCTGGCCCGCCTAGAGGGCGGTTTGTCCTTGGTACTGTCCCCCGAGATGGCCCTTGGACCTTCCTCTGGGGAGAAGGCCTTGTGGGATTTCTGGCTGAATCCAGCAGGGAACATCTCGTCGTCCCCAGCCCCCGCCGGGCCTTTCTGCCTGTGGGAAGATACCTGCGCCGGGCTTGGGCTCACGACGGCCCCTTGCCCCCGGGGTTTGCCCAGGTGTCCCTCTTGACGGAGTCCCGGACTGCCCTGAGGGGCATCAGCGTGGCCTTTTCCAGGCTTCTGGCGGAGAACAGCGGGCTCGGGGCCCTCCTCCTCCGGGGGCACGCAATGGTCCACGCACATCTGGTGAGGACCGGCAAGGGACAGACGGATGCGGATGTGGCCATCGCCGGAAGACGCCCAGTCTGAGGAGGAAGCCAGTGCAACTGTGTAGCGCTTGGTGCTCCCGCCTCTCCTGTCGCCACCGGGAGACCCCTTGGGAGGTGTTTGGAGCTGCGAGAGTCTCCTGTGCTTTCTGTGTCCGCGCTCCGTGCCGTCGGATGGGCTCTCGGAGGCTCCGTGGCTTTCTGGGCAGGCGCCCTGCACCTTCGGCTCCTTCGGAAACTCCTCCCTGGGGCGCTTTCGGGAACGGCTCTCCTCCAAGGCCAGTTGTTCAGGCCGGGTGTCCCGCGCCACGACCAGCAACTTCTTCCACTGGGCGGCTAAGTCCCTGGCCAAGCTGCCCACGTGCTGGTGTGTGCGCAAGCGCTTGACCGTCTTGCGGACTCCAGTCTCCGCCAGGGAGTGTGCTGTCACTGGCAAGGCGGAGAGTTTCTTCAGGTATTTCGCCAGCTTCTTGGGATCGGAGTGGGCAGCCAGGCGCGCCTGCAGCTTGACCACGGCGTGCAGCGCCCCGTCGGCTGCCATGGCCGTCCCGGGCGCAGCCTCGTCGGCGCAGCTGGGCGGGCGTCGCTGCTTGGGCCGCAGCTCTGTCCTCAGTACAGCGAGCAGCTCGGCCTGGGCACGCGGGTCCTCGCCGACCGCCGCCGGGCTGACCTGCTGCTTTTGCTTGGGGGTGCGGAGCCGCCGCCTGGAAGAACCGCCGCGAAGCGCTGTCCGAGGTAGAAGGAAGCCTCAGCGCGGGACTCCCGTCCTTATAAAGCCGGCACGCCCCGCTCCCGGGCTGTGAGCCGCGCCCTGATGACCAGCAGTGATTGGTCCTGGGCTTCCTCGCCTCTTGACTGATTGATTGCGTTACCAGGACTCAATCAGGAGTGACCTCTGTGGGTGGAGTTCCGGACACCGGCAGCAAGGTGTGCGAAAACACGTACTCCCCGATGCAGTGGGTGGAAACGCTAATTGCTACCACCTGTTTGTAGAGCATATTGACAAGATCGAGCGAAAAGAAAAATTCACATAGGCGTTGACCGAGCAATTCCACTCTTAGCATTTTATAGCGTACAGAGTCAATTCCGCAATGCTGTAGAAACACTCCACGTGCACACACACGCACACACACACACACACACACACACACACACACACACACACAGGTGTACACAGAGACCTAGAACCCAGCAGTTTCATTGTCCACTTATCCGTAGGCCGGACAGTGCATTTCATACCCTCCCTAACCTAAGCTAGGCGGGAGCATTTCTCAGAAATCTTTCCTTCATCCTCTTTCCAGAATCCCTGGAGAGAGTCATGTAAACATTCAGCCATCAGAATAGCCAGTGAACACACTGACCAGAATGAATAGGAAGGTAAAGACTTGGGACAGAGGGACCTCCAGATCCTAAACTGATCTTTACCTTGTTGACGACTTTCTTAAAATAACAAACAAACAAACAAAAAACGTAAACAGCCTATCAGAGAGGCTTATACAGAGGGATTTGATTCCATGCTTGCAAAATGGTAGCTGTCCAAACTCCAAACAAAAGTGTTTCCTCCTTTTTCCTTTCTAGAATCACGGAGTTTGTCAGTGTCTTCAGCTCCACCGTAGGTGATGAGGACCGAGTCGTTTAGAATTCTGTTTGGATATGGCGCTGACTCAAAAATGGCTTTTGTCCTCAGCAGAGTGTGAAGCAGCTTGCACTTGGGATCGCCTGGCCTTGAAACAATAATGTCACTTTGGAAATTCAGTTTTTATCAAGAGTAGAAAAAGAGATAGAGATAGGAAAACACAGATTTACCTGTGATGCTTGTGCAGGGGTCATGCTGACCTTCTCTGTCTCGTTCCAATCTTAGTACATGTGGGGCTGAAGTGAGCAGAAAATTCAATGTTCCACTAGAATGAGGCTATGTCCGATCAGTATTCCTCCGCTACTTGGTTTTTACCCAACTGAGCGTAAGGATCCTCTACAGTACTCGAAAGCCACGGAAGCTCTGAGAAGGAACTGCTTCAGTGTTTTTCGTTTGACCACACGACTAAAGACAAATAAATCACAACTGGTATGAACACACAGGAACGGTTTTTGGAAAGTCACGACTGATTCGCATATTCGTGTGTACAGGCCAAATAATCCTGAAACAGAGTCACTTTTATTAATCGTCATGTGTCTTTCGGTGTGCTTTTCGAAAGTTAGGTGAGTCTTTTACATTAAAAAGTATCTAGTGTAAGTGTGAGCTAATTAATAAGGTGGTTGACTACTTTTTTAAAGGAGTGTTGTTCTATGCCTTAGCTCTTCTTAATTGCGTTGGGACGCTGAAAAAAAGCCAGAGAAATTGAAGATTTCATTACGTCGATGTTTTGCTCCGAAGAACTGAAGTTTACTAAACTTTCAACGCTCAGACATTTACGCATCTATCGAAATACCAATAGCTGTAAACAGTGTGTACTTTTAAGTACTAATCGACCAAACTCTAAGTCATTATGAAGCTAAGCTGAGTGTCAAGTAAGTCTTGCGTTTTAAGTGCTCCGCTCTGTTCTTACGCGAGGAAGATTAACCACTTCGCTACTGACCACTGCTGCGGCCTTGTGGGCATCTTCTAAAAATCTGTGGCTGCTGTTGAACCATATTCTTCCTGTACGTGGACCAGGAAAGGGAAACTGATCAGACAACCTGGAACCCTTTGCTAATGCCACACTGCTGTTCTTGGAGACGACTTCATCTTCCCCCCACCCACTCCTCCTCTTCTAGGTTTTCATGGCACTGTAAAGGGCTTTGTAAATGGTTTCTTGGTTTTTACTTCGTTTTATATTTATTACCGATTTGTAGATTTACAACCGGCCTTTGTCACTGATCTTACTTTAGCAACATTGGCAACTTCATTTACTGATCCTCACAGTTTATGTTTGAAGCCTTCGAACTTTTCTCAACATGTAATTCCATTATCCGTGCACAAAGACAGGGATAATTCTTTCTTCCCTTCCTTCTCTCTTTTTAAAAATTCTTACACCACGTATTTGTTTTTCTTGTCTAATCTTACTACTTAGGACCTCCGTGTTAGTCAGTTCTCTGTCGTTTACAAGAGAATACCCGAAACTGGGTCTATCTAGAGAAACAGAGTTTAGTTTGTCCAGTTTTGGAGGCTGGGAAGTCCGAGGTTCAATGGGCTTGTCTGGTGAGGGCCTTCTTCTTGATGGGGATGTGCCGAGTGACCCGAGGCAATGCAGTTTATCACAGGGTGCGGGTGACCAAAGCGAGCTAATATGCTTCTTTCTCTCCTGATAAAGCTGGTGCTGCCACTCGGGTGATAACCCATCCATCCACCAACTCATCCATCCGTGATGGTATTAATTCACTCAAGAGGGCATAGCCCTCATGATTCAATCACCTCTTAAAGACCCCACCTTCAACGCTGCTACATTGGGGATCAAGCTTCCACGTGACCTTTGGAGGGGACAAGCATTCAAATCACAGCAACGTTAATAAGATGTTGCGTAGAAGTGGGGATAAGAGGCATTATTGTCTTTTTCCCAATCTTGAAGGGAAAGCTTTTGGCATTTCATTAGTCAGTCTTATGTTTCCTGCAGGTTTTTCGTAGAGATCGTTTTGTCAGGTCAAGGCAGTTGTCTTCTATTCCTACGTTGTCCGGGGTTTTTGTTTCCTGTCCTTGTCTTTCCTTTTACTTTTTAAAAAATATCAACGATAGGTTGTACATTTTATGAATCACTTCTCTGCACTTTTGGAAATGATGACCTAATTTCTTTATTTTGCAATGTGGCACACTGACTGTATCACGTGATTCACTAACCCTAAACCAACCTTGCCTCAGTCCTAAGACACACTGAACTTGAATATTACGTATCACTGATTCAATTTGCTCCTAGTTTGCTTTGGATTTGTGAGTATATTAATGAATGGGATTGGGCTGTTCTAATGCTTTCAGTGTCCTTGTCAGGTCAGAGCTCTTACACATCTTTTATTGAATACTTCTATAACTATTTGTCTTCTGGATACTATCGTAAATGGTATTAACTAAAATAGTTTTTCGAAAGTGTTGCGATAGTTTCAGTACATTGAGTCCCCCATGGATCTGTCTCAATTGTTTGTTATTCCTCATACTTCTCTGTGTTGTTCTTAAGTTGGCATGTGTGCCAGGCAGTGTAATTGAGACTTTATTTTTAGAAATAATCTGAGATGAAGGATGATGGTATCCTCTCACAGAGGTGATTTAGGTTTGTTTCTGCCTTGCGCCTGGAGCGAGGCCCGGCAGTCCAGGAATATCTGAATCCCGTTTCAGGGACTGAGGGTTTTCTGGGCCGCATAGGCAATGGGTAGCAGAGGTTGGGCAACTTAACTTGTTGTCTGTATTTATTCCTAGGACAGGGCCCAGACCAGGGTCCTCAATCTTGCTGGGCCTAGAATTCCAACTTTTGTGCCCTCAGCACCTTGAGGTTGTCGACAGTGCTTGGTGTCCTAGCATCGTAGAAGTAGGCAAATGTCCGTAGGAACAATGGCTTCCAATGGCATGGCCACCTATGCGCATCTATGAATACTGTAGTCCTCCCTTATTTGTGGTTTTCCTCTCCTTAATATCAGTTGCCTGCAGTCCAATGTGGTGTGAAAATATCAGATGAACAATTACAGAAATAAACCGTTCAGAGGTTTTAAATTGCGAGCCGTTCTCTGGAGTGTGACAAAACCTCACATGGCCCCGCTCCATACCGTAAGCATTCCTTTTTCCAGTGTGTCCACCTGTACACCCTCCCTGCCCGCTCGTGACTGGGAGGCCATCCTGGTGATCAAATCAACTGTCACCCTATCGCGGTGTTTGCGTCCGAGTCGCCGTATTTTACTTAATAATGGCCACAACGCACAAGAGCGGTCATGCTGGGAATTCGGATATGTCAAATAGAAGCCATAAAGTGCTTCCTTTAGGCGAAAAGGTGAAAGTTCTCTACTTAGTAAGGAAAGGGAAAAAAATTATATGCTGAGGTTACTGAGATGTACTGTCAGAACAAATGTTGTGTCTGTGAGATTGTGAAGAAGTTCAAAGAAATTCATGCTGGTTTCGCTGTCGCACCTCAAACTGCAAAGATTTTGGCCACAGTCTAGGCAACAATGTTTAGTGAAGATGAAAAAGACATTAAATTTGTGGGTGGAAGACATGGACAGGAGCATGTTGCAATAGATGGTACTGTCCGAGGTTTCGGACATCCGATGGGGGGCCTGATATTTACATCCAACGGATGAGGGGAACTCCTGGGATTTTAAAATACTGAAGAATGGGACTACATAAAAATAAAAAGGAATGAAAGAGAAAGTCAAAAGATTGAGCTGGGAGAGATATTTACAACTCGTAGAACATTCAACTCATACAATTTCCTTTATATCCAATGAGCTCCCACACACCAATGTGAAAAAAGACCAACGACTTAGGAGAGAAATGGGGAACACATAGGAAAACGTGGCTCCCCGACCCCCCAAAACAAGCGACTCTTGAATACAGGAGAAGATGCTCACCACCATGAAGATGAAAATAAAAGACAATGTGGTGAAATTTGGGACCTATTAATATAGTTCGAAACATTAACAACCTGCTGTGTTGGAACAGATTATCCTAGATTGCTTGTAGATGTAGAAATTAATACAAACGCTATACAAGTAAGCCTGTAAAATTTAAAATGTATGTATATATTTAAAAGTGTATCCTTAGACACATCCATATCACTTGTAGAGTGAGAGGCTGAATGTATAAACGGGTAAAGGGCAAAAACCACAGAGAAGCTCGGGAAGCCAAACCACAACCCCTGGAGCCACCAGCCCAGAAAAGCAAACTACAGCCTCTACGGCAATCAGTCCAGGAAGCCCAATCACAACCACTGCAGCAGTTGGCACACACCAGTCAGGATCGGGTCAGCAATGCCAGCTTGGGAATTTTGGCCCCAGTGTCCAAGTCAAGACCAACTAGAGAAAGCCAAATATGCTCTCAAAACCAATCGCGTCAGATGCTCTGCTTCCAGTTAGCCTGCTTACAGCTTCCCCAAGTCAACAACCTCCAATCCGAAAATACCCGGAACCCTCCTTCCTTTTTGATAGAGAACTTTGCTACTCCCCCGCCTACCTTTGAGTTTGCCAAATGCGACCGATGGTTTCTGACTCCCTTGCTTTCTATGTATATGTACAGCGAGCGTTTTCTAAACAGTCTGTTTGTTTTTGCTTGCGTCTTTTTCATTTATTTCCACAAATCCCTTCTACTAAACTTGCATGTATGAAAAATATATTCATATTCTTTGATAGAGCGATTTCACTTGTAGGATTTTATCCCACAAACACACCTGCCTCTATGCGTGTGCGCGCGCATGTGTGCATCTGTGTCCGTGAACAGGTGTCCCTGACGTCCAGGATAGACGTTTCAAGACGCCGGTGGATACATAAAGCCACAGATAGTAGCAAACCCAGTTGCCGTCAAAGGGAGCACGTTTCTTTTCGTTTCTTCCACCCGCAAATCGAATGCCATTTCCATCCTAACCAAGCAGCCATCGTGCAGCGAGGCCGAAAGGATCGCAGTTGGATGTGCGACGGCACGAAGTTTCCTTTCCTTCTTCACAGCTTCGCAGAAGGAAGACTTGCTTTCATGGGAGATCTTTGCAACCCTCACATATGATTTTCCCCTTTCCTTATGAAGTCCAGGACTTTTCACCTTTTCGGGTAAAGGAAGCCCTTTACGGCTTCTCTTTGGCATATGCGAATTGCCCGCATCACTCCTCTTGCACTCGGTGGCCATTACGAAGGAAAAGAAGTGTGACTTAAACGCAAGCTCTGCAATGTGGCGACAGTCGGTCTGAAAACGGAGATGGTTACTAAGTGAGCAGTGGCCCGGGAGCATCTAGGGCGTGGACGTGTAGCACAAAGGGATGACTCACGTCCCGGCCAGGCAGGCTGCGCATGCGAGATTTCATCGCACTGCTCTGAAGAGCCTGCAACTTCAAATTTCTGCCTTGTTCGTTTCTGAAATTTTCCATTTGATATTTTGGGACCTTGGTGGACAGAGGAAAACTGAAACTGGGAACGCGAAACTGCACGCAAGGGGGGAGGGGAGGGGGGGACTACTTTGAGGACTCTAGGATTGAGTCCAAGAAAGCCTTATCTGCTCCAGGATGGACAAAGGAGAGAGAGACGGCCAATCTCTTGTATATCATTTTATTTACAAATATGAACACGATCTGGGGACGATATGGATTGGTTAAAACTCTGTCCTTCTTTCCAAAGAGGCTAGTTAACATCCTCAGTGCAATTGGTGTTAAAACCTGCTGCGAGACTGAGGATTCAGAGCTTGGGGATTCTGAAGCGTCCACCAAGCAGGGCGGCAGCGTCCCAGGTGCAACGCGTGAAAACTGCAGGATTCAGATCCAGGAGGTCCCACCAACGAAAGACGCCAGTGTCCTTTGCAAGTCCCATTCCCCGACTCGAATCGCCTTTGAATTCCTTCCCAACCACCCCACCGCCCCCCGAGTTCTCTGTCCAATGCGAGTCCTCGGCTCATCGGCGGGAGTATGTGTTCCTGTAATCTCGGATCGTCTTGGCCATGAGCGGGGCTACTTTCTTGGCGGCGGCTTTCCTGGTGCTGGGGCCGCAGGAGGGGGGCCTCGCAGGGAGCGGGTGAAAGCGGCTGTGGCCACCGGTGCTGCTGGAGGGGGGCCGGCTGCTCTCCTGTGGGCGTGGGGCCGGCTGCACCTCGGCTTTATCGGGGATGGCCGCTCCTCCCGAGGCAGGCTTTTCCTGCCTCCTGGGAACCTCACAAGGCTTGTCGAGCACAGAGTGGAAGAAGATCATCTGTGTCTGTCGGCCTCTGGGCCTCTCGGCGCGTGCAGAGCGGATCTTCATCGTCACCAGCCGGAGCCGCCGCTCTCGGGCCTCCCGGAGCCGCAGGTACATCTCCCGCCACGACTCGTGCTCCTCCGGCCGGGCTTCCTTAAAGTCTCGTTGACAGCGCCTTTTCCATAAGTGGCCCGTTTCTTTCGCTAGTGTGGGATTGTATTTCTCGATGATGCGACCTGGCTGATCGGGCGTGCACCCCTTCCACGCGGGCTCCGGAGCAGGACACGGGTCTCCCCCCGCTTCCCGGACAGCAGGGACGCTGGTCCCGAGGGCCCACACCCGCCGCTCACACGCAGTCACGGTTCTAGGCAGGCCGGCGCTCCTGGGGCCCGAGTACACCGGCATCTTCGAGTTCCTTCTGCGTCCCGTAGGAAATCCACCCTCTTCTTCTTGCTGGGGGGAAGGGAGTGCGTGTATCTCTGGCGGGAAGGAGGACATCAGTTCAAGGACAGACAGTGCCCTGTCACTGGCCCGCATCCCGGGTAACGGGAGGTCTGGCAGCACCGGCGGGGCGTCGGTGGGGACCCTTTTCAGCTTGGCTACGTGCGCTCCGGGCGGTGGCGGCTCCTCTGTCTCATTTTCCTGCACCTTGGCTAGTCTGGGAAGCAGGCTCCCATTTTCACGAGTGCGTTTAGAGTCCGTCTCGTGAAGGTCTTTGACTCTCAGAGTAGTGGCCAGAGTTTTCACCGTCCTTTCCTTTCCCTTCCAAGGCCGGCCATAGGTGGAGTATGCCTCAAAGGGCACAGCAGGCTGCTCAGAGTCAGCCTCCATATCTGCCAACTCCTCCTCTTCAGGGAGGGAGCTCTCCCAGGTGGAAGGTCTGCGTATCCCTTCTCGAGTGCTGAGCTTGTTGGAAAGCTTGCCTGGCACCGTGGGCAGCAGGCCTCCTGCGCCCTCTCCTGTGTCTAAGCTTTCTGGGCTTGGCTTCTTTGTTTCGTCTGCTTTGGGTTCGTCAGAGTCTTTGTCCCTCTTCTCCTCTAGGTGGTTGTCCCGAGCAGCGTCCAAGGCGGGTAGAGAGGGAACGCAACCGAGCTCCGATGCCTTCTCTCTCCTGGCCCGCCTAGAGGGCGGTTTGTCCTTGGTACTGTCCCCCGAGATGGCCCTTGGACCTTCCTCTGGGGAGAAGGCCTTGTGGGATTTCTGGCTGAATCCAGCAGGGAACATCTCGTCGTCCCCAGCCCCCGCCGGGCCTTTCTGCCTGTGGGAAGATACCTGCGCCGGGCTTGGGCTCACGACGGCCCCTTGCCCCCGGGGTTTGCCCAGGTGTCCCTCTTGACGGAGTCCCGGACTGCCCTGAGGGGCATCAGCGTGGCCTTTTCCAGGCTTCTGGCGGAGAACAGCGGGCTCGGGGCCCTCCTCCTCCGGGGGCACGCAATGGTCCACGCACATCTGGTGAGGACCGGCAAGGGACAGACGGATGCGGATGTGGCCATCGCCGGAAGACGCCCAGTCTGAGGAGGAAGCCAGTGCAACTGTGTAGCGCTTGGTGCTCCCGCCTCTCCTGTCGCCACCGGGAGACCCCTTGGGAGGTGTTTGGAGCTGCGAGAGTCTCCTGTGCTTTCTGTGTCCGCGCTCCGTGCCGTCGGATGGGCTCTCGGAGGCTCCGTGGCTTTCTGGGCAGGCGCCCTGCACCTTCGGCTCCTTCGGAAACTCCTCCCTGGGGCGCTTTCGGGAACGGCTCTCCTCCAAGGCCAGTTGTTCAGGCCGGGTGTCCCGCGCCACGACCAGCAACTTCTTCCACTGGGCGGCTAAGTCCCTGGCCAAGCTGCCCACGTGCTGGTGTGTGCGCAAGCGCTTGACCGTCTTGCGGACTCCAGTCTCCGCCAGGGAGTGTGCTGTCACTGGCAAGGCGGAGAGTTTCTTCAGGTATTTCGCCAGCTTCTTGGGATCGGAGTGGGCAGCCAGGCGCGCCTGCAGCTTGACCACGGCGTGCAGCGCCCCGTCGGCTGCCATGGCCGTCCCGGGCGCAGCCTCGTCGGCGCAGCTGGGCGGGCGTCGCTGCTTGGGCCGCAGCTCTGTCCTCAGTACAGCGAGCAGCTCGGTCTGGGCACGCGGGTCCTCGCCGACCGCCGCCGGGCTGACCTGCTGCTTTTGCTTGGGGGTGCGGAGCCGCCGCCTGGAAGAACCGCCGCGAAGCGCTGTCCGAGGTAGAAGGAAGCCTCAGCGCGGGACTCCCGTCCTTATAAAGCCGGCACGCCCCGCTCCCGGGCTGTGAGCCGCGCCCTGATGACCAGCAGTGATTGGTCCTGGGCTTCCTCGCCTCTTGACTGATTGATTGCGTTACCAGGACTCAATCAGGAGTGACCTCTGTGGGTGGAGTTCCGGACACCGGCAGCAAGGTGTGCGAAAACACGTACTCCCCGATGCAGTGGGTGGAAACGCTAATTGCTACCACCTGTTTGTAGAGCATATTGACAAGATCGAGCGAAAAGAAAAATTCACATAGGCGTTGACCGAGCAATTCCACTCTTAGCATTTTATAGCGTACAGAGTCAATTCCGCAATGCTGTAGAAACACTCCACGTGCACACACACGCACACACACACACACACACACACACACACACACACACACACAGGTGTACACAGAGACCTAGAACCCAGCAGTTTCATTGTCCACTTATCCGTAGGCCGGACAGTGCATTTCATACCCTCCCTAACCTAAGCTAGGCGGGAGCATTTCTCAGAAATCTTTCCTTCATCCTCTTTCCAGAATCCCTGGAGAGAGTCATGTAAACATTCAGCCATCAGAATAGCCAGTGAACACACTGACCAGAATGAATAGGAAGGTAAAGACTTGGGACAGAGGGACCTCCAGATCCTAAACTGATCTTTACCTTGTTGACGACTTTCTTAAAATAACAAACAAACAAACAAAAAACGTAAACAGCCTATCAGAGAGGCTTATACAGAGGGATTTGATTCCATGCTTGCAAAATGGTAGCTGTCCAAACTCCAAACAAAAGTGTTTCCTCCTTTTTCCTTTCTAGAATCACGGAGTTTGTCAGTGTCTTCAGCTCCACCGTAGGTGATGAGGACCGAGTCGTTTAGAATTCTGTTTGGATATGGCGCTGACTCAAAAATGGCTTTTGTCCTCAGCAGAGTGTGAAGCAGCTTGCACTTGGGATCGCCTGGCCTTGAAACAATAATGTCACTTTGGAAATTCAGTTTTTATCAAGAGTAGAAAAAGAGATAGAGATAGGAAAACACAGATTTACCTGTGATGCTTGTGCAGGGGTCATGCTGACCTTCTCTGTCTCGTTCCAATCTTAGTACATGTGGGGCTGAAGTGAGCAGAAAATTCAATGTTCCACTAGAATGAGGCTATGTCCGATCAGTATTCCTCCGCTACTTGGTTTTTACCCAACTGAGCGTAAGGATCCTCTACAGTACTCGAAAGCCACGGAAGCTCTGAGAAGGAACTGCTTCAGTGTTTTTCGTTTGACCACACGACTAAAGACAAATAAATCACAACTGGTATGAACACACAGGAACGGTTTTTGGAAAGTCACGACTGATTCGCATATTCGTGTGTACAGGCCAAATAATCCTGAAACAGAGTCACTTTTATTAATCGTCATGTGTCTTTCGGTGTGCTTTTCGAAAGTTAGGTGAGTCTTTTACATTAAAAAGTATCTAGTGTAAGTGTGAGCTAATTAATAAGGTGGTTGACTACTTTTTTAAAGGAGTGTTGTTCTATGCCTTAGCTCTTCTTAATTGCGTTGGGACGCTGAAAAAAAGCCAGAGAAATTGAAGATTTCATTACGTCGATGTTTTGCTCCGAAGAACTGAAGTTTACTAAACTTTCAACGCTCAGACATTTACGCATCTATCGAAATACCAATAGCTGTAAACAGTGTGTACTTTTAAGTACTAATCGACCAAACTCTAAGTCATTATGAAGCTAAGCTGAGTGTCAAGTAAGTCTTGCGTTTTAAGTGCTCCGCTCTGTTCTTACGCGAGGAAGATTAACCACTTCGCTACTGACCACTGCTGCGGCCTTGTGGGCATCTTCTAAAAATCTGTGGCTGCTGTTGAACCATATTCTTCCTGTACGTGGACCAGGAAAGGGAAACTGATCAGACAACCTGGAACCCTTTGCTAATGCCACACTGCTGTTCTTGGAGACGACTTCATCTTCCCCCCACCCACTCCTCCTCTTCTAGGTTTTCATGGCACTGTAAAGGGCTTTGTAAATGGTTTCTTGGTTTTTACTTCGTTTTATATTTATTACCGATTTGTAGATTTACAACCGGCCTTTGTCACTGATCTTACTTTAGCAACATTGGCAACTTCATTTACTGATCCTCACAGTTTATGTTTGAAGCCTTCGAACTTTTCTCAACATGTAATTCCATTATCCGTGCACAAAGACAGGGATAATTCTTTCTTCCCTTCCTTCTCTCTTTTTAAAAATTCTTACACCACGTATTTGTTTTTCTTGTCTAATCTTACTACTTAGGACCTCCGTGTTAGTCAGTTCTCTGTCGTTTACAAGAGAATACCCGAAACTGGGTCTATCTAGAGAAACAGAGTTTAGTTTGTCCAGTTTTGGAGGCTGGGAAGTCCGAGGTTCAATGGGCTTGTCTGGTGAGGGCCTTCTTCTTGATGGGGATGTGCCGAGTGACCCGAGGCAATGCAGTTTATCACAGGGTGCGGGTGACCAAAGCGAGCTAATATGCTTCTTTCTCTCCTGATAAAGCTGGTGCTGCCACTCGGGTGATAACCCATCCATCCACCAACTCATCCATCCGTGATGGTATTAATTCACTCAAGAGGGCATAGCCCTCATGATTCAATCACCTCTTAAAGACCCCACCTTCAACGCTGCTACATTGGGGATCAAGCTTCCACGTGACCTTTGGAGGGGACAAGCATTCAAATCACAGCAACGTTAATAAGATGTTGCGTAGAAGTGGGGATAAGAGGCATTATTGTCTTTTTCCCAATCTTGAAGGGAAAGCTTTTGGCATTTCATTAGTCAGTCTTATGTTTCCTGCAGGTTTTTCGTAGAGATCGTTTTGTCAGGTCAAGGCAGTTGTCTTCTATTCCTACGTTGTCCGGGGTTTTTGTTTCCTGTCCTTGTCTTTCCTTTTACTTTTTAAAAAATATCAACGATAGGTTGTACATTTTATGAATCACTTCTCTGCACTTTTGGAAATGATGACCTAATTTCTTTATTTTGCAATGTGGCACACTGACTGTATCACGTGATTCACTAACCCTAAACCAACCTTGCCTCAGTCCTAAGACACACTGAACTTGAATATTACGTATCACTGATTCAATTTGCTCCTAGTTTGCTTTGGATTTGTGAGTATATTAATGAATGGGATTGGGCTGTTCTAATGCTTTCAGTGTCCTTGTCAGGTCAGAGCTCTTACACATCTTTTATTGAATACTTCTATAACTATTTGTCTTCTGGATACTATCGTAAATGGTATTAACTAAAATAGTTTTTCGAAAGTGTTGCGATAGTTTCAGTACGTTGAGTCCCCCATGGATCTGTCTCAATTGTTTGTTATTCCTCATACTTCTCTGTGTTGTTCTTAAGTTGGCATGTGTGCCAGGCAGTGTAATTGAGACTTTATTTTTAGAAATAATCTGAGATGAAGGATGATGGTATCCTCTCACAGAGGTGATTTAGGTTTGTTTCTGCCTTGCGCCTGGAGCGAGGCCCGGCAGTCCAGGAATATCTGAATCCCGTTTCAGGGACTGAGGGTTTTCTGGGCCTCATAGGCAATGGGTAGCAGAGGTTGGGCAACTTAACTTGTTGTCTGTATTTATTCCTAGGACAGGGCCCAGACCAGGGTCCTCAATCTTGCTGGGCCTAGAATTCCAACTTTTGTGCCCTCAGCACCTTGAGGTTGTCGACAGTGCTTGGTGTCCTAGCATCGTAGAAGTAGGCAAATGTCCGTAGGAACAATGGCTTCCAATGGCATGGCCACCTATGCGCATCTATGAATACTGTAGTCCTCCCTTATTTGTGGTTTTCCTCTCCTTAATATCAGTTGTCTGCAGTCCAATGTGGTGTGAAAATATCAGATGAACAATTACAGAAATAAACCGTTCAGAGGTTTTAAATTGCGAGCCGTTCTCTGGAGTGTGACAAAACCTCACATGGCCCCGCTCCATACCGTAAGCATTCCTTTTTCCAGTGTGTCCACCTGTACACCCTCCCTGCCCGCTCGTGACTGGGAGGCCATCCTGGTGATCAAATCAACTGTCACCCTATCGCGGTGTTTGCGTCCGAGTCGCCGTATTTTACTTAATAATGGCCACAACGCACAAGAGCGGTCATGCTGGGAATTCGGATATGTCAAATAGAAGCCATAAAGTGCTTCCTTTAGGCGAAAAGGTGAAAGTTCTCTACTTAGTAAGGAAAGGGAAAAAAATTATATGCTGAGGTTACTGAGATGTACTGTCAGAACAAATGTTGTGTCTGTGAGATTGTGAAGAAGTTCAAAGAAATTCATGCTGGTTTCGCTGTCGCACCTCAAACTGCAAAGATTTTGGCCACAGTCTAGGCAACAATGTTTAGTGAAGATGAAAAAGACATTAAATTTGTGGGTGGAAGACATGGACAGGAGCATGTTGCAATAGATGGTACTGTCCGAGGTTTCGGACATCCGATGGGGGGCCTGATATTTACATCCAACGGATGAGGGGAACTCCTGGGATTTTAAAATACTGAAGAATGGGACTACATAAAAATAAAAAGGAATGAAAGAGAAAGTCAAAAGATTGAGCTGGGAGAGATATTTACAACTCGTAGAACATTCAACTCATACAATTTCCTTTATATCCAATGAGCTCCCACACACCAATGTGAAAAAAGACCAACGACTTAGGAGAGAAATGGGGAACACATAGGAAAACGTGGCTCCCCGACCCCCCAAAACAAGCGACTCTTGAATACAGGAGAAGATGCTCACCACCATGAAGATGAAAATAAAAGACAATGTGGTGAAATTTGGGACCTATTAATATAGTTCGAAACATTAACAACCTGCTGTGTTGGAACAGATTATCCTAGATTGCTTGTAGATGTAGAAATTAATACAAACGCTATACAAGTAAGCCTGTAAAATTTAAAATGTATGTATATATTTAAAAGTGTATCCTTAGACACATCCATATCACTTGTAGAGTGAGAGGCTGAATGTATAAACGGGTAAAGGGCAAAAACCACAGAGAAGCTCGGGAAGCCAAACCACAACCCCTGGAGCCACCAGCCCAGAAAAGCAAACTACAGCCTCTACGGCAATCAGTCCAGGAAGCCCAATCACAACCACTGCAGCAGTTGGCACACACCAGTCAGGATCGGGTCAGCAATGCCAGCTTGGGAATTTTGGCCCCAGTGTCCAAGTCAAGACCAACTAGAGAAAGCCAAATATGCTCTCAAAACCAATCGCGTCAGATGCTCTGCTTCCAGTTAGCCTGCTTACAGCTTCCCCAAGTCAACAACCTCCAATCCGAAAATACCCGGAACCCTCCTTCCTTTTTGATAGAGAACTTTGCTACTCCCCCGCCTACCTTTGAGTTTGCCAAATGCGACCGATGGTTTCTGACTCCCTTGCTTTCTATGTATATGTACAGCGAGCGTTTTCTAAACAGTCTGTTTGTTTTTGCTTGCGTCTTTTTCATTTATTTCCACAAATCCCTTCTACTAAACTTGCATGTATGAAAAATATATTCATATTCTTTGATAGAGCGATTTCACTTGTAGGATTTTATCCCACAAACACACCTGCCTCTATGCGTGTGCGCGCGCATGTGTGCATCTGTGTCCGTGAACAGGTGTCCCTGACGTCCAGGATAGACGTTTCAAGACGCCGGTGGATACATAAAGCCACAGATAGTAGCAAACCCAGTTGCCGTCAAAGGGAGCACGTTTCTTTTCGTTTCTTCCACCCGCAAATCGAATGCCATTTCCATCCTAACCAAGCAGCCATCGTGCAGCGAGGCCGAAAGGATCGCAGTTGGATGTGCGACGGCACGAAGTTTCCTTTCCTTCTTCACAGCTTCGCAGAAGGAAGACTTGCTTTCATGGGAGATCTTTGCAACCCTCACATATGATTTTCCCCTTTCCTTATGAAGTCCAGGACTTTTCACCTTTTCGGGTAAAGGAAGCCCTTTACGGCTTCTCTTTGGCATATGCGAATTGCCCGCATCACTCCTCTTGCACTCGGTGGCCATTACGAAGGAAAAGAAGTGTGACTTAAACGCAAGCTCTGCAATGTGGCGACAGTCGGTCTGAAAACGGAGATGGTTACTAAGTGAGCAGTGGCCCGGGAGCATCTAGGGCGTGGACGTGTAGCACAAAGGGATGACTCACGTCCCGGCCAGGCAGGCTGCGCATGCGAGATTTCATCGCACTGCTCTGAAGAGCCTGCAACTTCAAATTTCTGCCTTGTTCGTTTCTGAAATTTTCCATTTGATATTTTGGGACCTTGGTGGACAGAGGAAAACTGAAACTGGGAACGCGAAACTGCACGCAAGGGGGGAGGGGAGGGGGGGGACTACTTTGAGGACTCTAGGATTGAGTCCAAGAAAGCCTTATCTGCTCCAGGATGGACAAAGGAGAGAGAGACGGCCAATCTCTTGTATATCATTTTATTTACAAATATGAACACGATCTGGGGACGATATGGATTGGTTAAAACTCTGTCCTTCTTTCCAAAGAGGCTAGTTAACATCCTCAGTGCAATTGGTGTTAAAACCTGCTGCGAGACTGAGGATTCAGAGCTTGGGGATTCTGAAGCGTCCACCAAGCAGGGCGGCAGCGTCCCAGGTGCAGCGCGTGAAAACTGCAGGATTCAGATCCAGGAGGTCCCACCAACGAAAGACGCCAGTGTCCTTTGCAAGTCCCATTCCCCGACTCGAATCGCCTTTGAATTCCTTCCCAACCACCCCACCGCCCCCCGAGTTCTCTGTCCAATGCGAGTCCTCGGCTCATCGGCGGGAGTATGTGTTCCTGTAATCTCGGATCGTCTTGGCCATGAGCGGGGCTACTTTCTTGGCGGCGGCTTTCCTGGTGCTGGGGCCGCAGGAGGGGGGCCTCGCAGGGAGCGGGTGAAAGCGGCTGTGGCCACCGGTGCTGCTGGAGGGGGGCCGGCTGCTCTCCTGTGGGCGTGGGGCCGGCTGCACCTCGGCTTTATCGGGGATGGCCGCTCCTCCCGAGGCAGGCTTTTCCTGCCTCCTGGGAACCTCACAAGGCTTGTCGAGCACAGAGTGGAAGAAGATCATCTGTGTCTGTCGGCCTCTGGGCCTCTCGGCGCGTGCAGAGCGGATCTTCATCGTCACCAGCCGGAGCCGCCGCTCTCGGGCCTCCCGGAGCCGCAGGTACATCTCCCGCCACGACTCGTGCTCCTCCGGCCGGGCTTCCTTAAAGTCTCGTTGACAGCGCCTTTTCCATAAGTGGCCCGTTTCTTTCGCTAGTGTGGGATTGTATTTCTCGATGATGCGACCTGGCTGATCGGGCGTGCACCCCTTCCACGCGGGCTCCGGAGCAGGACACGGGTCTCCCCCCGCTTCCCGGACAGCAGGGACGCTGGTCCCGAGGGCCCACACCCGCCGCTCACACGCAGTCACGGTTCTAGGCAGGCCGGCGCTCCTGGGGCCCGAGTACACCGGCATCTTCGAGTTCCTTCTGCGTCCCGTAGGAAATCCACCCTCTTCTTCTTGCTGGGGGGAAGGGAGTGCGTGTATCTCTGGCGGGAAGGAGGACATCAGTTCAAGGACAGACAGTGCCCTGTCACTGGCCCGCATCCCGGGTAACGGGAGGTCTGGCAGCACCGGCGGGGCGTCGGTGGGGACCCTTTTCAGCTTGGCTACGTGCGCTCCGGGCGGTGGCGGCTCCTCTGTCTCATTTTCCTGCACCTTGGCTAGTCTGGGAAGCAGGCTCCCATTTTCACGAGTGCGTTTAGAGTCCGTCTCGTGAAGGTCTTTGACTCTCAGAGTAGTGGCCAGAGTTTTCACCGTCCTTTCCTTTCCCTTCCAAGGCCGGCCATAGGTGGAGTATGCCTCAAAGGGCACAGCAGGCTGCTCAGAGTCAGCCTCCATATCTGCCAACTCCTCCTCTTCAGGGAGGGAGCTCTCCCAGGTGGAAGGTCTGCGTATCCCTTCTCGAGTGCTGAGCTTGTTGGAAAGCTTGCCTGGCACCGTGGGCAGCAGGCCTCCTGCGCCCTCTCCTGTGTCTAAGCTTTCTGGGCTTGGCTTCTTTGTTTCGTCTGCTTTGGGTTCGTCAGAGTCTTTGTCCCTCTTCTCCTCTAGGTGGTTGTCCCGAGCAGCGTCCAAGGCGGGTAGAGAGGGAACGCAACCGAGCTCCGATGCCTTCTCTCTCCTGGCCCGCCTAGAGGGCGGTTTGTCCTTGGTACTGTCCCCCGAGATGGCCCTTGGACCTTCCTCTGGGGAGAAGGCCTTGTGGGATTTCTGGCTGAATCCAGCAGGGAACATCTCGTCGTCCCCAGCCCCCGCCGGGCCTTTCTGCCTGTGGGAAGATACCTGCGCCGGGCTTGGGCTCACGACGGCCCCTTGCCCCCGGGGTTTGCCCAGGTGTCCCTCTTGACGGAGTCCCGGACTGCCCTGAGGGGCATCAGCGTGGCCTTTTCCAGGCTTCTGGCGGAGAACAGCGGGCTCGGGGCCCTCCTCCTCCGGGGGCACGCAATGGTCCACGCACATCTGGTGAGGACCGGCAAGGGACAGACGGATGCGGATGTGGCCATCGCCGGAAGACGCCCAGTCTGAGGAGGAAGCCAGTGCAACTGTGTAGCGCTTGGTGCTCCCGCCTCTCCTGTCGCCACCGGGAGACCCCTTGGGAGGTGTTTGGAGCTGCGAGAGTCTCCTGTGCTTTCTGTGTCCGCGCTCCGTGCCGTCGGATGGGCTCTCGGAGGCTCCGTGGCTTTCTGGGCAGGCGCCCTGCACCTTCGGCTCCTTCGGAAACTCCTCCCTGGGGCGCTTTCGGGAACGGCTCTCCTCCAAGGCCAGTTGTTCAGGCCGGGTGTCCCGCGCCACGACCAGCAACTTCTTCCACTGGGCGGCTAAGTCCCTGGCCAAGCTGCCCACGTGCTGGTGTGTGCGCAAGCGCTTGACCGTCTTGCGGACTCCAGTCTCCGCCAGGGAGTGTGCTGTCACTGGCAAGGCGGAGAGTTTCTTCAGGTATTTCGCCAGCTTCTTGGGATCGGAGTGGGCAGCCAGGCGCGCCTGCAGCTTGACCACGGCGTGCAGCGCCCCGTCGGCTGCCATGGCCGTCCCGGGCGCAGCCTCGTCGGCGCAGCTGGGCGGGCGTCGCTGCTTGGGCCGCAGCTCTGTCCTCAGTACAGCGAGCAGCTCGGTCTGGGCACGCGGGTCCTCGCCGACCGCCGCCGGGCTGACCTGCTGCTTTTGCTTGGGGGTGCGGAGCCGCCGCCTGGAAGAACCGCCGCGAAGCGCTGTCCGAGGTAGAAGGAAGCCTCAGCGCGGGACTCCCGTCCTTATAAAGCCGGCACGCCCCGCTCCCGGGCTGTGAGCCGCGCCCTGATGACCAGCAGTGATTGGTCCTGGGCTTCCTCGCCTCTTGACTGATTGATTGCGTTACCAGGACTCAATCAGGAGTGACCTCTGTGGGTGGAGTTCCGGACACCGGCAGCAAGGTGTGCGAAAACACGTACTCCCCGATGCAGTGGGTGGAAACGCTAATTGCTACCACCTGTTTGTAGAGCATATTGACAAGATCGAGCGAAAAGAAAAATTCACATAGGCGTTGACCGAGCAATTCCACTCTTAGCATTTTATAGCGTACAGAGTCAATTCCGCAATGCTGTAGAAACACTCCACGTGCACACACACGCACACACACACACACACACACACACACACACACACACACACACAGGTGTACACAGAGACCTAGAACCCAGCAGTTTCATTGTCCACTTATCCGTAGGCCGGACAGTGCATTTCATACCCTCCCTAACCTAAGCTAGGCGGGAGCATTTCTCAGAAATCTTTCCTTCATCCTCTTTCCAGAATCCCTGGAGAGAGTCATGTAAACATTCAGCCATCAGAATAGCCAGTGAACACACTGACCAGAATGAATAGGAAGGTAAAGACTTGGGACAGAGGGACCTCCAGATCCTAAACTGATCTTTACCTTGTTGACGACTTTCTTAAAATAACAAACAAACAAACAAAAAACGTAAACAGCCTATCAGAGAGGCTTATACAGAGGGATTTGATTCCATGCTTGCAAAATGGTAGCTGTCCAAACTCCAAACAAAAGTGTTTCCTCCTTTTTCCTTTCTAGAATCACGGAGTTTGTCAGTGTCTTCAGCTCCACCGTAGGTGATGAGGACCGAGTCGTTTAGAATTCTGTTTGGATATGGCGCTGACTCAAAAATGGCTTTTGTCCTCAGCAGAGTGTGAAGCAGCTTGCACTTGGGATCGCCTGGCCTTGAAACAATAATGTCACTTTGGAAATTCAGTTTTTATCAAGAGTAGAAAAAGAGATAGAGATAGGAAAACACAGATTTACCTGTGATGCTTGTGCAGGGGTCATGCTGACCTTCTCTGTCTCGTTCCAATCTTAGTACATGTGGGGCTGAAGTGAGCAGAAAATTCAATGTTCCACTAGAATGAGGCTATGTCCGATCAGTATTCCTCCGCTACTTGGTTTTTACCCAACTGAGCGTAAGGATCCTCTACAGTACTCGAAAGCCACGGAAGCTCTGAGAAGGAACTGCTTCAGTGTTTTTCGTTTGACCACACGACTAAAGACAAATAAATCACAACTGGTATGAACACACAGGAACGGTTTTTGGAAAGTCACGACTGATTCGCATATTCGTGTGTACAGGCCAAATAATCCTGAAACAGAGTCACTTTTATTAATCGTCATGTGTCTTTCGGTGTGCTTTTCGAAAGTTAGGTGAGTCTTTTACATTAAAAAGTATCTAGTGTAAGTGTGAGCTAATTAATAAGGTGGTTGACTACTTTTTTAAAGGAGTGTTGTTCTATGCCTTAGCTCTTCTTAATTGCGTTGGGACGCTGAAAAAAAGCCAGAGAAATTGAAGATTTCATTACGTCGATGTTTTGCTCCGAAGAACTGAAGTTTACTAAACTTTCAACGCTCAGACATTTACGCATCTATCGAAATACCAATAGCTGTAAACAGTGTGTACTTTTAAGTACTAATCGACCAAACTCTAAGTCATTATGAAGCTAAGCTGAGTGTCAAGTAAGTCTTGCGTTTTAAGTGCTCCGCTCTGTTCTTACGCGAGGAAGATTAACCACTTCGCTACTGACCACTGCTGCGGCCTTGTGGGCATCTTCTAAAAATCTGTGGCTGCTGTTGAACCATATTCTTCCTGTACGTGGACCAGGAAAGGGAAACTGATCAGACAACCTGGAACCCTTTGCTAATGCCACACTGCTGTTCTTGGAGACGACTTCATCTTCCCCCCACCCACTCCTCCTCTTCTAGGTTTTCATGGCACTGTAAAGGGCTTTGTAAATGGTTTCTTGGTTTTTACTTCGTTTTATATTTATTACCGATTTGTAGATTTACAACCGGCCTTTGTCACTGATCTTACTTTAGCAACATTGGCAACTTCATTTACTGATCCTCACAGTTTATGTTTGAAGCCTTCGAACTTTTCTCAACATGTAATTCCATTATCCGTGCACAAAGACAGGGATAATTCTTTCTTCCCTTCCTTCTCTCTTTTTAAAAATTCTTACACCACGTATTTGTTTTTCTTGTCTCATCTTACTACTTAGGACCTCCGTGTTAGTCAGTTCTCTGTCGTTTACAAGAGAATACCCGAAACTGGGTCTATCTAGAGAAACAGAGTTTAGTTTGTCCAGTTTTGGAGGCTGGGAAGTCCGAGGTTCAATGGGCTTGTCTGGTGAGGGCCTTCTTCTTGATGGGGATGTGCCGAGTGACCCGAGGCAATGCAGTTTATCACAGGGTGCGGGTGACCAAAGCGAGCTAATATGCTTCTTTCTCTCCTGATAAAGCTGGTGCTGCCACTCGGGTGATAACCCATCCATCCACCAACTCATCCATCCGTGATGGTATTAATTCACTCAAGAGGGCATAGCCCTCATGATTCAATCACCTCTTAAAGACCCCACCTTCAACGCTGCTACATTGGGGATCAAGCTTCCACGTGACCTTTGGAGGGGACAAGCATTCAAATCACAGCAACGTTAATAAGATGTTGCGTAGAAGTGGGGATAAGAGGCATTATTGTCTTTTTCCCAATCTTGAAGGGAAAGCTTTTGGCATTTCATTAGTCAGTCTTATGTTTCCTGCAGGTTTTTCGTAGAGATCGTTTTGTCAGGTCAAGGCAGTTGTCTTCTATTCCTACGTTGTCCGGGGTTTTTGTTTCCTGTCCTTGTCTTTCCTTTTACTTTTTAAAAAATATCAACGATAGGTTGTACATTTTATGAATCACTTCTCTGCACTTTTGGAAATGATGACCTAATTTCTTTATTTTGCAATGTGGCACACTGACTGTATCACGTGATTCACTAACCCTAAACCAACCTTGCCTCAGTCCTAAGACACACTGAACTTGAATATTACGTATCACTGATTCAATTTGCTCCTAGTTTGCTTTGGATTTGTGAGTATATTAATGAATGGGATTGGGCTGTTCTAATGCTTTCAGTGTCCTTGTCAGGTCAGAGCTCTTACACATCTTTTATTGAATACTTCTATAACTATTTGTCTTCTGGATACTATCGTAAATGGTATTAACTAAAATAGTTTTTCGAAAGTGTTGCGATAGTTTCAGTACGTTGAGTCCCCCATGGATCTGTCTCAATTGTTTGTTATTCCTCATACTTCTCTGTGTTGTTCTTAAGTTGGCATGTGTGCCAGGCAGTGTAATTGAGACTTTATTTTTAGAAATAATCTGAGATGAAGGATGATGGTATCCTCTCACAGAGGTGATTTAGGTTTGTTTCTGCCTTGCGCCTGGAGCGAGGCCCGGCAGTCCAGGAATATCTGAATCCCGTTTCAGGGACTGAGGGTTTTCTGGGCCTCATAGGCAATGGGTAGCAGAGGTTGGGCAACTTAACTTGTTGTCTGTATTTATTCCTAGGACAGGGCCCAGACCAGGGTCCTCAATCTTGCTGGGCCTAGAATTCCAACTTTTGTGCCCTCAGCACCTTGAGGTTGTCGACAGTGCTTGGTGTCCTAGCATCGTAGAAGTAGGCAAATGTCCGTAGGAACAATGGCTTCCAATGGCATGGCCACCTATGCGCATCTATGAATACTGTAGTCCTCCCTTATTTGTGGTTTTCCTCTCCTTAATATCAGTTGCCTGCAGTCCAATGTGGTGTGAAAATATCAGATGAACAATTACAGAAATAAACCGTTCAGAGGTTTTAAATTGCGAGCCGTTCTCTGGAGTGTGACAAAACCTCACATGGCCCCGCTCCATACCGTAAGCATTCCTTTTTCCAGTGTGTCCACCTGTACACCCTCCCTGCCCGCTCGTGACTGGGAGGCCATCCTGGTGATCAAATCAACTGTCACCCTATCGCGGTGTTTGCGTCCGAGTCGCCGTATTTTACTTAATAATGGCCACAACGCACAAGAGCGGTCATGCTGGGAATTCGGATATGTCAAATAGAAGCCATAAAGTGCTTCCTTTAGGCGAAAAGGTGAAAGTTCTCTACTTAGTAAGGAAAGGGAAAAAAATTATATGCTGAGGTTACTGAGATGTACTGTCAGAACAAATGTTGTGTCTGTGAGATTGTGAAGAAGTTCAAAGAAATTCATGCTGGTTTCGCTGTCGCACCTCAAACTGCAAAGATTTTGGCCACAGTCTAGGCAACAATGTTTAGTGAAGATGAAAAAGACATTAAATTTGTGGGTGGAAGACATGGACAGGAGCATGTTGCAATAGATGGTACTGTCCGAGGTTTCGGACATCCGATGGGGGGCCTGATATTTACATCCAACGGATGAGGGGAACTCCTGGGATTTTAAAATACTGAAGAATGGGACTACATAAAAATAAAAAGGAATGAAAGAGAAAGTCAAAAGATTGAGCTGGGAGAGATATTTACAACTCGTAGAACATTCAACTCATACAATTTCCTTTATATCCAATGAGCTCCCACACACCAATGTGAAAAAAGACCAACGACTTAGGAGAGAAATGGGGAACACATAGGAAAACGTGGCTCCCCGACCCCCCAAAACAAGCGACTCTTGAATACAGGAGAAGATGCTCACCACCATGAAGATGAAAATAAAAGACAATGTGGTGAAATTTGGGACCTATTAATATAGTTCGAAACATTAACAACCTGCTGTGTTGGAACAGATTATCCTAGATTGCTTGTAGATGTAGAAATTAATACAAACGCTATACAAGTAAGCCTGTAAAATTTAAAATGTATGTATATATTTAAAAGTGTATCCTTAGACACATCCATATCACTTGTAGAGTGAGAGGCTGAATGTATAAACGGGTAAAGGGCAAAAACCACAGAGAAGCTCGGGAAGCCAAACCACAACCCCTGGAGCCACCAGCCCAGAAAAGCAAACTACAGCCTCTACGGCAATCAGTCCAGGAAGCCCAATCACAACCACTGCAGCAGTTGGCACACACCAGTCAGGATCGGGTCAGCAATGCCAGCTTGGGAATTTTGGCCCCAGTGTCCAAGTCAAGACCAACTAGAGAAAGCCAAATATGCTCTCAAAACCAATCGCGTCAGATGCTCTGCTTCCAGTTAGCCTGCTTACAGCTTCCCCAAGTCAACAACCTCCAATCCGAAAATACCCGGAACCCTCCTTCCTTTTTGATAGAGAACTTTGCTACTCCCCCGCCTACCTTTGAGTTTGCCAAATGCGACCGATGGTTTCTGACTCCCTTGCTTTCTATGTATATGTACAGCGAGCGTTTTCTAAACAGTCTGTTTGTTTTTGCTTGCGTCTTTTTCATTTATTTCCACAAATCCCTTCTACTAAACTTGCATGTATGAAAAATATATTCATATTCTTTGATAGAGCGATTTCACTTGTAGGATTTTATCCCACAAACACACCTGCCTCTATGCGTGTGCGCGCGCATGTGTGCATCTGTGTCCGTGAACAGGTGTCCCTGACGTCCAGGATAGACGTTTCAAGACGCCGGTGGATACATAAAGCCACAGATAGTAGCAAACCCAGTTGCCGTCAAAGGGAGCACGTTTCTTTTCGTTTCTTCCACCCGCAAATCGAATGCCATTTCCATCCTAACCAAGCAGCCATCGTGCAGCGAGGCCGAAAGGATCGCAGTTGGATGTGCGACGGCACGAAGTTTCCTTTCCTTCTTCACAGCTTCGCAGAAGGAAGACTTGCTTTCATGGGAGATCTTTGCAACCCTCACATATGATTTTCCCCTTTCCTTATGAAGTCCAGGACTTTTCACCTTTTCGGGTAAAGGAAGCCCTTTACGGCTTCTCTTTGGCATATGCGAATTGCCCGCATCACTCCTCTTGCACTCGGTGGCCATTACGAAGGAAAAGAAGTGTGACTTAAACGCAAGCTCTGCAATGTGGCGACAGTCGGTCTGAAAACGGAGATGGTTACTAAGTGAGCAGTGGCCCGGGAGCATCTAGGGCGTGGACGTGTAGCACAAAGGGATGACTCACGTCCCGGCCAGGCAGGCTGCGCATGCGAGATTTCATCGCACTGCTCTGAAGAGCCTGCAACTTCAAATTTCTGCCTTGTTCGTTTCTGAAATTTTCCATTTGATATTTTGGGACCTTGGTGGACAGAGGAAAACTGAAACTGGGAACGCGAAACTGCACGCAAGGGGGGAGGGGAGGGGGGGACTACTTTGAGGACTCTAGGATTGAGTCCAAGAAAGCCTTATCTGCTCCAGGATGGACAAAGGAGAGAGAGACGGCCAATCTCTTGTATATCATTTTATTTACAAATATGAACACGATCTGGGGACGATATGGATTGGTTAAAACTCTGTCCTTCTTTCCAAAGAGGCTAGTTAACATCCTCAGTGCAATTGGTGTTAAAACCTGCTGCGAGACTGAGGATTCAGAGCTTGGGGATTCTGAAGCGTCCACCAAGCAGGGCGGCAGCGTCCCAGGTGCAGCGCGTGAAAACTGCAGGATTCAGATCCAGGAGGTCCCACCAACGAAAGACGCCAGTGTCCTTTGCAAGTCCCATTCCCCGACTCGAATCGCCTTTGAATTCCTTCCCAACCACCCCACCGCCCCCCGAGTTCTCTGTCCAATGCGAGTCCTCGGCTCATCGGCGGGAGTATGTGTTCCTGTAATCTCGGATCGTCTTGGCCATGAGCGGGGCTACTTTCTTGGCGGCGGCTTTCCTGGTGCTGGGGCCGCAGGAGGGGGGCCTCGCAGGGAGCGGGTGAAAGCGGCTGTGGCCACCGGTGCTGCTGGAGGGGGGCCGGCTGCTCTCCTGTGGGCGTGGGGCCGGCTGCACCTCGGCTTTATCGGGGATGGCCGCTCCTCCCGAGGCAGGCTTTTCCTGCCTCCTGGGAACCTCACAAGGCTTGTCGAGCACAGAGTGGAAGAAGATCATCTGTGTCTGTCGGCCTCTGGGCCTCTCGGCGCGTGCAGAGCGGATCTTCATCGTCACCAGCCGGAGCCGCCGCTCTCGGGCCTCCCGGAGCCGCAGGTACATCTCCCGCCACGACTCGTGCTCCTCCGGCCGGGCTTCCTTAAAGTCTCGTTGACAGCGCCTTTTCCATAAGTGGCCCGTTTCTTTCGCTAGTGTGGGATTGTATTTCTCGATGATGCGACCTGGCTGATCGGGCGTGCACCCCTTCCACGCGGGCTCCGGAGCAGGACACGGGTCTCCCCCCGCTTCCCGGACAGCAGGGACGCTGGTCCCGAGGGCCCACACCCGCCGCTCACACGCAGTCACGGTTCTAGGCAGGCCGGCGCTCCTGGGGCCCGAGTACACCGGCATCTTCGAGTTCCTTCTGCGTCCCGTAGGAAATCCACCCTCTTCTTCTTGCTGGGGGGAAGGGAGTGCGTGTATCTCTGGCGGGAAGGAGGACATCAGTTCAAGGACAGACAGTGCCCTGTCACTGGCCCGCATCCCGGGTAACGGGAGGTCTGGCAGCACCGGCGGGGCGTCGGTGGGGACCCTTTTCAGCTTGGCTACGTGCGCTCCGGGCGGTGGCGGCTCCTCTGTCTCATTTTCCTGCACCTTGGCTAGTCTGGGAAGCAGGCTCCCATTTTCACGAGTGCGTTTAGAGTCCGTCTCGTGAAGGTCTTTGACTCTCAGAGTAGTGGCCAGAGTTTTCACCGTCCTTTCCTTTCCCTTCCAAGGCCGGCCATAGGTGGAGTATGCCTCAAAGGGCACAGCAGGCTGCTCAGAGTCAGCCTCCATATCTGCCAACTCCTCCTCTTCAGGGAGGGAGCTCTCCCAGGTGGAAGGTCTGCGTATCCCTTCTCGAGTGCTGAGCTTGTTGGAAAGCTTGCCTGGCACCGTGGGCAGCAGGCCTCCTGCGCCCTCTCCTGTGTCTAAGCTTTCTGGGCTTGGCTTCTTTGTTTCGTCTGCTTTGGGTTCGTCAGAGTCTTTGTCCCTCTTCTCCTCTAGGTGGTTGTCCCGAGCAGCGTCCAAGGCGGGTAGAGAGGGAACGCAACCGAGCTCCGATGCCTTCTCTCTCCTGGCCCGCCTAGAGGGCGGTTTGTCCTTGGTACTGTCCCCCGAGATGGCCCTTGGACCTTCCTCTGGGGAGAAGGCCTTGTGGGATTTCTGGCTGAATCCAGCAGGGAACATCTCGTCGTCCCCAGCCCCCGCCGGGCCTTTCTGCCTGTGGGAAGATACCTGCGCCGGGCTTGGGCTCACGACGGCCCCTTGCCCCCGGGGTTTGCCCAGGTGTCCCTCTTGACGGAGTCCCGGACTGCCCTGAGGGGCATCAGCGTGGCCTTTTCCAGGCTTCTGGCGGAGAACAGCGGGCTCGGGGCCCTCCTCCTCCGGGGGCACGCAATGGTCCACGCACATCTGGTGAGGACCGGCAAGGGACAGACGGATGCGGATGTGGCCATCGCCGGAAGACGCCCAGTCTGAGGAGGAAGCCAGTGCAACTGTGTAGCGCTTGGTGCTCCCGCCTCTCCTGTCGCCACCGGGAGACCCCTTGGGAGGTGTTTGGAGCTGCGAGAGTCTCCTGTGCTTTCTGTGTCCGCGCTCCGTGCCGTCGGATGGGCTCTCGGAGGCTCCGTGGCTTTCTGGGCAGGCGCCCTGCACCTTCGGCTCCTTCGGAAACTCCTCCCTGGGGCGCTTTCGGGAACGGCTCTCCTCCAAGGCCAGTTGTTCAGGCCGGGTGTCCCGCGCCACGACCAGCAACTTCTTCCACTGGGCGGCTAAGTCCCTGGCCAAGCTGCCCACGTGCTGGTGTGTGCGCAAGCGCTTGACCGTCTTGCGGACTCCAGTCTCCGCCAGGGAGTGTGCTGTCACTGGCAAGGCGGAGAGTTTCTTCAGGTATTTCGCCAGCTTCTTGGGATCGGAGTGGGCAGCCAGGCGCGCCTGCAGCTTGACCACGGCGTGCAGCGCCCCGTCGGCTGCCATGGCCGTCCCGGGCGCAGCCTCGTCGGCGCAGCTGGGCGGGCGTCGCTGCTTGGGCCGCAGCTCTGTCCTCAGTACAGCGAGCAGCTCGGCCTGGGCACGCGGGTCCTCGCCGACCGCCGCCGGGCTGACCTGCTGCTTTTGCTTGGGGGTGCGGAGCCGCCGCCTGGAAGAACCGCCGCGAAGCGCTGTCCGAGGTAGAAGGAAGCCTCAGCGCGGGACTCCCGTCCTTATAAAGCCGGCACGCCCCGCTCCCGGGCTGTGAGCCGCGCCCTGATGACCAGCAGTGATTGGTCCTGGGCTTCCTCGCCTCTTGACTGATTGATTGCGTTACCAGGACTCAATCAGGAGTGACCTCTGTGGGTGGAGTTCCGGACACCGGCAGCAAGGTGTGCGAAAACACGTACTCCCCGATGCAGTGGGTGGAAACGCTAATTGCTACCACCTGTTTGTAGAGCATATTGACAAGATCGAGCGAAAAGAAAAATTCACATAGGCGTTGACCGAGCAATTCCACTCTTAGCATTTTATAGCGTACAGAGTCAATTCCGCAATGCTGTAGAAACACTCCACGTGCACACACACGCACACACACACACACACACACACACACACACACACACACACAGGTGTACACAGAGACCTAGAACCCAGCAGTTTCATTGTCCACTTATCCGTAGGCCGGACAGTGCATTTCATACCCTCCCTAACCTAAGCTAGGCGGGAGCATTTCTCAGAAATCTTTCCTTCATCCTCTTTCCAGAATCCCTGGAGAGAGTCATGTAAACATTCAGCCATCAGAATAGCCAGTGAACACACTGACCAGAATGAATAGGAAGGTAAAGACTTGGGACAGAGGGACCTCCAGATCCTAAACTGATCTTTACCTTGTTGACGACTTTCTTAAAATAACAAACAAACAAACAAAAAACGTAAACAGCCTATCAGAGAGGCTTATACAGAGGGATTTGATTCCATGCTTGCAAAATGGTAGCTGTCCAAACTCCAAACAAAAGTGTTTCCTCCTTTTTCCTTTCTAGAATCACGGAGTTTGTCAGTGTCTTCAGCTCCACCGTAGGTGATGAGGACCGAGTCGTTTAGAATTCTGTTTGGATATGGCGCTGACTCAAAAATGGCTTTTGTCCTCAGCAGAGTGTGAAGCAGCTTGCACTTGGGATCGCCTGGCCTTGAAACAATAATGTCACTTTGGAAATTCAGTTTTTATCAAGAGTAGAAAAAGAGATAGAGATAGGAAAACACAGATTTACCTGTGATGCTTGTGCAGGGGTCATGCTGACCTTCTCTGTCTCGTTCCAATCTTAGTACATGTGGGGCTGAAGTGAGCAGAAAATTCAATGTTCCACTAGAATGAGGCTATGTCCGATCAGTATTCCTCCGCTACTTGGTTTTTACCCAACTGAGCGTAAGGATCCTCTACAGTACTCGAAAGCCACGGAAGCTCTGAGAAGGAACTGCTTCAGTGTTTTTCGTTTGACCACACGACTAAAGACAAATAAATCACAACTGGTATGAACACACAGGAACGGTTTTTGGAAAGTCACGACTGATTCGCATATTCGTGTGTACAGGCCAAATAATCCTGAAACAGAGTCACTTTTATTAATCGTCATGTGTCTTTCGGTGTGCTTTTCGAAAGTTAGGTGAGTCTTTTACATTAAAAAGTATCTAGTGTAAGTGTGAGCTAATTAATAAGGTGGTTGACTACTTTTTTAAAGGAGTGTTGTTCTATGCCTTAGCTCTTCTTAATTGCGTTGGGACGCTGAAAAAAAGCCAGAGAAATTGAAGATTTCATTACGTCGATGTTTTGCTCCGAAGAAC
The DNA here is from genome assembly GCF_027409185.1 of Cynocephalus volans. Taxonomy (NCBI): domain Eukaryota; kingdom Metazoa; phylum Chordata; class Mammalia; order Dermoptera; family Cynocephalidae; genus Cynocephalus; species Cynocephalus volans. The sequence continues at coordinate 42,377,798 of NC_084472.1, forward strand.
TGAAGTTTACTAAACTTTCAACGCTCAGACATTTACGCATCTATCGAAATACCAATAGCTGTAAACAGTGTGTACTTTTAAGTACTAATCGACCAAACTCTAAGTCATTATGAAGCTAAGCTGAGTGTCAAGTAAGTCTTGCGTTTTAAGTGCTCCGCTCTGTTCTTACGCGAGGAAGATTAACCACTTCGCTACTGACCACTGCTGCGGCCTTGTGGGCATCTTCTAAAAATCTGTGGCTGCTGTTGAACCATATTCTTCCTGTACGTGGACCAGGAAAGGGAAACTGATCAGACAACCTGGAACCCTTTGCTAATGCCACACTGCTGTTCTTGGAGACGACTTCATCTTCCCCCCACCCACTCCTCCTCTTCTAGGTTTTCATGGCACTGTAAAGGGCTTTGTAAATGGTTTCTTGGTTTTTACTTCGTTTTATATTTATTACCGATTTGTAGATTTACAACCGGCCTTTGTCACTGATCTTACTTTAGCAACATTGGCAACTTCATTTACTGATCCTCACAGTTTATGTTTGAAGCCTTCGAACTTTTCTCAACATGTAATTCCATTATCCGTGCACAAAGACAGGGATAATTCTTTCTTCCCTTCCTTCTCTCTTTTTAAAAATTCTTACACCACGTATTTGTTTTTCTTGTCTAATCTTACTACTTAGGACCTCCGTGTTAGTCAGTTCTCTGTCGTTTACAAGAGAATACCCGAAACTGGGTCTATCTAGAGAAACAGAGTTTAGTTTGTCCAGTTTTGGAGGCTGGGAAGTCCGAGGTTCAATGGGCTTGTCTGGTGAGGGCCTTCTTCTTGATGGGGATGTGCCGAGTGACCCGAGGCAATGCAGTTTATCACAGGGTGCGGGTGACCAAAGCGAGCTAATATGCTTCTTTCTCTCCTGATAAAGCTGGTGCTGCCACTCGGGTGATAACCCATCCATCCACCAACTCATCCATCCGTGATGGTATTAATTCACTCAAGAGGGCATAGCCCTCATGATTCAATCACCTCTTAAAGACCCCACCTTCAACGCTGCTACATTGGGGATCAAGCTTCCACGTGACCTTTGGAGGGGACAAGCATTCAAATCACAGCAACGTTAATAAGATGTTGCGTAGAAGTGGGGATAAGAGGCATTATTGTCTTTTTCCCAATCTTGAAGGGAAAGCTTTTGGCATTTCATTAGTCAGTCTTATGTTTCCTGCAGGTTTTTCGTAGAGATCGTTTTGTCAGGTCAAGGCAGTTGTCTTCTATTCCTACGTTGTCCGGGGTTTTTGTTTCCTGTCCTTGTCTTTCCTTTTACTTTTTAAAAAATATCAACGATAGGTTGTACATTTTATGAATCACTTCTCTGCACTTTTGGAAATGATGACCTAATTTCTTTATTTTGCAATGTGGCACACTGACTGTATCACGTGATTCACTAACCCTAAACCAACCTTGCCTCAGTCCTAAGACACACTGAACTTGAATATTACGTATCACTGATTCAATTTGCTCCTAGTTTGCTTTGGATTTGTGAGTATATTAATGAATGGGATTGGGCTGTTCTAATGCTTTCAGTGTCCTTGTCAGGTCAGAGCTCTTACACATCTTTTATTGAATACTTCTATAACTATTTGTCTTCTGGATACTATCGTAAATGGTATTAACTAAAATAGTTTTTCGAAAGTGTTGCGATAGTTTCAGTACGTTGAGTCCCCCATGGATCTGTCTCAATTGTTTGTTATTCCTCATACTTCTCTGTGTTGTTCTTAAGTTGGCATGTGTGCCAGGCAGTGTAATTGAGACTTTATTTTTAGAAATAATCTGAGATGAAGGATGATGGTATCCTCTCACAGAGGTGATTTAGGTTTGTTTCTGCCTTGCGCCTGGAGCGAGGCCCGGCAGTCCAGGAATATCTGAATCCCGTTTCAGGGACTGAGGGTTTTCTGGGCCGCATAGGCAATGGGTAGCAGAGGTTGGGCAACTTAACTTGTTGTCTGTATTTATTCCTAGGACAGGGCCCAGACCAGGGTCCTCAATCTTGCTGGGCCTAGAATTCCAACTTTTGTGCCCTCAGCACCTTGAGGTTGTCGACAGTGCTTGGTGTCCTAGCATCGTAGAAGTAGGCAAATGTCCGTAGGAACAATGGCTTCCAATGGCATGGCCACCTATGCGCATCTATGAATACTGTAGTCCTCCCTTATTTGTGGTTTTCCTCTCCTTAATATCAGTTGCCTGCAGTCCAATGTGGTGTGAAAATATCAGATGAACAATTACAGAAATAAACCGTTCAGAGGTTTTAAATTGCGAGCCGTTCTCTGGAGTGTGACAAAACCTCACATGGCCCCGCTCCATACCGTAAGCATTCCTTTTTCCAGTGTGTCCACCTGTACACCCTCCCTGCCCGCTCGTGACTGGGAGGCCATCCTGGTGATCAAATCAACTGTCACCCTATCGCGGTGTTTGCGTCCGAGTCGCCGTATTTTACTTAATAATGGCCACAACGCACAAGAGCGGTCATGCTGGGAATTCGGATATGTCAAATAGAAGCCATAAAGTGCTTCCTTTAGGCGAAAAGGTGAAAGTTCTCTACTTAGTAAGGAAAGGGAAAAAAATTATATGCTGAGGTTACTGAGATGTACTGTCAGAACAAATGTTGTGTCTGTGAGATTGTGAAGAAGTTCAAAGAAATTCATGCTGGTTTCGCTGTCGCACCTCAAACTGCAAAGATTTTGGCCACAGTCTAGGCAACAATGTTTAGTGAAGATGAAAAAGACATTAAATTTGTGGGTGGAAGACATGGACAGGAGCATGTTGCAATAGATGGTACTGTCCGAGGTTTCGGACATCCGATGGGGGGCCTGATATTTACATCCAACGGATGAGGGGAACTCCTGGGATTTTAAAATACTGAAGAATGGGACTACATAAAAATAAAAAGGAATGAAAGAGAAAGTCAAAAGATTGAGCTGGGAGAGATATTTACAACTCGTAGAACATTCAACTCATACAATTTCCTTTATATCCAATGAGCTCCCACACACCAATGTGAAAAAAGACCAACGACTTAGGAGAGAAATGGGGAACACATAGGAAAACGTGGCTCCCCGACCCCCCAAAACAAGCGACTCTTGAATACAGGAGAAGATGCTCACCACCATGAAGATGAAAATAAAAGACAATGTGGTGAAATTTGGGACCTATTAATATAGTTCGAAACATTAACAACCTGCTGTGTTGGAACAGATTATCCTAGATTGCTTGTAGATGTAGAAATTAATACAAACGCTATACAAGTAAGCCTGTAAAATTTAAAATGTATGTATATATTTAAAAGTGTATCCTTAGACACATCCATATCACTTGTAGAGTGAGAGGCTGAATGTATAAACGGGTAAAGGGCAAAAACCACAGAGAAGCTCGGGAAGCCAAACCACAACCCCTGGAGCCACCAGCCCAGAAAAGCAAACTACAGCCTCTACGGCAATCAGTCCAGGAAGCCCAATCACAACCACTGCAGCAGTTGGCACACACCAGTCAGGATCGGGTCAGCAATGCCAGCTTGGGAATTTTGGCCCCAGTGTCCAAGTCAAGACCAACTAGAGAAAGCCAAATATGCTCTCAAAACCAATCGCGTCAGATGCTCTGCTTCCAGTTAGCCTGCTTACAGCTTCCCCAAGTCAACAACCTCCAATCCGAAAATACCCGGAACCCTCCTTCCTTTTTGATAGAGAACTTTGCTACTCCCCCGCCTACCTTTGAGTTTGCCAAATGCGACCGATGGTTTCTGACTCCCTTGCTTTCTATGTATATGTACAGCGAGCGTTTTCTAAACAGTCTGTTTGTTTTTGCTTGCGTCTTTTTCATTTATTTCCACAAATCCCTTCTACTAAACTTGCATGTATGAAAAATATATTCATATTCTTTGATAGAGCGATTTCACTTGTAGGATTTTATCCCACAAACACACCTGCCTCTATGCGTGTGCGCGCGCATGTGTGCATCTGTGTCCGTGAACAGGTGTCCCTGACGTCCAGGATAGACGTTTCAAGACGCCGGTGGATACATAAAGCCACAGATAGTAGCAAACCCAGTTGCCGTCAAAGGGAGCACGTTTCTTTTCGTTTCTTCCACCCGCAAATCGAATGCCATTTCCATCCTAACCAAGCAGCCATCGTGCAGCGAGGCCGAAAGGATCGCAGTTGGATGTGCGACGGCACGAAGTTTCCTTTCCTTCTTCACAGCTTCGCAGAAGGAAGACTTGCTTTCATGGGAGATCTTTGCAACCCTCACATATGATTTTCCCCTTTCCTTATGAAGTCCAGGACTTTTCACCTTTTCGGGTAAAGGAAGCCCTTTACGGCTTCTCTTTGGCATATGCGAATTGCCCGCATCACTCCTCTTGCACTCGGTGGCCATTACGAAGGAAAAGAAGTGTGACTTAAACGCAAGCTCTGCAATGTGGCGACAGTCGGTCTGAAAACGGAGATGGTTACTAAGTGAGCAGTGGCCCGGGAGCATCTAGGGCGTGGACGTGTAGCACAAAGGGATGACTCACGTCCCGGCCAGGCAGGCTGCGCATGCGAGATTTCATCGCACTGCTCTGAAGAGCCTGCAACTTCAAATTTCTGCCTTGTTCGTTTCTGAAATTTTCCATTTGATATTTTGGGACCTTGGTGGACAGAGGAAAACTGAAACTGGGAACGCGAAACTGCACGCAAGGGGGGAGGGGAGGGGGGGACTAATTTGAGGACTCTAGGATTGAGTCCAAGAAAGCCTTATCTGCTCCAGGATGGACAAAGGAGAGAGAGACGGCCAATCTCTTGTATATCATTTTATTTACAAATATGAACACGATCTGGGGACGATATGGATTGGTTAAAACTCTGTCCTTCTTTCCAAAGAGGCTAGTTAACATCCTCAGTGCAATTGGTGTTAAAACCTGCTGCGAGACTGAGGATTCAGAGCTTGGGGATTCTGAAGCGTCCACCAAGCAGGGCGGCAGCGTCCCAGGTGCAACGCGTGAAAACTGCAGGATTCAGATCCAGGAGGTCCCACCAACGAAAGACGCCAGTGTCCTTTGCAAGTCCCATTCCCCGACTCGAATCGCCTTTGAATTCCTTCCCAACCACCCCACCGCCCCCCGAGTTCTCTGTCCAATGCGAGTCCTCGGCTCATCGGCGGGAGTATGTGTTCCTGTAATCTCGGATCGTCTTGGCCATGAGCGGGGCTACTTTCTTGGCGGCGGCTTTCCTGGTGCTGGGGCCGCAGGAGGGGGGCCTCGCAGGGAGCGGGTGAAAGCGGCTGTGGCCACCGGTGCTGCTGGAGGGGGGCCGGCTGCTCTCCTGTGGGCGTGGGGCCGGCTGCACCTCGGCTTTATCGGGGATGGCCGCTCCTCCCGAGGCAGGCTTTTCCTGCCTCCTGGGAACCTCACAAGGCTTGTCGAGCACAGAGTGGAAGAAGATCATCTGTGTCTGTCGGCCTCTGGGCCTCTCGGCGCGTGCAGAGCGGATCTTCATCGTCACCAGCCGGAGCCGCCGCTCTCGGGCCTCCCGGAGCCGCAGGTACATCTCCCGCCACGACTCGTGCTCCTCCGGCCGGGCTTCCTTAAAGTCTCGTTGACAGCGCCTTTTCCATAAGTGGCCCGTTTCTTTCGCTAGTGTGGGATTGTATTTCTCGATGATGCGACCTGGCTGATCGGGCGTGCACCCCTTCCACGCGGGCTCCGGAGCAGGACACGGGTCTCCCCCCGCTTCCCGGACAGCAGGGACGCTGGTCCCGAGGGCCCACACCCGCCGCTCACACGCAGTCACGGTTCTAGGCAGGCCGGCGCTCCTGGGGCCCGAGTACACCGGCATCTTCGAGTTCCTTCTGCGTCCCGTAGGAAATCCACCCTCTTCTTCTTGCTGGGGGGAAGGGAGTGCGTGTATCTCTGGCGGGAAGGAGGACATCAGTTCAAGGACAGACAGTGCCCTGTCACTGGCCCGCATCCCGGGTAACGGGAGGTCTGGCAGCACCGGCGGGGCGTCGGTGGGGACCCTTTTCAGCTTGGCTACGTGCGCTCCGGGCGGTGGCGGCTCCTCTGTCTCATTTTCCTGCACCTTGGCTAGTCTGGGAAGCAGGCTCCCATTTTCACGAGTGCGTTTAGAGTCCGTCTCGTGAAGGTCTTTGACTCTCAGAGTAGTGGCCAGAGTTTTCACCGTCCTTTCCTTTCCCTTCCAAGGCCGGCCATAGGTGGAGTATGCCTCAAAGGGCACAGCAGGCTGCTCAGAGTCAGCCTCCATATCTGCCAACTCCTCCTCTTCAGGGAGGGAGCTCTCCCAGGTGGAAGGTCTGCGTATCCCTTCTCGAGTGCTGAGCTTGTTGGAAAGCTTGCCTGGCACCGTGGGCAGCAGGCCTCCTGCGCCCTCTCCTGTGTCTAAGCTTTCTGGGCTTGGCTTCTTTGTTTCGTCTGCTTTGGGTTCGTCAGAGTCTTTGTCCCTCTTCTCCTCTAGGTGGTTGTCCCGAGCAGCGTCCAAGGCGGGTAGAGAGGGAACGCAACCGAGCTCCGATGCCTTCTCTCTCCTGGCCCGCCTAGAGGGCGGTTTGTCCTTGGTACTGTCCCCCGAGATGGCCCTTGGACCTTCCTCTGGGGAGAAGGCCTTGTGGGATTTCTGGCTGAATCCAGCAGGGAACATCTCGTCGTCCCCAGCCCCCGCCGGGCCTTTCTGCCTGTGGGAAGATACCTGCGCCGGGCTTGGGCTCACGACGGCCCCTTGCCCCCGGGGTTTGCCCAGGTGTCCCTCTTGACGGAGTCCCGGACTGCCCTGAGGGGCATCAGCGTGGCCTTTTCCAGGCTTCTGGCGGAGAACAGCGGGCTCGGGGCCCTCCTCCTCCGGGGGCACGCAATGGTCCACGCACATCTGGTGAGGACCGGCAAGGGACAGACGGATGCGGATGTGGCCATCGCCGGAAGACGCCCAGTCTGAGGAGGAAGCCAGTGCAACTGTGTAGCGCTTGGTGCTCCCGCCTCTCCTGTCGCCACCGGGAGACCCCTTGGGAGGTGTTTGGAGCTGCGAGAGTCTCCTGTGCTTTCTGTGTCCGCGCTCCGTGCCGTCGGATGGGCTCTCGGAGGCTCCGTGGCTTTCTGGGCAGGCGCCCTGCACCTTCGGCTCCTTCGGAAACTCCTCCCTGGGGCGCTTTCGGGAACGGCTCTCCTCCAAGGCCAGTTGTTCAGGCCGGGTGTCCCGCGCCACGACCAGCAACTTCTTCCACTGGGCGGCTAAGTCCCTGGCCAAGCTGCCCACGTGCTGGTGTGTGCGCAAGCGCTTGACCGTCTTGCGGACTCCAGTCTCCGCCAGGGAGTGTGCTGTCACTGGCAAGGCGGAGAGTTTCTTCAGGTATTTCGCCAGCTTCTTGGGATCGGAGTGGGCAGCCAGGCGCGCCTGCAGCTTGACCACGGCGTGCAGCGCCCCGTCGGCTGCCATGGCCGTCCCGGGCGCAGCCTCGTCGGCGCAGCTGGGCGGGCGTCGCTGCTTGGGCCGCAGCTCTGTCCTCAGTACAGCGAGCAGCTCGGTCTGGGCACGCGGGTCCTCGCCGACCGCCGCCGGGCTGACCTGCTGCTTTTGCTTGGGGGTGCGGAGCCGCCGCCTGGAAGAACCGCCGCGAAGCGCTGTCCGAGGTAGAAGGAAGCCTCAGCGCGGGACTCCCGTCCTTATAAAGCCGGCACGCCCCGCTCCCGGGCTGTGAGCCGCGCCCTGATGACCAGCAGTGATTGGTCCTGGGCTTCCTCGCCTCTTGACTGATTGATTGTGTTACCAGGACTCAATCAGGAGTGACCTCTGTGGGTGGAGTTCCGGACACCGGCAGCAAGGTGTGCGAAAACACGTACTCCCCGATGCAGTGGGTGGAAACGCTAATTGCTACCACCTGTTTGTAGAGCATATTGACAAGATCGAGCGAAAAGAAAAATTCACATAGGCGTTGACCGAGCAATTCCACTCTTAGCATTTTATAGCGTACAGAGTCAATTCCGCAATGCTGTAGAAACACTCCACGTGCACACACACGCACACACACACACACACACACACACACACACACACACACAGGTGTACACAGAGACCTAGAACCCAGCAGTTTCATTGTCCACTTATCCGTAGGCCGGACAGTGCATTTCATACCCTCCCTAACCTAAGCTAGGCGGGAGCATTTCTCAGAAATCTTTCCTTCATCCTCTTTCCAGAATCCCTGGAGAGAGTCATGTAAACATTCAGCCATCAGAATAGCCAGTGAACACACTGACCAGAATGAATAGGAAGGTAAAGACTTGGGACAGAGGGACCTCCAGATCCTAAACTGATCTTTACCTTGTTGACGACTTTCTTAAAATAACAAACAAACAAACAAAAAACGTAAACAGCCTATCAGAGAGGCTTATACAGAGGGATTTGATTCCATGCTTGCAAAATGGTAGCTGTCCAAACTCCAAACAAAAGTGTTTCCTCCTTTTTCCTTTCTAGAATCACGGAGTTTGTCAGTGTCTTCAGCTCCACCGTAGGTGATGAGGACCGAGTCGTTTAGAATTCTGTTTGGATATGGCGCTGACTCAAAAATGGCTTTTGTCCTCAGCAGAGTGTGAAGCAGCTTGCACTTGGGATCGCCTGGCCTTGAAACAATAATGTCACTTTGGAAATTCAGTTTTTATCAAGAGTAGAAAAAGAGATAGAGATAGGAAAACACAGATTTACCTGTGATGCTTGTGCAGGGGTCATGCTGACCTTCTCTGTCTCGTTCCAATCTTAGTACATGTGGGGCTGAAGTGAGCAGAAAATTCAATGTTCCACTAGAATGAGGCTATGTCCGATCAGTATTCCTCCGCTACTTGGTTTTTACCCAACTGAGCGTAAGGATCCTCTACAGTACTCGAAAGCCACGGAAGCTCTGAGAAGGAACTGCTTCAGTGTTTTTCGTTTGACCACACGACTAAAGACAAATAAATCACAACTGGTATGAACACACAGGAACGGTTTTTGGAAAGTCACGACTGATTCGCATATTCGTGTGTACAGGCCAAATAATCCTGAAACAGAGTCACTTTTATTAATCGTCATGTGTCTTTCGGTGTGCTTTTCGAAAGTTAGGTGAGTCTTTTACATTAAAAAGTATCTAGTGTAAGTGTGAGCTAATTAATAAGGTGGTTGACTACTTTTTTAAAGGAGTGTTGTTCTATGCCTTAGCTCTTCTTAATTGCGTTGGGACGCTGAAAAAAAGCCAGAGAAATTGAAGATTTCATTACGTCGATGTTTTGCTCCGAAGAACTGAAGTTTACTAAACTTTCAACGCTCAGACATTTACGCATCTATCGAAATACCAATAGCTGTAAACAGTGTGTACTTTTAAGTACTAATCGACCAAACTCTAAGTCATTATGAAGCTAAGCTGAGTGTCAAGTAAGTCTTGCGTTTTAAGTGCTCCGCTCTGTTCTTACGCGAGGAAGATTAACCACTTCGCTACTGACCACTGCTGCGGCCTTGTGGGCATCTTCTAAAAATCTGTGGCTGCTGTTGAACCATATTCTTCCTGTACGTGGACCAGGAAAGGGAAACTGATCAGACAACCTGGAACCCTTTGCTAATGCCACACTGCTGTTCTTGGAGACGACTTCATCTTCCCCCCACCCACTCCTCCTCTTCTAGGTTTTCATGGCACTGTAAAGGGCTTTGTAAATGGTTTCTTGGTTTTTACTTCGTTTTATATTTATTACCGATTTGTAGATTTACAACCGGCCTTTGTCACTGATCTTACTTTAGCAACATTGGCAACTTCATTTACTGATCCTCACAGTTTATGTTTGAAGCCTTCGAACTTTTCTCAACATGTAATTCCATTATCCGTGCACAAAGACAGGGATAATTCTTTCTTCCCTTCCTTCTCTCTTTTTAAAAATTCTTACACCACGTATTTGTTTTTCTTGTCTCATCTTACTACTTAGGACCTCCGTGTTAGTCAGTTCTCTGTCGTTTACAAGAGAATACCCGAAACTGGGTCTATCTAGAGAAACAGAGTTTAGTTTGTCCAGTTTTGGAGGCTGGGAAGTCCGAGGTTCAATGGGCTTGTCTGGTGAGGGCCTTCTTCTTGATGGGGATGTGCCGAGTGACCCGAGGCAATGCAGTTTATCACAGGGTGCGGGTGACCAAAGCGAGCTAATATGCTTCTTTCTCTCCTGATAAAGCTGGTGCTGCCACTCGGGTGATAACCCATCCATCCACCAACTCATCCATCCGTGATGGTATTAATTCACTCAAGAGGGCATAGCCCTCATGATTCAATCACCTCTTAAAGACCCCACCTTCAACGCTGCTACATTGGGGATCAAGCTTCCACGTGACCTTTGGAGGGGACAAGCATTCAAATCACAGCAACGTTAATAAGATGTTGCGTAGAAGTGGGGATAAGAGGCATTATTGTCTTTTTCCCAATCTTGAAGGGAAAGCTTTTGGCATTTCATTAGTCAGTCTTATGTTTCCTGCAGGTTTTTCGTAGAGATCGTTTTGTCAGGTCAAGGCAGTTGTCTTCTATTCCTACGTTGTCCGGGGTTTTTGTTTCCTGTCCTTGTCTTTCCTTTTACTTTTTAAAAAATATCAACGATAGGTTGTACATTTTATGAATCACTTCTCTGCACTTTTGGAAATGATGACCTAATTTCTTTATTTTGCAATGTGGCACACTGACTGTATCACGTGATTCACTAACCCTAAACCAACCTTGCCTCAGTCCTAAGACACACTGAACTTGAATATTACGTATCACTGATTCAATTTGCTCCTAGTTTGCTTTGGATTTGTGAGTATATTAATGAATGGGATTGGGCTGTTCTAATGCTTTCAGTGTCCTTGTCAGGTCAGAGCTCTTACACATCTTTTATTGAATACTTCTATAACTATTTGTCTTCTGGATACTATCGTAAATGGTATTAACTAAAATAGTTTTTCGAAAGTGTTGCGATAGTTTCAGTACGTTGAGTCCCCCATGGATCTGTCTCAATTGTTTGTTATTCCTCATACTTCTCTGTGTTGTTCTTAAGTTAGCATGTGTGCCAGGCAGTGTAATTGAGACTTTATTTTTAGAAATAATCTGAGATGAAGGATGATGGTATCCTCTCACAGAGGTGATTTAGGTTTGTTTCTGCCTTGCGCCTGGAGCGAGGCCCGGCAGTCCAGGAATATCTGAATCCCGTTTCAGGGACTGAGGGTTTTCTGGGCCGCATAGGCAATGGGTAGCAGAGGTTGGGCAACTTAACTTGTTGTCTGTATTTATTCCTAGGACAGGGCCCAGACCAGGGTCCTCAATCTTGCTGGGCCTAGAATTCCAACTTTTGTGCCCTCAGCACCTTGAGGTTGTCGACAGTGCTTGGTGTCCTAGCATCGTAGAAGTAGGCAAATGTCCGTAGGAACAATGGCTTCCAATGGCATGGCCACCTATGCGCATCTATGAATACTGTAGTCCTCCCTTATTTGTGGTTTTCCTCTCCTTAATATCAGTTGCCTGCAGTCCAATGTGGTGTGAAAATATCAGATGAACAATTACAGAAATAAACCGTTCAGAGGTTTTAAATTGCGAGCCGTTCTCTGGAGTGTGACAAAACCTCACATGGCCCCGCTCCATACCGTAAGCATTCCTTTTTCCAGTGTGTCCACCTGTACACCCTCCCTGCCCGCTCGTGACTGGGAGGCCATCCTGGTGATCAAATCAACTGTCACCCTATCGCGGTGTTTGCGTCCGAGTCGCCGTATTTTACTTAATAATGGCCACAACGCACAAGAGCGGTCATGCTGGGAATTCGGATATGTCAAATAGAAGCCATAAAGTGCTTCCTTTAGGCGAAAAGGTGAAAGTTCTCTACTTAGTAAGGAAAGGGAAAAAAATTATATGCTGAGGTTACTGAGATGTACTGTCAGAACAAATGTTGTGTCTGTGAGATTGTGAAGAAGTTCAAAGAAATTCATGCTGGTTTCGCTGTCGCACCTCAAACTGCAAAGATTTTGGCCACAGTCTAGGCAACAATGTTTAGTGAAGATGAAAAAGACATTAAATTTGTGGGTGGAAGACATGGACAGGAGCATGTTGCAATAGATGGTACTGTCCGAGGTTTCGGACATCCGATGGGGGGCCTGATATTTACATCCAACGGATGAGGGGAACTCCTGGGATTTTAAAATACTGAAGAATGGGACTACATAAAAATAAAAAGGAATGAAAGAGAAAGTCAAAAGATTGAGCTGGGAGAGATATTTACAACTCGTAGAACATTCAACTCATACAATTTCCTTTATATCCAATGAGCTCCCACACACCAATGTGAAAAAAGACCAACGACTTAGGAGAGAAATGGGGAACACATAGGAAAACGTGGCTCCCCGACCCCCCAAAACAAGCGACTCTTGAATACAGGAGAAGATGCTCACCACCATGAAGATGAAAATAAAAGACAATGTGGTGAAATTTGGGACCTATTAATATAGTTCGAAACATTAACAACCTGCTGTGTTGGAACAGATTATCCTAGATTGCTTGTAGATGTAGAAATTAATACAAACGCTATACAAGTAAGCCTGTAAAATTTAAAATGTATGTATATATTTAAAAGTGTATCCTTAGACACATCCATATCACTTGTAGAGTGAGAGGCTGAATGTATAAACGGGTAAAGGGCAAAAACCACAGAGAAGCTCGGGAAGCCAAACCACAACCCCTGGAGCCACCAGCCCAGAAAAGCAAACTACAGCCTCTACGGCAATCAGTCCAGGAAGCCCAATCACAACCACTGCAGCAGTTGGCACACACCAGTCAGGATCGGGTCAGCAATGCCAGCTTGGGAATTTTGGCCCCAGTGTCCAAGTCAAGACCAACTAGAGAAAGCCAAATATGCTCTCAAAACCAATCGCGTCAGATGCTCTGCTTCCAGTTAGCCTGCTTACAGCTTCCCCAAGTCAACAACCTCCAATCCGAAAATACCCGGAACCCTCCTTCCTTTTTGATAGAGAACTTTGCTACTCCCCCGCCTACCTTTGAGTTTGCCAAATGCGACCGATGGTTTCTGACTCCCTTGCTTTCTATGTATATGTACAGCGAGCGTTTTCTAAACAGTCTGTTTGTTTTTGCTTGCGTCTTTTTCATTTATTTCCACAAATCCCTTCTACTAAACTTGCATGTATGAAAAATATATTCATATTCTTTGATAGAGCGATTTCACTTGTAGGATTTTATCCCACAAACACACCTGCCTCTATGCGTGTGCGCGCGCATGTGTGCATCTGTGTCCGTGAACAGGTGTCCCTGACGTCCAGGATAGACGTTTCAAGACGCCGGTGGATACATAAAGCCACAGATAGTAGCAAACCCAGTTGCCGTCAAAGGGAGCACGTTTCTTTTCGTTTCTTCCACCCGCAAATCGAATGCCATTTCCATCCTAACCAAGCAGCCATCGTGCAGCGAGGCCGAAAGGATCGCAGTTGGATGTGCGACGGCACGAAGTTTCCTTTCCTTCTTCACAGCTTCGCAGAAGGAAGACTTGCTTTCATGGGAGATCTTTGCAACCCTCACATATGATTTTCCCCTTTCCTTATGAAGTCCAGGACTTTTCACCTTTTCGGGTAAAGGAAGCCCTTTACGGCTTCTCTTTGGCATATGCGAATTGCCCGCATCACTCCTCTTGCACTCGGTGGCCATTACGAAGGAAAAGAAGTGTGACTTAAACGCAAGCTCTGCAATGTGGCGACAGTCGGTCTGAAAACGGAGATGGTTACTAAGTGAGCAGTGGCCCGGGAGCATCTAGGGCGTGGACGTGTAGCACAAAGGGATGACTCACGTCCCGGCCAGGCAGGCTGCGCATGCGAGATTTCATCGCACTGCTCTGAAGAGCCTGCAACTTCAAATTTCTGCCTTGTTCGTTTCTGAAATTTTCCATTTGATATTTTGGGACCTTGGTGGACAGAGGAAAACTGAAACTGGGAACGCGAAACTGCACGCAAGGGGGGAGGGGAGGGGGGGACTACTTTGAGGACTCTAGGATTGAGTCCAAGAAAGCCTTATCTGCTCCAGGATGGACAAAGGAGAGAGAGACGGCCAATCTCTTGTATATCATTTTATTTACAAATATGAACACGATCTGGGGACGATATGGATTGGTTAAAACTCTGTCCTTCTTTCCAAAGAGGCTAGTTAACATCCTCAGTGCAATTGGTGTTAAAACCTGCTGCGAGACTGAGGATTCAGAGCTTGGGGATTCTGAAGCGTCCACCAAGCAGGGCGGCAGCGTCCCAGGTGCAGCGCGTGAAAACTGCAGGATTCAGATCCAGGAGGTCCCACCAACGAAAGACGCCAGTGTCCTTTGCAAGTCCCATTCCCCGACTCGAATCGCCTTTGAATTCCTTCCCAACCACCCCACCGCCCCCCGAGTTCTCTGTCCAATGCGAGTCCTCGGCTCATCGGCGGGAGTATGTGTTCCTGTAATCTCGGATCGTCTTGGCCATGAGCGGGGCTACTTTCTTGGCGGCGGCTTTCCTGGTGCTGGGGCCGCAGGAGGGGGGCCTCGCAGGGAGCGGGTGAAAGCGGCTGTGGCCACCGGTGCTGCTGGAGGGGGGCCGGCTGCTCTCCTGTGGGCGTGGGGCCGGCTGCACCTCGGCTTTATCGGGGATGGCCGCTCCTCCCGAGGCAGGCTTTTCCTGCCTCCTGGGAACCTCACAAGGCTTGTCGAGCACAGAGTGGAAGAAGATCATCTGTGTCTGTCGGCCTCTGGGCCTCTCGGCGCGTGCAGAGCGGATCTTCATCGTCACCAGCCGGAGCCGCCGCTCTCGGGCCTCCCGGAGCCGCAGGTACATCTCCCGCCACGACTCGTGCTCCTCCGGCCGGGCTTCCTTAAAGTCTCGTTGACAGCGCCTTTTCCATAAGTGGCCCGTTTCTTTCGCTAGTGTGGGATTGTATTTCTCGATGATGCGACCTGGCTGATCGGGCGTGCACCCCTTCCACGCGGGCTCCGGAGCAGGACACGGGTCTCCCCCCGCTTCCCGGACAGCAGGGACGCTGGTCCCGAGGGCCCACACCCGCCGCTCACACGCAGTCACGGTTCTAGGCAGGCCGGCGCTCCTGGGGCCCGAGTACACCGGCATCTTCGAGTTCCTTCTGCGTCCCGTAGGAAATCCACCCTCTTCTTCTTGCTGGGGGGAAGGGAGTGCGTGTATCTCTGGCGGGAAGGAGGACATCAGTTCAAGGACAGACAGTGCCCTGTCACTGGCCCGCATCCCGGGTAACGGGAGGTCTGGCAGCACCGGCGGGGCGTCGGTGGGGACCCTTTTCAGCTTGGCTACGTGCGCTCCGGGCGGTGGCGGCTCCTCTGTCTCATTTTCCTGCACCTTGGCTAGTCTGGGAAGCAGGCTCCCATTTTCACGAGTGCGTTTAGAGTCCGTCTCGTGAAGGTCTTTGACTCTCAGAGTAGTGGCCAGAGTTTTCACCGTCCTTTCCTTTCCCTTCCAAGGCCGGCCATAGGTGGAGTATGCCTCAAAGGGCACAGCAGGCTGCTCAGAGTCAGCCTCCATATCTGCCAACTCCTCCTCTTCAGGGAGGGAGCTCTCCCAGGTGGAAGGTCTGCGTATCCCTTCTCGAGTGCTGAGCTTGTTGGAAAGCTTGCCTGGCACCGTGGGCAGCAGGCCTCCTGCGCCCTCTCCTGTGTCTAAGCTTTCTGGGCTTGGCTTCTTTGTTTCGTCTGCTTTGGGTTCGTCAGAGTCTTTGTCCCTCTTCTCCTCTAGGTGGTTGTCCCGAGCAGCGTCCAAGGCGGGTAGAGAGGGAACGCAACCGAGCTCCGATGCCTTCTCTCTCCTGGCCCGCCTAGAGGTCGGTTTGTCCTTGGTACTGTCCCCCGAGATGGCCCTTGGACCTTCCTCTGGGGAGAAGGCCTTGTGGGATTTCTGGCTGAATCCAGCAGGGAACATCTCGTCGTCCCCAGCCCCCGCCGGGCCTTTCTGCCTGTGGGAAGATACCTGCGCCGGGCTTGGGCTCACGACGGCCCCTTGCCCCCGGGGTTTGCCCAGGTGTCCCTCTTGACGGAGTCCCGGACTGCCCTGAGGGGCATCAGCGTGGCCTTTTCCAGGCTTCTGGCGGAGAACAGCGGGCTCGGGGCCCTCCTCCTCCGGGGGCACGCAATGGTCCACGCACATCTGGTGAGGACCGGCAAGGGACAGACGGATGCGGATGTGGCCATCGCCGGAAGACGCCCAGTCTGAGGAGGAAGCCAGTGCAACTGTGTAGCGCTTGGTGCTCCCGCCTCTCCTGTCGCCACCGGGAGACCCCTTGGGAGGTGTTTGGAGCTGCGAGAGTCTCCTGTGCTTTCTGTGTCCGCGCTCCGTGCCGTCGGATGGGCTCTCGGAGGCTCCGTGGCTTTCTGGGCAGGCGCCCTGCACCTTCGGCTCCTTCGGAAACTCCTCCCTGGGGCGCTTTCGGGAACGGCTCTCCTCCAAGGCCAGTTGTTCAGGCCGGGTGTCCCGCGCCACGACCAGCAACTTCTTCCACTGGGCGGCTAAGTCCCTGGCCAAGCTGCCCACGTGCTGGTGTGTGCGCAAGCGCTTGACCGTCTTGCGGACTCCAGTCTCCGCCAGGGAGTGTGCTGTCACTGGCAAGGCGGAGAGTTTCTTCAGGTATTTCGCCAGCTTCTTGGGATCGGAGTGGGCAGCCAGGCGCGCCTGCAGCTTGACCACGGCGTGCAGCGCCCCGTCGGCTGCCATGGCCGTCCCGGGCGCAGCCTCGTCGGCGCAGCTGGGCGGGCGTCGCTGCTTGGGCCGCAGCTCTGTCCTCAGTACAGCGAGCAGCTCGGCCTGGGCACGCGGGTCCTCGCCGACCGCCGCCGGGCTGACCTGCTGCTTTTGCTTGGGGGTGCGGAGCCGCCGCCTGGAAGAACCGCCGCGAAGCGCTGTCCGAGGTAGAAGGAAGCCTCAGCGCGGGACTCCCGTCCTTATAAAGCCGGCACGCCCCGCTCCCGGGCTGTGAGCCGCGCCCTGATGACCAGCAGTGATTGGTCCTGGGCTTCCTCGCCTCTTGACTGATTGATTGCGTTACCAGGACTCAATCAGGAGTGACCTCTGTGGGTGGAGTTCCGGACACCGGCAGCAAGGTGTGCGAAAACACGTACTCCCCGATGCAGTGGGTGGAAACGCTAATTGCTACCACCTGTTTGTAGAGCATATTGACAAGATCGAGCGAAAAGAAAAATTCACATAGGCGTTGACCGAGCAATTCCACTCTTAGCATTTTATAGCGTACAGAGTCAATTCCGCAATGCTGTAGAAACACTCCACGTGCACACACACGCACACACACACACACACACACACACACACACACACACAGGTGTACACAGAGACCTAGAACCCAGCAGTTTCATTGTCCACTTATCCGTAGGCCGGACAGTGCATTTCATACCCTCCCTAACCTAAGCTAGGCGGGAGCATTTCTCAGAAATCTTTCCTTCATCCTCTTTCCAGAATCCCTGGAGAGAGTCATGTAAACATTCAGCCATCAGAATAGCCAGTGAACACACTGACCAGAATGAATAGGAAGGTAAAGACTTGGGACAGAGGGACCTCCAGATCCTAAACTGATCTTTACCTTGTTGACGACTTTCTTAAAATAACAAACAAACAAACAAAAAACGTAAACAGCCTATCAGAGAGGCTTATACAGAGGGATTTGATTCCATGCTTGCAAAATGGTAGCTGTCCAAACTCCAAACAAAAGTGTTTCCTCCTTTTTCCTTTCTAGAATCACGGAGTTTGTCAGTGTCTTCAGCTCCACCGTAGGTGATGAGGACCGAGTCGTTTAGAATTCTGTTTGGATATGGCGCTGACTCAAAAATGGCTTTTGTCCTCAGCAGAGTGTGAAGCAGCTTGCACTTGGGATCGCCTGGCCTTGAAACAATAATGTCACTTTGGAAATTCAGTTTTTATCAAGAGTAGAAAAAGAGATAGAGATAGGAAAACACAGATTTACCTGTGATGCTTGTGCAGGGGTCATGCTGACCTTCTCTGTCTCGTTCCAATCTTAGTACATGTGGGGCTGAAGTGAGCAGAAAATTCAATGTTCCACTAGAATGAGGCTATGTCCGATCAGTATTCCTCCGCTACTTGGTTTTTACCCAACTGAGCGTAAGGATCCTCTACAGTACTCGAAAGCCACGGAAGCTCTGAGAAGGAACTGCTTCAGTGTTTTTCGTTTGACCACACGACTAAAGACAAATAAATCACAACTGGTATGAACACACAGGAACGGTTTTTGGAAAGTCACGACTGATTCGCATATTCGTGTGTACAGGCCAAATAATCCTGAAACAGAGTCACTTTTATTAATCGTCATGTGTCTTTCGGTGTGCTTTTCGAAAGTTAGGTGAGTCTTTTACATTAAAAAGTATCTAGTGTAAGTGTGAGCTAATTAATAAGGTGGTTGACTACTTTTTTAAAGGAGTGTTGTTCTATGCCTTAGCTCTTCTTAATTGCGTTGGGACGCTGAAAAAAAGCCAGAGAAATTGAAGATTTCATTACGTCGATGTTTTGCTCCGAAGAACTGAAGTTTACTAAACTTTCAACGCTCAGACATTTACGCATCTATCGAAATACCAATAGCTGTAAACAGTGTGTACTTTTAAGTACTAATCGACCAAACTCTAAGTCATTATGAAGCTAAGCTGAGTGTCAAGTAAGTCTTGCGTTTTAAGTGCTCCGCTCTGTTCTTACGCGAGGAAGATTAACCACTTCGCTACTGACCACTGCTGCGGCCTTGTGGGCATCTTCTAAAAATCTGTGGCTGCTGTTGAACCATATTCTTCCTGTACGTGGACCAGGAAAGGGAAACTGATCAGACAACCTGGAACCCTTTGCTAATGCCACACTGCTGTTCTTGGAGACGACTTCATCTTCCCCCCACCCACTCCTCCTCTTCTAGGTTTTCATGGCACTGTAAAGGGCTTTGTAAATGGTTTCTTGGTTTTTACTTCGTTTTATATTTATTACCGATTTGTAGATTTACAACCGGCCTTTGTCACTGATCTTACTTTAGCAACATTGGCAACTTCATTTACTGATCCTCACAGTTTATGTTTGAAGCCTTCGAACTTTTCTCAACATGTAATTCCATTATCCGTGCACAAAGACAGGGATAATTCTTTCTTCCCTTCCTTCTCTCTTTTTAAAAATTCTTACACCACGTATTTGTTTTTCTTGTCTAATCTTACTACTTAGGACCTCCGTGTTAGTCAGTTCTCTGTCGTTTACAAGAGAATACCCGAAACTGGGTCTATCTAGAGAAACAGAGTTTAGTTTGTCCAGTTTTGGAGGCTGGGAAGTCCGAGGTTCAATGGGCTTGTCTGGTGAGGGCCTTCTTCTTGATGGGGATGTGCCGAGTGACCCGAGGCAATGCAGTTTATCACAGGGTGCGGGTGACCAAAGCGAGCTAATATGCTTCTTTCTCTCCTGATAAAGCTGGTGCTGCCACTCGGGTGATAACCCATCCATCCACCAACTCATCCATCCGTGATGGTATTAATTCACTCAAGAGGGCATAGCCCTCATGATTCAATCACCTCTTAAAGACCCCACCTTCAACGCTGCTACATTGGGGATCAAGCTTCCACGTGACCTTTGGAGGGGACAAGCATTCAAATCACAGCAACGTTAATAAGATGTTGCGTAGAAGTGGGGATAAGAGGCATTATTGTCTTTTTCCCAATCTTGAAGGGAAAGCTTTTGGCATTTCATTAGTCAGTCTTATGTTTCCTGCAGGTTTTTCGTAGAGATCGTTTTGTCAGGTCAAGGCAGTTGTCTTCTATTCCTACGTTGTCCGGGGTTTTTGTTTCCTGTCCTTGTCTTTCCTTTTACTTTTTAAAAAATATCAACGATAGGTTGTACATTTTATGAATCACTTCTCTGCACTTTTGGAAATGATGACCTAATTTCTTTATTTTGCAATGTGGCACACTGACTGTATCACGTGATTCACTAACCCTAAACCAACCTTGCCTCAGTCCTAAGACACACTGAACTTGAATATTACGTATCACTGATTCAATTTGCTCCTAGTTTGCTTTGGATTTGTGAGTATATTAATGAATGGGATTGGGCTGTTCTAATGCTTTCAGTGTCCTTGTCAGGTCAGAGCTCTTACACATCTTTTATTGAATACTTCTATAACTATTTGTCTTCTGGATACTATCGTAAATGGTATTAACTAAAATAGTTTTTCGAAAGTGTTGCGATAGTTTCAGTACATTGAGTCCCCCATGGATCTGTCTCAATTGTTTGTTATTCCTCATACTTCTCTGTGTTGTTCTTAAGTTGGCATGTGTGCCAGGCAGTGTAATTGAGACTTTATTTTTAGAAATAATCTGAGATGAAGGATGATGGTATCCTCTCACAGAGGTGATTTAGGTTTGTTTCTGCCTTGCGCCTGGAGCGAGGCCCGGCAGTCCAGGAATATCTGAATCCCGTTTCAGGGACTGAGGGTTTTCTGGGCCGCATAGGCAATGGGTAGCAGAGGTTGGGCAACTTAACTTGTTGTCTGTATTTATTCCTAGGACAGGGCCCAGACCAGGGTCCTCAATCTTGCTGGGCCTAGAATTCCAACTTTTGTGCCCTCAGCACCTTGAGGTTGTCGACAGTGCTTGGTGTCCTAGCATCGTAGAAGTAGGCAAATGTCCGTAGGAACAATGGCTTCCAATGGCATGGCCACCTATGCGCATCTATGAATACTGTAGTCCTCCCTTATTTGTGGTTTTCCTCTCCTTAATATCAGTTGCCTGCAGTCCAATGTGG
This sequence comes from Cynocephalus volans, assembly GCF_027409185.1. NCBI lineage: Eukaryota > Metazoa > Chordata > Mammalia > Dermoptera > Cynocephalidae > Cynocephalus > Cynocephalus volans. The sequence continues at coordinate 42,398,620 of NC_084472.1, forward strand.
TGTGAAAATATCAGATGAACAATTACAGAAATAAACCGTTCAGAGGTTTTAAATTGCGAGCCGTTCTCTGGAGTGTGACAAAACCTCACATGGCCCCGCTCCATACCGTAAGCATTCCTTTTTCCAGTGTGTCCACCTGTACACCCTCCCTGCCCACTCGTGACTGGGAGGCCATCCTGGTGATCAAATCAACTGTCACCCTATCGCGGTGTTTGCGTCCGAGTCGCCGTATTTTACTTAATAATGGCCACAACGCACAAGAGCGGTCATGCTGGGAATTCGGATATGTCAAATAGAAGCCATAAAGTGCTTCCTTTAGGCGAAAAGGTGAAAGTTCTCTACTTAGTAAGGAAAGGGAAAAAAATTATATGCTGAGGTTACTGAGATGTACTGTCAGAACAAATGTTGTGTCTGTGAGATTGTGAAGAAGTTCAAAGAAATTCATGCTGGTTTCGCTGTCGCACCTCAAACTGCAAAGATTTTGGCCACAGTCTAGGCAACAATGTTTAGTGAAGATGAAAAAGACATTAAATTTGTGGGTGGAAGACATGGACAGGAGCATGTTGCAATAGATGGTACTGTCCGAGGTTTCGGACATCCGATGGGGGGCCTGATATTTACATCCAACGGATGAGGGGAACTCCTGGGATTTTAAAATACTGAAGAATGGGACTACATAAAAATAAAAAGGAATGAAAGAGAAAGTCAAAAGATTGAGCTGGGAGAGATATTTACAACTCGTAGAACATTCAACTCATACAATTTCCTTTATATCCAATGAGCTCCCACACACCAATGTGAAAAAAGACCAACGACTTAGGAGAGAAATGGGGAACACATAGGAAAACGTGGCTCCCCGACCCCCCAAAACAAGCGACTCTTGAATACAGGAGAAGATGCTCACCACCATGAAGATGAAAATAAAAGACAATGTGGTGAAATTTGGGACCTATTAATATAGTTCGAAACATTAACAACCTGCTGTGTTGGAACAGATTATCCTAGATTGCTTGTAGATGTAGAAATTAATACAAACGCTATACAAGTAAGCCTGTAAAATTTAAAATGTATGTATATATTTAAAAGTGTATCCTTAGACACATCCATATCACTTGTAGAGTGAGAGGCTGAATGTATAAACGGGTAAAGGGCAAAAACCACAGAGAAGCTCGGGAAGCCAAACCACAACCCCTGGAGCCACCAGCCCAGAAAAGCAAACTACAGCCTCTACGGCAATCAGTCCAGGAAGCCCAATCACAACCACTGCAGCAGTTGGCACACACCAGTCAGGATCGGGTCAGCAATGCCAGCTTGGGAATTTTGGCCCCAGTGTCCAAGTCAAGACCAACTAGAGAAAGCCAAATATGCTCTCAAAACCAATCGCGTCAGATGCTCTGCTTCCAGTTAGCCTGCTTACAGCTTCCCCAAGTCAACAACCTCCAATCCGAAAATACCCGGAACCCTCCTTCCTTTTTGATAGAGAACTTTGCTACTCCCCCGCCTACCTTTGAGTTTGCCAAATGCGACCGATGGTTTCTGACTCCCTTGCTTTCTATGTATATGTACAGCGAGCGTTTTCTAAACAGTCTGTTTGTTTTTGCTTGCGTCTTTTTCATTTATTTCCACAAATCCCTTCTACTAAACTTGCATGTATGAAAAATATATTCATATTCTTTGATAGAGCGATTTCACTTGTAGGATTTTATCCCACAAACACACCTGCCTCTATGCGTGTGCGCGCGCATGTGTGCATCTGTGTCCGTGAACAGGTGTCCCTGACGTCCAGGATAGACGTTTCAAGACGCCGGTGGATACATAAAGCCACAGATAGTAGCAAACCCAGTTGCCGTCAAAGGGAGCACGTTTCTTTTCGTTTCTTCCACCCGCAAATCGAATGCCATTTCCATCCTAACCAAGCAGCCATCGTGCAGCGAGGCCGAAAGGATCGCAGTTGGATGTGCGACGGCACGAAGTTTCCTTTCCTTCTTCACAGCTTCGCAGAAGGAAGACTTGCTTTCATGGGAGATCTTTGCAACCCTCACATATGATTTTCCCCTTTCCTTATGAAGTCCAGGACTTTTCACCTTTTCGGGTAAAGGAAGCCCTTTACGGCTTCTCTTTGGCATATGCGAATTGCCCGCATCACTCCTCTTGCACTCGGTGGCCATTACGAAGGAAAAGAAGTGTGACTTAAACGCAAGCTCTGCAATGTGGCGACAGTCGGTCTGAAAACGGAGATGGTTACTAAGTGAGCAGTGGCCCGGGAGCATCTAGGGCGTGGACGTGTAGCACAAAGGGATGACTCACGTCCCGGCCAGGCAGGCTGCGCATGCGAGATTTCATCGCACTGCTCTGAAGAGCCTGCAACTTCAAATTTCTGCCTTGTTCGTTTCTGAAATTTTCCATTTGATATTTTGGGACCTTGGTGGACAGAGGAAAACTGAAACTGGGAACGCGAAACTGCACGCAAGGGGGGAGGGGAGGGGGGGACTACTTTGAGGACTCTAGGATTGAGTCCAAGAAAGCCTTATCTGCTCCAGGATGGACAAAGGAGAGAGAGACGGCCAATCTCTTGTATATCATTTTATTTACAAATATGAACACGATCTGGGGACGATATGGATTGGTTAAAACTCTGTCCTTCTTTCCAAAGAGGCTAGTTAACATCCTCAGTGCAATTGGTGTTAAAACCTGCTGCGAGACTGAGGATTCAGAGCTTGGGGATTCTGAAGCGTCCACCAAGCAGGGCGGCAGCGTCCCAGGTGCAACGCGTGAAAACTGCAGGATTCAGATCCAGGAGGTCCCACCAACGAAAGACGCCAGTGTCCTTTGCAAGTCCCATTCCCCGACTCGAATCGCCTTTGAATTCCTTCCCAACCACCCCACCGCCCCCCGAGTTCTCTGTCCAATGCGAGTCCTCGGCTCATCGGCGGGAGTATGTGTTCCTGTAATCTCGGATCGTCTTGGCCATGAGCGGGGCTACTTTCTTGGCGGCGGCTTTCCTGGTGCTGGGGCCGCAGGAGGGGGGCCTCGCAGGGAGCGGGTGAAAGCGGCTGTGGCCACCGGTGCTGCTGGAGGGGGGCCGGCTGCTCTCCTGTGGGCGTGGGGCCGGCTGCACCTCGGCTTTATCGGGGATGGCCGCTCCTCCCGAGGCAGGCTTTTCCTGCCTCCTGGGAACCTCACAAGGCTTGTCGAGCACAGAGTGGAAGAAGATCATCTGTGTCTGTCGGCCTCTGGGCCTCTCGGCGCGTGCAGAGCGGATCTTCATCGTCACCAGCCGGAGCCGCCGCTCTCGGGCCTCCCGGAGCCGCAGGTACATCTCCCGCCACGACTCGTGCTCCTCCGGCCGGGCTTCCTTAAAGTCTCGTTGACAGCGCCTTTTCCATAAGTGGCCCGTTTCTTTCGCTAGTGTGGGATTGTATTTCTCGATGATGCGACCTGGCTGATCGGGCGTGCACCCCTTCCACGCGGGCTCCGGAGCAGGACACGGGTCTCCCCCCGCTTCCCGGACAGCAGGGACGCTGGTCCCGAGGGCCCACACCCGCCGCTCACACGCAGTCACGGTTCTAGGCAGGCCGGCGCTCCTGGGGCCCGAGTACACCGGCATCTTCGAGTTCCTTCTGCGTCCCGTAGGAAATCCACCCTCTTCTTCTTGCTGGGGGGAAGGGAGTGCGTGTATCTCTGGCGGGAAGGAGGACATCAGTTCAAGGACAGACAGTGCCCTGTCACTGGCCCGCATCCCGGGTAACGGGAGGTCTGGCAGCACCGGCGGGGCGTCGGTGGGGACCCTTTTCAGCTTGGCTACGTGCGCTCCGGGCGGTGGCGGCTCCTCTGTCTCATTTTCCTGCACCTTGGCTAGTCTGGGAAGCAGGCTCCCATTTTCACGAGTGCGTTTAGAGTCCGTCTCGTGAAGGTCTTTGACTCTCAGAGTAGTGGCCAGAGTTTTCACCGTCCTTTCCTTTCCCTTCCAAGGCCGGCCATAGGTGGAGTATGCCTCAAAGGGCACAGCAGGCTGCTCAGAGTCAGCCTCCATATCTGCCAACTCCTCCTCTTCAGGGAGGGAGCTCTCCCAGGTGGAAGGTCTGCGTATCCCTTCTCGAGTGCTGAGCTTGTTGGAAAGCTTGCCTGGCACCGTGGGCAGCAGGCCTCCTGCGCCCTCTCCTGTGTCTAAGCTTTCTGGGCTTGGCTTCTTTGTTTCGTCTGCTTTGGGTTCGTCAGAGTCTTTGTCCCTCTTCTCCTCTAGGTGGTTGTCCCGAGCAGCGTCCAAGGCGGGTAGAGAGGGAACGCAACCGAGCTCCGATGCCTTCTCTCTCCTGGCCCGCCTAGAGGGCGGTTTGTCCTTGGTACTGTCCCCCGAGATGGCCCTTGGACCTTCCTCTGGGGAGAAGGCCTTGTGGGATTTCTGGCTGAATCCAGCAGGGAACATCTCGTCGTCCCCAGCCCCCGCCGGGCCTTTCTGCCTGTGGGAAGATACCTGCGCCGGGCTTGGGCTCACGACGGCCCCTTGCCCCCGGGGTTTGCCCAGGTGTCCCTCTTGACGGAGTCCCGGACTGCCCTGAGGGGCATCAGCGTGGCCTTTTCCAGGCTTCTGGCGGAGAACAGCGGGCTCGGGGCCCTCCTCCTCCGGGGGCACGCAATGGTCCACGCACATCTGGTGAGGACCGGCAAGGGACAGACGGATGCGGATGTGGCCATCGCCGGAAGACGCCCAGTCTGAGGAGGAAGCCAGTGCAACTGTGTAGCGCTTGGTGCTCCCGCCTCTCCTGTCGCCACCGGGAGACCCCTTGGGAGGTGTTTGGAGCTGCGAGAGTCTCCTGTGCTTTCTGTGTCCGCGCTCCGTGCCATCGGATGGGCTCTCGGAGGCTCCGTGGCTTTCTGGGCAGGCGCCCTGCACCTTCGGCTCCTTCGGAAACTCCTCCCTGGGGCGCTTTCGGGAACGGCTCTCCTCCAAGGCCAGTTGTTCAGGCCGGGTGTCCCGCGCCACGACCAGCAACTTCTTCCACTGGGCGGCTAAGTCCCTGGCCAAGCTGCCCACGTGCTGGTGTGTGCGCAAGCGCTTGACCGTCTTGCGGACTCCAGTCTCCGCCAGGGAGTGTGCTGTCACTGGCAAGGCGGAGAGTTTCTTCAGGTATTTCGCCAGCTTCTTGGGATCGGAGTGGGCAGCCAGGTGCGCCTGCAGCTTGACCACGGCGTGCAGCGCCCCGTCGGCTGCCATGGCCGTCCCGGGCGCAGCCTCGTCGGCGCAGCTGGGCGGGCGTCGCTGCTTGGGCCGCAGCTCTGTCCTCAGTACAGCGAGCAGCTCGGCCTGGGCACGCGGGTCCTCGCCGACCGCCGCCGGGCTGACCTGCTGCTTTTGCTTGGGGGTGCGGAGCCGCCGCCTGGAAGAACCGCCGCGAAGCGCTGTCCGAGGTAGAAGGAAGCCTCAGCGCGGGACTCCCGTCCTTATAAAGCCGGCACGCCCCGCTCCCGGGCTGTGAGCCGCGCCCTGATGACCAGCAGTGATTGGTCCTGGGCTTCCTCGCCTCTTGACTGATTGATTGCGTTACCAGGACTCAATCAGGAGTGACCTCTGTGGGTGGAGTTCCGGACACCGGCAGCAAGGTGTGCGAAAACACGTACTCCCCGATGCAGTGGGTGGAAACGCTAATTGCTACCACCTGTTTGTAGAGCATATTGACAAGATCGAGCGAAAAGAAAAATTCACATAGGCGTTGACCGAGCAATTCCACTCTTAGCATTTTATAGCGTACAGAGTCAATTCCGCAATGCTGTAGAAACACTCCACGTGCACACACACACACACACACACACACACACACACACACACACAGGTGTACACAGAGACCTAGAACCCAGCAGTTTCATTGTCCACTTATCCATAGGCCGGACAGTGCATTTCATACCCTCCCTAACCTAAGCTAGGCGGGAGCATTTCTCAGAAATCTTTCCTTCATCCTCTTTCCAGAATCCCTGGAGAGAGTCATGTAAACATTCAGCCATCAGAATAGCCAGTGAACACACTGACCAGAGTGAATAGGAAGGTAAAGACTTGGGACAGAGGGACCTCCAGATCCTAAACTGATCTTTACCTTGTTGACGACTTTCTTAAAATAACAAACAAACAAACAAAAAACGTAAACAGCCTATCAGAGATGCTTGTACAGAGGGATTTGATTCCATGCTTGCAAAATGGTAGCTGTCCAAACTCCAAACAAAAGTGTTTCCTCCTTTTTCCTTTCTAGAATCACGGAGTTTGTCAGTGTCTTCAGCTCCACCGTAGGTGATGAGGACCGAGTCGTTTAGAATTCTGTTTGGATATGGCGCTGACTCAAAAATGGCTTTTGTCCTCAGCAGAGTGTGAAGCAGCTTGCACTTGGGATCGCCTGGCCTTGAAACAATAATGTCACTTTGGAAATTCAGTTTTTATTAAGAGTAGAAAAAGAGATAGAGATAGGAAAACACAGATTTACCTGTGATGCTTGTGCAGGGGTCATGCTGACCTTCTCTGTCTCGTTCCAATCTTAGTACATGTGGGGCTGAAGTGAGCAGAAAATTCAATGTTCCACTAGAATGAGGCTATGTCCGATCAGTATTCCTCCGCTACTTGGTTTTTACCCAACTGAGCGTAAGGATCCTCTACAGTACTCGAAAGCCACGGAAGCTCTGAGAAGGAACTGCTTCAGTGTTTTTCGTTTGACCACACGACTAAAGACAAATAAATCACAACTGGTATGAACACACAGGAACGGTTTTTGGAAAGTCACGACTGATTCGCATATTCGTGTGTACAGGCCAAATAATCCTGAAACAGAGTCACTTTTATTAATCGTCATGTGTCTTTCGGTGTGCTTTTCGAAAGTTAGGTGAGTCTTTTACATTAAAAAGTATCTAGTGTAAGTGTGAGCTAATTAATAAGGTGGTTGACTACTTTTTTAAAGGAGTGTTGTTCTATGCCTTAGCTCTTCTTAATTGCGTTGGGACGCTGAAAAAAAGCCAGAGAAATTGAAGATTTCATTACGTCGATGTTTTGCTCCGAAGAACTGAAGTTTACTAAACTTTCAACGCTCAGACATTTACGCATCTATCGAAATACCAATAGCTGTAAACAGTGTGTACTTTTAAGTACTAATCGACCAAACTCTAAGTCATTATGAAGCTAAGCTGAGTGTCAAGTAAGTCTTGCGTTTTAAGTGCTCCGCTCTGTTCTTACGCGAGGAAGATTAACCACTTCGCTACTGACCACTGCTGCGGCCTTGTGGGCATCTTCTAAAAATCTGTGGCTGCTGTTGAACCATATTCTTCCTGTACGTGGACCAGGAAAGGGAAACTGATCAGACAACCTGGAACCCTTTGCTAATGCCACACTGCTGTTCTTGGAGACGACTTCATCTTCCCCCCACCCACTCCTCCTCTTCTAGGTTTTCATGGCACTGTAAAGGGCTTTGTAAATGGTTTCTTGGTTTTTACTTCGTTTTATATTTATTACCGATTTGTAGATTTACAACCGGCCTTTGTCACTGATCTTACTTTAGCAACATTGGCAACTTCATTTACTGATCCTCACAGTTTATGTTTGAAGCCTTCGAACTTTTCTCAACATGTAATTCCATTATCCGTGCACAAAGACAGGGATAATTCTTTCTTCCCTTCCTTCTCTCTTTTTAAAAATTCTTACACCACGTATTTGTTTTTCTTGTCTAATCTTACTACTTAGGACCTCCGTGTTAGTCAGTTCTCTGTCGTTTACAAGAGAATACCCGAAACTGGGTCTATCTAGAGAAACAGAGTTTAGTTTGTCCAGTTTTGGAGGCTGGGAAGTCCGAGGTTCAATGGGCTTGTCTGGTGAGGGCCTTCTTCTTGATGGGGATGTGCCGAGTGACCCGAGGCAATGCAGTTTATCACAGGGTGCGGGTGACCAAAGCGAGCTAATATGCTTCTTTCTCTCCTGATAAAGCTGGTGCTGCCACTCGGGTGATAACCCATCCATCCACCAACTCATCCATCCGTGATGGTATTAATTCACTCAAGAGGGCATAGCCCTCATGATTCAATCACCTCTTAAAGACCCCACCTTCAACGCTGCTACATTGGGGATCAAGCTTCCACGTGACCTTTGGAGGGGACAAGCATTCAAATCACAGCAACGTTAATAAGATGTTGCGTAGAAGTGGGGATAAGAGGCATTATTGTCTTTTTCCCAATCTTGAAGGGAAAGCTTTTGGCATTTCATTAGTCAGTCTTATGTTTCCTGCAGGTTTTTCGTAGAGATCGTTTTGTCAGGTCAAGGCAGTTGTCTTCTATTCCTACGTTGTCCGGGGTTTTTGTTTCCTGTCCTTGTCTTTCCTTTTACTTTTTAAAAAATATCAACGATAGGTTGTACATTTTATGAATCACTTCTCTGCACTTTTGGAAATGATGACCTAATTTCTTTATTTTGCAATGTGGCACACTGACTGTATCACGTGATTCACTAACCCTAAACCAACCTTGCCTCAGTCCTAAGACACACTGAACTTGAATATTACGTATCACTGATTCAATTTGCTCCTAGTTTGCTTTGGATTTGTGAGTATATTAATGAATGGGATTGGGCTGTTCTAATGCTTTCAGTGTCCTTGTCAGGTCAGAGCTCTTACACATCTTTTATTGAATACTTCTATAACTATTTGTCTTCTGGATACTATCGTAAATGGTATTAACTAAAATAGTTTTTCGAAAGTGTTGCGATAGTTTCAGTACGTTGAGTCCCCCATGGATCTGTCTCAATTGTTTGTTATTCCTCATACTTCTCTGTGTTGTTCTTAAGTTGGCATGTGTGCCAGGCAGTGTAATTGAGACTTTATTTTTAGAAATAATCTGAGATGAAGGATGATGGTATCCTCTCACAGAGGTGATTTAGGTTTGTTTCTGCCTTGCGCCTGGAGCGAGGCCCGGCAGTCCAGGAATATCTGAATCCCGTTTCAGGGACTGAGGGTTTTCTGGGCCGCATAGGCAATGGGTAGCAGAGGTTGGGCAACTTAACTTGTTGTCTGTATTTATTCCTAGGACAGGGCCCAGACCAGGGTCCTCAATCTTGCTGGGCCTAGAATTCCAACTTTTGTGCCCTCAGCACCTTGAGGTTGTCGACAGTGCTTGGTGTCCTAGCATCGTAGAAGTAGGCAAATGTCCGTAGGAACAATGGCTTCCAATGGCATGGCCACCTATGCGCATCTATGAATACTGTAGTCCTCCCTTATTTGTGGTTTTCCTCTCCTTAATATCAGTTGCCTGCAGTCCAATGTGGTGTGAAAATATCAGATGAACAATTACAGAAATAAACCGTTCAGAGGTTTTAAATTGCGAGCCGTTCTCTGGAGTGTGACAAAACCTCACATGGCCCCGCTCCATACCGTAAGCATTCCTTTTTCCAGTGTGTCCACCTGTACACCCTCCCTGCCCGCTCGTGACTGGGAGGCCATCCTGGTGATCAAATCAACTGTCACCCTATCGCGGTGTTTGCGTCCGAGTCGCCGTATTTTACTTAATAATGGCCACAACGCACAAGAGCGGTCATGCTGGGAATTCGGATATGTCAAATAGAAGCCATAAAGTGCTTCCTTTAGGCGAAAAGGTGAAAGTTCTCTACTTAGTAAGGAAAGGGAAAAAAATTATATGCTGAGGTTACTGAGATGTACTGTCAGAACAAATGTTGTGTCTGTGAGATTGTGAAGAAGTTCAAAGAAATTCATGCTGGTTTCGCTGTCGCACCTCAAACTGCAAAGATTTTGGCCACAGTCTAGGCAACAATGTTTAGTGAAGATGAAAAAGACATTAAATTTGTGGGTGGAAGACATGGACAGGAGCATGTTGCAATAGATGGTACTGTCCGAGGTTTCGGACATCCGATGGGGGGCCTGATATTTACATCCAACGGATGAGGGGAACTCCTGGGATTTTAAAATACTGAAGAATGGGACTACATAAAAATAAAAAGGAATGAAAGAGAAAGTCAAAAGATTGAGCTGGGAGAGATATTTACAACTCGTAGAACATTCAACTCATACAATTTCCTTTATATCCAATGAGCTCCCACACACCAATGTGAAAAAAGACCAACGACTTAGGAGAGAAATGGGGAACCCATAGGAAAACGTGGCTCCCCGACCCCCCAAAACAAGCGACTCTTGAATACAGGAGAAGATGCTCACCACCATGAAGATGAAAATAAAAGACAATGTGGTGAAATTTGGGACCTATTAATATAGTTCGAAACATTAACAACCTGCTGTGTTGGAACAGATTATCCTAGATTGCTTGTAGATGTAGAAATTAATACAAACGCTATACAAGTAAGCCTGTAAAATTTAAAATGTATGTATATATTTAAAAGTGTATCCTTAGACACATCCATATCACTTGTAGAGTGAGAGGCTGAATGTATAAACGGGTAAAGGGCAAAAACCACAGAGAAGCTCGGGAAGCCAAACCACAACCCCTGGAGCCACCAGCCCAGAAAAGCAAACTACAGCCTCTACGGCAATCAGTCCAGGAAGCCCAATCACAACCACTGCAGCAGTTGGCACACACCAGTCAGGATCGGGTCAGCAATGCCAGCTTGGGAATTTTGGCCCCAGTGTCCAAGTCAAGACCAACTAGAGAAAGCCAAATATGCTCTCAAAACCAATCGCGTCAGATGCTCTGCTTCCAGTTAGCCTGCTTACAGCTTCCCCAAGTCAACAACCTCCAATCCGAAAATACCCGGAACCCTCCTTCCTTTTTGATAGAGAACTTTGCTACTCCCCCGCCTACCTTTGAGTTTGCCAAATGCGACCGATGGTTTCTGACTCCCTTGCTTTCTATGTATATGTACAGCGAGCGTTTTCTAAACAGTCTGTTTGTTTTTGCTTGCGTCTTTTTCATTTATTTCCACAAATCCCTTCTACTAAACTTGCATGTATGAAAAATATATTCATATTCTTTGATAGAGCGATTTCACTTGTAGGATTTTATCCCACAAACACACCTGCCTCTATGCGTGTGCGCGCGCATGTGTGCATCTGTGTCCGTGAACAGGTGTCCCTGACGTCCAGGATAGACGTTTCAAGACGCCGGTGGATACATAAAGCCACAGATAGTAGCAAACCCAGTTGCCGTCAAAGGGAGCACGTTTCTTTTCGTTTCTTCCACCCGCAAATCGAATGCCATTTCCATCCTAACCAAGCAGCCATCGTGCAGCGAGGCCGAAAGGATCGCAGTTGGATGTGCGACGGCACGAAGTTTCCTTTCCTTCTTCACAGCTTCGCAGAAGGAAGACTTGCTTTCATGGGAGATCTTTGCAACCCTCACATATGATTTTCCCCTTTCCTTATGAAGTCCAGGACTTTTCACCTTTTCGGGTAAAGGAAGCCCTTTACGGCTTCTCTTTGGCATATGCGAATTGCCCGCATCACTCCTCTTGCACTCGGTGGCCATTACGAAGGAAAAGAAGTGTGACTTAAACGCAAGCTCTGCAATGTGGCGACAGTCGGTCTGAAAACGGAGATGGTTACTAAGTGAGCAGTGGCCCGGGAGCATCTAGGGCGTGGACGTGTAGCACAAAGGGATGACTCACGTCCCGGCCAGGCAGGCTGCGCATGCGAGATTTCATCGCACTGCTCTGAAGAGCCTGCAACTTCAAATTTCTGCCTTGTTCGTTTCTGAAATTTTCCATTTGATATTTTGGGACCTTGGTGGACAGAGGAAAACTGAAACTGGGAACGCGAAACTGCACGCAAGGGGGGAGGGGAGGGGGGGACTACTTTGAGGACTCTAGGATTGAGTCCAAGAAAGCCTTATCTGCTCCAGGATGGACAAAGGAGAGAGAGACGGCCAATCTCTTGTATATCATTTTATTTACAAATATGAACACGATCTGGGGACGATATGGATTGGTTAAAACTCTGTCCTTCTTTCCAAAGAGGCTAGTTAACATCCTCAGTGCAATTGGTGTTAAAACCTGCTGCGAGACTGAGGATTCAGAGCTTGGGGATTCTGAAGCGTCCACCAAGCAGGGCGGCAGCGTCCCAGGTGCAGCGCGTGAAAACTGCAGGATTCAGATCCAGGAGGTCCCACCAACGAAAGACGCCAGTGTCCTTTGCAAGTCCCATTCCCCGACTCGAATCGCCTTTGAATTCCTTCCCAACCACCCCACCGCCCCCCGAGTTCTCTGTCCAATGCGAGTCCTCGGCTCATCGGCGGGAGTATGTGTTCCTGTAATCTCGGATCGTCTTGGCCATGAGCGGGGCTACTTTCTTGGCGGCGGCTTTCCTGGTGCTGGGGCCGCAGGAGGGGGGCCTCGCAGGGAGCGGGTGAAAGCGGCTGTGGCCACCGGTGCTGCTGGAGGGGGGCCGGCTGCTCTCCTGTGGGCGTGGGGCCGGCTGCACCTCGGCTTTATCGGGGATGGCCGCTCCTCCCGAGGCAGGCTTTTCCTGCCTCCTGGGAACCTCACAAGGCTTGTCGAGCACAGAGTGGAAGAAGATCATCTGTGTCTGTCGGCCTCTGGGCCTCTCGGCGCGTGCAGAGCGGATCTTCATCGTCACCAGCCGGAGCCGCCGCTCTCGGGCCTCCCGGAGCCGCAGGTACATCTCCCGCCACGACTCGTGCTCCTCCGGCCGGGCTTCCTTAAAGTCTCGTTGACAGCGCCTTTTCCATAAGTGGCCCGTTTCTTTCGCTAGTGTGGGATTGTATTTCTCGATGGTGCGACCTGGCTGATCGGGCGTGCACCCCTTCCACGCGGGCTCCGGAGCAGGACACGGGTCTCCCCCCGCTTCCCGGACAGCAGGGACGCTGGTCCCGAGGGCCCACACCCGCCGCTCACACGCAGTCACGGTTCTAGGCAGGCCGGCGCTCCTGGGGCCCGAGTACACCGGCATCTTCGAGTTCCTTCTGCGTCCCGTAGGAAATCCACCCTCTTCTTCTTGCTGGGGGGAAGGGAGTGCGTGTATCTCTGGCGGGAAGGAGGACATCAGTTCAAGGACAGACAGTGCCCTGTCACTGGCCCGCATCCCGGGTAACGGGAGGTCTGGCAGCACCGGCGGGGCGTCGGTGGGGACCCTTTTCAGCTTGGCTACGTGCGCTCCGGGCGGTGGCGGCTCCTCTGTCTCATTTTCCTGCACCTTGGCTAGTCTGGGAAGCAGGCTCCCATTTTCACGAGTGCGTTTAGAGTCCGTCTCGTGAAGGTCTTTGACTCTCAGAGTAGTGGCCAGAGTTTTCACCGTCCTTTCCTTTCCCTTCCAAGGCCGGCCATAGGTGGAGTATGCCTCAAAGGGCACAGCAGGCTGCTCAGAGTCAGCCTCCATATCTGCCAACTCCTCCTCTTCAGGGAGGGAGCTCTCCCAGGTGGAAGGTCTGCGTATCCCTTCTCGAGTGCTGAGCTTGTTGGAAAGCTTGCCTGGCACCGTGGGCAGCAGGCCTCCTGCGCCCTCTCCTGTGTCTAAGCTTTCTGGGCTTGGCTTCTTTGTTTCGTCTGCTTTGGGTTCGTCAGAGTCTTTGTCCCTCTTCTCCTCTAGGTGGTTGTCCCGAGCAGCGTCCAAGGCGGGTAGAGAGGGAACGCAACCGAGCTCCGATGCCTTCTCTCTCCTGGCCCGCCTAGAGGGCGGTTTGTCCTTGGTACTGTCCCCCGAGATGGCCCTTGGACCTTCCTCTGGGGAGAAGGCCTTGTGGGATTTCTGGCTGAATCCAGCAGGGAACATCTCGTCGTCCCCAGCCCCCGCCGGGCCTTTCTGCCTGTGGGAAGATACCTGCGCCGGGCTTGGGCTCACGACGGCCCCTTGCCCCCGGGGTTTGCCCAGGTGTCCCTCTTGACGGAGTCCCGGACTGCCCTGAGGGGCATCAGCGTGGCCTTTTCCAGGCTTCTGGCGGAGAACAGCGGGCTCGGGGCCCTCCTCCTCCGGGGGCACGCAATGGTCCACGCACATCTGGTGAGGACCGGCAAGGGACAGACGGATGCGGATGTGGCCATCGCCGGAAGACGCCCAGTCTGAGGAGGAAGCCAGTGCAACTGTGTAGCGCTTGGTGCTCCCGCCTCTCCTGTCGCCACCGGGAGACCCCTTGGGAGGTGTTTGGAGCTGCGAGAGTCTCCTGTGCTTTCTGTGTCCGCGCTCCGTGCCATCGGATGGGCTCTCGGAGGCTCCGTGGCTTTCTGGGCAGGCGCCCTGCACCTTCGGCTCCTTCGGAAACTCCTCCCTGGGGCGCTTTCGGGAACGGCTCTCCTCCAAGGCCAGTTGTTCAGGCCGGGTGTCCCGCGCCACGACCAGCAACTTCTTCCACTGGGCGGCTAAGTCCCTGGCCAAGCTGCCCACGTGCTGGTGTGTGCGCAAGCGCTTGACCGTCTTGCGGACTCCAGTCTCCGCCAGGGAGTGTGCTGTCACTGGCAAGGCGGAGAGTTTCTTCAGGTATTTCGCCAGCTTCTTGGGATCGGAGTGGGCAGCCAGGTGCGCCTGCAGCTTGACCACGGCGTGCAGCGCCCCGTCGGCTGCCATGGCCGTCCCGGGCGCAGCCTCGTCGGCGCAGCTGGGCGGGCGTCGCTGCTTGGGCCGCAGCTCTGTCCTCAGTACAGCGAGCAGCTCGGCCTGGGCACGCGGGTCCTCGCCGACCGCCGCCGGGCTGACCTGCTGCTTTTGCTTGGGGGTGCGGAGCCGCCGCCTGGAAGAACCGCCGCGAAGCGCTGTCCGAGGTAGAAGGAAGCCTCAGCGCGGGACTCCCGTCCTTATAAAGCCGGCACGCCCCGCTCCCGGGCTGTGAGCCGCGCCCTGATGACCAGCAGTGATTGGTCCTGGGCTTCCTCGCCTCTTGACTGATTGATTGCGTTACCAGGACTCAATCAGGAGTGACCTCTGTGGGTGGAGTTCCGGACACCGGCAGCAAGGTGTGCGAAAACACGTACTCCCCGATGCAGTGGGTGGAAACGCTAATTGCTACCACCTGTTTGTAGAGCATATTGACAAGATCGAGCGAAAAGAAAAATTCACATAGGCGTTGACCGAGCAATTCCACTCTTAGCATTTTATAGCGTACAGAGTCAATTCCGCAATGCTGTAGAAACACTCCACGTGCACACACACACACACACACACACACACACACACACACACACAGGTGTACACAGAGACCTAGAACCCAGCAGTTTCATTGTCCACTTATCCGTAGGCCGGACAGTGCATTTCATACCCTCCCTAACCTAAGCTAGGCGGGAGCATTTCTCAGAAATCTTTCCTTCATCCTCTTTCCAGAATCCCTGGAGAGAGTCATGTAAACATTCAGCCATCAGAATAGCCAGTGAACACACTGACCAGAATGAATAGGAAGGTAAAGACTTGGGACAGAGGGACCTCCAGATCCTAAACTGATCTTTACCTTGTTGACGACTTTCTTAAAATAACAAACAAACAAACAAAAAACGTAAACAGCCTATCAGAGAGGCTTATACAGAGGGATTTGATTCCATGCTTGCAAAATGGTAGCTGTCCAAACTCCAAACAAAAGTGTTTCCTCCTTTTTCCTTTCTAGAATCACGGAGTTTGTCAGTGTCTTCAGCTCCACCGTAGGTGATGAGGACCGAGTCGTTTAGAATTCTGTTTGGATATGGCGCTGACTCAAAAATGGCTTTTGTCCTCAGCAGAGTGTGAAGCAGCTTGCACTTGGGATCGCCTGGCCTTGAAACAATAATGTCACTTTGGAAATTCAGTTTTTATCAAGAGTAGAAAAAGAGATAGAGATAGGAAAACACAGATTTACCTGTGATGCTTGTGCAGGGGTCATGCTGACCTTCTCTGTCTCGTTCCAATCTTAGTACATGTGGGGCTGAAGTGAGCAGAAAATTCAATGTTCCACTAGAATGAGGCTATGTCCGATCAGTATTCCTCCGCTACTTGGTTTTTACCCAACTGAGCGTAAGGATCCTCTACAGTACTCGAAAGCCACGGAAGCTCTGAGAAGGAACTGCTTCAGTGTTTTTCGTTTGACCACACGACTAAAGACAAATAAATCACAACTGGTATGAACACACAGGAACGGTTTTTGGAAAGTCACGACTGATTCGCATATTCGTGTGTACAGGCCAAATAATCCTGAAACAGAGTCACTTTTATTAATCGTCATGTGTCTTTCGGTGTGCTTTTCGAAAGTTAGGTGAGTCTTTTACATTAAAAAGTATCTAGTGTAAGTGTGAGCTAATTAATAAGGTGGTTGACTACTTTTTTAAAGGAGTGTTGTTCTATGCCTTAGCTCTTCTTAATTGCGTTGGGACGCTGAAAAAAAGCCAGAGAAATTGAAGATTTCATTACGTCGATGTTTTGCTCCGAAGAACTGAAGTTTACTAAACTTTCAACGCTCAGACATTTACGCATCTATCGAAATACCAATAGCTGTAAACAGTGTGTACTTTTAAGTACTAATCGACCAAACTCTAAGTCATTATGAAGCTAAGCTGAGTGTCAAGTAAGTCTTGCGTTTTAAGTGCTCCGCTCTGTTCTTACGCGAGGAAGATTAACCACTTCGCTACTGACCACTGCTGCGGCCTTGTGGGCATCTTCTAAAAATCTGTGGCTGCTGTTGAACCATATTCTTCCTGTACGTGGACCAGGAAAGGGAAACTGATCAGACAACCTGGAACCCTTTGCTAATGCCACACTGCTGTTCTTGGAGACGACTTCATCTTCCCCCCACCCACTCCTCCTCTTCTAGGTTTTCATGGCACTGTAAAGGGCTTTGTAAATGGTTTCTTGGTTTTTACTTCGTTTTATATTTATTACCGATTTGTAGATTTACAACCGGCCTTTGTCACTGATCTTACTTTAGCAACATTGGCAACTTCATTTACTGATCCTCACAGTTTATGTTTGAAGCCTTCGAACTTTTCTCAACATGTAATTCCATTATCCGTGCACAAAGACAGGGATAATTCTTTCTTCCCTTCCTTCTCTCTTTTTAAAAATTCTTACACCACGTATTTGTTTTTCTTGTCTCATCTTACTACTTAGGACCTCCGTGTTAGTCAGTTCTCTGTCGTTTACAAGAGAATACCCGAAACTGGGTCTATCTAGAGAAACAGAGTTTAGTTTGTCCAGTTTTGGAGGCTGGGAAGTCCGAGGTTCAATGGGCTTGTCTGGTGAGGGCCTTCTTCTTGATGGGGATGTGCCGAGTGACCCGAGGCAATGCAGTTTATCACAGGGTGCGGGTGACCAAAGCGAGCTAATATGCTTCTTTCTCTCCTGATAAAGCTGGTGCTGCCACTCGGGTGATAACCCATCCATCCACCAACTCATCCATCCGTGATGGTATTAATTCACTCAAGAGGGCATAGCCCTCATGATTCAATCACCTCTTAAAGACCCCACCTTCAACGCTGCTACATTGGGGATCAAGCTTCCACGTGACCTTTGGAGGGGACAAGCATTCAAATCACAGCAACGTTAATAAGATGTTGCGTAGAAGTGGGGATAAGAGGCATTATTGTCTTTTTCCCAATCTTGAAGGGAAAGCTTTTGGCATTTCATTAGTCAGTCTTATGTTTCCTGCAGGTTTTTCGTAGAGATCGTTTTGTCAGGTCAAGGCAGTTGTCTTCTATTCCTACGTTGTCCGGGGTTTTTGTTTCCTGTCCTTGTCTTTCCTTTTACTTTTTAAAAAATATCAACGATAGGTTGTACATTTTATGAATCACTTCTCTGCACTTTTGGAAATGATGACCTAATTTCTTTATTTTGCAATGTGGCACACTGACTGTATCACGTGATTCACTAACCCTAAACCAACCTTGCCTCAGTCCTAAGACACACTGAACTTGAATATTACGTATCACTGATTCAATTTGCTCCTAGTTTGCTTTGGATTTGTGAGTATATTAATGAATGGGATTGGGCTGTTCTAATGCTTTCAGTGTCCTTGTCAGGTCAGAGCTCTTACACATCTTTTATTGAATACTTCTATAACTATTTGTCTTCTGGATACTATCGTAAATGGTATTAACTAAAATAGTTTTTCGAAAGTGTTGCGATAGTTTCAGTACGTTGAGTCCCCCATGGATCTGTCTCAATTGTTTGTTATTCCTCATACTTCTCTGTGTTGTTCTTAAGTTGGCATGTGTGCCAGGCAGTGTAATTGAGACTTTATTTTTAGAAATAATCTGAGATGAAGGATGATGGTATCCTCTCACAGAGGTGATTTAGGTTTGTTTCTGCCTTGCGCCTGGAGCGAGGCCCGGCAGTCCAGGAATATCTGAATCCCGTTTCAGGGACTGAGGGTTTTCTGGGCCTCATAGGCAATGGGTAGCAGAGGTTGGGCAACTTAACTTGTTGTCTGTATTTATTCCTAGGACAGGGCCCAGACCAGGGTCCTCAATCTTGCTGGGCCTAGAATTCCAACTTTTGTGCCCTCAGCACCTTGAGGTTGTCGACAGTGCTTGGTGTCCTAGCATCGTAGAAGTAGGCAAATGTCCGTAGGAACAATGGCTTCCAATGGCATGGCCACCTATGCGCATCTATGAATACTGTAGTCCTCCCTTATTTGTGGTTTTCCTCTCCTTAATATCAGTTGCCTGCAGTCCAATGTGGTGTGAAAATATCAGATGAACAATTACAGAAATAAACCGTTCAGAGGTTTTAAATTGCGAGCCGTTCTCTGGAGTGTGACAAAACCTCACATGGCCCCGCTCCATACCGTAAGCATTCCTTTTTCCAGTGTGTCCACCTGTACACCCTCCCTGCCCGCTCGTGACTGGGAGGCCATCCTGGTGATCAAATCAACTGTCACCCTATCGCGGTGTTTGCGTCCGAGTCGCCGTATTTTACTTAATAATGGCCACAACGCACAAGAGCGGTCATGCTGGGAATTCGGATATGTCAAATAGAAGCCATAAAGTGCTTCCTTTAGGCGAAAAGGTGAAAGTTCTCTACTTAGTAAGGAAAGGGAAAAAAATTATATGCTGAGGTTACTGAGATGTACTGTCAGAACAAATGTTGTGTCTGTGAGATTGTGAAGAAGTTCAAAGAAATTCATGCTGGTTTCGCTGTCGCACCTCAAACTGCAAAGATTTTGGCCACAGTCTAGGCAACAATGTTTAGTGAAGATGAAAAAGACATTAAATTTGTGGGTGGAAGACATGGACAGGAGCATGTTGCAATAGATGGTACTGTCCGAGGTTTCGGACATCCGATGGGGGGCCTGATATTTACATCCAACGGATGAGGGGAACTCCTGGGATTTTAAAATACTGAAGAATGGGACTACATAAAAATAAAAAGGAATGAAAGAGAAAGTCAAAAGATTGAGCTGGGAGAGATATTTACAACTCGTAGAACATTCAACTCATACAATTTCCTTTATATCCAATGAGCTCCCACACACCAATGTGAAAAAAGACCAACGACTTAGGAGAGAAATGGGGAACACATAGGAAAACGTGGCTCCCCGACCCCCCAAAACAAGCGACTCTTGAATACAGGAGAAGATGCTCACCACCATGAAGATGAAAATAAAAGACAATGTGGTGAAATTTGGGACCTATTAATATAGTTCGAAACATTAACAACCTGCTGTGTTGGAACAGATTATCCTAGATTGCTTGTAGATGTAGAAATTAATACAAACGCTATACAAGTAAGCCTGTAAAATTTAAAATGTATGTATATATTTAAAAGTGTATCCTTAGACACATCCATATCACTTGTAGAGTGAGAGGCTGAATGTATAAACGGGTAAAGGGCAAAAACCACAGAGAAGCTCGGGAAGCCAAACCACAACCCCTGGAGCCACCAGCCCAGAAAAGCAAACTACAGCCTCTACGGCAATCAGTCCAGGAAGCCCAATCACAACCACTGCAGCAGTTGGCACACACCAGTCAGGATCGGGTCAGCAATGCCAGCTTGGGAATTTTGGCCCCAGTGTCCAAGTCAAGACCAACTAGAGAAAGCCAAATATGCTCTCAAAACCAATCGCGTCAGATGCTCTGCTTCCAGTTAGCCTGCTTACAGCTTCCCCAAGTCAACAACCTCCAATCCGAAAATACCCGGAACCCTCCTTCCTTTTTGATAGAGAACTTTGCTACTCCCCCGCCTACCTTTGAGTTTGCCAAATGCGACCGATGGTTTCTGACTCCCTTGCTTTCTATGTATATGTACAGCGAGCGTTTTCTAAACAGTCTGTTTGTTTTTGCTTGCGTCTTTTTCATTTATTTCCACAAATCCCTTCTACTAAACTTGCATGTATGAAAAATATATTCATATTCTTTGATAGAGCGATTTCACTTGTAGGATTTTATCCCACAAACACACCTGCCTCTATGCGTGTGCGCGCGCATGTGTGCATCTGTGTCCGTGAACAGGTGTCCCTGACGTCCAGGATAGACGTTTCAAGACGCCGGTGGATACATAAAGCCACAGATAGTAGCAAACCCAGTTGCCGTCAAAGGGAGCACGTTTCTTTTCGTTTCTTCCACCCGCAAATCGAATGCCATTTCCATCCTAACCAAGCAGCCATCGTGCAGCGAGGCCGAAAGGATCGCAGTTGGATGTGCGACGGCACGAAGTTTCCTTTCCTTCTTCACAGCTTCGCAGAAGGAAGACTTGCTTTCATGGGAGATCTTTGCAACCCTCACATATGATTTTCCCCTTTCCTTATGAAGTCCAGGACTTTTCACCTTTTCGGGTAAAGGAAGCCCTTTACGGCTTCTCTTTGGCATATGCGAATTGCCCGCATCACTCCTCTTGCACTCGGTGGCCATTACGAAGGAAAAGAAGTGTGACTTAAACGCAAGCTCTGCAATGTGGCGACAGTCGGTCTGAAAACGGAGATGGTTACTAAGTGAGCAGTGGCCCGGGAGCATCTAGGGCGTGGACGTGTAGCACAAAGGGATGACTCACGTCCCGGCCAGGCAGGCTGCGCATGCGAGATTTCATCGCACTGCTCTGAAGAGCCTGCAACTTCAAATTTCTGCCTTGTTCGTTTCTGAAATTTTCCATTTGATATTTTGGGACCTTGGTGGACAGAGGAAAACTGAAACTGGGAACGCGAAACTGCACGCAAGGGGGGAGGGGAGGGGGGGACTACTTTGAGGACTCTAGGATTGAGTCCAAGAAAGCCTTATCTGCTCCAGGATGGACAAAGGAGAGAGAGACGGCCAATCTCTTGTATATCATTTTATTTACAAATATGAACACGATCTGGGGACGATATGGATTGGTTAAAACTCTGTCCTTCTTTCCAAAGAGGCTAGTTAACATCCTCAGTGCAATTGGTGTTAAAACCTGCTGCGAGACTGAGGATTCAGAGCTTGGGGATTCTGAAGCGTCCACCAAGCAGGGCGGCAGCGTCCCAGGTGCAGCGCGTGAAAACTGCAGGATTCAGATCCAGGAGGTCCCACCAACGAAAGACGCCAGTGTCCTTTGCAAGTCCCATTCCCCGACTCGAATCGCCTTTGAATTCCTTCCCAACCACCCCACCGCCCCCCGAGTTCTCTGTCCAATGCGAGTCCTCGGCTCATCGGCGGGAGTATGTGTTCCTGTAATCTCGGATCGTCTTGGCCATGAGCGGGGCTACTTTCTTGGCGGCGGCTTTCCTGGTGCTGGGGCCGCAGGAGGGGGGCCTCGCAGGGAGCGGGTGAAAGCGGCTGTGGCCACCGGTGCTGCTGGAGGGGGGCCGGCTGCTCTCCTGTGGGCGTGGGGCCGGCTGCACCTCGGCTTTATCGGGGATGGCCGCTCCTCCCGAGGCAGGCTTTTCCTGCCTCCTGGGAACCTCACAAGGCTTGTCGAGCACAGAGTGGAAGAAGATCATCTGTGTCTGTCGGCCTCTGGGCCTCTCGGCGCGTGCAGAGCGGATCTTCATCGTCACCAGCCGGAGCCGCCGCTCTCGGGCCTCCCGGAGCCGCAGGTACATCTCCCGCCACGACTCGTGCTCCTCCGGCCGGGCTTCCTTAAAGTCTCGTTGACAGCGCCTTTTCCATAAGTGGCCCGTTTCTTTCGCTAGTGTGGGATTGTATTTCTCGATGATGCGACCTGGCTGATCGGGCGTGCACCCCTTCCACGCGGGCTCCGGAGCAGGACACGGGTCTCCCCCCGCTTCCCGGACAGCAGGGACGCTGGTCCCGAGGGCCCACACCCGCCGCTCACACGCAGTCACGGTTCTAGGCAGGCCGGCGCTCCTGGGGCCCGAGTACACCGGCATCTTCGAGTTCCTTCTGCGTCCCGTAGGAAATCCACCCTCTTCTTCTTGCTGGGGGGAAGGGAGTGCGTGTATCTCTGGCGGGAAGGAGGACATCAGTTCAAGGACAGACAGTGCCCTGTCACTGGCCCGCATCCCGGGTAACGGGAGGTCTGGCAGCACCGGCGGGGCGTCGGTGGGGACCCTTTTCAGCTTGGCTACGTGCGCTCCGGGCGGTGGCGGCTCCTCTGTCTCATTTTCCTGCACCTTGGCTAGTCTGGGAAGCAGGCTCCCATTTTCACGAGTGCGTTTAGAGTCCGTCTCGTGAAGGTCTTTGACTCTCAGAGTAGTGGCCAGAGTTTTCACCGTCCTTTCCTTTCCCTTCCAAGGCCGGCCATAGGTGGAGTATGCCTCAAAGGGCACAGCAGGCTGCTCAGAGTCAGCCTCCATATCTGCCAACTCCTCCTCTTCAGGGAGGGAGCTCTCCCAGGTGGAAGGTCTGCGTATCCCTTCTCGAGTGCTGAGCTTGTTGGAAAGCTTGCCTGGCACCGTGGGCAGCAGGCCTCCTGCGCCCTCTCCTGTGTCTAAGCTTTCTGGGCTTGGCTTCTTTGTTTCGTCTGCTTTGGGTTCGTCAGAGTCTTTGTCCCTCTTCTCCTCTAGGTGGTTGTCCCGAGCAGCGTCCAAGGCGGGTAGAGAGGGAACGCAACCGAGCTCCGATGCCTTCTCTCTCCTGGCCCGCCTAGAGGGCGGTTTGTCCTTGGTACTGTCCCCCGAGATGGCCCTTGGACCTTCCTCTGGGGAGAAGGCCTTGTGGGATTTCTGGCTGAATCCAGCAGGGAACATCTCGTCGTCCCCAGCCCCCGCCGGGCCTTTCTGCCTGTGGGAAGATACCTGCGCCGGGCTTGGGCTCACGACGGCCCCTTGCCCCCGGGGTTTGCCCAGGTGTCCCTCTTGACGGAGTCCCGGACTGCCCTGAGGGGCATCAGCGTGGCCTTTTCCAGGCTTCTGGCGGAGAACAGCGGGCTCGGGGCCCTCCTCCTCCGGGGGCACGCAATGGTCCACGCACATCTGGTGAGGACCGGCAAGGGACAGACGGATGCGGATGTGGCCATCGCCGGAAGACGCCCAGTCTGAGGAGGAAGCCAGTGCAACTGTGTAGCGCTTGGTGCTCCCGCCTCTCCTGTCGCCACCGGGAGACCCCTTGGGAGGTGTTTGGAGCTGCGAGAGTCTCCTGTGCTTTCTGTGTCCGCGCTCCGTGCCGTCGGATGGGCTCTCGGAGGCTCCGTGGCTTTCTGGGCAGGCGCCCTGCACCTTCGGCTCCTTCGGAAACTCCTCCCTGGGGCGCTTTCGGGAACGGCTCTCCTCCAAGGCCAGTTGTTCAGGCCGGGTGTCCCGCGCCACGACCAGCAACTTCTTCCACTGGGCGGCTAAGTCCCTGGCCAAGCTGCCCACGTGCTGGTGTGTGCGCAAGCGCTTGACCGTCTTGCGGACTCCAGTCTCCGCCAGGGAGTGTGCTGTCACTGGCAAGGCGGAGAGTTTCTTCAGGTATTTCGCCAGCTTCTTGGGATCGGAGTGGGCAGCCAGGCGCGCCTGCAGCTTGACCACGGCGTGCAGCGCCCCGTCGGCTGCCATGGCCGTCCCGGGCGCAGCCTCGTCGGCGCAGCTGGGCGGGCGTCGCTGCTTGGGCCGCAGCTCTGTCCTCAGTACAGCGAGCAGCTCGGCCTGGGCACGCGGGTCCTCGCCGACCGCCGCCGGGCTGACCTGCTGCTTTTGCTTGGGGGTGCGGAGCCGCCGCCTGGAAGAACCGCCGCGAAGCGCTGTCCGAGGTAGAAGGAAGCCTCAGCGCGGGACTCCCGTCCTTATAAAGCCGGCACGCCCCGCTCCCGGGCTGTGAGCCGCGCCCTGATGACCAGCAGTGATTGGTCCTGGGCTTCCTCGCCTCTTGACTGATTGATTGCGTTACCAGGACTCAATCAGGAGTGACCTCTGTGGGTGGAGTTCCGGACACCGGCAGCAAGGTGTGCGAAAACACGTACTCCCCGATGCAGTGGGTGGAAACGCTAATTGCTACCACCTGTTTGTAGAGCATATTGACAAGATCGAGCGAAAAGAAAAATTCACATAGGCGTTGACCGAGCAATTCCACTCTTAGCATTTTATAGCGTACAGAGTCAATTCCGCAATGCTGTAGAAACACTCCACGTGCACACACACGCACACACACACACACACACACACACACACACACACACACACAGGTGTACACAGAGACCTAGAACCCAGCAGTTTCATTGTCCACTTATCCGTAGGCCGGACAGTGCATTTCATACCCTCCCTAACCTAAGCTAGGCGGGAGCATTTCTCAGAAATCTTTCCTTCATCCTCTTTCCAGAATCCCTGGAGAGAGTCATGTAAACATTCAGCCATCAGAATAGCCAGTGAACACACTGACCAGAATGAATAGGAAGGTAAAGACTTGGGACAGAGGGACCTCCAGATCCTAAACTGATCTTTACCTTGTTGACGACTTTCTTAAAATAACAAACAAACAAACAAAAAACGTAAACAGCCTATCAGAGAGGCTTATACAGAGGGATTTGATTCCATGCTTGCAAAATGGTAGCTGTCCAAACTCCAAACAAAAGTGTTTCCTCCTTTTTCCTTTCTAGAATCACGGAGTTTGTCAGTGTCTTCAGCTCCACCGTAGGTGATGAGGACCGAGTCGTTTAGAATTCTGTTTGGATATGGCGCTGACTCAAAAATGGCTTTTGTCCTCAGCAGAGTGTGAAGCAGCTTGCACTTGGGATCGCCTGGCCTTGAAACAATAATGTCACTTTGGAAATTCAGTTTTTATCAAGAGTAGAAAAAGAGATAGAGATAGGAAAACACAGATTTACCTGTGATGCTTGTGCAGGGGTCATGCTGACCTTCTCTGTCTCGTTCCAATCTTAGTACATGTGGGGCTGAAGTGAGCAGAAAATTCAATGTTCCACTAGAATGAGGCTATGTCCGATCAGTATTCCTCCGCTACTTGGTTTTTACCCAACTGAGCGTAAGGATCCTCTACAGTACTCGAAAGCCACGGAAGCTCTGAGAAGGAACTGCTTCAGTGTTTTTCGTTTGACCACACGACTAAAGACAAATAAATCACAACTGGTATGAACACACAGGAACGGTTTTTGGAAAGTCACGACTGATTCGCATATTCGTGTGTACAGGCCAAATAATCCTGAAACAGAGTCACTTTTATTAATCGTCATGTGTCTTTCGGTGTGCTTTTCGAAAGTTAGGTGAGTCTTTTACATTAAAAAGTATCTAGTGTAAGTGTGAGCTAATTAATAAGGTGGTTGACTACTTTTTTAAAGGAGTGTTGTTCTATGCCTTAGCTCTTCTTAATTGCGTTGGGACGCTGAAAAAAAGCCAGAGAAATTGAAGATTTCATTACGTCGATGTTTTGCTCCGAAGAACTGAAGTTTACTAAACTTTCAACGCTCAGACATTTACGCATCTATCGAAATACCAATAGCTGTAAACAGTGTGTACTTTTAAGTACTAATCGACCAAACTCTAAGTCATTATGAAGCTAAGCTGAGTGTCAAGTAAGTCTTGCGTTTTAAGTGCTCCGCTCTGTTCTTACGCGAGGAAGATTAACCACTTCGCTACTGACCACTGCTGCGGCCTTGTGGGCATCTTCTAAAAATCTGTGGCTGCTGTTGAACCATATTCTTCCTGTACGTGGACCAGGAAAGGGAAACTGATCAGACAACCTGGAACCCTTTGCTAATGCCACACTGCTGTTCTTGGAGACGACTTCATCTTCCCCCCACCCACTCCTCCTCTTCTAGGTTTTCATGGCACTGTAAAGGGCTTTGTAAATGGTTTCTTGGTTTTTACTTCGTTTTATATTTATTACCGATTTGTAGATTTACAACCGGCCTTTGTCACTGATCTTACTTTAGCAACATTGGCAACTTCATTTACTGATCCTCACAGTTTATGTTTGAAGCCTTCGAACTTTTCTCAACATGTAATTCCATTATCCGTGCACAAAGACAGGGATAATTCTTTCTTCCCTTCCTTCTCTCTTTTTAAAAATTCTTACACCACGTATTTGTTTTTCTTGTCTAATCTTACTACTTAGGACCTCCGTGTTAGTCAGTTCTCTGTCGTTTACAAGAGAATACCCGAAACTGGGTCTATCTAGAGAAACAGAGTTTAGTTTGTCCAGTTTTGGAGGCTGGGAAGTCCGAGGTTCAATGGGCTTGTCTGGTGAGGGCCTTCTTCTTGATGGGGATGTGCCGAGTGACCCGAGGCAATGCAGTTTATCACAGGGTGCGGGTGACCAAAGCGAGCTAATATGCTTCTTTCTCTCCTGATAAAGCTGGTGCTGCCACTCGGGTGATAACCCATCCATCCACCAACTCATCCATCCGTGATGGTATTAATTCACTCAAGAGGGCATAGCCCTCATGATTCAATCACCTCTTAAAGACCCCACCTTCAACGCTGCTACATTGGGGATCAAGCTTCCACGTGACCTTTGGAGGGGACAAGCATTCAAATCACAGCAACGTTAATAAGATGTTGCGTAGAAGTGGGGATAAGAGGCATTATTGTCTTTTTCCCAATCTTGAAGGGAAAGCTTTTGGCATTTCATTAGTCAGTCTTATGTTTCCTGCAGGTTTTTCGTAGAGATCGTTTTGTCAGGTCAAGGCAGTTGTCTTCTATTCCTACGTTGTCCGGGGTTTTTGTTTCCTGTCCTTGTCTTTCCTTTTACTTTTTAAAAAATATCAACGATAGGTTGTACATTTTATGAATCACTTCTCTGCACTTTTGGAAATGATGACCTAATTTCTTTATTTTGCAATGTGGCACACTGACTGTATCACGTGATTCACTAACCCTAAACCAACCTTGCCTCAGTCCTAAGACACACTGAACTTGAATATTACGTATCACTGATTCAATTTGCTCCTAGTTTGCTTTGGATTTGTGAGTATATTAATGAATGGGATTGGGCTGTTCTAATGCTTTCAGTGTCCTTGTCAGGTCAGAGCTCTTACACATCTTTTATTGAATACTTCTATAACTATTTGTCTTCTGGATACTATCGTAAATGGTATTAACTAAAATAGTTTTTCGAAAGTGTTGCGATAGTTTCAGTACATTGAGTCCCCCATGGATCTGTCTCAATTGTTTGTTATTCCTCATACTTCTCTGTGTTGTTCTTAAGTTGGCATGTGTGCCAGGCAGTGTAATTGAGACTTTATTTTTAGAAATAATCTGAGATGAAGGATGATGGTATCCTCTCACAGAGGTGATTTAGGTTTGTTTCTGCCTTGCGCCTGGAGCGAGGCCCGGCAGTCCAGGAATATCTGAATCCCGTTTCAGGGACTGAGGGTTTTCTGGGCCGCATAGGCAATGGGTAGCAGAGGTTGGGCAACTTAACTTGTTGTCTGTATTTATTCCTAGGACAGGGCCCAGACCAGGGTCCTCAATCTTGCTGGGCCTAGAATTCCAACTTTTGTGCCCTCAGCACCTTGAGGTTGTCGACAGTGCTTGGTGTCCTAGCATCGTAGAAGTAGGCAAATGTCCGTAGGAACAATGGCTTCCAATGGCATGGCCACCTATGCGCATCTATGAATACTGTAGTCCTCCCTTATTTGTGGTTTTCCTCTCCTTAATATCAGTTGCCTGCAGTCCAATGTGGTGTGAAAATATCAGATGAACAATTACAGAAATAAACCGTTCAGAGGTTTTAAATTGCGAGCCGTTCTCTGGAGTGTGACAAAACCTCACATGGCCCCGCTCCATACCGTAAGCATTCCTTTTTCCAGTGTGTCCACCTGTACACCCTCCCTGCCCGCTCGTGACTGGGAGGCCATCCTGGTGATCAAATCAACTGTCACCCTATCGCGGTGTTTGCGTCCGAGTCGCCGTATTTTACTTAATAATGGCCACAACGCACAAGAGCGGTCATGCTGGGAATTCGGATATGTCAAATAGAAGCCATAAAGTGCTTCCTTTAGGCGAAAAGGTGAAAGTTCTCTACTTAGTAAGGAAAGGGAAAAAAATTATATGCTGAGGTTACTGAGATGTACTGTCAGAACAAATGTTGTGTCTGTGAGATTGTGAAGAAGTTCAAAGAAATTCATGCTGGTTTCGCTGTCGCACCTCAAACTGCAAAGATTTTGGCCACAGTCTAGGCAACAATGTTTAGTGAAGATGAAAAAGACATTAAATTTGTGGGTGGAAGACATGGACAGGAGCATGTTGCAATAGATGGTACTGTCCGAGGTTTCGGACATCCGATGGGGGGCCTGATATTTACATCCAACGGATGAGGGGAACTCCTGGGATTTTAAAATACTGAAGAATGGGACTACATAAAAATAAAAAGGAATGAAAGAGAAAGTCAAAAGATTGAGCTGGGAGAGATATTTACAACTCGTAGAACATTCAACTCATACAATTTCCTTTATATCCAATGAGCTCCCACACACCAATGTGAAAAAAGACCAACGACTTAGGAGAGAAATGGGGAACACATAGGAAAACGTGGCTCCCCGACCCCCCAAAACAAGCGACTCTTGAATACAGGAGAAGATGCTCACCACCATGAAGATGAAAATAAAAGACAATGTGGTGAAATTTGGGACCTATTAATATAGTTCGAAACATTAACAACCTGCTGTGTTGGAACAGATTATCCTAGATTGCTTGTAGATGTAGAAATTAATACAAACGCTATACAAGTAAGCCTGTAAAATTTAAAATGTATGTATATATTTAAAAGTGTATCCTTAGACACATCCATATCACTTGTAGAGTGAGAGGCTGAATGTATAAACGGGTAAAGGGCAAAAACCACAGAGAAGCTCGGGAAGCCAAACCACAACCCCTGGAGCCACCAGCCCAGAAAAGCAAACTACAGCCTCTACGGCAATCAGTCCAGGAAGCCCAATCACAACCACTGCAGCAGTTGGCACACACCAGTCAGGATCGGGTCAGCAATGCCAGCTTGGGAATTTTGGCCCCAGTGTCCAAGTCAAGACCAACTAGAGAAAGCCAAATATGCTCTCAAAACCAATCGCGTCAGATGCTCTGCTTCCAGTTAGCCTGCTTACAGCTTCCCCAAGTCAACAACCTCCAATCCGAAAATACCCGGAACCCTCCTTCCTTTTTGATAGAGAACTTTGCTACTCCCCCGCCTACCTTTGAGTTTGCCAAATGCGACCGATGGTTTCTGACTCCCTTGCTTTCTATGTATATGTACAGCGAGCGTTTTCTAAACAGTCTGTTTGTTTTTGCTTGCGTCTTTTTCATTTATTTCCACAAATCCCTTCTACTAAACTTGCATGTATGAAAAATATATTCATATTCTTTGATAGAGCGATTTCACTTGTAGGATTTTATCCCACAAACACACCTGCCTCTATGCGTGTGCGCGCGCATGTGTGCATCTGTGTCCGTGAACAGGTGTCCCTGACGTCCAGGATAGACGTTTCAAGACGCCGGTGGATACATAAAGCCACAGATAGTAGCAAACCCAGTTGCCGTCAAAGGGAGCACGTTTCTTTTCGTTTCTTCCACCCGCAAATCGAATGCCATTTCCATCCTAACCAAGCAGCCATCGTGCAGCGAGGCCGAAAGGATCGCAGTTGGATGTGCGACGGCACGAAGTTTCCTTTCCTTCTTCACAGCTTCGCAGAAGGAAGACTTGCTTTCATGGGAGATCTTTGCAACCCTCACATATGATTTTCCCCTTTCCTTATGAAGTCCAGGACTTTTCACCTTTTCGGGTAAAGGAAGCCCTTTACGGCTTCTCTTTGGCATATGCGAATTGCCCGCATCACTCCTCTTGCACTCGGTGGCCATTACGAAGGAAAAGAAGTGTGACTTAAACGCAAGCTCTGCAATGTGGCGACAGTCGGTCTGAAAACGGAGATGGTTACTAAGTGAGCAGTGGCCCGGGAGCATCTAGGGCGTGGACGTGTAGCACAAAGGGATGACTCACGTCCCGGCCAGGCAGGCTGCGCATGCGAGATTTCATCGCACTGCTCTGAAGAGCCTGCAACTTCAAATTTCTGCCTTGTTCGTTTCTGAAATTTTCCATTTGATATTTTGGGACCTTGGTGGACAGAGGAAAACTGAAACTGGGAACGCGAAACTGCACGCAAGGGGGGAGGGGAGGGGGGGACTACTTTGAGGACTCTAGGATTGAGTCCAAGAAAGCCTTATCTGCTCCAGGATGGACAAAGGAGAGAGAGACGGCCAATCTCTTGTATATCATTTTATTTACAAATATGAACACGATCTGGGGACGATATGGATTGGTTAAAACTCTGTCCTTCTTTCCAAAGAGGCTAGTTAACATCCTCAGTGCAATTGGTGTTAAAACCTGCTGCGAGACTGAGGATTCAGAGCTTGGGGATTCTGAAGCGTCCACCAAGCAGGGCGGCAGCGTCCCAGGTGCAGCGCGTGAAAACTGCAGGATTCAGATCCAGGAGGTCCCACCAACGAAAGACGCCAGTGTCCTTTGCAAGTCCCATTCCCCGACTCGAATCGCCTTTGAATTCCTTCCCAACCACCCCACCGCCCCCCGAGTTCTCTGTCCAATGCGAGTCCTCGGCTCATCGGCGGGAGTATGTGTTCCTGTAATCTCGGATCGTCTTGGCCATGAGCGGGGCTACTTTCTTGGCGGCGGCTTTCCTGGTGCTGGGGCCGCAGGAGGGGGGCCTCGCAGGGAGCGGGTGAAAGCGGCTGTGGCCACCGGTGCTGCTGGAGGGGGGCCGGCTGCTCTCCTGTGGGCGTGGGGCCGGCTGCACCTCGGCTTTATCGGGGATGGCCGCTCCTCCCGAGGCAGGCTTTTCCTGCCTCCTGGGAACCTCACAAGGCTTGTCGAGCACAGAGTGGAAGAAGATCATCTGTGTCTGTCGGCCTCTGGGCCTCTCGGCGCGTGCAGAGCGGATCTTCATCGTCACCAGCCGGAGCCGCCGCTCTCGGGCCTCCCGGAGCCGCAGGTACATCTCCCGCCACGACTCGTGCTCCTCCGGCCGGGCTTCCTTAAAGTCTCGTTGACAGCGCCTTTTCCATAAGTGGCCCGTTTCTTTCGCTAGTGTGGGATTGTATTTCTCGATGATGCGACCTGGCTGATCGGGCGTGCACCCCTTCCACGCGGGCTCCGGAGCAGGACACGGGTCTCCCCCCGCTTCCCGGACAGCAGGGACGCTGGTCCCGAGGGCCCACACCCGCCGCTCACACGCAGTCACGGTTCTAGGCAGGCCGGCGCTCCTGGGGCCCGAGTACACCGGCATCTTCGAGTTCCTTCTGCGTCCCGTAGGAAATCCACCCTCTTCTTCTTGCTGGGGGGAAGGGAGTGCGTGTATCTCTGGCGGGAAGGAGGACATCAGTTCAAGGACAGACAGTGCCCTGTCACTGGCCCGCATCCCGGGTAACGGGAGGTCTGGCAGCACCGGCGGGGCGTCGGTGGGGACCCTTTTCAGCTTGGCTACGTGCGCTCCGGGCGGTGGCGGCTCCTCTGTCTCATTTTCCTGCACCTTGGCTAGTCTGGGAAGCAGGCTCCCATTTTCACGAGTGCGTTTAGAGTCCGTCTCGTGAAGGTCTTTGACTCTCAGAGTAGTGGCCAGAGTTTTCACCGTCCTTTCCTTTCCCTTCCAAGGCCGGCCATAGGTGGAGTATGCCTCAAAGGGCACAGCAGGCTGCTCAGAGTCAGCCTCCATATCTGCCAACTCCTCCTCTTCAGGGAGGGAGCTCTCCCAGGTGGAAGGTCTGCGTATCCCTTCTCGAGTGCTGAGCTTGTTGGAAAGCTTGCCTGGCACCGTGGGCAGCAGGCCTCCTGCGCCCTCTCCTGTGTCTAAGCTTTCTGGGCTTGGCTTCTTTGTTTCGTCTGCTTTGGGTTCGTCAGAGTCTTTGTCCCTCTTCTCCTCTAGGTGGTTGTCCCGAGCAGCGTCCAAGGCGGGTAGAGAGGGAACGCAACCGAGCTCCGATGCCTTCTCTCTCCTGGCCCGCCTAGAGGGCGGTTTGTCCTTGGTACTGTCCCCCGAGATGGCCCTTGGACCTTCCTCTGGGGAGAAGGCCTTGTGGGATTTCTGGCTGAATCCAGCAGGGAACATCTCGTCGTCCCCAGCCCCCGCCGGGCCTTTCTGCCTGTGGGAAGATACCTGCGCCGGGCTTGGGCTCACGACGGCCCCTTGCCCCCGGGGTTTGCCCAGGTGTCCCTCTTGACGGAGTCCCGGACTGCCCTGAGGGGCATCAGCGTGGCCTTTTCCAGGCTTCTGGCGGAGAACAGCGGGCTCGGGGCCCTCCTCCTCCGGGGGCACGCAATGGTCCACGCACATCTGGTGAGGACCGGCAAGGGACAGACGGATGCGGATGTGGCCATCGCCGGAAGACGCCCAGTCTGAGGAGGAAGCCAGTGCAACTGTGTAGCGCTTGGTGCTCCCGCCTCTCCTGTCGCCACCGGGAGACCCCTTGGGAGGTGTTTGGAGCTGCGAGAGTCTCCTGTGCTTTCTGTGTCCGCGCTCCGTGCCGTCGGATGGGCTCTCGGAGGCTCCGTGGCTTTCTGGGCAGGCGCCCTGCACCTTCGGCTCCTTCGGAAACTCCTCCCTGGGGCGCTTTCGGGAACGGCTCTCCTCCAAGGCCAGTTGTTCAGGCCGGGTGTCCCGCGCCACGACCAGCAACTTCTTCCACTGGGCGGCTAAGTCCCTGGCCAAGCTGCCCACGTGCTGGTGTGTGCGCAAGCGCTTGACCGTCTTGCGGACTCCAGTCTCCGCCAGGGAGTGTGCTGTCACTGGCAAGGCGGAGAGTTTCTTCAGGTATTTCGCCAGCTTCTTGGGATCGGAGTGGGCAGCCAGGCGCGCCTGCAGCTTGACCACGGCGTGCAGCGCCCCGTCGGCTGCCATGGCCGTCCCGGGCGCAGCCTCGTCGGCGCAGCTGGGCGGGCGTCGCTGCTTGGGCCGCAGCTCTGTCCTCAGTACAGCGAGCAGCTCGGCCTGGGCACGCGGGTCCTCGCCGACCGCCGCCGGGCTGACCTGCTGCTTTTGCTTGGGGGTGCGGAGCCGCCGCCTGGAAGAACCGCCGCGAAGCGCTGTCCGAGGTAGAAGGAAGCCTCAGCGCGGGACTCCCGTCCTTATAAAGCCGGCACGCCCCGCTCCCGGGCTGTGAGCCGCGCCCTGATGACCAGCAGTGATTGGTCCTGGGCTTCCTCGCCTCTTGACTGATTGATTGCCTTACCAGGACTCAATCAGGAGTGACCTCTGTGGGTGGAGTTCCGGACACCGGCAGCAAGGTGTGCGAAAACACGTACTCCCCGATGCAGTGGGTGGAAACGCTAATTGCTACCACCTGTTTGTAGAGCATATTGACAAGATCGAGCGAAAAGAAAAATTCACATAGGCGTTGACCGAGCAATTCCACTCTTAGCATTTTATAGCGTACAGAGTCAATTCCGCAATGCTGTAGAAACACTCCACGTGCACACACACGCACACACACACACACACACACACACACACACACACACACACAGGTGTACACAGAGACCTAGAACCCAGCAGTTTCATTGTCCACTTATCCGTAGGCCGGACAGTGCATTTCATACCCTCCCTAACCTAAGCTAGGCGGGAGCATTTCTCAGAAATCTTTCCTTCATCCTCTTTCCAGAATCCCTGGAGAGAGTCATGTAAACATTCAGCCATCAGAATAGCCAGTGAACACACTGACCAGAATGAATAGGAAGGTAAAGACTTGGGACAGAGGGACCTCCAGATCCTAAACTGATCTTTACCTTGTTGACGACTTTCTTAAAATAACAAACAAACAAACAAAAAACGTAAACAGCCTATCAGAGAGGCTTATACAGAGGGATTTGATTCCATGCTTGCAAAATGGTAGCTGTCCAAACTCCAAACAAAAGTGTTTCCTCCTTTTTCCTTTCTAGAATCACGGAGTTTGTCAGTGTCTTCAGCTCCACCGTAGGTGATGAGGACCGAGTCGTTTAGAATTCTGTTTGGATATGGCGCTGACTCAAAAATGGCTTTTGTCCTCAGCAGAGTGTGAAGCAGCTTGCACTTGGGATCGCCTGGCCTTGAAACAATAATGTCACTTTGGAAATTCAGTTTTTATCAAGAGTAGAAAAAGAGATAGAGATAGGAAAACACAGATTTACCTGTGATGCTTGTGCAGGGGTCATGCTGACCTTCTCTGTCTCGTTCCAATCTTAGTACATGTGGGGCTGAAGTGAGCAGAAAATTCAATGTTCCACTAGAATGAGGCTATGTCCGATCAGTATTCCTCCGCTACTTGGTTTTTACCCAACTGAGCGTAAGGATCCTCTACAGTACTCGAAAGCCACGGAAGCTCTGAGAAGGAACTGCTTCAGTGTTTTTCGTTTGACCACACGACTAAAGACAAATAAATCACAACTGGTATGAACACACAGGAACGGTTTTTGGAAAGTCACGACTGATTCGCATATTCGTGTGTACAGGCCAAATAATCCTGAAACAGAGTCACTTTTATTAATCGTCATGTGTCTTTCGGTGTGCTTTTCGAAAGTTAGGTGAGTCTTTTACATTAAAAAGTATCTAGTGTAAGTGTGAGCTAATTAATAAGGTGGTTGACTACTTTTTTAAAGGAGTGTTGTTCTATGCCTTAGCTCTTCTTAATTGCGTTGGGACGCTGAAAAAAAGCCAGAGAAATTGAAGATTTCATTACGTCGATGTTTTGCTCCGAAGAACTGAAGTTTACTAAACTTTCAACGCTCAGACATTTACGCATCTATCGAAATACCAATAGCTGTAAACAGTGTGTACTTTTAAGTACTAATCGACCAAACTCTAAGTCATTATGAAGCTAAGCTGAGTGTCAAGTAAGTCTTGCGTTTTAAGTGCTCCGCTCTGTTCTTACGCGAGGAAGATTAACCACTTCGCTACTGACCACTGCTGCGGCCTTGTGGGCATCTTCTAAAAATCTGTGGCTGCTGTTGAACCATATTCTTCCTGTACGTGGACCAGGAAAGGGAAACTGATCAGACAACCTGGAACCCTTTGCTAATGCCACACTGCTGTTCTTGGAGACGACTTCATCTTCCCCCCACCCACTCCTCCTCTTCTAGGTTTTCATGGCACTGTAAAGGGCTTTGTAAATGGTTTCTTGGTTTTTACTTCGTTTTATATTTATTACCGATTTGTAGATTTACAACCGGCCTTTGTCACTGATCTTACTTTAGCAACATTGGCAACTTCATTTACTGATCCTCACAGTTTATGTTTGAAGCCTTCGAACTTTTCTCAACATGTAATTCCATTATCCGTGCACAAAGACAGGGATAATTCTTTCTTCCCTTCCTTCTCTCTTTTTAAAAATTCTTACACCACGTATTTGTTTTTCTTGTCTAATCTTACTACTTAGGACCTCCGTGTTAGTCAGTTCTCTGTCGTTTACAAGAGAATACCCGAAACTGGGTCTATCTAGAGAAACAGAGTTTAGTTTGTCCAGTTTTGGAGGCTGGGAAGTCCGAGGTTCAATGGGCTTGTCTGGTGAGGGCCTTCTTCTTGATGGGGATGTGCCGAGTGACCCGAGGCAATGCAGTTTATCACAGGGTGCGGGTGACCAAAGCGAGCTAATATGCTTCTTTCTCTCCTGATAAAGCTGGTGCTGCCACTCGGGTGATAACCCATCCATCCACCAACTCATCCATCCGTGATGGTATTAATTCACTCAAGAGGGCATAGCCCTCATGATTCAATCACCTCTTAAAGACCCCACCTTCAACGCTGCTACATTGGGGATCAAGCTTCCACGTGACCTTTGGAGGGGACAAGCATTCAAATCACAGCAACGTTAATAAGATGTTGCGTAGAAGTGGGGATAAGAGGCATTATTGTCTTTTTCCCAATCTTGAAGGGAAAGCTTTTGGCATTTCATTAGTCAGTCTTATGTTTCCTGCAGGTTTTTCGTAGAGATCGTTTTGTCAGGTCAAGGCAGTTGTCTTCTATTCCTACGTTGTCCGGGGTTTTTGTTTCCTGTCCTTGTCTTTCCTTTTACTTTTTAAAAAATATCAACGATAGGTTGTACATTTTATGAATCACTTCTCTGCACTTTTGGAAATGATGACCTAATTTCTTTATTTTGCAATGTGGCACACTGACTGTATCACGTGATTCACTAACCCTAAACCAACCTTGCCTCAGTCCTAAGACACACTGAACTTGAATATTACGTATCACTGATTCAATTTGCTCCTAGTTTGCTTTGGATTTGTGAGTATATTAATGAATGGGATTGGGCTGTTCTAATGCTTTCAGTGTCCTTGTCAGGTCAGAGCTCTTACACATCTTTTATTGAATACTTCTATAACTATTTGTCTTCTGGATACTATCGTAAATGGTATTAACTAAAATAGTTTTTCGAAAGTGTTGCGATAGTTTCAGTACATTGAGTCCCCCATGGATCTGTCTCAATTGTTTGTTATTCCTCATACTTCTCTGTGTTGTTCTTAAGTTGGCATGTGTGCCAGGCAGTGTAATTGAGACTTTATTTTTAGAAATAATCTGAGATGAAGGATGATGGTATCCTCTCACAGAGGTGATTTAGGTTTGTTTCTGCCTTGCGCCTGGAGCGAGGCCCGGCAGTCCAGGAATATCTGAATCCCGTTTCAGGGACTGAGGGTTTTCTGGGCCGCATAGGCAATGGGTAGCAGAGGTTGGGCAACTTAACTT
Source organism: Cynocephalus volans (assembly GCF_027409185.1). Taxonomy (NCBI): domain Eukaryota; kingdom Metazoa; phylum Chordata; class Mammalia; order Dermoptera; family Cynocephalidae; genus Cynocephalus; species Cynocephalus volans. Next base: position 42,435,513 of record NC_084472.1, read on the forward strand.
GTTGTCTGTATTTATTCCTAGGACAGGGCCCAGACCAGGGTCCTCAATCTTGCTGGGCCTAGAATTCCAACTTTTGTGCCCTCAGCACCTTGAGGTTGTCGACAGTGCTTGGTGTCCTAGCATCGTAGAAGTAGGCAAATGTCCGTAGGAACAATGGCTTCCAATGGCATGGCCACCTATGCGCATCTATGAATACTGTAGTCCTCCCTTATTTGTGGTTTTCCTCTCCTTAATATCAGTTGCCTGCAGTCCAATGTGGTGTGAAAATATCAGATGAACAATTACAGAAATAAACCGTTCAGAGGTTTTAAATTGCGAGCCGTTCTCTGGAGTGTGACAAAACCTCACATGGCCCCGCTCCATACCGTAAGCATTCCTTTTTCCAGTGTGTCCACCTGTACACCCTCCCTGCCCGCTCGTGACTGGGAGGCCATCCTGGTGATCAAATCAACTGTCACCCTATCGCGGTGTTTGCGTCCGAGTCGCCGTATTTTACTTAATAATGGCCACAACGCACAAGAGCGGTCATGCTGGGAATTCGGATATGTCAAATAGAAGCCATAAAGTGCTTCCTTTAGGCGAAAAGGTGAAAGTTCTCTACTTAGTAAGGAAAGGGAAAAAAATTATATGCTGAGGTTACTGAGATGTACTGTCAGAACAAATGTTGTGTCTGTGAGATTGTGAAGAAGTTCAAAGAAATTCATGCTGGTTTCGCTGTCGCACCTCAAACTGCAAAGATTTTGGCCACAGTCTAGGCAACAATGTTTAGTGAAGATGAAAAAGACATTAAATTTGTGGGTGGAAGACATGGACAGGAGCATGTTGCAATAGATGGTACTGTCCGAGGTTTCGGACATCCGATGGGGGGCCTGATATTTACATCCAACGGATGAGGGGAACTCCTGGGATTTTAAAATACTGAAGAATGGGACTACATAAAAATAAAAAGGAATGAAAGAGAAAGTCAAAAGATTGAGCTGGGAGAGATATTTACAACTCGTAGAACATTCAACTCATACAATTTCCTTTATATCCAATGAGCTCCCACACACCAATGTGAAAAAAGACCAACGACTTAGGAGAGAAATGGGGAACCCATAGGAAAACGTGGCTCCCCGACCCCCCAAAACAAGCGACTCTTGAATACAGGAGAAGATGCTCACCACCATGAAGATGAAAATAAAAGACAATGTGGTGAAATTTGGGACCTATTAATATAGTTCGAAACATTAACAACCTGCTGTGTTGGAACAGATTATCCTAGATTGCTTGTAGATGTAGAAATTAATACAAACGCTATACAAGTAAGCCTGTAAAATTTAAAATGTATGTATATATTTAAAAGTGTATCCTTAGACACATCCATATCACTTGTAGAGTGAGAGGCTGAATGTATAAACGGGTAAAGGGCAAAAACCACAGAGAAGCTCGGGAAGCCAAACCACAACCCCTGGAGCCACCAGCCCAGAAAAGCAAACTACAGCCTCTACGGCAATCAGTCCAGGAAGCCCAATCACAACCACTGCAGCAGTTGGCACACACCAGTCAGGATCGGGTCAGCAATGCCAGCTTGGGAATTTTGGCCCCAGTGTCCAAGTCAAGACCAACTAGAGAAAGCCAAATATGCTCTCAAAACCAATCGCGTCAGATGCTCTGCTTCCAGTTAGCCTGCTTACAGCTTCCCCAAGTCAACAACCTCCAATCCGAAAATACCCGGAACCCTCCTTCCTTTTTGATAGAGAACTTTGCTACTCCCCCGCCTACCTTTGAGTTTGCCAAATGCGACCGATGGTTTCTGACTCCCTTGCTTTCTATGTATATGTACAGCGAGCGTTTTCTAAACAGTCTGTTTGTTTTTGCTTGCGTCTTTTTCATTTATTTCCACAAATCCCTTCTACTAAACTTGCATGTATGAAAAATATATTCATATTCTTTGATAGAGCGATTTCACTTGTAGGATTTTATCCCACAAACACACCTGCCTCTATGCGTGTGCGCGCGCATGTGTGCATCTGTGTCCGTGAACAGGTGTCCCTGACGTCCAGGATAGACGTTTCAAGACGCCGGTGGATACATAAAGCCACAGATAGTAGCAAACCCAGTTGCCGTCAAAGGGAGCACGTTTCTTTTCGTTTCTTCCACCCGCAAATCGAATGCCATTTCCATCCTAACCAAGCAGCCATCGTGCAGCGAGGCCGAAAGGATCGCAGTTGGATGTGCGACGGCACGAAGTTTCCTTTCCTTCTTCACAGCTTCGCAGAAGGAAGACTTGCTTTCATGGGAGATCTTTGCAACCCTCACATATGATTTTCCCCTTTCCTTATGAAGTCCAGGACTTTTCACCTTTTCGGGTAAAGGAAGCCCTTTACGGCTTCTCTTTGGCATATGCGAATTGCCCGCATCACTCCTCTTGCACTCGGTGGCCATTACGAAGGAAAAGAAGTGTGACTTAAACGCAAGCTCTGCAATGTGGCGACAGTCGGTCTGAAAACGGAGATGGTTACTAAGTGAGCAGTGGCCCGGGAGCATCTAGGGCGTGGACGTGTAGCACAAAGGGATGACTCACGTCCCGGCCAGGCAGGCTGCGCATGCGAGATTTCATCGCACTGCTCTGAAGAGCCTGCAACTTCAAATTTCTGCCTTGTTCGTTTCTGAAATTTTCCATTTGATATTTTGGGACCTTGGTGGACAGAGGAAAACTGAAACTGGGAACGCGAAACTGCACGCAAGGGGGGAGGGGAGGGGGGGACTACTTTGAGGACTCTAGGATTGAGTCCAAGAAAGCCTTATCTGCTCCAGGATGGACAAAGGAGAGAGAGACGGCCAATCTCTTGTATATCATTTTATTTACAAATATGAACACGATCTGGGGACGATATGGATTGGTTAAAACTCTGTCCTTCTTTCCAAAGAGGCTAGTTAACATCCTCAGTGCAATTGGTGTTAAAACCTGCTGCGAGACTGAGGATTCAGAGCTTGGGGATTCTGAAGCGTCCACCAAGCAGGGCGGCAGCGTCCCAGGTGCAACGCGTGAAAACTGCAGGATTCAGATCCAGGAGGTCCCACCAACGAAAGACGCCAGTGTCCTTTGCAAGTCCCATTCCCCGACTCGAATCGCCTTTGAATTCCTTCCCAACCACCCCACCGCCCCCCGAGTTCTCTGTCCAATGCGAGTCCTCGGCTCATCGGCGGGAGTATGTGTTCCTGTAATCTCGGATCGTCTTGGCCATGAGCGGGGCTACTTTCTTGGCGGCGGCTTTCCTGGTGCTGGGGCCGCAGGAGGGGGGCCTCGCAGGGAGCGGGTGAAAGCGGCTGTGGCCACCGGTGCTGCTGGAGGGGGGCCGGCTGCTCTCCTGTGGGCGTGGGGCCGGCTGCACCTCGGCTTTATCGGGGATGGCCGCTCCTCCCGAGGCAGGCTTTTCCTGCCTCCTGGGAACCTCACAAGGCTTGTCGAGCACAGAGTGGAAGAAGATCATCTGTGTCTGTCGGCCTCTGGGCCTCTCGGCGCGTGCAGAGCGGATCTTCATCGTCACCAGCCGGAGCCGCCGCTCTCGGGCCTCCCGGAGCCGCAGGTACATCTCCCGCCACGACTCGTGCTCCTCCGGCCGGGCTTCCTTAAAGTCTCGTTGACAGCGCCTTTTCCATAAGTGGCCCGTTTCTTTCGCTAGTGTGGGATTGTATTTCTCGATGGTGCGACCTGGCTGATCGGGCGTGCACCCCTTCCACGCGGGCTCCGGAGCAGGACACGGGTCTCCCCCCGCTTCCCGGACAGCAGGGACGCTGGTCCCGAGGGCCCACACCCGCCGCTCACACGCAGTCACGGTTCTAGGCAGGCCGGCGCTCCTGGGGCCCGAGTACACCGGCATCTTCGAGTTCCTTCTGCGTCCCGTAGGAAATCCACCCTCTTCTTCTTGCTGGGGGGAAGGGAGTGCGTGTATCTCTGGCGGGAAGGAGGACATCAGTTCAAGGACAGACAGTGCCCTGTCACTGGCCCGCATCCCGGGTAACGGGAGGTCTGGCAGCACCGGCGGGGCGTCGGTGGGGACCCTTTTCAGCTTGGCTACGTGCGCTCCGGGCGGTGGCGGCTCCTCTGTCTCATTTTCCTGCACCTTGGCTAGTCTGGGAAGCAGGCTCCCATTTTCACGAGTGCGTTTAGAGTCCGTCTCGTGAAGGTCTTTGACTCTCAGAGTAGTGGCCAGAGTTTTCACCGTCCTTTCCTTTCCCTTCCAAGGCCGGCCATAGGTGGAGTATGCCTCAAAGGGCACAGCAGGCTGCTCAGAGTCAGCCTCCATATCTGCCAACTCCTCCTCTTCAGGGAGGGAGCTCTCCCAGGTGGAAGGTCTGCGTATCCCTTCTCGAGTGCTGAGCTTGTTGGAAAGCTTGCCTGGCACCGTGGGCAGCAGGCCTCCTGCGCCCTCTCCTGTGTCTAAGCTTTCTGGGCTTGGCTTCTTTGTTTCGTCTGCTTTGGGTTCGTCAGAGTCTTTGTCCCTCTTCTCCTCTAGGTGGTTGTCCCGAGCAGCGTCCAAGGCGGGTAGAGAGGGAACGCAACCGAGCTCCGATGCCTTCTCTCTCCTGGCCCGCCTAGAGGGCGGTTTGTCCTTGGTACTGTCCCCCGAGATGGCCCTTGGACCTTCCTCTGGGGAGAAGGCCTTGTGGGATTTCTGGCTGAATCCAGCAGGGAACATCTCGTCGTCCCCAGCCCCCGCCGGGCCTTTCTGCCTGTGGGAAGATACCTGCGCCGGGCTTGGGCTCACGACGGCCCCTTGCCCCCGGGGTTTGCCCAGGTGTCCCTCTTGACGGAGTCCCGGACTGCCCTGAGGGGCATCAGCGTGGCCTTTTCCAGGCTTCTGGCGGAGAACAGCGGGCTCGGGGCCCTCCTCCTCCGGGGGCACGCAATGGTCCACGCACATCTGGTGAGGACCGGCAAGGGACAGACGGATCCGGATGTGGCCATCGCCGGAAGACGCCCAGTCTGAGGAGGAAGCCAGTGCAACTGTGTAGCGCTTGGTGCTCCCGCCTCTCCTGTCGCCACCGGGAGACCCCTTGGGAGGTGTTTGGAGCTGCGAGAGTCTCCTGTGCTTTCTGTGTCCGCGCTCCGTGCCGTCGGATGGGCTCTCGGAGGCTCCGTGGCTTTCTGGGCAGGCGCCCTGCACCTTCGGCTCCTTCGGAAACTCCTCCCTGGGGCGCTTTCGGGAACGGCTCTCCTCCAAGGCCAGTTGTTCAGGCCGGGTGTCCCGCGCCACGACCAGCAACTTCTTCCACTGGGCGGCTAAGTCCCTGGCCAAGCTGCCCACGTGCTGGTGTGTGCGCAAGCGCTTGACCGTCTTGCGGACTCCAGTCTCCGCCAGGGAGTGTGCTGTCACTGGCAAGGCGGAGAGTTTCTTCAGGTATTTCGCCAGCTTCTTGGGATCGGAGTGGGCAGCCAGGCGCGCCTGCAGCTTGACCACGGCGTGCAGCGCCCCGTCGGCTGCCATGGCCGTCCCGGGCGCAGCCTCGTCGGCGCAGCTGGGCGGGCGTCGCTGCTTGGGCCGCAGCTCTGTCCTCAGTACAGCGAGCAGCTCGGTCTGGGCACGCGGGTCCTCGCCGACCGCCGCCGGGCTGACCTGCTGCTTTTGCTTGGGGGTGCGGAGCCGCCGCCTGGAAGAACCGCCGCGAAGCGCTGTCCGAGGTAGAAGGAAGCCTCAGCGCGGGACTCCCGTCCTTATAAAGCCGGCACGCCCCGCTCCCGGGCTGTGAGCCGCGCCCTGATGACCAGCAGTGATTGGTCCTGGGCTTCCTCGCCTCTTGACTGATTGATTGCGTTACCAGGACTCAATCAGGAGTGACCTCTGTGGGTGGAGTTCCGGACACCGGCAGCAAGGTGTGCGAAAACACGTACTCCCCGATGCAGTGGGTGGAAACGCTAATTGCTACCACCTGTTTGTAGAGCATATTGACAAGATCGAGCGAAAAGAAAAATTCACATAGGCGTTGACCGAGCAATTCCACTCTTAGCATTTTATAGCGTACAGAGTCAATTCCGCAATGCTGTAGAAACACTCCACGTGCACACACACGCACACACACACACACACACACACACACACACACACACACAGGTGTACACAGAGACCTAGAACCCAGCAGTTTCATTGTCCACTTATCCGTAGGCCGGACAGTGCATTTCATACCCTCCCTAACCTAAGCTAGGCGGGAGCATTTCTCAGAAATCTTTCCTTCATCCTCTTTCCAGAATCCCTGGAGAGAGTCATGTAAACATTCAGCCATCAGAATAGCCAGTGAACACACTGACCAGAATGAATAGGAAGGTAAAGACTTGGGACAGAGGGACCTCCAGATCCTAAACTGATCTTTACCTTGTTGACGACTTTCTTAAAATAACAAGCAAACAAACAAGAAACGTAAACAGCCTATCAGAGATGCTTGTACAGAGGGATTTGATTCCATGCTTGCAAAATGGTAGCTGTCCAAACTCCAAACAAAAGTGTTTCCTCCTTTTTCCTTTCTAGAATCACGGAGTTTGTCAGTGTCTTCAGCTCCACCGTAGGTGATGAGGACCGAGTCGTTTAGAATTCTGTTTGGATATGGCGCTGACTCAAAAATGGCTTTTGTCCTCAGCAGAGTGTGAAGCAGCTTGCACTTGGGATCGCCTGGCCTTGAAACAATAATGTCACTTTGGAAATTCAGTTTTTATCAAGAGTAGAAAAAGAGATAGAGATAGGAAAACACAGATTTACCTGTGATGCTTGTGCAGGGGTCATGCTGACCTTCTCTGTCTCGTTCCAATCTTAGTACATGTGGGGCTGAAGTGAGCAGAAAATTCAATGTTCCACTAGAATGAGGCTATGTCCGATCAGTATTCCTCCGCTACTTGGTTTTTACCCAACTGAGCGTAAGGATCCTCTACAGTACTCGAAAGCCACGGAAGCTCTGAGAAGGAACTGCTTCAGTGTTTTTCGTTTGACCACACGACTAAAGACAAATAAATCACAACTGGTATGAACACACAGGAACGGTTTTTGGAAAGTCACGACTGATTCGCATATTCGTGTGTACAGGCCAAATAATCCTGAAACAGAGTCACTTTTATTAATCGTCATGTGTCTTTCGGTGTGCTTTTCGAAAGTTAGGTGAGTCTTTTACATTAAAAAGTATCTAGTGTAAGTGTGAGCTAATTAATAAGGTGGTTGACTACTTTTTTAAAGGAGTGTTGTTCTATGCCTCAGCTCTTCTTAATTGCGTTGGGACGCTGAAAAAAAGCCAGAGAAATTGAAGATTTCATTACGTCAATGTTTTGCTCCGAAGAACTGAAGTTTACTAAGCTTTCAACGCTCAGACATTTACGCATCTATCGAAATACCAATAGCTGTAAACAGTGTGTACTTTTAAGTACTAATCGACCAAACTCTAAGTCATTATGAAGCTAAGCTGAGTGTCAAGTAAGTCTTGCGTTTTAAGTGCTCCGCTCTGTTCTTACGCGAGGAAGATTAACCACTTCGCTACTGACCACTGCTGCGGCCTTGTGGGCATCTTCTAAAAATCTGTGGCTGCTGTTGAACCATATTCTTCCTGTACGTGGACCAGGAAAGGGAAACTGATCAGACAACCTGGAACCCTTTGCTAATGCCACACTGCTGTTCTTGGAGACGACTTCATCTTCCCCCCACCCACTCCTCCTCTTCTAGGTTTTCATGGCACTGTAAAGGGCTTTGTAAATGGTTTCTTGGTTTTTACTTCGTTTTATATTTATTACCGATTTGTAGATTTACAACCGGCCTTTGTCACTGATCTTACTTTAGCAACATTGGCAACTTCATTTACTGATCCTCACAGTTTATGTTTGAAGCCTTCGAACTTTTCTCAACATGTAATTCCATTATCCGTGCACAAAGACAGGGATAATTCTTTCTTCCCTTCCTTCTCTCTTTTTAAAAATTCTTACACCACGTATTTGTTTTTCTTGTCTCATCTTACTACTTAGGACCTCCGTGTTAGTCAGTTCTCTGTCGTTTACAAGAGAATACCCGAAACTGGGTCTATCTAGAGAAACAGAGTTTAGTTTGTCCAGTTTTGGAGGCTGGGAAGTCCGAGGTTCAATGGGCTTGTCTGGTGAGGGCCTTCTTCTTGATGGGGATGTGCCGAGTGACCCGAGGCAATGCAGTTTATCACAGGGTGCGGGTGACCAAAGCGAGCTAATATGCTTCTTTCTCTCCTGATAAAGCTGGTGCTGCCACTCGGGTGATAACCCATCCATCCACCAACTCATCCATCCGTGATGGTATTAATTCACTCAAGAGGGCATAGCCCTCATGATTCAATCACCTCTTAAAGACCCCACCTTCAACGCTGCTACATTGGGGATCAAGCTTCCACGTGACCTTTGGAGGGGACAAGCATTCAAATCACAGCAACGTTAATAAGATGTTGCGTAGAAGTGGGGATAAGAGGCATTATTGTCTTTTTCCCAATCTTGAAGGGAAAGCTTTTGGCATTTCATTAGTCAGTCTTATGTTTCCTGCAGGTTTTTCGTAGAGATCGTTTTGTCAGGTCAAGGCAGTTGTCTTCTATTCCTACGTTGTCCGGGGTTTTTGTTTCCTGTCCTTGTCTTTCCTTTTACTTTTTAAAAAATATCAACGATAGGTTGTACATTTTATGAATCACTTCTCTGCACTTTTGGAAATGATGACCTAATTTCTTTATTTTGCAATGTGGCACACTGACTGTATCACGTGATTCACTAACCCTAAACCAACCTTGCCTCAGTCCTAAGACACACTGAACTTGAATATTACGTATCACTGATTCAATTTGCTCCTAGTTTGCTTTGGATTTGTGAGTATATTAATGAATGGGATTGGGCTGTTCTAATGCTTTCAGTGTCCTTGTCAGGTCAGAGCTCTTACACATCTTTTATTGAATACTTCTATAACTATTTGTCTTCTGGATACTATCGTAAATGGTATTAACTAAAATAGTTTTTCGAAAGTGTTGCGATAGTTTCAGTACGTTGAGTCCCCCATGGATCTGTCTCAATTGTTTGTTATTCCTCATACTTCTCTGTGTTGTTCTTAAGTTGGCATGTGTGCCAGGCAGTGTAATTGAGACTTTATTTTTAGAAATAATCTGAGATGAAGGATGATGGTATCCTCTCACAGAGGTGATTTAGGTTTGTTTCTGCCTTGCGCCTGGAGCGAGGCCCGGCAGTCCAGGAATATCTGAATCCCGTTTCAGGGACTGAGGGTTTTCTGGGCCGCATAGGCAATGGGTAGCAGAGGTTGGGCAACTTAACTTGTTGTCTGTATTTATTCCTAGGACAGGGCCCAGACCAGGGTCCTCAATCTTGCTGGGCCTAGAATTCCAACTTTTGTGCCCTCAGCACCTTGAGGTTGTCGACAGTGCTTGGTGTCCTAGCATCGTAGAAGTAGGCAAATGTCCGTAGGAACAATGGCTTCCAATGGCATGGCCACCTATGCGCATCTATGAATACTGTAGTCCTCCCTTATTTGTGGTTTTCCTCTCCTTAATATCAGTTGCCTGCAGTCCAATGTGGTGTGAAAATATCAGATGAACAATTACAGAAATAAACCGTTCAGAGGTTTTAAATTGCGAGCCGTTCTCTGGAGTGTGACAAAACCTCACATGGCCCCGCTCCATACCGTAAGCATTCCTTTTTCCAGTGTGTCCACCTGTACACCCTCCCTGCCCGCTCGTGACTGGGAGGCCATCCTGGTGATCAAATCAACTGTCACCCTATCGCGGTGTTTGCGTCCGAGTCGCCGTATTTTACTTAATAATGGCCACAACGCACAAGAGCGGTCATGCTGGGAATTCGGATATGTCAAATAGAAGCCATAAAGTGCTTCCTTTAGGCGAAAAGGTGAAAGTTCTCTACTTAGTAAGGAAAGGGAAAAAAATTATATGCTGAGGTTACTGAGATGTACTGTCAGAACAAATGTTGTGTCTGTGAGATTGTGAAGAAGTTCAAAGAAATTCATGCTGGTTTCGCTGTCGCACCTCAAACTGCAAAGATTTTGGCCACAGTCTAGGCAACAATGTTTAGTGAAGATGAAAAAGACATTAAATTTGTGGGTGGAAGACATGGACAGGAGCATGTTGCAATAGATGGTACTGTCCGAGGTTTCGGACATCCGATGGGGGGCCTGATATTTACATCCAACGGATGAGGGGAACTCCTGGGATTTTAAAATACTGAAGAATGGGACTACATAAAAATAAAAAGGAATGAAAGAGAAAGTCAAAAGATTGAGCTGGGAGAGATATTTACAACTCGTAGAACATTCAACTCATACAATTTCCTTTATATCCAATGAGCTCCCACACACCAATGTGAAAAAAGACCAACGACTTAGGAGAGAAATGGGGAACCCATAGGAAAACGTGGCTCCCCGACCCCCCAAAACAAGCGACTCTTGAATACAGGAGAAGATGCTCACCACCATGAAGATGAAAATAAAAGACAATGTGGTGAAATTTGGGACCTATTAATATAGTTCGAAACATTAACAACCTGCTGTGTTGGAACAGATTATCCTAGATTGCTTGTAGATGTAGAAATTAATACAAACGCTATACAAGTAAGCCTGTAAAATTTAAAATGTATGTATATATTTAAAAGTGTATCCTTAGACACATCCATATCACTTGTAGAGTGAGAGGCTGAATGTATAAACGGGTAAAGGGCAAAAACCACAGAGAAGCTCGGGAAGCCAAACCACAACCCCTGGAGCCACCAGCCCAGAAAAGCAAACTACAGCCTCTACGGCAATCAGTCCAGGAAGCCCAATCACAACCACTGCAGCAGTTGGCACACACCAGTCAGGATCGGGTCAGCAATGCCAGCTTGGGAATTTTGGCCCCAGTGTCCAAGTCAAGACCAACTAGAGAAAGCCAAATATGCTCTCAAAACCAATCGCGTCAGATGCTCTGCTTCCAGTTAGCCTGCTTACAGCTTCCCCAAGTCAACAACCTCCAATCCGAAAATACCCGGAACCCTCCTTCCTTTTTGATAGAGAACTTTGCTACTCCCCCGCCTACCTTTGAGTTTGCCAAATGCGACCGATGGTTTCTGACTCCCTTGCTTTCTATGTATATGTACAGCGAGCGTTTTCTAAACAGTCTGTTTGTTTTTGCTTGCGTCTTTTTCATTTATTTCCACAAATCCCTTCTACTAAACTTGCATGTATGAAAAATATATTCATATTCTTTGATAGAGCGATTTCACTTGTAGGATTTTATCCCACAAACACACCTGCCTCTATGCGTGTGCGCGCGCATGTGTGCATCTGTGTCCGTGAACAGGTGTCCCTGACGTCCAGGATAGACGTTTCAAGACGCCGGTGGATACATAAAGCCACAGATAGTAGCAAACCCAGTTGCCGTCAAAGGGAGCACGTTTCTTTTCGTTTCTTCCACCCGCAAATCGAATGCCATTTCCATCCTAACCAAGCAGCCATCGTGCAGCGAGGCCGAAAGGATCGCAGTTGGATGTGCGACGGCACGAAGTTTCCTTTCCTTCTTCACAGCTTCGCAGAAGGAAGACTTGCTTTCATGGGAGATCTTTGCAACCCTCACATATGATTTTCCCCTTTCCTTATGAAGTCCAGGACTTTTCACCTTTTCGGGTAAAGGAAGCCCTTTACGGCTTCTCTTTGGCATATGCGAATTGCCCGCATCACTCCTCTTGCACTCGGTGGCCATTACGAAGGAAAAGAAGTGTGACTTAAACGCAAGCTCTGCAATGTGGCGACAGTCGGTCTGAAAACGGAGATGGTTACTAAGTGAGCAGTGGCCCGGGAGCATCTAGGGCGTGGACGTGTAGCACAAAGGGATGACTCACGTCCCGGCCAGGCAGGCTGCGCATGCGAGATTTCATCGCACTGCTCTGAAGAGCCTGCAACTTCAAATTTCTGCCTTGTTCGTTTCTGAAATTTTCCATTTGATATTTTGGGACCTTGGTGGACAGAGGAAAACTGAAACTGGGAACGCGAAACTGCACGCAAGGGGGGAGGGGAGGGGGGGACTACTTTGAGGACTCTAGGATTGAGTCCAAGAAAGCCTTATCTGCTCCAGGATGGACAAAGGAGAGAGAGACGGCCAATCTCTTGTATATCATTTTATTTACAAATATGAACACGATCTGGGGACGATATGGATTGGTTAAAACTCTGTCCTTCTTTCCAAAGAGGCTAGTTAACATCCTCAGTGCAATTGGTGTTAAAACCTGCTGCGAGACTGAGGATTCAGAGCTTGGGGATTCTGAAGCGTCCACCAAGCAGGGCGGCAGCGTCCCAGGTGCAGCGCGTGAAAACTGCAGGATTCAGATCCAGGAGGTCCCACCAACGAAAGACGCCAGTGTCCTTTGCAAGTCCCATTCCCCGACTCGAATCGCCTTTGAATTCCTTCCCAACCACCCCACCGCCCCCCGAGTTCTCTGTCCAATGCGAGTCCTCGGCTCATCGGCGGGAGTATGTGTTCCTGTAATCTCGGATCGTCTTGGCCATGAGCGGGGCTACTTTCTTGGCGGCGGCTTTCCTGGTGCTGGGGCCGCAGGAGGGGGGCCTCGCAGGGAGCGGGTGAAAGCGGCTGTGGCCACCGGTGCTGCTGGAGGGGGGCCGGCTGCTCTCCTGTGGGCGTGGGGCCGGCTGCACCTCGGCTTTATCGGGGATGGCCGCTCCTCCCGAGGCAGGCTTTTCCTGCCTCCTGGGAACCTCACAAGGCTTGTCGAGCACAGAGTGGAAGAAGATCATCTGTGTCTGTCGGCCTCTGGGCCTCTCGGCGCGTGCAGAGCGGATCTTCATCGTCACCAGCCGGAGCCGCCGCTCTCGGGCCTCCCGGAGCCGCAGGTACATCTCCCGCCACGACTCGTGCTCCTCCGGCCGGGCTTCCTTAAAGTCTCGTTGACAGCGCCTTTTCCATAAGTGGCCCGTTTCTTTCGCTAGTGTGGGATTGTATTTCTCGATGGTGCGACCTGGCTGATCGGGCGTGCACCCCTTCCACGCGGGCTCCGGAGCAGGACACGGGTCTCCCCCCGCTTCCCGGACAGCAGGGACGCTGGTCCCGAGGGCCCACACCCGCCGCTCACACGCAGTCACGGTTCTAGGCAGGCCGGCGCTCCTGGGGCCCGAGTACACCGGCATCTTCGAGTTCCTTCTGCGTCCCGTAGGAAATCCACCCTCTTCTTCTTGCTGGGGGGAAGGGAGTGCGTGTATCTCTGGCGGGAAGGAGGACATCAGTTCAAGGACAGACAGTGCCCTGTCACTGGCCCGCATCCCGGGTAACGGGAGGTCTGGCAGCACCGGCGGGGCGTCGGTGGGGACCCTTTTCAGCTTGGCTACGTGCGCTCCGGGCGGTGGCGGCTCCTCTGTCTCATTTTCCTGCACCTTGGCTAGTCTGGGAAGCAGGCTCCCATTTTCACGAGTGCGTTTAGAGTCCGTCTCGTGAAGGTCTTTGACTCTCAGAGTAGTGGCCAGAGTTTTCACCGTCCTTTCCTTTCCCTTCCAAGGCCGGCCATAGGTGGAGTATGCCTCAAAGGGCACAGCAGGCTGCTCAGAGTCAGCCTCCATATCTGCCAACTCCTCCTCTTCAGGGAGGGAGCTCTCCCAGGTGGAAGGTCTGCGTATCCCTTCTCGAGTGCTGAGCTTGTTGGAAAGCTTGCCTGGCACCGTGGGCAGCAGGCCTCCTGCGCCCTCTCCTGTGTCTAAGCTTTCTGGGCTTGGCTTCTTTGTTTCGTCTGCTTTGGGTTCGTCAGAGTCTTTGTCCCTCTTCTCCTCTAGGTGGTTGTCCCGAGCAGCGTCCAAGGCGGGTAGAGAGGGAACGCAACCGAGCTCCGATGCCTTCTCTCTCCTGGCCCGCCTAGAGGGCGGTTTGTCCTTGGTACTGTCCCCCGAGATGGCCCTTGGACCTTCCTCTGGGGAGAAGGCCTTGTGGGATTTCTGGCTGAATCCAGCAGGGAACATCTCGTCGTCCCCAGCCCCCGCCGGGCCTTTCTGCCTGTGGGAAGATACCTGCGCCGGGCTTGGGCTCACGACGGCCCCTTGCCCCCGGGGTTTGCCCAGGTGTCCCTCTTGACGGAGTCCCGGACTGCCCTGAGGGGCATCAGCGTGGCCTTTTCCAGGCTTCTGGCGGAGAACAGCGGGCTCGGGGCCCTCCTCCTCCGGGGGCACGCAATGGTCCACGCACATCTGGTGAGGACCGGCAAGGGACAGACGGATCCGGATGTGGCCATCGCCGGAAGACGCCCAGTCTGAGGAGGAAGCCAGTGCAACTGTGTAGCGCTTGGTGCTCCCGCCTCTCCTGTCGCCACCGGGAGACCCCTTGGGAGGTGTTTGGAGCTGCGAGAGTCTCCTGTGCTTTCTGTGTCCGCGCTCCGTGCCGTCGGATGGGCTCTCGGAGGCTCCGTGGCTTTCTGGGCAGGCGCCCTGCACCTTCGGCTCCTTCGGAAACTCCTCCCTGGGGCGCTTTCGGGAACGGCTCTCCTCCAAGGCCAGTTGTTCAGGCCGGGTGTCCCGCGCCACGACCAGCAACTTCTTCCACTGGGCGGCTAAGTCCCTGGCCAAGCTGCCCACGTGCTGGTGTGTGCGCAAGCGCTTGACCGTCTTGCGGACTCCAGTCTCCGCCAGGGAGTGTGCTGTCACTGGCAAGGCGGAGAGTTTCTTCAGGTATTTCGCCAGCTTCTTGGGATCGGAGTGGGCAGCCAGGCGCGCCTGCAGCTTGACCACGGCGTGCAGCGCCCCGTCGGCTGCCATGGCCGTCCCGGGCGCAGCCTCGTCGGCGCAGCTGGGCGGGCGTCGCTGCTTGGGCCGCAGCTCTGTCCTCAGTACAGCGAGCAGCTCGGCCTGGGCACGCGGGTCCTCGCCGACCGCCGCCGGGCTGACCTGCTGCTTTTGCTTGGGGGTGCGGAGCCGCCGCCTGGAAGAACCGCCGCGAAGCGCTGTCCGAGGTAGAAGGAAGCCTCAGCGCGGGACTCCCGTCCTTATAAAGCCGGCACGCCCCGCTCCCGGGCTGTGAGCCGCGCCCTGATGACCAGCAGTGATTGGTCCTGGGCTTCCTCGCCTCTTGACTGATTGATTGCGTTACCAGGACTCAATCAGGAGTGACCTCTGTGGGTGGAGTTCCGGACACCGGCAGCAAGGTGTGCGAAAACACGTACTCCCCGATGCAGTGGGTGGAAACGCTAATTGCTACCACCTGTTTGTAGAGCATATTGACAAGATCGAGCGAAAAGAAAAATTCACATAGGCGTTGACCGAGCAATTCCACTCTTAGCATTTTATAGCGTACAGAGTCAATTCCGCAATGCTGTAGAAACACTCCACGTGCACACACACGCACACACACACACACACACACACACACACACACACACACACAGGTGTACACAGAGACCTAGAACCCAGCAGTTTCATTGTCCACTTATCCGTAGGCCGGACAGTGCATTTCATACCCTCCCTAACCTAAGCTAGGCGGGAGCATTTCTCAGAAATCTTTCCTTCATCCTCTTTCCAGAATCCCTGGAGAGAGTCATGTAAACATTCAGCCATCAGAATAGCCAGTGAACACACTGACCAGAATGAATAGGAAGGTAAAGACTTGGGACAGAGGGACCTCCAGATCCTAAACTGATCTTTACCTTGTTGACGACTTTCTTAAAATAACAAGCAAACAAACAAGAAACGTAAACAGCCTATCAGAGATGCTTGTACAGAGGGATTTGATTCCATGCTTGCAAAATGGTAGCTGTCCAAACTCCAAACAAAAGTGTTTCCTCCTTTTTCCTTTCTAGAATCACGGAGTTTGTCAGTGTCTTCAGCTCCACCGTAGGTGATGAGGACCGAGTCGTTTAGAATTCTGTTTGGATATGGCGCTGACTCAAAAATGGCTTTTGTCCTCAGCAGAGTGTGAAGCAGCTTGCACTTGGGATCGCCTGGCCTTGAAACAATAATGTCACTTTGGAAATTCAGTTTTTATCAAGAGTAGAAAAAGAGATAGAGATAGGAAAACACAGATTTACCTGTGATGCTTGTGCAGGGGTCATGCTGACCTTCTCTGTCTCGTTCCAATCTTAGTACATGTGGGGCTGAAGTGAGCAGAAAATTCAATGTTCCACTAGAATGAGGCTATGTCCGATCAGTATTCCTCCGCTACTTGGTTTTTACCCAACTGAGCGTAAGGATCCTCTACAGTACTCGAAAGCCACGGAAGCTCTGAGAAGGAACTGCTTCAGTGTTTTTCGTTTGACCACACGACTAAAGACAAATAAATCACAACTGGTATGAACACACAGGAACGGTTTTTGGAAAGTCACGACTGATTCGCATATTCGTGTGTACAGGCCAAATAATCCTGAAACAGAGTCACTTTTATTAATCGTCATGTGTCTTTCGGTGTGCTTTTCGAAAGTTAGGTGAGTCTTTTACATTAAAAAGTATCTAGTGTAAGTGTGAGCTAATTAATAAGGTGGTTGACTACTTTTTTAAAGGAGTGTTGTTCTATGCCTCAGCTCTTCTTAATTGCGTTGGGACGCTGAAAAAAAGCCAGAGAAATTGAAGATTTCATTACGTCAATGTTTTGCTCCGAAGAACTGAAGTTTACTAAGCTTTCAACGCTCAGACATTTACGCATCTATCGAAATACCAATAGCTGTAAACAGTGTGTACTTTTAAGTACTAATCGACCAAACTCTAAGTCATTATGAAGCTAAGCTGAGTGTCAAGTAAGTCTTGCGTTTTAAGTGCTCCGCTCTGTTCTTACGCGAGGAAGATTAACCACTTCGCTACTGACCACTGCTGCGGCCTTGTGGGCATCTTCTAAAAATCTGTGGCTGCTGTTGAACCATATTCTTCCTGTACGTGGACCAGGAAAGGGAAACTGATCAGACAACCTGGAACCCTTTGCTAATGCCACACTGCTGTTCTTGGAGACGACTTCATCTTCCCCCCACCCACTCCTCCTCTTCTAGGTTTTCATGGCACTGTAAAGGGCTTTGTAAATGGTTTCTTGGTTTTTACTTCGTTTTATATTTATTACCGATTTGTAGATTTACAACCGGCCTTTGTCACTGATCTTACTTTAGCAACATTGGCAACTTCATTTACTGATCCTCACAGTTTATGTTTGAAGCCTTCGAACTTTTCTCAACATGTAATTCCATTATCCGTGCACAAAGACAGGGATAATTCTTTCTTCCCTTCCTTCTCTCTTTTTAAAAATTCTTACACCACGTATTTGTTTTTCTTGTCTCATCTTACTACTTAGGACCTCCGTGTTAGTCAGTTCTCTGTCGTTTACAAGAGAATACCCGAAACTGGGTCTATCTAGAGAAACAGAGTTTAGTTTGTCCAGTTTTGGAGGCTGGGAAGTCCGAGGTTCAATGGGCTTGTCTGGTGAGGGCCTTCTTCTTGATGGGGATGTGCCGAGTGACCCGAGGCAATGCAGTTTATCACAGGGTGCGGGTGACCAAAGCGAGCTAATATGCTTCTTTCTCTCCTGATAAAGCTGGTGCTGCCACTCGGGTGATAACCCATCCATCCACCAACTCATCCATCCGTGATGGTATTAATTCACTCAAGAGGGCATAGCCCTCATGATTCAATCACCTCTTAAAGACCCCACCTTCAACGCTGCTACATTGGGGATCAAGCTTCCACGTGACCTTTGGAGGGGACAAGCATTCAAATCACAGCAACGTTAATAAGATGTTGCGTAGAAGTGGGGATAAGAGGCATTATTGTCTTTTTCCCAATCTTGAAGGGAAAGCTTTTGGCATTTCATTAGTCAGTCTTATGTTTCCTGCAGGTTTTTCGTAGAGATCGTTTTGTCAGGTCAAGGCAGTTGTCTTCTATTCCTACGTTGTCCGGGGTTTTTGTTTCCTGTCCTTGTCTTTCCTTTTACTTTTTAAAAAATATCAACGATAGGTTGTACATTTTATGAATCACTTCTCTGCACTTTTGGAAATGATGACCTAATTTCTTTATTTTGCAATGTGGCACACTGACTGTATCACGTGATTCACTAACCCTAAACCAACCTTGCCTCAGTCCTAAGACACACTGAACTTGAATATTACGTATCACTGATTCAATTTGCTCCTAGTTTGCTTTGGATTTGTGAGTATATTAATGAATGGGATTGGGCTGTTCTAATGCTTTCAGTGTCCTTGTCAGGTCAGAGCTCTTACACATCTTTTATTGAATACTTCTATAACTATTTGTCTTCTGGATACTATCGTAAATGGTATTAACTAAAATAGTTTTTCGAAAGTGTTGCGATAGTTTCAGTACGTTGAGTCCCCCATGGATCTGTCTCAATTGTTTGTTATTCCTCATACTTCTCTGTGTTGTTCTTAAGTTGGCATGTGTGCCAGGCAGTGTAATTGAGACTTTATTTTTAGAAATAATCTGAGATGAAGGATGATGGTATCCTCTCACAGAGGTGATTTAGGTTTGTTTCTGCCTTGCGCCTGGAGCGAGGCCCGGCAGTCCAGGAATATCTGAATCCCGTTTCAGGGACTGAGGGTTTTCTGGGCCGCATAGGCAATGGGTAGCAGAGGTTGGGCAACTTAACTTGTTGTCTGTATTTATTCCTAGGACAGGGCCCAGACCAGGGTCCTCAATCTTGCTGGGCCTAGAATTCCAACTTTTGTGCCCTCAGCACCTTGAGGTTGTCGACAGTGCTTGGTGTCCTAGCATCGTAGAAGTAGGCAAATGTCCGTAGGAACAATGGCTTCCAATGGCATGGCCACCTATGCGCATCTATGAATACTGTAGTCCTCCCTTATTTGTGGTTTTCCTCTCCTTAATATCAGTTGCCTGCAGTCCAATGTGGTGTGAAAATATCAGATGAACAATTACAGAAATAAACCGTTCAGAGGTTTTAAATTGCGAGCCGTTCTCTGGAGTGTGACAAAACCTCACATGGCCCCGCTCCATACCGTAAGCATTCCTTTTTCCAGTGTGTCCACCTGTACACCCTCCCTGCCCGCTCGTGACTGGGAGGCCATCCTGGTGATCAAATCAACTGTCACCCTATCGCGGTGTTTGCGTCCGAGTCGCCGTATTTTACTTAATAATGGCCACAACGCACAAGAGCGGTCATGCTGGGAATTCGGATATGTCAAATAGAAGCCATAAAGTGCTTCCTTTAGGCGAAAAGGTGAAAGTTCTCTACTTAGTAAGGAAAGGGAAAAAAATTATATGCTGAGGTTACTGAGATGTACTGTCAGAACAAATGTTGTGTCTGTGAGATTGTGAAGAAGTTCAAAGAAATTCATGCTGGTTTCGCTGTCGCACCTCAAACTGCAAAGATTTTGGCCACAGTCTAGGCAACAATGTTTAGTGAAGATGAAAAAGACATTAAATTTGTGGGTGGAAGACATGGACAGGAGCATGTTGCAATAGATGGTACTGTCCGAGGTTTCGGACATCCGATGGGGGGCCTGATATTTACATCCAACGGATGAGGGGAACTCCTGGGATTTTAAAATACTGAAGAATGGGACTACATAAAAATAAAAAGGAATGAAAGAGAAAGTCAAAAGATTGAGCTGGGAGAGATATTTACAACTCGTAGAACATTCAACTCATACAATTTCCTTTATATCCAATGAGCTCCCACACACCAATGTGAAAAAAGACCAACGACTTAGGAGAGAAATGGGGAACACATAGGAAAACGTGGCTCCCCGACCCCCCAAAACAAGCGACTCTTGAATACAGGAGAAGATGCTCACCACCATGAAGATGAAAATAAAAGACAATGTGGTGAAATTTGGGACCTATTAATATAGTTCGAAACATTAACAACCTGCTGTGTTGGAACAGATTATCCTAGATTGCTTGTAGATGTAGAAATTAATACAAACGCTATACAAGTAAGCCTGTAAAATTTAAAATGTATGTATATATTTAAAAGTGTATCCTTAGACACATCCATATCACTTGTAGAGTGAGAGGCTGAATGTATAAACGGGTAAAGGGCAAAAACCACAGAGAAGCTCGGGAAGCCAAACCACAACCCCTGGAGCCACCAGCCCAGAAAAGCAAACTACAGCCTCTACGGCAATCAGTCCAGGAAGCCCAATCACAACCACTGCAGCAGTTGGCACACACCAGTCAGGATCGGGTCAGCAATGCCAGCTTGGGAATTTTGGCCCCAGTGTCCAAGTCAAGACCAACTAGAGAAAGCCAAATATGCTCTCAAAACCAATCGCGTCAGATGCTCTGCTTCCAGTTAGCCTGCTTACAGCTTCCCCAAGTCAACAACCTCCAATCCGAAAATACCCGGAACCCTCCTTCCTTTTTGATAGAGAACTTTGCTACTCCCCCGCCTACCTTTGAGTTTGCCAAATGCGACCGATGGTTTCTGACTCCCTTGCTTTCTATGTATATGTACAGCGAGCGTTTTCTAAACAGTCTGTTTGTTTTTGCTTGCGTCTTTTTCATTTATTTCCACAAATCCCTTCTACTAAACTTGCATGTATGAAAAATATATTCATATTCTTTGATAGAGCGATTTCACTTGTAGGATTTTATCCCACAAACACACCTGCCTCTATGCGTGTGCGCGCGCATGTGTGCATCTGTGTCCGTGAACAGGTGTCCCTGACGTCCAGGATAGACGTTTCAAGACGCCGGTGGATACATAAAGCCACAGATAGTAGCAAACCCAGTTGCCGTCAAAGGGAGCACGTTTCTTTTCGTTTCTTCCACCCGCAAATCGAATGCCATTTCCATCCTAACCAAGCAGCCATCGTGCAGCGAGGCCGAAAGGATCGCAGTTGGATGTGCGACGGCACGAAGTTTCCTTTCCTTCTTCACAGCTTCGCAGAAGGAAGACTTGCTTTCATGGGAGATCTTTGCAACCCTCACATATGATTTTCCCCTTTCCTTATGAAGTCCAGGACTTTTCACCTTTTCGGGTAAAGGAAGCCCTTTACGGCTTCTCTTTGGCATATGCGAATTGCCCGCATCACTCCTCTTGCACTCGGTGGCCATTACGAAGGAAAAGAAGTGTGACTTAAACGCAAGCTCTGCAATGTGGCGACAGTCGGTCTGAAAACGGAGATGGTTACTAAGTGAGCAGTGGCCCGGGAGCATCTAGGGCGTGGACGTGTAGCACAAAGGGATGACTCACGTCCCGGCCAGGCAGGCTGCGCATGCGAGATTTCATCGCACTGCTCTGAAGAGCCTGCAACTTCAAATTTCTGCCTTGTTCGTTTCTGAAATTTTCCATTTGATATTTTGGGACCTTGGTGGACAGAGGAAAACTGAAACTGGGAACGCGAAACTGCACGCAAGGGGGGAGGGGAGGGGGGGACTACTTTGAGGACTCTAGGATTGAGTCCAAGAAAGCCTTATCTGCTCCAGGATGGACAAAGGAGAGAGAGACGGCCAATCTCTTGTATATCATTTTATTTACAAATATGAACACGATCTGGGGACGATATGGATTGGTTAAAACTCTGTCCTTCTTTCCAAAGAGGCTAGTTAACATCCTCAGTGCAATTGGTGTTAAAACCTGCTGCGAGACTGAGGATTCAGAGCTTGGGGATTCTGAAGCGTCCACCAAGCAGGGCGGCAGCGTCCCAGGTGCAGCGCGTGAAAACTGCAGGATTCAGATCCAGGAGGTCCCACCAACGAAAGACGCCAGTGTCCTTTGCAAGTCCCATTCCCCGACTCGAATCGCCTTTGAATTCCTTCCCAACCACCCCACCGCCCCCCGAGTTCTCTGTCCAATGCGAGTCCTCGGCTCATCGGCGGGAGTATGTGTTCCTGTAATCTCGGATCGTCTTGGCCATGAGCGGGGCTACTTTCTTGGCGGCGGCTTTCCTGGTGCTGGGGCCGCAGGAGGGGGGCCTCGCAGGGAGCGGGTGAAAGCGGCTGTGGCCACCGGTGCTGCTGGAGGGGGGCCGGCTGCTCTCCTGTGGGCGTGGGGCCGGCTGCACCTCGGCTTTATCGGGGATGGCCGCTCCTCCCGAGGCAGGCTTTTCCTGCCTCCTGGGAACCTCACAAGGCTTGTCGAGCACAGAGTGGAAGAAGATCATCTGTGTCTGTCGGCCTCTGGGCCTCTCGGCGCGTGCAGAGCGGATCTTCATCGTCACCAGCCGGAGCCGCCGCTCTCGGGCCTCCCGGAGCCGCAGGTACATCTCCCGCCACGACTCGTGCTCCTCCGGCCGGGCTTCCTTAAAGTCTCGTTGACAGCGCCTTTTCCATAAGTGGCCCGTTTCTTTCGCTAGTGTGGGATTGTATTTCTCGATGGTGCGACCTGGCTGATCGGGCGTGCACCCCTTCCACGCGGGCTCCGGAGCAGGACACGGGTCTCCCCCCGCTTCCCGGACAGCAGGGACGCTGGTCCCGAGGGCCCACACCCGCCGCTCACACGCAGTCACGGTTCTAGGCAGGCCGGCGCTCCTGGGGCCCGAGTACACCGGCATCTTCGAGTTCCTTCTGCGTCCCGTAGGAAATCCACCCTCTTCTTCTTGCTGGGGGGAAGGGAGTGCGTGTATCTCTGGCGGGAAGGAGGACATCAGTTCAAGGACAGACAGTGCCCTGTCACTGGCCCGCATCCCGGGTAACGGGAGGTCTGGCAGCACCGGCGGGGCGTCGGTGGGGACCCTTTTCAGCTTGGCTACGTGCGCTCCGGGCGGTGGCGGCTCCTCTGTCTCATTTTCCTGCACCTTGGCTAGTCTGGGAAGCAGGCTCCCATTTTCACGAGTGCGTTTAGAGTCCGTCTCGTGAAGGTCTTTGACTCTCAGAGTAGTGGCCAGAGTTTTCACCGTCCTTTCCTTTCCCTTCCAAGGCCGGCCATAGGTGGAGTATGCCTCAAAGGGCACAGCAGGCTGCTCAGAGTCAGCCTCCATATCTGCCAACTCCTCCTCTTCAGGGAGGGAGCTCTCCCAGGTGGAAGGTCTGCGTATCCCTTCTCGAGTGCTGAGCTTGTTGGAAAGCTTGCCTGGCACCGTGGGCAGCAGGCCTCCTGCGCCCTCTCCTGTGTCTAAGCTTTCTGGGCTTGGCTTCTTTGTTTCGTCTGCTTTGGGTTCGTCAGAGTCTTTGTCCCTCTTCTCCTCTAGGTGGTTGTCCCGAGCAGCGTCCAAGGCGGGTAGAGAGGGAACGCAACCGAGCTCCGATGCCTTCTCTCTCCTGGCCCGCCTAGAGGGCGGTTTGTCCTTGGTACTGTCCCCCGAGATGGCCCTTGGACCTTCCTCTGGGGAGAAGGCCTTGTGGGATTTCTGGCTGAATCCAGCAGGGAACATCTCGTCGTCCCCAGCCCCCGCCGGGCCTTTCTGCCTGTGGGAAGATACCTGCGCCGGGCTTGGGCTCACGACGGCCCCTTGCCCCCGGGGTTTGCCCAGGTGTCCCTCTTGACGGAGTCCCGGACTGCCCTGAGGGGCATCAGCGTGGCCTTTTCCAGGCTTCTGGCGGAGAACAGCGGGCTCGGGGCCCTCCTCCTCCGGGGGCACGCAATGGTCCACGCACATCTGGTGAGGACCGGCAAGGGACAGACGGATCCGGATGTGGCCATCGCCGGAAGACGCCCAGTCTGAGGAGGAAGCCAGTGCAACTGTGTAGCGCTTGGTGCTCCCGCCTCTCCTGTCGCCACCGGGAGACCCCTTGGGAGGTGTTTGGAGCTGCGAGAGTCTCCTGTGCTTTCTGTGTCCGCGCTCCGTGCCGTCGGATGGGCTCTCGGAGGCTCCGTGGCTTTCTGGGCAGGCGCCCTGCACCTTCGGCTCCTTCGGAAACTCCTCCCTGGGGCGCTTTCGGGAACGGCTCTCCTCCAAGGCCAGTTGTTCAGGCCGGGTGTCCCGCGCCACGACCAGCAACTTCTTCCACTGGGCGGCTAAGTCCCTGGCCAAGCTGCCCACGTGCTGGTGTGTGCGCAAGCGCTTGACCGTCTTGCGGACTCCAGTCTCCGCCAGGGAGTGTGCTGTCACTGGCAAGGCGGAGAGTTTCTTCAGGTATTTCGCCAGCTTCTTGGGATCGGAGTGGGCAGCCAGGCGCGCCTGCAGCTTGACCACGGCGTGCAGCGCCCCGTCGGCTGCCATGGCCGTCCCGGGCGCAGCCTCGTCGGCGCAGCTGGGCGGGCGTCGCTGCTTGGGCCGCAGCTCTGTCCTCAGTACAGCGAGCAGCTCGGTCTGGGCACGCGGGTCCTCGCCGACCGCCGCCGGGCTGACCTGCTGCTTTTGCTTGGGGGTGCGGAGCCGCCGCCTGGAAGAACCGCCGCGAAGCGCTGTCCGAGGTAGAAGGAAGCCTCAGCGCGGGACTCCCGTCCTTATAAAGCCGGCACGCCCCGCTCCCGGGCTGTGAGCCGCGCCCTGATGACCAGCAGTGATTGGTCCTGGGCTTCCTCGCCTCTTGACTGATTGATTGCCTTACCAGGACTCAATCAGGAGTGACCTCTGTGGGTGGAGTTCCGGACACCGGCAGCAAGGTGTGCGAAAACACGTACTCCCCGATGCAGTGGGTGGAAACGCTAATTGCTACCACCTGTTTGTAGAGCATATTGACAAGATCGAGCGAAAAGAAAAATTCACATAGGCGTTGACCGAGCAATTCCACTCTTAGCATTTTATAGCGTACAGAGTCAATTCCGCAATGCTGTAGAAACACTCCACGTGCACACACACGCACACACACACACACACACACACACACACACACACACACACACACACACACACACAGGTGTACACAGAGACCTAGAACCCAGCAGTTTCATTGTCCACTTATCCGTAGGCCGGACAGTGCATTTCATACCCTCCCTAACCTAAGCTAGGCGGGAGCATTTCTCAGAAATCTTTCCTTCATCCTCTTTCCAGAATCCCTGGAGAGAGTCATGTAAACATTCAGCCATCAGAATAGCCAGTGAACACACTGACCAGAATGAATAGGAAGGTAAAGACTTGGGACAGAGGGACCTCCAGATCCTAAACTGATCTTTACCTTGTTGACGACTTTCTTAAAATAACAAGCAAACAAACAAGAAACGTAAACAGCCTATCAGAGATGCTTGTACAGAGGGATTTGATTCCATGCTTGCAAAATGGTAGCTGTCCAAACTCCAAACAAAAGTGTTTCCTCCTTTTTCCTTTCTAGAATCACGGAGTTTGTCAGTGTCTTCAGCTCCACCGTAGGTGATGAGGACCGAGTCGTTTAGAATTCTGTTTGGATATGGCGCTGACTCAAAAATGGCTTTTGTCCTCAGCAGAGTGTGAAGCAGCTTGCACTTGGGATCGCCTGGCCTTGAAACAATAATGTCACTTTGGAAATTCAGTTTTTATCAAGAGTAGAAAAAGAGATAGAGATAGGAAAACACAGATTTACCTGTGATGCTTGTGCAGGGGTCATGCTGACCTTCTCTGTCTCGTTCCAATCTTAGTACATGTGGGGCTGAAGTGAGCAGAAAATTCAATGTTCCACTAGAATGAGGCTATGTCCGATCAGTATTCCTCCGCTACTTGGTTTTTACCCAACTGAGCGTAAGGATCCTCTACAGTACTCGAAAGCCACGGAAGCTCTGAGAAGGAACTGCTTCAGTGTTTTTCGTTTGACCACACGACTAAAGACAAATAAATCACAACTGGTATGAACACACAGGAACGGTTTTTGGAAAGTCACGACTGATTCGCATATTCGTGTGTACAGGCCAAATAATCCTGAAACAGAGTCACTTTTATTAATCGTCATGTGTCTTTCGGTGTGCTTTTCGAAAGTTAGGTGAGTCTTTTACATTAAAAAGTATCTAGTGTAAGTGTGAGCTAATTAATAAGGTGGTTGACTACTTTTTTAAAGGAGTGTTGTTCTATGCCTTAGCTCTTCTTAATTGCGTTGGGACGCTGAAAAAAAGCCAGAGAAATTGAAGATTTCATTACGTCGATGTTTTGCTCCGAAGAACTGAAGTTTACTAAACTTTCAACGCTCAGACATTTACGCATCTATCGAAATACCAATAGCTGTAAACAGTGTGTACTTTTAAGTACTAATCGACCAAACTCTAAGTCATTATGAAGCTAAGCTGAGTGTTAAGTAAGTCTTGCGTTTTAAGTGCTCCGCTCTGTTCTTACGCGAGGAAGATTAACCACTTCGCTACTGACCACTGCTGCGGCCTTGTGGGCATCTTCTAAAAATCTGTGGCTGCTGTTGAACCATATTCTTCCTGTACGTGGACCAGGAAAGGGAAACTGATCAGACAACTTGGAACCCTTTGCTAATGCCACACTGCTGTTCTTGGAGACGACTTCATCTTCCCCCCACCCACTCCTCCTCTTCTAGGTTTTCATGGCACTGTAAAGGGCTTTGTAAATGGTTTCTTGGTTTTTACTTCGTTTTATATTTATTACCGATTTGTAGATTTACAACCGGCCTTTGTCACTGATCTTACTTTAGCAACATTGGCAACTTCATTTACTGATCCTCACAGTTTATGTTTGAAGCCTTCGAACTTTTCTCAACATGTAATTCCATTATCCGTGCACAAAGACAGGGATAATTCTTTCTTCCCTTCTTTCTCTCTTTTTAAAAATTCTTACACCACGTATTTGTTTTTCTTGTCTAATCTTACTACTTAGGACCTCCGTGTTAGTCAGTTCTCTGTCGTTTACAAGAGAATACCCGAAACTGGGTCTATCTAGAGAAACAGAGTTTAGTTTGTCCAGTTTTGGAGGCTGGGAAGTCCGAGGTTCAATGGGCTTGTCTGGTGAGGGCCTTCTTCTTGATGGGGATGTGCCGAGTGACCCGAGGCAATGCAGTTTATCACAGGGTGCGGGTGACCAAAGCGAGCTAATATGCTTCTTTCTCTCCTGATAAAGCTGGTGCTGCCACTCGGGTGATAACCCATCCATCCACCAACTCATCCATCCGTGATGGTATTAATTCACTCAAGAGGGCATAGCCCTCATGATTCAATCACCTCTTAAAGACCCCACCTTCAACGCTGCTACATTGGGGATCAAGCTTCCACGTGACCTTTGGAGGGGACAAGCATTCAAATCACAGCAACGTTAATAAGATGTTGCGTAGAAGTGGGGATAAGAGGCATTATTGTCTTTTTCCCAATCTTGAAGGGAAAGCTTTTGGCATTTCATTAGTCAGTCTTATGTTTCCTGCAGGTTTTTCGTAGAGATCGTTTTGTCAGGTCAAGGCAGTTGTCTTCTATTCCTACGTTGTCCGGGGTTTTTGTTTCCTGTCCTTGTCTTTCCTTTTACTTTTTAAAAAATATCAACGATAGGTTGTACATTTTATGAATCACTTCTCTGCACTTTTGGAAATGATGACCTAATTTCTTTATTTTGCAATGTGGCACACTGACTGTATCACGTGATTCACTAACCCTAAACCAACCTTGCCTCAGTCCTAAGACACACTGAACTTGAATATTACGTATCACTGATTCAATTTGCTCCTAGTTTGCTTTGGATTTGTGAGTATATTAATGAATGGGATTGGGCTGTTCTAATGCTTTCAGTGTCCTTGTCAGGTCAGAGCTCTTACACATCTTTTATTGAATACTTCTATAACTATTTGTCTTCTGGATACTATCGTAAATGGTATTAACTAAAATAGTTTTTCGAAAGTGTTGCGATAGTTTCAGTACGTTGAGTCCCCCATGGATCTGTCTCAATTGTTTGTTATTCCTCATACTTCTCTGTGTTGTTCTTAAGTTGGCATGTGTGCCAGGCAGTGTAATTGAGACTTTATTTTTAGAAATAATCTGAGATGAAGGATGATGGTATCCTCTCACAGAGGTGATTTAGGTTTGTTTCTGCCTTGCGCCTGGAGTGAGGCCCGGCAGTCCAGGAATATCTGAATCCCGTTTCAGGGACTGAGGGTTTTCTGGGCCGCATAGGCAATGGGTAGCAGAGGTTGGGCAACTTAACTTGTTGTCTGTATTTATTCCTAGGACAGGGCCCAGACCAGGGTCCTCAATCTTGCTGGGCCTAGAATTCCAACTTTTGTGCCCTCAGCACCTTGAGGTTGTCGACAGTGCTTGGTGTCCTAGCATCGTAGAAGTAGGCAAATGTCCGTAGGAACAATGGCTTCCAATGGCATGGCCACCTATGCGCATCTATGAATACTGTAGTCCTCCCTTATTTGTGGTTTTCCTCTCCTTAATATCAGTTGCCTGCAGTCCAATGTGGTGTGAAAATATCAGATGAACAATTACAGAAATAAACCGTTCAGAGGTTTTAAATTGCGAGCCGTTCTCTGGAGTGTGACAAAACCTCACATGGCCCCGCTCCATACCGTAAGCATTCCTTTTTCCAGTGTGTCCACCTGTACACCCTCCCTGCCCGCTCGTGACTGGGAGGCCATCCTGGTGATCAAATCAACTGTCACCCTATCGCGGTGTTTGCGTCCGAGTCGCCGTATTTTACTTAATAATGGCCACAACGCACAAGAGCGGTCATGCTGGGAATTCGGATATGTCAAATAGAAGCCATAAAGTGCTTCCTTTAGGCGAAAAGGTGAAAGTTCTCTACTTAGTAAGGAAAGGGAAAAAAATTATATGCTGAGGTTACTGAGATGTACTGTCAGAACAAATGTTGTGTCTGTGAGATTGTGAAGAAGTTCAAAGAAATTCATGCTGGTTTCGCTGTCGCACCTCAAACTGCAAAGATTTTGGCCACAGTCTAGGCAACAATGTTTAGTGAAGATGAAAAAGACATTAAATTTGTGGGTGGAAGACATGGACAGGAGCATGTTGCAATAGATGGTACTGTCCGAGGTTTCGGACATCCGATGGGGGGCCTGATATTTACATCCAACGGATGAGGGGAACTCCTGGGATTTTAAAATACTGAAGAATGGGACTACATAAAAATAAAAAGGAATGAAAGAGAAAGTCAAAAGATTGAGCTGGGAGAGATATTTACAACTCGTAGAACATTCAACTCATACAATTTCCTTTATATCCAATGAGCTCCCACACACCAATGTGAAAAAAGACCAACGACTTAGGAGAGAAATGGGGAACACATAGGAAAACGTGGCTCCCCGACCCCCCAAAACAAGCGACTCTTGAATACAGGAGAAGATGCTCACCACCATGAAGATGAAAATAAAAGACAATGTGGTGAAATTTGGGACCTATTAATATAGTTCGAAACATTAACAACCTGCTGTGTTGGAACAGATTATCCTAGATTGCTTGTAGATGTAGAAATTAATACAAACGCTATACAAGTAAGCCTGTAAAATTTAAAATGTATGTATATATTTAAAAGTGTATCCTTAGACACATCCATATCACTTGTAGAGTGAGAGGCTGAATGTATAAACGGGTAAAGGGCAAAAACCACAGAGAAGCTCGGGAAGCCAAACCACAACCCCTGGAGCCACCAGCCCAGAAAAGCAAACTACAGCCTCTACGGCAATCAGTCCAGGAAGCCCAATCACAACCACTGCAGCAGTTGGCACACACCAGTCAGGATCGGGTCAGCAATGCCAGCTTGGGAATTTTGGCCCCAGTGTCCAAGTCAAGACCAACTAGAGAAAGCCAAATATGCTCTCAAAACCAATCGCGTCAGATGCTCTGCTTCCAGTTAGCCTGCTTACAGCTTCCCCAAGTCAACAACCTCCAATCCGAAAATACCCGGAACCCTCCTTCCTTTTTGATAGAGAACTTTGCTACTCCCCCGCCTACCTTTGAGTTTGCCAAATGCGACCGATGGTTTCTGACTCCCTTGCTTTCTATGTATATGTACAGCGAGCGTTTTCTAAACAGTCTGTTTGTTTTTGCTTGCGTCTTTTTCATTTATTTCCACAAATCCCTTCTACTAAACTTGCATGTATGAAAAATATATTCATATTCTTTGATAGAGCGATTTCACTTGTAGGATTTTATCCCACAAACACACCTGCCTCTATGCGTGTGCGCGCGCATGTGTGCATCTGTGTCCGTGAACAGGTGTCCCTGACGTCCAGGATAGACGTTTCAAGACGCCGGTGGATACATAAAGCCACAGATAGTAGCAAACCCAGTTGCCGTCAAAGGGAGCACGTTTCTTTTCGTTTCTTCCACCCGCAAATCGAATGCCATTTCCATCCTAACCAAGCAGCCATCGTGCAGCGAGGCCGAAAGGATCGCAGTTGGATGTGCGACGGCACGAAGTTTCCTTTCCTTCTTCACAGCTTCGCAGAAGGAAGACTTGCTTTCATGGGAGATCTTTGCAACCCTCACATATGATTTTCCCCTTTCCTTATGAAGTCCAGGACTTTTCACCTTTTCGGGTAAAGGAAGCCCTTTACGGCTTCTCTTTGGCATATGCGAATTGCCCGCATCACTCCTCTTGCACTCGGTGGCCATTACGAAGGAAAAGAAGTGTGACTTAAACGCAAGCTCTGCAATGTGGCGACAGTCGGTCTGAAAACGGAGATGGTTACTAAGTGAGCAGTGGCCCGGGAGCATCTAGGGCGTGGACGTGTAGCACAAAGGGATGACTCACGTCCCGGCCAGGCAGGCTGCGCATGCGAGATTTCATCGCACTGCTCTGAAGAGCCTGCAACTTCAAATTTCTGCCTTGTTCGTTTCTGAAATTTTCCATTTGATATTTTGGGACCTTGGTGGACAGAGGAAAACTGAAACTGGGAACGCGAAACTGCACGCAAGGGGGGAGGGGAGGGGGGACTACTTTGAGGACTCTAGGATTGAGTCCAAGAAAGCCTTATCTGCTCCAGGATGGACAAAGGAGAGAGAGACGGCCAATCTCTTGTATATCATTTTATTTACAAATAGGAACACGATCTGGGGACGATATGGATTGGTTAAAACTCTGTCCTTCTTTCCAAAGAGGCTAGTTAACATCCTCAGTGCAATTGGTGTTAAAACCTGCTGCGAGACTGAGGATTCAGAGCTTGGGGATTCTGAAGCGTCCACCAAGCAGGGCGGCAGCGTCCCAGGTGCAACGCGTGAAAACTGCAGGATTCAGATCCAGGAGGTCCCACCAACGAAAGACGCCAGTGTCCTTTGCAAGTCCCATTCCCCGACTCGAATCGCCTTTGAATTCCTTCCCAACCACCCCACCGCCCCCCGAGTTCTCTGTCCAATGCGAGTCCTCGGCTCATCGGCGGGAGTATGTGTTCCTGTAATCTCGGATCGTCTTGGCCATGAGCGGGGCTACTTTCTTGGCGGCGGCTTTCCTGGTGCTGGGGCCGCAGGAGGGGGGCCTCGCAGGGAGCGGGTGAAAGCGGCTGTGGCCACCGGTGCTGCTGGAGGGGGGCCGGCTGCTCTCCTGTGGGCGTGGGGCCGGCTGCACCTCGGCTTTATCGGGGATGGCCGCTCCTCCCGAGGCAGGCTTTTCCTGCCTCCTGGGAACCTCACAAGGCTTGTCGAGCACAGAGTGGAAGAAGATCATCTGTGTCTGTCGGCCTCTGGGCCTCTCGGCGCGTGCAGAGCGGATCTTCATCGTCACCAGCCGGAGCCGCCGCTCTCGGGCCTCCCGGAGCCGCAGGTACATCTCCCGCCACGACTCGTGCTCCTCCGGCCGGGCTTCCTTAAAGTCTCGTTGACAGCGCCTTTTCCATAAGTGGCCCGTTTCTTTCGCTAGTGTGGGATTGTATTTCTCGATGGTGCGACCTGGCTGATCGGGCGTGCACCCCTTCCACGCGGGCTCCGGAGCAGGACACGGGTCTCCCCCCGCTTCCCGGACAGCAGGGACGCTGGTCCCGAGGGCCCACACCCGCCGCTCACACGCAGTCACGGTTCTAGGCAGGCCGGCGCTCCTGGGGCCCGAGTACACCGGCATCTTCGAGTTCCTTCTGCGTCCCGTAGGAAATCCACCCTCTTCTTCTTGCTGGGGGGAAGGGAGTGCGTGTATCTCTGGCGGGAAGGAGGACATCAGTTCAAGGACAGACAGTGCCCTGTCACTGGCCCGCATCCCGGGTAACGGGAGGTCTGGCAGCACCGGCGGGGCGTCGGTGGGGACCCTTTTCAGCTTGGCTACGTGCGCTCCGGGCGGTGGCGGCTCCTCTGTCTCATTTTCCTGCACCTTGGCTAGTCTGGGAAGCAGGCTCCCATTTTCACGAGTGCGTTTAGAGTCCGTCTCGTGAAGGTCTTTGACTCTCAGAGTAGTGGCCAGAGTTTTCACCGTCCTTTCCTTTCCCTTCCAAGGCCGGCCATAGGTGGAGTATGCCTCAAAGGGCACAGCAGGCTGCTCAGAGTCAGCCTCCATATCTGCCAACTCCTCCTCTTCAGGGAGGGAGCTCTCCCAGGTGGAAGGTCTGCGTATCCCTTCTCGAGTGCTGAGCTTGTTGGAAAGCTTGCCTGGCACCGTGGGCAGCAGGCCTCCTGCGCCCTCTCCTGTGTCTAAGCTTTCTGGGCTTGGCTTCTTTGTTTCGTCTGCTTTGGGTTCGTCAGAGTCTTTGTCCCTCTTCTCCTCTAGGTGGTTGTCCCGAGCAGCGTCCAAGGCGGGTAGAGAGGGAACGCAACCGAGCTCCGATGCCTTCTCTCTCCTGGCCCGCCTAGAGGGCGGTTTGTCCTTGGTACTGTCCCCCGAGATGGCCCTTGGACCTTCCTCTGGGGAGAAAGCCTTGTGGGATTTCTGGCTGAATCCAGCAGGGAACATCTCGTCGTCCCCAGCCCCCGCCGGGCCTTTCTGCCTGTGGGAAGATACCTGCGCCGGGCTTGGGCTCACGACGGCCCCTTGCCCCCGGGGTTTGCCCAGGTGTCCCTCTTGACGGAGTCCCGGACTGCCCTGAGGGGCATCAGCGTGGCCTTTTCCAGGCTTCTGGCGGAGAACAGCGGGCTCGGGGCCCTCCTCCTCCGGGGGCACGCAATGGTCCACGCACATCTGGTGAGGACCGGCAAGGGACAGACGGATCCGGATGTGGCCATCGCCGGAAGACGCCCAGTCTGAGGAGGAAGCCAGTGCAACTGTGTAGCGCTTGGTGCTCCCGCCTCTCCTGTCGCCACCGGGAGACCCCTTGGGAGGTGTTTGGAGCTGCGAGAGTCTCCTGTGCTTTCTGTGTCCGCGCTCCGTGCCGTCGGATGGGCTCTCGGAGGCTCCGTGGCTTTCTGGGCAGGCGCCCTGCACCTTCGGCTCCTTCGGAAACTCCTCCCTGGGGCGCTTTCGGGAACGGCTCTCCTCCAAGGCCAGTTGTTCAGGCCGGGTGTCCCGCGCCACGACCAGCAACTTCTTCCACTGGGCGGCTAAGTCCCTGGCCAAGCTGCCCACGTGCTGGTGTGTGCGCAAGCGCTTGACCGTCTTGCGGACTCCAGTCTCCGCCAGGGAGTGTGCTGTCACTGGCAAGGCGGAGAGTTTCTTCAGATATTTTGCCAGCTTCTTGGGATCGGAGTGGGCAGCCAGGCGCGCCTGCAGCTTGACCACGGCGTGCAGCGCCCCGTCGGCTGCCATGGCCGTCCCGGGCGCAGCCTCGTCGGCGCAGCTGGGCGGGCGTCGCTGCTTGGGCCGCAGCTCTGTCCTCAGTACAGCGAGCAGCTCGGTCTGGGCACGCGGGTCCTCGCCGACCGCCGCCGGGCTGACCTGCTGCTTTTGCTTGGGGGTGCGGAGCCGCCGCCTGGAAGAACCGCCGCGAAGCGCTGTCCGAGGTAGAAGGAAGCCTCAGCGCGGGACTCCCGTCCTTATAAAGCCGGCACGCCCCGCTCCCGGGCTGTGAGCCGCGCCCTGATGACCAGCAGTGATTGGTCCTGGGCTTCCTCGCCTCTTGACTGATTGATTGCGTTACCAGGACTCAATCAGGAGTGACCTCTGTGGGTGGAGTTCCGGACACCGGCAGCAAGGTGTGCAAAAACACGTACTCCCCGATGCAGTGGGTGGAAACGCTAATTGCTACCACCTGTTTGTAGAGCATATTGACAAGATCGAGCAAAAAGAAACATTCACATAGGCGTTGACCGAGCAATTCCACTCTTAGCATTTTATAGCGTACAGAGTCAATTCCGCAATGCTGTAGAAACACTCCACGTGCACACACACGCACACACACACACACACACACACACACACACACACACACAGGTGTACACAGAGACCTAGAACCCAGCAGTTTCATTGTCCACTTATCCGTAGGCCGGACAGTGCATTTCATACCCTCCCTAACCTAAGCTAGGCGGGAGCATTTCTCAGAAATCTTTCCTTCATCCTCTTTCCAGAATCCCTGGAGAGAGTCATGTAAACATTCAGCCATCAGAATAGCCAGTGAACACACTGACCAGAATGAATAGGAAGGTAAAGACTTGGGACAGAGGGACCTCCAGATCCTAAACTGATCTTTACCTTGTTGACGACTTTCTTAAAATAACAAACAAACAAACAAAAAACGTAAACAGCCTATCAGAGATGCTTGTACAGAGGGATTTGATTCCATGCTTGCAAAATGGTAGCTGTCCAAACTCCAAACAAAAGTGTTTCCTCCTTTTTCCTTTCTAGAATCACGGAGTTTGTCAGTGTCTTCAGCTCCACCGTAGGTGATGAGGACCGAGTCGTTTAGAATTCTGTTTGGATATGGCGCTGACTCAAAAATGGCTTTTGTCCTCAGCAGAGTGTGAAGCAGCTTGCAGTTGGGATCGCCTGGCCTTGAAACAATAATGTCACTTTGGAAATTCAGTTTTTATCAAGAGTAGAAAAAGAGATAGAGATAGGAAAACACAGATTTACCTGTGATGCTTGTGCAGGGGTCATGCTGACCTTCTCTGTCTCGTTCCAATCTTAGTACATGTGGGGCTGAAGTGAGCAGAAAATTCAATGTTCCACTAGAATGAGGCTATGTCCGATCAGTATTCCTCCGCTACTTGGTTTTTACCCAACTGAGCGTAAGGATCCTCTACAGTACTCGAAAGCCACGGAAGCTCTGAGAAGGAACTGCTTCAGTGTTTTTCGTTTGACCACACGACTAAAGACAAATAAATCACAACTGGTATGAACACACAGGAACGGTTTTTGGAAAGTCACGACTGATTCGCATATTCGTGTGTACAGGCCAAATAATCCTGAAACAGAGTCACTTTTATTAATCGTCATGTGTCTTTCGGTGTGCTTTTCGAAAGTTAGGTGAGTCTTTTACATTAAAAAGTATCTAGTGTAAGTGTGAGCTAATTAATAAGGTGGTTGACTACTTTTTTAAAGGAGTGTTGTTCTATGCCTTAGCTCTTCTTAATTGCGTTGGGACGCTGAAAAAAAGCCAGAGAAATTGAAGATTTCATTACGTCGATGTTTTGCTCCGAAGAACTGAAGTTTACTAAACTTTCAACGCTCAGACATTTACGCATCTATCGAAATACCAATAGCTGTAAACAGTGTGTACTTTTAAGTACTAATCGACCAAACTCTAAGTCATTATGAAGCTAAGCTGAGTGTCAAGTAAGTCTTGCGTTTTAAGTGCTCCGCTCTGTTCTTACGCGAGGAAGATTAACCACTTCGCTACTGACCACTGCTGCGGCCTTGTGGGCATCTTCTAAAAATCTGTGGCTGCTGTTGAACCATATTCTTCCTGTACGTGGACCAGGAAAGGGAAACTGATCAGACAACCTGGAACCCTTTGCTAATGCCACACTGCTGTTCTTGGAGACGACTTCATCTTCCCCCCACCCACTCCTCCTCTTCTAGGTTTTCATGGCACTGTAAAGGGCTTTGTAAATGGTTTCTTGGTTTTTACTTCGTTTTATATTTATTACCGATTTGTAGATTTACAACCGGCCTTTGTCACTGATCTTACTTTAGCAACATTGGCAACTTCATTTACTGATCCTCACAGTTTATGTTTGAAGCCTTCGAACTTTTCTCAACATGTAATTCCATTATCCGTGCACAAAGACAGGGATAATTCTTTCTTCCCTTCCTTCTCTCTTTTTAAAAATTCTTACACCACGTATTTGTTTTTCTTGTCTCATCTTACTACTTAGGACCTCCGTGTTAGTCAGTTCTCTGTCGTTTACAAGAGAATACCCGAAACTGGGTCTATCTAGAGAAACAGAGTTTAGTTTGTCCAGTTTTGGAGGCTGGGAAGTCCGAGGTTCAATGGGCTTGTCTGGTGAGGGCCTTCTTCTTGATGGGGATGTGCCGAGTGACCCGAGGCAATGCAGTTTATCACAGGGTGCGGGTGACCAAAGCGAGCTAATATGCTTCTTTCTCTCCTGATAAAGCTGGTGCTGCCACTCGGGTGATAACCCATCCATCCACCAACTCATCCATCCGTGATGGTATTAATTCACTCAAGAGGGCATAGCCCTCATGATTCAATCACCTCTTAAAGACCCCACCTTCAACGCTGCTACATTGGGGATCAAGCTTCCACGTGACCTTTGGAGGGGACAAGCATTCAAATCACAGCAACGTTAATAAGATGTTGCGTAGAAGTGGGGATAAGAGGCATTATTGTCTTTTTCCCAATCTTGAAGGGAAAGCTTTTGGCATTTCATTAGTCAGTCTTATGTTTCCTGCAGGTTTTTCATAGAGATCGTTTTGTCAGGTCAAGGCAGTTGTCTTCTATTCCTACGTTGTCCGGGGTTTTTGTTTCCTGTCCTTGTCTTTCCTTTTACTTTTTAAAAAATATCAACGATAGGTTGTACATTTTATGAATCACTTCTCTGCACTTTTGGAAATGATGACCTAATTTCTTTATTTTGCAATGTGGCACACTGACTGTATCACGTGATTCACTAACCCTAAACCAACCTTGCCTCAGTCCTAAGACACACTGAACTTGAATATTACGTATCACTGATTCAATTTGCTCCTAGTTTGCTTTGGATTTGTGAGTATATTAATGAATGGGATTGGGCTGTTCTAATGCTTTCAGTGTCCTTGTCAGGTCAGAGCTCTTACACATCTTTTATTGAATACTTCTATAACTATTTGTCTTCTGGATACTATCGTAAATGGTATTAACTAAAATAGTTTTTCGAAAGTGTTGCGATAGTTTCAGTACGTTGAGTCCCCCATGGATCTGTCTCAATTGTTTGTTATTCCTCATACTTCTCTGTGTTGTTCTTAAGTTGGCATGTGTGCCAGGCAGTGTAATTGAGACTTTATATTTAGAAATAATCTGAGATGAAGGATGATGGTATCCTCTCACAGAGGTGATTTAGGTTTGTTTCTGCCTTGCGCCTGGAGTGAGGCCCGGCAGTCCAGGAATATCTGAATCCCGTTTCAGGGACTGAGGGTTTTCTGGGCCGCATAGGCAATGGGTAGCAGAGGTTGGGCAACTTAACTTGTTGTCTGTATTTATTCCTAGGACAGGGCCCAGACCAGGGTCCTCAATCTTGCTGGGCCTAGAATTCCAACTTTTGTGCCCTCAGCACCTTGAGGTTGTCGACAGTGCTTGGTGTCCTAGCATCGTAGAAGTAGGCAAATGTCCGTAGGAACAATGGCTTCCAATGGCATGGCCACCTATGCGCATCTATGAATACTGTAGTCCTCCCTTATTTGTGGTTTTCCTCTCCTTAATATCAGTTGCCTGCAGTCCAATGTGGTGTGAAAATATCAGATGAACAATTACAGAAATAAACCGTTCAGAGGTTTTAAATTGCGAGCCGTTCTCTGGAGTGTGACAAAACCTCACATGGCCCCGCTCCATACCGTAAGCATTCCTTTTTCCAGTGTGTCCACCTGTACACCCTCCCTGCCCGCTCGTGACTGGGAGGCCATCCTGGTGATCAAATCAACTGTCACCCTATCGCGGTGTTTGCGTCCGAGTCGCCGTATTTTACTTAATAATGGCCACAACGCACAAGAGCGGTCATGCTGGGAATTCGGATATGTCAAATAGAAGCCATAAAGTGCTTCCTTTAGGCGAAAAGGTGAAAGTTCTCTACTTAGTAAGGAAAGGGAAAAAAATTATATGCTGAGGTTACTGAGATGTACTGTCAGAACAAATGTTGTGTCTGTGAGATTGTGAAGAAGTTCAAAGAAATTCATGCTAGTTTCGCTGTCGCACCTCAAACTGCAAAGATTTTGGCCACAGTCTAGGCAACAATGTTTAGTGAAGATGAAAAAGACATTAAATTTGTGGGTGGAAGACATGGACAGGAGCATGTTGCAATAGATGGTACTGTCCGAGGTTTCGGACATCCGATGGGGGGCCTGATATTTACATCCAACGGATGAGGGGAACTCCTGGGATTTTAAAATACTGAAGAATGGGACTACATAAAAATAAAAAGGAATGAAAGAGAAAGTCAAAAGATTGAGCTGGGAGAGATATTTACAACTCGTAGAACATTCAACTCATACAATTTCCTTTATATCCAATGAGCTCCCACACACCAATGTGAAAAAAGACCAACGACTTAGGAGAGAAATGGGGAACACATAGGAAAACGTGGCTCCCCGACCCCCCAAAACAAGCGACTCTTGAATACAGGAGAAGATGCTCACCACCATGAAGATGAAAATAAAAGACAATGTGGTGAAATTTGGGACCTATTAATATAGTTCGAAACATTAACAACCTGCTGTGTTGGAACAGATTATCCTAGATTGCTTGTAGATGTAGAAATTAATACAAACGCTATACAAGTAAGCCTGTAAAATTTAAAATGTATGTATATATTTAAAAGTGTATCCTTAGACACATCCATATCACTTGTAGAGTGAGAGGCTGAATGTATAAACGGGTAAAGGGCAAAAACCACAGAGAAGCTCGGGAAGCCAAACCACAACCCCTGGAGCCACCAGCCCAGAAAAGCAAACTACAGCCTCTACGGCAATCAGTCCAGGAAGCCCAATCACAACCACTGCAGCAGTTGGCACACACCAGTCAGGATCGGGTCAGCAATGCCAGCTTGGGAATTTTGGCCCCAGTGTCCAAGTCAAGACCAACTAGAGAAAGCCAAATATGCTCTCAAAACCAATCGCGTCAGATGCTCTGCTTCCAGTTAGCCTGCTTACAGCTTCCCCAAGTCAACAACCTCCAATCCGAAAATACCCGGAACCCTCCTTCCTTTTTGATAGAGAACTTTGCTACTCCCCCGCCTACCTTTGAGTTTGCCAAATGCGACCGATGGTTTCTGACTCCCTTGCTTTCTATGTATATGTACAGCGAGCGTTTTCTAAACAGTCTGTTTGTTTTTGCTTGCGTCTTTTTCATTTATTTCCACAAATCCCTTCTACTAAACTTGCATGTATGAAAAATATATTCATATTCTTTGATAGAGCGATTTCACTTGTAGGATTTTATCCCACAAACACACCTGCCTCTATGCGTGTGCGCGCGCATGTGTGCATCTGTGTCCGTGAACAGGTGTCCCTGACGTCCAGGATAGACGTTTCAAGACGCCGGTGGATACATAAAGCCACAGATAGTAGCAAACCCAGTTGCCGTCAAAGGGAGCACGTTTCTTTTCGTTTCTTCCACCCGCAAATCGAATGCCATTTCCATCCTAACCAAGCAGCCATCGTGCAGCGAGGCCGAAAGGATCGCAGTTGGATGTGCGACGGCACGAAGTTTCCTTTCCTTCTTCACAGCTTCGCAGAAGGAAGACTTGCTTTCATGGGAGATCTTTGCAACCCTCACATATGATTTTCCCCTTTCCTTATGAAGTCCAGGACTTTTCACCTTTTCGGGTAAAGGAAGCCCTTTACGGCTTCTCTTTGGCATATGCGAATTGCCCGCATCACTCCTCTTGCACTCGGTGGCCATTACGAAGGAAAAGAAGTGTGACTTAAACGCAAGCTCTGCAATGTGGCGACAGTCGGTCTGAAAACGGAGATGGTTACTAAGTGAGCAGTGGCCCGGGAGCATCTAGGGCGTGGACGTGTAGCACAAAGGGATGACTCACGTCCCGGCCAGGCAGGCTGCGCATGCGAGATTTCATCGCACTGCTCTGAAGAGCCTGCAACTTCAAATTTCTGCCTTGTTCGTTTCTGAAATTTTCCATTTGATATTTTGGGACCTTGGTGGACAGAGGAAAACTGAAACTGGGAACGCGAAACTGCACGCAAGGGGGGAGGGGAGGGGGGGACTACTTTGAGGACTCTAGGATTGAGTCCAAGAAAGCCTTATCTGCTCCAGGATGGACAAAGGAGAGAGAGACGGCCAATCTCTTGTATATCATTTTATTTACAAATATGAACACGATCTGGGGACGATATGGATTGGTTAAAACTCTGTCCTTCTTTCCAAAGAGGCTAGTTAACATCCTCAGTGCAATTGGTGTTAAAACCTGCTGCGAGACTGAGGATTCAGAGCTTGGGGATTCTGAAGCGTCCACCAAGCAGGGCGGCAGCGTCCCAGGTGCAACGCGTGAAAACTGCAGGATTCAGATCCAGGAGGTCCCACCAACGAAAGACGCCAGTGTCCTTTGCAAGTCCCATTCCCCGACTCGAATCGCCTTTGAATTCCTTCCCAACCACCCCACCGCCCCCCGAGTTCTCTGTCCAATGCGAGTCCTCGGCTCATCGGCGGGAGTATGTGTTCCTGTAATCTCGGATCGTCTTGGCCATGAGCGGGGCTACTTTCTTGGCGGCGGCTTTCCTGGTGCTGGGGCCGCAGGAGGGGGGCCTCGCAGGGAGCGGGTGAAAGCGGCTGTGGCCACCGGTGCTGCTGGAGGGGGGCCGGCTGCTCTCCTGTGGGCGTGGGGCCGGCTGCACCTCGGCTTTATCGGGGATGGCCGCTCCTCCCGAGGCAGGCTTTTCCTGCCTCCTGGGAACCTCACAAGGCTTGTCGAGCACAGAGTGGAAGAAGATCATCTGTGTCTGTCGGCCTCTGGGCCTCTCGGCGCGTGCAGAGCGGATCTTCATCGTCACCAGCCGGAGCCGCCGCTCTCGGGCCTCCCGGAGCCGCAGGTACATCTCCCGCCACGACTCGTGCTCCTCCGGCCGGGCTTCCTTAAAGTCTCGTTGACAGCGCCTTTTCCATAAGTGGCCCGTTTCTTTCGCTAGTGTGGGATTGTATTTCTCGATGGTGCGACCTGGCTGATCGGGCGTGCACCCCTTCCACGCGGGCTCCGGAGCAGGACACGGGTCTCCCCCCGCTTCCCGGACAGCAGGGACGCTGGTCCCGAGGGCCCACACCCGCCGCTCACACGCAGTCACGGTTCTAGGCAGGCCGGCGCTCCTGGGGCCCGAGTACACCGGCATCTTCGAGTTCCTTCTGCGTCCCGTAGGAAATCCACCCTCTTCTTCTTGCTGGGGGGAAGGGAGTGCGTGTATCTCTGGCGGGAAGGAGGACATCAGTTCAAGGACAGACAGTGCCCTGTCACTGGCCCGCATCCCGGGTAACGGGAGGTCTGGCAGCACCGGCGGGGCGTCGGTGGGGACCCTTTTCAGCTTGGCTACGTGCGCTCCGGGCGGTGGCGGCTCCTCTGTCTCATTTTCCTGCACCTTGGCTAGTCTGGGAAGCAGGCTCCCATTTTCACGAGTGCGTTTAGAGTCCGTCTCGTGAAGGTCTTTGACTCTCAGAGTAGTGGCCAGAGTTTTCACCGTCCTTTCCTTTCCCTTCCAAGGCCGGCCATAGGTGGAGTATGCCTCAAAGGGCACAGCAGGCTGCTCAGAGTCAGCCTCCATATCTGCCAACTCCTCCTCTTCAGGGAGGGAGCTCTCCCAGGTGGAAGGTCTGCGTATCCCTTCTCGAGTGCTGAGCTTGTTGGAAAGCTTGCCTGGCACCGTGGGCAGCAGGCCTCCTGCGCCCTCTCCTGTGTCTAAGCTTTCTGGGCTTGGCTTCTTTGTTTCGTCTGCTTTGGGTTCGTCAGAGTCTTTGTCCCTCTTCTCCTCTAGGTGGTTGTCCCGAGCAGCGTCCAAGGCGGGTAGAGAGGGAACGCAACCGAGCTCCGATGCCTTCTCTCTCCTGGCCCGCCTAGAGGGCGGTTTGTCCTTGGTACTGTCCCCCGAGATGGCCCTTGGACCTTCCTCTGGGGAGAAGGCCTTGTGGGATTTCTGGCTGAATCCAGCAGGGAACATCTCGTCGTCCCCAGCCCCCGCCGGGCCTTTCTGCCTGTGGGAAGATACCTGCGCCGGGCTTGGGCTCACGACGGCCCCTTGCCCCCGGGGTTTGCCCAGGTGTCCCTCTTGACGGAGTCCCGGACTGCCCTGAGGGGCATCAGCGTGGCCTTTTCCAGGCTTCTGGCGGAGAACAGCGGGCTCGGGGCCCTCCTCCTCCGGGGGCACGCAATGGTCCACGCACATCTGGTGAGGACCGGCAAGGGACAGACGGATCCGGATGTGGCCATCGCCGGAAGACGCCCAGTCTGAGGAGGAAGCCAGTGCAACTGTGTAGCGCTTGGTGCTCCCGCCTCTCCTGTCGCCACCGGGAGACCCCTTGGGAGGTGTTTGGAGCTGCGAGAGTCTCCTGTGCTTTCTGTGTCCGCGCTCCGTGCCGTCGGATGGGCTCTCGGAGGCTCCGTGGCTTTCTGGGCAGGCGCCCTGCACCTTCGGCTCCTTCGGAAACTCCTCCCTGGGGCGCTTTCGGGAACGGCTCTCCTCCAAGGCCAGTTGTTCAGGCCGGGTGTCCCGCGCCACGACCAGCAACTTCTTCCACTGGGCGGCTAAGTCCCTGGCCAAGCTGCCCACGTGCTGGTGTGTGCGCAAGCGCTTGACCGTCTTGCGGACTCCAGTCTCCGCCAGGGAGTGTGCTGTCACTGGCAAGGCGGAGAGTTTCTTCAGGTATTTCGCCAGCTTCTTGGGATCGGAGTGGGCAGCCAGGCGCGCCTGCAGCTTGACCACGGCGTGCAGCGCCCCGTCGGCTGCCATGGCCGTCCCGGGCGCAGCCTCGTCGGCGCAGCTGGGCGGGCGTCGCTGCTTGGGCCGCAGCTCTGTCCTCAGTACAGCGAGCAGCTCGGTCTGGGCACGCGGGTCCTCGCCGACCGCCGCCGGGCTGACCTGCTGCTTTTGCTTGGGGGTGCGGAGCCGCCGCCTGGAAGAACCGCCGCGAAGCGCTGTCCGAGGTAGAAGGAAGCCTCAGCGCGGGACTCCCGTCCTTATAAAGCCGGCACGCCCCGCTCCCGGGCTGTGAGCCGCGCCCTGATGACCAGCAGTGATTGGTCCTGGGCTTCCTCGCCTCTTGACTGATTGATTGCGTTACCAGGACTCAATCAGGAGTGACCTCTGTGGGTGGAGTTCCGGACACCGGCAGCAAGGTGTGCGAAAACACGTACTCCCCGATGCAGTGGGTGGAAACGCTAATTGCTACCACCTGTTTGTAGAGCATATTGACAAGATCGAGCAAAAAGAAACATTCACATAGGCGTTGACCGAGCAATTCCACTCTTAGCATTTTATAGCGTACAGAGTCAATTCCGCAATGCTGTAGAAACACTCCACGTGCACACACACGCACACACACACACACACACACACACACACACACACACACACACACACACACACACACACACACAGGTGTACACAGAGACCTAGAACCCAGCAGTTTCATTGTCCACTTATCCGTAGGCCGGACAGTGCATTTCATACCCTCCCTAACCTAAGCTAGGCGGGAGCATTTCTCAGAAATCTTTCCTTCATCCTCTTTCCAGAATCCCTGGAGAGAGTCATGTAAACATTCAGCCATCAGAATAGCCAGTGAACACACTGACCAGAATGAATAGGAAGGTAAAGACTTGGGACAGAGGGACCTCCAGATCCTAAACTGATCTTTACCTTGTTGACGACTTTCTTAAAATAACAAACAAACAAACAAAAAACGTAAACAGCCTATCAGAGATGCTTGTACAGAGGGATTTGATTCCATGCTTGCAAAATGGTAGCTGTCCAAACTCCAAACAAAAGTGTTTCCTCCTTTTTCCTTTCTAGAATCACGGAGTTTGTCAGTGTCTTCAGCTCCACCGTAGGTGATGAGGACCGAGTCGTTTAGAATTCTGTTTGGATATGGCGCTGACTCAAAAATGGCTTTTGTCCTCAGCAGAGTGTGAAGCAGCTTGCAGTTGGGATCGCCTGGCCTTGAAACAATAATGTCACTTTGGAAATTCAGTTTTTATCAAGAGTAGAAAAAGAGATAGAGATAGGAAAACACAGATTTACCTGTGATGCTTGTGCAGGGGTCATGCTGACCTTCTCTGTCTCGTTCCAATCTTAGTACATGTGGGGCTGAAGTGAGCAGAAAATTCAATGTTCCACTAGAATGAGGCTATGTCCGATCAGTATTCCTCCGCTACTTGGTTTTTACCCAACTGAGCGTAAGGATCCTCTACAGTACTCGAAAGCCACGGAAGCTCTGAGAAGGAACTGCTTCAGTGTTTTTCGTTTGACCACACGACTAAAGACAAATAAATCACAACTGGTATGAACACACAGGAACGGTTTTTGGAAAGTCACGACTGATTCGCATATTCGTGTGTACAGGCCAAATAATCCTGAAACAGAGTCACTTTTATTAATCGTCATGTGTCTTTCGGTGTGCTTTTCGAAAGTTAGGTGAGTCTTTTACATTAAAAAGTATCTAGTGTAAGTGTGAGCTAATTAATAAGGTGGTTGACTACTTTTTTAAAGGAGTGTTGTTCTATGCCTTAGCTCTTCTTAATTGCGTTGGGACGCTGAAAAAAAGCCAGAGAAATTGAAGATTTCATTACGTCGATGTTTTGCTCCGAAGAACTGAAGTTTACTAAACTTTCAACGCTCAGACATTTACGCATCTATCGAAATACCAATAGCTGTAAACAGTGTGTACTTTTAAGTACTAATCGACCAAACTCTAAGTCATTATGAAGCTAAGCTGAGTGTCAAGTAAGTCTTGCGTTTTAAGTGCTCCGCTCTGTTCTTACGCGAGGAAGATTAACCACTTCGCTACTGACCACTGCTGCGGCCTTGTGGGCATCTTCTAAAAATCTGTGGCTGCTGTTGAACCATATTCTTCCTGTACGTGGACCAGGAAAGGGAAACTGATCAGACAACCTGGAACCCTTTGCTAATGCCACACTGCTGT
This sequence comes from Cynocephalus volans, assembly GCF_027409185.1. Taxonomy (NCBI): domain Eukaryota; kingdom Metazoa; phylum Chordata; class Mammalia; order Dermoptera; family Cynocephalidae; genus Cynocephalus; species Cynocephalus volans. The sequence continues at coordinate 42,480,356 of NC_084472.1, forward strand.
TCTTGGAGACGACTTCATCTTCCCCCCACCCACTCCTCCTCTTCTAGGTTTTCATGGCACTGTAAAGGGCTTTGTAAATGGTTTCTTGGTTTTTACTTCGTTTTATATTTATTACCGATTTGTAGATTTACAACCGGCCTTTGTCACTGATCTTACTTTAGCAACATTGGCAACTTCATTTACTGATCCTCACAGTTTATGTTTGAAGCCTTCGAACTTTTCTCAACATGTAATTCCATTATCCGTGCACAAAGACAGGGATAATTCTTTCTTCCCTTCCTTCTCTCTTTTTAAAAATTCTTACACCACGTATTTGTTTTTCTTGTCTCATCTTACTACTTAGGACCTCCGTGTTAGTCAGTTCTCTGTCGTTTACAAGAGAATACCCGAAACTGGGTCTATCTAGAGAAACAGAGTTTAGTTTGTCCAGTTTTGGAGGCTGGGAAGTCCGAGGTTCAATGGGCTTGTCTGGTGAGGGCCTTCTTCTTGATGGGGATGTGCCGAGTGACCCGAGGCAATGCAGTTTATCACAGGGTGCGGGTGACCAAAGCGAGCTAATATGCTTCTTTCTCTCCTGATAAAGCTGGTGCTGCCACTCGGGTGATAACCCATCCATCCACCAACTCATCCATCCGTGATGGTATTAATTCACTCAAGAGGGCATAGCCCTCATGATTCAATCACCTCTTAAAGACCCCACCTTCAACGCTGCTACATTGGGGATCAAGCTTCCACGTGACCTTTGGAGGGGACAAGCATTCAAATCACAGCAACGTTAATAAGATGTTGCGTAGAAGTGGGGATAAGAGGCATTATTGTCTTTTTCCCAATCTTGAAGGGAAAGCTTTTGGCATTTCATTAGTCAGTCTTATGTTTCCTGCAGGTTTTTCATAGAGATCGTTTTGTCAGGTCAAGGCAGTTGTCTTCTATTCCTACGTTGTCCGGGGTTTTTGTTTCCTGTCCTTGTCTTTCCTTTTACTTTTTAAAAAATATCAACGATAGGTTGTACATTTTATGAATCACTTCTCTGCACTTTTGGAAATGATGACCTAATTTCTTTATTTTGCAATGTGGCACACTGACTGTATCACGTGATTCACTAACCCTAAACCAACCTTGCCTCAGTCCTAAGACACACTGAACTTGAATATTACGTATCACTGATTCAATTTGCTCCTAGTTTGCTTTGGATTTGTGAGTATATTAATGAATGGGATTGGGCTGTTCTAATGCTTTCAGTGTCCTTGTCAGGTCAGAGCTCTTACACATCTTTTATTGAATACTTCTATAACTATTTGTCTTCTGGATACTATCGTAAATGGTATTAACTAAAATAGTTTTTCGAAAGTGTTGCGATAGTTTCAGTACGTTGAGTCCCCCATGGATCTGTCTCAATTGTTTGTTATTCCTCATACTTCTCTGTGTTGTTCTTAAGTTGGCATGTGTGCCAGGCAGTGTAATTGAGACTTTATTTTTAGAAATAATCTGAGATGAAGGATGATGGTATCCTCTCACAGAGGTGATTTAGGTTTGTTTCTGCCTTGCGCCTGGAGTGAGGCCCGGCAGTCCAGGAATATCTGAATCCCGTTTCAGGGACTGAGGGTTTTCTGGGCCGCATAGGCAATGGGTAGCAGAGGTTGGGCAACTTAACTTGTTGTCTGTATTTATTCCTAGGACAGGGCCCAGACCAGGGTCCTCAATCTTGCTGGGCCTAGAATTCCAACTTTTGTGCCCTCAGCACCTTGAGGTTGTCGACAGTGCTTGGTGTCCTAGCATCGTAGAAGTAGGCAAATGTCCGTAGGAACAATGGCTTCCAATGGCATGGCCACCTATGCGCATCTATGAATACTGTAGTCCTCCCTTATTTGTGGTTTTCCTCTCCTTAATATCAGTTGCCTGCAGTCCAATGTGGTGTGAAAATATCAGATGAACAATTACAGAAATAAACCGTTCAGAGGTTTTAAATTGCGAGCCGTTCTCTGGAGTGTGACAAAACCTCACATGGCCCCGCTCCATACCGTAAGCATTCCTTTTTCCAGTGTGTCCACCTGTACACCCTCCCTGCCCGCTCGTGACTGGGAGGCCATCCTGGTGATCAAATCAACTGTCACCCTATCGCGGTGTTTGCGTCCGAGTCGCCGTATTTTACTTAATAATGGCCACAACGCACAAGAGCGGTCATGCTGGGAATTCGGATATGTCAAATAGAAGCCATAAAGTGCTTCCTTTAGGCGAAAAGGTGAAAGTTCTCTACTTAGTAAGGAAAGGGAAAAAAATTATATGCTGAGGTTACTGAGATGTACTGTCAGAACAAATGTTGTGTCTGTGAGATTGTGAAGAAGTTCAAAGAAATTCATGCTAGTTTCGCTGTCGCACCTCAAACTGCAAAGATTTTGGCCACAGTCTAGGCAACAATGTTTAGTGAAGATGAAAAAGACATTAAATTTGTGGGTGGAAGACATGGACAGGAGCATGTTGCAATAGATGGTACTGTCCGAGGTTTCGGACATCCGATGGGGGGCCTGATATTTACATCCAACGGATGAGGGGAACTCCTGGGATTTTAAAATACTGAAGAATGGGACTACATAAAAATAAAAAGGAATGAAAGAGAAAGTCAAAAGATTGAGCTGGGAGAGATATTTACAACTCGTAGAACATTCAACTCATACAATTTCCTTTATATCCAATGAGCTCCCACACACCAATGTGAAAAAAGACCAACGACTTAGGAGAGAAATGGGGAACACATAGGAAAACGTGGCTCCCCGACCCCCCAAAACAAGCGACTCTTGAATACAGGAGAAGATGCTCACCACCATGAAGATGAAAATAAAAGACAATGTGGTGAAATTTGGGACCTATTAATATAGTTCGAAACATTAACAACCTGCTGTGTTGGAACAGATTATCCTAGATTGCTTGTAGATGTAGAAATTAATACAAACGCTATACAAGTAAGCCTGTAAAATTTAAAATGTATGTATATATTTAAAAGTGTATCCTTAGACACATCCATATCACTTGTAGAGTGAGAGGCTGAATGTATAAACGGGTAAAGGGCAAAAACCACAGAGAAGCTCGGGAAGCCAAACCACAACCCCTGGAGCCACCAGCCCAGAAAAGCAAACTACAGCCTCTACGGCAATCAGTCCAGGAAGCCCAATCACAACCACTGCAGCAGTTGGCACACACCAGTCAGGATCGGGTCAGCAATGCCAGCTTGGGAATTTTGGCCCCAGTGTCCAAGTCAAGACCAACTAGAGAAAGCCAAATATGCTCTCAAAACCAATCGCGTCAGATGCTCTGCTTCCAGTTAGCCTGCTTACAGCTTCCCCAAGTCAACAACCTCCAATCCGAAAATACCCGGAACCCTCCTTCCTTTTTGATAGAGAACTTTGCTACTCCCCCGCCTACCTTTGAGTTTGCCAAATGCGACCGATGGTTTCTGACTCCCTTGCTTTCTATGTATATGTACAGCGAGCGTTTTCTAAACAGTCTGTTTGTTTTTGCTTGCGTCTTTTTCATTTATTTCCACAAATCCCTTCTACTAAACTTGCATGTATGAAAAATATATTCATATTCTTTGATAGAGCGATTTCACTTGTAGGATTTTATCCCACAAACACACCTGCCTCTATGCGTGTGCGCGCGCATGTGTGCATCTGTGTCCGTGAACAGGTGTCCCTGACGTCCAGGATAGACGTTTCAAGACGCCGGTGGATACATAAAGCCACAGATAGTAGCAAACCCAGTTGCCGTCAAAGGGAGCACGTTTCTTTTCGTTTCTTCCACCCGCAAATCGAATGCCATTTCCATCCTAACCAAGCAGCCATCGTGCAGCGAGGCCGAAAGGATCGCAGTTGGATGTGCGACGGCACGAAGTTTCCTTTCCTTCTTCACAGCTTCGCAGAAGGAAGACTTGCTTTCATGGGAGATCTTTGCAACCCTCACATATGATTTTCCCCTTTCCTTATGAAGTCCAGGACTTTTCACCTTTTCGGGTAAAGGAAGCCCTTTACGGCTTCTCTTTGGCATATGCGAATTGCCCGCATCACTCCTCTTGCACTCGGTGGCCATTACGAAGGAAAAGAAGTGTGACTTAAACGCAAGCTCTGCAATGTGGCGACAGTCGGTCTGAAAACGGAGATGGTTACTAAGTGAGCAGTGGCCCGGGAGCATCTAGGGCGTGGACGTGTAGCACAAAGGGATGACTCACGTCCCGGCCAGGCAGGCTGCGCATGCGAGATTTCATCGCACTGCTCTGAAGAGCCTGCAACTTCAAATTTCTGCCTTGTTCGTTTCTGAAATTTTCCATTTGATATTTTGGGACCTTGGTGGACAGAGGAAAACTGAAACTGGGAACGCGAAACTGCACGCAAGGGGGGAGGGGAGGGGGGGACTACTTTGAGGACTCTAGGATTGAGTCCAAGAAAGCCTTATCTGCTCCAGGATGGACAAAGGAGAGAGAGACGGCCAATCTCTTGTATATCATTTTATTTACAAATATGAACACGATCTGGGGACGATATGGATTGGTTAAAACTCTGTCCTTCTTTCCAAAGAGGCTAGTTAACATCCTCAGTGCAATTGGTGTTAAAACCTGCTGCGAGACTGAGGATTCAGAGCTTGGGGATTCTGAAGCGTCCACCAAGCAGGGCGGCAGCGTCCCAGGTGCAACGCGTGAAAACTGCAGGATTCAGATCCAGGAGGTCCCACCAACGAAAGACGCCAGTGTCCTTTGCAAGTCCCATTCCCCGACTCGAATCGCCTTTGAATTCCTTCCCAACCACCCCACCGCCCCCCGAGTTCTCCGTCCAATGCGAGTCCTCGGCTCATCGGCGGGAGTATGTGTTCCTGTAATCTCGGATCGTCTTGGCCATGAGCGGGGCTACTTTCTTGGCGGCGGCTTTCCTGGTGCTGGGGCCGCAGGAGGGGGGCCTCGCAGGGAGCGGGTGAAAGCGGCTGTGGCCACCGGTGCTGCTGGAGGGGGGCCGGCTGCTCGCCTGTGGGCGTGGGGCCGGCTGCACCTCGGCTTTATCGGGGATGGCCGCTCCTCCCGAGGCAGGCTTTTCCTGCCTCCTGGGAACCTCACAAGGCTTGTCGAGCACAGAGTGGAAGAAGATCATCTGTGTCTGTCGGCCTCTGGGCCTCTCGGCGCGTGCAGAGCGGATCTTCATCGTCACCAGCCGGAGCCGCCGCTCTCGGGCCTCCCGGAGCCGCAGGTACATCTCCCGCCACGACTCGTGCTCCTCCGGCCGGGCTTCCTTAAAGTCTCGTTGACAGCGCCTTTTCCATAAGTGGCCCGTTTCTTTCGCTAGTGTGGGATTGTATTTCTCGATGATGCGACCTGGCTGATCGGGCGTGCACCCCTTCCACGCGGGCTCCGGAGCAGGACACGGGTCTCCCCCCGCTTCCCGGACAGCAGGGACGCTGGTCCCGAGGGCCCACACCCGCCGCTCACACGCAGTCACGGTTCTAGGCAGGCCGGCGCTCCTGGGGCCCGAGTACACCGGCATCTTCGAGTTCCTTCTGCGTCCCGTAGGAAATCCACCCTCTTCTTCTTGCTGGGGGGAAGGGAGTGCGTGTATCTCTGGCGGGAAGGAGGACATCAGTTCAAGGACAGACAGTGCCCTGTCACTGGCCCGCATCCCGGGTAACGGGAGGTCTGGCAGCACCGGCGGGGCGTCGGTGGGGACCCTTTTCAGCTTGGCTACGTGCGCTCCGGGCGGTGGCGGCTCCTCTGTCTCATTTTCCTGCACCTTGGCTAGTCTGGGAAGCAGGCTCCCATTTTCACGAGTGCGTTTAGAGTCCGTCTCGTGAAGGTCTTTGACTCTCAGAGTAGTGGCCAGAGTTTTCACCGTCCTTTCCTTTCCCTTCCAAGGCCGGCCATAGGTGGAGTATGCCTCAAAGGGCACAGCAGGCTGCTCAGAGTCAGCCTCCATATCTGCCAACTCCTCCTCTTCAGGGAGGGAGCTCTCCCAGGTGGAAGGTCTGCGTATCCCTTCTCGAGTGCTGAGCTTGTTGGAAAGCTTGCCTGGCACCGTGGGCAGCAGGCCTCCTGCGCCCTCTCCTGTGTCTAAGCTTTCTGGGCTTGGCTTCTTTGTTTCGTCTGCTTTGGGTTCGTCAGAGTCTTTGTCCCTCTTCTCCTCTAGGTGGTTGTCCCGAGCAGCGTCCAAGGCGGGTAGAGAGGGAACGCAACCGAGCTCCGATGCCTTCTCTCTCCTGGCCCGCCTAGAGGGCGGTTTGTCCTTGGTACTGTCCCCCGAGATGGCCCTTGGACCTTCCTCTGGGGAGAAGGCCTTGTGGGATTTCTGGCTGAATCCAGCAGGGAACATCTCGTCGTCCCCAGCCCCCGCCGGGCCTTTCTGCCTGTGGGAAGATACCTGCGCCGGGCTTGGGCTCACGACGGCCCCTTGCCCCCGGGGTTTGCCCAGGTGTCCCTCTTGACGGAGTCCCGGACTGCCCTGAGGGGCATCAGCGTGGCCTTTTCCAGGCTTCTGGCGGAGAACAGCGGGCTCGGGGCCCTCCTCCTCCGGGGGCACGCAATGGTCCACGCACATCTGGTGAGGACCGGCAAGGGACAGACGGATCCGGATGTGGCCATCGCCGGAAGACGCCCAGTCTGAGGAGGAAGCCAGTGCAACTGTGTAGCGCTTGGTGCTCCCGCCTCTCCTGTCGCCACCGGGAGACCCCTTGGGAGGTGTTTGGAGCTGCGAGAGTCTCCTGTGCTTTCTGTGTCCGCGCTCCGTGCCGTCGGATGGGCTCTCGGAGGCTCCGTGGCTTTCTGGGCAGGCGCCCTGCACCTTCGGCTCCTTCGGAAACTCCTCCCTGGGGCGCTTTCGGGAACGGCTCTCCTCCAAGGCCAGTTGTTCAGGCCGGGTGTCCCGCGCCACGACCAGCAACTTCTTCCACTGGGCGGCTAAGTCCCTGGCCAAGCTGCCCACGTGCTGGTGTGTGCGCAAGCGCTTGACCGTCTTGCGGACTCCAGTCTCCGCCAGGGAGTGTGCTGTCACTGGCAAGGCGGAGAGTTTCTTCAGGTATTTCGCCAGCTTCTTGGGATCGGAGTGGGCAGCCAGGCGCGCCTGCAGCTTGACCACGGCGTGCAGCGCCCCGTCGGCTGCCATGGCCGTCCCGGGCGCAGCCTCGTCGGCGCAGCTGGGCGGGCGTCGCTGCTTGGGCCGCAGCTCTGTCCTCAGTACAGCGAGCAGCTCGGTCTGGGCACGCGGGTCCTCGCCGACCGCCGCCGGGCTGACCTGCTGCTTTTGCTTGGGGGTGCGGAGCCGCCGCCTGGAAGAACCGCCGCGAAGCGCTGTCCGAGGTAGAAGGAAGCCTCAGCGCGGGACTCCCGTCCTTATAAAGCCGGCACGCCCCGCTCCCGGGCTGTGAGCCGCGCCCTGATGACCAGCAGTGATTGGTCCTGGGCTTCCTCGCCTCTTGACTGATTGATTGCGTTACCAGGACTCAATCAGGAGTGACCTCTGTGGGTGGAGTTCCGGACACCGGCAGCAAGGTGTGCGAAAACACGTATTCCCCGATGCAGTGGGTGGAAACGCTAATTGCTACCACCTGTTTGTAGAGCATATTGACAAGATCGAGCGAAAAGAAAAATTCCCATAGGCGTTGACCGAGCAATTCCACTCTTAGCATTTTATAGCGTACAGAGTCAATTCCGCAATGCTGTAGAAACACTCCACGTGCACACACACGCACACACACACACACACACACACACACACACACACACACACAGGTGTACACAGAGACCTAGAACCCAGCAGTTTCATTGTCCACTTATCCGTAGGCCAGACAGTGCATTTCATACCCTCCCTAACCTAAGCTAGGCGGGAGCATTTCTCAGAAATCTTTCCTTCATCCTCTTTCCAGAATCCCTGGAGAGAGTCATGTAAACATTCAGCCATCAGAATAGCCAGTGAACACACTGACCAGAATGAATAGGAAGGTAAAGACTTGGGACAGAGGGACCTCCAGATCCTAAACTGATCTTTACCTTGTTGACGACTTTCTTAAAATAACAAGCAAACAAACAAAAAACGTAAACAGCCTATCAGAGATGCTTGTACAGAGGGATTTGATTCCATGCTTGCAAAATGGTAGCTGTCCAAACTCCAAACAAAAGTGTTTCCTCCTTTTTCCTTTCTAGAATCACGGAGTTTGTCAGTGTCTTCAGCTCCACCGTAGGTGATGAGGACCGAGTCGTTTAGAATTCTGTTTGGATATGGCGCTGACTCAAAAATGGCTTTTGTCCTCAGCAGAGTGTGAAGCAGCTTGCACTTGGGATCGCCTGGCCTTGTAACAATAATGTCACTTTGGAAATTCAGTTTTTATCAAGAGTAGAAAAAGAGATAGAGATAGGAAAACACAGATTTACCTGTGATGCTTGTGCAGGGGTCATGCTGACCTTCTCTGTCTCGTTCCAATCTTAGTACATGTGGGGCTGAAGTGAGCAGAAAATTCAATGTTCCACTAGAATGAGGCTATGTCCGATCAGTATTCCTCCGCTACTTGGTTTTTACCCAACTGAGCGTAAGGATCCTCTACAGTACTCGAAAGCCACGGAAGCTCTGAGAAGGAACTGCTTCAGTGTTTTTCGTTTGACCACACGACTAAAGACAAATAAATCACAACTGGTATGAACACACAGGAACGGTTTTTGGAAAGTCACGACTGATTCGCATATTCGTGTGTACAGGCCAAATAATCCTGAAACAGAGTCACTTTTATTAATCGTCATGTGTCTTTCGGTGTGCTTTTCGAAAGTTAGGTGAGTCTTTTACATTAAAAAGTATCTAGTGTAAGTGTGAGCTAATTAATAAGGTGGTTGACTACTTTTTTAAAGGAGTGTTGTTCTATGCCTTAGCTCTTCTTAATTGCGTTGGGACGCTGAAAAAAAGCCAGAGAAATTGAAGATTTCATTACGTCGATGTTTTGCTCCGAAGAACTGAAGTTTACTAAACTTTCAACGCTCAGACATTTACGCATCTATCGAAATACCAATAGCTGTAAACAGTGTGTACTTTTAAGTACTAATCGACCAAACTCTAAGTCATTATGAAGCTAAGCTGAGTGTTAAGTAAGTCTTGCGTTTTAAGTGCTCCGCTCTGTTCTTACGCGAGGAAGATTAACCACTTCGCTACTGACCACTGCTGCGGCCTTGTGGGCATCTTCTAAAAATCTGTGGCTGCTGTTGAACCATATTCTTCCTGTACGTGGACCAGGAAAGGGAAACTGATCAGACAACCTGGAACCCTTTGCTAATGCCACACTGCTGTTCTTGGAGACGACTTCATCTTCCCCCCACCCACTCCTCCTCTTCTAGGTTTTCATGGCACTGTAAAGGGCTTTGTAAATGGTTTCTTGGTTTTTACTTCGTTTTATATTTATTACCGATTTGTAGATTTACAACCGGCCTTTGTCACTGATCTTACTTTAGCAACATTGGCAACTTCATTTACTGATCCTCACAGTTTATGTTTGAAGCCTTCGAACTTTTCTCAACATGTAATTCCATTATCCGTGCACAAAGACAGGGATAATTCTTTCTTCCCTTCCTTCTCTCTTTTTAAAAATTCTTACACCACGTATTTGTTTTTCTTGTCTCATCTTACTACTTAGGACCTCCGTGTTAGTCAGTTCTCTGTCGTTTACAAGAGAATACCCGAAACTGGGTCTATCTAGAGAAACAGAGTTTAGTTTGTCCAGTTTTGGAGGCTGGGAAGTCCGAGGTTCAATGGGCTTGTCTGGTGAGGGCCTTCTTCTTGATGGGGATGTGCCGAGTGACCCGAGGCAATGCAGTTTATCACAGGGTGCGGGTGACCAAAGCGAGCTAATATGCTTCTTTCTCTCCTGATAAAGCTGGTGCTGCCACTCGGGTGATAACCCATCCATCCACCAACTCATCCATCCGTGATGGTATTAATTCACTCAAGAGGGCATAGCCCTCATGATTCAATCACCTCTTAAAGACCCCACCTTCAACGCTGCTACATTGGGGATCAAGCTTCCACGTGACCTTTGGAGGGGACAAGCATTCAAATCACAGCAACGTTAATAAGATGTTGCGTAGAAGTGGGGATAAGAGGCATTATTGTCTTTTTCCCAATCTTGAAGGGAAAGCTTTTGGCATTTCATTAGTCAGTCTTATGTTTCCTGCAGGTTTTTCGTAGAGATCGTTTTGTCAGGTCAAGGCAGTTGTCTTCTATTCCTACGTTGTCCGGGGTTTTTGTTTCCTGTCCTTGTCTTTCCTTTTACTTTTTAAAAAATATCAACGATAGGTTGTACATTTTATGAATCACTTCTCTGCACTTTTGGAAATGATGACCTAATTTCTTTATTTTGCAATGTGGCACACTGACTGTATCACGTGATTCACTAACCCTAAACCAACCTTGCCTCAGTCCTAAGACACACTGAACTTGAATATTACGTATCACTGATTCAATTTGCTCCTAGTTTGCTTTGGATTTGTGAGTATATTAATGAATGGGATTGGGCTGTTCTAATGCTTTCAGTGTCCTTGTCAGGTCAGAGCTCTTACACATCTTTTATTGAATACTTCTATAACTATTTGTCTTCTGGATACTATCGTAAATGGTATTAACTAAAATAGTTTTTCGAAAGTGTTGCGATAGTTTCAGTACGTTGAGTCCCCCATGGATCTGTCTCAATTGTTTGTTATTCCTCATACTTCTCTGTGTTGTTCTTAAGTTGGCATGTGTGCCAGGCAGTGTAATTGAGACTTTATTTTTAGAAATAATCTGAGATGAAGGATGATGGTATCCTCTCACAGAGGTGATTTAGGTTTGTTTCTGCCTTGCGCCTGGAGCGAGGCCCGGCAGTCCAGGAATATCTGAATCCCGTTTCAGGGACTGAGGGTTTTCTGGGCCGCATAGGCAATGGGTAGCAGAGGTTGGGCAACTTAACTTGTTGTCTGTATTTATTCCTAGGACAGGGCCCAGACCAGGGTCCTCAATCTTGCTGGGCCTAGAATTCCAACTTTTGTGCCCTCAGCACCTTGAGGTTGTCGACAGTGCTTGGTGTCCTAGCATCGTAGAAGTAGGCAAATGTCCGTAGGAACAATGGCTTCCAATGGCATGGCCACCTATGCGCATCTATGAATACTGTAGTCCTCCCTTATTTGTGGTTTTCCTCTCCTTAATATCAGTTGCCTGCAGTCCAATGTGGTGTGAAAATATCAGATGAACAATTACAGAAATAAACCGTTCAGAGGTTTTAAATTGCGAGCCGTTCTCTGGAGTGTGACAAAACCTCACATGGCCCCGCTCCATACCGTAAGCATTCCTTTTTCCAGTGTGTCCACCTGTACACCCTCCCTGCCCGCTCGTGACTGGGAGGCCATCCTGGTGATCAAATCAACTGTCACCCTATCGCGGTGTTTGCGTCCGAGTCGCCGTATTTTACTTAATAATGGCCACAACGCACAAGAGCGGTCATGCTGGGAATTCGGATATGTCAAATAGAAGCCATAAAGTGCTTCCTTTAGGCGAAAAGGTGAAAGTTCTCTACTTAGTAAGGAAAGGGAAAAAATTATATGCTGAGGTTACTGAGATGTACTGTCAGAACAAATGTTGTGTCTGTGAGATTGTGAAGAAGTTCAAAGAAATTCATGCTGGTTTCGCTGTCGCACCTCAAACTGCAAAGATTTTGGCCACAGTCTAGGCAACAATGTTTAGTGAAGATGAAAAAGACATTAAATTTGTGGGTGGAAGACATGGACAGGAGCATGTTGCAATAGATGGTACTGTCCGAGGTTTTGGACATCCGATGGGGAGCCTGATATTTACATCCAACGGATGAGGGGAACTCCTGGGATTTTAAAATACTGAAGAATGGGACTACATAAAAATAAAAAGGAATGAAAGAGAAAGTCAAAAGATTGAGCTGGGAGAGATATTTACAACTCGTAGAATATTCAACTCATACAATTTCCTTTATATCCAATGAGCTCCCACACACCAATGTGAAAAAAGACCAACGACTTAGGAGAGAAATGGGGAACACATAGGAAAACGTGGCTCCCCGACCCCCCAAAACAAGCGACTCTTGAATACAGGAGAAGATGCTCACCACCATGAAGATGAAAATAAAAGACAATGTGGTGAAATTTGGGACCTATTAATATAGTTCGAAACATTAACAACCTGCTGTGTTGGAACAGATTATCCTAGATTGCTTGTAGATGTAGAAATTAATACAAACGCTATACAAGTAAGCCTGTAAAATTTAAAATGTATGTATATATTTAAAAGTGTATCCTTAGACACATCCATATCACTTGTAGAGTGAGAGGCTGAATGTATAAACGGGTAAAGGGCAAAAACCACAGAGAACCTCGGGAAGCCAAACCACAACCCCTGGAGCCACCAGCCCAGAAAAGCAAACTACAGCCTCTACGGCAATCAGTCCAGGAAGCCCAATCACAACCACTGCAGCAGTTGGCACACACCAGTCAGGATCGGGTCAGCAATGCCAGCTTGGGAATTTTGGCCCCAGTGTCCAAGTCAAGACCAACTAGAGAAAGCCAAATATGCTCTCAAAACCAATCGCGTCAGATGCTCTGCTTCCAGTTAGCCTGCTTACAGCTTCCCCAAGTCAACAACCTCCAATCCGAAAATACCCGGAACCCTCCTTCCTTTTTGATAGAGAACTTTGCTACTCCCCCGCCTACCTTTGAGTTTGCCAAATGCGACCGATGGTTTCTGACTCCCTTGCTTTCTATGTATATGTACAGCGAGCGTTTTCTAAACAGTCTGTTTGTTTTTGCTTGCGTCTTTTTCATTTATTTCCACAAATCCCTTCTACTAAACTTGCATGTATGAAAAATATATTCATATTCTTTGATAGAGCGATTTCACTTGTAGGATTTTATCCCACAAACACACCTGCCTCTATGCGTGTGCGCGCGCATGTGTGCATCTGTGTCCGTGAACAGGTGTCCCTGACGTCCAGGATAGACGTTTCAAGACGCCGGTGGATACATAAAGCCACAGATAGTAGCAAACCCAGTTGCCGTCAAAGGGAGCACGTTTCTTTTCGTTTCTTCCACCCGCAAATCGAATGCCATTTCCATCCTAACCAAGCAGCCATCGTGCAGCGAGGCCGAAAGGATCGCAGTTGGATGTGCGACGGCACGAAGTTTCCTTTCCTTCTTCACAGCTTCGCAGAAGGAAGACTTGCTTTCATGGGAGATCTTTGCAACCCTCACATATGATTTTCCCCTTTCCTTATGAAGTCCAGGACTTTTCACCTTTTCGGGTAAAGGAAGCCCTTTACGGCTTCTCTTTGGCATATGCGAATTGCCCGCATCACTCCTCTTGCACTCGGTGGCCATTACGAAGGAAAAGAAGTGTGACTTAAACGCAAGCTCTGCAATGTGGCGACAGTCGGTCTGAAAACGGAGATGGTTACTAAGTGAGCAGTGGCCCGGGAGCATCTAGGGCGTGGACGTGTAGCACAAAGGGATGACTCACGTCCCGGCCAGGCAGGCTGCGCATGCGAGATTTCATCGCACTGCTCTGAAGAGCCTGCAACTTCAAATTTCTGCCTTGTTCGTTTCTGAAATTTTCCATTTGATATTTTGGGACCTTGGTGGACAGAGGAAAACTGAAACTGGGAACGCGAAACTGCACGCAAGGGGGGAGGGGAGGGGGGGACTACTTTGAGGACTCTAGGATTGAGTCCAAGAAAGCCTTATCTGCTCCAGGATGGACAAAGGAGAGAGAGACGGCCAATCTCTTGTATATCATTTTATTTACAAATATGAACACGATCTGGGGACGATATGGATTGGTTAAAACTCTGTCCTTCTTTCCAAAGAGGCTAGTTAACATCCTCAGTGCAATTGGTGTTAAAACCTGCTGCGAGACTGAGGATTCAGAGCTTGGGGATTCTGAAGCGTCCACCAAGCAGGGCGGCAGCGTCCCAGGTGCAGCGCGTGAAAACTGCAGGATTCAGATCCAGGAGGTCCCACCAACGAAAGACGCCAGTGTCCTTTGCAAGTCCCATTCCCCGACTCGAATCGCCTTTGAATTCCTTCCCAACCACCCCACCGCCCCCCGAGTTCTCTGTCCAATGCGAGTCCTCGGCTCATCGGCGGGAGTATGTGTTCCTGTAATCTCGGATCGTCTTGGCCATGAGCGGGGCTACTTTCTTGGCGGCGGCTTTCCTGGTGCTGGGGCCGCAGGAGGGGGGCCTCGCAGGGAGCGGGTGAAAGCGGCTGTGGCCACCGGTGCTGCTGGAGGGGGGCCGGCTGCTCTCCTGTGGGCGTGGGGCCGGCTGCACCTCGGCTTTATCGGGGATGGCCGCTCCTCCCGAGGCAGGCTTTTCCTGCCTCCTGGGAACCTCACAAGGCTTGTCGAGCACAGAGTGGAAGAAGATCATCTGTGTCTGTCGGCCTCTGGGCCTCTCGGCGCGTGCAGAGCGGATCTTCATCGTCACCAGCCGGAGCCGCCGCTCTCGGGCCTCCCGGAGCCGCAGGTACATCTCCCGCCACGACTCGTGCTCCTCCGGCCGGGCTTCCTTAAAGTCTCGTTGACAGCGCCTTTTCCATAAGTGGCCCGTTTCTTTCGCTAGTGTGGGATTGTATTTCTCGATGATGCGACCTGGCTGATCGGGCGTGCACCCCTTCCACGCGGGCTCCGGAGCAGGACACGGGTCTCCCCCCGCTTCCCGGACAGCAGGGACGCTGGTCCCGAGGGCCCACACCCGCCGCTCACACGCAGTCACGGTTCTAGGCAGGCCGGCGCTCCTGGGGCCCGAGTACACCGGCATCTTCGAGTTCCTTCTGCGTCCCGTAGGAAATCCACCCTCTTCTTCTTGCTGGGGGGAAGGGAGTGCGTGTATCTCTGGCGGGAAGGAGGACATCAGTTCAAGGACAGACAGTGCCCTGTCACTGGCCCGCATCCCGGGTAACGGGAGGTCTGGCAGCACCGGCGGGGCGTCGGTGGGGACCCTTTTCAGCTTGGCTACGTGCGCTCCGGGCGGTGGCGGCTCCTCTGTCTCATTTTCCTGCACCTTGGCTAGTCTGGGAAGCAGGCTCCCATTTTCACGAGTGCGTTTAGAGTCCGTCTCGTGAAGGTCTTTGACTCTCAGAGTAGTGGCCAGAGTTTTCACCGTCCTTTCCTTTCCCTTCCAAGGCCGGCCATAGGTGGAGTATGCCTCAAAGGGCACAGCAGGCTGCTCAGAGTCAGCCTCCATATCTGCCAACTCCTCCTCTTCAGGGAGGGAGCTCTCCCAGGTGGAAGGTCTGCGTATCCCTTCTCGAGTGCTGAGCTTGTTGGAAAGCTTGCCTGGCACCGTGGGCAGCAGGCCTCCTGCGCCCTCTCCTGTGTCTAAGCTTTCTGGGCTTGGCTTCTTTGTTTCGTCTGCTTTGGGTTCGTCAGAGTCTTTGTCCCTCTTCTCCTCTAGGTGGTTGTCCCGAGCAGCGTCCAAGGCGGGTAGAGAGGGAACGCAACCGAGCTCCGATGCCTTCTCTCTCCTGGCCCGCCTAGAGGGCGGTTTGTCCTTGGTACTGTCCCCCGAGATGGCCCTTGGACCTTCCTCTGGGGAGAAGGCCTTGTGGGATTTCTGGCTGAATCCAGCAGGGAACATCTCGTCGTCCCCAGCCCCCGCCGGGCCTTTCTGCCTGTGGGAAGATACCTGCGCCGGGCTTGGGCTCACGACGGCCCCTTGCCCCCGGGGTTTGCCCAGGTGTCCCTCTTGACGGAGTCCCGGACTGCCCTGAGGGGCATCAGCGTGGCCTTTTCCAGGCTTCTGGCGGAGAACAGCGGGCTCGGGGCCCTCCTCCTCCGGGGGCACGCAATGGTCCACGCACATCTGGTGAGGACCGGCAAGGGACAGACGGATCCGGATGTGGCCATCGCCGGAAGACGCCCAGTCTGAGGAGGAAGCCAGTGCAACTGTGTAGCGCTTGGTGCTCCCGCCTCTCCTGTCGCCACCGGGAGACCCCTTGGGAGGTGTTTGGAGCTGCGAGAGTCTCCTGTGCTTTCTGTGTCCGCGCTCCGTGCCGTCGGATGGGCTCTCGGAGGCTCCGTGGCTTTCTGGGCAGGCGCCCTGCACCTTCGGCTCCTTCGGAAACTCCTCCCTGGGGCGCTTTCGGGAACGGCTCTCCTCCAAGGCCAGTTGTTCAGGCCGGGTGTCCCGCGCCACGACCAGCAACTTCTTCCACTGGGCGGCTAAGTCCCTGGCCAAGCTGCCCACGTGCTGGTGTGTGCGCAAGCGCTTGACCGTCTTGCGGACTCCAGTCTCCGCCAGGGAGTGTGCTGTCACTGGCAAGGCGGAGAGTTTCTTCAGGTATTTCGCCAGCTTCTTGGGATCGGAGTGGGCAGCCAGGCGCGCCTGCAGCTTGACCACGGCGTGCAGCGCCCCGTCGGCTGCCATGGCCGTCCCGGGCGCAGCCTCGTCGGCGCAGCTGGGCGGGCGTCGCTGCTTGGGCCGCAGCTCTGTCCTCAGTACAGCGAGCAGCTCGGCCTGGGCACGCGGGTCCTCGCCGACCGCCGCCGGGCTGACCTGCTGCTTTTGCTTGGGGGTGCGGAGCCGCCGCCTGGAAGAACCGCCGCGAAGCGCTGTCCGAGGTAGAAGGAAGCCTCAGCGCGGGACTCCCGTCCTTATAAAGCCGGCACGCCCCGCTCCCGGGCTGTGAGCCGCGCCCTGATGACCAGCAGTGATTGGTCCTGGGCTTCCTCGCCTCTTGACTGATTGATTGCCTTACCAGGACTCAATCAGGAGTGACCTCTGTGGGTGGAGTTCCGGACACCGGCAGCAAGGTGTGCGAAAACACGTACTCCCCGATGCAGTGGGTGGAAACGCTAATTGCTACCACCTGTTTGTAGAGCATATTGACAAGATCGAGCGAAAAGAAAAATTCCCATAGGCGTTGACCGAGCAATTCCACTCTTAGCATTTTATAGCGTACAGAGTCAATTCCGCAATGCTGTAGAAACACTCCACGTGCACACACACGCACACACACACACACACACACACACACACACACACACACAGGTGTACACAGAGACCTAGAACCCAGCAGTTTCATTGTCCACTTATCCGTAGGCCGGACAGTGCATTTCATACCCTCCCTAACCTAAGCTAGGCGGGAGCATTTCTCAGAAATCTTTCCTTCATCCTCTTTCCAGAATCCCTGGAGAGAGTCATGTAAACATTCAGCCATCAGAATAGCCAGTGAACACACTGACCAGAATGAATAGGAAGGTAAAGACTTGGGACAGAGGGACCTCCAGATCCTAAACTGATCTTTACCTTGTTGACGACTTTCTTAAAATAACAAGCAAACAAACAAAAAACGTAAACAGCCTATCAGAGATGCTTGTACAGAGGGATTTGATTCCATGCTTGCAAAATGGTAGCTGTCCAAACTCCAAACAAAAGTGTTTCCTCCTTTTTCCTTTCTAGAATCACGGAGTTTGTCAGTGTCTTCAGCTCCACCGTAGGTGATGAGGACCGAGTCGTTTAGAATTCTGTTTGGATATGGCGCTGACTCAAAAATGGCTTTTGTCCTCAGCAGAGTGTGAAGCAGCTTGCACTTGGGATCGCCTGGCCTTGAAACAATAATGTCACTTTGGAAATTCAGTTTTTATCAAGAGTAGAAAAAGAGATAGAGATAGGAAAACACAGATTTACCTGTGATGCTTGTGCAGGGGTCATGCTGACCTTCTCTGTCTCGTTCCAATCTTAGTACATGTGGGGCTGAAGTGAGCAGAAAATTCAATGTTCCACTAGAATGAGGCTATGTCCGATCAGTATTCCTCCGCTACTTGGTTTTTACCCAACTGAGCGTAAGGATCCTCTACAGTACTCGAAAGCCACGGAAGCTCTGAGAAGGAACTGCTTCAGTGTTTTTCGTTTGACCACACGACTAAAGACAAATAAATCACAACTGGTATGAACACACAGGAACGGTTTTTGGAAAGTCACGACTGATTCGCATATTCGTGTGTACAGGCCAAATAATCCTGAAACAGAGTCACTTTTATTAATCGTCATGTGTCTTTCGGTGTGCTTTTCGAAAGTTAGGTGAGTCTTTTACATTAAAAAGTATCTAGTGTAAGTGTGAGCTAATTAATAAGGTGGTTGACTACTTTTTTAAAGGAGTGTTGTTCTATGCCTTAGCTCTTCTTAATTGCGTTGGGACGCTGAAAAAAAGCCAGAGAAATTGAAGATTTCATTACGTCGATGTTTTGCTCCGAAGAACTGAAGTTTACTAAACTTTCAACGCTCAGACATTTACGCATCTATCGAAATACCAATAGCTGTAAACAGTGTGTACTTTTAAGTACTAATCGACCAAACTCTAAGTCATTATGAAGCTAAGCTGAGTGTCAAGTAAGTCTTGCGTTTTAAGTGCTCCGCTCTGTTCTTACGCGAGGAAGATTAACCACTTCGCTACTGACCACTGCTGCGGCCTTGTGGGCATCTTCTAAAAATCTGTGGCTGCTGTTGAACCATATTCTTCCTGTACGTGGACCAGGAAAGGGAAACTGATCAGACAACCTGGAACCCTTTGCTAATGCCACACTGCTGTTCTTGGAGACGACTTCATCTTCCCCCCACCCACTCCTCCTCTTCTAGGTTTTCATGGCACTGTAAAGGGCTTTGTAAATGGTTTCTTGGTTTTTACTTCGTTTTATATTTATTACCGATTTGTAGATTTACAACCGGCCTTTGTCACTGATCTTACTTTAGCAACATTGGCAACTTCATTTACTGATCCTCACAGTTTATGTTTGAAGCCTTCGAACTTTTCTCAACATGTAATTCCATTATCCGTGCACAAAGACAGGGATAATTCTTTCTTCCCTTCCTTCTCTCTTTTTAAAAATTCTTACACCACGTATTTGTTTTTCTTGTCTCATCTTACTACTTAGGACCTCCGTGTTAGTCAGTTCTCTGTCGTTTACAAGAGAATACCCGAAACTGGGTCTATCTAGAGAAACAGAGTTTAGTTTGTCCAGTTTTGGAGGCTGGGAAGTCCGAGGTTCAATGGGCTTGTCTGGTGAGGGCCTTCTTCTTGATGGGGATGTGCCGAGTGACCCGAGGCAATGCAGTTTATCACAGGGTGCGGGTGACCAAAGCGAGCTAATATGCTTCTTTCTCTCCTGATAAAGCTGGTGCTGCCACTCGGGTGATAACCCATCCATCCACCAACTCATCCATCCGTGATGGTATTAATTCACTCAAGAGGGCATAGCCCTCATGATTCAATCACCTCTTAAAGACCCCACCTTCAACGCTGCTACATTGGGGATCAAGCTTCCACGTGACCTTTGGAGGGGACAAGCATTCAAATCACAGCAACGTTAATAAGATGTTGCGTAGAAGTGGGGATAAGAGGCATTATTGTCTTTTTCCCAATCTTGAAGGGAAAGCTTTTGGCATTTCATTAGTCAGTCTTATGTTTCCTGCAGGTTTTTCGTAGAGATCGTTTTGTCAGGTCAAGGCAGTTGTCTTCTATTCCTACGTTGTCCGGGGTTTTTGTTTCCTGTCCTTGTCTTTCCTTTTACTTTTTAAAAAATATCAACGATAGGTTGTACATTTTATGAATCACTTCTCTGCACTTTTGGAAATGATGACCTAATTTCTTTATTTTGCAATGTGGCACACTGACTGTATCACGTGATTCACTAACCCTAAACCAACCTTGCCTCAGTCCTAAGACACACTGAACTTGAATATTACGTATCACTGATTCAATTTGCTCCTAGTTTGCTTTGGATTTGTGAGTATATTAATGAATGGGATTGGGCTGTTCTAATGCTTTCAGTGTCCTTGTCAGGTCAGAGCTCTTACACATCTTTTATTGAATACTTCTATAACTATTTGTCTTCTGGATACTATCGTAAATGGTATTAACTAAAATAGTTTTTCGAAAGTGTTGCGATAGTTTCAGTACGTTGAGTCCCCCATGGATCTGTCTCAATTGTTTGTTATTCCTCATACTTCTCTGTGTTGTTCTTAAGTTGGCATGTGTGCCAGGCAGTGTAATTGAGACTTTATTTTTAGAAATAATCTGAGATGAAGGATGATGGTATCCTCTCACAGAGGTGATTTAGGTTTGTTTCTGCCTTGCGCCTGGAGCGAGGCCCGGCAGTCCAGGAATATCTGAATCCCGTTTCAGGGACTGAGGGTTTTCTGGGCCGCATAGGCAATGGGTAGCAGAGGTTGGGCAACTTAACTTGTTGTCTGTATTTATTCCTAGGACAGGGCCCAGACCAGGGTCCTCAATCTTGCTGGGCCTAGAATTCCAACTTTTGTGCCCTCAGCACCTTGAGGTTGTCGACAGTGCTTGGTGTCCTAGCATCGTAGAAGTAGGCAAATGTCCGTAGGAACAATGGCTTCCAATGGCATGGCCACCTATGCGCATCTATGAATACTGTAGTCCTCCCTTATTTGTGGTTTTCCTCTCCTTAATATCAGTTGCCTGCAGTCCAATGTGGTGTGAAAATATCAGATGAACAATTACAGAAATAAACCGTTCAGAGGTTTTAAATTGCGAGCCGTTCTCTGGAGTGTGACAAAACCTCACATGGCCCCGCTCCATACCGTAAGCATTCCTTTTTCCAGTGTGTCCACCTGTACACCCTCCCTGCCCGCTCGTGACTGGGAGGCCATCCTGGTGATCAAATCAACTGTCACCCTATCGCGGTGTTTGCGTCCGAGTCGCCGTATTTTACTTAATAATGGCCACAACGCACAAGAGCGGTCATGCTGGGAATTCGGATATGTCAAATAGAAGCCATAAAGTGCTTCCTTTAGGCGAAAAGGTGAAAGTTCTCTACTTAGTAAGGAAAGGGAAAAAAATTATATGCTGAGGTTACTGAGATGTACTGTCAGAACAAATGTTGTGTCTGTGAGATTGTGAAGAAGTTCAAAGAAATTCATGCTGGTTTCGCTGTCGCACCTCAAACTGCAAAGATTTTGGCCACAGTCTAGGCAACAATGTTTAGTGAAGATGAAAAAGACATTAAATTTGTGGGTGGAAGACATGGACAGGAGCATGTTGCAATAGATGGTACTGTCCGAGGTTTCGGACATCCGATGGGGGGCCTGATATTTACATCCAACGGATGAGGGGAACTCCTGGGATTTTAAAATACTGAAGAATGGGACTACATAAAAATAAAAAGGAATGAAAGAGAAAGTCAAAAGATTGAGCTGGGAGAGATATTTACAACTCGTAGAACATTCAACTCATACAATTTCCTTTATATCCAATGAGCTCCCACACACCAATGTGAAAAAAGACCAACGACTTAGGAGAGAAATGGGGAACACATAGGAAAACGTGGCTCCCCGACCCCCCAAAACAAGCGACTCTTGAATACAGGAGAAGATGCTCACCACCATGAAGATGAAAATAAAAGACAATGTGGTGAAATTTGGGACCTATTAATATAGTTCGAAACATTAACAACCTGCTGTGTTGGAACAGATTATCCTAGATTGCTTGTAGATGTAGAAATTAATACAAACGCTATACAAGTAAGCCTGTAAAATTTAAAATGTATGTATATATTTAAAAGTGTATCCTTAGACACATCCATATCACTTGTAGAGTGAGAGGCTGAATGTATAAACGGGTAAAGGGCAAAAACCACAGAGAAGCTCGGGAAGCCAAACCACAACCCCTGGAGCCACCAGCCCAGAAAAGCAAACTACAGCCTCTACGGCAATCAGTCCAGGAAGCCCAATCACAACCACTGCAGCAGTTGGCACACACCAGTCAGGATCGGGTCAGCAATGCCAGCTTGGGAATTTTGGCCCCAGTGTCCAAGTCAAGACCAACTAGAGAAAGCCAAATATGCTCTCAAAACCAATCGCGTCAGATGCTCTGCTTCCAGTTAGCCTGCTTACAGCTTCCCCAAGTCAACAACCTCCAATCCGAAAATACCCGGAACCCTCCTTCCTTTTTGATAGAGAACTTTGCTACTCCCCCGCCTACCTTTGAGTTTGCCAAATGCGACCGATGGTTTCTGACTCCCTTGCTTTCTATGTATATGTACAGCGAGCGTTTTCTAAACAGTCTGTTTGTTTTTGCTTGCGTCTTTTTCATTTATTTCCACAAATCCCTTCTACTAAACTTGCATGTATGAAAAATATATTCATATTCTTTGATAGAGCGATTTCACTTGTAGGATTTTATCCCACAAACACACCTGCCTCTATGCGTGTGCGCGCGCATGTGTGCATCTGTGTCCGTGAACAGGTGTCCCTGACGTCCAGGATAGACGTTTCAAGACGCCGGTGGATACATAAAGCCACAGATAGTAGCAAACCCAGTTGCCGTCAAAGGGAGCACGTTTCTTTTCGTTTCTTCCACCCGCAAATCGAATGCCATTTCCATCCTAACCAAGCAGCCATCGTGCAGCGAGGCCGAAAGGATCGCAGTTGGATGTGCGACGGCACGAAGTTTCCTTTCCTTCTTCACAGCTTCGCATAAGGAAGACTTGCTTTCATGGGAGATCTTTGCAACCCTCACATATGATTTTCCCCTTTCCTTATGAAGTCCAGGACTTTTCACCTTTTCGGGTAAAGGAAGCCCTTTACGGCTTCTCTTTGGCATATGCGAATTGCCCGCATCACTCCTCTTGCACTCGGTGGCCATTACGAAGGAAAAGAAGTGTGACTTAAACGCAAGCTCTGCAATGTGGCGACAGTCGGTCTGAAAACGGAGATGGTTACTAAGTGAGCAGTGGCCCGGGAGCATCTAGGGCGTGGACGTGTAGCACAAAGGGATGACTCACGTCCCGGCCAGGCAGGCTGCGCATGCGAGATTTCATCGCACTGCTCTGAAGAGCCTGCAACTTCAAATTTCTGCCTTGTTCGTTTCTGAAATTTTCCATTTGATATTTTGGGACCTTGGTGGACAGAGGAAAACTGAAACTGGGAACGCGAAACTGCACGCAAGGGGGGAGGGGAGGGGGGGACTACTTTGAGGACTCTAGGATTGAGTCCAAGAAAGCCTTATCTGCTCCAGGATGGACAAAGGAGAGAGAGACGGCCAATCTCTTGTATATCATTTTATTTACAAATATGAACACGATCTGGGGACGATATGGATTGGTTAAAACTCTGTCCTTCTTTCCAAAGAGGCTAGTTAACATCCTCAGTGCAATTGGTGTTAAAACCTGCTGCGAGACTGAGGATTCAGAGCTTGGGGATTCTGAAGCGTCCACCAAGCAGGGCGGCAGCGTCCCAGGTGCAACGCGTGAAAACTGCAGGATTCAGATCCAGGAGGTCCCACCAACGAAAGACGCCAGTGTCCTTTGCAAGTCCCATTCCCCGACTCGAATCGCCTTTGAATTCCTTCCCAACCACCCCACCGCCCCCCGAGTTCTCTGTCCAATGCGAGTCCTCGGCTCATCGGCGGGAGTATGTGTTCCTGTAATCTCGGATCGTCTTGGCCATGAGCGGGGCTACTTTCTTGGCGGCGGCTTTCCTGGTGCTGGGGCCGCAGGAGGGGGGCCTCGCAGGGAGCGGGTGAAAGCGGCTGTGGCCACCGGTGCTGCTGGAGGGGGGCCGGCTGCTCTCCTGTGGGCGTGGGGCCGGCTGCACCTCGGCTTTATCGGGGATGGCCGCTCCTCCCGAGGCAGGCTTTTCCTGCCTCCTGGGAACCTCACAAGGCTTGTCGAGCACAGAGTGGAAGAAGATCATCTGTGTCTGTCGGCCTCTGGGCCTCTCGGCGCGTGCAGAGCGGATCTTCATCGTCACCAGCCGGAGCCGCCGCTCTCGGGCCTCCCGGAGCCGCAGGTACATCTCCCGCCACGACTCGTGCTCCTCCGGCCGGGCTTCCTTAAAGTCTCGTTGACAGCGCCTTTTCCATAAGTGGCCCGTTTCTTTCGCTAGTGTGGGATTGTATTTCTCGATGGTGCGACCTGGCTGATCGGGCGTGCACCCCTTCCACGCGGGCTCCGGAGCAGGACACGGGTCTCCCCCCGCTTCCCGGACAGCAGGGACGCTGGTCCCGAGGGCCCACACCCGCCGCTCACACGCAGTCACGGTTCTAGGCAGGCCGGCGCTCCTGGGGCCCGAGTACACCGGCATCTTCGAGTTCCTTCTGCGTCCCGTAGGAAATCCACCCTCTTCTTCTTGCTGGGGGGAAGGGAGTGCGTGTATCTCTGGCGGGAAGGAGGACATCAGTTCAAGGACAGACAGTGCCCTGTCACTGGCCCGCATCCCGGGTAACGGGAGGTCTGGCAGCACCGGCGGGGCGTCGGTGGGGACCCTTTTCAGCTTGGCTACGTGCGCTCCGGGCGGTGGCGGCTCCTCTGTCTCATTTTCCTGCACCTTGGCTAGTCTGGGAAGCAGGCTCCCATTTTCACGAGTGCGTTTAGAGTCCGTCTCGTGAAGGTCTTTGACTCTCAGAGTAGTGGCCAGAGTTTTCACCGTCCTTTCCTTTCCCTTCCAAGGCCGGCCATAGGTGGAGTATGCCTCAAAGGGCACAGCAGGCTGCTCAGAGTCAGCCTCCATATCTGCCAACTCCTCCTCTTCAGGGAGGGAGCTCTCCCAGGTGGAAGGTCTGCGTATCCCTTCTCGAGTGCTGAGCTTGTTGGAAAGCTTGCCTGGCACCGTGGGCAGCAGGCCTCCTGCGCCCTCTCCTGTGTCTAAGCTTTCTGGGCTTGGCTTCTTTGTTTCATCTGCTTTGGGTTCGTCAGAGTCTTTGTCCCTCTTCTCCTCTAGGTGGTTGTCCCGAGCAGCGTCCAAGGCGGGTAGAGAGGGAACGCAACCGAGCTCCGATGCCTTCTCTCTCCTGGCCCGCCTAGAGGGCGGTTTGTCCTTGGTACTGTCCCCCGAGATGGCCCTTGGACCTTCCTCTGGGGAGAAGGCCTTGTGGGATTTCTGGCTGAATCCAGCAGGGAACATCTCGTCGTCCCCAGCCCCCGCCGGGCCTTTCTGCCTGTGGGAAGATACCTGCGCCGGGCTTGGGCTCACGACGGCCCCTTGCCCCCGGGGTTTGCCCAGGTGTCCCTCTTGACGGAGTCCCGGACTGCCCTGAGGGGCATCAGCGTGGCCTTTTCCAGGCTTCTGGCGGAGAACAGCGGGCTCGGGGCCCTCCTCCTCCGGGGGCACGCAATGGTCCACGCACATCTGGTGAGGACCGGCAAGGGACAGACGGATCCGGATGTGGCCATCGCCGGAAGACGCCCAGTCTGAGGAGGAAGCCAGTGCAACTGTGTAGCGCTTGGTGCTCCCGCCTCTCCTGTCGCCACCGGGAGACCCCTTGGGAGGTGTTTGGAGCTGCGAGAGTCTCCTGTGCTTTCTGTGTCCGCGCTCCGTGCCGTCGGATGGGCTCTCGGAGGCTCCGTGGCTTTCTGGGCAGGCGCCCTGCACCTTCGGCTCCTTCGGAAACTCCTCCCTGGGGCGCTTTCGGGAACGGCTCTCCTCCAAGGCCAGTTGTTCAGGCCGGGTGTCCCGCGCCACGACCAGCAACTTCTTCCACTGGGCGGCTAAGTCCCTGGCCAAGCTGCCCACGTGCTGGTGTGTGCGCAAGCGCTTGACCGTCTTGCGGACTCCAGTCTCCGCCAGGGAGTGTGCTGTCACTGGCAAGGCGGAGAGTTTCTTCAGGTATTTCGCCAGCTTCTTGGGATCGGAGTGGGCAGCCAGGCGCGCCTGCAGCTTGACCACGGCGTGCAGCGCCCCGTCGGCTGCCATGGCCGTCCCGGGCGCAGCCTCGTCGGCGCAGCTGGGCGGGCGTCGCTGCTTGGGCCGCAGCTCTGTCCTCAGTACAGCGAGCAGCTCGGTCTGGGCACGCGGGTCCTCGCCGACCGCC
Organism: Cynocephalus volans; assembly: GCF_027409185.1. NCBI lineage: Eukaryota > Metazoa > Chordata > Mammalia > Dermoptera > Cynocephalidae > Cynocephalus > Cynocephalus volans. Next base: position 42,506,184 of record NC_084472.1, read on the forward strand.
GCCGGGCTGACCTGCTGCTTTTGCTTGGGGGTGCGGAGCCGCCGCCTGGAAGAACCGCCGCGAAGCGCTGTCCGAGGTAGAAGGAAGCCTCAGCGCGGGACTCCCGTCCTTATAAAGCCGGCACGCCCCGCTCCCGGGCTGTGAGCCGCGCCCTGATGACCAGCAGTGATTGGTCCTGGGCTTCCTCGCCTCTTGACTGATTGATTGCGTTACCAGGACTCAATCAGGAGTGACCTCTGTGGGTGGAGTTCCGGACACCGGCAGCAAGGTGTGCGAAAACACGTATTCCCCGATGCAGTGGGTGGAAACGCTAATTGCTACCACCTGTTTGTAGAGCATATTGACAAGATCGAGCGAAAAGAAAAATTCCCATAGGCGTTGACCGAGCAATTCCACTCTTAGCATTTTATAGCGTACAGAGTCAATTCCGCAATGCTGTAGAAACACTCCACGTGCACACACACGCACACACACACACACACACACACACACACACACACACACACACACACACAGGTGTACACAGAGACCTAGAACCCAGCAGTTTCATTGTCCACTTATCCGTAGGCCGGACAGTGCATTTCATACCCTCCCTAACCTAAGCTAGGCGGGAGCATTTCTCAGAAATCTTTCCTTCATCCTCTTTCCAGAATCCCTGGAGAGAGTCATGTAAACATTCAGCCATCAGAATAGCCAGTGAACACACTGACCAGAATGAATAGGAAGGTAAAGACTTGGGACAGAGGGACCTCCAGATCCTAAACTGATCTTTACCTTGTTGACGACTTTCTTAAAATAACAAGCAAACAAACAAAAAACGTAAACAGCCTATCAGAGATGCTTGTACAGAGGGATTTGATTCCATGCTTGCAAAATGGTAGCTGTCCAAACTCCAAACAAAAGTGTTTCCTCCTTTTTCCTTTCTAGAATCACGGAGTTTGTCAGTGTCTTCAGCTCCACCGTAGGTGATGAGGACCGAGTCGTTTAGAATTCTGTTTGGATATGGCGCTGACTCAAAAATGGCTTTTGTCCTCAGCAGAGTGTGAAGCAGCTTGCACTTGGGATCGCCTGGCCTTGAAACAATAATGTCACTTTGGAAATTCAGTTTTTATCAAGAGTAGAAAAAGAGATAGAGATAGGAAAACACAGATTTACCTGTGATGCTTGTGCAGGGGTCATGCTGACCTTCTCTGTCTCGTTCCAATCTTAGTACATGTGGGGCTGAAGTGAGCAGAAAATTCAATGTTCCACTAGAATGAGGCTATGTCCGATCAGTATTCCTCCGCTACTTGGTTTTTACCCAACTGAGCGTAAGGATCCTCTACAGTACTCGAAAGCCACGGAAGCTCTGAGAAGGAACTGCTTCAGTGTTTTTCGTTTGACCACACGACTAAAGACAAATAAATCACAACTGGTATGAACACACAGGAACGGTTTTTGGAAAGTCACGACTGATTCGCATATTCGTGTGTACAGGCCAAATAATCCTGAAACAGAGTCACTTTTATTAATCGTCATGTGTCTTTCGGTGTGCTTTTCGAAAGTTAGGTGAGTCTTTTACATTAAAAAGTATCTAGTGTAAGTGTGAGCTAATTAATAAGGTGGTTGACTACTTTTTTAAAGGAGTGTTGTTCTATGCCTTAGCTCTTCTTAATTGCGTTGGGACGCTGAAAAAAAGCCAGAGAAATTGAAGATTTCATTACGTCGATGTTTTGCTCCGAAGAACTGAAGTTTACTAAACTTTCAACGCTCAGACATTTACGCATCTATCGAAATACCAATAGCTGTAAACAGTGTGTACTTTTAAGTACTAATCGACCAAACTCTAAGTCATTATGAAGCTAAGCTGAGTGTTAAGTAAGTCTTGCGTTTTAAGTGCTCCGCTCTGTTCTTACGCGAGGAAGATTAACCACTTCGCTACTGACCACTGCTGCGGCCTTGTGGGCATCTTCTAAAAATCTGTGGCTGCTGTTGAACCATATTCTTCCTGTACGTGGACCAGGAAAGGGAAACTGATCAGACAACCTGGAACCCTTTGCTAATGCCACACTGCTGTTCTTGGAGACGACTTCATCTTCCCCCCACCCACTCCTCCTCTTCTAGGTTTTCATGGCACTGTAAAGGGCTTTGTAAATGGTTTCTTGGTTTTTACTTCGTTTTATATTTATTACCGATTTGTAGATTTACAACCGGCCTTTGTCACTGATCTTACTTTAGCAACATTGGCAACTTCATTTACTGATCCTCACAGTTTATGTTTGAAGCCTTCGAACTTTTCTCAACATGTAATTCCATTATCCGTGCACAAAGACAGGGATAATTCTTTCTTCCCTTCCTTCTCTCTTTTTAAAAATTCTTACACCACGTATTTGTTTTTCTTGTCTCATCTTACTACTTAGGACCTCCGTGTTAGTCAGTTCTCTGTCGTTTACAAGAGAATACCCGAAACTGGGTCTATCTAGAGAAACAGAGTTTAGTTTGTCCAGTTTTGGAGGCTGGGAAGTCCGAGGTTCAATGGGCTTGTCTGGTGAGGGCCTTCTTCTTGATGGGGATGTGCCGAGTGACCCGAGGCAATGCAGTTTATCACAGGGTGCGGGTGACCAAAGCGAGCTAATATGCTTCTTTCTCTCCTGATAAAGCTGGTGCTGCCACTCGGGTGATAACCCATCCATCCACCAACTCATCCATCCGTGATGGTATTAATTCACTCAAGAGGGCATAGCCCTCATGATTCAATCACCTCTTAAAGACCCCACCTTCAACGCTGCTACATTGGGGATCAAGCTTCCACGTGACCTTTGGAGGGGACAAGCATTCAAATCACAGCAACGTTAATAAGATGTTGCGTAGAAGTGGGGATAAGAGGCATTATTGTCTTTTTCCCAATCTTGAAGGGAAAGCTTTTGGCATTTCATTAGTCAGTCTTATGTTTCCTGCAGGTTTTTCGTAGAGATCGTTTTGTCAGGTCAAGGCAGTTGTCTTCTATTCCTACGTTGTCCGGGGTTTTTGTTTCCTGTCCTTGTCTTTCCTTTTACTTTTTAAAAAATATCAACGATAGGTTGTACATTTTATGAATCACTTCTCTGCACTTTTGGAAATGATGACCTAATTTCTTTATTTTGCAATGTGGCACACTGACTGTATCACGTGATTCACTAACCCTAAACCAACCTTGCCTCAGTCCTAAGACACACTGAACTTGAATATTACGTATCACTGATTCAATTTGCTCCTAGTTTGCTTTGGATTTGTGAGTATATTAATGAATGGGATTGGGCTGTTCTAATGCTTTCAGTGTCCTTGTCAGGTCAGAGCTCTTACACATCTTTTATTGAATACTTCTATAACTATTTGTCTTCTGGATACTATCGTAAATGGTATTAACTAAAATAGTTTTTCGAAAGTGTTGCGATAGTTTCAGTACGTTGAGTCCCCCATGGATCTGTCTCAATTGTTTGTTATTCCTCATACTTCTCTGTGTTGTTCTTAAGTTGGCATGTGTGCCAGGCAGTGTAATTGAGACTTTATTTTTAGAAATAATCTGAGATGAAGGATGATGGTATCCTCTCACAGAGGTGATTTAGGTTTGTTTCTGCCTTGCGCCTGGAGCGAGGCCCGGCAGTCCAGGAATATCTGAATCCCGTTTCAGGGACTGAGGGTTTTCTGGGCCGCATAGGCAATGGGTAGCAGAGGTTGGGCAACTTAACTTGTTGTCTGTATTTATTCCTAGGACAGGGCCCAGACCAGGGTCCTCAATCTTGCTGGGCCTAGAATTCCAACTTTTGTGCCCTCAGCACCTTGAGGTTGTCGACAGTGCTTGGTGTCCTAGCATCGTAGAAGTAGGCAAATGTCCGTAGGAACAATGGCTTCCAATGGCATGGCCACCTATGCGCATCTATGAATACTGTAGTCCTCCCTTATTTGTGGTTTTCCTCTCCTTAATATCAGTTGCCTGCAGTCCAATGTGGTGTGAAAATATCAGATGAACAATTACAGAAATAAACCGTTCAGAGGTTTTAAATTGCGAGCCGTTCTCTGGAGTGTGACAAAACCTCACATGGCCCCGCTCCATACCGTAAGCATTCCTTTTTCCAGTGTGTCCACCTGTACACCCTCCCTGCCCGCTCGTGACTGGGAGGCCATCCTGGTGATCAAATCAACTGTCACCCTATCGCGGTGTTTGCGTCCGAGTCGCCGTATTTTACTTAATAATGGCCACAACGCACAAGAGCGGTCATGCTGGGAATTCGGATATGTCAAATAGAAGCCATAAAGTGCTTCCTTTAGGCGAAAAGGTGAAAGTTCTCTACTTAGTAAGGAAAGGGAAAAAAATTATATGCTGAGGTTACTGAGATGTACTGTCAGAACAAATGTTGTGTCTGTGAGATTGTGAAGAAGTTCAAAGAAATTCATGCTGGTTTCGCTGTCGCACCTCAAACTGCAAAGATTTTGGCCACAGTCTAGGCAACAATGTTTAGTGAAGATGAAAAAGACATTAAATTTGTGGGTGGAAGACATGGACAGGAGCATGTTGCAATAGATGGTACTGTCCGAGGTTTCGGACATCCGATGGGGGGCCTGATATTTACATCCAACGGATGAGGGGAACTCCTGGGATTTTAAAATACTGAAGAATGGGACTACATAAAAATAAAAAGGAATGAAAGAGAAAGTCAAAAGATTGAGCTGGGAGAGATATTTACAACTCGTAGAACATTCAACTCATACAATTTCCTTTATATCCAATGAGCTCCCACACACCAATGTGAAAAAAGACCAACGACTTAGGAGAGAAATGGGGAACACATAGGAAAACGTGGCTCCCCGACCCCCCAAAACAAGCGACTCTTGAATACAGGAGAAGATGCTCACCACCATGAAGATGAAAATAAAAGACAATGTGGTGAAATTTGGGACCTATTAATATAGTTCGAAACATTAACAACCTGCTGTGTTGGAACAGATTATCCTAGATTGCTTGTAGATGTAGAAATTAATACAAACGCTATACAAGTAAGCCTGTAAAATTTAAAATGTATGTATATATTTAAAAGTGTATCCTTAGACACATCCATATCACTTGTAGAGTGAGAGGCTGAATGTATAAACGGGTAAAGGGCAAAAACCACAGAGAAGCTCGGGAAGCCAAACCACAACCCCTGGAGCCACCAGCCCAGAAAAGCAAACTACAGCCTCTACGGCAATCAGTCCAGGAAGCCCAATCACAACCACTGCAGCAGTTGGCACACACCAGTCAGGATCGGGTCAGCAATGCCAGCTTGGGAATTTTGGCCCCAGTGTCCAAGTCAAGACCAACTAGAGAAAGCCAAATATGCTCTCAAAACCAATCGCGTCAGATGCTCTGCTTCCAGTTAGCCTGCTTACAGCTTCCCCAAGTCAACAACCTCCAATCCGAAAATACCCGGAACCCTCCTTCCTTTTTGATAGAGAACTTTGCTACTCCCCCGCCTACCTTTGAGTTTGCCAAATGCGACCGATGGTTTCTGACTCCCTTGCTTTCTATGTATATGTACAGCGAGCGTTTTCTAAACAGTCTGTTTGTTTTTGCTTGCGTCTTTTTCATTTATTTCCACAAATCCCTTCTACTAAACTTGCATGTATGAAAAATATATTCATATTCTTTGATAGAGCGATTTCACTTGTAGGATTTTATCCCACAAACACACCTGCCTCTATGCGTGTGCGCGCGCATGTGTGCATCTGTGTCCGTGAACAGGTGTCCCTGACGTCCAGGATAGACGTTTCAAGACGCCGGTGGATACATAAAGCCACAGATAGTAGCAAACCCAGTTGCCGTCAAAGGGAGCACGTTTCTTTTCGTTTCTTCCACCCGCAAATCGAATGCCATTTCCATCCTAACCAAGCAGCCATCGTGCAGCGAGGCCGAAAGGATCGCAGTTGGATGTGCGACGGCACGAAGTTTCCTTTCCTTCTTCACAGCTTCGCAGAAGGAAGACTTGCTTTCATGGGAGATCTTTGCAACCCTCACATATGATTTTCCCCTTTCCTTATGAAGTCCAGGACTTTTCACCTTTTCGGGTAAAGGAAGCCCTTTACGGCTTCTCTTTGGCATATGCGAATTGCCCGCATCACTCCTCTTGCACTCGGTGGCCATTACGAAGGAAAAGAAGTGTGACTTAAACGCAAGCTCTGCAATGTGGCGACAGTCGGTCTGAAAACGGAGATGGTTACTAAGTGAGCAGTGGCCCGGGAGCATCTAGGGCGTGGACGTGTAGCACAAAGGGATGACTCACGTCCCGGCCAGGCAGGCTGCGCATGCGAGATTTCATCGCACTGCTCTGAAGAGCCTGCAACTTCAAATTTCTGCCTTGTTCGTTTCTGAAATTTTCCATTTGATATTTTGGGACCTTGGTGGACAGAGGAAAACTGAAACTGGGAACGCGAAACTGCACGCAAGGGGGGAGGGGAGGGGGGGACTACTTTGAGGACTCTAGGATTGAGTCCAAGAAAGCCTTATCTGCTCCAGGATGGACAAAGGAGAGAGAGACGGCCAATCTCTTGTATATCATTTTATTTACAAATATGAACACGATCTGGGGACGATATGGATTGGTTAAAACTCTGTCCTTCTTTCCAAAGAGGCTAGTTAACATCCTCAGTGCAATTGGTGTTAAAACCTGCTGCGAGACTGAGGATTCAGAGCTTGGGGATTCTGAAGCGTCCACCAAGCAGGGCGGCAGCGTCCCAGGTGCAACGCGTGAAAACTGCAGGATTCAGATCCAGGAGGTCCCACCAACGAAAGACGCCAGTGTCCTTTGCAAGTCCCATTCCCCGACTCGAATCGCCTTTGAATTCCTTCCCAACCACCCCACCGCCCCCCGAGTTCTCTGTCCAATGCGAGTCCTCGGCTCATCGGCGGGAGTATGTGTTCCTGTAATCTCGGATCGTCTTGGCCATGAGCGGGGCTACTTTCTTGGCGGCGGCTTTCCTGGTGCTGGGGCCGCAGGAGGGGGGCCTCGCAGGGAGCGGGTGAAAGCGGCTGTGGCCACCGGTGCTGCTGGAGGGGGGCCGGCTGCTCTCCTGTGGGCGTGGGGCCGGCTGCACCTCGGCTTTATCGGGGATGGCCGCTCCTCCCGAGGCAGGCTTTTCCTGCCTCCTGGGAACCTCACAAGGCTTGTCGAGCACAGAGTGGAAGAAGATCATCTGTGTCTGTCGGCCTCTGGGCCTCTCGGCGCGTGCAGAGCGGATCTTCATCGTCACCAGCCGGAGCCGCCGCTCTCGGGCCTCCCGGAGCCGCAGGTACATCTCCCGCCACGACTCGTGCTCCTCCGGCCGGGCTTCCTTAAAGTCTCGTTGACAGCGCCTTTTCCATAAGTGGCCCGTTTTCTTTCGCTAGTGTGGGATTGTATTTCTCGATGGTGCGACCTGGCTGATCGGGCGTGCACCCCTTCCACGCGGGCTCCGGAGCAGGACACGGGTCTCCCCCCGCTTCCCGGACAGCAGGGACGCTGGTCCCGAGGGCCCACACCCGCCGCTCACACGCAGTCACGGTTCTAGGCAGGCCGGCGCTCCTGGGGCCCGAGTACACCGGCATCTTCGAGTTCCTTCTGCGTCCCGTAGGAAATCCACCCTCTTCTTCTTGCTGGGGGGAAGGGAGTGCGTGTATCTCTGGCGGGAAGGAGGACATCAGTTCAAGGACAGACAGTGCCCTGTCACTGGCCCGCATCCCGGGTAACGGGAGGTCTGGCAGCACCGGCGGGGCGTCGGTGGGGACCCTTTTCAGCTTGGCTACGTGCGCTCCGGGCGGTGGCGGCTCCTCTGTCTCATTTTCCTGCACCTTGGCTAGTCTGGGAAGCAGGCTCCCATTTTCACGAGTGCGTTTAGAGTCCGTCTCGTGAAGGTCTTTGACTCTCAGAGTAGTGGCCAGAGTTTTCACCGTCCTTTCCTTTCCCTTCCAAGGCCGGCCATAGGTGGAGTATGCCTCAAAGGGCACAGCAGGCTGCTCAGAGTCAGCCTCCATATCTGCCAACTCCTCCTCTTCAGGGAGGGAGCTCTCCCAGGTGGAAGGTCTGCGTATCCCTTCTCGAGTGCTGAGCTTGTTGGAAAGCTTGCCTGGCACCGTGGGCAGCAGGCCTCCTGCGCCCTCTCCTGTGTCTAAGCTTTCTGGGCTTGGCTTCTTTGTTTCATCTGCTTTGGGTTCGTCAGAGTCTTTGTCCCTCTTCTCCTCTAGGTGGTTGTCCCGAGCAGCGTCCAAGGCGGGTAGAGAGGGAACGCAACCGAGCTCCGATGCCTTCTCTCTCCTGGCCCGCCTAGAGGGCGGTTTGTCCTTGGTACTGTCCCCCGAGATGGCCCTTGGACCTTCCTCTGGGGAGAAGGCCTTGTGGGATTTCTGGCTGAATCCAGCAGGGAACATCTCGTCGTCCCCAGCCCCCGCCGGGCCTTTCTGCCTGTGGGAAGATACCTGCGCCGGGCTTGGGCTCACGACGGCCCCTTGCCCCCGGGGTTTGCCCAGGTGTCCCTCTTGACGGAGTCCCGGACTGCCCTGAGGGGCATCAGCGTGGCCTTTTCCAGGCTTCTGGCGGAGAACAGCGGGCTCGGGGCCCTCCTCCTCCGGGGGCACGCAATGGTCCACGCACATCTGGTGAGGACCGGCAAGGGACAGACGGATCCGGATGTGGCCATCGCCGGAAGACGCCCAGTCTGAGGAGGAAGCCAGTGCAACTGTGTAGCGCTTGGTGCTCCCGCCTCTCCTGTCGCCACCGGGAGACCCCTTGGGAGGTGTTTGGAGCTGCGAGAGTCTCCTGTGCTTTCTGTGTCCGCGCTCCGTGCCGTCGGATGGGCTCTCGGAGGCTCCGTGGCTTTCTGGGCAGGCGCCCTGCACCTTCGGCTCCTTCGGAAACTCCTCCCTGGGGCGCTTTCGGGAACGGCTCTCCTCCAAGGCCAGTTGTTCAGGCCGGGTGTCCCGCGCCACGACCAGCAACTTCTTCCACTGGGCGGCTAAGTCCCTGGCCAAGCTGCCCACGTGCTGGTGTGTGCGCAAGCGCTTGACCGTCTTGCGGACTCCAGTCTCCGCCAGGGAGTGTGCTGTCACTGGCAAGGCGGAGAGTTTCTTCAGGTATTTCGCCAGCTTCTTGGGATCGGAGTGGGCAGCCAGGCGCGCCTGCAGCTTGACCACGGCGTGCAGCACCCCGTCGGCTGCCATGGCCGTCCCGGGCGCAGCCTCGTCGGCGCAGCTGGGCGGGCGTCGCTGCTTGGGCCGCAGCTCTGTCCTCAGTACAGCGAGCAGCTCGGCCTGGGCACGCGGGTCCTCGCCGACCGCCGCCGGGCTGACCTGCTGCTTTTGCTTGGGGGTGCGGAGCCGCCGCCTGGAAGAACCGCCGCGAAGCGCTGTCCGAGGTAGAAGGAAGCCTCAGCGCGGGACTCCCGTCCTTATAAAGCCGGCACGCCCCGCTCCCGGGCTGTGAGCCGCGCCCTGATGACCAGCAGTGATTGGTCCTGGGCTTCCTCGCCTCTTGACTGATTGATTGCGTTACCAGGACTCAATCAGGAGTGACCTCTGTGGGTGGAGTTCCGGACACCGGCAGCAAGGTGTGCAAAAACACGTACTCCCCGATGCAGTGGGTGGAAACGCTAATTGCTACCACCTGTTTGTAGAGCATATTGACAAGATCGAGCAAAAAGAAACATTCACATAGGCGTTGACCGAGCAATTCCACTCTTAGCATTTTATAGCGTACAGAGTCAATTCCGCAATGCTGTAGAAACACTCCACGTGCACACACACGCACACACACACACACACACACACACACACACACACACACACACAGGTGTACACAGAGACCTAGAACCCAGCAGTTTCATTGTCCACTTATCCGTAGGCCGGACAGTGCATTTCATACCCTCCCTAACCTAAGCTAGGCGGGAGCATTTCTCAGAAATCTTTCCTTCATCCTCTTTCCAGAATCCCTGGAGAGAGTCATGTAAACATTCAGCCATCAGAATAGCCAGTGAACACACTGACCAGAATGAATAGGAAGGTAAAGACTTGGGACAGAGGGACCTCCAGATCCTAAACTGATCTTTACCTTGTTGACGACTTTCTTAAAATAACAAACAAACAAACAAAAAACGTAAACAGCCTATCAGAGATGCTTGTACAGAGGGATTTGATTCCATGCTTGCAAAATGGTAGCTGTCCAAACTCCAAACAAAAGTGTTTCCTCCTTTTTCCTTTCTAGAATCACGGAGTTTGTCAGTGTCTTCAGCTCCACCGTAGGTGATGAGGACCGAGTCGTTTAGAATTCTGTTTGGATATGGCGCTGACTCAAAAATGGCTTTTGTCCTCAGCAGAGTGTGAAGCAGCTTGCACTTGGGATCGCCTGGCCTTGAAACAATAATGTCACTTTGGAAATTCAGTTTTTATCAAGAGTAGAAAAAGAGATAGAGATAGGAAAACACAGATTTACCTGTGATGCTTGTGCAGGGGTCATGCTGACCTTCTCTGTCTCGTTCCAATCTTAGTACATGTGGGGCTGAAGTGAGCAGAAAATTCAATGTTCCACTAGAATGAGGCTATGTCCGATCAGTATTCCTCCGCTACTTGGTTTTTACCCAACTGAGCGTAAGGATCCTCTACAGTACTCGAAAGCCACGGAAGCTCTGAGAAGGAACTGCTTCAGTGTTTTTCGTTTGACCACACGACTAAAGACAAATAAATCACAACTGGTATGAACACACAGGAACGGTTTTTGGAAAGTCACGACTGATTCGCATATTCGTGTGTACAGGCCAAATAATCCTGAAACAGAGTCACTTTTATTAATCGTCATGTGTCTTTCGGTGTGCTTTTCGAAAGTTAGGTGAGTCTTTTACATTAAAAAGTATCTAGTGTAAGTGTGAGCTAATTAATAAGGTGGTTGACTACTTTTTTAAAGGAGTGTTGTTCTATGCCTTAGCTCTTCTTAATTGCGTTGGGACGCTGAAAAAAAGCCAGAGAAATTGAAGATTTCATTACGTCGATGTTTTGCTCCGAAGAACTGAAGTTTACTAAACTTTCAACGCTCAGACATTTACGCATCTATCGAAATACCAATAGCTGTAAACAGTGTGTACTTTTAAGTACTAATCGACCAAACTCTAAGTCATTATGAAGCTAAGCTGAGTGTCAAGTAAGTCTTGCGTTTTAAGTGCTCCGCTCTGTTCTTACGCGAGGAAGATTAACCACTTCGCTACTGACCACTGCTGCGGCCTTGTGGGCATCTTCTAAAAATCTGTGGCTGCTGTTGAACCATATTCTTCCTGTACGTGGACCAGGAAAGGGAAACTGATCAGACAACCTGGAACCCTTTGCTAATGCCACACTGCTGTTCTTGGAGACGACTTCATCTTCCCCCCACCCACTCCTCCTCTTCTAGGTTTTCATGGCACTGTAAAGGGCTTTGTAAATGGTTTCTTGGTTTTTACTTCGTTTTATATTTATTACCGATTTGTAGATTTACAACCGGCCTTTGTCACTGATCTTACTTTAGCAACATTGGCAACTTCATTTACTGATCCTCACAGTTTATGTTTGAAGCCTTCGAACTTTTCTCAACATGTAATTCCATTATCCGTGCACAAAGACAGGGATAATTCTTTCTTCCCTTCCTTCTCTCTTTTTAAAAATTCTTACACCACGTATTTGTTTTTCTTGTCTCATCTTACTACTTAGGACCTCCGTGTTAGTCAGTTCTCTGTCGTTTACAAGAGAATACCCGAAACTGGGTCTATCTAGAGAAACAGAGTTTAGTTTGTCCAGTTTTGGAGGCTGGGAAGTCCGAGGTTCAATGGGCTTGTCTGGTGAGGGCCTTCTTCTTGATGGGGATGTGCCGAGTGACCCGAGGCAATGCAGTTTATCACAGGGTGCGGGTGACCAAAGCGAGCTAATATGCTTCTTTCTCTCCTGATAAAGCTGGTGCTGCCACTCGGGTGATAACCCATCCATCCACCAACTCATCCATCCGTGATGGTATTAATTCACTCAAGAGGGCATAGCCCTCATGATTCAATCACCTCTTAAAGACCCCACCTTCAACGCTGCTACATTGGGGATCAAGCTTCCACGTGACCTTTGGAGGGGACAAGCATTCAAATCACAGCAACGTTAATAAGATGTTGCGTAGAAGTGGGGATAAGAGGCATTATTGTCTTTTTCCCAATCTTGAAGGGAAAGCTTTTGGCATTTCATTAGTCAGTCTTATGTTTCCTGCAGGTTTTTCATAGAGATCGTTTTGTCAGGTCAAGGCAGTTGTCTTCTATTCCTACGTTGTCCGGGGTTTTTGTTTCCTGTCCTTGTCTTTCCTTTTACTTTTTAAAAAATATCAACGATAGGTTGTACATTTTATGAATCACTTCTCTGCACTTTTGGAAATGATGACCTAATTTCTTTATTTTGCAATGTGGCACACTGACTGTATCACGTGATTCACTAACCCTAAACCAACCTTGCCTCAGTCCTAAGACACACTGAACTTGAATATTACGTATCACTGATTCAATTTGCTCCTAGTTTGCTTTGGATTTGTGAGTATATTAATGAATGGGATTGGGCTGTTCTAATGCTTTCAGTGTCCTTGTCAGGTCAGAGCTCTTACACATCTTTTATTGAATACTTCTATAACTATTTGTCTTCTGGATACTATCGTAAATGGTATTAACTAAAATAGTTTTTCGAAAGTGTTGCGATAGTTTCAGTACGTTGAGTCCCCCATGGATCTGTCTCAATTGTTTGTTATTCCTCATACTTCTCTGTGTTGTTCTTAAGTTGGCATGTGTGCCAGGCAGTGTAATTGAGACTTTATTTTTAGAAATAATCTGAGATGAAGGATGATGGTATCCTCTCACAGAGGTGATTTAGGTTTGTTTCTGCCTTGCGCCTGGAGTGAGGCCCGGCAGTCCAGGAATATCTGAATCCCGTTTCAGGGACTGAGGGTTTTCTGGGCCGCATAGGCAATGGGTAGCAGAGGTTGGGCAACTTAACTTGTTGTCTGTATTTATTCCTAGGACAGGGCCCAGACCAGGGTCCTCAATCTTGCTGGGCCTAGAATTCCAACTTTTGTGCCCTCAGCACCTTGAGGTTGTCGACAGTGCTTGGTGTCCTAGCATCGTAGAAGTAGGCAAATGTCCGTAGGAACAATGGCTTCCAATGGCATGGCCACCTATGCGCATCTATGAATACTGTAGTCCTCCCTTATTTGTGGTTTTCCTCTCCTTAATATCAGTTGCCTGCAGTCCAATGTGGTGTGAAAATATCAGATGAACAATTACAGAAATAAACCGTTCAGAGGTTTTAAATTGCGAGCCGTTCTCTGGAGTGTGACAAAACCTCACATGGCCCCGCTCCATACCGTAAGCATTCCTTTTTCCAGTGTGTCCACCTGTACACCCTCCCTGCCCGCTCGTGACTGGGAGGCCATCCTGGTGATCAAATCAACTGTCACCCTATCGCGGTGTTTGCGTCCGAGTCGCCGTATTTTACTTAATAATGGCCACAACGCACAAGAGCGGTCATGCTGGGAATTCGGATATGTCAAATAGAAGCCATAAAGTGCTTCCTTTAGGCGAAAAGGTGAAAGTTCTCTACTTAGTAAGGAAAGGGAAAAAAATTATATGCTGAGGTTACTGAGATGTACTGTCAGAACAAATGTTGTGTCTGTGAGATTGTGAAGAAGTTCAAAGAAATTCATGCTAGTTTCGCTGTCGCACCTCAAACTGCAAAGATTTTGGCCACAGTCTAGGCAACAATGTTTAGTGAAGATGAAAAAGACATTAAATTTGTGGGTGGAAGACATGGACAGGAGCATGTTGCAATAGATGGTACTGTCCGAGGTTTCGGACATCCGATGGGGGGCCTGATATTTACATCCAACGGATGAGGGGAACTCCTGGGATTTTAAAATACTGAAGAATGGGACTACATAAAAATAAAAAGGAATGAAAGAGAAAGTCAAAAGATTGAGCTGGGAGAGATATTTACAACTCGTAGAACATTCAACTCATACAATTTCCTTTATATCCAATGAGCTCCCACACACCAATGTGAAAAAAGACCAACGACTTAGGAGAGAAATGGGGAACACATAGGAAAACGTGGCTCCCCGACCCCCCAAAACAAGCGACTCTTGAATACAGGAGAAGATGCTCACCACCATGAAGATGAAAATAAAAGACAATGTGGTGAAATTTGGGACCTATTAATATAGTTCGAAACATTAACAACCTGCTGTGTTGGAACAGATTATCCTAGATTGCTTGTAGATGTAGAAATTAATACAAACGCTATACAAGTAAGCCTGTAAAATTTAAAATGTATGTATATATTTAAAAGTGTATCCTTAGACACATCCATATCACTTGTAGAGTGAGAGGCTGAATGTATAAACGGGTAAAGGGCAAAAACCACAGAGAAGCTCGGGAAGCCAAACCACAACCCCTGGAGCCACCAGCCCAGAAAAGCAAACTACAGCCTCTACGGCAATCAGTCCAGGAAGCCCAATCACAACCACTGCAGCAGTTGGCACACACCAGTCAGGATCGGGTCAGCAATGCCAGCTTGGGAATTTTGGCCCCAGTGTCCAAGTCAAGACCAACTAGAGAAAGCCAAATATGCTCTCAAAACCAATCGCGTCAGATGCTCTGCTTCCAGTTAGCCTGCTTACAGCTTCCCCAAGTCAACAACCTCCAATCCGAAAATACCCGGAACCCTCCTTCCTTTTTGATAGAGAACTTTGCTACTCCCCCGCCTACCTTTGAGTTTGCCAAATGCGACCGATGGTTTCTGACTCCCTTGCTTTCTATGTATATGTACAGCGAGCGTTTTCTAAACAGTCTGTTTGTTTTTGCTTGCGTCTTTTTCATTTATTTCCACAAATCCCTTCTACTAAACTTGCATGTATGAAAAATATATTCATATTCTTTGATAGAGCGATTTCACTTGTAGGATTTTATCCCACAAACACACCTGCCTCTATGCGTGTGCGCGCGCATGTGTGCATCTGTGTCCGTGAACAGGTGTCCCTGACGTCCAGGATAGACGTTTCAAGACGCCGGTGGATACATAAAGCCACAGATAGTAGCAAACCCAGTTGCCGTCAAAGGGAGCACGTTTCTTTTCGTTTCTTCCACCCGCAAATCGAATGCCATTTCCATCCTAACCAAGCAGCCATCGTGCAGCGAGGCCGAAAGGATCGCAGTTGGATGTGCGACGGCACGAAGTTTCCTTTCCTTCTTCACAGCTTCGCAGAAGGAAGACTTGCTTTCATGGGAGATCTTTGCAACCCTCACATATGATTTTCCCCTTTCCTTATGAAGTCCAGGACTTTTCACCTTTTCGGGTAAAGGAAGCCCTTTACGGCTTCTCTTTGGCATATGCGAATTGCCCGCATCACTCCTCTTGCACTCGGTGGCCATTACGAAGGAAAAGAAGTGTGACTTAAACGCAAGCTCTGCAATGTGGCGACAGTCGGTCTGAAAACGGAGATGGTTACTAAGTGAGCAGTGGCCCGGGAGCATCTAGGGCGTGGACGTGTAGCACAAAGGGATGACTCACGTCCCGGCCAGGCAGGCTGCGCATGCGAGATTTCATCGCACTGCTCTGAAGAGCCTGCAACTTCAAATTTCTGCCTTGTTCGTTTCTGAAATTTTCCATTTGATATTTTGGGACCTTGGTGGACAGAGGAAAACTGAAACTGGGAACGCGAAACTGCACGCAAGGGGGGAGGGGAGGGGGGGACTACTTTGAGGACTCTAGGATTGAGTCCAAGAAAGCCTTATCTGCTCCAGGATGGACAAAGGAGAGAGAGACGGCCAATCTCTTGTATATCATTTTATTTACAAATATGAACACGATCTGGGGACGATATGGATTGGTTAAAACTCTGTCCTTCTTTCCAAAGAGGCTAGTTAACATCCTCAGTGCAATTGGTGTTAAAACCTGCTGCGAGACTGAGGATTCAGAGCTTGGGGATTCTGAAGCGTCCACCAAGCAGGGCGGCAGCGTCCCAGGTGCAACGCGTGAAAACTGCAGGATTCAGATCCAGGAGGTCCCACCAACGAAAGACGCCAGTGTCCTTTGCAAGTCCCATTCCCCGACTCGAATCGCCTTTGAATTCCTTCCCAACCACCCCACCGCCCCCCGAGTTCTCTGTCCAATGCGAGTCCTCGGCTCATCGGCGGGAGTATGTGTTCCTGTAATCTCGGATCGTCTTGGCCATGAGCGGGGCTACTTTCTTGGCGGCGGCTTTCCTGGTGCTGGGGCCGCAGGAGGGGGGCCTCGCAGGGAGCGGGTGAAAGCGGCTGTGGCCACCGGTGCTGCTGGAGGGGGGCCGGCTGCTCTCCTGTGGGCGTGGGGCCGGCTGCACCTCGGCTTTATCGGGGATGGCCGCTCCTCCCGAGGCAGGCTTTTCCTGCCTCCTGGGAACCTCACAAGGCTTGTCGAGCACAGAGTGGAAGAAGATCATCTGTGTCTGTCGGCCTCTGGGCCTCTCGGCGCGTGCAGAGCGGATCTTCATCGTCACCAGCCGGAGCCGCCGCTCTCGGGCCTCCCGGAGCCGCAGGTACATCTCCCGCCACGACTCGTGCTCCTCCGGCCGGGCTTCCTTAAAGTCTCGTTGACAGCGCCTTTTCCATAAGTGGCCCGTTTCTTTCGCTAGTGTGGGATTGTATTTCTCGATGATGCGACCTGGCTGATCGGGCGTGCACCCCTTCCACGCGGGCTCCGGAGCAGGACACGGGTCTCCCCCCGCTTCCCGGACAGCAGGGACGCTGGTCCCGAGGGCCCACACCCGCCGCTCACACGCAGTCACGGTTCTAGGCAGGCCGGCGCTCCTGGGGCCCGAGTACACCGGCATCTTCGAGTTCCTTCTGCGTCCCGTAGGAAATCCACCCTCTTCTTCTTGCTGGGGGGAAGGGAGTGCGTGTATCTCTGGCGGGAAGGAGGACATCAGTTCAAGGACAGACAGTGCCCTGTCACTGGCCCGCATCCCGGGTAACGGGAGGTCTGGCAGCACCGGCGGGGCGTCGGTGGGGACCCTTTTCAGCTTGGCTACGTGCGCTCCGGGCGGTGGCGGCTCCTCTGTCTCATTTTCCTGCACCTTGGCTAGTCTGGGAAGCAGGCTCCCATTTTCACGAGTGCGTTTAGAGTCCGTCTCGTGAAGGTCTTTGACTCTCAGAGTAGTGGCCAGAGTTTTCACCGTCCTTTCCTTTCCCTTCCAAGGCCGGCCATAGGTGGAGTATGCCTCAAAGGGCACAGCAGGCTGCTCAGAGTCAGCCTCCATATCTGCCAACTCCTCCTCTTCAGGGAGGGAGCTCTCCCAGGTGGAAGGTCTGCGTATCCCTTCTCGAGTGCTGAGCTTGTTGGAAAGCTTGCCTGGCACCGTGGGCAGCAGGCCTCCTGCGCCCTCTCCTGTGTCTAAGCTTTCTGGGCTTGGCTTCTTTGTTTCGTCTGCTTTGGGTTCGTCAGAGTCTTTGTCCCTCTTCTCCTCTAGGTGGTTGTCCCGAGCAGCGTCCAAGGCGGGTAGAGAGGGAACGCAACCGAGCTCCGATGCCTTCTCTCTCCTGGCCCGCCTAGAGGGCGGTTTGTCCTTGGTACTGTCCCCCGAGATGGCCCTTGGACCTTCCTCTGGGGAGAAGGCCTTGTGGGATTTCTGGCTGAATCCAGCAGGGAACATCTCGTCGTCCCCAGCCCCCGCCGGGCCTTTCTGCCTGTGGGAAGATACCTGCGCCGGGCTTGGGCTCACGACGGCCCCTTGCCCCCGGGGTTTGCCCAGGTGTCCCTCTTGACGGAGTCCCGGACTGCCCTGAGGGGCATCAGCGTGGCCTTTTCCAGGCTTCTGGCGGAGAACAGCGGGCTCGGGGCCCTCCTCCTCCGGGGGCACGCAATGGTCCACGCACATCTGGTGAGGACCGGCAAGGGACAGACGGATCCGGATGTGGCCATCGCCGGAAGACGCCCAGTCTGAGGAGGAAGCCAGTGCAACTGTGTAGCGCTTGGTGCTCCCGCCTCTCCTGTCGCCACCGGGAGACCCCTTGGGAGGTGTTTGGAGCTGCGAGAGTCTCCTGTGCTTTCTGTGTCCGCGCTCCGTGCCGTCGGATGGGCTCTCGGAGGCTCCGTGGCTTTCTGGGCAGGCGCCCTGCACCTTCGGCTCCTTCGGAAACTCCTCCCTGGGGCGCTTTCGGGAACGGCTCTCCTCCAAGGCCAGTTGTTCAGGCCGGGTGTCCCGCGCCACGACCAGCAACTTCTTCCACTGGGCGGCTAAGTCCCTGGCCAAGCTGCCCACGTGCTGGTGTGTGCGCAAGCGCTTGACCGTCTTGCGGACTCCAGTCTCCGCCAGGGAGTGTGCTGTCACTGGCAAGGCGGAGAGTTTCTTCAGGTATTTCGCCAGCTTCTTGGGATCGGAGTGGGCAGCCAGGCGCGCCTGCAGCTTGACCACGGCGTGCAGCGCCCCGTCGGCTGCCATGGCCGTCCCGGGCGCAGCCTCGTCGGCGCAGCTGGGCGGGCGTCGCTGCTTGGGCCGCAGCTCTGTCCTCAGTACAGCGAGCAGCTCGGTCTGGGCACGCGGGTCCTCGCCGACCGCCGCCGGGCTGACCTGCTGCTTTTGCTTGGGGGTGCGGAGCCGCCGCCTGGAAGAACCGCCGCGAAGCGCTGTCCGAGGTAGAAGGAAGCCTCAGCGCGGGACTCCCGTCCTTATAAAGCCGGCACGCCCCGCTCCCGGGCTGTGAGCCGCGCCCTGATGACCAGCAGTGATTGGTCCTGGGCTTCCTCGCCTCTTGACTGATTGATTGCGTTACCAGGACTCAATCAGGAGTGACCTCTGTGGGTGGAGTTCCGGACACCGGCAGCAAGGTGTGCGAAAACACGTATTCCCCGATGCAGTGGGTGGAAACGCTAATTGCTACCACCTGTTTGTAGAGCATATTGACAAGATCGAGCGAAAAGAAAAATTCCCATAGGCGTTGACCGAGCAATTCCACTCTTAGCATTTTATAGCGTACAGAGTCAATTCCGCAATGCTGTAGAAACACTCCACGTGCACACACACGCACACACACACACACACACACACACACACACACACACACACACACACACACACACAGGTGTACACAGAGACCTAGAACCCAGCAGTTTCATTGTCCACTTATCCGTAGGCCAGACAGTGCATTTCATACCCTCCCTAACCTAAGCTAGGCGGGAGCATTTCTCAGAAATCTTTCCTTCATCCTCTTTCCAGAATCCCTGGAGAGAGTCATGTAAACATTCAGCCATCAGAATAGCCAGTGAACACACTGACCAGAATGAATAGGAAGGTAAAGACTTGGGACAGAGGGACCTCCAGATCCTAAACTGATCTTTACCTTGTTGACGACTTTCTTAAAATAACAAGCAAACAAACAAAAAACGTAAACAGCCTATCAGAGATGCTTGTACAGAGGGATTTGATTCCATGCTTGCAAAATGGTAGCTGTCCAAACTCCAAACAAAAGTGTTTCCTCCTTTTTCCTTTCTAGAATCACGGAGTTTGTCAGTGTCTTCAGCTCCACCGTAGGTGATGAGGACCGAGTCGTTTAGAATTCTGTTTGGATATGGCGCTGACTCAAAAATGGCTTTTGTCCTCAGCAGAGTGTGAAGCAGCTTGCACTTGGGATCGCCTGGCCTTGTAACAATAATGTCACTTTGGAAATTCAGTTTTTATCAAGAGTAGAAAAAGAGATAGAGATAGGAAAACACAGATTTACCTGTGATGCTTGTGCAGGGGTCATGCTGACCTTCTCTGTCTCGTTCCAATCTTAGTACATGTGGGGCTGAAGTGAGCAGAAAATTCAATGTTCCACTAGAATGAGGCTATGTCCGATCAGTATTCCTCCGCTACTTGGTTTTTACCCAACTGAGCGTAAGGATCCTCTACAGTACTCGAAAGCCACGGAAGCTCTGAGAAGGAACTGCTTCAGTGTTTTTCGTTTGACCACACGACTAAAGACAAATAAATCACAACTGGTATGAACACACAGGAACGGTTTTTGGAAAGTCACGACTGATTCGCATATTCGTGTGTACAGGCCAAATAATCCTGAAACAGAGTCACTTTTATTAATCGTCATGTGTCTTTCGGTGTGCTTTTCGAAAGTTAGGTGAGTCTTTTACATTAAAAAGTATCTAGTGTAAGTGTGAGCTAATTAATAAGGTGGTTGACTACTTTTTTAAAGGAGTGTTGTTCTATGCCTTAGCTCTTCTTAATTGCGTTGGGACGCTGAAAAAAAGCCAGAGAAATTGAAGATTTCATTACGTCGATGTTTTGCTCCGAAGAACTGAAGTTTACTAAACTTTCAACGCTCAGACATTTACGCATCTATCGAAATACCAATAGCTGTAAACAGTGTGTACTTTTAAGTACTAATCGACCAAACTCTAAGTCATTATGAAGCTAAGCTGAGTGTTAAGTAAGTCTTGCGTTTTAAGTGCTCCGCTCTGTTCTTACGCGAGGAAGATTAACCACTTCGCTACTGACCACTGCTGCGGCCTTGTGGGCATCTTCTAAAAATCTGTGGCTGCTGTTGAACCATATTCTTCCTGTACGTGGACCAGGAAAGGGAAACTGATCAGACAACCTGGAACCCTTTGCTAATGCCACACTGCTGTTCTTGGAGACGACTTCATCTTCCCCCCACCCACTCCTCCTCTTCTAGGTTTTCATGGCACTGTAAAGGGCTTTGTAAATGGTTTCTTGGTTTTTACTTCGTTTTATATTTATTACCGATTTGTAGATTTACAACCGGCCTTTGTCACTGATCTTACTTTAGCAACATTGGCAACTTCATTTACTGATCCTCACAGTTTATGTTTGAAGCCTTCGAACTTTTCTCAACATGTAATTCCATTATCCGTGCACAAAGACAGGGATAATTCTTTCTTCCCTTCCTTCTCTCTTTTTAAAAATTCTTACACCACGTATTTGTTTTTCTTGTCTCATCTTACTACTTAGGACCTCCGTGTTAGTCAGTTCTCTGTCGTTTACAAGAGAATACCCGAAACTGGGTCTATCTAGAGAAACAGAGTTTAGTTTGTCCAGTTTTGGAGGCTGGGAAGTCCGAGGTTCAATGGGCTTGTCTGGTGAGGGCCTTCTTCTTGATGGGGATGTGCCGAGTGACCCGAGGCAATGCAGTTTATCACAGGGTGCGGGTGACCAAAGCGAGCTAATATGCTTCTTTCTCTCCTGATAAAGCTGGTGCTGCCACTCGGGTGATAACCCATCCATCCACCAACTCATCCATCCGTGATGGTATTAATTCACTCAAGAGGGCATAGCCCTCATGATTCAATCACCTCTTAAAGACCCCACCTTCAACGCTGCTACATTGGGGATCAAGCTTCCACGTGACCTTTGGAGGGGACAAGCATTCAAATCACAGCAACGTTAATAAGATGTTGCGTAGAAGTGGGGATAAGAGGCATTATTGTCTTTTTCCCAATCTTGAAGGGAAAGCTTTTGGCATTTCATTAGTCAGTCTTATGTTTCCTGCAGGTTTTTCGTAGAGATCGTTTTGTCAGGTCAAGGCAGTTGTCTTCTATTCCTACGTTGTCCGGGGTTTTTGTTTCCTGTCCTTGTCTTTCCTTTTACTTTTTAAAAAATATCAACGATAGGTTGTACATTTTATGAATCACTTCTCTGCACTTTTGGAAATGATGACCTAATTTCTTTATTTTGCAATGTGGCACACTGACTGTATCACGTGATTCACTAACCCTAAACCAACCTTGCCTCAGTCCTAAGACACACTGAACTTGAATATTACGTATCACTGATTCAATTTGCTCCTAGTTTGCTTTGGATTTGTGAGTATATTAATGAATGGGATTGGGCTGTTCTAATGCTTTCAGTGTCCTTGTCAGGTCAGAGCTCTTACACATCTTTTATTGAATACTTCTATAACTATTTGTCTTCTGGATACTATCGTAAATGGTATTAACTAAAATAGTTTTTCGAAAGTGTTGCGATAGTTTCAGTACGTTGAGTCCCCCATGGATCTGTCTCAATTGTTTGTTATTCCTCATACTTCTCTGTGTTGTTCTTAAGTTGGCATGTGTGCCAGGCAGTGTAATTGAGACTTTATTTTTAGAAATAATCTGAGATGAAGGATGATGGTATCCTCTCACAGAGGTGATTTAGGTTTGTTTCTGCCTTGCGCCTGGAGCGAGGCCCGGCAGTCCAGGAATATCTGAATCCCGTTTCAGGGACTGAGGGTTTTCTGGGCCGCATAGGCAATGGGTAGCAGAGGTTGGGCAACTTAACTTGTTGTCTGTATTTATTCCTAGGACAGGGCCCAGACCAGGGTCCTCAATCTTGCTGGGCCTAGAATTCCAACTTTTGTGCCCTCAGCACCTTGAGGTTGTCGACAGTGCTTGGTGTCCTAGCATCGTAGAAGTAGGCAAATGTCCGTAGGAACAATGGCTTCCAATGGCATGGCCACCTATGCGCATCTATGAATACTGTAGTCCTCCCTTATTTGTGGTTTTCCTCTCCTTAATATCAGTTGCCTGCAGTCCAATGTGGTGTGAAAATATCAGATGAACAATTACAGAAATAAACCGTTCAGAGGTTTTAAATTGCGAGCCGTTCTCTGGAGTGTGACAAAACCTCACATGGCCCCGCTCCATACCGTAAGCATTCCTTTTTCCAGTGTGTCCACCTGTACACCCTCCCTGCCCGCTCGTGACTGGGAGGCCATCCTGGTGATCAAATCAACTGTCACCCTATCGCGGTGTTTGCGTCCGAGTCGCCGTATTTTACTTAATAATGGCCACAACGCACAAGAGCGGTCATGCTGGGAATTCGGATATGTCAAATAGAAGCCATAAAGTGCTTCCTTTAGGCGAAAAGGTGAAAGTTCTCTACTTAGTAAGGAAAGGGAAAAAAATTATATGCTGAGGTTACTGAGATGTACTGTCAGAACAAATGTTGTGTCTGTGAGATTGTGAAGAAGTTCAAAGAAATTCATGCTGGTTTCGCTGTCGCACCTCAAACTGCAAAGATTTTGGCCACAGTCTAGGCAACAATGTTTAGTGAAGATGAAAAAGACATTAAATTTGTGGGTGGAAGACATGGACAGGAGCATGTTGCAATAGATGGTACTGTCCGAGGTTTCGGACATCCGATGGGGGGCCTGATATTTACATCCAACGGATGAGGGGAACTCCTGGGATTTTAAAATACTGAAGAATGGGACTACATAAAAATAAAAAGGAATGAAAGAGAAAGTCAAAAGATTGAGCTGGGAGAGATATTTACAACTCGTAGAACATTCAACTCATACAATTTCCTTTATATCCAATGAGCTCCCACACACCAATGTGAAAAAAGACCAACGACTTAGGAGAGAAATGGGGAACACATAGGAAAACGTGGCTCCCCGACCCCCCAAAACAAGCGACTCTTGAATACAGGAGAAGATGCTCACCACCATGAAGATGAAAATAAAAGACAATGTGGTGAAATTTGGGACCTATTAATATAGTTCGAAACATTAACAACCTGCTGTGTTGGAACAGATTATCCTAGATTGCTTGTAGATGTAGAAATTAATACAAACGCTATACAAGTAAGCCTGTAAAATTTAAAATGTATGTATATATTTAAAAGTGTATCCTTAGACACATCCATATCACTTGTAGAGTGAGAGGCTGAATGTATAAACGGGTAAAGGGCAAAAACCACAGAGAAGCTCGGGAAGCCAAACCACAACCCCTGGAGCCACCAGCCCAGAAAAGCAAACTACAGCCTCTACGGCAATCAGTCCAGGAAGCCCAATCACAACCACTGCAGCAGTTGGCACACACCAGTCAGGATCGGGTCAGCAATGCCAGCTTGGGAATTTTGGCCCCAGTGTCCAAGTCAAGACCAACTAGAGAAAGCCAAATATGCTCTCAAAACCAATCGCGTCAGATGCTCTGCTTCCAGTTAGCCTGCTTACAGCTTCCCCAAGTCAACAACCTCCAATCCGAAAATACCCGGAACCCTCCTTCCTTTTTGATAGAGAACTTTGCTACTCCCCCGCCTACCTTTGAGTTTGCCAAATGCGACCGATGGTTTCTGACTCCCTTGCTTTCTATGTATATGTACAGCGAGCGTTTTCTAAACAGTCTGTTTGTTTTTGCTTGCGTCTTTTTCATTTATTTCCACAAATCCCTTCTACTAAACTTGCATGTATGAAAAATATATTCATATTCTTTGATAGAGCGATTTCACTTGTAGGATTTTATCCCACAAACACACCTGCCTCTATGCGTGTGCGCGCGCATGTGTGCATCTGTGTCCGTGAACAGGTGTCCCTGACGTCCAGGATAGACGTTTCAAGACGCCGGTGGATACATAAAGCCACAGATAGTAGCAAACCCAGTTGCCGTCAAAGGGAGCACGTTTCTTTTCGTTTCTTCCACCCGCAAATCGAATGCCATTTCCATCCTAACCAAGCAGCCATCGTGCAGCGAGGCCGAAAGGATCGCAGTTGGATGTGCAACGGCACGAAGTTTCCTTTCCTTCTTCACAGCTTCGCAGAAGGAAGACTTGCTTTCATGGGAGATCTTTGCAACCCTCACATATGATTTTCCCCTTTCCTTATGAAGTCCAGGACTTTTCACCTTTTCGGGTAAAGGAAGCCCTTTACGGCTTCTCTTTGGCATATGCGAATTGCCCGCATCACTCCTCTTGCACTCGGTGGCCATTACGAAGGAAAAGAAGTGTGACTTAAACGCAAGCTCTGCAATGTGGCGACAGTCGGTCTGAAAACGGAGATGGTTACTAAGTGAGCAGTGGCCCGGGAGCATCTAGGGCGTGGACGTGTAGCACAAAGGGATGACTCACGTCCCGGCCAGGCAGGCTGCGCATGCGAGATTTCATCGCACTGCTCTGAAGAGCCTGCAACTTCAAATTTCTGCCTTGTTCGTTTCTGAAATTTTCCATTTGATATTTTGGGACCTTGGTGGACAGAGGAAAACTGAAACTGGGAACGCGAAACTGCACGCAAGGGGGGAGGGGAGGGGGGGACTACTTTGAGGACTCTAGGATTGAGTCCAAGAAAGCCTTATCTGCTCCAGGATGGACAAAGGAGAGAGAGACGGCCAATCTCTTGTATATCATTTTATTTACAAATATGAACACGATCTGGGGACGATATGGATTGGTTAAAACTCTGTCCTTCTTTCCAAAGAGGCTAGTTAACATCCTCAGTGCAATTGGTGTTAAAACCTGCTGCGAGACTGAGGATTCAGAGCTTGGGGATTCTGAAGCGTCCACCAAGCAGGGCGGCAGCGTCCCAGGTGCAACGCGTGAAAACTGCAGGATTCAGATCCAGGAGGTCCCACCAACGAAAGACGCCAGTGTCCTTTGCAAGTCCCATTCCCCGACTCGAATCGCCTTTGAATTCCTTCCCAACCACCCCACCGCCCCCCGAGTTCTCTGTCCAATGCGAGTCCTCGGCTCATCGGCGGGAGTATGTGTTCCTGTAATCTCGGATCGTCTTGGCCATGAGCGGGGCTACTTTCTTGGCGGCGGCTTTCCTGGTGCTGGGGCCGCAGGAGGGGGGCCTCGCAGGGAGCGGGTGAAAGCGGCTGTGGCCACCGGTGCTGCTGGAGGGGGGCCGGCTGCTCTCCTGTGGGCGTGGGGCCGGCTGCACCTCGGCTTTATCGGGGATGGCCGCTCCTCCCGAGGCAGGCTTTTCCTGCCTCCTGGGAACCTCACAAGGCTTGTCGAGCACAGAGTGGAAGAAGATCATCTGTGTCTGTCGGCCTCTGGGCCTCTCGGCGCGTGCAGAGCGGATCTTCATCGTCACCAGCCGGAGCCGCCGCTCTCGGGCCTCCCGGAGCCGCAGGTACATCTCCCGCCACGACTCGTGCTCCTCCGGCCGGGCTTCCTTAAAGTCTCGTTGACAGCGCCTTTTCCATAAGTGGCCCGTTTCTTTCGCTAGTGTGGGATTGTATTTCTCGATGGTGCGACCTGGCTGATCGGGCGTGCACCCCTTCCACGCGGGCTCCGGAGCAGGACACGGGTCTCCCCCCGCTTCCCGGACAGCAGGGACGCTGGTCCCGAGGGCCCACACCCGCCGCTCACACGCAGTCACGGTTCTAGGCAGGCCGGCGCTCCTGGGGCCCGAGTACACCGGCATCTTCGAGTTCCTTCTGCGTCCCGTAGGAAATCCACCCTCTTCTTCTTGCTGGGGGGAAGGGAGTGCGTGTATCTCTGGCGGGAAGGAGGACATCAGTTCAAGGACAGACAGTGCCCTGTCACTGGCCCGCATCCCGGGTAACGGGAGGTCTGGCAGCACCGGCGGGGCGTCGGTGGGGACCCTTTTCAGCTTGGCTACGTGCGCTCCGGGCGGTGGCGGCTCCTCTGTCTCATTTTCCTGCACCTTGGCTAGTCTGGGAAGCAGGCTCCCATTTTCACGAGTGCGTTTAGAGTCCGTCTCGTGAAGGTCTTTGACTCTCAGAGTAGTGGCCAGAGTTTTCACCGTCCTTTCCTTTCCCTTCCAAGGCCGGCCATAGGTGGAGTATGCCTCAAAGGGCACAGCAGGCTGCTCAGAGTCAGCCTCCATATCTGCCAACTCCTCCTCTTCAGGGAGGGAGCTCTCCCAGGTGGAAGGTCTGCGTATCCCTTCTCGAGTGCTGAGCTTGTTGGAAAGCTTGCCTGGCACCGTGGGCAGCAGGCCTCCTGCGCCCTCTCCTGTGTCTAAGCTTTCTGGGCTTGGCTTCTTTGTTTCATCTGCTTTGGGTTCGTCAGAGTCTTTGTCCCTCTTCTCCTCTAGGTGGTTGTCCCGAGCAGCGTCCAAGGCGGGTAGAGAGGGAACGCAACCGAGCTCCGATGCCTTCTCTCTCCTGGCCCGCCTAGAGGGCGGTTTGTCCTTGGTACTGTCCCCCGAGATGGCCCTTGGACCTTCCTCTGGGGAGAAGGCCTTGTGGGATTTCTGGCTGAATCCAGCAGGGAACATCTCGTCGTCCCCAGCCCCCGCCGGGCCTTTCTGCCTGTGGGAAGATACCTGCGCCGGGCTTGGGCTCACGACGGCCCCTTGCCCCCGGGGTTTGCCCAGGTGTCCCTCTTGACGGAGTCCCGGACTGCCCTGAGGGGCATCAGCGTGGCCTTTTCCAGGCTTCTGGCGGAGAACAGCGGGCTCGGGGCCCTCCTCCTCCGGGGGCACGCAATGGTCCACGCACATCTGGTGAGGACCGGCAAGGGACAGACGGATCCGGATGTGGCCATCGCCGGAAGGCGCCCAGTCTGAGGAGGAAGCCAGTGCAACTGTGTAGCGCTTGGTGCTCCCGCCTCTCCTGTCGCCACCGGGAGACCCCTTGGGAGGTGTTTGGAGCTGCGAGAGTCTCCTGTGCTTTCTGTGTCCGCGCTCCGTGCCGTCGGATGGGCTCTCGGAGGCTCCGTGGCTTTCTGGGCAGGCGCCCTGCACCTTCGGCTCCTTCGGAAACTCCTCCCTGGGGCGCTTTCGGGAACGGCTCTCCTCCAAGGCCAGTTGTTCAGGCCGGGTGTCCCGCGCCACGACCAGCAACTTCTTCCACTGGGCGGCTAAGTCCCTGGCCAAGCTGCCCACGTGCTGGTGTGTGCGCAAGCGCTTGACCGTCTTGCGGACTCCAGTCTCCGCCAGGGAGTGTGCTGTCACTGGCAAGGCGGAGAGTTTCTTCAGGTATTTCGCCAGCTTCTTGGGATCGGAGTGGGCAGCCAGGCGCGCCTGCAGCTTGACCACGGCGTGCAGCACCCCGTCGGCTGCCATGGCCGTCCCGGGCGCAGCCTCGTCGGCGCAGCTGGGCGGGCGTCGCTGCTTGGGCCGCAGCTCTGTCCTCAGTACAGCGAGCAGCTCGGCCTGGGCACGCGGGTCCTCGCCGACCGCCGCCGGGCTGACCTGCTGCTTTTGCTTGGGGGTGCGGAGCCGCCGCCTGGAAGAACCGCCGCGAAGCGCTGTCCGAGGTAGAAGGAAGCCTCAGCGCGGGACTCCCGTCCTTATAAAGCCGGCACGCCCCGCTCCCGGGCTGTGAGCCGCGCCCTGATGACCAGCAGTGATTGGTCCTGGGCTTCCTCGCCTCTTGACTGATTGATTGCGTTACCAGGACTCAATCAGGAGTGACCTCTGTGGGTGGAGTTCCGGACACCGGCAGCAAGGTGTGCAAAAACACGTACTCCCCGATGCAGTGGGTGGAAACGCTAATTGCTACCACCTGTTTGTAGAGCATATTGACAAGATCGAGCAAAAAGAAACATTCACATAGGCGTTGACCGAGCAATTCCACTCTTAGCATTTTATAGCGTACAGAGTCAATTCCGCAATGCTGTAGAAACACTCCACGTGCACACACACGCACACACACACACACACACACACACACACACACACACACACACACACAGGTGTACACAGAGACCTAGAACCCAGCAGTTTCATTGTCCACTTATCCGTAGGCCGGACAGTGCATTTCATACCCTCCCTAACCTAAGCTAGGCGGGAGCATTTCTCAGAAATCTTTCCTTCATCCTCTTTCCAGAATCCCTGGAGAGAGTCATGTAAACATTCAGCCATCAGAATAGCCAGTGAACACACTGACCAGAATGAATAGGAAGGTAAAGACTTGGGACAGAGGGACCTCCAGATCCTAAACTGATCTTTACCTTGTTGACGACTTTCTTAAAATAACAAACAAACAAACAAAAAACGTAAACAGCCTATCAGAGATGCTTGTACAGAGGGATTTGATTCCATGCTTGCAAAATGGTAGCTGTCCAAACTCCAAACAAAAGTGTTTCCTCCTTTTTCCTTTCTAGAATCACGGAGTTTGTCAGTGTCTTCAGCTCCACCGTAGGTGATGAGGACCGAGTCGTTTAGAATTCTGTTTGGATATGGCGCTGACTCAAAAATGGCTTTTGTCCTCAGCAGAGTGTGAAGCAGCTTGCACTTGGGATCGCCTGGCCTTGAAACAATAATGTCACTTTGGAAATTCAGTTTTTATCAAGAGTAGAAAAAGAGATAGAGATAGGAAAACACAGATTTACCTGTGATGCTTGTGCAGGGGTCATGCTGACCTTCTCTGTCTCGTTCCAATCTTAGTACATGTGGGGCTGAAGTGAGCAGAAAATTCAATGTTCCACTAGAATGAGGCTATGTCCGATCAGTATTCCTCCGCTACTTGGTTTTTACCCAACTGAGCGTAAGGATCCTCTACAGTACTCGAAAGCCACGGAAGCTCTGAGAAGGAACTGCTTCAGTGTTTTTCGTTTGACCACACGACTAAAGACAAATAAATCACAACTGGTATGAACACACAGGAACGGTTTTTGGAAAGTCACGACTGATTCGCATATTCGTGTGTACAGGCCAAATAATCCTGAAACAGAGTCACTTTTATTAATCGTCATGTGTCTTTCGGTGTGCTTTTCGAAAGTTAGGTGAGTCTTTTACATTAAAAAGTATCTAGTGTAAGTGTGAGCTAATTAATAAGGTGGTTGACTACTTTTTTAAAGGAGTGTTGTTCTATGCCTTAGCTCTTCTTAATTGCGTTGGGACGCTGAAAAAAAGCCAGAGAAATTGAAGATTTCATTACGTCGATGTTTTGCTCCGAAGAACTGAAGTTTACTAAACTTTCAACGCTCAGACATTTACGCATCTATCGAAATACCAATAGCTGTAAACAGTGTGTACTTTTAAGTACTAATCGACCAAACTCTAAGTCATTATGAAGCTAAGCTGAGTGTCAAGTAAGTCTTGCGTTTTAAGTGCTCCGCTCTGTTCTTACGCGAGGAAGATTAACCACTTCGCTACTGACCACTGCTGCGGCCTTGTGGGCATCTTCTAAAAATCTGTGGCTGCTGTTGAACCATATTCTTCCTGTACGTGGACCAGGAAAGGGAAACTGATCAGACAACCTGGAACCCTTTGCTAATGCCACACTGCTGTTCTTGGAGACGACTTCATCTTCCCCCCACCCACTCCTCCTCTTCTAGGTTTTCATGGCACTGTAAAGGGCTTTGTAAATGGTTTCTTGGTTTTTACTTCGTTTTATATTTATTACCGATTTGTAGATTTACAACCGGCCTTTGTCACTGATCTTACTTTAGCAACATTGGCAACTTCATTTACTGATCCTCACAGTTTATGTTTGAAGCCTTCGAACTTTTCTCAACATGTAATTCCATTATCCGTGCACAAAGACAGGGATAATTCTTTCTTCCCTTCCTTCTCTCTTTTTAAAAATTCTTACACCACGTATTTGTTTTTCTTGTCTCATCTTACTACTTAGGACCTCCGTGTTAGTCAGTTCTCTGTCGTTTACAAGAGAATACCCGAAACTGGGTCTATCTAGAGAAACAGAGTTTAGTTTGTCCAGTTTTGGAGGCTGGGAAGTCCGAGGTTCAATGGGCTTGTCTGGTGAGGGCCTTCTTCTTGATGGGGATGTGCCGAGTGACCCGAGGCAATGCAGTTTATCACAGGGTGCGGGTGACCAAAGCGAGCTAATATGCTTCTTTCTCTCCTGATAAAGCTGGTGCTGCCACTCGGGTGATAACCCATCCATCCACCAACTCATCCATCCGTGATGGTATTAATTCACTCAAGAGGGCATAGCCCTCATGATTCAATCACCTCTTAAAGACCCCACCTTCAACGCTGCTACATTGGGGATCAAGCTTCCACGTGACCTTTGGAGGGGACAAGCATTCAAATCACAGCAACGTTAATAAGATGTTGCGTAGAAGTGGGGATAAGAGGCATTATTGTCTTTTTCCCAATCTTGAAGGGAAAGCTTTTGGCATTTCATTAGTCAGTCTTATGTTTCCTGCAGGTTTTTCATAGAGATCGTTTTGTCAGGTCAAGGCAGTTGTCTTCTATTCCTACGTTGTCCGGGGTTTTTGTTTCCTGTCCTTGTCTTTCCTTTTACTTTTTAAAAAATATCAACGATAGGTTGTACATTTTATGAATCACTTCTCTGCACTTTTGGAAATGATGACCTAATTTCTTTATTTTGCAATGTGGCACACTGACTGTATCACGTGATTCACTAACCCTAAACCAACCTTGCCTCAGTCCTAAGACACACTGAACTTGAATATTACGTATCACTGATTCAATTTGCTCCTAGTTTGCTTTGGATTTGTGAGTATATTAATGAATGGGATTGGGCTGTTCTAATGCTTTCAGTGTCCTTGTCAGGTCAGAGCTCTTACACATCTTTTATTGAATACTTCTATAACTATTTGTCTTCTGGATACTATCGTAAATGGTATTAACTAAAATAGTTTTTCGAAAGTGTTGCGATAGTTTCAGTACGTTGAGTCCCCCATGGATCTGTCTCAATTGTTTGTTATTCCTCATACTTCTCTGTGTTGTTCTTAAGTTGGCATGTGTGCCAGGCAGTGTAATTGAGACTTTATTTTTAGAAATAATCTGAGATGAAGGATGATGGTATCCTCTCACAGAGGTGATTTAGGTTTGTTTCTGCCTTGCGCCTGGAGCGAGGCCCGGCAGTCCAGGAATATCTGAATCCCGTTTCAGGGACTGAGGGTTTTCTGGGCCGCATAGGCAATGGGTAGCAGAGGTTGGGCAACTTAACTTGTTGTCTGTATTTATTCCTAGGACAGGGCCCAGACCAGGGTCCTCAATCTTGCTGGGCCTAGAATTCCAACTTTTGTGCCCTCAGCACCTTGAGGTTGTCGACAGTGCTTGGTGTCCTAGCATCGTAGAAGTAGGCAAATGTCCGTAGGAACAATGGCTTCCAATGGCATGGCCACCTATGCGCATCTATGAATACTGTAGTCCTCCCTTATTTGTGGTTTTCCTCTCCTTAATATCAGTTGCCTGCAGTCCAATGTGGTGTGAAAATATCAGATGAACAATTACAGAAATAAACCGTTCAGAGGTTTTAAATTGCGAGCCGTTCTCTGGAGTGTGACAAAACCTCACATGGCCCCGCTCCATACCGTAAGCATTCCTTTTTCCAGTGTGTCCACCTGTACACCCTCCCTGCCCGCTCGTGACTGGGAGGCCATCCTGGTGATCAAATCAACTGTCACCCTATCGCGGTGTTTGCGTCCGAGTCGCCGTATTTTACTTAATAATGGCCACAACGCACAAGAGCGGTCATGCTGGGAATTCGGATATGTCAAATAGAAGCCATAAAGTGCTTCCTTTAGGCGAAAAGGTGAAAGTTCTCTACTTAGTAAGGAAAGGGAAAAAAATTATATGCTGAGGTTACTGAGATGTACTGTCAGAACAAATGTTGTGTCTGTGAGATTGTGAAGAAGTTCAAAGAAATTCATGCTAGTTTCGCTGTCGCACCTCAAACTGCAAAGATTTTGGCCACAGTCTAGGCAACAATGTTTAGTGAAGATGAAAAAGACATTAAATTTGTGGGTGGAAGACATGGACAGGAGCATGTTGCAATAGATGGTACTGTCCGAGGTTTCGGACATCCGATGGGGGGCCTGATATTTACATCCAACGGATGAGGGGAACTCCTGGGATTTTAAAATACTGAAGAATGGGACTACATAAAAATAAAAAGGAATGAAAGAGAAAGTCAAAAGATTGAGCTGGGAGAGATATTTACAA
The DNA here is from genome assembly GCF_027409185.1 of Cynocephalus volans. NCBI lineage: Eukaryota > Metazoa > Chordata > Mammalia > Dermoptera > Cynocephalidae > Cynocephalus > Cynocephalus volans. Next base: position 42,538,791 of record NC_084472.1, read on the forward strand.
CTCGTAGAACATTCAACTCATACAATTTCCTTTATATCCAATGAGCTCCCACACACCAATGTGAAAAAAGACCAACGACTTAGGAGAGAAATGGGGAACACATAGGAAAACGTGGCTCCCCGACCCCCCAAAACAAGCGACTCTTGAATACAGGAGAAGATGCTCACCACCATGAAGATGAAAATAAAAGACAATGTGGTGAAATTTGGGACCTATTAATATAGTTCGAAACATTAACAACCTGCTGTGTTGGAACAGATTATCCTAGATTGCTTGTAGATGTAGAAATTAATACAAACGCTATACAAGTAAGCCTGTAAAATTTAAAATGTATGTATATATTTAAAAGTGTATCCTTAGACACATCCATATCACTTGTAGAGTGAGAGGCTGAATGTATAAACGGGTAAAGGGCAAAAACCACAGAGAAGCTCGGGAAGCCAAACCACAACCCCTGGAGCCACCAGCCCAGAAAAGCAAACTACAGCCTCTACGGCAATCAGTCCAGGAAGCCCAATCACAACCACTGCAGCAGTTGGCACACACCAGTCAGGATCGGGTCAGCAATGCCAGCTTGGGAATTTTGGCCCCAGTGTCCAAGTCAAGACCAACTAGAGAAAGCCAAATATGCTCTCAAAACCAATCGCGTCAGATGCTCTGCTTCCAGTTAGCCTGCTTACAGCTTCCCCAAGTCAACAACCTCCAATCCGAAAATACCCGGAACCCTCCTTCCTTTTTGATAGAGAACTTTGCTACTCCCCCGCCTACCTTTGAGTTTGCCAAATGCGACCGATGGTTTCTGACTCCCTTGCTTTCTATGTATATGTACAGCGAGCGTTTTCTAAACAGTCTGTTTGTTTTTGCTTGCGTCTTTTTCATTTATTTCCACAAATCCCTTCTACTAAACTTGCATGTATGAAAAATATATTCATATTCTTTGATAGAGCGATTTCACTTGTAGGATTTTATCCCACAAACACACCTGCCTCTATGCGTGTGCGCGCGCATGTGTGCATCTGTGTCCGTGAACAGGTGTCCCTGACGTCCAGGATAGACGTTTCAAGACGCCGGTGGATACATAAAGCCACAGATAGTAGCAAACCCAGTTGCCGTCAAAGGGAGCACGTTTCTTTTCGTTTCTTCCACCCGCAAATCGAATGCCATTTCCATCCTAACCAAGCAGCCATCGTGCAGCGAGGCCGAAAGGATCGCAGTTGGATGTGCGACGGCACGAAGTTTCCTTTCCTTCTTCACAGCTTCGCAGAAGGAAGACTTGCTTTCATGGGAGATCTTTGCAACCCTCACATATGATTTTCCCCTTTCCTTATGAAGTCCAGGACTTTTCACCTTTTCGGGTAAAGGAAGCCCTTTACGGCTTCTCTTTGGCATATGCGAATTGCCCGCATCACTCCTCTTGCACTCGGTGGCCATTACGAAGGAAAAGAAGTGTGACTTAAACGCAAGCTCTGCAATGTGGCGACAGTCGGTCTGAAAACGGAGATGGTTACTAAGTGAGCAGTGGCCCGGGAGCATCTAGGGCGTGGACGTGTAGCACAAAGGGATGACTCACGTCCCGGCCAGGCAGGCTGCGCATGCGAGATTTCATCGCACTGCTCTGAAGAGCCTGCAACTTCAAATTTCTGCCTTGTTCGTTTCTGAAATTTTCCATTTGATATTTTGGGACCTTGGTGGACAGAGGAAAACTGAAACTGGGAACGCGAAACTGCACGCAAGGGGGGAGGGGAGGGGGGGACTACTTTGAGGACTCTAGGATTGAGTCCAAGAAAGCCTTATCTGCTCCAGGATGGACAAAGGAGAGAGAGACGGCCAATCTCTTGTATATCATTTTATTTACAAATATGAACACGATCTGGGGACGATATGGATTGGTTAAAACTCTGTCCTTCTTTCCAAAGAGGCTAGTTAACATCCTCAGTGCAATTGGTGTTAAAACCTGCTGCGAGACTGAGGATTCAGAGCTTGGGGATTCTGAAGCGTCCACCAAGCAGGGCGGCAGCGTCCCAGGTGCAACGCGTGAAAACTGCAGGATTCAGATCCAGGAGGTCCCACCAACGAAAGACGCCAGTGTCCTTTGCAAGTCCCATTCCCCGACTCGAATCGCCTTTGAATTCCTTCCCAACCACCCCACCGCCCCCCGAGTTCTCTGTCCAATGCGAGTCCTCGGCTCATCGGCGGGAGTATGTGTTCCTGTAATCTCGGATCGTCTTGGCCATGAGCGGGGCTACTTTCTTGGCGGCGGCTTTCCTGGTGCTGGGGCCGCAGGAGGGGGGCCTCGCAGGGAGCGGGTGAAAGCGGCTGTGGCCACCGGTGCTGCTGGAGGGGGGCCGGCTGCTCTCCTGTGGGCGTGGGGCCGGCTGCACCTCGGCTTTATCGGGGATGGCCGCTCCTCCCGAGGCAGGCTTTTCCTGCCTCCTGGGAACCTCACAAGGCTTGTCGAGCACAGAGTGGAAGAAGATCATCTGTGTCTGTCGGCCTCTGGGCCTCTCGGCGCGTGCAGAGCGGATCTTCATCGTCACCAGCCGGAGCCGCCGCTCTCGGGCCTCCCGGAGCCGCAGGTACATCTCCCGCCACGACTCGTGCTCCTCCGGCCGGGCTTCCTTAAAGTCTCGTTGACAGCGCCTTTTCCATAAGTGGCCCGTTTCTTTCGCTAGTGTGGGATTGTATTTCTCGATGATGCGACCTGGCTGATCGGGCGTGCACCCCTTCCACGCGGGCTCCGGAGCAGGACACGGGTCTCCCCCCGCTTCCCGGACAGCAGGGACGCTGGTCCCGAGGGCCCACACCCGCCGCTCACACGCAGTCACGGTTCTAGGCAGGCCGGCGCTCCTGGGGCCCGAGTACACCGGCATCTTCGAGTTCCTTCTGCGTCCCGTAGGAAATCCACCCTCTTCTTCTTGCTGGGGGGAAGGGAGTGCGTGTATCTCTGGCGGGAAGGAGGACATCAGTTCAAGGACAGACAGTGCCCTGTCACTGGCCCGCATCCCGGGTAACGGGAGGTCTGGCAGCACCGGCGGGGCGTCGGTGGGGACCCTTTTCAGCTTGGCTACGTGCGCTCCGGGCGGTGGCGGCTCCTCTGTCTCATTTTCCTGCACCTTGGCTAGTCTGGGAAGCAGGCTCCCATTTTCACGAGTGCGTTTAGAGTCCGTCTCGTGAAGGTCTTTGACTCTCAGAGTAGTGGCCAGAGTTTTCACCGTCCTTTCCTTTCCCTTCCAAGGCCGGCCATAGGTGGAGTATGCCTCAAAGGGCACAGCAGGCTGCTCAGAGTCAGCCTCCATATCTGCCAACTCCTCCTCTTCAGGGAGGGAGCTCTCCCAGGTGGAAGGTCTGCGTATCCCTTCTCGAGTGCTGAGCTTGTTGGAAAGCTTGCCTGGCACCGTGGGCAGCAGGCCTCCTGCGCCCTCTCCTGTGTCTAAGCTTTCTGGGCTTGGCTTCTTTGTTTCGTCTGCTTTGGGTTCGTCAGAGTCTTTGTCCCTCTTCTCCTCTAGGTGGTTGTCCCGAGCAGCGTCCAAGGCGGGTAGAGAGGGAACGCAACCGAGCTCCGATGCCTTCTCTCTCCTGGCCCGCCTAGAGGGCGGTTTGTCCTTGGTACTGTCCCCCGAGATGGCCCTTGGACCTTCCTCTGGGGAGAAGGCCTTGTGGGATTTCTGGCTGAATCCAGCAGGGAACATCTCGTCGTCCCCAGCCCCCGCCGGGCCTTTCTGCCTGTGGGAAGATACCTGCGCCGGGCTTGGGCTCACGACGGCCCCTTGCCCCCGGGGTTTGCCCAGGTGTCCCTCTTGACGGAGTCCCGGACTGCCCTGAGGGGCATCAGCGTGGCCTTTTCCAGGCTTCTGGCGGAGAACAGCGGGCTCGGGGCCCTCCTCCTCCGGGGGCACGCAATGGTCCACGCACATCTGGTGAGGACCGGCAAGGGACAGACGGATCCGGATGTGGCCATCGCCGGAAGACGCCCAGTCTGAGGAGGAAGCCAGTGCAACTGTGTAGCGCTTGGTGCTCCCGCCTCTCCTGTCGCCACCGGGAGACCCCTTGGGAGGTGTTTGGAGCTGCGAGAGTCTCCTGTGCTTTCTGTGTCCGCGCTCCGTGCCGTCGGATGGGCTCTCGGAGGCTCCGTGGCTTTCTGGGCAGGCGCCCTGCACCTTCGGCTCCTTCGGAAACTCCTCCCTGGGGCGCTTTCGGGAACGGCTCTCCTCCAAGGCCAGTTGTTCAGGCCGGGTGTCCCGCGCCACGACCAGCAACTTCTTCCACTGGGCGGCTAAGTCCCTGGCCAAGCTGCCCACGTGCTGGTGTGTGCGCAAGCGCTTGACCGTCTTGCGGACTCCAGTCTCCGCCAGGGAGTGTGCTGTCACTGGCAAGGCGGAGAGTTTCTTCAGGTATTTCGCCAGCTTCTTGGGATCGGAGTGGGCAGCCAGGCGCGCCTGCAGCTTGACCACGGCGTGCAGCGCCCCGTCGGCTGCCATGGCCGTCCCGGGCGCAGCCTCGTCGGCGCAGCTGGGCGGGCGTCGCTGCTTGGGCCGCAGCTCTGTCCTCAGTACAGCGAGCAGCTCGGTCTGGGCACGCGGGTCCTCGCCGACCGCCGCCGGGCTGACCTGCTGCTTTTGCTTGGGGGTGCGGAGCCGCCGCCTGGAAGAACCGCCGCGAAGCGCTGTCCGAGGTAGAAGGAAGCCTCAGCGCGGGACTCCCGTCCTTATAAAGCCGGCACGCCCCGCTCCCGGGCTGTGAGCCGCGCCCTGATGACCAGCAGTGATTGGTCCTGGGCTTCCTCGCCTCTTGACTGATTGATTGCGTTACCAGGACTCAATCAGGAGTGACCTCTGTGGGTGGAGTTCCGGACACCGGCAGCAAGGTGTGCGAAAACACGTATTCCCCGATGCAGTGGGTGGAAACGCTAATTGCTACCACCTGTTTGTAGAGCATATTGACAAGATCGAGCGAAAAGAAAAATTCCCATAGGCGTTGACCGAGCAATTCCACTCTTAGCATTTTATAGCGTACAGAGTCAATTCCGCAATGCTGTAGAAACACTCCACGTGCACACACACGCACACACACACACACACACACACACACACACACACACACACACACAGGTGTACACAGAGACCTAGAACCCAGCAGTTTCATTGTCCACTTATCCGTAGGCCAGACAGTGCATTTCATACCCTCCCTAACCTAAGCTAGGCGGGAGCATTTCTCAGAAATCTTTCCTTCATCCTCTTTCCAGAATCCCTGGAGAGAGTCATGTAAACATTCAGCCATCAGAATAGCCAGTGAACACACTGACCAGAATGAATAGGAAGGTAAAGACTTGGGACAGAGGGACCTCCAGATCCTAAACTGATCTTTACCTTGTTGACGACTTTCTTAAAATAACAAGCAAACAAACAAAAAACGTAAACAGCCTATCAGAGATGCTTGTACAGAGGGATTTGATTCCATGCTTGCAAAATGGTAGCTGTCCAAACTCCAAACAAAAGTGTTTCCTCCTTTTTCCTTTCTAGAATCACGGAGTTTGTCAGTGTCTTCAGCTCCACCGTAGGTGATGAGGACCGAGTCGTTTAGAATTCTGTTTGGATATGGCGCTGACTCAAAAATGGCTTTTGTCCTCAGCAGAGTGTGAAGCAGCTTGCACTTGGGATCGCCTGGCCTTGTAACAATAATGTCACTTTGGAAATTCAGTTTTTATCAAGAGTAGAAAAAGAGATAGAGATAGGAAAACACAGATTTACCTGTGATGCTTGTGCAGGGGTCATGCTGACCTTCTCTGTCTCGTTCCAATCTTAGTACATGTGGGGCTGAAGTGAGCAGAAAATTCAATGTTCCACTAGAATGAGGCTATGTCCGATCAGTATTCCTCCGCTACTTGGTTTTTACCCAACTGAGCGTAAGGATCCTCTACAGTACTCGAAAGCCACGGAAGCTCTGAGAAGGAACTGCTTCAGTGTTTTTCGTTTGACCACACGACTAAAGACAAATAAATCACAACTGGTATGAACACACAGGAACGGTTTTTGGAAAGTCACGACTGATTCGCATATTCGTGTGTACAGGCCAAATAATCCTGAAACAGAGTCACTTTTATTAATCGTCATGTGTCTTTCGGTGTGCTTTTCGAAAGTTAGGTGAGTCTTTTACATTAAAAAGTATCTAGTGTAAGTGTGAGCTAATTAATAAGGTGGTTGACTACTTTTTTAAAGGAGTGTTGTTCTATGCCTTAGCTCTTCTTAATTGCGTTGGGACGCTGAAAAAAAGCCAGAGAAATTGAAGATTTCATTACGTCGATGTTTTGCTCCGAAGAACTGAAGTTTACTAAACTTTCAACGCTCAGACATTTACGCATCTATCGAAATACCAATAGCTGTAAACAGTGTGTACTTTTAAGTACTAATCGACCAAACTCTAAGTCATTATGAAGCTAAGCTGAGTGTTAAGTAAGTCTTGCGTTTTAAGTGCTCCGCTCTGTTCTTACGCGAGGAAGATTAACCACTTCGCTACTGACCACTGCTGCGGCCTTGTGGGCATCTTCTAAAAATCTGTGGCTGCTGTTGAACCATATTCTTCCTGTACGTGGACCAGGAAAGGGAAACTGATCAGACAACCTGGAACCCTTTGCTAATGCCACACTGCTGTTCTTGGAGACGACTTCATCTTCCCCCCACCCACTCCTCCTCTTCTAGGTTTTCATGGCACTGTAAAGGGCTTTGTAAATGGTTTCTTGGTTTTTACTTCGTTTTATATTTATTACCGATTTGTAGATTTACAACCGGCCTTTGTCACTGATCTTACTTTAGCAACATTGGCAACTTCATTTACTGATCCTCACAGTTTATGTTTGAAGCCTTCGAACTTTTCTCAACATGTAATTCCATTATCCGTGCACAAAGACAGGGATAATTCTTTCTTCCCTTCCTTCTCTCTTTTTAAAAATTCTTACACCACGTATTTGTTTTTCTTGTCTAATCTTACTACTTAGGACCTCCGTGTTAGTCAGTTCTCTGTCGTTTACAAGAGAATACCCGAAACTGGGTCTATCTAGAGAAACAGAGTTTAGTTTGTCCAGTTTTGGAGGCTGGGAAGTCCGAGGTTCAATGGGCTTGTCTGGTGAGGGCCTTCTTCTTGATGGGGATGTGCCGAGTGACCCGAGGCAATGCAGTTTATCACAGGGTGCGGGTGACCAAAGCGAGCTAATATGCTTCTTTCTCTCCTGATAAAGCTGGTGCTGCCACTCGGGTGATAACCCATCCATCCACCAACTCATCCATCCGTGATGGTATTAATTCACTCAAGAGGGCATAGCCCTCATGATTCAATCACCTCTTAAAGACCCCACCTTCAACGCTGCTACATTGGGGATCAAGCTTCCACGTGACCTTTGGAGGGGACAAGCATTCAAATCACAGCAACGTTAATAAGATGTTGCGTAGAAGTGGGGATAAGAGGCATTATTGTCTTTTTCCCAATCTTGAAGGGAAAGCTTTTGGCATTTCATTAGTCAGTCTTATGTTTCCTGCAGGTTTTTCGTAGAGATCGTTTTGTCAGGTCAAGGCAGTTGTCTTCTATTCCTACGTTGTCCGGGGTTTTTGTTTCCTGTCCTTGTCTTTCCTTTTACTTTTTAAAAAATATCAACGATAGGTTGTACATTTTATGAATCACTTCTCTGCACTTTTGGAAATGATGACCTAATTTCTTTATTTTGCAATGTGGCACACTGACTGTATCACGTGATTCACTAACCCTAAACCAACCTTGCCTCAGTCCTAAGACACACTGAACTTGAATATTACGTATCACTGATTCAATTTGCTCCTAGTTTGCTTTGGATTTGTGAGTATATTAATGAATGGGATTGGGCTGTTCTAATGCTTTCAGTGTCCTTGTCAGGTCAGAGCTCTTACACATCTTTTATTGAATACTTCTATAACTATTTGTCTTCTGGATACTATCGTAAATGGTATTAACTAAAATAGTTTTTCGAAAGTGTTGCGATAGTTTCAGTACGTTGAGTCCCCCATGGATCTGTCTCAATTGTTTGTTATTCCTCATACTTCTCTGTGTTGTTCTTAAGTTGGCATGTGTGCCAGGCAGTGTAATTGAGACTTTATTTTTAGAAATAATCTGAGATGAAGGATGATGGTATCCTCTCACAGAGGTGATTTAGGTTTGTTTCTGCCTTGCGCCTGGAGCGAGGCCCGGCAGTCCAGGAATATCTGAATCCCGTTTCAGGGACTGAGGGTTTTCTGGGCCGCATAGGCAATGGGTAGCAGAGGTTGGGCAACTTAACTTGTTGTCTGTATTTATTCCTAGGACAGGGCCCAGACCAGGGTCCTCAATCTTGCTGGGCCTAGAATTCCAACTTTTGTGCCCTCAGCACCTTGAGGTTGTCGACAGTGCTTGGTGTCCTAGCATCGTAGAAGTAGGCAAATGTCCGTAGGAACAATGGCTTCCAATGGCATGGCCACCTATGCGCATCTATGAATACTGTAGTCCTCCCTTATTTGTGGTTTTCCTCTCCTTAATATCAGTTGCCTGCAGTCCAATGTGGTGTGAAAATATCAGATGAACAATTACAGAAATAAACCGTTCAGAGGTTTTAAATTGCGAGCCGTTCTCTGGAGTGTGACAAAACCTCACATGGCCCCGCTCCATACCGTAAGCATTCCTTTTTCCAGTGTGTCCACCTGTACACCCTCCCTGCCCGCTCGTGACTGGGAGGCCATCCTGGTGATCAAATCAACTGTCACCCTATCGCGGTGTTTGCGTCCGAGTCGCCGTATTTTACTTAATAATGGCCACAACGCACAAGAGCGGTCATGCTGGGAATTCGGATATGTCAAATAGAAGCCATAAAGTGCTTCCTTTAGGCGAAAAGGTGAAAGTTCTCTACTTAGTAAGGAAAGGGAAAAAAATTATATGCTGAGGTTACTGAGATGTACTGTCAGAACAAATGTTGTGTCTGTGAGATTGTGAAGAAGTTCAAAGAAATTCATGCTAGTTTCGCTGTCGCACCTCAAACTGCAAAGATTTTGGCCACAGTCTAGGCAACAATGTTTAGTGAAGATGAAAAAGACATTAAATTTGTGGGTGGAAGACATGGACAGGAGCATGTTGCAATAGATGGTACTGTCCGAGGTTTCGGACATCCGATGGGGGGCCTGATATTTACATCCAACGGATGAGGGGAACTCCTGGGATTTTAAAATACTGAAGAATGGGACTACATAAAAATAAAAAGGAATGAAAGAGAAAGTCAAAAGATTGAGCTGGGAGAGATATTTACAACTCGTAGAACATTCAACTCATACAATTTCCTTTATATCCAATGAGCTCCCACACACCAATGTGAAAAAAGACCAACGACTTAGGAGAGAAATGGGGAACACATAGGAAAACGTGGCTCCCCGACCCCCCAAAACAAGCGACTCTTGAATACAGGAGAAGATGCTCACCACCATGAAGATGAAAATAAAAGACAATGTGGTGAAATTTGGGACCTATTAATATAGTTCGAAACATTAACAACCTGCTGTGTTGGAACAGATTATCCTAGATTGCTTGTAGATGTAGAAATTAATACAAACGCTATACAAGTAAGCCTGTAAAATTTAAAATGTATGTATATATTTAAAAGTGTATCCTTAGACACATCCATATCACTTGTAGAGTGAGAGGCTGAATGTATAAACGGGTAAAGGGCAAAAACCACAGAGAAGCTCGGGAAGCCAAACCACAACCCCTGGAGCCACCAGCCCAGAAAAGCAAACTACAGCCTCTACGGCAATCAGTCCAGGAAGCCCAATCACAACCACTGCAGCAGTTGGCACACACCAGTCAGGATCGGGTCAGCAATGCCAGCTTGGGAATTTTGGCCCCAGTGTCCAAGTCAAGACCAACTAGAGAAAGCCAAATATGCTCTCAAAACCAATCGCGTCAGATGCTCTGCTTCCAGTTAGCCTGCTTACAGCTTCCCCAAGTCAACAACCTCCAATCCGAAAATACCCGGAACCCTCCTTCCTTTTTGATAGAGAACTTTGCTACTCCCCCGCCTACCTTTGAGTTTGCCAAATGCGACCGATGGTTTCTGACTCCCTTGCTTTCTATGTATATGTACAGCGAGCGTTTTCTAAACAGTCTGTTTGTTTTTGCTTGCGTCTTTTTCATTTATTTCCACAAATCCCTTCTACTAAACTTGCATGTATGAAAAATATATTCATATTCTTTGATAGAGCGATTTCACTTGTAGGATTTTATCCCACAAACACACCTGCCTCTATGCGTGTGCGCGCGCATGTGTGCATCTGTGTCCGTGAACAGGTGTCCCTGACGTCCAGGATAGACGTTTCAAGACGCCGGTGGATACATAAAGCCACAGATAGTAGCAAACCCAGTTGCCGTCAAAGGGAGCACGTTTCTTTTCGTTTCTTCCACCCGCAAATCGAATGCCATTTCCATCCTAACCAAGCAGCCATCGTGCAGCGAGGCCGAAAGGATCGCAGTTGGATGTGCGACGGCACGAAGTTTCCTTTCCTTCTTCACAGCTTCGCAGAAGGAAGACTTGCTTTCATGGGAGATCTTTGCAACCCTCACATATGATTTTCCCCTTTCCTTATGAAGTCCAGGACTTTTCACCTTTTCGGGTAAAGGAAGCCCTTTACGGCTTCTCTTTGGCATATGCGAATTGCCCGCATCACTCCTCTTGCACTCGGTGGCCATTACGAAGGAAAAGAAGTGTGACTTAAACGCAAGCTCTGCAATGTGGCGACAGTCGGTCTGAAAACGGAGATGGTTACTAAGTGAGCAGTGGCCCGGGAGCATCTAGGGCGTGGACGTGTAGCACAAAGGGATGACTCACGTCCCGGCCAGGCAGGCTGCGCATGCGAGATTTCATCGCACTGCTCTGAAGAGCCTGCAACTTCAAATTTCTGCCTTGTTCGTTTCTGAAATTTTCCATTTGATATTTTGGGACCTTGGTGGACAGAGGAAAACTGAAACTGGGAACGCGAAACTGCACGCAAGGGGGGAGGGGAGGGGGGGACTACTTTGAGGACTCTAGGATTGAGTCCAAGAAAGCCTTATCTGCTCCAGGATGGACAAAGGAGAGAGAGACGGCCAATCTCTTGTATATCATTTTATTTACAAATATGAACACGATCTGGGGACGATATGGATTGGTTAAAACTCTGTCCTTCTTTCCAAAGAGGCTAGTTAACATCCTCAGTGCAATTGGTGTTAAAACCTGCTGCGAGACTGAGGATTCAGAGCTTGGGGATTCTGAAGCGTCCACCAAGCAGGGCGGCAGCGTCCCAGGTGCAACGCGTGAAAACTGCAGGATTCAGATCCAGGAGGTCCCACCAACGAAAGACGCCAGTGTCCTTTGCAAGTCCCATTCCCCGACTCGAATCGCCTTTGAATTCCTTCCCAACCACCCCACCGCCCCCCGAGTTCTCTGTCCAATGCGAGTCCTCGGCTCATCGGCGGGAGTATGTGTTCCTGTAATCTCGGATCGTCTTGGCCATGAGCGGGGCTACTTTCTTGGCGGCGGCTTTCCTGGTGCTGGGGCCGCAGGAGGGGGGCCTCGCAGGGAGCGGGTGAAAGCGGCTGTGGCCACCGGTGCTGCTGGAGGGGGGCCGGCTGCTCTCCTGTGGGCGTGGGGCCGGCTGCACCTCGGCTTTATCGGGGATGGCCGCTCCTCCCGAGGCAGGCTTTTCCTGCCTCCTGGGAACCTCACAAGGCTTGTCGAGCACAGAGTGGAAGAAGATCATCTGTGTCTGTCGGCCTCTGGGCCTCTCGGCGCGTGCAGAGCGGATCTTCATCGTCACCAGCCGGAGCCGCCGCTCTCGGACCTCCCGGAGCCGCAGGTACATCTCCCGCCACGACTCGTGCTCCTCCGGCCGGGCTTCCTTAAAGTCTCGTTGACAGCGCCTTTTCCATAAGTGGCCCGTTTCTTTCGCTAGTGTGGGATTGTATTTCTCGATGATGCGACCTGGCTGATCGGGCGTGCACCCCTTCCACGCGGGCTCCGGAGCAGGACACGGGTCTCCCCCCGCTTCCCGGACAGCAGGGACGCTGGTCCCGAGGGCCCACACCCGCCGCTCACACGCAGTCACGGTTCTAGGCAGGCCGGCGCTCCTGGGGCCCGAGTACACCGGCATCTTCGAGTTCCTTCTGCGTCCCGTAGGAAATCCACCCTCTTCTTCTTGCTGGGGGGAAGGGAGTGCGTGTATCTCTGGCGGGAAGGAGGACATCAGTTCAAGGACAGACAGTGCCCTGTCACTGGCCCGCATCCCGGGTAACGGGAGGTCTGGCAGCACCGGCGGGGCGTCGGTGGGGACCCTTTTCAGCTTGGCTACGTGCGCTCCGGGCGGTGGCGGCTCCTCTGTCTCATTTTCCTGCACCTTGGCTAGTCTGGGAAGCAGGCTCCCATTTTCACGAGTGCGTTTAGAGTCCGTCTCGTGAAGGTCTTTGACTCTCAGAGTAGTGGCCAGAGTTTTCACCGTCCTTTCCTTTCCCTTCCAAGGCCGGCCATAGGTGGAGTATGCCTCAAAGGGCACAGCAGGCTGCTCAGAGTCAGCCTCCATATCTGCCAACTCCTCCTCTTCAGGGAGGGAGCTCTCCCAGGTGGAAGGTCTGCGTATCCCTTCTCGAGTGCTGAGCTTGTTGGAAAGCTTGCCTGGCACCGTGGGCAGCAGGCCTCCTGCGCCCTCTCCTGTGTCTAAGCTTTCTGGGCTTGGCTTCTTTGTTTCGTCTGCTTTGGGTTCGTCAGAGTCTTTGTCCCTCTTCTCCTCTAGGTGGTTGTCCCGAGCAGCGTCCAAGGCGGGTAGAGAGGGAACGCAACCGAGCTCCGATGCCTTCTCTCTCCTGGCCCGCCTAGAGGGCGGTTTGTCCTTGGTACTGTCCCCCGAGATGGCCCTTGGACCTTCCTCTGGGGAGAAGGCCTTGTGGGATTTCTGGCTGAATCCAGCAGGGAACATCTCGTCGTCCCCAGCCCCCGCCGGGCCTTTCTGCCTGTGGGAAGATACCTGCGCCGGGCTTGGGCTCACGACGGCCCCTTGCCCCCGGGGTTTGCCCAGGTGTCCCTCTTGACGGAGTCCCGGACTGCCCTGAGGGGCATCAGCGTGGCCTTTTCCAGGCTTCTGGCGGAGAACAGCGGGCTCGGGGCCCTCCTCCTCCAGGGGCACGCAATGGTCCACGCACATCTGGTGAGGACCGGCAAGGGACAGACGGATCCGGATGTGGCCATCGCCGGAAGACGCCCAGTCTGAGGAGGAAGCCAGTGCAACTGTGTAGCGCTTGGTGCTCCCGCCTCTCCTGTCGCCACCGGGAGACCCCTTGGGAGGTGTTTGGAGCTGCGAGAGTCTCCTGTGCTTTCTGTGTCCGCGCTCCGTGCCGTCGGATGGGCTCTCGGAGGCTCCGTGGCTTTCTGGGCAGGCGCCCTGCACCTTCGGCTCCTTCGGAAACTCCTCCCTGGGGCGCTTTCGGGAACGGCTCTCCTCCAAGGCCAGTTGTTCAGGCCGGGTGTCCCGCGCCACGACCAGCAACTTCTTCCACTGGGCGGCTAAGTCCCTGGCCAAGCTGCCCACGTGCTGGTGTGTGCGCAAGCGCTTGACCGTCTTGCGGACTCCAGTCTCCGCCAGGGAGTGTGCTGTCACTGGCAAGGCGGAGAGTTTCTTCAGGTATTTCGCCAGCTTCTTGGGATCGGAGTGGGCAGCCAGGCGCGCCTGCAGCTTGACCACGGCGTGCAGCGCCCCGTCGGCTGCCATGGCCGTCCCGGGCGCAGCCTCGTCGGCGCAGCTGGGCGGGCGTCGCTGCTTGGGCCGCAGCTCTGTCCTCAGTACAGCGAGCAGCTCGGCCTGGGCACGCGGGTCCTCGCCGACCGCCGCCGGGCTGACCTGCTGCTTTTGCTTGGGGGTGCGGAGCCGCCGCCTGGAAGAACCGCCGCGAAGCGCTGTCCGAGGTAGAAGGAAGCCTCAGCGCGGGACTCCCGTCCTTATAAAGCCGGCACGCCCCGCTCCCGGGCTGTGAGCCGCGCCCTGATGACCAGCAGTGATTGGTCCTGGGCTTCCTCGCCTCTTGACTGATTGATTGCCTTACCAGGACTCAATCAGGAGTGACCTCTGTGGGTGGAGTTCCGGACACCGGCAGCAAGGTGTGCGAAAACACGTACTCCCCGATGCAGTGGGTGGAAACGCTAATTGCTACCACCTGTTTGTAGAGCATATTGACAAGATCGAGCGAAAAGAAAAATTCACATAGGCGTTGACCGAGCAATTCCACTCTTAGCATTTTATAGCGTACAGAGTCAATTCCGCAATGCTGTAGAAACACTCCACGTGCACACACACGCACACACACACACACACACACACACACACACACACACACACACAGGTGTACACAGAGACCTAGAACCCAGCAGTTTCATTGTCCACTTATCCGTAGGCCAGACAGTGCATTTCATACCCTCCCTAACCTAAGCTAGGCGGGAGCATTTCTCAGAAATCTTTCCTTCATCCTCTTTCCAGAATCCCTGGAGAGAGTCATGTAAACATTCAGCCATCAGAATAGCCAGTGAACACACTGACCAGAATGAATAGGAAGGTAAAGACTTGGGACAGAGGGACCTCCAGATCCTAAACTGATCTTTACCTTGTTGACGACTTTCTTAAAATAACAAGCAAACAAACAAGAAACGTAAACAGCCTATCAGAGATGCTTGTACAGAGGGATTTGATTCCATGCTTGCAAAATGGTAGCTGTCCAAACTCCAAACAAAAGTGTTTCCTCCTTTTTCCTTTCTAGAATCACGGAGTTTGTCAGTGTCTTCAGCTCCACCGTAGGTGATGAGGACCGAGTCGTTTAGAATTCTGTTTGGATATGGCGCTGACTCAAAAATGGCTTTTGTCCTCAGCAGAGTGTGAAGCAGCTTGCACTTGGGATCGCCTGGCCTTGTAACAATAATGTCACTTTGGAAATTCAGTTTTTATCAAGAGTAGAAAAAGAGATAGAGATAGGAAAACACAGATTTACCTGTGATGCTTGTGCAGGGGTCATGCTGACCTTCTCTGTCTCGTTCCAATCTTAGTACATGTGGGGCTGAAGTGAGCAGAAAATTCAATGTTCCACTAGAATGAGGCTATGTCCGATCAGTATTCCTCCGCTACTTGGTTTTTACCCAACTGAGCGTAAGGATCCTCTACAGTACTCGAAAGCCACGGAAGCTCTGAGAAGGAACTGCTTCAGTGTTTTTCGTTTGACCACACGACTAAAGACAAATAAATCACAACTGGTATGAACACACAGGAACGGTTTTTGGAAAGTCACGACTGATTCGCATATTCGTGTGTACAGGCCAAATAATCCTGAAACAGAGTCACTTTTATTAATCGTCATGTGTCTTTCGGTGTGCTTTTCGAAAGTTAGGTGAGTCTTTTACATTAAAAAGTATCTAGTGTAAGTGTGAGCTAATTAATAAGGTGGTTGACTACTTTTTTAAAGGAGTGTTGTTCTATGCCTTAGCTCTTCTTAATTGCGTTGGGACGCTGAAAAAAAGCCAGAGAAATTGAAGATTTCATTACGTCGATGTTTTGCTCCGAAGAACTGAAGTTTACTAAACTTTCAACGCTCAGACATTTACGCATCTATCGAAATACCAATAGCTGTAAACAGTGTGTACTTTTAAGTACTAATCGACCAAACTCTAAGTCATTATGAAGCTAAGCTGAGTGTTAAGTAAGTCTTGCGTTTTAAGTGCTCCGCTCTGTTCTTACGCGAGGAAGATTAACCACTTCGCTACTGACCACTGCTGCGGCCTTGTGGGCATCTTCTAAAAATCTGTGGCTGCTGTTGAACCATATTCTTCCTGTACGTGGACCAGGAAAGGGAAACTGATCAGACAACCTGGAACCCTTTGCTAATGCCACACTGCTGTTCTTGGAGACGACTTCATCTTCCCCCCACCCACTCCTCCTCTTCTAGGTTTTCATGGCACTGTAAAGGGCTTTGTAAATGGTTTCTTGGTTTTTACTTCGTTTTATATTTATTACCGATTTGTAGATTTACAACCGGCCTTTGTCACTGATCTTACTTTAGCAACATTGGCAACTTCATTTACTGATCCTCACAGTTTATGTTTGAAGCCTTCGAACTTTTCTCAACATGTAATTCCATTATCCGTGCACAAAGACAGGGATAATTCTTTCTTCCCTTCCTTCTCTCTTTTTAAAAATTCTTACACCACGTATTTGTTTTTCTTGTCTAATCTTACTACTTAGGACCTCCGTGTTAGTCAGTTCTCTGTCGTTTACAAGAGAATACCCGAAACTGGGTCTATCTAGAGAAACAGAGTTTAGTTTGTCCAGTTTTGGAGGCTGGGAAGTCCGAGGTTCAATGGGCTTGTCTGGTGAGGGCCTTCTTCTTGATGGGGATGTGCCGAGTGACCCGAGGCAATGCAGTTTATCACAGGGTGCGGGTGACCAAAGCGAGCTAATATGCTTCTTTCTCTCCTGATAAAGCTGGTGCTGCCACTCGGGTGATAACCCATCCATCCACCAACTCATCCATCCGTGATGGTATTAATTCACTCAAGAGGGCATAGCCCTCATGATTCAATCACCTCTTAAAGACCCCACCTTCAACGCTGCTACATTGGGGATCAAGCTTCCACGTGACCTTTGGAGGGGACAAGCATTCAAATCACAGCAACGTTAATAAGATGTTGCGTAGAAGTGGGGATAAGAGGCATTATTGTCTTTTTCCCAATCTTGAAGGGAAAGCTTTTGGCATTTCATTAGTCAGTCTTATGTTTCCTGCAGGTTTTTCGTAGAGATCGTTTTGTCAGGTCAAGGCAGTTGTCTTCTATTCCTACGTTGTCCGGGGTTTTTGTTTCCTGTCCTTGTCTTTCCTTTTACTTTTTAAAAAATATCAACGATAGGTTGTACATTTTATGAATCACTTCTCTGCACTTTTGGAAATGATGACCTAATTTCTTTATTTTGCAATGTGGCACACTGACTGTATCACGTGATTCACTAACCCTAAACCAACCTTGCCTCAGTCCTAAGACACACTGAACTTGAATATTACGTATCACTGATTCAATTTGCTCCTAGTTTGCTTTGGATTTGTGAGTATATTAATGAATGGGATTGGGCTGTTCTAATGCTTTCAGTGTCCTTGTCAGGTCAGAGCTCTTACACATCTTTTATTGAATACTTCTATAACTATTTGTCTTCTGGATACTATCGTAAATGGTATTAACTAAAATAGTTTTTCGAAAGTGTTGCGATAGTTTCAGTACGTTGAGTCCCCCATGGATCTGTCTCAATTGTTTGTTATTCCTCATACTTCTCTGTGTTGTTCTTAAGTTGGCATGTGTGCCAGGCAGTGTAATTGAGACTTTATTTTTAGAAATAATCTGAGATGAAGGATGATGGTATCCTCTCACAGAGGTGATTTAGGTTTGTTTCTGCCTTGCGCCTGGAGCGAGGCCCGGCAGTCCAGGAATATCTGAATCCCGTTTCAGGGACTGAGGGTTTTCTGGGCCGCATAGGCAATGGGTAGCAGAGGTTGGGCAACTTAACTTGTTGTCTGTATTTATTCCTAGGACAGGGCCCAGACCAGGGTCCTCAATCTTGCTGGGCCTAGAATTCCAACTTTTGTGCCCTCAGCACCTTGAGGTTGTCGACAGTGCTTGGTGTCCTAGCATCGTAGAAGTAGGCAAATGTCCGTAGGAACAATGGCTTCCAATGGCATGGCCACCTATGCGCATCTATGAATACTGTAGTCCTCCCTTATTTGTGGTTTTCCTCTCCTTAATATCAGTTGCCTGCAGTCCAATGTGGTGTGAAAATATCAGATGAACAATTACAGAAATAAACCGTTCAGAGGTTTTAAATTGCGAGCCGTTCTCTGGAGTGTGACAAAACCTCACATGGCCCCGCTCCATACCGTAAGCATTCCTTTTTCCAGTGTGTCCACCTGTACACCCTCCCTGCCCGCTCGTGACTGGGAGGCCATCCTGGTGATCAAATCAACTGTCACCCTATCGCGGTGTTTGCGTCCGAGTCGCCGTATTTTACTTAATAATGGCCACAACGCACAAGAGCGGTCATGCTGGGAATTCGGATATGTCAAATAGAAGCCATAAAGTGCTTCCTTTAGGCGAAAAGGTGAAAGTTCTCTACTTAGTAAGGAAAGGGAAAAAAATTATATGCTGAGGTTACTGAGATGTACTGTCAGAACAAATGTTGTGTCTGTGAGATTGTGAAGAAGTTCAAAGAAATTCATGCTAGTTTCGCTGTCGCACCTCAAACTGCAAAGATTTTGGCCACAGTCTAGGCAACAATGTTTAGTGAAGATGAAAAAGACATTAAATTTGTGGGTGGAAGACATGGACAGGAGCATGTTGCAATAGATGGTACTGTCCGAGGTTTCGGACATCCGATGGGGGGCCTGATATTTACATCCAACGGATGAGGGGAACTCCTGGGATTTTAAAATACTGAAGAATGGGACTACATAAAAATAAAAAGGAATGAAAGAGAAAGTCAAAAGATTGAGCTGGGAGAGATATTTACAACTCGTAGAACATTCAACTCATACAATTTCCTTTATATCCAATGAGCTCCCACACACCAATGTGAAAAAAGACCAACGACTTAGGAGAGAAATGGGGAACACATAGGAAAACGTGGCTCCCCGACCCCCCAAAACAAGCGACTCTTGAATACAGGAGAAGATGCTCACCACCATGAAGATGAAAATAAAAGACAATGTGGTGAAATTTGGGACCTATTAATATAGTTCGAAACATTAACAACCTGCTGTGTTGGAACAGATTATCCTAGATTGCTTGTAGATGTAGAAATTAATACAAACGCTATACAAGTAAGCCTGTAAAATTTAAAATGTATGTATATATTTAAAAGTGTATCCTTAGACACATCCATATCACTTGTAGAGTGAGAGGCTGAATGTATAAACGGGTAAAGGGCAAAAACCACAGAGAAGCTCGGGAAGCCAAACCACAACCCCTGGAGCCACCAGCCCAGAAAAGCAAACTACAGCCTCTACGGCAATCAGTCCAGGAAGCCCAATCACAACCACTGCAGCAGTTGGCACACACCAGTCAGGATCGGGTCAGCAATGCCAGCTTGGGAATTTTGGCCCCAGTGTCCAAGTCAAGACCAACTAGAGAAAGCCAAATATGCTCTCAAAACCAATCGCGTCAGATGCTCTGCTTCCAGTTAGCCTGCTTACAGCTTCCCCAAGTCAACAACCTCCAATCCGAAAATACCCGGAACCCTCCTTCCTTTTTGATAGAGAACTTTGCTACTCCCCCGCCTACCTTTGAGTTTGCCAAATGCGACCGATGGTTTCTGACTCCCTTGCTTTCTATGTATATGTACAGCGAGCGTTTTCTAAACAGTCTGTTTGTTTTTGCTTGCGTCTTTTTCATTTATTTCCACAAATCCCTTCTACTAAACTTGCATGTATGAAAAATATATTCATATTCTTTGATAGAGCGATTTCACTTGTAGGATTTTATCCCACAAACACACCTGCCTCTATGCGTGTGCGCGCGCATGTGTGCATCTGTGTCCGTGAACAGGTGTCCCTGACGTCCAGGATAGACGTTTCAAGACGCCGGTGGATACATAAAGCCACAGATAGTAGCAAACCCAGTTGCCGTCAAAGGGAGCACGTTTCTTTTCGTTTCTTCCACCCGCAAATCGAATGCCATTTCCATCCTAACCAAGCAGCCATCGTGCAGCGAGGCCGAAAGGATCGCAGTTGGATGTGCGACGGCACGAAGTTTCCTTTCCTTCTTCACAGCTTCGCAGAAGGAAGACTTGCTTTCATGGGAGATCTTTGCAACCCTCACATATGATTTTCCCCTTTCCTTATGAAGTCCAGGACTTTTCACCTTTTCGGGTAAAGGAAGCCCTTTACGGCTTCTCTTTGGCATATGCGAATTGCCCGCATCACTCCTCTTGCACTCGGTGGCCATTACGAAGGAAAAGAAGTGTGACTTAAACGCAAGCTCTGCAATGTGGCGACAGTCGGTCTGAAAACGGAGATGGTTACTAAGTGAGCAGTGGCCCGGGAGCATCTAGGGCGTGGACGTGTAGCACAAAGGGATGACTCACGTCCCGGCCAGGCAGGCTGCGCATGCGAGATTTCATCGCACTGCTCTGAAGAGCCTGCAACTTCAAATTTCTGCCTTGTTCGTTTCTGAAATTTTCCATTTGATATTTTGGGACCTTGGTGGACAGAGGAAAACTGAAACTGGGAACGCGAAACTGCACGCAAGGGGGGAGGGGAGGGGGGGACTACTTTGAGGACTCTAGGATTGAGTCCAAGAAAGCCTTATCTGCTCCAGGATGGACAAAGGAGAGAGAGACGGCCAATCTCTTGTATATCATTTTATTTACAAATATGAACACGATCTGGGGACGATATGGATTGGTTAAAACTCTGTCCTTCTTTCCAAAGAGGCTAGTTAACATCCTCAGTGCAATTGGTGTTAAAACCTGCTGCGAGACTGAGGATTCAGAGCTTGGGGATTCTGAAGCGTCCACCAAGCAGGGCGGCAGCGTCCCAGGTGCAACGCGTGAAAACTGCAGGATTCAGATCCAGGAGGTCCCACCAACGAAAGACGCCAGTGTCCTTTGCAAGTCCCATTCCCCGACTCGAATCGCCTTTGAATTCCTTCCCAACCACCCCACCGCCCCCCGAGTTCTCTGTCCAATGCGAGTCCTCGGCTCATCGGCGGGAGTATGTGTTCCTGTAATCTCGGATCGTCTTGGCCATGAGCGGGGCTACTTTCTTGGCGGCGGCTTTCCTGGTGCTGGGGCCGCAGGAGGGGGGCCTCGCAGGGAGCGGGTGAAAGCGGCTGTGGCCACCGGTGCTGCTGGAGGGGGGCCGGCTGCTCTCCTGTGGGCGTGGGGCCGGCTGCACCTCGGCTTTATCGGGGATGGCCGCTCCTCCCGAGGCAGGCTTTTCCTGCCTCCTGGGAACCTCACAAGGCTTGTCGAGCACAGAGTGGAAGAAGATCATCTGTGTCTGTCGGCCTCTGGGCCTCTCGGCGCGTGCAGAGCGGATCTTCATCGTCACCAGCCGGAGCCGCCGCTCTCGGACCTCCCGGAGCCGCAGGTACATCTCCCGCCACGACTCGTGCTCCTCCGGCCGGGCTTCCTTAAAGTCTCGTTGACAGCGCCTTTTCCATAAGTGGCCCGTTTCTTTCGCTAGTGTGGGATTGTATTTCTCGATGATGCGACCTGGCTGATCGGGCGTGCACCCCTTCCACGCGGGCTCCGGAGCAGGACACGGGTCTCCCCCCGCTTCCCGGACAGCAGGGACGCTGGTCCCGAGGGCCCACACCCGCCGCTCACACGCAGTCACGGTTCTAGGCAGGCCGGCGCTCCTGGGGCCCGAGTACACCGGCATCTTCGAGTTCCTTCTGCGTCCCGTAGGAAATCCACCCTCTTCTTCTTGCTGGGGGGAAGGGAGTGCGTGTATCTCTGGCGGGAAGGAGGACATCAGTTCAAGGACAGACAGTGCCCTGTCACTGGCCCGCATCCCGGGTAACGGGAGGTCTGGCAGCACCGGCGGGGCGTCGGTGGGGACCCTTTTCAGCTTGGCTACGTGCGCTCCGGGCGGTGGCGGCTCCTCTGTCTCATTTTCCTGCACCTTGGCTAGTCTGGGAAGCAGGCTCCCATTTTCACGAGTGCGTTTAGAGTCCGTCTCGTGAAGGTCTTTGACTCTCAGAGTAGTGGCCAGAGTTTTCACCGTCCTTTCCTTTCCCTTCCAAGGCCGGCCATAGGTGGAGTATGCCTCAAAGGGCACAGCAGGCTGCTCAGAGTCAGCCTCCATATCTGCCAACTCCTCCTCTTCAGGGAGGGAGCTCTCCCAGGTGGAAGGTCTGCGTATCCCTTCTCGAGTGCTGAGCTTGTTGGAAAGCTTGCCTGGCACCGTGGGCAGCAGGCCTCCTGCGCCCTCTCCTGTGTCTAAGCTTTCTGGGCTTGGCTTCTTTGTTTCGTCTGCTTTGGGTTCGTCAGAGTCTTTGTCCCTCTTCTCCTCTAGGTGGTTGTCCCGAGCAGCGTCCAAGGCGGGTAGAGAGGGAACGCAACCGAGCTCCGATGCCTTCTCTCTCCTGGCCCGCCTAGAGGGCGGTTTGTCCTTGGTACTGTCCCCCGAGATGGCCCTTGGACCTTCCTCTGGGGAGAAGGCCTTGTGGGATTTCTGGCTGAATCCAGCAGGGAACATCTCGTCGTCCCCAGCCCCCGCCGGGCCTTTCTGCCTGTGGGAAGATACCTGCGCCGGGCTTGGGCTCACGACGGCCCCTTGCCCCCGGGGTTTGCCCAGGTGTCCCTCTTGACGGAGTCCCGGACTGCCCTGAGGGGCATCAGCGTGGCCTTTTCCAGGCTTCTGGCGGAGAACAGCGGGCTCGGGGCCCTCCTCCTCCGGGGGCACGCAATGGTCCACGCACATCTGGTGAGGACCGGCAAGGGACAGACGGATCCGGATGTGGCCATCGCCGGAAGACGCCCAGTCTGAGGAGGAAGCCAGTGCAACTGTGTAGCGCTTGGTGCTCCCGCCTCTCCTGTCGCCACCGGGAGACCCCTTGGGAGGTGTTTGGAGCTGCGAGAGTCTCCTGTGCTTTCTGTGTCCGCGCTCCGTGCCGTCGGATGGGCTCTCGGAGGCTCCGTGGCTTTCTGGGCAGGTGCCCTGCACCTTCGGCTCCTTCGGAAACTCCTCCCTGGGGCGCTTTCGGGAACGGCTCTCCTCCAAGGCCAGTTGTTCAGGCCGGGTGTCCCGCGCCACGACCAGCAACTTCTTCCACTGGGCGGCTAAGTCCCTGGCCAAGCTGCCCACGTGCTGGTGTGTGCGCAAGCGCTTGACCGTCTTGCGGACTCCAGTCTCCGCCAGGGAGTGTGCTGTCACTGGCAAGGCGGAGAGTTTCTTCAGGTATTTCGCCAGCTTCTTGGGATCGGAGTGGGCAGCCAGGCGCGCCTGCAGCTTGACCACGGCGTGCAGCGCCCCGTCGGCTGCCATGGCCGTCCCGGGCGCAGCCTCGTCGGCGCAGCTGGGCGGGCGTCGCTGCTTGGGCCGCAGCTCTGTCCTCAGTACAGCGAGCAGCTCGGCCTGGGCACGCGGGTCCTCGCCGACCGCCGCCGGGCTGACCTGCTGCTTTTGCTTGGGGGTGCGGAGCCGCCGCCTGGAAGAACCGCCGCGAAGCGCTGTCCGAGGTAGAAGGAAGCCTCAGCGCGGGACTCCCGTCCTTATAAAGCCGGCACGCCCCGCTCCCGGGCTGTGAGCCGCGCCCTGATGACCAGCAGTGATTGGTCCTGGGCTTCCTCGCCTCTTGACTGATTGATTGCCTTACCAGGACTCAATCAGGAGTGACCTCTGTGGGTGGAGTTCCGGACACCGGCAGCAAGGTGTGCGAAAACACGTACTCCCCGATGCAGTGGGTGGAAACGCTAATTGCTACCACCTGTTTGTAGAGCATATTGACAAGATCGAGCGAAAAGAAAAATTCACATAGGCGTTGACCGAGCAATTCCACTCTTAGCATTTTATAGCGTACAGAGTCAATTCCGCAATGCTGTAGAAACACTCCACGTGCACACACACGCACACACACACACACACACACACACACACACACACACACAGGTGTACACAGAGACCTAGAACCCAGCAGTTTCATTGTCCACTTATCCGTAGGCCGGACAGTGCATTTCATACCCTCCCTAACCTAAGCTAGGCGGGAGCATTTCTCAGAAATCTTTCCTTCATCCTCTTTCCAGAATCCCTGGAGAGAGTCATGTAAACATTCAGCCATCAGAATAGCCAGTGAACACACTGACCAGAATGAATAGGAAGGTAAAGACTTGGGACAGAGGGACCTCCAGATCCTAAACTGATCTTTACCTTGTTGACGACTTTCTTAAAATAACAAGCAAACAAACAAAAAACGTAAACAGCCTATCAGAGATGCTTGTACAGAGGGATTTGATTCCATGCTTGCAAAATGGTAGCTGTCCAAACTCCAAACAAAAGTGTTTCCTCCTTTTTCCTTTCTAGAATCACGGAGTTTGTCAGTGTCTTCAGCTCCACCGTAGGTGATGAGGACCGAGTCGTTTAGAATTCTGTTTGGATATGGCGCTGACTCAAAAATGGCTTTTGTCCTCAGCAGAGTGTGAAGCAGCTTGCACTTGGGATCGCCTGGCCTTGAAACAATAATGTCACTTTGGAAATTCAGTTTTTATCAAGAGTAGAAAAAGAGATAGAGATAGGAAAACACAGATTTACCTGTGATGCTTGTGCAGGGGTCATGCTGACCTTCTCTGTCTCGTTCCAATCTTAGTACATGTGGGGCTGAAGTGAGCAGAAAATTCAATGTTCCACTAGAATGAGGCTATGTCCGATCAGTATTCCTCCGCTACTTGGTTTTTACCCAACTGAGCGTAAGGATCCTCTACAGTACTCGAAAGCCACGGAAGCTCTGAGAAGGAACTGCTTCAGTGTTTTTCGTTTGACCACACGACTAAAGACAAATAAATCACAACTGGTATGAACACACAGGAACGGTTTTTGGAAAGTCACGACTGATTCGCATATTCGTGTGTACAGGCCAAATAATCCTGAAACAGAGTCACTTTTATTAATCGTCATGTGTCTTTCGGTGTGCTTTTCGAAAGTTAGGTGAGTCTTTTACATTAAAAAGTATCTAGTGTAAGTGTGAGCTAATTAATAAGGTGGTTGACTACTTTTTTAAAGGAGTGTTGTTCTATGCCTTAGCTCTTCTTAATTGCGTTGGGACGCTGAAAAAAAGCCAGAGAAATTGAAGATTTCATTACGTCGATGTTTTGCTCCGAAGAACTGAAGTTTACTAAACTTTCAACGCTCAGACATTTACGCATCTATCGAAATACCAATAGCTGTAAACAGTGTGTACTTTTAAGTACTAATCGACCAAACTCTAAGTCATTATGAAGCTAAGCTGAGTGTTAAGTAAGTCTTGCGTTTTAAGTGCTCCGCTCTGTTCTTACGCGAGGAAGATTAACCACTTCGCTACTGACCACTGCTGCGGCCTTGTGGGCATCTTCTAAAAATCTGTGGCTGCTGTTGAACCATATTCTTCCTGTACGTGGACCAGGAAAGGGAAACTGATCAGACAACCTGGAACCCTTTGCTAATGCCACACTGCTGTTCTTGGAGACGACTTCATCTTCCCCCCACCCACTCCTCCTCTTCTAGGTTTTCATGGCACTGTAAAGGGCTTTGTAAATGGTTTCTTGGTTTTTACTTCGTTTTATATTTATTACCGATTTGTAGATTTACAACCGGCCTTTGTCACTGATCTTACTTTAGCAACATTGGCAACTTCATTTACTGATCCTCACAGTTTATGTTTGAAGCCTTCGAACTTTTCTCAACATGTAATTCCATTATCCGTGCACAAAGACAGGGATAATTCTTTCTTCCCTTCCTTCTCTCTTTTTAAAAATTCTTACACCACGTATTTGTTTTTCTTGTCTCATCTTACTACTTAGGACCTCCGTGTTAGTCAGTTCTCTGTCGTTTACAAGAGAATACCCGAAACTGGGTCTATCTAGAGAAACAGAGTTTAGTTTGTCCAGTTTTGGAGGCTGGGAAGTCCGAGGTTCAATGGGCTTGTCTGGTGAGGGCCTTCTTCTTGATGGGGATGTGCCGAGTGACCCGAGGCAATGCAGTTTATCACAGGGTGCGGGTGACCAAAGCGAGCTAATATGCTTCTTTCTCTCCTGATAAAGCTGGTGCTGCCACTCGGGTGATAACCCATCCATCCACCAACTCATCCATCCGTGATGGTATTAATTCACTCAAGAGGGCATAGCCCTCATGATTCAATCACCTCTTAAAGACCCCACCTTCAACGCTGCTACATTGGGGATCAAGCTTCCACGTGACCTTTGGAGGGGACAAGCATTCAAATCACAGCAACGTTAATAAGATGTTGCGTAGAAGTGGGGATAAGAGGCATTATTGTCTTTTTCCCAATCTTGAAGGGAAAGCTTTTGGCATTTCATTAGTCAGTCTTATGTTTCCTGCAGGTTTTTCGTAGAGATCGTTTTGTCAGGTCAAGGCAGTTGTCTTCTATTCCTACGTTGTCCGGGGTTTTTGTTTCCTGTCCTTGTCTTTCCTTTTACTTTTTAAAAAATATCAACGATAGGTTGTACATTTTATGAATCACTTCTCTGCACTTTTGGAAATGATGACCTAATTTCTTTATTTTGCAATGTGGCACACTGACTGTATCACGTGATTCACTAACCCTAAACCAACCTTGCCTCAGTCCTAAGACACACTGAACTTGAATATTACGTATCACTGATTCAATTTGCTCCTAGTTTGCTTTGGATTTGTGAGTATATTAATGAATGGGATTGGGCTGTTCTAATGCTTTCAGTGTCCTTGTCAGGTCAGAGCTCTTACACATCTTTTATTGAATACTTCTATAACTATTTGTCTTCTGGATACTATCGTAAATGGTATTAACTAAAATAGTTTTTCGAAAGTGTTGCGATAGTTTCAGTACGTTGAGTCCCCCATGGATCTGTCTCAATTGTTTGTTATTCCTCATACTTCTCTGTGTTGTTCTTAAGTTGGCATGTGTGCCAGGCAGTGTAATTGAGACTTTATTTTTAGAAATAATCTGAGATGAAGGATGATGGTATCCTCTCACAGAGGTGATTTAGGTTTGTTTCTGCCTTGCGCCTGGAGCGAGGCCCGGCAGTCCAGGAATATCTGAATCCCGTTTCAGGGACTGAGGGTTTTCTGGGCCGCATAGGCAATGGGTAGCAGAGGTTGGGCAACTTAACTTGTTGTCTGTATTTATTCCTAGGACAGGGCCCAGACCAGGGTCCTCAATCTTGCTGGGCCTAGAATTCCAACTTTTGTGCCCTCAGCACCTTGAGGTTGTCGACAGTGCTTGGTGTCCTAGCATCGTAGAAGTAGGCAAATGTCCGTAGGAACAATGGCTTCCAATGGCATGGCCACCTATGCGCATCTATGAATACTGTAGTCCTCCCTTATTTGTGGTTTTCCTCTCCTTAATATCAGTTGCCTGCAGTCCAATGTGGTGTGAAAATATCAGATGAACAATTACAGAAATAAACCGTTCAGAGGTTTTAAATTGCGAGCCGTTCTCTGGAGTGTGACAAAACCTCACATGGCCCCGCTCCATACCGTAAGCATTCCTTTTTCCAGTGTGTCCACCTGTACACCCTCCCTGCCCGCTCGTGACTGGGAGGCCATCCTGGTGATCAAATCAACTGTCACCCTATCGCGGTGTTTGCGTCCGAGTCGCCGTATTTTACTTAATAATGGCCACAACGCACAAGAGCGGTCATGCTGGGAATTCGGATATGTCAAATAGAAGCCATAAAGTGCTTCCTTTAGGCGAAAAGGTGAAAGTTCTCTACTTAGTAAGGAAAGGGAAAAAAATTATATGCTGAGGTTACTGAGATGTACTGTCAGAACAAATGTTGTGTCTGTGAGATTGTGAAGAAGTTCAAAGAAATTCATGCTGGTTTCGCTGTCGCACCTCAAACTGCAAAGATTTTGGCCACAGTCTAGGCAACAATGTTTAGTGAAGATGAAAAAGACATTAAATTTGTGGGTGGAAGACATGGACAGGAGCATGTTGCAATAGATGGTACTGTCCGAGGTTTCGGACATCCGATGGGGGGCCTGATATTTACATCCAACGGATGAGGGGAACTCCTGGGATTTTAAAATACTGAAGAATGGGACTACATAAAAATAAAAAGGAATGAAAGAGAAAGTCAAAAGATTGAGCTGGGAGAGATATTTACAACTCGTAGAACATTCAACTCATACAATTTCCTTTATATCCAATGAGCTCCCACACACCAATGTGAAAAAAGACCAACGACTTAGGAGAGAAATGGGGAACACATAGGAAAACGTGGCTCCCCGACCCCCCAAAACAAGCGACTCTTGAATACAGGAGAAGATGCTCACCACCATGAAGATGAAAATAAAAGACAATGTGGTGAAATTTGGGACCTATTAATATAGTTCGAAACATTAACAACCTGCTGTGTTGGAACAGATTATCCTAGATTGCTTGTAGATGTAGAAATTAATACAAACGCTATACAAGTAAGCCTGTAAAATTTAAAATGTATGTATATATTTAAAAGTGTATCCTTAGACACATCCATATCACTTGTAGAGTGAGAGGCTGAATGTATAAACGGGTAAAGGGCAAAAACCACAGAGAAGCTCGGGAAGCCAAACCACAACCCCTGGAGCCACCAGCCCAGAAAAGCAAACTACAGCCTCTACGGCAATCAGTCCAGGAAGCCCAATCACAACCACTGCAGCAGTTGGCACACACCAGTCAGGATCGGGTCAGCAATGCCAGCTTGGGAATTTTGGCCCCAGTGTCCAAGTCAAGACCAACTAGAGAAAGCCAAATATGCTCTCAAAACCAATCGCGTCAGATGCTCTGCTTCCAGTTAGCCTGCTTACAGCTTCCCCAAGTCAACAACCTCCAATCCGAAAATACCCGGAACCCTCCTTCCTTTTTGATAGAGAACTTTGCTACTCCCCCGCCTACCTTTGAGTTTGCCAAATGCGACCGATGGTTTCTGACTCCCTTGCTTTCTATGTATATGTACAGCGAGCGTTTTCTAAACAGTCTGTTTGTTTTTGCTTGCGTCTTTTTCATTTATTTCCACAAATCCCTTCTACTAAACTTGCATGTATGAAAAATATATTCATATTCTTTGATAGAGCGATTTCACTTGTAGGATTTTATCCCACAAACACACCTGCCTCTATGCGTGTGCGCGCGCATGTGTGCATCTGTGTCCGTGAACAGGTGTCCCTGACGTCCAGGATAGACGTTTCAAGACGCCGGTGGATACATAAAGCCACAGATAGTAGCAAACCCAGTTGCCGTCAAAGGGAGCACGTTTCTTTTCGTTTCTTCCACCCGCAAATCGAATGCCATTTCCATCCTAACCAAGCAGCCATCGTGCAGCGAGGCCGAAAGGATCGCAGTTGGATGTGCGACGGCACGAAGTTTCCTTTCCTTCTTCACAGCTTCGCAGAAGGAAGACTTGCTTTCATGGGAGATCTTTGCAACCCTCACATATGATTTTCCCCTTTCCTTATGAAGTCCAGGACTTTTCACCTTTTCGGGTAAAGGAAGCCCTTTACGGCTTCTCTTTGGCATATGCGAATTGCCCGCATCACTCCTCTTGCACTCGGTGGCCATTACGAAGGAAAAGAAGTGTGACTTAAACGCAAGCTCTGCAATGTGGCGACAGTCGGTCTGAAAACGGAGATGGTTACTAAGTGAGCAGTGGCCCGGGAGCATCTAGGGCGTGGACGTGTAGCACAAAGGGATGACTCACGTCCCGGCCAGGCAGGCTGCGCATGCGAGATTTCATCGCACTGCTCTGAAGAGCCTGCAACTTCAAATTTCTGCCTTGTTCGTTTCTGAAATTTTCCATTTGATATTTTGGGACCTTGGTGGACAGAGGAAAACTGAAACTGGGAACGCGAAACTGCACGCAAGGGGGGAGGGGAGGGGGGGACTACTTTGAGGACTCTAGGATTGAGTCCAAGAAAGCCTTATCTGCTCCAGGATGGACAAAGGAGAGAGAGACGGCCAATCTCTTGTATATCATTTTATTTACAAATATGAACACGATCTGGGGACGATATGGATTGGTTAAAACTCTGTCCTTCTTTCCAAAGAGGCTAGTTAACATCCTCAGTGCAATTGGTGTTAAAACCTGCTGCGAGACTGAGGATTCAGAGCTTGGGGATTCTGAAGCGTCCACCAAGCAGGGCGGCAGCGTCCCAGGTGCAACGCGTGAAAACTGCAGGATTCAGATCCAGGAGGTCCCACCAACGAAAGACGCCAGTGTCCTTTGCAAGTCCCATTCCCCGACTCGAATCGCCTTTGAATTCCTTCCCAACCACCCCACCGCCCCCCGAGTTCTCTGTCCAATGCGAGTCCTCGGCTCATCGGCGGGAGTATGTGTTCCTGTAATCTCGGATCGTCTTGGCCATGAGCGGGGCTACTTTCTTGGCGGCGGCTTTCCTGGTGCTGGGGCCGCAGGAGGGGGGCCTCGCAGGGAGCGGGTGAAAGCGGCTGTGGCCACCGGTGCTGCTGGAGGGGGGCCGGCTGCTCTCCTGTGGGCGTGGGGCCGGCTGCACCTCGGCTTTATCGGGGATGGCCGCTCCTCCCGAGGCAGGCTTTTCCTGCCTCCTGGGAACCTCACAAGGCTTGTCGAGCACAGAGTGGAAGAAGATCATCTGTGTCTGTCGGCCTCTGGGCCTCTCGGCGCGTGCAGAGCGGATCTTCATCGTCACCAGCCGGAGCCGCCGCTCTCGGGCCTCCCGGAGCCGCAGGTACATCTCCCGCCACGACTCGTGCTCCTCCGGCCGGGCTTCCTTAAAGTCTCGTTGACAGCGCCTTTTCCATAAGTGGCCCGTTTCTTTCGCTAGTGTGGGATTGTATTTCTCGATGATGCGACCTGGCTGATCGGGCGTGCACCCCTTCCACGCGGGCTCCGGAGCAGGACACGGGTCTCCCCCCGCTTCCCGGACAGCAGGGACGCTGGTCCCGAGGGCCCACACCCGCCGCTCACACGCAGTCACGGTTCTAGGCAGGCCGGCGCTCCTGGGGCCCGAGTACACCGGCATCTTCGAGTTCCTTCTGCGTCCCGTAGGAAATCCACCCTCTTCTTCTTGCTGGGGGGAAGGGAGTGCGTGTATCTCTGGCGGGAAGGAGGACATCAGTTCAAGGACAGACAGTGCCCTGTCACTGGCCCGCATCCCGGGTAACGGGAGGTCTGGCAGCACCGGCGGGGCGTCGGTGGGGACCCTTTTCAGCTTGGCTACGTGCGCTCCGGGCGGTGGCGGCTCCTCTGTCTCATTTTCCTGCACCTTGGCTAGTCTGGGAAGCAGGCTCCCATTTTCACGAGTGCGTTTAGAGTCCGTCTCGTGAAGGTCTTTGACTCTCAGAGTAGTGGCCAGAGTTTTCACCGTCCTTTCCTTTCCCTTCCAAGGCCGGCCATAGGTGGAGTATGCCTCAAAGGGCACAGCAGGCTGCTCAGAGTCAGCCTCCATATCTGCCAACTCCTCCTCTTCAGGGAGGGAGCTCTCCCAGGTGGAAGGTCTGCGTATCCCTTCTCGAGTGCTGAGCTTGTTGGAAAGCTTGCCTGGCACCGTGGGCAGCAGGCCTCCTGCGCCCTCTCCTGTGTCTAAGCTTTCTGGGCTTGGCTTCTTTGTTTCATCTGCTTTGGGTTCGTCAGAGTCTTTGTCCCTCTTCTCCTCTAGGTGGTTGTCCCGAGCAGCGTCCAAGGCGGGTAGAGAGGGAACGCAACCGAGCTCCGATGCCTTCTCTCTCCTGGCCCGCCTAGAGGGCGGTTTGTCCTTGGTACTGTCCCCCGAGATGGCCCTTGGACCTTCCTCTGGGGAGAAGGCCTTGTGGGATTTCTGGCTGAATCCAGCAGGGAACATCTCGTCGTCCCCAGCCCCCGCCGGGCCTTTCTGCCTGTGGGAAGATACCTGCGCCGGGCTTGGGCTCACGACGGCCCCTTGCCCCCGGGGTTTGCCCAGGTGTCCCTCTTGACGGAGTCCCGGACTGCCCTGAGGGGCATCAGCGTGGCCTTTTCCAGGCTTCTGGCGGAGAACAGCGGGCTCGGGGCCCTCCTCCTCCAGGGGCACGCAATGGTCCACGCACATCTGGTGAGGACCGGCAAGGGACAGACGGATCCGGATGTGGCCATCGCCGGAAGACGCCCAGTCTGAGGAGGAAGCCAGTGCAACTGTGTAGCGCTTGGTGCTCCCGCCTCTCCTGTCGCCACCGGGAGACCCCTTGGGAGGTGTTTGGAGCTGCGAGAGTCTCCTGTGCTTTCTGTGTCCGCGCTCCGTGCCGTCGGATGGGCTCTCGGAGGCTCCGTGGCTTTCTGGGCAGGCGCCCTGCACCTTCGGCTCCTTCGGAAACTCCTCCCTGGGGCGCTTTCGGGAACGGCTCTCCTCCAAGGCCAGTTGTTCAGGCCGGGTGTCCCGCGCCACGACCAGCAACTTCTTCCACTGGGCGGCTAAGTCCCTGGCCAAGCTGCCCACGTGCTGGTGTGTGCGCAAGCGCTTGACCGTCTTGCGGACTCCAGTCTCCGCCAGGGAGTGTGCTGTCACTGGCAAGGCGGAGAGTTTCTTCAGGTATTTCGCCAGCTTCTTGGGATCGGAGTGGGCAGCCAGGCGCGCCTGCAGCTTGACCACGGCGTGCAGCGCCCCGTCGGCTGCCATGGCCGTCCCGGGCGCAGCCTCGTCGGCGCAGCTGGGCGGGCGTCGCTGCTTGGGCCGCAGCTCTGTCCTCAGTACAGCGAGCAGCTCGGTCTGGGCACGCGGGTCCTCGCCGACCGCCGCCGGGCTGACCTGCTGCTTTTGCTTGGGGGTGCGGAGCCGCCGCCTGGAAGAACCGCCGCGAAGCGCTGTCCGAGGTAGAAGGAAGCCTCAGCGCGGGACTCCCGTCCTTATAAAGCCGGCACGCCCCGCTCCCGGGCTGTGAGCCGCGCCCTGATGACCAGCAGTGATTGGTCCTGGGCTTCCTCGCCTCTTGACTGATTGATTGCCTTACCAGGACTCAATCAGGAGTGACCTCTGTGGGTGGAGTTCCGGACACCGGCAGCAAGGTGTGCGAAAACACGTACTCCCCGATGCAGTGGGTGGAAACGCTAATTGCTACCACCTGTTTGTAGAGCATATTGACAAGATCGAGCGAAAAGAAAAATTCACATAGGCGTTGACCGAGCAATTCCACTCTTAGCATTTTATAGCGTACAGAGTCAATTCCGCAATGCTGTAGAAACACTCCACGTGCACACACACGCACACACACACACACAGACACACACACACACACACACACAGGTGTACACAGAGACCTAGAACCCAGCAGTTTCATTGTCCACTTATCCGTAGGCCGGACAGTGCATTTCATACCCTCCCTAACCTAAGCTAGGCGGGAGCATTTCTCAGAAATCTTTCCTTCATCCTCTTTCCAGAATCCCTGGAGAGAGTCATGTAAACATTCAGCCATCAGAATAGCCAGTGAACACACTGACCAGAATGAATAGGAAGGTAAAGACTTGGGACAGAGGGACCTCCAGATCCTAAACTGATCTTTACCTTGTTGACGACTTTCTTAAAATAACAAGCAAACAAACAAAAAACGTAAACAGCCTATCAGAGATGCTTGTACAGAGGGATTTGATTCCATGCTTGCAAAATGGTAGCTGTCCAAACTCCAAACAAAAGTGTTTCCTCCTTTTTCCTTTCTAGAATCACGGAGTTTGTCAGTGTCTTCAGCTCCACCGTAGGTGATGAGGACCGAGTCGTTTAGAATT
Source organism: Cynocephalus volans (assembly GCF_027409185.1). Taxonomy (NCBI): domain Eukaryota; kingdom Metazoa; phylum Chordata; class Mammalia; order Dermoptera; family Cynocephalidae; genus Cynocephalus; species Cynocephalus volans. Next base: position 42,572,252 of record NC_084472.1, read on the forward strand.
CTGTTTGGATATGGCGCTGACTCAAAAATGGCTTTTGTCCTCAGCAGAGTGTGAAGCAGCTTGCACTTGGGATCGCCTGGCCTTGAAACAATAATGTCACTTTGGAAATTCAGTTTTTATCAAGAGTAGAAAAAGAGATAGAGATAGGAAAACACAGATTTACCTGTGATGCTTGTGCAGGGGTCATGCTGACCTTCTCTGTCTCGTTCCAATCTTAGTACATGTGGGGCTGAAGTGAGCAGAAAATTCAATGTTCCACTAGAATGAGGCTATGTCCGATCAGTATTCCTCCGCTACTTGGTTTTTACCCAACTGAGCGTAAGGATCCTCTACAGTACTCGAAAGCCACGGAAGCTCTGAGAAGGAACTGCTTCAGTGTTTTTCGTTTGACCACACGACTAAAGACAAATAAATCACAACTGGTATGAACACACAGGAACGGTTTTTGGAAAGTCACGACTGATTCGCATATTCGTGTGTACAGGCCAAATAATCCTGAAACAGAGTCACTTTTATTAATCGTCATGTGTCTTTCGGTGTGCTTTTCGAAAGTTAGGTGAGTCTTTTACATTAAAAAGTATCTAGTGTAAGTGTGAGCTAATTAATAAGGTGGTTGACTACTTTTTTAAAGGAGTGTTGTTCTATGCCTTAGCTCTTCTTAATTGCGTTGGGACGCTGAAAAAAAGCCAGAGAAATTGAAGATTTCATTACGTCGATGTTTTGCTCCGAAGAACTGAAGTTTACTAAACTTTCAACGCTCAGACATTTACGCATCTATCGAAATACCAATAGCTGTAAACAGTGTGTACTTTTAAGTACTAATCGACCAAACTCTAAGTCATTATGAAGCTAAGCTGAGTGTTAAGTAAGTCTTGCGTTTTAAGTGCTCCGCTCTGTTCTTACGCGAGGAAGATTAACCACTTCGCTACTGACCACTGCTGCGGCCTTGTGGGCATCTTCTAAAAATCTGTGGCTGCTGTTGAACCATATTCTTCCTGTACGTGGACCAGGAAAGGGAAACTGATCAGACAACCTGGAACCCTTTGCTAATGCCACACTGCTGTTCTTGGAGACGACTTCATCTTCCCCCCACCCACTCCTCCTCTTCTAGGTTTTCATGGCACTGTAAAGGGCTTTGTAAATGGTTTCTTGGTTTTTACTTCGTTTTATATTTATTACCGATTTGTAGATTTACAACCGGCCTTTGTCACTGATCTTACTTTAGCAACATTGGCAACTTCATTTACTGATCCTCACAGTTTAAGTTTGAAGCCTTCGAACTTTTCTCAACATGTAATTCCATTATCCGTGCACAAAGACAGGGATAATTCTTTCTTCCCTTCCTTCTCTCTTTTTAAAAATTCTTACACCACGTATTTGTTTTTCTTGTCTCATCTTACTACTTAGGACCTCCGTGTTAGTCAGTTCTCTGTCGTTTACAAGAGAATACCCGAAACTGGGTCTATCTAGAGAAACAGAGTTTAGTTTGTCCAGTTTTGGAGGCTGGGAAGTCCGAGGTTCAATGGGCTTGTCTGGTGAGGGCCTTCTTCTTGATGGGGATGTGCCGAGTGACCCGAGGCAATGCAGTTTATCACAGGGTGCGGGTGACCAAAGCGAGCTAATATGCTTCTTTCTCTCCTGATAAAGCTGGTGCTGCCACTCGGGTGATAACCCATCCATCCACCAACTCATCCATCCGTGATGGTATTAATTCACTCAAGAGGGCATAGCCCTCATGATTCAATCACCTCTTAAAGACCCCACCTTCAACGCTGCTACATTGGGGATCAAGCTTCCACGTGACCTTTGGAGGGGACAAGCATTCAAATCACAGCAACGTTAATAAGATGTTGCGTAGAAGTGGGGATAAGAGGCATTATTGTCTTTTTCCCAATCTTGAAGGGAAAGCTTTTGGCATTTCATTAGTCAGTCTTATGTTTCCTGCAGGTTTTTCGTAGAGATCGTTTTGTCAGGTCAAGGCAGTTGTCTTCTATTCCTACGTTGTCCGGGGTTTTTGTTTCCTGTCCTTGTCTTTCCTTTTACTTTTTAAAAAATATCAACGATAGGTTGTACATTTTATGAATCACTTCTCTGCACTTTTGGAAATGATGACCTAATTTCTTTATTTTGCAATGTGGCACACTGACTGTATCACGTGATTCACTAACCCTAAACCAACCTTGCCTCAGTCCTAAGACACACTGAACTTGAATATTACGTATCACTGATTCAATTTGCTCCTAGTTTGCTTTGGATTTGTGAGTATATTAATGAATGGGATTGGGCTGTTCTAATGCTTTCAGTGTCCTTGTCAGGTCAGAGCTCTTACACATCTTTTATTGAATACTTCTATAACTATTTGTCTTCTGGATACTATCGTAAATGGTATTAACTAAAATAGTTTTTCGAAAGTGTTGCGATAGTTTCAGTACGTTGAGTCCCCCATGGATCTGTCTCAATTGTTTGTTATTCCTCATACTTCTCTGTGTTGTTCTTAAGTTGGCATGTGTGCCAGGCAGTGTAATTGAGACTTTATTTTTAGAAATAATCTGAGATGAAGGATGATGGTATCCTCTCACAGAGGTGATTTAGGTTTGTTTCTGCCTTGCGCCTGGAGCGAGGCCCGGCAGTCCAGGAATATCTGAATCCCGTTTCAGGGACTGAGGGTTTTCTGGGCCGCATAGGCAATGGGTAGCAGAGGTTGGGCAACTTAACTTGTTGTCTGTATTTATTCCTAGGACAGGGCCCAGACCAGGGTCCTCAATCTTGCTGGGCCTAGAATTCCAACTTTTGTGCCCTCAGCACCTTGAGGTTGTCGACAGTGCTTGGTGTCCTAGCATCGTAGAAGTAGGCAAATGTCCGTAGGAACAATGGCTTCCAATGGCATGGCCACCTATGCGCATCTATGAATACTGTAGTCCTCCCTTATTTGTGGTTTTCCTCTCCTTAATATCAGTTGCCTGCAGTCCAATGTGGTGTGAAAATATCAGATGAACAATTACAGAAATAAACCGTTCAGAGGTTTTAAATTGCGAGCCGTTCTCTGGAGTGTGACAAAACCTCACATGGCCCCGCTCCATACCGTAAGCATTCCTTTTTCCAGTGTGTCCACCTGTACACCCTCCCTGCCCGCTCGTGACTGGGAGGCCATCCTGGTGATCAAATCAACTGTCACCCTATTGCGGTGTTTGCGTCCGAGTCGCCGTATTTTACTTAATAATGGCCACAACGCACAAGAGCGGTCATGCTGGGAATTCGGATATGTCAAATAGAAGCCATAAAGTGCTTCCTTTAGGCGAAAAGGTGAAAGTTCTCTACTTAGTAAGGAAAGGGAAAAAAATTATATGCTGAGGTTACTGAGATGTACTGTCAGAACAAATGTTGTGTCTGTGAGATTGTGAAGAAGTTCAAAGAAATTCATGCTGGTTTCGCTGTCGCACCTCAAACTGCAAAGATTTTGGCCACAGTCTAGGCAACAATGTTTAGTGAAGATGAAAAAGACATTAAATTTGTGGGTGGAAGACATGGACAGGAGCATGTTGCAATAGATGGTACTGTCCGAGGTTTCGGACATCCGATGGGGGGCCTGATATTTACATCCAACGGATGAGGGGAACTCCTGGGATTTTAAAATACTGAAGAATGGGACTACATAAAAATAAAAAGGAATGAAAGAGAAAGTCAAAAGATTGAGCTGGGAGAGATATTTACAACTCGTAGAACATTCAACTCATACAATTTCCTTTATATCCAATGAGCTCCCACACACCAATGTGAAAAAAGACCAACGACTTAGGAGAGAAATGGGGAACACATAGGAAAACGTGGCTCCCCGACCCCCCAAAACAAGCGACTCTTGAATACAGGAGAAGATGCTCACCACCATGAAGATGAAAATAAAAGACAATGTGGTGAAATTTGGGACCTATTAATATAGTTCGAAACATTAACAACCTGCTGTGTTGGAACAGATTATCCTAGATTGCTTGTAGATGTAGAAATTAATACAAACGCTATACAAGTAAGCCTGTAAAATTTAAAATGTATGTATATATTTAAAAGTGTATCCTTAGACACATCCATATCACTTGTAGAGTGAGAGGCTGAATGTATAAACGGGTAAAGGGCAAAAACCACAGAGAAGCTCGGGAAGCCAAACCACAACCCCTGGAGCCACCAGCCCAGAAAAGCAAACTACAGCCTCTACGGCAATCAGTCCAGGAAGCCCAATCACAACCACTGCAGCAGTTGGCACACACCAGTCAGGATCGGGTCAGCAATGCCAGCTTGGGAATTTTGGCCCCAGTGTCCAAGTCAAGACCAACTAGAGAAAGCCAAATATGCTCTCAAAACCAATCGCGTCAGATGCTCTGCTTCCAGTTAGCCTGCTTACAGCTTCCCCAAGTCAACAACCTCCAATCCGAAAATACCCGGAACCCTCCTTCCTTTTTGATAGAGAACTTTGCTACTCCCCCGCCTACCTTTGAGTTTGCCAAATGCGACCGATGGTTTCTGACTCCCTTGCTTTCTATGTATATGTACAGCGAGCGTTTTCTAAACAGTCTGTTTGTTTTTGCTTGCGTCTTTTTCATTTATTTCCACAAATCCCTTCTACTAAACTTGCATGTATGAAAAATATATTCATATTCTTTGATAGAGCGATTTCACTTGTAGGATTTTATCCCACAAACACACCTGCCTCTATGCGTGTGCGCGCGCATGTGTGCATCTGTGTCCGTGAACAGGTGTCCCTGACGTCCAGGATAGACGTTTCAAGACGCCGGTGGATACATAAAGCCACAGATAGTAGCAAACCCAGTTGCCGTCAAAGGGAGCACGTTTCTTTTCGTTTCTTCCACCCGCAAATCGAATGCCATTTCCATCCTAACCAAGCAGCCATCGTGCAGCGAGGCCGAAAGGATCGCAGTTGGATGTGCGACGGCACGAAGTTTCCTTTCCTTCTTCACAGCTTCGCAGAAGGAAGACTTGCTTTCATGGGAGATCTTTGCAACCCTCACATATGATTTTCCCCTTTCCTTATGAAGTCCAGGACTTTTCACCTTTTCGGGTAAAGGAAGCCCTTTACGGCTTCTCTTTGGCATATGCGAATTGCCCGCATCACTCCTCTTGCACTCGGTGGCCATTACGAAGGAAAAGAAGTGTGACTTAAACGCAAGCTCTGCAATGTGGCGACAGTCGGTCTGAAAACGGAGATGGTTACTAAGTGAGCAGTGGCCCGGGAGCATCTAGGGCGTGGACGTGTAGCACAAAGGGATGACTCACGTCCCGGCCAGGCAGGCTGCGCATGCGAGATTTCATCGCACTGCTCTGAAGAGCCTGCAACTTCAAATTTCTGCCTTGTTCGTTTCTGAAATTTTCCATTTGATATTTTGGGACCTTGGTGGACAGAGGAAAACTGAAACTGGGAACGCGAAACTGCACGCAAGGGGGGAGGGGAGGGGGGGACTACTTTGAGGACTCTAGGATTGAGTCCAAGAAAGCCTTATCTGCTCCAGGATGGACAAAGGAGAGAGAGACGGCCAATCTCTTGTATATCATTTTATTTACAAATATGAACACGATCTGGGGACGATATGGATTGGTTAAAACTCTGTCCTTCTTTCCAAAGAGGCTAGTTAACATCCTCAGTGCAATTGGTGTTAAAACCTGCTGCGAGACTGAGGATTCAGAGCTTGGGGATTCTGAAGCGTCCACCAAGCAGGGCGGCAGCGTCCCAGGTGCAACGCGTGAAAACTGCAGGATTCAGATCCAGGAGGTCCCACCAACGAAAGACGCCAGTGTCCTTTGCAAGTCCCATTCCCCGACTCGAATCGCCTTTGAATTCCTTCCCAACCACCCCACCGCCCCCCGAGTTCTCTGTCCAATGCGAGTCCTCGGCTCATCGGCGGGAGTATGTGTTCCTGTAATCTCGGATCGTCTTGGCCATGAGCGGGGCTACTTTCTTGGCGGCGGCTTTCCTGGTGCTGGGGCCGCAGGAGGGGGGCCTCGCAGGGAGCGGGTGAAAGCGGCTGTGGCCACCGGTGCTGCTGGAGGGGGGCCGGCTGCTCTCCTGTGGGCGTGGGGCCGGCTGCACCTCGGCTTTATCGGGGATGGCCGCTCCTCCCGAGGCAGGCTTTTCCTGCCTCCTGGGAACCTCACAAGGCTTGTCGAGCACAGAGTGGAAGAAGATCATGTGTGTCTGTCGGCCTCTGGGCCTCTCGGCGCGTGCAGAGCGGATCTTCATCGTCACCAGCCGGAGCCGCCGCTCTCGGGCCTCCCGGAGCCGCAGGTACATCTCCCGCCACGACTCGTGCTCCTCCGGCCGGGCTTCCTTAAAGTCTCGTTGACAGCGCCTTTTCCATAAGTGGCCCGTTTCTTTCGCTAGTGTGGGATTGTATTTCTCGATGGTGCGACCTGGCTGATCGGGCGTGCACCCCTTCCACGCGGGCTCCGGAGCAGGACACGGGTCTCCCCCCGCTTCCCGGACAGCAGGGACGCTGGTCCCGAGGGCCCACACCCGCCGCTCACACGCAGTCACGGTTCTAGGCAGGCCGGCGCTCCTGGGGCCCGAGTACACCGGCATCTTCGAGTTCCTTCTGCGTCCCGTAGGAAATCCACCCTCTTCTTCTTGCTGGGGGGAAGGGAGTGCGTGTATCTCTGGCGGGAAGGAGGACATCAGTTCAAGGACAGACAGTGCCCTGTCACTGGCCCGCATCCCGGGTAACGGGAGGTCTGGCAGCACCGGCGGGGCGTCGGTGGGGACCCTTTTCAGCTTGGCTACGTGCGCTCCGGGCGGTGGCGGCTCCTCTGTCTCATTTTCCTGCACCTTGGCTAGTCTGGGAAGCAGGCTCCCATTTTCACGAGTGCGTTTAGAGTCCGTCTCGTGAAGGTCTTTGACTCTCAGAGTAGTGGCCAGAGTTTTCACCGTCCTTTCCTTTCCCTTCCAAGGCCGGCCATAGGTGGAGTATGCCTCAAAGGGCACAGCAGGCTGCTCAGAGTCAGCCTCCATATCTGCCAACTCCTCCTCTTCAGGGAGGGAGCTCTCCCAGGTGGAAGGTCTGCGTATCCCTTCTCGAGTGCTGAGCTTGTTGGAAAGCTTGCCTGGCACCGTGGGCAGCAGGCCTCCTGCGCCCTCTCCTGTGTCTAAGCTTTCTGGGCTTGGCTTCTTTGTTTCGTCTGCTTTGGGTTCGTCAGAGTCTTTGTCCCTCTTCTCCTCTAGGTGGTTGTCCCGAGCAGCGTCCAAGGCGGGTAGAGAGGGAACGCAACCGAGCTCCGATGCCTTCTCTCTCCTGGCCCGCCTAGAGGGCGGTTTGTCCTTGGTACTGTCCCCCGAGATGGCCCTTGGACCTTCCTCTGGGGAGAAGGCCTTGTGGGATTTCTGGCTGAATCCAGCAGGGAACATCTCGTCGTCCCCAGCCCCTGCCGGGCCTTTCTGCCTGTGGGAAGATACCTGCGCCGGGCTTGGGCTCACGACGGCCCCTTGCCCCCGGGGTTTGCCCAGGTGTCCCTCTTGACGGAGTCCCGGACTGCCCTGAGGGGCATCAGCGTGGCCTTTTCCAGGCTTCTGGCGGAGAACAGCGGGCTCGGGGCCCTCCTCCTCCGGGGGCACGCAATGGTCCACGCACATCTGGTGAGGACCGGCAAGGGACAGACGGATCCGGATGTGGCCATCGCCGGAAGACGCCCAGTCTGAGGAGGAAGCCAGTGCAACTGTGTAGCGCTTGGTGCTCCCGCCTCTCCTGTCGCCACCGGGAGACCCCTTGGGAGGTGTTTGGAGCTGCGAGAGTCTCCTGTGCTTTCTGTGTCCGCGCTCCGTGCCGTCGGATGGGCTCTCGGAGGCTCCGTGGCTTTCTGGGCAGGCGCCCTGCACCTTCGGCTCCTTCGGAAACTCCTCCCTGGGGCGCTTTCGGGAACGGCTCTCCTCCAAGGCCAGTTGTTCAGGCCGGGTGTCCCGCGCCACGACCAGCAACTTCTTCCACTGGGCGGCTAAGTCCCTGGCCAAGCTGCCCACGTGCTGGTGTGTGCGCAAGCGCTTGACCGTCTTGCGGACTCCAGTCTCCGCCAGGGAGTGTGCTGTCACTGGCAAGGCGGAGAGTTTCTTCAGGTATTTCGCCAGCTTCTTGGGATCGGAGTGGGCAGCCAGGCGCGCCTGCAGCTTGACCACGGCGTGCAGCGCCCCGTCGGCTGCCATGGCCGTCCCGGGCGCAGCCTCGTCGGCGCAGCTGGGCGGGCGTCGCTGCTTGGGCCGCAGCTCTGTCCTCAGTACAGCGAGCAGCTCGGTCTGGGCACGCGGGTCCTCGCCGACCGCCGCCGGGCTGACCTGCTGCTTTTGCTTGGGGGTGCGGAGCCGCCGCCTGGAAGAACCGCCGCGAAGCGCTGTCCGAGGTAGAAGGAAGCCTCAGCGCGGGACTCCCGTCCTTATAAAGCCGGCACGCCCCGCTCCCGGGCTGTGAGCCGCGCCCTGATGACCAGCAGTGATTGGTCCTGGGCTTCCTCGCCTCTTGACTGATTGATTGCGTTACCAGGACTCAATCAGGAATGACCTCTGTGGGTGGAGTTCCGGACACCGGCAGCAAGGTGTGCGAAAACACGTACTCCCCGATGCAGTGGGTGGAAACGCTAATTGCTACCACCTGTTTGTAGAGCATATTGACAAGATCGAGCGAAAAGAAAAATTCACATAGGCGTTGACCGAGCAATTCCACTCTTAGCATTTTATAGCGTACAGAGTCAATTCCGCAATGCTGTAGAAACACTCCACGTGCACACACACGCACACACACACACACACACACACACACACACACACACGCACAGGTGTACACAGAGACCTAGAACCCAGCAGTTTCATTGTCCACTTATCCGTAGGCCGGACAGTGCATTTCATACCCTCCCTAACCTAAGCTAGGCGGGAGCATTTCTCAGAAATCTTTCCTTCATCCTCTTTCCAGAATCCCTGGAGAGAGTCATGTAAACATTCAGCCATCAGAATAGCCAGTGAACACACTGACCAGAATGAATAGGAAGGTAAAGACTTGGGACAGAGGGACCTCCAGATCCTAAACTGATCTTTACCTTGTTGACGACTTTCTTAAAATAACAAGCAAACAAACAAAAAACGTAAAGAGCCTATCAGAGATGCTTGTACAGAGGGATTTGATTCCATGCTTGCAAAATGGTAGCTGTCCAAACTCCAAACAAAAGTGTTTCCTCCTTTTTCCTTTCTAGAATCACGGAGTTTGTCAGTGTCTTCAGCTCCACCGTAGGTGATGAGGACCGAGTCGTTTAGAATTCTGTTTGGATATGGCGCTGACTCAAAAATGGCTTTTGTCCTCAGCAGAGTGTGAAGCAGCTTGCACTTGGGATCGCCTGGCCTTGAAACAATAATGTCACTTTGGAAATTCAGTTTTTATCAAGAGTAGAAAAAGAGATAGAGATAGGAAAACACAGATTTACCTGTGATGCTTGTGCAGGGGTCATGCTGACCTTCTCTGTCTCGTTCCAATCTTAGTACATGTGGGGCTGAAGTGAGCAGAAAATTCAATGTTCCACTAGAATGAGGCTATGTCCGATCAGTATTCCTCCGCTACTTGGTTTTTACCCAACTGAGCGTAAGGATCCTCTACAGTACTCGAAAGCCACGGAAGCTCTGAGAAGGAACTGCTTCAGTGTTTTTCGTTTGACCACACGACTAAAGACAAATAAATCACAACTGGTATGAACACACAGGAACGGTTTTTGGAAAGTCACGACTGATTCGCATATTCGTGTGTACAGGCCAAATAATCCTGAAACAGAGTCACTTTTATTAATCGTCATGTGTCTTTCGGTGTGCTTTTCGAAAGTTAGGTGAGTCTTTTACATTAAAAAGTATCTAGTGTAAGTGTGAGCTAATTAATAAGGTGGTTGACTACTTTTTTAAAGGAGTGTTGTTCTATGCCTTAGCTCTTCTTAATTGCGTTGGGACGCTGAAAAAAAGCCAGAGAAATTGAAGATTTCATTACGTCGATGTTTTGCTCCGAAGAACTGAAGTTTACTAAACTTTCAACGCTCAGACATTTACGCATCTATCGAAATACCAATAGCTGTAAACAGTGTGTACTTTTAAGTACTAATCGACCAAACTCTAAGTCATTATGAAGCTAAGCTGAGTGTCAAGTAAGTCTTGCGTTTTAAGTGCTCCGCTCTGTTCTTACGCGAGGAAGATTAACCACTTCGCTACTGACCACTGCTGCGGCCTTGTGGGCATCTTCTAAAAATCTGTGGCTGCTGTTGAACCATATTCTTCCTGTACGTGGACCAGGAAAGGGAAACTGATCAGACAACCTGGAACCCTTTGCTAATGCCACACTGCTGTTCTTGGAGACGACTTCATCTTCCCCCCACCCACTCCTCCTCTTCTAGGTTTTCATGGCACTGTAAAGGGCTTTGTAAATGGTTTCTTGGTTTTTACTTCGTTTTATATTTATTACCGATTTGTAGATTTACAACCGGCCTTTGTCACTGATCTTACTTTAGCAACATTGGCAACTTCATTTACTGATCCTCACAGTTTATGTTTGAAGCCTTCGAACTTTTCTCAACATGTAATTCCATTATCCGTGCACAAAGACAGGGATAATTCTTTCTTCCCTTCCTTCTCTCTTTTTAAAAATTCTTACACCACGTATTTGTTTTTCTTGTCTCATCTTACTACTTAGGACCTCCGTGTTAGTCAGTTCTCTGTCGTTTACAAGAGAATACCCGAAACTGGGTCTATCTAGAGAAACAGAGTTTAGTTTGTCCAGTTTTGGAGGCTGGGAAGTCCGAGGTTCAATGGGCTTGTCTGGTGAGGGCCTTCTTCTTGATGGGGATGTGCCGAGTGACCCGAGGCAATGCAGTTTATCACAGGGTGCGGGTGACCAAAGCGAGCTAATATGCTTCTTTCTCTCCTGATAAAGCTGGTGCTGCCACTCGGGTGATAACCCATCCATCCACCAACTCATCCATCCGTGATGGTATTAATTCACTCAAGAGGGCATAGCCCTCATGATTCAATCACCTCTTAAAGACCCCACCTTCAACGCTGCTACATTGGGGATCAAGCTTCCACGTGACCTTTGGAGGGGACAAGCATTCAAATCACAGCAACGTTAATAAGATGTTGCGTAGAAGTGGGGATAAGAGGCATTATTGTCTTTTTCCCAATCTTGAAGGGAAAGCTTTTGGCATTTCATTAGTCAGTCTTATGTTTCCTGCAGGTTTTTCGTAGAGATCGTTTTGTCAGGTCAAGGCAGTTGTCTTCTATTCCTACGTTGTCCGGGGTTTTTGTTTCCTGTCCTTGTCTTTCCTTTTACTTTTTAAAAAATATCAACGATAGGTTGTACATTTTATGAATCACTTCTCTGCACTTTTGGAAATGATGACCTAATTTCTTTATTTTGCAATGTGGCACACTGACTGTATCACGTGATTCACTAACCCTAAACCAACCTTGCCTCAGTCCTAAGACACACTGAACTTGAATATTACGTATCACTGATTCAATTTGCTCCTAGTTTGCTTTGGATTTGTGAGTATATTAATGAATGGGATTGGGCTGTTCTAATGCTTTCAGTGTCCTTGTCAGGTCAGAGCTCTTACACATCTTTTATTGAATACTTCTATAACTATTTGTCTTCTGGATACTATCGTAAATGGTATTAACTAAAATAGTTTTTCGAAAGTGTTGCGATAGTTTCAGTACGTTGAGTCCCCCATGGATCTGTCTCAATTGTTTGTTATTCCTCATACTTCTCTGTGTTGTTCTTAAGTTGGCATGTGTGCCAGGCAGTGTAATTGAGACTTTATTTTTAGAAATAATCTGAGATGAAGGATGATGGTATCCTCTCACAGAGGTGATTTAGGTTTGTTTCTGCCTTGCGCCTGGAGCGAGGCCCGGCAGTCCAGGAATATCTGAATCCCGTTTCAGGGACTGAGGGTTTTCTGGGCCGCATAGGCAATGGGTAGCAGAGGTTGGGCAACTTAACTTGTTGTCTGTATTTATTCCTAGGACAGGGCCCAGACCAGGGTCCTCAATCTTGCTGGGCCTAGAATTCCAACTTTTGTGCCCTCAGCACCTTGAGGTTGTCGACAGTGCTTGGTGTCCTAGCATCGTAGAAGTAGGCAAATGTCCGTAGGAACAATGGCTTCCAATGGCATGGCCACCTATGCGCATCTATGAATACTGTAGTCCTCCCTTATTTGTGGTTTTCCTCTCCTTAATATCAGTTGCCTGCAGTCCAATGTGGTGTGAAAATATCAGATGAACAATTACAGAAATAAACCGTTCAGAGGTTTTAAATTGCGAGCCGTTCTCTGGAGTGTGACAAAACCTCACATGGCCCCGCTCCATACTGTAAGCATTCCTTTTTCCAGTGTGTCCACCTGTACACCCTCCCTGCCCGCTCGTGACTGGGAGGCCATCCTGGTGATCAAATCAACTGTCACCCTATCGCGGTGTTTGCGTCCGAGTCGCCGTATTTTACTTAATAATGGCCACAACGCACAAGAGCGGTCATGCTGGGAATTCGGATATGTCAAATAGAAGCCATAAAGTGCTTCCTTTAGGCGAAAAGGTGAAAGTTCTCTACTTAGTAAGGAAAGGGAAAAAAATTATATGCTGAGGTTACTGAGATGTACTGTCAGAACAAATGTTGTGTCTGTGAGATTGTGAAGAAGTTCAAAGAAATTCATGCTGGTTTCGCTGTCGCACCTCAAACTGCAAAGATTTTGGCCACAGTCTAGGCAACAATGTTTAGTGAAGATGAAAAAGACATTAAATTTGTGGGTGGAAGACATGGACAGGAGCATGTTGCAATAGATGGTACTGTCCGAGGTTTCGGACATCCGATGGGGGGCCTGATATTTACATCCAACGGATGAGGGGAACTCCTGGGATTTTAAAATACTGAAGAATGGGACTACATAAAAATAAAAAGGAATGAAAGAGAAAGTCAAAAGATTGAGCTGGGAGAGATATTTACAACTCGTAGAACATTCAACTCATACAATTTCCTTTATATCCAATGAGCTCCCACACACCAATGTGAAAAAAGACCAACGACTTAGGAGAGAAATGGGGAACACATAGGAAAACGTGGCTCCCCGACCCCCCAAAACAAGCGACTCTTGAATACAGGAGAAGATGCTCACCACCATGAAGATGAAAATAAAAGACAATGTGGTGAAATTTGGGACCTATTAATATAGTTCGAAACATTAACAACCTGCTGTGTTGGAACAGATTATCCTAGATTGCTTGTAGATGTAGAAATTAATACAAACGCTATACAAGTAAGCCTGTAAAATTTAAAATGTATGTATATATTTAAAAGTGTATCCTTAGACACATCCATATCACTTGTAGAGTGAGAGGCTGAATGTATAAACGGGTAAAGGGCAAAAACCACAGAGAAGCTCGGGAAGCCAAACCACAACCCCTGGAGCCACCAGCCCAGAAAAGCAAACTACAGCCTCTACGGCAATCAGTCCAGGAAGCCCAATCACAACCACTGCAGCAGTTGGCACACACCAGTCAGGATCGGGTCAGCAATGCCAGCTTGGGAATTTTGGCCCCAGTGTCCAAGTCAAGACCAACTAGAGAAAGCCAAATATGCTCTCAAAACCAATCGCGTCAGATGCTCTGCTTCCAGTTAGCCTGCTTACAGCTTCCCCAAGTCAACAACCTCCAATCCGAAAATACCCGGAACCCTCCTTCCTTTTTGATAGAGAACTTTGCTACTCCCCCGCCTACCTTTGAGTTTGCCAAATGCGACCGATGGTTTCTGACTCCCTTGCTTTCTATGTATATGTACAGCGAGCGTTTTCTAAACAGTCTGTTTGTTTTTGCTTGCGTCTTTTTCATTTATTTCCACAAATCCCTTCTACTAAACTTGCATGTATGAAAAATATATTCATATTCTTTGATAGAGCGATTTCACTTGTAGGATTTTATCCCACAAACACACCTGCCTCTATGCGTGTGCGCGCGCATGTGTGCATCTGTGTCCGTGAACAGGTGTCCCTGACGTCCAGGATAGACGTTTCAAGACGCCGGTGGATACATAAAGCCACAGATAGTAGCAAACCCAGTTGCCGTCAAAGGGAGCACGTTTCTTTTCGTTTCTTCCACCCGCAAATCGAATGCCATTTCCATCCTAACCAAGCAGCCATCGTGCAGCGAGGCCGAAAGGATCGCAGTTGGATGTGCGACGGCACGAAGTTTCCTTTCCTTCTTCACAGCTTCGCAGAAGGAAGACTTGCTTTCATGGGAGATCTTTGCAACCCTCACATATGATTTTCCCCTTTCCTTATGAAGTCCAGGACTTTTCACCTTTTCGGGTAAAGGAAGCCCTTTACGGCTTCTCTTTGGCATATGCGAATTGTCCGCATCACTCCTCTTGCACTCGGTGGCCATTACGAAGGAAAAGAAGTGTGACTTAAACGCAAGCTCTGCAATGTGGCGACAGTCGGTCTGAAAACGGAGATGGTTACTAAGTGAGCAGTGGCCCGGGAGCATCTAGGGCGTGGACGTGTAGCACAAAGGGATGACTCACGTCCCGGCCAGGCAGGCTGCGCATGCGAGATTTCATCGCACTGCTCTGAAGAGCCTGCAACTTCAAATTTCTGCCTTGTTCGTTTCTGAAATTTTCCATTTGATATTTTGGGACCTTGGTGGACAGAGGAAAACTGAAACTGGGAACGCGAAACTGCACGCAAGGGGGGAGGGGAGGGGGGGACTACTTTGAGGACTCTAGGATTGAGTCCAAGAAAGCCTTATCTGCTCCAGGATGGACAAAGGAGAGAGAGACGGCCAATCTCTTGTATATCATTTTATTTACAAATATGAACACGATCTGGGGACGATATGGATTGGTTAAAACTCTGTCCTTCTTTCCAAAGAGGCTAGTTAACATCCTCAGTGCAATTGGTGTTAAAACCTGCTGCGAGACTGAGGATTCAGAGCTTGGGGATTCTGAAGCGTCCACCAAGCAGGGCGGCAGCGTCCCAGGTGCAACGCGTGAAAACTGCAGGATTCAGATCCAGGAGGTCCCACCAACGAAAGACGCCAGTGTCCTTTGCAAGTCCCATTCCCCGACTCGAATCGCCTTTGAATTCCTTCCCAACCACCCCACCGCCCCCCGAGTTCTCTGTCCAATGCGAGTCCTCGGCTCATCGGCGGGAGTATGTGTTCCTGTAATCTCGGATCGTCTTGGCCATGAGCGGGGCTACTTTCTTGGCGGCGGCTTTCCTGGTGCTGGGGCCGCAGGAGGGGGGCCTCGCAGGGAGCGGGTGAAAGCGGCTGTGGCCACCGGTGCTGCTGGAGGGGGGCCGGCTGCTCTCCTGTGGGCGTGGGGCCGGCTGCACCTCGGCTTTATCGGGGATGGCCGCTCCTCCCGAGGCAGGCTTTTCCTGCCTCCTGGGAACCTCACAAGGCTTGTCGAGCACAGAGTGGAAGAAGATCATCTGTGTCTGTCTGCCTCTGGGCCTCTCGGCGCGTGCAGAGCGGATCTTCATCGTCACCAGCCGGAGCCGCCGCTCTCGGGCCTCCCGGAGCCGCAGGTACATCTCCCGCCACGACTCGTGCTCCTCCGGCCGGGCTTCCTTAAAGTCTCGTTGACAGCGCCTTTTCCATAAGTGGCCCGTTTCTTTCGCTAGTGTGGGATTGTATTTCTCGATGGTGCGACCTGGCTGATCGGGCGTGCACCCCTTCCACGCGGGCTCCGGAGCAGGACACGGGTCTCCCCCCGCTTCCCGGACAGCAGGGACGCTGGTCCCGAGGGCCCACACCCGCCGCTCACACGCAGTCACGGTTCTAGGCAGGCCGGCGCTCCTGGGGCCCGAGTACACCGGCATCTTCGAGTTCCTTCTGCGTCCCGTAGGAAATCCACCCTCTTCTTCTTGCTGGGGGGAAGGGAGTGCGTGTATCTCTGGCGGGAAGGAGGACATCAGTTCAAGGACAGACAGTGCCCTGTCACTGGCCCGCATCCCGGGTAACGGGAGGTCTGGCAGCACCGGCGGGGCGTCGGTGGGGACCCTTTTCAGCTTGGCTACGTGCGCTCCGGGCGGTGGCGGCTCCTCTGTCTCATTTTCCTGCACCTTGGCTAGTCTGGGAAGCAGGCTCCCATTTTCACGAGTGCGTTTAGAGTCCGTCTCGTGAAGGTCTTTGACTCTCAGAGTAGTGGCCAGAGTTTTCACCGTCCTTTCCTTTCCCTTCCAAGGCCGGCCATAGGTGGAGTATGCCTCAAAGGGCACAGCAGGCTGCTCAGAGTCAGCCTCCATATCTGCCAACTCCTCCTCTTCAGGGAGGGAGCTCTCCCAGGTGGAAGGTCTGCGTATCCCTTCTCGAGTGCTGAGCTTGTTGGAAAGCTTGCCTGGCACCGTGGGCAGCAGGCCTCCTGCGCCCTCTCCTGTGTCTAAGCTTTCTGGGCTTGGCTTCTTTGTTTCGTCTGCTTTGGGTTCGTCAGAGTCTTTGTCCCTCTTCTCCTCTAGGTGGTTGTCCCGAGCAGCGTCCAAGGCGGGTAGAGAGGGAACGCAACCGAGCTCCGATGCCTTCTCTCTCCTGGCCCGCCTAGAGGGCGGTTTGTCCTTGGTACTGTCCCCCGAGATGGCCCTTGGACCTTCCTCTGGGGAGAAGGCCTTGTGGGATTTCTGGCTGAATCCAGCAGGGAACATCTCGTCGTCCCCAGCCCCCGCCGGGCCTTTCTGCCTGTGGGAAGATACCTGCGCCGGGCTTGGGCTCACGACGGCCCCTTGCCCCCGGGGTTTGCCCAGGTGTCCCTCTTGACGGAGTCCCGGACTGCCCTGAGGGGCATCAGCGTGGCCTTTTCCAGGCTTCTGGCGGAGAACAGCGGGCTCGGGGCCCTCCTCCTCCGGGGGCACGCAATGGTCCACGCACATCTGGTGAGGACCGGCAAGGGACAGACGGATCCGGATGTGGCCATCGCCGGAAGACGCCCAGTCTGAGGAGGAAGCCAGTGCAACTGTGTAGCGCTTGGTGCTCCCGCCTCTCCTGTCGCCACCGGGAGACCCCTTGGGAGGTATTTGGAGATGCGAGAGTCTCCTGTGCTTTCTGTGTCCGCGCTCCGTGCCGTCGGATGGGCTCTCGGAGGCTCCGTGGCTTTCTGGGCAGGCGCCCTGCACCTTCGGCTCCTTCGGAAACTCCTCCCTGGGGCGCTTTCGGGAACGGCTCTCCTCCAAGGCCAGTTGTTCAGGCCGGGTGTCCCGCGCCAC
This sequence comes from Cynocephalus volans, assembly GCF_027409185.1. Classification (NCBI taxonomy): domain Eukaryota; kingdom Metazoa; phylum Chordata; class Mammalia; order Dermoptera; family Cynocephalidae; genus Cynocephalus; species Cynocephalus volans. The sequence continues at coordinate 42,589,505 of NC_084472.1, forward strand.
GACCAGCAACTTCTTCCACTGGGCGGCTAAGTCCCTGGCCAAGCTGCCCACGTGCTGGTGTGTGCGCAAGCGCTTGACCGTCTTGCGGACTCCAGTCTCCGCCAGGGAGTGTGCTGTCACTGGCAAGGCGGAGAGTTTCTTCAGGTATTTCGCCAGCTTCTTGGGATCGGAGTGGGCAGCCAGGCGCGCCTGCAGCTTGACCACGGCGTGCAGCGCCCCGTCGGCTGCCATGGCCGTCCCGGGCGCAGCCTCGTCGGCGCAGCTGGGCGGGCGTCGCTGCTTGGGCCGCAGCTCTGTCCTCAGTACAGCGAGCAGCTCGGTCTGGGCACGCGGGTCCTCGCCGACCGCCGCCGGGCTGACCTGCTGCTTTTGCTTGGGGGTGCGGAGCCGCCGCCTGGAAGAACCGCCGCGAAGCGCTGTCCGAGGTAGAAGGAAGCCTCAGCGCGGGACTCCCGTCCTTATAAAGCCGGCACGCCCCGCTCCCGGGCTGTGAGCCGCGCCCTGATGACCAGCAGTGATTGGTCCTGGGCTTCCTCGCCTCTTGACTGATTGATTGCGTTACCAGGACTCAATCAGGAGTGACCTCTGTGGGTGGAGTTCCGGACACCGGCAGCAAGGTGTGCGAAAACACGTACTCCCCGATGCAGTGGGTGGAAACGCTAATTGCTACCACCTGTTTGTAGAGCATATTGACAAGATCGAGCGAAAAGAAAAATTCACATAGGCGTTGACCGAGCAATTCCACTCTTAGCATTTTATAGCGTACAGAGTCAATTCCGCAATGCTGTAGAAACACTCCACGTGCACACACACGCACACACACACACACAGACACACACACACACACACACACAGGTGTACACAGAGACCTAGAACCCAGCAGTTTCATTGTCCACTTATCCGTAGGCCGGACAGTGCATTTCATACCCTCCCTAACCTAAGCTAGGCGGGAGCATTTCTCAGAAATCTTTCCTTCATCCTCTTTCCAGAATCCCTGGAGAGAGTCATGTAAACATTCAGCCATCAGAATAGCCAGTGAACACACTGACCAGAATGAATAGGAAGGTAAAGACTTGGGACAGAGGGACCTCCAGATCCTAAACTGATCTTTACCTTGTTGACGACTTTCTTAAAATAACAAGCAAACAAACAAGAAACGTAAACAGCCTATCAGAGATGCTTGTACAGAGGGATTTGATTCCATGCTTGCAAAATGGTAGCTGTCCAAACTCCAAACAAAAGTGTTTCCTCCTTTTTCCTTTCTAGAATCACGGAGTTTGTCAGTGTCTTCAGCTCCACCGTAGGTGATGAGGACCGAGTCGTTTAGAATTCTGTTTGGATATGGCGCTGACTCAAAAATGGCTTTTGTCCTCAGCAGAGTGTGAAGCAGCTTGCACTTGGGATCGCCTGGCCTTGAAACAATAATGTCACTTTGGAAATTCAGTTTTTATCAAGAGTAGAAAAAGAGATAGAGATAGGAAAACACAGATTTACCTGTGATGCTTGTGCAGGGGTCATGCTGACCTTCTCTGTCTCGTTCCAATCTTAGTACATGTGGGGCTGAAGTGAGCAGAAAATTCAATGTTCCACTAGAATGAGGCTATGTCCGATCAGTATTCCTCCGCTACTTGGTTTTTACCCAACTGAGCGTAAGGATCCTCTACAGTACTCGAAAGCCACGGAAGCTCTGAGAAGGAACTGCTTCAGTGTTTTTCGTTTGACCACACGACTAAAGACAAATAAATCACAACTGGTATGAACACACAGGAACGGTTTTTGGAAAGTCACGACTGATTCGCATATTCGTGTGTACAGGCCAAATAATCCTGAAACAGAGTCACTTTTACTAATCGTCATGTGTCTTTCGGTGTGCTTTTCGAAAGTTAGGTGAGTCTTTTACATTAAAAAGTATCTAGTGTAAGTGTGAGCTAATTAATAAGGTGGTTGACTACTTTTTTAAAGGAGTGTTGTTCTATGCCTTAGCTCTTCTTAATTGCGTTGGGACGCTGAAAAAAAGCCAGAGAAATTGAAGATTTCATTACGTCGATGTTTTGCTCCGAAGAACTGAAGTTTACTAAACTTTCAACGCTCAGACATTTACGCATCTATCGAAATACCAATAGCTGTAAACAGTGTGTACTTTTAAGTACTAATCGACCAAACTCTAAGTCATTATGAAGCTAAGCTGAGTGTCAAGTAAGTCTTGCGTTTTAAGTGCTCCGCTCTGTTCTTACGCGAGGAAGATTAACCACTTCGCTACTGACCACTGCTGCGGCCTTGTGGGCATCTTCTAAAAATCTGTGGCTGCTGTTGAACCATATTCTTCCTGTACGTGGACCAGGAAAGGGAAACTGATCAGACAACCTGGAACCCTTTGCTAATGCCACACTGCTGTTCTTGGAGACGACTTCATCTTCCCCCCACCCACTCCTCCTCTTCTAGGTTTTCATGGCACTGTAAAGGGCTTTGTAAATGGTTTCTTGGTTTTTACTTCGTTTTATATTTATTACCGATTTGTAGATTTACAACCGGCCTTTGTCACTGATCTTACTTTAGCAACATTGGCAACTTCATTTACTGATCCTCACAGTTTATGTTTGAAGCCTTCGAACTTTTCTCAACATGTAATTCCATTATCCGTGCACAAAGACAGGGATAATTCTTTCTTCCCTTCCTTCTCTCTTTTTAAAAATTCTTACACCACGTATTTGTTTTTCTTGTCTCATCTTACTACTTAGGACCTCCGTGTTAGTCAGTTCTCTGTCGTTTACAAGAGAATACCCGAAACTGGGTCTATCTAGAGAAACAGAGTTTAGTTTGTCCAGTTTTGGAGGCTGGGAAGTCCGAGGTTCAATGGGCTTGTCTGGTGAGGGCCTTCTTCTTGATGGGGATGTGCCGAGTGACCCGAGGCAATGCAGTTTATCACAGGGTGCGGGTGACCAAAGCGAGCTAATATGCTTCTTTCTCTCCTGATAAAGCTGGTGCTGCCACTCGGGTGATAACCCATCCATCCACCAACTCATCCATCCGTGATGGTATTAATTCACTCAAGAGGGCATAGCCCTCATGATTCAATCACCTCTTAAAGACCCCACCTTCAACGCTGCTACATTGGGGATCAAGCTTCCACGTGACCTTTGGAGGGGACAAGCATTCAAATCACAGCAACGTTAATAAGATGTTGCGTAGAAGTGGGGATAAGAGGCATTATTGTCTTTTTCCCAATCTTGAAGGGAAAGCTTTTGGCATTTCATTAGTCAGTCTTATGTTTCCTGCAGGTTTTTCGTAGAGATCGTTTTGTCAGGTCAAGGCAGTTGTCTTCTATTCCTACGTTGTCCGGGGTTTTTGTTTCCTGTCCTTGTCTTTCCTTTTACTTTTTAAAAAATATCAACGATAGGTTGTACATTTTATGAATCACTTCTCTGCACTTTTGGAAATGATGACCTAATTTCTTTATTTTGCAATGTGGCACACTGACTGTATCACGTGATTCACTAACCCTAAACCAACCTTGCCTCAGTCCTAAGACACACTGAACTTGAATATTACGTATCACTGATTCAATTTGCTCCTAGTTTGCTTTGGATTTGTGAGTATATTAATGAATGGGATTGGGCTGTTCTAATGCTTTCAGTGTCCTTGTCAGGTCAGAGCTCTTACACATCTTTTATTGAATACTTCTATAACTATTTGTCTTCTGGATACTATCGTAAATGGTATTAACTAAAATAGTTTTTCGAAAGTGTTGCGATAGTTTCAGTACGTTGAGTCCCCCATGGATCTGTTTCAATTGTTTGTTATTCCTCATACTTCTCTGTGTTGTTCTTAAGTTGGCATGTGTGCCAGGCAGTGTAATTGAGACTTTATTTTTAGAAATAATCTGAGATGAAGGATGATGGTATCCTCTCACAGAGGTGATTTAGGTTTGTTTCTGCCTTGCGCCTGGAGCGAGGCCCGGCAGTCCAGGAATATCTGAATCCCGTTTCAGGGACTGAGGGTTTTCTGGGCCGCATAGGCAATGGGTAGCAGAGGTTGGGCAACTTAACTTGTTGTCTGTATTTATTCCTAGGACAGGGCCCAGACCAGGGTCCTCAATCTTGCTGGGCCTAGAATTCCAACTTTTGTGCCCTCAGCACCTTGAGGTTGTCGACAGTGCTTGGTGTCCTAGCATCGTAGAAGTAGGCAAATGTCCGTAGGAACAATGGCTTCCAATGGCATGGCCACCTATGCGCATCTATGAATACTGTAGTCCTCCCTTATTTGTGGTTTTCCTCTCCTTAATATCAGTTGCCTGCAGTCCAATGTGGTGTGAAAATATCAGATGAACAATTACAGAAATAAACCGTTCAGAGGTTTTAAATTGCGAGCCGTTCTCTGGAGTGTGACAAAACCTCACATGGCCCCGCTCCATACCGTAAGCATTCCTTTTTCCAGTGTGTCCACCTGTACACCCTCCCTGCCCGCTCGTGACTGGGAGGCCATCCTGGTGATCAAATCAACTGTCACCCTATCGCGGTGTTTGCGTCCGAGTCGCCGTATTTTACTTAATAATGGCCACAACGCACAAGAGCGGTCATGCTGGGAATTCGGATATGTCAAATAGAAGCCATAAAGTGCTTCCTTTAGGCGAAAAGGTGAAAGTTCTCTACTTAGTAAGGAAAGGGAAAAAAATTATATGCTGAGGTTACTGAGATGTACTGTCAGAACAAATGTTGTGTCTGTGAGATTGTGAAGAAGTTCAAAGAAATTCATGCTGGTTTCGCTGTCGCACCTCAAACTGCAAAGATTTTGGCCACAGTCTAGGCAACAATGTTTAGTGAAGATGAAAAAGACATTAAATTTGTGGGTGGAAGACATGGACAGGAGCATGTTGCAATAGATGGTACTGTCCGAGGTTTCGGACATCCGATGGGGGGCCTGATATTTACATCCAACGGATGAGGGGAACTCCTGGGATTTTAAAATACTGAAGAATGGGACTACATAAAAATAAAAAGGAATGAAAGAGAAAGTCAAAAGATTGAGCTGGGAGAGATATTTACAACTCGTAGAACATTCAACTCATACAATTTCCTTTATATCCAATGAGCTCCCACACACCAATGTGAAAAAAGACCAACGACTTAGGAGAGAAATGGGGAACACATAGGAAAACGTGGCTCCCCGACCCCCCAAAACAAGCGACTCTTGAATACAGGAGAAGATGCTCACCACCATGAAGATGAAAATAAAAGACAATGTGGTGAAATTTGGGACCTATTAATATAGTTCGAAACATTAACAACCTGCTGTGTTGGAACAGATTATCCTAGATTGCTTGTAGATGTAGAAATTAATACAAACGCTATACAAGTAAGCCTGTAAAATTTAAAATGTATGTATATATTTAAAAGTGTATCCTTAGACACATCCATATCACTTGTAGAGTGAGAGGCTGAATGTATAAACGGGTAAAGGGCAAAAACCACAGAGAAGCTCGGGAAGCCAAACCACAACCCCTGGAGCCACCAGCCCAGAAAAGCAAACTACAGCCTCTACGGCAATCAGTCCAGGAAGCCCAATCACAACCACTGCAGCAGTTGGCACACACCAGTCAGGATCGGGTCAGCAATGCCAGCTTGGGAATTTTGGCCCCAGTGTCCAAGTCAAGACCAACTAGAGAAAGCCAAATATGCTCTCAAAACCAATCGCGTCAGATGCTCTGCTTCCAGTTAGCCTGCTTACAGCTTCCCCAAGTCAACAACCTCCAATCCGAAAATACCCGGAACCCTCCTTCCTTTTTGATAGAGAACTTTGCTACTCCCCCGCCTACCTTTGAGTTTGCCAAATGCGACCGATGGTTTCTGACTCCCTTGCTTTCTATGTATATGTACAGCGAGCGTTTTCTAAACAGTCTGTTTGTTTTTGCTTGCGTCTTTTTCATTTATTTCCACAAATCCCTTCTACTAAACTTGCATGTATGAAAAATATATTCATATTCTTTGATAGAGCGATTTCACTTGTAGGATTTTATCCCACAAACACACCTGCCTCTATGCGTGTGCGCGCGCATGTGTGCATCTGTGTCCGTGAACAGGTGTCCCTGACGTCCAGGATAGACGTTTCAAGACGCCGGTGGATACATAAAGCCACAGATAGTAGCAAACCCAGTTGCCGTCAAAGGGAGCACGTTTCTTTTCGTTTCTTCCACCCGCAAATCGAATGCCATTTCCATCCTAACCAAGCAGCCATCGTGCAGCGAGGCCGAAAGGATCGCAGTTGGATGTGCGACGGCACGAAGTTTCCTTTCCTTCTTCACAGCTTCGCAGAAGGAAGACTTGCTTTCATGGGAGATCTTTGCAACCCTCACATATGATTTTCCCCTTTCCTTATGAAGTCCAGGACTTTTCACCTTTTCGGGTAAAGGAAGCCCTTTACGGCTTCTCTTTGGCATATGCGAATTGCCCGCATCACTCCTCTTGCACTCGGTGGCCATTACGAAGGAAAAGAAGTGTGACTTAAACGCAAGCTCTGCAATGTGGCGACAGTCGGTCTGAAAACGGAGATGGTTACTAAGTGAGCAGTGGCCCGGGAGCATCTAGGGCGTGGACGTGTAGCACAAAGGGATGACTCACGTCCCGGCCAGGCAGGCTGCGCATGCGAGATTTCATCGCACTGCTCTGAAGAGCCTGCAACTTCAAATTTCTGCCTTGTTCGTTTCTGAAATTTTCCATTTGATATTTTGGGACCTTGGTGGACAGAGGAAAACTGAAACTGGGAACGCGAAACTGCACGCAAGGGGGGAGGGGAGGGGGGGACTACTTTGAGGACTCTAGGATTGAGTCCAAGAAAGCCTTATCTGCTCCAGGATGGACAAAGGAGAGAGAGACGGCCAATCTCTTGTATATCATTTTATTTACAAATATGAACACGATCTGGGGACGATATGGATTGGTTAAAACTCTGTCCTTCTTTCCAAAGAGGCTAGTTAACATCCTCAGTGCAATTGGTGTTAAAACCTGCTGCGAGACTGAGGATTCAGAGCTTGGGGATTCTGAAGCGTCCACCAAGCAGGGCGGCAGCGTCCCAGGTGCAACGGGTGAAAACTGCAGGATTCAGATCCAGGAGGTCCCACCAACGAAAGACGCCAGTGTCCTTTGCAAGTCCCATTCCCCGACTCGAATCGCCTTTGAATTCCTTCCCAACCACCCCACCGCCCCCCGAGTTCTCTGTCCAATGCGAGTCCTCGGCTCATCGGCGGGAGTATGTGTTCCTGTAATCTCGGATCGTCTTGGCCATGAGCGGGGCTACTTTCTTGGCGGCGGCTTTCCTGGTGCTGGGGCCGCAGGAGGGGGGCCTCGCAGGGAGCGGGTGAAAGCGGCTGTGGCCACCGGTGCTGCTGGAGGGGGGCCGGCTGCTCGCCTGTGGGCGTGGGGCCGGCTGCACCTCGGCTTTATCGGGGATGGCCGCTCCTCCCGAGGCAGGCTTTTCCTGCCTCCTGGGAACCTCACAAGGCTTGTCGAGCACAGAGTGGAAGAAGATCATCTGTGTCTGTCGGCCTCTGGGCCTCTCGGCGCGTGCAGAGCGGATCTTCATCGTCACCAGCCGGAGCCGCCGCTCTCGGGCCTCCCGGAGCCGCAGGTACATCTCCCGCCACGACTCGTGCTCCTCCGGCCGGGCTTCCTTAAAGTCTCGTTGACAGCGCCTTTTCCATAAGTGGCCCGTTTCTTTCGCTAGTGTGGGATTGTATTTCTCGATGGTGCGACCTGGCTGATCGGGCGTGCACCCCTTCCACGCGGGCTCCGGAGCAGGACACGGGTCTCCCCCCGCTTCCCGGACAGCAGGGACGCTGGTCCCGAGGGCCCACACCCGCCGCTCACACGCAGTCACGGTTCTAGGCAGGCCGGCGCTCCTGGGGCCCGAGTACACCGGCATCTTCGAGTTCCTTCTGCGTCCCGTAGGAAATCCACCCTCTTCTTCTTGCTGGGGGGAAGGGAGTGCGTGTATCTCTGGCGGGAAGGAGGACATCAGTTCAAGGACAGACAGTGCCCTGTCACTGGCCCGCATCCCGGGTAACGGGAGGTCTGGCAGCACCGGCGGGGCGTCGGTGGGGACCCTTTTCAGCTTGGCTACGTGCGCTCCGGGCGGTGGCGGCTCCTCTGTCTCATTTTCCTGCACCTTGGCTAGTCTGGGAAGCAGGCTCCCATTTTCACGAGTGCGTTTAGAGTCCGTCTCGTGAAGGTCTTTGACTCTCAGAGTAGTGGCCAGAGTTTTCACCGTCCTTTCCTTTCCCTTCCAAGGCCGGCCATAGGTGGAGTATGCCTCAAAGGGCACAGCAGGCTGCTCAGAGTCAGCCTCCATATCTGCCAACTCCTCCTCTTCAGGGAGGGAGCTCTCCCAGGTGGAAGGTCTGCGTATCCCTTCTCGAGTGCTGAGCTTGTTGGAAAGCTTGCCTGGCACCGTGGGCAGCAGGCCTCCTGCGCCCTCTCCTGTGTCTAAGCTTTCTGGGCTTGGCTTCTTTGTTTCGTCTGCTTTGGGTTCGTCAGAGTCTTTGTCCCTCTTCTCCTCTAGGTGGTTGTCCCGAGCAGCGTCCAAGGCGGGTAGAGAGGGAACGCAACCGAGCTCCGATGCCTTCTCTCTCCTGGCCCGCCTAGAGGGCGGTTTGTCCTTGGTACTGTCCCCCGAGATGGCCCTTGGACCTTCCTCTGGGGAGAAGGCCTTGTGGGATTTCTGGCTGAATCCAGCAGGGAACATCTCGTCGTCCCCAGCCCCCGCCGGGCCTTTCTGCCTGTGGGAAGATACCTGCGCCGGGCTTGGGCTCACGACGGCCCCTTGCCCCCGGGGTTTGCCCAGGTGTCCCTCTTGACGGAGTCCCGGACTGCCCTGAGGGGCATCAGCGTGGCCTTTTCCAGGCTTCTGGCGGAGAACAGCGGGCTCGGGGCCCTCCTCCTCCGGGGGCACGCAATGGTCCACGCACATCTGGTGAGGACCGGCAAGGGACAGACGGATCCGGATGTGGCCATCGCCGGAAGACGCCCAGTCTGAGGAGGAAGCCAGTGCAACTGTGTAGCGCTTGGTGCTCCCGCCTCTCCTGTCGCCACCGGGAGACCCCTTGGGAGGTGTTTGGAGCTGCGAGAGTCTCCTGTGCTTTCTGTGTCCGCGCTCCGTGCCGTCGGATGGGCTCTCGGAGGCTCCGTGGCTTTCTGGGCAGGCGCCCTGCACCTTCGGCTCCTTCGGAAACTCCTCCCTGGGGCGCTTTCGGGAACGGCTCTCCTCCAAGGCCAGTTGTTCAGGCCGGGTGTCCCGCGCCACGACCAGCAACTTCTTCCACTGGGCGGCTAAGTCCCTGGCCAAGCTGCCCACGTCCTGGTGTGTGCGCAAGCGCTTGACCGTCTTGCGGACTCCAGTCTCCGCCAGGGAGTGTGCTGTCACTGGCAAGGCGGAGAGTTTCTTCAGGTATTTCGCCAGCTTCTTGGGATCGGAGTGGGCAGCCAGGCGCGCCTGCAGCTTGACCACGGCGTGCAGCGCCCCGTCGGCTGCCATGGCCGTCCCGGGCGCAGCCTCGTCGGCGCAGCTGGGCGGGCGTCGCTGCTTGGGCCGCAGCTCTGTCCTCAGTACAGCGAGCAGCTCGGCCTGGGCACGCGGGTCCTCGCCGACCGCCGCCGGGCTGACCTGCTGCTTTTGCTTGGGGGTGCGGAGCCGCCGCCTGGAAGAACCGCCGCGAAGCGCTGTCCGAGGTAGAAGGAAGCCTCAGCGCGGGACTCCCGTCCTTATAAAGCCGGCACGCCCCGCTCCCGGGCTGTGAGCCGCGCCCTGATGACCAGCAGTGATTGGTCCTGGGCTTCCTCGCCTCTTGACTGATTGATTGCCTTACCAGGACTCAATCAGGAGTGACCTCTGTGGGTGGAGTTCCGGACACCGGCAGCAAGGTGTGCGAAAACACGTACTCCCCGATGCAGTGGGTGGAAACGCTAATTGCTACCACCTGTTTGTAGAGCATATTGACAAGATCGAGCGAAAAGAAAAATTCACATAGGCGTTGACCGAGCAATTCCACTCTTAGCATTTTATAGCGTACAGAGTCAATTCCGCAATGCTGTAGAAACACTCCACGTGCACACACACGCACACACACACACACACACACACACACACACAGGTGTACACAGAGACCTAGAACCCAGCAGTTTCATTGTCCACTTATCCGTAGGCCGGACAGTGCATTTCATACCCTCCCTAACCTAAGCTAGGCGGGAGCATTTCTCAGAAATCTTTCCTTCATCCTCTTTCCAGAATCCCTGGAGAGAGTCATGTAAACATTCAGCCATCAGAATAGCCAGTGAACACACTGACCAGAATGAATAGGAAGGTAAAGACTTGGGACAGAGGGACCTCCAGATCCTAAACTGATCTTTACCTTGTTGACGACTTTCTTAAAATAACAAGCAAACAAACAAGAAACGTAAACAGCCTATCAGAGATGCTTGTACAGAGGGATTTGATTCCATGCTTGCAAAATGGTAGCTGTCCAAACTCCAAACAAAAGTGTTTCCTCCTTTTTCCTTTCTAGAATCACGGAGTTTGTCAGTGTCTTCAGCTCCACCATAGGTGATGAGGACCGAGTCGTTTAGAATTCTGTTTGGATATGGCGCTGACTCAAAAATGGCTTTTGTCCTCAGCAGAGTGTGAAGCAGCTTGCACTTGGGATCGCCAGGCCTTGAAACAATAATGTCACTTTGGAAATTCAGTTTTTATCAAGAGTAGAAAAAGAGATAGAGATAGGAAAACACAGATTTACCTGTGATGCTTGTGCAGGGGTCATGCTGACCTTCTCTGTCTCGTTCCAATCTTAGTACATGTGGGGCTGAAGTGAGCAGAAAATTCAATGTTCCACTAGAATGAGGCTATGTCCGATCAGTATTCCTCCGCTACTTGGTTTTTACCCAACTGAGCGTAAGGATCCTCTACAGTACTCGAAAGCCACGGAAGCTCTGAGAAGGAACTGCTTCAGTGTTTTTCGTTTGACCACACGACTAAAGACAAATAAATCACAACTGGTATGAACACACAGGAACGGTTTTTGGAAAGTCACGACTGATTCGCATATTCGTGTGTACAGGCCAAATAATCCTGAAACAGAGTCACTTTTATTAATCGTCATGTGTCTTTCGGTGTGCTTTTCGAAAGTTAGGTGAGTCTTTTACATTAAAAAGTATCTAGTGTAAGTGTGAGCTAATTAATAAGGTGGTTGACTACTTTTTTAAAGGAGTGTTGTTCTATGCCTTAGCTCTTCTTAATTGCGTTGGGACGCTGAAAAAAAGCCAGAGAAATTGAAGATTTCATTACGTCGATGTTTTGCTCCGAAGAACTGAAGTTTACTAAACTTTCAACGCTCAGACATTTACGCATCTATCGAAATACCAATAGCTGTAAACAGTGTGTACTTTTAAGTACTAATCGACCAAACTCTAAGTCATTATGAAGCTAAGCTGAGTGTCAAGTAAGTCTTGCGTTTTAAGTGCTCCGCTCTGTTCTTACGCGAGGAAGATTAACCACTTCGCTACTGACCACTGCTGCGGCCTTGTGGGCATCTTCTAAAAATCTGTGGCTGCTGTTGAACCATATTCTTCCTGTACGTGGACCAGGAAAGGGAAACTGATCAGACAACCTGGAACCCTTTGCTAATGCCACACTGCTGTTCTTGGAGACGACTTCATCTTCCCCCCACCCACTCCTCCTCTTCTAGGTTTTCATGGCACTGTAAAGGGCTTTGTAAATGGTTTCTTGGTTTTTACTTCGTTTTATATTTATTACCGATTTGTAGATTTACAACCGGCCTTTGTCACTGATCTTACTTTAGCAACATTGGCAACTTCATTTACTGATCCTCACAGTTTATGTTTGAAGCCTTCGAACTTTTCTCAACATGTAATTCCATTATCCGTGCACAAAGACAGGGATAATTCTTTCTTCCCTTCCTTCTCTCTTTTTAAAAATTCTTACACCACGTATTTGTTTTTCTTGTCTAATCTTACTACTTAGGACCTCCGTGTTAGTCAGTTCTCTGTCGTTTACAAGAGAATACCCGAAACTGGGTCTATCTAGAGAAACAGAGTTTAGTTTGTCCAGTTTTGGAGGCTGGGAAGTCCGAGGTTCAATGGGCTTGTCTGGTGAGGGCCTTCTTCTTGATGGGGATGTGCCGAGTGACCCGAGGCAATGCAGTTTATCACAGGGTGCGGGTGACCAAAGCGAGCTAATATGCTTCTTTCTCTCCTGATAAAGCTGGTGCTGCCACTCGGGTGATAACCCATCCATCCACCAACTCATCCATCCGTGATGGTATTAATTCACTCAAGAGGGCATAGCCCTCATGATTCAATCACCTCTTAAAGACCCCACCTTCAACGCTGCTACATTGGGGATCAAGCTTCCACGTGACCTTTGGAGGGGACAAGCATTCAAATCACAGCAACGTTAATAAGATGTTGCGTAGAAGTGGGGATAAGAGGCATTATTGTCTTTTTCCCAATCTTGAAGGGAAAGCTTTTGGCATTTCATTAGTCAGTCTTATGTTTCCTGCAGGTTTTTCGTAGAGATCGTTTTGTCAGGTCAAGGCAGTTGTCTTCTATTCCTACGTTGTCCGGGGTTTTTGTTTCCTGTCCTTGTCTTTCCTTTTACTTTTTAAAAAATATCAACGATAGGTTGTACATTTTATGAATCACTTCTCTGCACTTTTGGAAATGATGACCTAATTTCTTTATTTTGCAATGTGGCACACTGACTGTATCACGTGATTCACTAACCCTAAACCAACCTTGCCTCAGTCCTAAGACACACTGAACTTGAATATTACGTATCACTGATTCAATTTGCTCCTAGTTTGCTTTGGATTTGTGAGTATATTAATGAATGGGATTGGGCTGTTCTAATGCTTTCAGTGTCCTTGTCAGGTCAGAGCTCTTACACATCTTTTATTGAATACTTCTATAACTATTTGTCTTCTGGATACTATCGTAAATGGTATTAACTAAAATAGTTTTTCGAAAGTGTTGCGATAGTTTCAGTACGTTGAGTCCCCCATGGATCTGTTTCAATTGTTTGTTATTCCTCATACTTCTCTGTGTTGTTCTTAAGTTGGCATGTGTGCCAGGCAGTGTAATTGAGACTTTATTTTTAGAAATAATCTGAGATGAAGGATGATGGTATCCTCTCACAGAGGTGATTTAGGTTTGTTTCTGCCTTGCGCCTGGAGCGAGGCCCGGCAGTCCAGGAATATCTGAATCCCGTTTCAGGGACTGAGGGTTTTCTGGGCCGCATAGGCAATGGGTAGCAGAGGTTGGGCAACTTAACTTGTTGTCTGTATTTATTCCTAGGACAGGGCCCAGACCAGGGTCCTCAATCTTGCTGGGCCTAGAATTCCAACTTTTGTGCCCTCAGCACCTTGAGGTTGTCGACAGTGCTTGGTGTCCTAGCATCGTAGAAGTAGGCAAATGTCCGTAGGAACAATGGCTTCCAATGGCATGGCCACCTATGCGCATCTATGAATACTGTAGTCCTCCCTTATTTGTGGTTTTCCTCTCCTTAATATCAGTTGCCTGCAGTCCAATGTGGTGTGAAAATATCAGATGAACAATTACAGAAATAAACCGTTCAGAGGTTTTAAATTGCGAGCCGTTCTCTGGAGTGTGACAAAACCTCACATGGCCCCGCTCCATACCGTAAGCATTCCTTTTTCCAGTGTGTCCACCTGTACACCCTCCCTGCCCGCTCGTGACTGGGAGGCCATCCTGGTGATCAAATCAACTGTCACCCTATCGCGGTGTTTGCGTCCGAGTCGCCGTATTTTACTTAATAATGGCCACAACGCACAAGAGCGGTCATGCTGGGAATTCGGATATGTCAAATAGAAGCCATAAAGTGCTTCCTTTAGGCGAAAAGGTGAAAGTTCTCTACTTAGTAAGGAAAGGGAAAAAAATTATATGCTGAGGTTACTGAGATGTACTGTCAGAACAAATGTTGTGTCTGTGAGATTGTGAAGAAGTTCAAAGAAATTCATGCTGGTTTCGCTGTCGCACCTCAAACTGCAAAGATTTTGGCCACAGTCTAGGCAACAATGTTTAGTGAAGATGAAAAAGACATTAAATTTGTGGGTGGAAGACATGGACAGGAGCATGTTGCAATAGATGGTACTGTCCGAGGTTTCGGACATCCGATGGGGGGCCTGATATTTACATCCAACGGATGAGGGGAACTCCTGGGATTTTAAAATACTGAAGAATGGGACTACATAAAAATAAAAAGGAATGAAAGAGAAAGTCAAAAGATTGAGCTGGGAGAGATATTTACAACTCGTAGAACATTCAACTCATACAATTTCCTTTATATCCAATGAGCTCCCACACACCAATGTGAAAAAAGACCAACGACTTAGGAGAGAAATGGGGAACACATAGGAAAACGTGGCTCCCCGACCCCCCAAAACAAGCGACTCTTGAATACAGGAGAAGATGCTCACCACCATGAAGATGAAAATAAAAGACAATGTGGTGAAATTTGGGACCTATTAATATAGTTCGAAACATTAACAACCTGCTGTGTTGGAACAGATTATCCTAGATTGCTTGTAGATGTAGAAATTAATACAAACGCTATACAAGTAAGCCTGTAAAATTTAAAATGTATGTATATATTTAAAAGTGTATCCTTAGACACATCCATATCACTTGTAGAGTGAGAGGCTGAATGTATAAACGGGTAAAGGGCAAAAACCACAGAGAAGCTCGGGAAGCCAAACCACAACCCCTGGAGCCACCAGCCCAGAAAAGCAAACTACAGCCTCTACGGCAATCAGTCCAGGAAGCCCAATCACAACCACTGCAGCAGTTGGCACACACCAGTCAGGATCGGGTCAGCAATGCCAGCTTGGGAATTTTGGCCCCAGTGTCCAAGTCAAGACCAACTAGAGAAAGCCAAATATGCTCTCAAAACCAATCGCGTCAGATGCTCTGCTTCCAGTTAGCCTGCTTACAGCTTCCCCAAGTCAACAACCTCCAATCCGAAAATACCCGGAACCCTCCTTCCTTTTTGATAGAGAACTTTGCTACTCCCCCGCCTACCTTTGAGTTTGCCAAATGCGACCGATGGTTTCTGACTCCCTTGCTTTCTATGTATATGTACAGCGAGCGTTTTCTAAACAGTCTGTTTGTTTTTGCTTGCGTCTTTTTCATTTATTTCCACAAATCCCTTCTACTAAACTTGCATGTATGAAAAATATATTCATATTCTTTGATAGAGCGATTTCACTTGTAGGATTTTATCCCACAAACACACCTGCCTCTATGCGTGTGCGCGCTCATGTGTGCATCTGTGTCCGTGAACAGGTGTCCCTGACGTCCAGGATAGACGTTTCAAGACGCCGGTGGATACATAAAGCCACAGATAGTAGCAAACCCAGTTGCCGTCAAAGGGAGCACGTTTCTTTTCGTTTCTTCCACCCGCAAATCGAATGCCATTTCCATCCTAACCAAGCAGCCATCGTGCAGCGAGGCCGAAAGGATCGCAGTTGGATGTGCGACGGCACGAAGTTTCCTTTCCTTCTTCACAGCTTCGCAGAAGGAAGACTTGCTTTCATGGGAGATCTTTGCAACCCTCACATATGATTTTCCCCTTTCCTTATGAAGTCCAGGACTTTTCACCTTTTCGGGTAAAGGAAGCCCTTTACGGCTTCTCTTTGGCATATGCGAATTGCCCGCATCACTCCTCTTGCACTCGGTGGCCATTACGAAGGAAAAGAAGTGTGACTTAAACGCAAGCTCTGCAATGTGGCGACAGTCGGTCTGAAAACGGAGATGGTTACTAAGTGAGCAGTGGCCCGGGAGCATCTAGGGCGTGGACGTGTAGCACAAAGGGATGACTCACGTCCCGGCCAGGCAGGCTGCGCATGCGAGATTTCATCGCACTGCTCTGAAGAGCCTGCAACTTCAAATTTCTGCCTTGTTCGTTTCTGAAATTTTCCATTTGATATTTTGGGACCTTGGTGGACAGAGGAAAACTGAAACTGGGAACGCGAAACTGCACGCAAGGGGGGAGGGGAGGGGGGGACTACTTTGAGGACTCTAGGATTGAGTCCAAGAAAGCCTTATCTGCTCCAGGATGGACAAAGGAGAGAGAGACGGCCAATCTCTTGTATATCATTTTATTTACAAATATGAACACGATCTGGGGACGATATGGATTGGTTAAAACTCTGTCCTTCTTTCCAAAGAGGCTAGTTAACATCCTCAGTGCAATTGGTGTTAAAACCTGCTGCGAGACTGAGGATTCAGAGCTTGGGGATTCTGAAGCGTCCACCAAGCAGGGCGGCAGCGTCCCAGGTGCAACGGGTGAAAACTGCAGGATTCAGATCCAGGAGGTCCCACCAACGAAAGACGCCAGTGTCCTTTGCAAGTCCCATTCCCCGACTCGAATCGCCTTTGAATTCCTTCCCAACCACCCCACCGCCCCCCGAGTTCTCTGTCCAATGCGAGTCCTCGGCTCATCGGCGGGAGTATGTGTTCCTGTAATCTCGGATCGTCTTGGCCATGAGCGGGGCTACTTTCTTGGCGGCGGCTTTCCTGGTGCTGGGGCCGCAGGAGGGGGGCCTCGCAGGGAGCGGGTGAAAGCGGCTGTGGCCACCGGTGCTGCTGGAGGGGGGCCGGCTGCTCTCCTGTGGGCGTGGGGCCGGCTGCACCTCGGCTTTATCGGGGATGGCCGCTCCTCCCGAGGCAGGCTTTTCCTGCCTCCTGGGAACCTCACAAGGCTTGTCGAGCACAGAGTGGAAGAAGATCATCTGTGTCTGTCGGCCTCTGGGCCTCTCGGCGCGTGCAGAGCGGATCTTCATCGTCACCAGCCGGAGCCGCCGCTCTCGGACCTCCCGGAGCCGCAGGTACATCTCCCGCCACGACTCGTGCTCCTCCGGCCGGGCTTCCTTAAAGTCTCGTTGACAGCGCCTTTTCCATAAGTGGCCCGTTTCTTTCGCTAGTGTGGGATTGTATTTCTCGATGATGCGACCTGGCTGATCGGGCGTGCACCCCTTCCACGCGGGCTCCGGAGCAGGACACGGGTCTCCCCCCGCTTCCCGGACAGCAGGGACGCTGGTCCCGAGGGCCCACACCCGCCGCTCACACGCAGTCACGGTTCTAGGCAGGCCGGCGCTCCTGGGGCCCGAGTACACCGGCATCTTCGAGTTCCTTCTGCGTCCCGTAGGAAATCCACCCTCTTCTTCTTGCTGGGGGGAAGGGAGTGCGTGTATCTCTGGCGGGAAGGAGGACATCAGTTCAAGGACAGACAGTGCCCTGTCACTGGCCCGCATCCCGGGTAACGGGAGGTCTGGCAGCACCGGCGGGGCGTCGGTGGGGACCCTTTTCAGCTTGGCTACGTGCGCTCCGGGCGGTGGCGGCTCCTCTGTCTCATTTTCCTGCACCTTGGCTAGTCTGGGAAGCAGGCTCCCATTTTCACGAGTGCGTTTAGAGTCCGTCTCGTGAAGGTCTTTGACTCTCAGAGTAGTGGCCAGAGTTTTCACCGTCCTTTCCTTTCCCTTCCAAGGCCGGCCATAGGTGGAGTATGCCTCAAAGGGCACAGCAGGCTGCTCAGAGTCAGCCTCCATATCTGCCAACTCCTCCTCTTCAGGGAGGGAGCTCTCCCAGGTGGAAGGTCTGCGTATCCCTTCTCGAGTGCTGAGCTTGTTGGAAAGCTTGCCTGGCACCGTGGGCAGCAGGCCTCCTGCGCCCTCTCCTGTGTCTAAGCTTTCTGGGCTTGGCTTCTTTGTTTCGTCTGCTTTGGGTTCGTCAGAGTCTTTGTCCCTCTTCTCCTCTAGGTGGTTGTCCCGAGCAGCGTCCAAGGCGGGTAGAGAGGGAACGCAACCGAGCTCCGATGCCTTCTCTCTCCTGGCCCGCCTAGAGGGCGGTTTGTCCTTGGTACTGTCCCCCGAGATGGCCCTTGGACCTTCCTCTGGGGAGAAGGCCTTGTGGGATTTCTGGCTGAATCCAGCAGGGAACATCTCGTCGTCCCCAGCCCCCGCCGGGCCTTTCTGCCTGTGGGAAGATACCTGCGCCGGGCTTGGGCTCACGACGGCCCCTTGCCCCCGGGGTTTGCCCAGGTGTCCCTCTTGACGGAGTCCCGGACTGCCCTGAGGGGCATCAGCGTGGCCTTTTCCAGGCTTCTGGCGGAGAACAGCGGGCTCGGGGCCCTCCTCCTCCGGGGGCACGCAATGGTCCACGCACATCTGGTGAGGACCGGCAAGGGACAGACGGATCCGGATGTGGCCATCGCCGGAAGACGCCCAGTCTGAGGAGGAAGCCAGTGCAACTGTGTAGCGCTTGGTGCTCCCGCCTCTCCTGTCGCCACCGGGAGACCCCTTGGGAGGTGTTTGGAGCTGCGAGAGTCTCCTGTGCTTTCTGTGTCCGCGCTCCGTGCCGTCGGATGGGCTCTCGGAGGCTCCGTGGCTTTCTGGGCAGGCGCCCTGCACCTTCGGCTCCTTCGGAAACTCCTCCCTGGGGCGCTTTCGGGAACGGCTCTCTTCCAAGGCCAGTTGTTTAGGCCGGGTGTCCCGCGCCACGACCAGCAACTTCTTCCCCTGGGCGGCTAAGTCCCTGGCCAAGCTGCCCACGTGCTGCTGTGTGCGCAAGCGCTTGACCGTCTTGCGGACTCCAGTCTCCGCCAGGGAGTGTGCTGTCACTGGCAAGGCGGAGAGTTTCTTCAGGTATTTCGCCAGCTTCTTGGGATCGGAGTGGGCAGCCAGGCGCGCCTGCAGCTTGACCACGGCGTGCAGCGCCCCGTCGGCTGCCATGGCCGTCCCGGGCGCAGCCTCGTCGGCGCAGCTGGGCGGGCGTCGCTGCTTGGGCCGCAGCTCTGTCCTCAGTACAGCGAGCAGCTCGGCCTGGGCACGCGGGTCCTCGCCGACCGCCGCCGGGCTGACCTGCTGCTTTTGCTTGGGGGTGCGGAGCCGCCGCCTGGAAGAACCGCCGCGAAGCGCTGTCCGAGGTAGAAGGAAGCCTCAGCGCGGGACTCCCGTCCTTATAAAGCCGGCACGCCCCGCTCCCGGGCTGTGAGCCGCGCCCTGATGACCAGCAGTGATTGGTCCTGGGCTTCCTCGCCTCTTGACTGATTGATTGCCTTACCAGGACTCAATCAGGAGTGACCTCTGTGGGTGGAGTTCCGGACACCGGCAGCAAGGTGTGCGAAAACACGTACTCCCCGATGCAGTGGGTGGAAACGCTAATTGCTACCACCTGTTTGTAGAGCATATTGACAAGATCGAGCGAAAAGAAACATTCACATAGGCGTTGACCGAGCAATTCCACTCTTAGCATTTTATAGCGTACAGAGTCAATTCCGCAATGCTGTAGAAACACTCCACGTGCACACACACGCGCGCGCACACACACACACACACACACAGGTGTACACAGAGACCTAGAACCCAGCAGTTTCATTGTCCACTTATCCGTAGGCCGGACAGTGCATTTCATACCCTCCCTAACCTAAGCTAGGCGGGAGCATTTCTCAGAAATCTTTCCTTCATCCTCTTTCCAGAATCCCTGGAGAGAGTCATGTAAACATTCAGCCATCAGAATAGCCAGTGAACACACTGACCAGAATGAATAGGAAGGTAAAGACTTGGGACAGAGGGACCTCCAGATCCTAAACTGATCTTTACCTTGTTGACGACTTTCTTAAAATAACAAGCAAACAAACAAGAAACGTAAACAGCCTATCAGAGATGCTTGTACAGAGGGATTTGATTCCATGCTTGCAAAATGGTAGCTGTCCAAACTCCAAACAAAAGTGTTTCCTCCTTTTTCCTTTCTAGAATCACGGAGTTTGTCAGTGTCTTCAGCTCCACCGTAGGTGATGAGGACCGAGTCGTTTAGAATTCTGTTTGGATATGGCGCTGACTCAAAAATGGCTTTTGTCCTCAGCAGAGTGTGAAGCAGCTTGCACTTGGGATCGCCTGGCCTTGTAACAATAATGTCACTTTGGAAATTCAGTTTTTATCAAGAGTAGAAAAAGAGATAGAGATAGGAAAACACAGATTTACCTGTGATGCTTGTGCAGGGGTCATGCTGACCTTCTCTGTCTCGTTCCAATCTTAGTACATGTGGGGCTGAAGTGAGCAGAAAATTCAATGTTCCACTAGAATGAGGCTATGTCCGATCAGTATTCCTCCGCTACTTGGTTTTTACCCAACTGAGCGTAAGGATCCTCTACAGTACTCGAAAGCCACGGAAGCTCTGAGAAGGAACTGCTTCAGTGTTTTTCGTTTGACCACACGACTAAAGACAAATAAATCACAACTGGTATGAACACACAGGAACGGTTTTTGGAAAGTCACGACTGATTCGCATATTCGTGTGTACAGGCCAAATAATCCTGAAACAGAGTCACTTTTATTAATCGTCATGTGTCTTTCGGTGTGCTTTTCGAAAGTTAGGTGAGTCTTTTACATTAAAAAGTATCTAGTGTAAGTGTGAGCTAATTAATAAGGTGGTTGACTACTTTTTTAAAGGAGTGTTGTTCTATGCCTTAGCTCTTCTTAATTGCGTTGGGACGCTGAAAAAAAGCCAGAGAAATTGAAGATTTCATTACGTCGATGTTTTGCTCCGAAGAACTGAAGTTTACTAAACTTTCAATGCTCAGACATTTACGCATCTATCGAAATACCAATAGCTGTAAACAGTGTGTACTTTTAAGTACTAATCGACCAAACTCTAAGTCATTATGAAGCTAAGCTGAGTGTTAAGTAAGTCTTGCGTTTTAAGTGCTCCGCTCTGTTCTTACGCGAGGAAGATTAACCACTTCGCTACTGACCACTGCTGCGGCCTTGTGGGCATCTTCTAAAAATCTGTGGCTGCTGTTGAACCATATTCTTCCTGTACGTGGACCAGGAAAGGGAAACTGATCAGACAACCTGGAACCCTTTGCTAATGCCACACTGCTGTTCTTGGAGACGACTTCATCTTCCCCCCACCCACTCCTCCTCTTCTAGGTTTTCATGGCACTGTAAAGGGCTTTGTAAATGGTTTCTTGGTTTTTACTTCGTTTTATATTTATTACCGATTTGTAGATTTACAACCGGCCTTTGTCACTGATCTTACTTTAGCAACATTGGCAACTTCATTTACTGATCCTCACAGTTTATGTTTGAAGCCTTCGAACTTTTCTCAACATGTAATTCCATTATCCGTGCACAAAGACAGGGATAATTCTTTCTTCCCTTCCTTCTCTCTTTTTAAAAATTCTTACACCACGTATTTGTTTTTCTTGTCTCATCTTACTACTTAGGACCTCCGTGTTAGTCAGTTCTCTGTCGTTTACAAGAGAATACCCGAAACTGGGTCTATCTAGAGAAACAGAGTTTAGTTTGTCCAGTTTTGGAGGCTGGGAAGTCCGAGGTTCAATGGGCTTGTCTGGTGAGGGCCTTCTTCTTGATGGGGATGTGCCGAGTGACCCGAGGCAATGCAGTTTATCACAGGGTGCGGGTGACCAAAGCGAGCTAATATGCTTCTTTCTCTCCTGATAAAGCTGGTGCTGCCACTCGGGTGATAACCCATCCATCCACCAACTCATCCATCCGTGATGGTATTAATTCACTCAAGAGGGCATAGCCCTCGTGATTCAATCACGTCTTAAAGACCGCACCTTCAACGCTGCTACATTGGGGATCAAGCTTCCACGTGACCTTTGGAGGGGACAAGCATTCAAATCACAGCAACGTTAATAAGATGTTGCGTAGAAGTGGGGATAAGAGGCATTATTGTCTTTTTCCCAATCTTGAAGGGAAAGCTTTTGGCATTTCATTAGTCAGTCTTATGTTTCCTGCAGGTTTTTCGTAGAGATCGTTTTGTCAGGTCAAGGCAGTTGTCTTCTATTCCTACGTTGTCCGGGGTTTTTGTTTCCTGTCCTTGTCTTTCCTTTTACTTTTTAAAAAATATCAACGATAGGTTGTACATTTTATGAATCACTTCTCTGCACTTTTGGAAATGATGACCTAATTTCTTTATTTTGCAATGTGGCACACTGACTGTATCACGTGATTCACTAACCCTAAACCAACCTTGCCTCAGTCCTAAGACACACTGAACTTGAATATTACGTATCACTGATTCAATTTGCTCCTAGTTTGCTTTGGATTTGTGAGTATATTAATGAATGGGATTGGGCTGTTCTAATGCTTTCAGTGTCCTTGTCAGGTCAGAGCTCTTACACATCTTTTATTGAATACTTCTATAACTATTTGTCTTCTGGATACTATCGTAAATGGTATTAACTAAAATAGTTTTTCGAAAGTGTTGCGATAGTTTCAGTACGTTGAGTCCCCCATGGATCTGTCTCAATTGTTTGTTATTCCTCATACTTCTCTGTGTTGTTCTTAAGTTGGCATGTGTGCCAGGCAGTGTAATTGAGACTTTATTTTTAGAAATAATCTGAGATGAAGGATGATGGTATCCTCTCACAGAGGTGATTTAGGTTTGTTTCTGCCTTGCGCCTGGAGCGAGGCCCGGCAGTCCAGGAATATCTGAATCCCGTTTCAGGGACTGAGGGTTTTCTGGGCCGCATAGGCAATGGGTAGCAGAGGTTGGGCAACTTAACTTGTTGTCTGTATTTATTCCTAGGACAGGGCCCAGACCAGGGTCCTCAATCTTGCTGGGCCTAGAATTCCAACTTTTGTGCCCTCAGCACCTTGAGGTTGTCGACAGTGCTTGGTGTCCTAGCATCGTAGAAGTAGGCAAATGTCCGTAGGAACAATGGCTTCCAATGGCATGGCCACCTATGCGCATCTATGAATACTGTAGTCCTCCCTTATTTGTGGTTTTCCTCTCCGTACTATCAGTTGCCTGCAGTCCAATGTGGTGTGAAAATATCAGATGAACAATTACAGAAATAAACCGTTCAGAGGTTTTAAA